>NC_062561.1:112594909-113944909 GCF_022837055.1 Prionailurus viverrinus | reverse complement strand
GCAGACAATGGATGCCAAATTTTTCTGAGATGGCAACACCTCTTTACGAATTGGTGAAATCCTCAGTGAGAGCCTCGCTGCTTGGAGGGCCCAAACATGAACCCACCAACCCACTATCTGTCATCTGGAGGAGCTCTCTAGCAGTCTTCTTCCCCAGGCACTCCTAACTACAAGAAGCTGTTTCATCTAGAGAGATGACTATTACCAAGGTTGTTCCCATGTAAAGAGATAATCTAAGAGCTAAAGAAAATGCTCTAACAGAGGATTATGCCAAACAAGCGGCTTTAAACAATATTACGATCCTATCTCAACCCTCAAAGGATCCATCTCTGGAGGGATTCAAAGAGGCCATGTATAAAATATCACCACAACAAATACCAACAACAACGCACTCATGAGCTTTTACACGCAGCAGATCTAAAACAAACTGAGGTAGGAAGGTTAAAAAGGAAGGGATAAAAATACGTGGCAAGTAGTCACAAGAAAGTTAATGATTCGTACATGATGTAGAAAAAAAGGCAAAAAGACAAAATAGAAATATCTTATACCGATTAAAAAAGTACCAGCTATGAACCTATTGAACCTGTTGCCATCGTGAGTAGGCCCACCGTGCTCTGAAGTGTTCTTCTCCATGTCTGCTCCCTGCCTGGCACTGGGTCTCCCTCTGCCCTTCTTCTCAGAGAAAATCTCTCTCGTGCTTCTACGCCTGCCCTTTTCCCTGCACTTCCCCCTTACTCAGGTGCAATGGATTGCCTCCAGCCCAGTAAGGCCACAGTATTTTTGTTTGTTTTGTTTTGCTCTTCCTCAGAAAGATGAAGGCTTTTGTTTCACAGGGGAGATAGATCTCAGTGGGGTTTCAACAGGGTCTGCTATTCACCTCCGCAGCAAGCACTGAGCTGAACACCTGGTGGGCTTCCTCAGAAATCACACCTACGAGTTTGCAAACCTCCTATGTCTGGGATTCACACTCTCAATATAGCCCACACCCAGCCTTTGGGAATTCCTTAGAAGTTTCCACCTGAATCTGTGGACATCGATGGCGTCTGTTAGTCTGCTCCAGGTAAACAGCTGCAGATTGGGAGACACTTGGCAGACACCTGTCTCTCCAATGACAATGTTGAACTTCACCTGAGTCCTGTGCTCCTTTCACACAGCAGCACTTAGGAAACCCCGCCAACCATTCTGTGTCTCAGGAAGCGACTTACCGCCAAGAACCACTCCCCCTATGACTCAGGTAAACATTTCTGTTTACTCTTTGTCATGACTTGTGTAAGACGCAGGATGACCCCTCGGTTTCCCTGTGAGGTGTCAAACACAGACCTTCCCCCTTTCCCCTGAACCCGTGGACAAAGCCAGATAAAGATCCTCCAACTTCCACCCTCAGCCCAACTGCCTGTTTTTTTTTGGGTGTGTGTCATGAGTGAATAGCTCAAGTTAGAATTGCTTATCCCCCACCAGCACACAAATGGACACACAAATGGCTATTTTTAGTAGAGGTGCCTGAGACTTCCGATTACAAAAGAATCCCAACTGTAAATCCCCCACTTGTAACCTGTCTCCACTCCCTATAAAGTCTAAGGCAAAACCATCCCACTGAGACAGATGCCCCCATCTCAGAATCTGGGGTGATGTCCCTATTGCAGTCATCTGAATAAAATCATCTCCTTAATTATCTGCTGTGTTTTGTCTTTTACACCAGATTTCAGGTTAGCGATTTGCCCTGTGACTTGATTCTGAAAATTCAAGAAAATGCATTTATTTGTAGTTTCTCTACCTATTTTTGCCTGCTGTGTGGGAACAATGCTTGTCTTCTTCCAGCTGTCTGTCTCTGAGCTGAACAGGAAGTCTTGATTCTTTTCTCTTATTTACCACTTTAAAGCGACCAATCTGATTTTTTTAAACTACCATTATGAACAAATGGATGTTAAGACTTCAAGGTTTTCAACCATTTGTAGTTATTCCTTTCACGCTTAAATGCCCCATCTTTGGCCAGTGGGAGTCCTTTCAAGTTGGCCTCTTAAACCTTTTGATACAACTCAAGTAGTCTCTGATTGCTTCCTTGCTTTCTGTATAATAAGATGCTCCAGTCTCATTCTGTGCACCTCCCACCCCAGATCTGGAATCAGCCATTTCTGTAGGAAGCCTTTGTTTTAATGGCAAATGGTATTTTAAAACCATGATCTAAGCTGTATTGGTATTTACTCTTTATATGAAAAATAGATTGGGGCATCTGGGTGGCTCAGTCGGTTGAGCATCCGACTTTGGCTCAGGTCATGATCTCGCGGTTCGTGAGTTTGAGCCCCGTGTCAGGCTCTGTGCTGACAGCTCAGAGCCTGGAGCCTGTTTCAGATTCTGTCTGTCTCTCTCTTTCTGTCCCTCCCCTGCTCATGCTCTCTGTCTCAAAAATAAGTAAAACATTAAAAAAATTTAAAAGAAAAGAAAAATAGATTCATTTATTATTTAAAAATAATATGGGAATAATACATTGTATTACTCATGCTATTGTAGTAATCAAATGAGACAAAAGATATAATCAAGACTTACTAAAGGTTACCTTTTTAATGTGTTCAAAAAATATTTAATGATCACATGCATTTTGCCAGCCTTGTTCCAGGTACTGAGGACAGACTTAGTGGAGGCAAAAAAAAAAAAGAGGGGGGCGGAGAGAGAAACCTTTGCCCGTACAGGGCTTACAGTCTAGTGGAAGAAGATAAGCAGTAAACAAAAAATAAAATAGTCAATTCAATGGTTAAGTGCTACGGACAAAATGAAAGCAAAGGTGGCTTAATGGAGTGCTACTGTTAACTTTAGTAATACTATTATTATTATATTTATGTGAACCATCCCAAGCAATACCATTGGGCAAGCCAATCTAATTTATGGATGCCAAAGTCCGCTTTCAAAGCCCTTTCAGGCCTCCTTATTTAAATAGATTACGGATGAATCACTGTGTAAAATCTACACATCATCCTCTTCCTTCGCCCGCTGGGGCAAATGAAGTTTACTTAAAGAAAGGGACACCTGCGTACTGTTGGTGTCTGGAGAGTAGAGACACGTGTTCCCTGCAGGTACGCCCTCTCCTGAGAGGCCGAGACAGGAGACATAGGGATATGATGATTCTCTTTTGAACAGGTAAGGGTACATCTTACTAAAATTCTATTATGTTCCCACCTTCTCGGTAAAGGCGAAGCGGCCAATGGACAGAGCCATCCTTTTAAAAGGTAATAACCAACCCCTACTCCACCTCCTCATCCCCACTGATGGCTCTTCAGAGACCCTCCAGCTTCCTGTGAAAATATTCTGAAGGGCGCTATAGCACCTCAGTACAAGGAAGTTTTTATTTTAATGTCTATTGACATATCATCAAAGAACCAAATAAAAACATTTTATTTGGTGATGCTTTCTTAAGGCAGCAACTATTTGTGAAAAACATTTAAGTGCCAGTGGTGAATGACAGCTCCAACCACATTTCCAATGTATCCGCATAAGAAATAGGAACATTGCTGCCTGAATGCTATAAAGTATTTTTATGGAGCTCTAAATTCTGTTGGTGTAGAGTAAACCGGGCACTAGAGACAAATTTCTGAGATTGTGTATATATATCAATATAATAGACGGTTCAATCTATTTCTAGGGTAATCGTTGTGTATATCTTAAAGATACATTTTTATTAAAAATGAAATTTATTCTATATGAACAGCATTGCAAAGTTGTTGCCCAATGGTTTGGCAGCAACTTTTTTGGGTATTATGCATAGTTGGTATTAGAGAGTAGTGTCTTCAGCGGGCTGTTGTTTTGGGTACTGGATAACCCTACATCCCCCAAAGTCTTGGCTAGTCGATTACTGACCGTCTTTTTCAAATCTCTCTAGGTGTCCTTTAAAATGATGGAGCCACACTGAGACCTGCAGTCATGATGTTCTGGGTTGAATCCTCGGCCCTCCCTATTTGCCATGGCAAAACACGGCTCAGCGACAGAGAAACCAGGATCCGTAGGTGATGTTTCAATCTCTGAAATGAGTGAAGCGTACGCCTTTGTTCCCAACACCGGTTCCTCTGTCCACTAGACTGTGGTCTCCTCTCAGTCTGAGCTACATCCCACTCGTCTCTTTATCCCCAATGCTGAGTTGCAAAGCCTGGCCCACCGTCACAGGGATCAAGATATAAACAGAATAAAAGATGGTGATGATTTTACTAGTTTGTTCTCTTATTAAACTTCTTTCCTACAAATTCTGTTTCCAAAGCATTTTCTGCCTCATTTCCACCAGTCACTTGAATGTCCCATGGTCTTTCCCACAGCGAGGTCTTTGTTCACACCATTAGTGCCCCTAGAATGCCCTTTCCCTCTATCCTCCAGGGAGTTTTCTTACATAGCATTTATACATGAGAGGCTGGAATCAGACAGAACATGTGAACACATCTAGCAGATGCTTGCCACAGTCAACTTCAGTTTCCTTCTCACTGCCACAGACCCTAGTCACCCTCCGAACTTCTGAAGACTGCATGTGGGCCACATAACTTAGGTATTGAGTAAATACTATTTTATACTGCTCAGAAACTGTCTGTTCTGTCTGGTCTCTCCAGCTAGTCCCTTAGAGGATCACATTTTATTCCCTCACATTCATTAGAGCATCTGGAACACAGTAAGGTACCTGGCAGGAGCTCAACAGATGCCAGCCAGTTGGCCTTCTCCTCAGTCTTTCTTCTTCTCCTGTTTCTGTGGTATGTACTTTAGAGGGGGAGGTCTTTTTCTTTCCAGTCCATTCCTTGCTTACTCTGGTCTGCCTCTCTGGGTCACAGTAGCCTAGACCAAGAGTGGCTCACCCAAGTTCGGCCAATTGGATCTTATATCTTAGGGATGTATAAATGGAACTAAAAGACAGTCCAGAAGTCTCTGGACAGTTGAGACAAGAACAAGTAACTGTAAGTGTGTGGGGCCCCATATCCCATCCTGTAGACTGGACAGGTAAAGCAACTGCTATATGCAAAAAGAGGAGAATGAATCCAGTGAGGCATTAAGAGAGTGTTCACTTCAGAAAAAGAGAATGGAAGGCATCCTGTCTAGTTTCTAGTTCCCACTTCTGCTATTTCTCTTCCCAAAGCTCAGCACTTTCCTGCTCTTGGGTTCTTTGAAATTCCCATCTTTATTCATTAAATCCTTACCCACCCCTATCCAAGCTACCTTGCAACTCAAAGGTTCTTATCTGGTATCTCTTTCTTTTGCTCCCCATCCCCCAACCCCAGTACCTCAAAGTACAACCTTTGGGAGCTCTGAGGGCTCAGAGCACCTGGGATTTCTCTATCTCCTTTGTCTTATGGATCCAGGTCTGGGTCAAGGGAGAGTGGGAGGTGTGGGAAAATAATATCTGATAGTAGCCTGGCTACTGGAAAATCAACTGGGTGTCTGCATTTTACCTGTTCTTGGCTAGCAGCATCTCCTGTGATAATCGGCTCTTGAGAGCATCATGATGTGGACATAGAACTGTGCCAGGAGCACTAGCTTTAAAGCCAGATACACCTAAATTCTATTACTTAAGGGAGGTATGGCATGAGGCTCCTTTGTTGTGCTTCTCCTAATGCTTGAAGGGACAGATGGCAGGTTGTGATGTCTGGCCCAGTACCTAGCACGGAGAAGTACTCACTTCTCCTTCTGTGCATCTTCACATGATGAGAGTGAAGGAGAGGAGGAGGGATGCAGAAAAGAGACGTTGATTCTCCGACAACACTGATGTCCCTATGCAAGGATACACTCATCCCTGAGTACAGCATGCGCTGAAAACAGCAAAGTTTAGACAGAAGGGAAACAAAGCTGGATTTCTTTCTCATACCCCCAGCTACCCCTTTCTCTCCTCACTAAGTGTCTCTATTTGGGCTGCCATATCAAAATACCAGAGCCTCGGTGGCTTAAACAACAGAAATGTATTTTCTCACAATTCTGGAGGCTGGAATTCATAAGTCAGGGTTCTAGCATTGTCAGGGTCTAGTGACAGCTCTCTTCCTGGCTTATAGTTGACCATCTTCTTGCTCTGACCTCACAGGACCTTCCCCTGGTGTGTGTGCAAGGAGAGATCAAGAGAGAGATAGGGATCTCTTCCTTTTCTTATAAGTTCACCAATGCTATTGGATTAGAACCCCATGCCTATCATCTCAGTGAATCTTAATGACCTCCTAAATGCCTCATCTCCAAATACAGTGACACTGGGGGTTAGGGCTTGAACACATGAATTTTGAGGAGACAATTCAAACCATAGCCCTGGGGGTTGGGAGACTGCCCGGGAGGTGGTAGGGAAAGAAGAAAGTGAATGCATCTCTCCTCTATGCCCATCATAAATAAACATTAGAAAGGAGATACATTCAAATACAGGAAAGAGCAAGATATTATCACTATCCCAGGAGGGAAGAGACTGTTACATTTCAAATTATTAAAGATTCAACCACATGCATGGAATAAATGTATCTCATTTAGTTCTGGAAGTTTTCTGCCTTTATTCTTATTTAATTAGAGTATTTGCTATGTAAAGACCTCATATTTTTGTGAGAAGCATCATCAGCAACTGTAACTCCAGAAGAAAAGTAATTAATTTCAGAAATGGAGGTTGTCAGTTATATGCTGGCATAAACCATGTCACCAGTGAGCAGTCACAGCCTTTGGGGGTTTATTTCTGTTATTTCTGTGAAAGCTACTGGGCTAAACAGACTGTAGGGATTGGGCAGAAATTGTGCTTCTATTGGTTTCAAGTCTCATGGACACTGTAAGCTAAAACTAATCTGTAGAGATGGCCAATTTACACCTCCCTACACACACACACACACACACACACACACACACACACACAGTAATCATCATCTTCTTCTTCTTTACTTTTTTTTTTTTTTGGCTAAATTTGAAGCTTTACTTATTTTAATCTTCATACTTGGTTGCCAGAAGCTTTATAACTTCAGGCAAACTAACCAGAGCAGTGAATAATAAAGAAAAGCCTTATTGTGAATGTTGAATACAAAGGAAGGATTTTTCTACTTATAGATGATGCAGATATAGTCTTTCTCCTTTGACCAGCTGATCGAATAAATTATTTTAGTAGATTAATTTATGCCAATCCACCTTTGGCGTCTGGGAATAAACCCATTTGGCTGTCGTGGATTGTCTTATTCAAATGCTGCTGGATTTAATTTGCTAACATTTTATCTAAGATTTTTTAAAAATCTACCGACCTGTAGGTTACAGGCGCATTTCACATTCACCACTCTTGATCAGATTAGAGCATCAGAGTTCAGCTAGTTTTGTAAAATGTATCAGGAAATTTGATAAGTACTGAATGGATAAACAATGGACTTAGTGAATCAGCTGGGGTTTTTCATTTGCCATTTCTCTGACTACTCCATCTATGGAGACCCTCTCCATCATTTCCTCCCAGAACATACTGCTCATATCCCTTTGATGCTTATTCCACTTTATAGCTATATATTAAATGGTTTTCTTACTCGTTTTTCTTCATTTCACTGAACTCTAAGCTCTGTGTGGACAAAAACATACCTGTTTTACTCACCAAAAGGTTATCTGGTACCTAGCACACTGCCTGAAGCAATAGTAGGGTAGGGGCTTTAGAAATATTTATTGAATGAATGAAAGACGTTAGGCAGGTTTCAATTTAACCCCAGTTAAGCTTTATTGCTGAGCTAGAAGATAAGGAATTTATATACTAATAATTATTAATAATTACCATTCGTTGAGTATTGGCTATATACTCTATATGCAATATACCATAAACTAAAAGCGCAATGTGCTCAACAGTTGATACATGTTCTCTCATGTGATCTTTTCAAAAACCCTATAAAGTAGACTCCGTAACAGTAAATAATTTTCTTAAAGTCACCCAGTTAGTAAAGCTAGGATTTGAACCCAGGTTTTTCAGACTTCAAAGGCTGTCTTCTTTACAACTATAAGAAATTGCTTTCTCTCTAAAACAACCTAAAGCAAAGAGAGAACTGAGCTCGGTAAGTTTTCACTATTGTGAGGCCATATCTTGGTTTGTTTATTCCAAATGTAAGGTTCTTGGACCAATGTTACATTAACATTTAGAAGAATTCTCACTACATATAATGAAACTATTGTTGCGTGTAGAATAAAATGATTGTTTAAATGCCTAAGGAGCTTTGTTTAAAGTGCAGCATCCATCAGGAGAAAATATTCCTTCCTCTCCCTCCTTTGTTTACAATGTGCACAGAGAGGGAAAGAGGAAGGGGTTGAGTCTTCTTCCCTTCCATCCTCAAACCCTAGGAGGGGAGTCTGGCAGGTAGGGGAACAGAGGCTGCAAAACTGTGTTCCCAGAAAGGAGGGGAACACACAAGATGGGACGGAGGACTTGAAACTTCAGCATGATGGTGGTGAGGGGCAATCCTACATTTTCCCCCCTCCTCAGCCAGCCCTCTTCACTTTGTGTATCAATGATTAGCTTGGGCCAGATCAACAGAGGAGAAATTCTGTGGCTAATATAATGATGATTTTTTCTACTTTGGGACTGGAAAGGAGTAGGGCCCAGAGAATGAGGATGGTTGGTGCAGGCAGCTGGGTTGTATGGAGATGATTCATGCAATAAATATTTGCTGAGCAATTATAGATACTTGAATCCAGGGATTCAATCAGAGCAGAAACCTAATGGAGTGGGAATATACAATAATTTTTTATAAGCACACTTGTGCTTATATTCTATGATGGAAAAATCAAGGGAGCTCTGGGAAGGAAAGCTAGGGACCTACTGTACTTGAGCTGATGATAGGTCTCCCTGAGGCAATGATATGTAAAGTGGAAAAGAAGAGTAGCAGGTGGTCAATATTACTATCAATTACAGAAATAGCATTCTGGGCAGAAAGAGTATTGCAAGCCAATTTTCTGAGGAAGGAAAACCATTGTCAAAGTACAGAAAGCAGACATGGGGCTGGTGTTGCCACAACGTGGATTAAAAACATGGCGACTGGCAGAAGGCACAGGCAGAACCTTCTAGATCCTGTTAAAAACTGTGACCATCAGGAGCAATGAATAGCCAGTGAAAAGGTTTGAGCAGTGGAGTGGCATATCCAGACACACTATACCCTTCAGTGTGATTGCAGGGACAAAACCCCAGTGGAAGGGGGGTGCCTGAGACCAGTTGGCACTTCGCTGTTGAGAGAGAGCTGGTGGTGCCTGCCTCATGGTGACAGTAGACATGAAGAAAAAAGGGAAGGTCTGAGATGCATCCTACAAATGGAATTGTCAGGTCCTCATGTCTGACGGGATATAGGAACTGAGGAATGCGGAGGCATACAAGTGGATGTTCAGCATTCTGAACTGAGCAATCAAATGAGTGGACAGAGACGCCACTGCTGAGAAAGAAGGAGAGGGGGAAATCTGCAGGATTAAACCAAGACCTTGTTTTGACACATCATGTGTCTGAAGATGCTGAATGTATTTATCTGGAGCTTAGAAGTAGGTTTGGGGCTAGAAAGTTAAATTCAATTGAATATCATAAATACTGAAGACATTTTGAGCCAAGCATTAAGCTAGAACCTTGTATTCCAGGGAGAATCAGTCTTGAACATGAGACCATATTCTGAAAATGCCAACAGGGAGAGATACATGCTCACAATGGAAAGGGCCCTAAACCATGAAACTGATTGTATCCTGTGATCAGAGACAGGGGAGAAAAGGAATGAGGATAAGAAAGGAATCCATGAAAGATCTGTGGAAGAGGTAAAAGTCACTCCAATTTTTTTAAGACTGTAAAAAAAATTTTTTTTTTTTAATTTTTGAGAGAGAGAGAGACAAGCATGAGTCAGGGGAGGGCAGAGAGGGAGATACAGAATTTGAAGCAGACTCCAGCCTTTGAGCTGTCAGCACAGAGCACAAACCCTAAGATCATGACCTGTGTGGAAGTTGGATGCTCAACCAACCAACTGAGCCATCCAGGTGCCCCTTCGCGGAGTTTTAAAACAACTCAGTGCCCAGGTCATACCCAGACTATCCAAATCCAAATCTCTGGGAATGGAACCCAGCTATCAGTATTTTTAAAAACCCTCCAGGTAATTCCTATGTGCAGCCAGGGACAGAAACACCACTTCAAGTAAAAGTGGTTGTTCGCAGCGGAAGCAGAGGAAAGAAATACAGAAACATGTGCATTTTGGTTCCCCTTCGCTGGCTTCCTGCCAAGCCCTTCTTCCTGACAACTGGGGACAGACAACAATAGCCTTGAGGCAAGCCCTAGGATGAGGTAAATACCTACATCCCATACATGGGATGGCAGTTCTTTGAGTTCCTTTGACCCTCGACTGAACTACATGTCAGCCATCAGAAAAGTGTAAGTTCGTGGCAATTTATAAATGATTTGATTTGCCTGGGTGCCTTGGATTCGAAACAGCCTTAACCTCTACCACTCGACAGTGAGAAAGAATGAAATCTGGCCATTTGCAGCAACATGGATGGAATTGGAGGGTATTATGCTAAGTGAAATAAGTCAGTCAGAGAAAGACAGATACCATATGTTTTCACTCCTATGTGGATCTTGAGAAACTTAACAGAAGACCACGGTGGGGGGGGGGGGGGGAAAGGGAAAAAAAAATTACAGAGAGGGAGGGAGGCAAACCATAAGAGATTCTTGGATACTGAGAACAAACTGAGGTTGTTGGGGGTGGGGGAGAGGGGAAAGTGGGTGATGGGCATGGAGGGGGGCACCTGTTGGGATGAGCACTGGGTGTTGTATGGAAACCAATCTGACGATAAATTATATTAAAAACAAACAAAAACAAAAATGAATAACCATTAAAAAAAAAAAGAAAGAAAGAAACAGCCTTAACCTGGTCTTTGGTTTCTAGGATATATAGACCCCAAGATTGACACTTGGTGGTAAGGCGGGTTTCATGGGGATGGCACCTGGCTTTCACAAGCTTGCCTTCCTTCAGCGGGCATGCCGAGGCTTCAGGATTGGAAGAAGAACTGAGATGGCCAGACTGGGAAGGCAGAAGCAGTTTCTAGAAGCGCTGTCCTGGGTTACCCCCAGAGGGTTCTGAGTGTGGCTACCAGGCCAGGGGACAGATGCCCAGATGCAAGAATGGAATCAAAGGACCAGCAAGGGTTTGTAAACAGACCTGGTGAGGAGAGAGGCAAGCACACCTTAGTTACTTGCATTATTTTGTTCTCCCATGATTATGTTGAGCTAGTCCCTCATACGGAATTAATAATAAATTTTACCCATTTGCTCCATTTATTATCGTTACACAGCCCAGTGCCCCAACTCCCATATTCACATAAAAGTGAGAGAGAAAACGGATCAATATTTATAATTTGCTACCAACACAGTGGCTTTTTTCAAGACACGAACAGAAGGGAACAGTGCCGAGAAAGAGACCGCCTGAGAGTAAACTTGCATCTCAGAATCCTACAGGGAAAAGTGATGAACCACAGCTACATTCAAGAGAAAACGTGTCTTTCCAAACCAGGCAGTTGGGGGATGGCGAGGCCAAGGGAGAAGGGCAAGAATCCAATGGGGGAAGAAAAGCATACAAATGACCTAATACAAATTCTGCATTAAGGAAGCATCCTCAACCGGGCGTGGTGGTGGTTGGATCAGGGTGCTGGGGTCCTCCAAACCTGCGTCTGAGGTTACCACTGCCACTTACCACCTCTTGGGGAGGTTACCTCCTCTGAACCTCAGTTTCCTCGTCTGTACAATGGAGATCCTAGTGCCTGCCGTTCGAGGGCTTGTGAATTTGAACGAGGTCCTCCATACGCAGTGTGGGTACTGAGGGATATTCTGCTCCGAATTCTTCTCTGGGGCCCGCTGTGGGCTGGTTATCTTGGTAAGAGGAGGAAATCCTGTTGTCCTTTTTCCCTATACTTCCATTTTCTTACATTTTAAATATGCTCAGCCTCACTCCTCAGAAAAATGCAAATCAAACTACCCTGAAATAGCATGTTTCACCCATAGATTGGCTAACATCCGGAAGTTTGATAACACACGCTGATGTATAAGCTGTGAAGAGCCATGTACTCTCAGGCTGCTGACTCGAATGTAAATTGGCACAACCACTAGGAATGTAATTGGCGATATGTCAAAATTACAAATACACAAACCCTTTGTGTGTATGTAAAATGTGAGCCATTAAAGGGTTTTTTTCCCCTAACATGAAAAGATTGAAACAGCCCAAATGTCCATCAATAAGGGACCATTTAATTACATTGTGTTGCATCCATCTGATAGAATAGCTAAGTAAAAGTAGTTCTTTTTGTACTGATACGAGAGGTCTCCAAGATACATTTTACGTGGAAAAAAAAAGACATAGATCAGCATCTGTAATATGCTCCATTTTGTGTAGTAAAAAGGAGGTAAACAAGAATATTTATTCACATTTGGCTTGTATAACCACAAACTCCAGAAGATGCAGAAGAAACCAAAATGTATGTACCTATACGGTGGGTAGGGACTTGTCTGTAGGGGCACGGGGCAGGACAGACACTTCTCACTACCTACTTATTTATACCTCTTTATTCTTTTAAGGTTTCAAATAAAAAAAATAGGTAATAATTTTTGAAATCCAATTTTCCATCACCTAGCCGGGTGTTCTGTGATCAGTCTTACCGGCTTGAACTTAGCCCTGTTAGAATCATCATGGCCCAATCTCTGTTTATTAAGACATATTTCATGTAGTTGCTTCTTTGGGTCTCAAACCTTGTCCACTGAGAGAACTTAAACAGGCACTGTGTTGTCTGTAGGAGGCAGGGGAATTCACCAGGTGGGCATACATCACAAACCTAGTTTCTGACTCCACCTCTGCCTCCATAGGTGCTTGACCTTGGGTGGACAAGTCACTGCCTTTGCTTGGGCCTCAGTTTACCATTCTGCAATCTAAGGATGTTGCTCTAGGATTTGCTCCTTTTGTTTTTGAAATTTTAAGACTCGTATCAAATGACAAATGCCGTTTTCCACTTAATCTCTCACTTCCTTCTATTTCCTCGCCACATCCTTCCTTTTTCAAACATTTAATAAGTCTTGCCAGTTATGTGCCTCATACAGTTCTAGGGGCTTTGGGAATATAAAGATGAAGGACTAAAAGCCTGCCATCAAAAATCTCATGGGTTATAGGGCACCTGGGTGGCTCAGTTAGTCAGTTAAGCATCCGACCGCTGATTTCGGCTCAGGTCATGATCCCAGGGATCTAGCCCCACACAGGGCTCCACACTGAGCATGAGGCTTGCTTGAGACTATCTCTCTGCCTCTGCTCCTCCCCCACTCACGTACATTCTCTGTCTCAAAAAAAAAATTGTTGGGGAAAGGCAAAAGCAGAAGGCAGTTATAATACAAGGGGAAAGTTCCATGATCAACTAAATCCTACCAGCAAAGCTCTCAGAGATGCAGAATAACAGTATGACCTTGAGGACCACGGAGTCCCCGAGATGACTACAGTCTCTGTAAGTAATAAAGCAATGCCTATTATCCCCTAAACCCACATATTCCTGCTGCCTTAACACTTGAACACCTTTGACTCCCTTTCTCTACTCCCTGGCTCCTTTCTTGGCCAATTGTTTTCCTTTTCTTTTCAGCTCTACTGTCGTCATCCTCATCAAGACCCTCTTCACTTCTTGCCTGCATTCACCCTGGAACTTCACTGCTACTCAGATTTCTTCTTAATCCTGTCTATAAGATGTATACTTGCTAGGCAAATATTCCTGCATTTCATTCCATTTAGACTTATGAACAATTAATCTCTGAATATGAAAATAGGAAATGAGCAAAATGCATGGTAAGCTATGCCATTCAGCATGTGGAATCGGAGCTGTCCAATGGGTTTTATTTCCACAGGTCTTCTATAGAGTAAGAAATGATGAATGGTGATCCCTCAAGGCATTTGAAGATTCTGAGGTGCCTCCTTAACATCAAAGAAAAATATCTATGTGATCTTAATTTGGTAGTATACACTTTATTGTATTCTGGGTCTATGTGTGATGATTCTTTACTAATGAGTGCATTTGATGAACCAGAAAACCTAGTTCCTTGACTTTACAAGCAGGGTTTACACTAACTACCTAATATTTTTGTCCCACTAACAATTTTCCAAATTGTGGATTTGTGTGTTTTGTTAATGGAAAAGCCAAATTGATTCTGATTTAAATAATCAGAAGAGTCTTATTATAATACCTTATATATAATTTCTATTAAGTCATTACCACCCCCTCAAAAAGGAAAAAAAAAATCAACAACACCAGATAAATAAGAACTAAAAATAACCACCAATAACAAATCTACACAGACTAGGATAAATATTATAATCACCTGTTCAGGAAAGAATGCAAAGCAGTTAGGCAAATTGCTTAGCAGATTACACAATGGGTGTTTGGGAATTTCAAATGTGTCTCAATGGAAGCGTAAATATTTATCTGTTCTATTTCTCAGTGTAATATACAGTCAATAAACATTTCCCTATGATATGCAAGCTACCTGTAGAATCAGTCACTGGGACTTAACTCATTTGCAAATCCTTTCCCACTGCCTTGGAATGATGCGCTTCCAACCTGACTACTGGGGTCCAAATGTGATCAAAGATATCTTTTCCTGTGATATTCGGACAGTGTCTGACTTACCTCACTGTCCTGGTAGGCACTCAACTTTTTTTCAACGTAGAGAAAAATCAGGTATTTTAACCAGAAAGCTCAGGGAATCACAGAATTTAGAAAGCAAGGAGGACCATGGCTCTGCTTCCCTTGGTGGGGGTATAAAAATGCCCATTTAAAGCCACACTTGAGGAATTAGGCTTTTATTTATTACCTTAAAAGTTTTATTCATTTAAGTAATCTGTGCACCCAGTGTGGGGCTCAAACTCACAACCCTGAGATCAAGACTCACATGTTCTTCCGACTGAACCATCTAGGCACCCCTACGCTACTTTTATATGCCCAAATTATAAATTATTTGTTAGTTCCAGACTCCCCATGTTCGTCCCTTTATCCCCATCTTTGAGGTCAGAGTCTTGTAAATTGTCCCTTGGTCTTTCAAAGCTGGCAATTCTGACACTGATGCACGTTCAGTAGGCTTCTAGCTCCCCCGTAGGTTCATTCTCACCCCATGGGGACCTAGGCTGATGGGAGCCCATTGGTACAAACACTGGGAGTCCAGGGAAAGTCCCTTGTCTGCGGCTCCTTATCCTTTCCCTGATGAAGGTGAGTTGGGAGGCAAGGAGCCTTGTGCTCTGGAAGAGAAAGTACCCTTGATCCCTACTTACACCTTCTCTTTCTAGCCAAATACCAGAGCCACAAAGAAATGCCAGGGTGGATGCCACCACCACTGCCAGCCAGCCCTACAGATCATTGAACTGAGGCAGGCAGTATCAACAGCCCATTTTAAAGAGGAAGAAACATCCCAAGGGTATTTGCCCAAGGACATACCATAGGCAAGGCACCCGGCCAAGGTTAGAACCCTGGCGTGTCTCCTGTAGAACCAGTGCTTTTAGACTCTCAACTGCAGCTCGAGGACTCACAGGTATGCACTTAACCAGCAGACCTCTAATAGCCCTATAGTTAGACCCATGCAGACAGACTCGAACCCAAGGCCCATTTCCAGGCCCTTTCTGCCTCCTGAGGATGCACCCATCTCCTCAGCCCGCTTCCCGTGCTTGGCCTTCTTTCTGGGGGCTTCCTGGGGTGACGGGCTCCACAGCTGGTTGCTGTGCTTTTGCCTTCTCTATTCTCAAGGGAGGCTCTTCTCTTCTTCATGCTGGCTCGTATGCCCCAGGTCTTCCACGTTGACCGCTCACCTGACTCACTCCATTCCAGACCTGCACACCATCCTGATGTAAAAGGGATCTGCGTCGGCGTTACAACTGACCTGCTGATCTGGCCCTGCTCTCGCCAGCATGGCCTGGCTGCTCTCCTTATTTGCCTCATTGCACCCCTGCATGCTGACAATCTGGCAAGTGTTTCTGTAATATGCAATATGAATACCTGAATGTTCTTCACAGGGTTTATTTTACTTCCAACCCAACCCCTCGTAAACTCAGGGGCATCTGGACGATGGACCCCTAGGCATTCAGGCAATTATTCCCATACACACTCAGTTTTTTCTATGGTCCCACTCAACAGTCCCCTGCGTCAGAAAGAGAACCAAATCCGTGTCCTCTCACTCCTTTTGAGAGCTATTTTGGATATCACTCGTCGTATGTACAACTAGGCACAAGTGTATCGAAAAAGGTGGAGCTAACTTGCTGCTCCAACTTATTTGAGTCATGCCCAGGTCTGAGCTTAACCAGGTGATTTACAGATGTAATACGTTCATGCGGGGAAAAATAAGTGCTGATTCAGTTTAGAGGGCCACTGAGCACGGCTAATGTGACTGCCCAAATGTTGCTGCATCATCTATTTCCTTATCCCCCAAATACGTGTTCCAGCTAGATGGAATATATTCGGTCCACGGAATGGCCAGGATCTGTCTCATTTCCACATCTTTGCAAATGCTGTCCCCTCCCCGTCCTGTTCAACCCCTCACTGCCAACTCCCACCCTGCCACCCACACCTCCTAAACCAGGTCCCCTATGATGTATCACAGGTTGTCACCACTTACTTGTTTTCCCTAGTAGTCCTAAATTCCTAAGGGCCTCATACTGTGCCTTTCTTGCTTCCCATTGTGTGCCCAGGGCTTAGCATGATACCTGGCATGGACAGGTTGCAAATGAAGATTCTGGAGATGAGGGAATGAATGAATGAATGAATGATCAAAGTGACTGATCACAATTTACTCACTATTAGGGAAAGGTCACACCTATTAGCATTGTGAAAGAAAGGTATAACACGTGTGGTCAAGCGAAAAAAATAGTCAGCTGTAAAAATGCATGACTGCCAGAATCCCATTGGCAGAAAATTCTTTTTCTCAGGGACAGAGACAGAAGGGGCACTGTCCAGAAGATCTTTACCAAAATGTTAATTTGGGGGTAGAGAAACCGGGGGAGATTTTGTTCTTCACTTCCATTAAACATCTTCCATCGTGCTTGAATAGGAGTCAGATCTACAGTAAAACCTGCTAAACAACAGCACGAATGTGACAAGCCAAACAAACGCGGATGTTTTTGTTCTTCAGCAGCACAGAAGTGTAGCTACTTGTGACCCGCGTGCCTGTGGTGTGCAGGAGACAACCTTGACCTGGACGTCTGCAGAGAAAGGGGTCTCGGCAAACTTAGCACACTCATCTTAAGTAAGGATTTGTTCTCATCTCCACGGGAGATTTCCACTGTTTTCTCATTAAAAACACACAAAAACCAAAATGAAAACAACAATTACGTGTTTCCTATGGTCTGGCTGTCCTTCTCATTTGTCTGACAAATTTGTAATTGATCCCAGAGGTGATACCCCAGTAGCTCTCCTCTGTGTTTTCAGCTTTCTTCTCTCCCTTCCTCCCTCTCCCTACCCGGCTTGGCATACAATGCAGATCATTCTGTCTGTAAGTTAGTACTAGAACTGAGCTTTTGAAATGTGTCTGTGTACCCTATGTACTAGGCTTGGCTGACTACTGGCTTCCTCTTGTTCGTAATAAAGAAGCTAAAAAAATGCTAAATACCTGAAGAATATAGAAATTCCCCCTTCTGTGTAATAGCAAGAAGAAAAAGGGGGAATCAAACAACCTAATTCTGCTTTACTAGGGAAGAGCCAAATCAAGTTCGGTGCTATCATGTTTGCACAATGAAACAGGAGCTTAAAAAGAAAGGAGCCAGAACTCTTATCAACATGGGGCAATATCCAGGATGCAGCGTTGAATGCAAAAAGCAAATCGTAGCATAAAAAATAGCAATAATTCCATTTATAAAACAAACTCGGTCCTATATCACTTCTACAGGAACATGTATATGCAAATAGGTAGAAAATTCCGGAAGGACACAAAAAGCTGAAAGAGCTGCTCCACTCTGGTAGGACAGCAGAATCTTGGGGGAGGACAAGGATGGAGATCCAATTTGACTTCAGAAATATTTAAATTATTTGGGTTTTTTATAAGGGGAAGGTGTTCATATATGCTTTTTGTATCCAAAACTAATTTAAAAACTAGATAGTACCTGTTAAGTACCTAAGTATTGCGAGGCACAAAGTACACTCCCAGCAATTAGTAGCCGCATTTATCATTATAAAAAATAAACAAGCATTACCGCTTTAATTATCTTAAGGGTGCAATATATATTGCCAAAATTTTAGTTTATGTGTGTCAAAGACGTGTGTTGGCAGAGAAATATCATGTGCCCATTTGTGTACTTTTTAATCCTTGTAGAAAAGTAGAAAGACAAACAGATAAAAGACCAGGCAGGGATGCTGTCAGTGACGCCAACTGCCTCAGAGCTTCTCAGAGAACACCCGTTGTTATTCCAGCCTTAGCAAAGTCACATTTCACCTTTGCATCCCTCTTAACAGGCCATGGAGACTGGAAGAGTATTTTAAATATTCCATTCACTCCCCAGAGGAGCCTATCTGACATTTCCACAGAAAAGGAACTTACACCATATTACCTCTTAGAAGTATATGAGCTCACGACTGTACAATTTGATAATTGAGAAATCCAATCGGCTCTCTGTGAGGCGGGGAAAATGGATTTTAGAGGAGATGGAATCCAGGCAATGACTTTCGGGCAGACCGGTCAATAGCTCTAAGAGGCCAGATTGATTGCAGGCAGGAGTGAGACCAAGGGGTGGAGAGGGGCTCGGAGCAGCTGGGAGAAACCAGGCTTCCGGTTGGCTGCCTCTCTCTGCGTCTGATTCAGTTTCTTTCCTGCTGATTCCCTGCATCCAAATATGGGCCATTTCCCTTTCCTCAGGTTAACATTCCTTGAGTACTTTCACCTTGAAGTGTGGGGCTAAGTTAGGCAGTGGCCCAAGTAGTTTGTTATGAATAATGATCAAGATACTACCATGGGCAAATGACTTTTTCCATCTTTTCTTAAGTAAATTGAGATGCATGGTTAATTTTTAACAACGGCAGTCTTGCTCATTTGCCTTTCAATTTGCTTTCTAAGATCCACTGTCTGTCTTATTTACACTAGAGTGAAGACTGAAAACCTCTCTGAGCCAGAGAATGGCTCCAAGCTCTCTCTCCTGGCCTGATTCCTACCTGTTCTCGGTCCCAGCAGATCAGGACTCATACCAGGACTCTGCCACTCCCTGGCTGTGAACTATTGGGCAGGTGATAATAACAGTCTGAGACTCAATTTCTTCTCTGTCCAACAGGGGCCATGAGGGGGCCATGGCAGCTATAGAGCCTGGTGGGCACTCGATATCTAGTTATCCTCTCCCTGTGGAGTGCGCGCCCCAGATAGACAGGCTGAGTAGCCCTTTGCCTGCCCATAATTTGCTCCGGACTTTACTTCCCAGATGGCTCAGTACATCAATACTTAATAAACCCTAGTGCCTTTTATATTTCTACTTCCCAATGTGAATTTCATGGTAAGCCCTTCCTGTCTTCCTCCACTTCCAGCCTCTCCTGATTAAGTCTTCCATCTGAGATTTCCACAAGACCATGTGTTCCTTACCGGGGAACACTGGTGACAACGGTCAGGGATGGGTCCTCTTCACAGAACGTAGGTTCTAATTTGTGGACTTAATTCAGGTCCTACTGAATATGCCTGAAACCCAAGAACTATCCAGATACGCTAGTGTGGATGAATGCCTTGGGTCCACTTTGAGAAAGCCTGCGCAGAGGCCCATGTATCTGAGTATTTTGGATAGGAGGAGAAGCAGTCTGATTCGGCTGCCCATATTCTGAGGTCAGAAGCAAGGACATTTACTGCTGAAATATTTATATCGAGTGGATCAACAGGCCATGCTGGAGGCTGACTCACTGCCATTGGATTTCTCCTCTCCTCACTAACTTAATGGAATTCTGAGAGAGAATTTCCACTTTGGGGTATGAGGGACTAAGACAGCTCCCTTCCCTTGCAGAAAACAAACACTAATCCTTGACATAGTAGGAAACCCAACTGCCTGATTGTGCAAAAATGGGTAGAAACAGAGAGACAGCGGGGGATGCATGCTCGCTTGGAGGAGGAAGCCAGAGAGCGATACCAATAAACTTTGACTTCCAAGGCTTTTTGCGTGGGGCTAAGCTGCACGCACAGAGGCAGGCAAGGCTGCCTTAAAAACACCTTGTGCTCTTTCTGGCCTGGGGAACCAGAAAAGTAAAGCTGAGCAATCATGGGTACTGAAGAGAGTGAAGGACTCACAAAAGGGAAAGAGTCAGACGGAGCATCCCCAAACTCTGCTCAGCCATGTCTCTAAAACCTCTGAATGACTCAGGCGTGAGCCAGATTGAGAGAAACTAAGCTAAAGACAAAAGATCTGTATTAAGACCAGATCTTGAGGCTGCTCCTCAAGAAATAAAATTCACAACTTGAGCCCAGCCGAGGAAATTACCTGGAAAACAAACCAAGCAACAAAAATTGGGTAAAAATAACAAATTCCAAAATTCTCCGAACTTAACATGCATAACGTTCAGGATATAATCTGAAATTACCTGACTTTCAGAGAACCAAGAAAATGGAGTATATTCTCAAGAGAAAACATCCAACTGAGTCCAAGCCTGCGATGAACTAAATGTTGAAACCAGCATAAAAGGATTTGAAAGTACTGTCTTTACTATTCTCGAAATGAAGTGAAACAAAACATGTTTCCAGAAAAGAACAGCTCAGCTGAAAAACAGAAATAATAAAAAATAAAGAAGTGGAAAATCTGGAACGAAGATATGTAATTTCTAAAACTAAACCAAAAAGTCATGGGATAGACTTAATAGACAAATGGGCATGCAGAGGAAAGAATGGGTTAATAGAAGCTGTACAAGATGAAGAGGAAAGGGAATGAAGACTGAAATGGAATTGGTCAGAGCCTTATGGATGTGTTAGATGATATCTAATAGTAAACATACAGGTATTTGAAATGACATAGGAGAAAGGAGAATCAAGTTGCAGAAAATTTTTTTAAGTAACCAGTAACGGGGCGCCTGGATGCCGCAATCGGTTAAGCATCCGACTCTTGATCTGAGCTCAGATTATGATCTCGCAGT
Source organism: Prionailurus viverrinus (assembly GCF_022837055.1). Taxonomy (NCBI): domain Eukaryota; kingdom Metazoa; phylum Chordata; class Mammalia; order Carnivora; family Felidae; genus Prionailurus; species Prionailurus viverrinus. The sequence goes on along the minus strand of NC_062561.1, from coordinate 113,923,864 downwards.
TTGTAGGTTCAAGCCTCGCGTCAGGCTGCGCGCTGATGGCTTAGAGCTTGTTTGGGATTCTGTCTCTCCTTCTCTCCGCCCCTGTCCCATTTATGCACACACACTCTCTCAAAATAAGCAAATAAACAAAAATAAATAAAGTAACCAGTGATGATAAAATAACCAAGAAAATCTCTAGTATTTAGAAATTAAATAACACAATTATAATAAATAATCCTTGGTTCAGAAAAGAAATGACATGAGAAATCAAAATATCTTTGAACTGAATTATAAAAATACAAATGTATCAAAAATCTGAGGACACAGTAAAGCAATGCTTATAGGGATATTTTTAAGTTTAAAAGGCTTTATTAGTAAATAAAGGCTCAAACTGATGATCTAAACTTAGAGCTTAAGAAATTAGAAAAAGAAGAACAAATTAAACACAAAGCAAGCAGAATGAGATAAAGACAAGAGCTTAATAAAACAGACTCAAGAAGAAATAACAAATTTGAACAGACCTATATTATCTAAGGAAATTTATAGATAATAATTATATATGTAAAAGAGCCAAAATAATCCACAGAGAAATGAAAATTAGAATAGAGTTTAGAAAGATTGTTGGTTACAAGATCAGAATATAAACATTAATTACATTTCTATATACCGGGTGGAAAGTAGAATTTTAAAAGACACAATTACAGTCATGTTAAAATTATCAAATATCTACAACTAACTGAGGTGTAAGAACTTCACAATACAATAAATTATAAAACATTAAGGAGAGAAATTAAAGAAGACCTAAGTAAAAGGAGGAATGTGCCACGTTCGTGGATGAGAAAACCGGTATTATACAGATGTGATCTATAAATTTAATAGAATTCTCGTTTGTGTAACTTAACTCATTCTGAAATTTATATAGAAATACAAGGGGTCAAGAAAAGCCAAGATGCTCTTGAAGAACAAAAGTCAAAGGACAGGCTCTGCTTGATATCAAAATGGACTGTAAAGGTGCAGTTTTTTTTAATGTGATACTGAATCAAGGAGATGCAAATTAGCGGAACAGAATGGAGAGCTCAGAAACAAACCAGACATATATGGACCCCTGACTGATGTAAAAGCGAGCACAGCAGAGCACTGGGGAAATGATGGGCGAGTTGGCAACAGGTACTCCAACTACTGGATATCCAATGAGGGGAACACTTGGGCTTATATTAAGCATACATAAAAATCAATCCCAGGAAGATTGTAGGTCTAAATAAGAAAGGCAACATAATAAGGTTTCCAGAAAACAACATAGGAGAATTTCTTGATAACCTCAAGGTCCAGAAAGATCTCTTAACCAGACACCACAAGCACTAACCATAATGAAAAGATTCATAATTGCGACTAAATTAAAAGTAAGAACTTTCACCGTCAGAAGATGGGAATGAAATGGCAAGCCATGGACTGCTAGAAGGTATTTGTAATACAGGAAGTGAGGAACTCTGCCCAGAATACACAAAGAGTTCTTGCAAATAAATAAAACAGACAATGCAATTTAAAAATGAAAGATTTGGGCAGGTAATTCGCAAAAGAAGTTATCCAAGTGGCTAAAATCCATATGAAAGGGTGTTTAACTACATTAGTAATCAGGAAAATGGTAATTAGTAGCACGATGTGATACCACTGTTTACTCACCAAAATGCCATACAACAATGAAAAGAACTTCTTCACAGGACAGTATGGGGTAATCTCAAAAACATAACGCTGAGAAATGAAATCAGATGTACAATGATACACAGTGTACAAATCCACTAATCAAAAACTTTAGAACAGACAGCACTGAAATGTAGTGTATCAGAATAAACTTAATTCATAAAACTATAAGGAAAGTAATGTCAGGATGGTAATTTTTAGGGGGTAAGGGATGGTAGTGAAACTAGGCGGGAACCTGAAGGAGAACTCTTGAGGTGCTGATAATATTCTATTTCTTGACCTGGATATTGGTTGTATGTTTGTTTGTTTCATAATAATCTGTTGAAGTCTCTGTGTGTGTGTGTGTGTGTGTGTGTGTGTGTGTGTGTGTGTATGGATGTGTGGATGTGTGTTGCTGCAAGAAGAGGGCTACCCACTACAGAGGGCAGAGAGAAAATGGGGCTCCTGATCATCAGGGAGAGATGTGAGGTCAGCCCTGAATCATCCACCTGTGAATTTCTTGTACAGTTCAGAGAAACCAACCTCAATCTTGTTAAGTCACCATTTAAGGAATTTCTGTTCCTTGCAGCCAAATGTAAGCCTAACTTCTACAAGATAAGACTGGGATTCAAGTCAATTCACAGCAAACACCTATTATCTATTAGGCCCAGGGCTTAGTTCTGGGAACAGCACAAGGAATAATGAACGTCAGGACTACGTGGGATCACGAAAAGGTGAGACACACACAAAGAGATCAGAGAGAAGCATTTAGCCCATTATGATCTGGACTGGGCCACAGTCAATCCTTTATTTCCTGGAAGAATGTAGATCATCTGCTGATTTTCTCAGGTAGCTTGTACCCAGGAAGCTTGTCTTGTGCTATGGAAGGCTGGTCTTATGGTCATTGTAGAAAAGTAAACACATTTTTGTTAAAACCATATGTAGGACAACTCTTCGCTGAAAATGGGATTCTTGGGCCTTTTCAACTCAGCTTGGGTCTCAAGCACCATCAGACAAGGACCCTGAAACATTTATTTTTCAGAACTGAGCTTCATTTAGCTTCATGTGTGAAGGTGCAGCACAGTCTTGAAGTGAGCACTGAGCAGGAAGTGGGGATAGGTCGGTCACTCTCCTTGCCAGAATCAGATTGAGCCCAGGTTATTTTAAAGTGAGCTATGAAGCAAATCAGAGTTGTTTTTAAATACATAAATCCAATAAGCCAGTTAGACCTGGGACTAAACCTGTATCTTTTCTAGAATTATTCAGCCAGAAAATCAAAATATTCCCTAAACTGAATCTGAATTGAATTGTACCGTTATTTCATTTGGTTCAAATCCCTGGATTGTGGAAGGAGGGGAGGGCTGCGTTTGTGCAGGAGGGGCTGAAGAGTGGGAGCCTACGTGGGTGGCAGAAGGTTCCATGAGCCTGTTGTGTTCAGAATGTAAAACAAAACCCTGTTAGGGATCTGACATGTAAGAGTTCTGGCTGCATGATAGCAATTCAGCCATGAAAGGGGAAGATGACCTATATTTGCCTGTATAGACGGTGCATTCGTCATTTAATCGGTGCTTGAGAAATCAGCCTGGGTCCAGGCAAGATAGCAGAGTTTGGCCTCCTGCTTAATGCTCCCAGAGATGGGCAGCCTACCTGACAGGTATGATTTATTACGCAGAGAACGCGATGTTTTCTTCTTGAAATACACTCCTCAGGCAGAGCACAAAGTGTTGTGCTGTTCCAAAAGCTGGCTCCACAGTACTGCGGTGTTTGATCAAGGGAAGGTTTCACTGCGCAGACACCTTGGCTGGGAACACAATGTATTGTAATGCAAATAGCTTCAGTCCTTCTCCGGGAAATCAGGAGCTTTTCAAAGAGGTACAAGAGGAGGGAACAAATGGATGCTAAAAGCAAAATATAGAAATAAAACTAAGCCGTGTCATAGCATTCTGTCTCTGTGAACCTCACAGTCGCCTGACATCAGAAATAACTTTGACTCATGCTGTGCCAGGGCTTTGGGGAAGGAGCCCAAGGGGCAGGTGCTCTGCCCGGGCCATAAAAACCAGCGAAAAGCCGGCTGGCTGCTGTGTGATGAGCTCCTGGTGATGTCAGCATAGTGACAGGTTTGAAAGTCCACCATTTATAGGTTCGTCGATTCATATCTCACCTTACACTGTGTTAGGCACTGGGGATGTAACCAGAGGAGAAAAAGTATGCCATCATTTTATTCCAGAGGAGTGTCCTCCTATGGAGAATCCCAGACAGGAATGGTTGAGGAATTTGAGCCCCTAAGAGTTTTCCCACATTTGTTCCTAGCTCTGCGACACCTGAGATTGATGAGCTAATTAATAGACTTGTGCTGAAGGAGAGTATTAAGAGGACTCAGTGGCCAGGGGACCCTGGCCTAATCACACCTGTGGCTCCACAGACAGAACATGGCAGAGAGAGAGTTGTCATACCACACCCCACTTAAAACCCCTTGGTTTCTGATGCTCTTTGGATCAAGCCTACACTCCTGAACCTTGTCTCCAAAGGCTGCACACGCCTCCAGCCTGGTCACCCTCTGTCTCCTCGTCACAATGCCAGCGTCCTCTGCTTTTCTTTTCTTTTTTTAATATTTATTTTATTTACTTTGAGAAAGAGAGAGAGAGAGAATGAGTGGGGGAGGGACAGAGAGAGAGGGAGAGAGAATCCCAGGCAAGCTCAGCACTTGTCAGTTGAGCAGGGCTCGAGCCCAGCAACTGTGAGATCATGACCTGAGCTGAAATCAAGTCACTTGCTTAACAGACTGAGCCACCCAGAAGGCCCCGTCCTCTGCTTTTCTAACGTGTCCTGCTCCTGTCTATGCCAGGGCCTCGGAACGTGCTCTTCTCGATACCTGGAATTCTGACTTGCCTGGCCAAACCTCCCCAGTCCTCAGGCCTCAGCCCGTTACTTCACTGGGAGGTTTTCCAAAGGCCCTTTCTCCACCCATTCCAGATCAAGTCTCTGCCACATCGGCGCACTAACCTTTTTATGCTGCCTTCTTAGGGCTTACTTACCATTATAAGAATATTTATATAATCTTTTGCAAACCCTCTTTCCTGCTGGATTGTGATCTTTGTTAGTTGAGAGGCTGCATCCATTTTTACTTACCACCATATCCTACCGTTGAGCACAGGGTCTGGCTCAAAACTATAACAGCAGTTCACATTGGATACATCGGGCTCACATTTACTGGGTACTTTCTACTTTCTTAATGTACTAATTTAATGAATGCTCACAATAACCCATGAAATAAATGCTACTGATATGCTCACTTTGCAAATGGGAGTTGGGGGAATAGAGAGGTTGAGCAACTTGCCCAAGGCAACCTAGGCAATCAATAAATATCTGGAGCAAGAATTTAAACCCAAACAGTGGAACTCCAAAGTCCATGGTCTTAGCAACTATGGCAGTGGCTCAAGAAAGATTTGTCAAATGAATGAGTTTATAAACAAATAAATGAAATTGGGTTGGCATAATGTTTATGAAACTAACTGACCAATGGAGGTCATTGTGTGAGGGGTATTTTCTCTGCCTATTGTATCATATATGCTAACATTTATATGCTTATAATGCTTATTATAGACACATCCTTTATTTTGCCGATAAGGAAACTGTCACTTAGAGAGTTTAGTAACAGGTCATACAGCTAACACATAGCAGAATTTGGATTCCAAACTTTTTTTTTTTAACGTTTATTTGTTTTTGAGAGAGGGAGAAAGAGACAGCAAGCAGGGGAGGGGCAGAGACAGGGAGACACAGAATCTGAAGCAGGCTCCAGGCTCCGAGCTGTCAGCACAGAGCCAGATGTGGGCTCAAACTCAAGAGCGGTGAGATCATGACCTGAGCTGAAGTCCAACGCTTAACCAAGTCACCCAGGTACCCCATGGATTCCAAACTCTTTTAAACACTATATTATGACCCCTCCTGCATGAAATCGAGAATGACACATGCTGCTGTAAGAAGGAAGAGGAAGCCTAATACTTGAGGATTTCAGTTCCCTGCACCCAGGCATACAGACCAAACCCTCCCAAGTGAAAGACGGAAGTGGGTGGGGCTGATTCCCTTCTCCCCTTCCTTTTCAAATTCACCCCCAGTCAAGGCATAGAATCTTGTCCTCAATACTCAGACAGAAGCCGTTGGCATCTCAGACCAGGAGACCCCTAGTTAGGAGCCTCTTTGCGAGGTCATACCTCCTTCCCCAAATCCATTCCTTTCTCCCAAATGCTCATCTTGGCGGCTGTAGCCCATGACAAAAACATGAAGGTGTACCAGTGAGCCCTCCTACGGTTGTCAGAACTTACCTTTGTGGACAGGCAGGTTCTGACCTTGGGCAGTGGGCTGATTTCTCATTCAGCAAATACTGCCTGAGCACCTGTGACATGGCAGGTCTGGGGCAGATTGTCGAGGATACAACCATGAACAGCATGGTCTCTGCCACCACTAACACTCCCCGCAGATAGCAAACTGAAAATAAAGTGGCTGGTCACACAGTTAATTATGGGATTCTGGGACAAGGCGATGTGAAATGTCACCAGAAGATGCCTTCCCTGCTCTGTCTGTTTATCCACTAGTCCGTTCCTCCCTCCGGTGCCCAGTTATGGAAAAGCAAGCTCACAGCTGATAACCAGAGATTAAATACTTCATCTTCTAAATGCAAAGAGATACGCCTTCTGGGAATAGACTCTCACTCTGCACCAAGCAGAAAATGAAGCACAACTACGTTAGTGGTTTTCGCCACCAAGAGAGATGATAAAAAAGGACTGGGAAAGAGACAAGAGGAGCTTTGGGGAAAGTCCAGAAGGTGGGAGAACTACATCTGCAGAATGTTTTTTCCCTCTCTGGGTGATCTTCCCAGAATGTTCTTAATGACTCTAGGGGTGACTGTGAACATAGGCTCTCGTACCTGCTTCTCAACTGGTATTTCCTACCAGTTGAGAATCACCTGCATCACCTGCAACAGAGATGGCAGGGGGCACGATGAGAAAGAAGCATGGCAGGGCTTGGTCCCCAACCTCCTGCAAGCTGGAGCTGGCACTGTAGATTCATGTGGGCCTTCGAGTGGGTATGCCAGCATGCCAGGACGTGGGCCAGTGTGCCACCGGGCACCAAGGATGCACAGCAGGGCAAAGGCCAAGATAGCGTAACAAAGGCTCTTGGAAACTTCCATGTCTCCAGTTCTGAAAGAGTAGGGCAAGGAGTCCCCATAACTAGACTCTTCCCTCTTCCACCTTTCTGCTCTATTTGGTGTGAGACCTCAAGAAACTTGGAATCAATAAGCGTGTGTGTGTGTGTGTGTGTGTGTGTGTACACCTGGAGAGACCGCTCTGACTTGAGAATAGTACCTAAATAATGGCACAATGTAAATCTGACTCAATACCTGGGCAAGACTTTTTTTACAAGTGACCACGATGCTACAGGTTGAATACAGTGCATTATGCAAGTTTAATTTTCTCCTTGCCAAGCAGAAGCATGAAGGCTTGCCTGAGCCAGCCCTTTCCTGCCCTAGAAGCTGGGATTTGCCCCCCCTCCAGGGACCAGCCCCTCCCTCTCTGCCAGCCTTGGTCTGCTGTCATTATGTGTCCAGTGTTGGTCACCTGTGGGCACCCCCATTACAGCAGGATGGGCTAAGACTTTGGGTCTCTGGCTTTAAAATCAGCTCAGCGTCTGTATGTGCCAGAGGCAGAGGGTATGGGAAGAAGGAAGGAGCTAAACTCTTAGAAGCAGTTGACACACCTAAGCCTGCAGATCCCAAAATGCCACTGGTAATGGAATTTGTTGAAAATTTCCACCATGGATACCCCAGAATGCAGTAAGAGCTTTCCTCTGCTTAAGGGAATCTCATATTTCTGATTTTTCTGAGGACACTAAGGGAACAAAATGACCCTATTAGGGTGCCCACCAGGCAGAGAGAACACAGCCTGCTAATTAACTGACCTAAGACCTTTGCTTAGGGATTTCCTTAGGGACTGCAAAGTCGCTTCACGAAATGACGACAGGCTCCCTCCAGGCCAGATCCAATAAAATGCAGGATTGGAAACAAACCTTCCCTGTCCCCTTGTTTCCAGGTTTATCAGGACTGAGAGGCCCAGCTGTGGTTTGTGAGGGCAAGAAGAGGTAGAGAGAGAGGGGGGGAAGAAAGAAGAGAGGAGAAGTGAGGGCAGAAGAAAAAATAATGCAGAATGAGAGTTATGGAGTCTGGTTTTCCCATCCAAACCGTGGTCCAGTTTTATGCCTATTACAGAACAATAGTGCTAATGACAATATTTATGCTGGAGAAACAAAACTATAAATAGACTGACTCTCCATCAGCAGGAAGCTGGTTGAGACAATTACAGTGGCGTTATATTATGAGCTGATGATATTATTAACAGGCTGTTTAGGATAACATGGCTCTTCAAAAGAATAAGTTGATTTGTAATATTGACCTAGAGAGACATCTGTGAAAGCAGTAAGAGTACACTTGATCCTATTTTTTGTAAAACAACACCAAGAACAATACGCATACGTACTTAGAGGGGAATAAAGTCCCTGACATTTATGCATGTGTCAGTGCGAGCAGGGAGAAACATGGGAGATTACCCACAAAACTTAGCGATGGATACTTCTGGAAGGGTGGATGAGGTGCTGGAAGCGGGAGAGGGAAAGAATTATGGTTTTCTTTGCACAATGCTGTATTGTTTGACTTGTCACAATGAACACACTTTGCCAGAATCTGAGATGGAAACAACGATCAAAAGGGTTGGAAACAGAAAATTGCTTGCCATCTAAGATGCATACGCGAGAGCAGTAAGCCCTGACTGCTGCTGCCCATTAGGCATCTTACCCGCTGCATCTTATCTGCATCTCTAAGGAGCCTGTGCTCCCATTTTCCAGGCTCAGAGATGCTCAGGAAGTTGCGCTAGTCTAAGTGTAAGGCCAAGAGCTGATTTTTGCGTCTAGGTCTATCCTACTGCAGAAGCCCTGGAGAAAGGCTGAGCCTGAGGGCAGAGGCCAGGCAGCAGGCTCCCGAACAGTGGTGTCAAGGGAGGTGAGCAATTTCTTTCTGTGACCCAGGGCAGGGCAGGGACGGTGACAGCTCTGAGCCAGACCCAGGGTTAGAACTGCTTCCCAGCATATCAGCATCTCCAACTTTAATATCTCAATTCTCTTGGCTGGGCTCGACTGAGCAAGCTACCCATCAGCTTCTACACAGCATTTCCCAGGGAACAGGCTGTTTGGAACATTCTATGCCTGGAAGCATTTTATCACTGAGAGGCCATAACCAAGAGCAGTGCAACTGCCTACCCCACTTTCCCGTTCCCGTGGGCAGGGCAATTAAGGGCACTCAGGTCCAGCCGGCAAACGGCGTTGGGTAGTCAGATCTTATTAATCTGGGGGTATTGCGACAACATAACACAAGCCTGACTGAACTTTGCCTCTGCAATATTGGTAGTTAAAAAGGTTTGCCAGGTTTCTTGATGAATAAGGAAAACAGACGAGAGAGAATGGGAAACGTTTAACCTACGTGAGGCATTTAAGTGAGTCTTTGTTTCACTTGCAAAGAACTTAAACAAGGTGTCTGCCTAAAAATGCCAGCACTAAATAGTTGTTATTGATGGTAAAAGCGGATTCAGCAAGATTTCTAGGTCATAACTTTTTAGAAGTAGCCAAGTGACTACATCTGCTTCAGAGCACAGTCTATTTCCCCAGCAACGAGATTCCCCGAAACGACTAAAGTCTCCAGTTAGAATTGATGGGGTCTCAATGTAGCATCTCCGAGACTGAAAACGCCACCAGAGCAGGTGTCCCAACTGTGTTGCAGTTTATTCTTGCAGCCTAGATCTCAGCCTAAAAGCTTGCAATTTCTGTCTCCACGGGCCTCAACACATGCAAGCTGCACGCAGCCTCAGAAAGAGGAAGTGTCTCCCTTTCTTTGCAAAGGACACATCCGCTTATTCTTCCCCTCCTATTCCCTTCCGTTTTCAAAATGACACTTCCCCTTGCCTTTCCATTTTCCCTGGACTCCACTTCCTTGTCTCCAAGGTGGTTCCCGTCTCCGCTCAAAAAAGTTCTCCCTCCATCTCCTCCTCTGGAGATTTGCACCCGGTAGAGAGTGGTCCTGCTCAGCGGCCTCTGTTGCCTCAGACCTACTCACTACTTCCCTATCTTCTGTCCCCACCGTCAACTGCTCTCCCAAAGGTCACTAGTGACATTCCATCAGCAAACGCAGTGACCTTTTCTCAGCCTTCATCCCACCTGACCTTTCTGAGTGTCTCACACCACGGGCCATCTCCTGTTTGCATTTTTGGAAAATCCATTTTTTTGCTTCCTAATCTCTTAGTCTGTCCCTGGTTTTTTTTTTTTCTTTTTTTCTTTTTTTTTTCCTCTGTCTTAGTTTCTTTGCTCCCCCTTCTTCCTTGAAATAGAAAGTTTTTCAAATTCTGTCTCTTCTAGGGGTTGGGGTTTGCGTCTCACTCTCTCCCGTGACTATAAATGCATCTTCGTGAGTGATTTCCAAATCTACACCCCAAATCAAGTCCTACTTTTCCACCAAAAATCTTAGCCTGTAGTTTTCTCTAGCAGCACCATCAGCTTCCTGGTCAGTGGGGCTCTCCCGGCTTCCTTGCCCACCCATCCCAATAGTAAGTAAAACTCTTTTGCTGGTTCTGACTCTGAAATGTCTACGGCAAAGTAGCATTTGTCATTTCTTCATTTAGGGAGCTTGGATCAACTCAATTCTGAGTCTGTATCCTAATCCCTGCCGTGTAGACCATGGCAAACACACTGCAGGTGGGATGAGGATTATGGCCCTTACACCAAAGCACAGAGTCTTTGACACCCGGGAGATACCACCTGATGTTGCCCAGTAATTATAGTTGATTCTTGTTATTCCTGGTAGCTATATTCTATGAAGTCACCAAGTACAGTAAATTAGTAGACTCTGAACCATGGCTCCTAGGGAAACACAGGATTAGGTTCCTATGAGTCCTTCCTTAATCACAGTTTCATCAGCTGATCGATACAGAACCCTGTGTTTGCTTCCATCTTAAAACACCTTATTTAACACACTTTGGTGGTTCATTACCATAGAACTCACAGCCAACAGCACTATGACTCATGCCTGAATGAAGCTTATTCTAACACTCGTATTTTCTCCATGAGGCACACCACAGCCCTCTTGCACTCAGGAACACTTGGGAGCCACTTTCAACAGCGAAATCACTAAGAAAGGACACAAAAACAAAAACAAAACCAAAACACCCCAGAGCACTATTGTTCACGGCTCTGTGCATATCTATGAATATCAGCAAATGCACCTTAAGTATTGATTTGGGGATTACAAAGTACATTTGAGCAAGCAGGTGAATTTGCAAACGTGGAACCTGCCAACGATGGGAATGAATTACTTTCCCCTTCTCATACCCAATACCCTCCCCCTTGCGGAGGCCCTGGCTGCCTCTTGCTGCGATTAGCTGCTGAAGTGCGAACTCTCCTGAAGGGACGTTTCTGTCCCAAGCTCAGTCTTCCCATGCCCACACTGTACTTTCCATCCTGTGCCTCAAGCTCCTGGCTGACAGCAATTCTCTTGTGCGCCTCCTTGCTGCCCGCTCCGCCTCTCTGGACCACACCCTAACCAGCTGCCACAATACCAATGCATCATCTGAAACAAAACCACTCAACTTCTTCGACGTTCACTGCCCTAATTTCTGAAATGGGCTGATGCCGTTTGGCCCACTACTTTATAGGAGTTTTGTGACGATCACGTACGGTGGCAGTTCTTACATTTCCACGTGCCGAAGAATCACTGGAGAAGTGGACCAAAAAAGGCAAGAGACACTATTTGTTTATCATTCAGGTGTCTGGGGTCCAGTCTCACATTTTCCAACTCAGCAGTATGGGGCCAGCCCCAAGGATTTACTCTTTAGCAATCTCTGTTTCTTGGATCACACTTTGAGAAACGCTGGCAGAAGTCAATGGATGTGAAGGCACGTTGCAAATTAGAAGGCAGGCTACCTCCATCTATCAGCAATCGGCAGTTTGCAGGCCTGCTCTGTGTTGCTCTGTGGCCACTGTGGGAACATAACAGGGTGAGGACGAGGAAAAACAAACTCCAATAGGAGGTGGGAGAGAGTGGTTACCACGTTTTTGCTAATGTTGTGTTTTCACAAGACCACTACAAAAATAAGCCAAACTTGTGCAAAGAAAAAAGTAGGCCAGCAAGCAGAGAGATGAAAACAACAGAAAATGGTGGGCACGCACCTCCTCTCTCCCATCAGGCAGTGCTCCCCTTGACGACAGGAGCCAGCAGTTTGTGTCTCCAACGCCCACGCTGTGGGTTCATACTGGTGCGTGCTTAGCGGGTTTTGAGTGGCTAATCTGTTTATACATATGTCAAGTGAACGAAAGCCTCATTAAATACAGTTAAACAGATGGCCATTAAAAAAAATAGTCAATTACTACTTATTTTTTGACTGACTTGTAGGCAGGCATGGCCACTGACTTCTCAAAGAGGAGGATAAGGAAAGGGAATGAAGAAGAGACCTGTATTAAAGTCCCTACTGCACGCCACCACTGTCCTTGCACCTTGAAATCTGAAGCTCTCCAACCATCTTTTAGCCCCAAGGCAAGAGGCATCATGGAGCATGTGAGAGGACCAGACGTGTCTTCTGCCTGACCGTACCTGTCTGATCCACGAATTGTACGTCAGGGGCACAGGCTCTTAGCATCCTATCCAGTGCCACGGGCTCTTAGCATTCCGATGAAGTCTATTGATCCCTTCCCAGATTCAATGTGTTTGAATTTTTTTTATGTTTATGTATTTATTTTTTTGAGAGAGACAGAGACAGCTTGAGCAGGGAAGGGACAGAGAGAGAGAGAGAGAGAGACAGAGAGAGAGAGACAGAAGCAGACTTCATGCTGCCAGCTACAGAGTCCGATGTGGGGCTTGAACCCACGAACTGTGAGATCACGACCTGAGCCGAAACCAAGAGTCAGACACTCTATCGACTGACCACCCAGGCACCCCTCAGAATCATGTTTTTAAACACATAAGATTAAGACATAGGACTCCCAAGGAAACCATGATGTTGAAATCTGGTTAACATTTTTAAAAAACAACATATGATATGACAATATGTATGCTTCTTCATCATTGCATTTATTAATAAGACTCAGGAGCAAATCAACTGTCACAACTTCAACGTAATAACAAATGTAAATATAACATAAATACCTATAATATGACATGAAAATATATGGGCTTTCTATTGGGGACAAAGTCATAGTTGCTGCTAGAGTCATAGGTGATTTGTTGCCTACATTTAAAATTGAAGAAATTCAAATTTGTAGCTAGACATTAATGAAAATTAAGATGCAGTTTCCTTCTGCTCAAGTTCATGGACTCCCTTAATTGCATTCAGGAACCCGCTGTGCCCTAAGTTTAGAATCTTTGTTCTACATGGAGGCACTTGAGTAAATGAGCAATTCAGTTTCAGAGAGTCTCCTTTTGCTCTTTATGAAGCCACGTAACTCTACAATCTACCTCTGCTGTGTAATTCAATTTTTACTCACTGCTAGTCAAGAAAATCTTTAGAAAGTCAAAGTGAAACCTAGTTCTCCTGAGCCTACTTTGTTTTATTGTCCACTGAGAACACTACCCTTGGGTCTTCAATTTTCCACTCGAGATAAAAATTAGCAACTATTAACTACTTAGTGTTTGGTTTTTTTTTAAGACTTCAGGGTGAGGCACAACCTTATATACGAATCAAGTAAAAATGTGTTCAATGTAGAAAAAATAAGAAGCAATCAACAAAAAGAAGAAAATATATGCTATACACAATTTCACCCTTCAGACATAAATTCTATTACTATTTTGATTTAACCTTTAAGACTTTAAAAAACGTATTTGTATATACAGGAAAATATTCAGATACCTATTTTTTAAACAAAAATGAGATCATTATATACTCTCTTGTAATCTATTTCTCATACTTTATACATAATAGTCATCTCTGAATGTCAAAAATAACCTAAACCGTTCTTTTCAATGTCAAGGTGGCTGAATTCATTATATAATTGTTACATAATTTAACAAATCCCTCTTAGAATTTTAAGCTGCTTCAACTTTTTTTACATACTGAAAATAATACTTAATCGGAAGCAAGTATTTCATTTGCTAATTATCTACTAGCTGGATGATTCTTTCCTCAAACGATAAACAGGACATAGTCCTGGTCTCACAGGACTGTTGGGAAAATTAAATGGGACATACCAGGTAACTTGCTTGGAACGGGGTCACCAATGTAGTAAATTTGCGGTAGGCATTAGCTATAATCTATTTTTTAAAATTATTCCATATGTAAATTCCTAAGTGTGCAATTGCTAGGTCAAAGATATATCCAAATTTGAAAGGTGCTTCTAAATCGTGATCCAGAAAGGTTGTTTCCCACCATCAGCGACTAAAAGAATCTATTTCTCTTAGCATTTTTACTTTTTAAATCTTTTCTGTTATGCTATATCTTTGGCATTACTACTAGTGGAGTTGAACCCTTTGTGTACAATTGTTGGCTGTGTGAATTTCTTTTTAAAACTCTTTTCCCCCAATCTGCCTTTTGTCATATGTTGCAACTGTTTTTTTTCCAGCTTTTATAATTTTCCTTTTAGTTTTATTTACTGTATCTTTTGTGTGGAGAAGGCTTAGTAATAATGTATTGTAAGCAGACCTATCTCTTCCCTCCCCATTTCTTTGGTGGGTTCTTTCTTTGGAATCACACCTGGAAAGACCAATTCTGTCCTCTGTTTATAATACATTAACTATGTTTTCTTTAAGTACTTTTAGCTCTTTAAGTACTTTTAGATTGTTTTAATAAGATAATGTAAGGTAGAGAATTAACTTAGAAAAATTTAATAGTTATTCAGTTGTATCAAAGCAATTACTGAATATGTGGATCCTTCTCAACAAAGTGATGGTTCAAGAATTTGTGCTAATTGTGTATAAAGTACATTTCAAAGAAACATATTTGATTATGTTTCATTCACTTACATTTTATTTGATTTCCGAGTCATAGTGGTATGGAGGAGTAATTACATTAAGCAGACTAACAGTAATTAATCTTTCCTCCAAATCTAGTTGATAATTTCCACTGAATCCCTAAATGTGTTTCATCATTTTCCTTCTCTTTTCTCCTAATCACCATTGTATCTCTCGCTCTGTCCTAAGCCTCCATTGACTTGATCAAAAAGACTAAAGGAAAAATAACATAAGGGCTAAAAAGCAAAGGTCACTGGGCCACTCTAATACTGTTGATTTTTTTAATATATCAAAATATAGCCATATGTGAACTTTTGGAGAGATGATTAGCTCCTCAAGAACAGAACTTAACAGAAGACCATGGGGGAGGGGAAGAGGGGGAAAAAAGCTACAGAGAGGGAGGGAGGCAAACCATAAGACTCTTGGATACTGAAAATAAACTGAAGGTTGATGGGGGATGGAGGAGACGAGAAAGTGGGTGATGGGCACCAAGGAAAGCACTTGTTGGGATGAGCACTGGGTGTTGTATTGTTGGAGAAATGAATAAAGTAATGCGCCAAAGATGGCCGATGGGCCTAAAACAAGCTCTGGTCTCTGGCTTAGAAACCCCTCTTCCAGGTTCAAGTTCTTGCCCTGTTTGCCTGGCGCAGGAAACCCTCCCCCCTCCCCCCACAGATATGGAGGCTGACAACTATAAATTACCCTTCCCATTCGGGGCTCAGATCTTTGGAGAAACGGTCTCCTCTGAGCCCGCTGGTGTTTAATAAATCTCCAATCCACCAAGATGTCCAAGTGCTGCTTGGTTTTTCCGCCAGCATTCTGGCCTGGTTCCATAACAGTATGGAAACCAATTTGACAATAAATTATACTAAAAAAAAAAAAAAAAAAACAGAACTGTGCCACTGACTTATTTTGCATGATGCATATATTTTATAACTTGAGGATAAGGAAAGCATTATCCTCACCCTCCTGCCAAGTGTTTGCCATTGAGAGATTTTATTTTTACTTTCTGCCCCTGCCCCATGGGGCAATATTCTATTAGTTCAACCAGAATTATTTCACACTTACTCTGTATTATGTACCAGCTCAATTGAGGTCATTCTTAAAGATTTACTCAGGCAGTAATTCCTATTGTCCCAAATGGAGTCACACTGCTCTTGGGTGGGAGTGTGGCGGACTGAATGACAGCAAGGCTTGAACAAAGCTGTCAAAGAGACCACGGGTATCTCAAAAAGAAACTTCATTGACCAAGAAGACATATAAGATGTCAAAAGATTGTAGTGGGACAAAGCATAGATTCTTACCTTCCCAACAAAAATCCACTATCATCACCGCCCCAGAATTGAAGTGAAGGACTAAAGAAATTTTCTGCTGCCCCAAGGCACATTGGGGGCTGTCAGCTTCCATTGTACGTATTTCTTTTCTCTACATTTTATGTGTCAATGGTCTTCGATCTCAATAGTTCACTCCACCTATAAACAATAGGGCCATTTCAACTGAGTTACCACCATTACAGACATAGTTGAGCTCTTTGGAATTCTATCCATTTATCAGTCATCTGCTTATGAGGTCTGAGCCACGCATCATCCAGTCAAACTTCCAATGAGGAAGTGAAGGGCTACTGACAGAACCCAAACTGTTCCCTCCTGTCTCTGTCTACACATCACTAATTTGTGTAGGACATCCCTCATACCCCTGCCTCCAGCTGGCTTTCCTGTAAATAAGATGAGGAACTAGAATAATTTCTCGCCCCTCTCCCATTCTCATAAAAATAAATTTGTTCCTATTTCTCAGCTATGACTGAACTCAATATCTAGAACGTATCCAAAGTCTCCAAATCCTATGTCCTAGCTCCAACAATTGATCCTTTCTCCAACTGCTCTAACCCTCACTGGAGATCACCATGTTTAGATAGAAAGGAACTCTCCATAGCTGAAAGTGTTCATTAGTATGTTCAACCAGGGACAGAAGAAAACCTACAAACCAGTAAATAAATCTAAAACGTAGGAGGAAAGAGCAACAGTCAGAGAATCAGTGATATACTCTAATAACCGCAATCATCTTGCTTCTAACTTACCCTTCTCTGAAGGGTTGGCTCTAAGCAGCGTTCAGGAATGCGTTCTGATTGGAAGTCAGTTGGGGCTAGAGAAAAGTTTAAAACTGCATTTGTCAAAACTAAGAAAATTTCCACTGTGCATACCCTTAACTGGAAAGGGGCAATTGGGGACTAAGGGAGAAGCTCAGCCTTTCCTTGTCTACCACTGACTGCTTCTCTAAAATATGTCTCTTCCAACCCCCACATTCCAGATCGTCTCTGCTGTGCAGTCTTCATGGGGTTACTTCGTGGTCTCCTCCCCTCAACTCAGACATTGGTACAGAGAGGTCCCTGCTGAGTTATCTGAACTGGAATCAACGTCACCCTACTGGAAAATGTAGAAATGGTTTAATTTTCTCAGCCTTCTTCCCTTCTGAGGATTCCCTTTATCTCCCTTTTGCCCAGGTCCCACTTTCAAGGTCCAGTTCTGCCCCCATCTCTTCTAGGAAGCCTTCTCTGGCATCTGGAAATCCTGAAATCCCAGAGCCCCATTATCTGGACTGATTATCCTGGTACCACACCAAAGGAGATGCCCAGGACTCTTCAGCTGCATGTTTCTTGCCCTCTGTCTTACTATTTGAAGAGTATATACATGGTTCCTTTACCAAGTGAAGTTTGCAAAATCATGAAACCAAACTTATAATTCAGAATAGACTACAAATAAAATGATGTGCTATGAAGTCCAACAGGTGCCAACAGTAACCAATATCCCAGGACCAGTGAACTATTAAATTTTTCTAAGTCTTATTTCCCTCATGTTAAAAGATGAGTAATTACAGTCCCTGCCACATGAGACCTATTTTTAAGATAACACCTATATACACGAAATACAGTGCCTAGTCTATTGTTTTTCTCCTTCTGGTCACTACTCCCCTTCTGATCCTCACCCACTTTTACTGAAAGCAGTGTCTATCAACAGTACTTTCCACTTTGTTTTGGCCATTTAAGGCCATGACTTAACACTTCCCCTGGAGCCAAACAAGCCTACAATGGACATGACCCACACCCAGTTCCCCTGGCACTTCTCCCATGCCCCCTGCCTTATGAAAGTGTGGACTGGCATGAGTGAGTGAATGAATAACAACCAATGAATGAACAACTTTTTAAAACTGGTACTTGTTTTAATAAATGTTTGGCTCAAGATTGGCCCTTGTTTCATCTCCTACATCTGTGGTCTCTGTGTCCTGAGGACAGGGACTGTCACAGTAATTGGTTTTGCACCACAGAGCATGCAAAAAAAAAAAAAAAAAAAAAGGCCTAATTGATGATGACATTTCAGTAGCCAACAACTCTTAAAGCCAGGAAGGATTTTATTTTTAGCATCATCTTTATGTTTAATGAAACATTCAATCCTCCTCCTTCAGAGTTTTATTTTCTAATTTCCCCAAACTGCATTTTTAGTTTCTACATGTTGCTTGTCTCATGGTGACAGTTTCAGGCATTTTCCCAAATGCTAATGATACAAAGGATGAATGATAACATGGGTAAATTGCTGTGGAGCCATGCTTTTGAAAAGATAAAAAGAACAAGAAATGGGACTTCTCTAGCTTCTGTTCAATTTCAATGACACATTTCTTATTAGCTGCTTTTGTTTTTACTCTGTGGGTATTTAAATTTTAGCAAACTGAATAGTTTCTCCCAGAGAACTACCAATTGAGCGTTTTTCAGTGATGGCAAATAGCATTTTTCTCTTATGAAGGAGATTACAGTATTGCTCCAGAATAACTGAAAACACCCTTAAATTGTTGATGCAGTTCCCAAAGGGGCTTTTACTTGCAGGGGACATGGAAAAAAGCAAGTGTTTGGGGCGGCCTCCATTCTTAGTCCTAGATTGTATGCCCAGCATCTTTATGGCCCTCCTGTCCTCCTTCGATCATAGCGCTATTGCTCTCAGAGTAGGTTTTCTAAGATGCCTACCTGATCACGCCTCTCCCCTCCCAACACGCTGTAATGGTTCTCCTTCACCTGCAGGTTGGAAGCCGAACCTCTATCTCTATGGGCTCAGGTAGGAGATGTACTTTATATTCCAGCCATACTACACTGATTTCCATCATTGTTTTTAAGGTATTCTATGCTCTTCCTCGCCTGCAGAGTTTATACATGTGCTTCCACTTTCTAGAACCTACAACAGGCTGTTCAAAATACAACCACAGACCCCAGATGGTGTCACTTAGGCCAAGTCCACAAACCAAGACTTAAAATCCAAGGTAACTGCGGTTTCACCCTCCCAGGAATGGAACGAACCAGTCAACACAGAATTTCCTGTCAGTACTAGGAAATGTACTGATAGACTGCTTCCGTTCCCATCAGGAGGGCCACCTTGCCCAAACGATGCACTCCTTGCTAAGAGATCCCTTTCTTCTTCTTTTTTTTAATGACCCCCCCCCCACAGTCTTTAACAACCTTTCTTTTGTTTAGCTCAGCAAAGTCCTGCTACTTGCTAGATGGGGTGCTCCCTGATTTATGCATTGTTTAATAAAGCCAATTAGATCTTCAGCTGAGTTTAAAACTGCATTTGTCAAAACTAATTTACTCAGCTGAATTTTGTGTTTTTAACAAGACTCTGCTCGCGCCTTCCCAGCCCTCACCCAGCTCACCCCAAAGTCTGTTAATGGCTGTTCGCTGTTCAAAACTTGACTTTGATGTCACTTCAACCAGGCACTCTTCTCTCACCCTCTGCTAGACTAGGGGCACCTCTCTGTGATCCTCAAGTTCCGTGTACCTCCCACACCTGTACTGTTATTACCTTTTTTTTTTTTTTTTTTGGTAATTTTCTATTTGATATCCCTCAGAAGACTGCTCAGGGGATAAGGGGAAATGGAAGCCTTATTCAGAGCTATGTTCTGCACGGTTTAGCATAACTCATGGCTAATATATTTGTTGAATGATGCTATGGTGGTAGTTCTATTAGGGACAAAAAGTAAGATCTGAAAAATATAAGGATTCTAGGCTCAATGTGCTTAAAGTTAGACATTTAGCAGATACCCCATTTGTACTTGATGACTTCAGGAGGTGATTCCTCAGCAAGAACAAAAGAAGTCACCTGTAGGGGCCTGCGTGTGGTAGGTCATCCATATATACCGTCAGCCATGTGAATCTTCTCTATAAATTGTCCATCAACAATTAATGGTCCATCAGCGATTAATACAGCATGAGCACCCAGTTCCTAATCTTTGCAGCTAAAGATAAACATGATGAAAAATAAATTTAAATTATAAAGGAAAATTGTCTTGACCATGAAGACTATGAACATTAGGAGAATTTGTATACAGAGATGATCAGACACTGGCTTAGGCTACTACAGTTTTCGTCATGGGTCTTATAGGCAGATGAAGCATCAATCTGTCCTTGGCTCCCATGATAAATCACTACTTTGGATCAAGTAAAGGCCATCACCATGGTCACAAGTAGTCACTTAAGTTAAAGTTGTAATCACGTGCAGGACAATATTCCATATAACCTTAAGGACTTACCCAGTAGATTCCAATGTAGTCTTAATACTTCTGGGTTCAGCTCTGGTGCTCAAGATTTTTTAAGCAGCAGCTGGACCAGAAGGAGTTATTAAGGGTGAGGATCAGATCACAGCAATTATCCACTTAATGTGGCATTTATATGAAACACTAACTCTGTGCAAGGTCATTTAGACTAACCACCATTTACTTCTTGAACATTTTCCTGAATCTGGCAATAATCATAAAGATAATAATTTATTGCAAACATAATCAATTCAAGAAAGATAATTAGCATGAACAATTATTATAGGGAAATACTAGCTGTCCATAAAACACATGCCTAAATCTGTTTCTTGCTCCCTTTGGAAGAGATTAGTTACATATGGTTTATATGGTATGCCTCTTGCAGATGTTGATACTTAAAAAAATATGAACTAGCATTATTAATCTTTTTGGGAAGAACAAAAGAATTAATTGAGAGCTTCATTATCATAGATGATTGAGGTTTTAGATGATAATGGCATTTTATTTCAAAAGTTCATCAAACTGAGGATTTTAATTGTGAGGCTTGACTAATCATGACCACTTTGACTCTGGTTAATTATGTATCAAGATGGAAGTTTTTAATGAGTCTTCTTGAAATTAAGGGTGCATTCCGCCATTGTGCATTTGATACAGAAAAAAAAAGGCTCCAAATTTCAATAATTGAAAATGTCAAAACCTACTTCTAAGCATACTTGTTCTAAAAATACATTCTAAGAATTTAGATTAAAAGTAGATGAGCTGAGACACAGGATTGTTAGAGTGGTTTTCGGCCCTTGAGAGCCAACAGTCATGGGGCCAACTTAAATAGTTAGCTAACAAAAGAAATCAGCAAATGCTTTGTACAAGGAATGACTTTCGAACTGAAAGCAGAGAGGTTAAGGTGCATACCAGAGGATCCCAAAAGCCATCTACTAGTTAAAACCATTAGGAAAACCTTCTACAGCAAGTTTTTCTACTCCTCCAGCTCTGCATGACAGAGGACTTGGATGAGAAAGTCCATTCTCATTTAGAAACATTAAACAGGTGGCATTCATGGCTCCATGACTGATATCTGACATCTGTGATAAGAGCACACAGATACTCCTGAATGGAATCTTCTGTGGGGTTTGTGTAACCTTCCTAAGCAGAAGCTAGTGAGGAAGACACTGATTTTCCCTCAAATTAATGATCTCTCTTTCAACACTGATCTTCACTTTGATTCATAGGTAAACATGATTAGTTGGAAAAGTCATCAGCTTTCTTTTATAGGTTGCATTTCTAAAATGGGACTCAAGAAGGGAAGCCGTCTCTCCTTCACCTCAAGAATGACAAACTCAGGGGTGCACAGGTGGCTCATTTGGTGAAGCGTCTGACTCTTGATTTCTGCTTAGATCATGATCTCATAGCCGTGAGATTGAGCCCCATGTCAGGCTCTGCACTGACAGCTTGGAGCCTACTTGGAATTCTCTTTCGCCTTCTCCCTCTGCCCCTCCCCACTTGTTCGCATGACAAGCTCAAAAAGAGGACAGAGGTAGAGAGCCCTCAGCCAGCTAAACCTACTCTAGGGTTCCACCAGTTCCCCAAGTACAGTCAACATTTTAATGGTGGGATATCATCCCTGATTGACTACATTCAAAACCAACTATTACCAACAAAAGCATCGCAAGAAACGCAGGGTAACCTTAGGAGCCAACGAGAATCAGGGACATGTTGCTGGGAAATACTTCTATTTTCCTGTGAAACTCTTATTGGAACTTCTCTAAACAGACAACCTTTCTGGAATCTTGGTTTCCAGAACTGTAGACAGACAGCCATCTGGTGTCACATGAGAGACTACTTCCTTAAAACAGCAGAGACCCCTCAGAGGCCAAACAAAGAACCCAAGATATGAAGTTCCCAAGTTGGTGAAAGAGCCTCTGTGAGCTGATACTTGAAGCAAATACACCCAAGGACTGAAGCAGGAGAACTCCAAACGATTACACAAGAGAGAAGAAAACATGTGGAGATTCGAACACGCCTTGCCTGAGCTATGTCTACATGGGAGTGGAGACGGGGTGATCGAGGATCTGTTTCAAACCATCTGAGGAACGTGCAGAGCCTCTTACTCTATTCTGTTATTAGCCAGAGCTACCGGAGGAGACAGAAGTAACTAGGATTGGGTTGAAGACTGATCACTATTTTTATTAGGAAAAGGTGATAAGCCTGATTTGAATTGGACTAATGAAGTGAACACTGAGTCAAGACTTCCACCGGCCTCTCCAGTGGTTTTGTGCAAAGGCACACAACCAGCGCGAGTGAGCGGACTTTGGCAAACTGAGCAAACGTGTTATGTCACTGCCCAGAAAATAGGCTGTGCAATACATTTAGAAGACAGGCACTCAGTGCTGAGATCACAATTAAGATCAAAGGAAATATGGGGCACCTGAATGTCTCAGTCAGTTAAGCGTCCGACTTCGGCTCAGGTCAGGATCTCATAGTCCGAGAATTCGAGCCCCGCGTCGGGCTCTGTGCTGACAGCTCGGAGCCTGGAGCCTGCTTCAGAGTCTGTGTCTCCCTCTCTCTGCCCCTCCCCCACTCATGCTCTGTCTCTCTCAAAAATAAATACACATTGGGGCGCCTGGGTGGCGCAGTCGGTTAAGCGTCCGACTTCAGCCAGGTCACGATCTCGCGGTCCGTGAGTTCGAGCCCCGCGTCAGGCTCAGGGCTGATGGCTCAGATCCTGGAGCCTGTTTCGGATTCTGTGTCTCCCTCTCTCTCTGCCCCTCCCCCGTTCATGCTCTGTCTCTCTCTGTCCCAAAAATAAATAAACGTTGAAAAAAAAAATTTAAAAAAAAAAATAAATAAATACACATTAAAAACATTTTTTTAGGGGCGCCTGGGTGGCGCAGTCGGTTAAGCGTCCGACTTCAGCCAGGTCACGATCTCGCGGTCCGGGAGTTCGAGCCCCGCGTCAGGCTCTGGGCTGATGGCTCAGAGCCTGGAGCCTGTTTCCGATTCTGTGTCTCCCTCTCTCTCTGCCCCTCCCCCGTTCATGTTCTGTCTCTCTCTGTCCCAAAAATAAATAAAAAACGTTGAAAAAAAAATAAAAACATTTTTTTAAATCAAAGAAAATAGATGCATACTTGTTTTTCTGTGCAGTTACCTACTCTCTCTCAGTGGGAGGGACAAATAGGCTTATAGCTCTAAAGTTCGTATTTGACTCAAGAATGTCAGAGTTTATATTGATTCTGCACTCAGGTTGGTCCCTATAAATCACATTACTCACCTACGCATACCCAAATACACCTTTCCCCAGCCAGGCTATAAAAGAAGTCCCTGTGCTCTCTCTTCCACTTTTCCATTCCAGCCCTCACCTACCCACCACGAGCACAGAGGTCAGTCTTGGCAGGGTCACTCTTGGATCTCTGTCCCATTTCTGTTCCCCACCTCTGGTAGATGACTACCACCTCTGGACTTTTGGATTGACTCCCTGTGGCTTCTTGGTCTTGTTTTCTGGTCGCTTTCTTACCTTGTCTCCATCTTCCGACTTGCCTTGAAATTTATGCTCTAGCTCTGACCCCACAGTGCTCATCTCTCCTAATTGTATTCTGCTCAGACTGATCATGGCCGAGTTGACATTTCTTTAATATTCAACTTTGACAAAGAACATAGTCCTAGCCCTGGCATGCATACATTAGATACACAATAAGTATTTGCTGAAATATTGCTAAATGAATTGGGTAACTGAATATCGCCAACGGTCCCTTCTGGACTGCTGGTTGATCTTATAGGCTTCTGAATTTATCTCATTTATTGAGCCTCAATTAGGGCTTGTTAATCAATCTATCTTAAAAACATATTAGCTGCATGGTTAAGCCTCTGATGAGGACAATTTATCCACTGGTGAATGAGATATGATTGAATTAGCTAAAGATGGCTGGACTAAATTAACTGAAAAAGAAAGAGAGAGAGAGAGAAAGAGAGAGAGAGAGAGAGAGGAGAGCCTTAATCACTTGGGATTCGTTTGTCATCCCCTGAACAATTCACTGAATCTTCCAGACCACGGCCTTATTAGAGCCACCAATGTGACTGAATACCAAAAAGCTATACTGTTCATTAAAAAAGGCAATCTGTTCCATGTGCCTTAACAGAGAAACCTCACAGCTGAAAGGTAAGCCTTATTTCGTCCACTTCACAGATGAGAAACTGAAGCAAAGATGTGAAGTGACTTGTCCAAAACACCGAGGTGGGTAGATGTTGGAGTCTGAATTCAAACTCAGGTCCAGATAATTCCAAAGACCATACTCTCCCCCTATTTCCAGTGGGTTTCCCTATTGTGGTCAGGCACAGGTCAAGAACTCAGGTTTCATAATCTACAAGTTCAGAGTACCTAGGTCTGTAGAAATCACAGCCACATTGGAAACAGACACACACATGGGCACAAAGAGGCAGACAGATAGTCATGAGGTATGGGGGGTACACCCTGGGGAAGAAACCCAAAGATGGTCACTGCACACCCTCGGGCCCCATTCAGTTTCCCTCTACCAGTTCTGCCACCCGAAGCCCTGGGGGCCCTCAGGACAGCTGCCTGAAGCCACACCGTTCTGTGCTGGCTGATGTCCAGGTACCTATGCCTTTGCTTGGCTCTCTGCACCCTGCGGCCAAGACATAGGTGTGCCTGAGATCCGCTTGACCCCTCCGAATCTCTCCACTTCAACAAGCTTCTCCAAGCCTCAAACAACAACTGAGAACTGCACCAATCAGCCCTCACACCTGGACTTGCCACACCGCCAGAGTCAGCGTGGTTCTTAAAGTTCGAGATCTCAAACTTGGGTATTTTTCTTTCTGCTCAAGTGCTACACCTTTGGAGCCATTTGATATTCCTCCATCGTTAGCCTGGGCAACCTGCAGGAACTCTAATTCCACCGGTGACAAGGGTACCTCTGTGCTGTGGGCCTTCCAGTCAACATGAAAATCAGATTATCACGGAGGGAACCAGGTAAGGGAGGAAGCAGTTAAGACGAAGTTCAAAGGAGCCAGCTGGGTTCTTGCCCTCAGGGGTTGAAGGGAATAAAGCAGTTTGAGAAGGACACAGGCAGAACAAACCTAAATGTTAGAATGGTTGGAAGTGACTGGAAAGATGGTCATAACAATTGCTTCTTGGATGTACTATGTGCCAAGAAGATTAACTCCAGTTCTCACAGTAACCCTGTTTGGCATTTTATCCCCATTTTACAGACAGCAAAACTGAGTCTGAGAGCTAAATAAGCCTCGGGAATCTAGCTTATACGCGGCAAAGCCATTTTTCAAACCTGGGCCCACTAGGACCATGTTCATGTTGCTCCCGCTTCACCATGCTACAAAAGAGAAGTGTGCACAAAGCTGGGCCTGCACATCTAGGTGGGGTTCTATGACGGATGCGAAGGGACAGCAAGAAGCTGGAATGTGAAGCCTGACTCAGGAGAAGAGAGGCCCGGGCTGCCGCGGGGGACCAGACCAACCTTGCATGGCCCTGCGTGCCTTCTCCTTTTCCACAGAACACACGGGGACACGCAAGCCTGACTCCCCTGTCGCGCACAATGCCTGGCTACCCAGAGCTCAAGCTCAAACACAGAAAAGATGAACTGCCTTGGACCCAAAGGCAGAGCAATGAGTAAACTCCAGCTCTAATTTCCAACCCCTGGAACCCAGACCTCATCAAACGCCGACAACAGTTTTAAAGAGAATGTTAGTTACAATCCAGAGCTAATTAAAACTTTCCATAAAATGACTCTTTAAAATTTAAGTGGCCTTGAATGCTAACAGCCCAGGCTTGTCTCTAACTGCAGAATTATTATTAACGCATTAGCACAGCAATGCCAGCCATTGAATTTGCTTGGCAATTTCGAAATAATGATGTTTTGAGTGTTTCCAGCTGAAACGATGTGTCCTTTTCAATTGGGACCCAGCAGGTTATCAGCTGCTTCTCCCCACCGCATTCCCAATGTTGGCCGCCTCCTTCCTCTGAGGCTCACAAAGGGTTTCTTGGTGTCTTGTGGCCGCATCTCTTTATAGCTCCTACATTTATCTCCGTCATGATGCCCATCTCATTGTGTGGGTGTTTTATGTTTATCTTCTCTTGAAAACAGAGACTGTGTTCATGCGGGATACCGGGTAATGTATAGTGAGAGTACAGACGTTAGAAATGAATAGGGCTCACTCCAGTTCTAGCGATGTCTCTTACAGGCTTCGAAGTTTGTAACAAGCTATGAGGACACTGTGATAACAATTGTTACCACTACTAATAATTGTTAACATTTGTTGAGCACTTACTAATCTGCCAAGGACAACTTACACACATTATCTAAATCTCCTCCCCCCCCCCCCCAGGCAGCCCTTATTTTTATCTGTTCTGTTTAAAAAATAGCTATAAAATACTCATTGTTGTATTTTATGTACATTACGTCCTCATGACAATCTCAAGGAGGTGAGTACTCTTTTTATCCCCATTCTACAACTGAGTGAACTCAGATAAAGTAGAAACTATGTAACCAAGATCATACAGCTAAAATGCAGAGTCTTCTTGGGATTCTAACCCACCCAGTCAGGCTCAGAATCCATGCACTTAACCTCTACACTACTGATTCTCCAAATTCCAGAATGCTTCAAAATCACCTAGAGGGCTCATTAAACACAAATTGCTAAACCCACTCTCTGACATCCTGGTTCTGAGGTGGAGCCAGAGAATGGGTTTCTAAAAGATCTCAGGTGACACACATGTTAGATTATGTTGTCAATTTTCCTACTATCCTCCCATTTTTACAGAGGGGAAGACTGAGACTCAGAGTCTCAGGCTACTTGAACTACCCAAGATCACTACAGTAAGGTGCCGAGCGAGCCATCTGGTCGATCCAAAATACACAAAACACCCTGAATTTCAGCTTCCCCATGTATATAATGGAGATATTAATATTACCCAGCTACACGGTTGTTAACACTAACGGAAACAATGAGCATTACAGTCTATGGCAGAGAGTGGCTACTCAGTGTTTGCTTTTCCTGCATCACGTAGAAACTTGTACGCACGGTGTGCCCAATGAACGTGAGTTGAACGGAGCTGCACTCACGCAGCTCCCAAATGGGCTTTTGTTGATGATAACTGCCTGGAATACTCCTTACTTCTCCAAACCATAGTGACAAGCCTTCCCTTTCATGCCCAAATGCCAATCATCTGAACAGCTTTCTCCCTCTCTGGAGTCCAAGTTCCCACGGCTGCCATATGCCTTAACTTCTGGGGGGACACTATTTAAATTCTACTCCATCTGAATAGCTCCCTTGGAGTTGGCAGTATGGCAACCCAACTGGTTGGTCCCCAGCTCTCTGAGGCCTACGGTGAGAATAAAGCTACTTTCCTCATTACTCCCAGTTTTAGGCCATCTCCTTATGTAGATACACAACAGAGAAGTTAAACTTAATACATTATTTCATTTAAGAGTTTAACTCCTGGGATGCCTGGGTGGCTCAGTCAGTTGAACATCCAGCTTCAGCTCAGCTTATGATTCACAGTTCGTGAGTTCGAGCCCCGCATCGGACACAGAGCCTCAGCACGGAGCCCACTTTAGATCTTGCATCCCCTTCTCTCTCTTCCCCTCTCCAACGCGCACATGCATGCACACATGCTCTCACTCTAAATAAACAAACGAACAAACAAATAAATAAATAAATAAATAAATAGAGTTTAACTCCTCATTGCCTCAGTTTTGACAATTTCACATAACCACCCTCTACAAAAAAAAAATCTGTTTTTTTCATGTCAAGTAAAAAAAAAAAAAAAACCACAAAAGACACAATAAAACCTGGAAAGCCTTTGGACGCAGCAGTCTCACTTCTAGGAATTTACCATGAAGATTTATCCCCAACAGAATCAGAAACAAACACCTCAAGATTATTCACTGAGGCATTATTTATTACAACAAACTACTTGAAAATAGACTAAATGCCTGCCTTAAGAATTCTGAATATGCATTATGTATGCATTCATAGGGTGAAATAGTAGGCATCTGTGAAAATAGACGAAGACAATACCTAGACTTGATGTGGGGTGATCATCAGGGTGTGTATCATTAAGTGAAAAGAAGCAAAGTGCAAAAGATTATACATAGTATTTTACCTTTTACGTAAAAAGAGAATAAGAACATGGGTGCATATATTATTTTTGCAAAAAGAAACACTAGAAGGAAAAAAATAAACCAGAAGCTAGTGAAACTCATTACCTAATTAATAACCCAGATGTGATAGGCAGGAATAGGGTGCAAGATCTAAGGCAGGAGTCGGGAGATCTCTGAATATGTATTTCTATATAGTTTTGGCTTTGATTCTGTGTTAATGTTTTACATGTTCAAATCACCAAAATAAATTGACAAAGATGGGGGAAATATTAAATATGAATACAGATAACTGATCTTAATATCAAATATTGATCAACATCACACAAAAGAAAAATGGAATTTGTTCAAGAAACTTTTATTTTTTATTTTTTTATTTTTTAACATTTATTTATTTTTGAGACAGAGACAGACAGAGCATGAATGGGGGAGGGGCAGAGAGAGAGGGAGACACAGAATCTGAAGCAGGCTCCAGGCCCTGAGCTGTCAGCACAGAGTCCGACGCGGGGCTCGAACTCACGGACCGTGAGATCATGACCTGAGCTGAAGTTGGACGCTTAACCAACTGAGCCACCCAGGCGCCCCTCAAGAAACTTTTAAATATATTATCCTAGATACCCTCACTGAGATTTATTCTAAAGGCAAAAATAACAGCAAAGAAATCTTAAACTTTGTTTAGGAGATTTGTTGTTGGTACTGCATTGGTGTGGCAACTCTGAAACTCCTAAGTGTATTATAGATTTGGGCAACTGAGTAATTGTATTGATGTTGGGAACCAGAGTTATCACTGTGCTTATTCACACAGTTTTGGTCTTCAGTGTGGGAGAAGATAAATACAGATGTGGGATGCAGGAAGACGAGGAAGAATTCTGTGGTGTTGGATTAGTAGGGATATTAGTATGAACTCTTAATGTACAAATATGGTTTAGCTTTGTCCACAGAAAGGAGCTAGGAGCAATGGTATTCCAGTAGCAATGAGCACACGGAGCACCCAGATCTTGGTTTTTCTAAATGCCATTTCCCACTAAATAAACCTGGGCTCTTTGAGAAGTGGTTGACTCTAGGTCTTTTGCATATAAAGGCCAAAGCAAGTGCAGAACATCTTGTTGTGATGGAAAATAAGAATCTGTTCAATGACTAAAAGGAACATGTCAAAAGGATTCCACAGCCAGATTTCAGGGCTACTCACCGGCCAAACTAGAGTATATTTGAGTATAAAAATGAAAAATCTCAAGAATGGATTATAACACATTTAATAAAAAGAGGCTTATGAGTCCATGCTGATAATGTTGGCAGCTACAGGTGCCAGGGCCTCAAAATTCTCTAATGTAAAGCATGTATACACACACACACATATACATATGTATGTATATACATGTATATTTACTTGTGTGTGTGTGTATATATATATAGGAGGGTAGGCTGGGAAGATGGCAGAATAAGAGGACCTTGAGCTCACCTTGATCCATGGAGACAACCAGATTACACTTACATTAGCATAAATAACCCAGAAATGACAGAAAGACTGGCAGAAAAACTACATCTAAAGGCAGAGAAGAGGCCACATCGAAGAAGGTAGGAATGGTGGAAACGTGGTTTGGAAGTGAAAGAGACTGGATCCTGGCTGTGTATAGTCAGGAGGGAGCTGGTGGCATGGAAGAAGGCAAGAAACAGACTATCACGGGGTGCCTGTGTGGCTCAGCTGGTTAAGTGTCCGACTTCGGCTCAGGTCATGATCTGACAGCTCCTGAGTTCGAGCCCCGTATCAGACTCTGTGCTGACAGTTCAGAGCCTGGAGCCCGCTTCGGATTCTGTCTCTCTCTCTGCCCCTCCCCCACTCATGCTCTATCTCTCTCTCTGTCTCTTGTTCAAAAATAAATAAACATTGAGAAAGAAAGAAAGAAAGAAAGAAAGAAAGAAAGAAAGAAAGAAAGAAAGAGGCTATCACACTAGGAAGTCTGCACAGGGAAAAGAGATCTCCATAACATTTGTCTTTGAAAGCAAGAGGGACTGAATTTTGTGAGTCCTTATAACCAGTCAGACTTAAAGCCTGGAATTTTAAAAATCAGAGGGCTTGGGAAAGTCTGGAGGGCATTAGGAAGCTGAGTCCCTGCCCTTAAAGAGACAGCACAACAAACAGCCCCTGGAGATAGAACAGCAGTTTGAAAAACATCTGGGGCACACGGAAGGAGCGTTATTACTCACTCAGAGCATGTTCCAGGTAGGACATGTGTTCCAGAATCACAGGGAGAACGCTCCAGGAACAAAGGAGTTGGCAGGCACCATTTCACTGTCCCACCCCCTAGCATAAACTCACGGCCACTTGCAGGAACCAGTACAGTGCCAACACTCATTATCTGCTGACTTTAACCAAGGCCTGCTTCAGAGGCTCTGCCCTCCAGCCACATTTGCCTCAGTCTCTGTGCTGCAGGCCCCCTCCCCCAGAAGACATGAGCAAACCCTGTTGATACCACATTTCTGATCTACATGTTTTGCGGGGCCTCAGTTCCTGCGGCCCTACCAGCAGGTCTCATTTTGCAAGCAGCCCAGCACACACCTTGTTAAAAAATGCCCTACCCATCTGGGGCTCAAACACTGCCCACAGCAGGCAAAGACAGCCTCTGCAGATAACTGGACTGTAATAAAAAGCAGCCAAGACTCAACAGCAGGGCACATGCAATACATATAAGAGATAATCCCTCAAGTGCCAGGTTCTGGGGAACAGGGAACACTGCACTTCAGGGCATTACGATCCTCTTCTTCATAAGTCCATTACCTTCAAGAGCAGGAGAAATGGCTGTCTATTCTAACACAGAGAAACAGATGCAGAGAGGTAGGCAAAATGAGGAGACAGAGGAATAGGTCTCAAATGAAAGAGCCAGAAAAACCACAGCAAGAGACCTAAGTGAGATGGAGAAGGAAATATGCCAGATAGAGAATTGAAAGTAATGATCATAAAGATACTCACTAGACTTGAGAAAAGAGTAGAGGAAGTTACTGAGACTTATCAAAGAGATCAAAAAGAACCACTCACAGATGAAGAACATAATAAATGAAATTAAAAATATGCTTGATGGAATAAATAGCAGCCTAGAGGGAGCAGAGAAACTGATTAATGACCTGGAAGACAGAATGGAAAGCAATGAAGCCAAGCAAGTGAGAGGGGAAAAAATGCAAATTAGAATAGTCTTAGGGGACTCCGTGACTCCATCAAGTGTAATAACATTCACATTCTAGGGATCCCAGAAAAAGAAGCAAGAAAAAAGGGGGCTGATAATTTATTTGAAAAAATAATAGCTGAAAACTTTCCTAACCTGGGAAAGAAAACAGATGCAAATCCAGGAGGCACAGAGATCCCCAAAAAATTCGTCCAAGGAGGTCCACACCAAGACATATAGTAATTAAAATGTCAAAAAGTAGTGATAAAGAAAAAAATTTTAAAGCAGCCAAAGAAAACAGTTAAATACAAGGGAAACTATTTAGCTATCAGTGGAGTTTTTAGCAGAAACTTTGCAGGCAAGAAGGGAGTGGCATGGTATATTCAAAGAACTGGAAGGGAAAAATGTGCAACCAAGAGTACTATATCCAGCAAGGCTATCACCTAGAATACAAGGAAAGATACAGAGTTTCTCAGACAAACAAAAACTAAAGGAATTAATGGCCACTAAAGCAGTCTTACAAGAAATATTAAAGGGGGTATTCTTTGAGTGAAAGGGATAGACCATAAGTGAGAATATGAAAATAGGAATTATAAAAGCAATAAAAGTTAAGTATATCTCTAAAAATCAGTTAAGGGATTAACAAAATAAAAGCATGTAAAATATGACACTATAAACCTAAAACATGGAGGGGGGAAGAATAAAGAATGGGTTGGAATTTAAGCAACCATCAACTTAATATAGAATACTATATGCAGAAGATGTTACGTACAAACCTAATGGTAATCGCATATGAAAACCCAGTAATAGATATGCAAAGAATAAAAAAAGGAATCCAAATATATCACTAAAGAAAGCCAGCAAACCACAAAAAACAGCAAAGGAAGAAAGGATCAGAGAAAAACTACAAAACCAACCACAAAACAGGCAATAGAGAAAATAAATACATATCTATCAATAATTACTTTGGATGTAAATGGACTAAACACTCCAATCAAAAGACAGAGGGTAACAGGGGATAAAAAAACAACACCCATTTATTTATATGTGGTCTAAAAGAGACTGGAGACCTAAAGACACCTGCAGATTGAAAGTGAGGGGATGCATGTCAAAACAAAGCTGGATTAGCATCACTTATATGGGACAAAATAGACTTTAAAAAAGACTGCAGCAAGAGACAAAGAAGGACACTATATAATCAGAAAGGGGACAATCCAACAGGAATATATAACAATTTTCAATATTTATGCACCTAACAGGAATACATACCCAAATACATAAAAGAGTTAATAACAAACATAAAGAAATTAACTGATAGTAATACATTAATAGCAGAGAACTTTAACACTCTACCTAAAGACACCTGCAGATTGAAAGTGAGGGGATGCATGTCAAAACAAAGCTGGAGTAGCATCACTTATAAGGGACAAAATAGACTTTAAAAAAGATTGTAGCAAGAGACAAAAAAGACACCATACAATCAGAAAGGGGACAATCCAACAGGAAGATATAACAATTTTCAATATTTATGCACCTAACAGGAATACATACCCAAATACATAAAAGAGTTAATAACAAAGATAAAGAAATTAACTGATAGTAATACAATAATAGCAGAGAACTTTAACACTCCACTTACATTAATGCACAGATCACCCAAAGAGAAAATCAACAAGGAAACTGGTCTTGAATGACACACTGGATCAGATGGATTTACCAGATATATTCAGAATATTTCATCCTAAAACAGCAGAATATACATTCTTCTCAAGTGCACATGGGAGATTCTCCAGAATAGATCACATATTAGGACACACAAAAAATTCAAGACAATCAAAATTATACCATACATCTTTTCTAATTATAATGACAATGCTATGAAACTAGAAATCAACTACGAGAAAAATCTGGAAAAAGCACAAATACATGGAGGCTAAATAACATGCTACTAAGCAATGAGTAGATCACCAAGAAATCAAAGAAGGATTGAAAAACTACATGGAAACTAACAAAAATTAAAATACAACAGTCCAAATTCGGTGGGATGCAGCGAAAGTGGTTGTAAGAGGGAAGTATAGAGCAATACTTATTTCAAGAAGCAAGAATAATCTCAAAACAACAAGCTAACCTGAACATTTAAAGGAGCTAGAAAAAGAAGAGTAAACAAAACTCAAACAGAGCACAAAAAAATGAAATAATAAAGATTACAACAGATATGAATGATATAGTAACGAAATAACAATAGAACACATCAATAAAACCAGTAGCTTTTTCTATGAAAAGAGCAACAAAATTGAAGACTACTACTAGCCAGACTCATCATAAGTAGAGAGAGAGAGAGAGAGAGAGAGAGAGAGAGAATTCAAATAAACAAAATCACTAATAAAAGAGTAGAAATAACAATCAATACCACAGAAATACAAATAATTGTAAGACAATACTATAAAAAAGTATATGCCAACAAATTTGACAACCTAGAAGAAATGGATAAATTCCTAGAAACATGTAACTGACCAAAAGTAAAGCAAGAAGAAATAGAAAATTTGAACAGAACAATTACCACCAATGAAATCGAATTATTAAAAAAAACTCTGAACAAACAAAAGCCCAGAACCAGATGGTTTCACAGACAATTTCTACCAAACATGTGAAGAAGAGTTAATACCTATTCTTCTCAAACTTTTCCAGAAAAAAGAAGAGGAAGGAAAACTTTCTTTTTTTTTCAATATATGAAGTTTATTGTCAAATTGGTTTCCATACAGCACCCAGTGCTCGTCCCAAAAGGTGCCCTCCTCAATACCCATCACCCACCCTCCCCTCCTTCCCACCACCCATCAACCCTCAGTTTGTTCTCAGTTGTTTTTTTTTTTAATTTTTTTTTCAACGTTTATTTATTTTTGGGACAGAGAGAGACAGAGCATGAACGGGGGAGGGGCAGAGAGAGAGTGAGACACAGAATCGGAAGCAGGCTCCAGGCTCTGAGCCATCAGCCCAGAGCCTGACGCGGGGCTCGAACTCACGGACCGCGAGATCGTGACCTGGCTGAAGTCGGACGCTTAACCGACTGCGCCACCCAGGCGCCCCTGTTCTCAGTTTTTAAGAGTCTCTTATGCTTTGGCTCTCTTCCACTCTAACCTCTTTTTTTTCTTTTCCTTCTCCTCCCCCATGGGTTTCTGTTAAGTTTCTCAGGATCCACATAAGAGTGAAACCATATGGTATCTGTCTTTCTCAGTATGGCTTATTTCACTTAGCATAACACTCTCCAGTTCCATCCATGTTGCTAGAAAGGGCCATATTTCATTCTTTCTCATTGCCACGTAGTACTCCATTGTGTATATAAACCACAATTTTTTTTATCCATTCATCAGTTGATGGACATTTAGGCTCTTTCCAGAATTTGGCTATTGTTGAGAGTGCTGCTATAAACATTGGGGTACAAGTGCCCCTATGCATCAGTACTCCTGTAACCCTTGGGTAATTCTTAGCAGTGCTAAGGAAAACTTTCAAATTCATTCTGTGAGGTCAGGATTACCCTCATACCAAAACCAGATAAAGACACTACAATAAAAGAGAAAAAGAGAGAGAGAGAGAGAGAGAGAGAGAGAGAGAGAACTATAGGCCAATATCTCTGATGAACATAGATGCAAAAATCCTCAACAATACTAGCAAACCAAATCCAACAATGCATTAAAAAAAACATTCACCGCAATAAAGTGAAATGTATTCCTGGAATGCAAGAATTGTTCAATACTTGCAAATCAATCATTGTAATACATCACATCAATAAGGGTAAGGATAAGAACCAGAGGATCACTTTAAGAGATGCAGAAAAAGTATGTGACAAAGAATAACATCTATTCATGACAAAAACCCTCAACAAAGTAGGATTAGAGGAATATACCTCAACATGGTAAAGGCCATATATGAAAAACCCACAGTACATCACACTCAATGGGGTAACATAACAGCTTTTCTGCTAAGGTCAAGAACAAGGCAAGGATTTTCATTCTCACCACTTTCATTCAACAGAGTACTGGATGTCCTAGCCACAGCAATCAGATAACAAAAAGAGATAAAAGGCATCCAAATTGGTAAGGAAGAAGTAAAAATTTCATTATGTGCAGATGACATGACACTATATACAGAAAACCCTAAAGACTTTACCAAAAATCTACTAAAACTAATTAAATGAATTTAATAAAGTCAAAGGATACAAAGTCAATGTCCAGAAATCAGTTGCATTTCTATGCACTAAAAATGAAGCAGCAGAAAAATAAAATGAGAAAACGATGCCACTTATAACTGCACCAAAAATAAAAACATGCCTATGTTTAAACTTAACCAAAGAGGTGAAAGACCTATACTCTGAAAACTATACAACACAGATGACACAAAGAAATAGACAGATATTCCACGCTCATGGACTGGAAGAACAAATATTGTTAAAACACCTATACTACCCAAAGCCATTTACAGATTTAACGCAATCTCTATCAAATAGCATTTTTTAACAGAACTAAAACAAATAACTCTAAAATTTGTATGGAACCGTAGAAGACCCCATATAGCCAAAACGATCTTGAAAAAGAAAAACAACACTTGGAGAAATTACAATTTCAGACATCAAGTTAAATTATAAAGCTGTAGTAATTAAAATACTATGGTATTGGTATAAAAATAGACGTAGAGATCAATAGAACAGAATAGAAAAACCCAGAAATAAACCCACAATTATATGACCAATTGATCTTTGACAAAAGAGGAAAGAATATGCAATGGGAAAAAGTCTCTTTCACAAAAGGTAGTGGGAAAACTGGACAAATACATGCAAATGAATGAAACTGGTCCACTTTCTCATACCATACACAAAAGTAAGCCCAAATGGATTAAAGGCCTAAACGTGAGACTTGAAACCATAAAAAGTCTAGAAAAGAGCACAGGCAGTAATTTCTCTGACATCAGCTATAACAACATTATTCTCGTATGTATCCTGAGGCAAGGGAAGCAAAAGAAAAATAATCTATTTGGACTACATCAAAACAAAAAACTTCTGCACAGTGAAAGAAACAATCACAAAGCCGATACAGCAACCTTTGGAATGGGAGAAGATATTTGCAAATGACATATTCAATAAAGGATTAGTATCCAAAACATATAAAGAACTGATATAACTCAATACCCCCAAAATAAGTAACCCAATTAAAAAATAGGCATAAGAAATGAACAGATATTTCTCTAAGAAACATACCAGATGATCAACAGACACATGAAAAGATGCTCAATATCATCATCATCCGGGAAATGCAAATCAAAACGACAACGGCATATCATCTCACACCTGTCAGAACAGCTAAAATCAACAACACAAGAAACAATAAGCATTGGCAAGGATACTTACACTCTTGGTGAGAATGAAAACTGGTACAGCCACTGTGGAAGACAGTATGGAGGTTCCTCAAAACATTAAAAATAAAACTACCCCTACGATCTAGTAATCACACTACTGGATATTCACCCCTAAAACACAAAAACACTAATTCAAAGGGATACTTGCACCCCTATGTTTAGTGCAGCATTATTTACAATAGCCAAATTATGGAAGCACCCCAAGTGTCCACTGAGAGACAAATGGACAAAGAAGATGTGAGTATACAATGGAACGTTATTCAGACATAAAAGAATGAAATCTTGTCATTTGCAACAACATGGATGGAACTAGAGTGTATGGTGGTAAACAAAACAAGTCAGAGAAAGATCAATACCATATGATACCACTCATCCATGGAATTTAAGAAATAAAACCAATCAGCAGTAAAAAGAGAGAGAGAGAGAGAGACAGACAGACAGACAGACAGACAAACTGAGAAACAGACTTAACTATAGAGAACTGACTAGTGGTTACCAGAGAAGTGGGTAGGGGGATGGGTGAAACAGGTGAAGGGGATTAAGAGTACACTTATGATGAGCACTGAGCAATGTATAGAACTGTTGAATCACTCTATTGTATATCTAAAACTAATATAATACTATATGTTAACTGTAATGGAATTAAAATTTAAAAATTAATAAAAATATATAGGGCAGATATAATCTCTATTTTAGAGAAGAATGTCAAGTAATAAATGCAGGAGAAATGATGGAAAAATCACTGCCATTCTTTAGCCCAAGAGTAAAAATTAATTTAGGCAGGAAACATCAAAGATGCTTATACTATTGAGGGAAAAAATGTTAGGAACTGAATATGCACAACATCTCAAAATGCCTCACCACAGATTATTAGTTACAATTTGAAAAGATTTCTTTAGCATGGAAAACACTGGAAGATACCACCTGAAAGAAGGTGATCAAACGTAATGTCACCAATGGAGGGAAAAACTGACATACTGTGTCCCCTGAAATAATTCCTTAAAGGAATACAACATAACCAGTTCAGTATTCCCACCTGAGATGCTTAACCTTAAGTGAATAATCAGAAAACAGGCAAATTCAAATTCAGGGACACTCTGAAAAGAAAAACATTCTGGATTCTTTAAAAATGTTAATACCATTAAAAAAAAAACCTCACAAAGAGTTTGGACAATTATTCCAGATTGAAGAAAACTAAAGATATATACCAACTAAATGAAAGTCATTGTCTGTGATGGAATAATGGATCAAAACATTACAATGAATGCCCTTTGGGGGAAAACTGGGAAAATTTGAAATAAGTTGAATATTAATCATATTAAATCTAAATTAAATTTTCTGAGTGCAGTTATTGTCTTGTAATTATTCAGGAGAATTCTTATTTCCAGAAGGTATATACAGAAGTATTAAGATGTCTGCAACTAACTCTCAAATGATTCAGAAAAAAAGTACCTGTCTATATATAAAGATAAAGCAAATGATACAAACATTAACAACTAGTAAATAAAATTCTCTTGGCTCATTAAGAGAAAAAAATGCCAGCAAATGACAACATTCTGTTTTCCAGCTCTGTGCCATCTGCTAGAGCACATAATAGGACACAGATATCACGAGCAGTTCACTCTGCCTCTGTGCCCGTCTGAGGAAAGTCTACAATAGCTGCCTTCTCCGACGTTTAGTTGCCTCCAATTGGGTAAAGAGAAGTCTAAATACTATCTCTATGGTTGAACATCAACAGCTTATATGTTCATAGCTTCCTTCATTCAATGAAGGAAAAAGTAAGACACAGCTGAAAATCCTTTTTGGGACTACCAATCAAAATTAGGAATCTGCATCCCTCTGCGACTCACTTCCTTGTCTCATTATCCCAAGGTCTTCCGGTTTCAGAGCCAACATGTAAATACCTTGGAAGTCTTCACTCCCATCTGTACAACAGCAACAAAAGCTGAACAAACTGAGTATCAGTGACTTTAGTTGGACTCATCAGAGAATTAAGGTTGCAACGCAAATCACCTCCCTCAAATTCAGGGAATCACAACCAGGATGCTGCAGGAGTTCAGGGGATTCTACTTCCCTAGCATTGAAGCCTCTGGATCCATAGACTGGTAGGAATATTTGAATGATAATTTTGATCATGAGGCTGAATGTGGGCTAATTTCAGAGGGAGAAGACCCTGGGGGCTACTTTCTTGGGTAGGCTATACTTTTGTGGGTTTTAACTTCAGGTAACTACCAAGTTCTCACGATGAAGAGCCCAATAATAATAATAATAATAATAATAATAATAACAACAACAACAAAACAAAACAAAACAAAACATACCTCCTTGTTCTTTTAGGTTCTTTTAGGAGGGAAAAGTAAACACTTTGAAATGCACTTGGGGCTGGCCGCCTGGGTGGCTCAGTCGGTTGAGTGTCCAACTTCGGCTCAGGTCATGATCTCATGGTCTGTGAGTTCGAACCCCATGTTGGGCTCTGTGCTGACAGCTCAGAGCCTGGAGCCTGCTTCGGATTCTGTGTCTCCCTCTCTCTCTGACTCTCCCCCATTCATGCTCTGTCTCTCTCTGTCTCAAAAATAAATAAACATTAAAAAAATGAAATGCACTTGGGGCTCCCTCTATAACAATGCCTACTCGTAACCAGTAAAAAAGACTATATTGGTAACTTATCTCACTGAGGCAGAAGGTAGAAGGGCAGGTACTCCACGTCAGCCCTGTTTTGCCTTTCTGACTCACCTGAAGACGTGGGAGGTGAAGCTAAGGAACACCTGTGAGGGTCACAGCCCAGGGACACAGACACACTAAAGACTGAGCTTACTGTATGATTATAGAACATCTTCTCTCTCCTACTCCTTACCATCACATCAACAGTGCTCCAGTATATTAAAAGTGGAATGCAACTCAAACAATTATAAGGTGTAACTCTTTTTAAGGAATTCTTAGAAAAAGCCAAAGACAATAGGGGTAGGATGGGCGGGAGGCAAAGATAATAGAGTAATTTGAAGCCCCTGGCACCCACAGCTATACTGTATACTAAATATGTCCAACTCTATCCAGATTGATATAAAGCCTCATACCAAAGGCCTATTTACCTCAGTTTTTATTGCCTGATATATCAATATTCAGCTTTCAATGAAAATTACAAGTCAATGTTGGGATGAGCACTGGGTGCTATATCTAAGTGATGAATCATGGGAATCTACTCCCGAAACCAAGAGCACACTGTATACACTGTATGTTAGCTAACTTGACAATAATTTATATTTTTTAAAAAAAAGTAACAAAAAAAATAAAAATAGCCAAAAAGTCTCAACAACAAAAAAAAAAAAAAAAAAAGAAAAAGAAAATTACAAGTCATGCTAAGAGGCAAGAAAAAACAGAATGTGAAGAGAATCAGATTCAACATGACACAGATTTTGTCAGACTATAAATTTTATCAGACTAGATGTTATCAGGTGAGAAATTCAAAATAACTATGATTAATCTGTTAAATCCTCTAATGATAAAGGTAGACAACATGCAAGAACAGATGGGTAATGGAGGTGGAAAGGTGGAAACTTTAAGAAAGAATCAAAAAGAAACGCTAGAAATGAAAACATGGCAACAGAAGAAAAAATGCCCTTGATTAATGCTTTTGTGTCTGATAGGTTAGACACAGCAGAGGAAAATATCAGTGAGTCTAAAGGTAAGTCAATAGTAAATTCCTACACTGAAATACAAAAAAAAGAAAGGAATCAAAATAAAAAAATAATATCCAATAACTGTGGGATAATTTTTAAAGGTTTAACATGTACTTAATTGGAATACCAAAAGGAACAGAAGGAATACAAAGCAGAGTAAGTACAGAAGTAATAAGGCTGAGAACTTTCTACAATTAATGACAGACACAAAACCATAGATCCAGAAAACTGAGAGAACACCAAACAAAATAAATATAAAAATTCTACACCAAGGCATATCACACTCAAATTTCAGGAAATCAAACACAAAGAGAAAAATGTTGAAATAAGCCAGAGCTAAAAGCACCGTATCTTTAGAGGGAAAAGGAAAAAAAAAAATGTAGCAGATTTCTCATAAGTAACCATATAAGGAAGACAGTGGAGTAAAATATTTTAAGTGCTGAAAGAAAAAAAAAAATACTGCCCTAGAATTCTATATTCAGTAAAATCAGCCTTCAAAAGTGAGAAAAATCACTCTCAAACAAACAATAACTGTGGGAATTCATCACCAGCAAACCAGCCTTAAAAGAAATGTTAAAAGAAGTTCTTCAGGGATGAGGAAAATGATACAGCTCAGACGTAAGGACCTACATAAGGAAGGCAAAGAATGAACAAATGAAAACAAATCTTATTTATTCTAAATTAATCTTACAGATAACTGCTCACGATGAGAATAACCATGTATACATGATTATATCATGTAGATAAGTAAAAGGAATGACAGCACTTTTCTAAGGGATGAGAAGGAAGAACGGGGAGTTCTATGTTATCAGGTACCATCTGAGAAGCAGTACAATTTTATTTGGAAGTGGCCTTAGGTTAGTTGTAATATAGATTTACATCTTTAGGAAAACCACTAAGTTTTCTGGGAAGAGAAATAGATTTAATATGACAAGAGAGGAAAGGATATAGAAGTATATAAGGTGCTCACTGAAAAACAGAAAAGGCAAGGAAAAAGGAAGATAAGACAAGAAACAGAACAGTGCAATGAAAACAGTTTGCAATCCTAGTAAAAATCGTGCAACTAGATCAATAGTTACCTTTAAGGTGAATAGTCTAAATACATCAATTAAAAGGCAAAAATTGTCAGAGCAGATTAAAAATCAACACCCAATTGTATCTTGTCTACAAGAAACCCACTTAAAACATAAAGGTACAGATACATTAAAAGTAAGGGAGTGGAGAAAGATATGCCATACTAAGACTATGTTTAAAAAGAATGTGAATTGGCTATATTAATTTCAGACAAAGCATACTTCAGGGTAAGAAAATTATCAGGGATAAATAATTATCAGGGATAAAGATAATAATAAAGGCTCAATTCTCTAAAAAGTCATAACCTCTAACGTATATGCATCTGAGAACAGAGAATCAAAATACGTAATGCAAAAAATAATAGAATTATTTTACATAATTATTACATAAGGCAGAAAATAACAGCATTATAAGGAGAAATAAATAAATCTATTATGGGGGCGCCTGGGTGGCTCAGTCGGTTAAACATCTGACTTCAGCTCAGGTCATGATCTCCTGGTCCCAGAGTTTGAGCTCCACGTCGGGCTCTGTGCTGTCAGCTCAAAGCCTGGAGCCTGCTTTGGATTCTGTGTCTCTCTGCCTCTCTCCTCAAGACTAAATAAACATTAAAGAAATAAATCTATTATGATAATCACAAATTCAGTAACCCTGTATCAGTAAACTACTAATCTACGAAGCAAAAATCAGCAGGAATATACCTGAAATAAACAGCACCATCAATCAACTGGATCGGATTGACATTTATAGAATACTTCATCCAACATGAGCAGAATATATATTCTTATCAAGGTCACTTGGAACATTCACCAAGACAGACCACATTCTGCGCCATAAAACCTAACAACAAACTTAAAAGAATTGAAATTATACAAACTCTATTTTCAGACCACAATGAAATTAAACTAGAAATCAGTAATAAAATGATAGTTGGATAATCCTCAAATATTTGGCGATTAAACAACATGTTTCTAAATAATAAGTGGATCAAAGAAGTCTCAAGAGAAGTTTAAAAATATTTTAAACTAAATGAAAATTGAAACTTAACAGCAAAATTTGTGAGATACAGCAAAAGCAGTGTTTAGAGGAAAATTTATAGCATCAAAATGTATATATTAGAAAAGAATAAAGATCTAAAATCAATAATCTATCTGAAGTTCCACTTTAAAAAAAGAGAGAGAAAACATAAATCAAGCCTAAAGCAAGAAGAAGAAATAATAAAAATTAGAGCAGAAGTCAATGAAATTGTGTAGAGGGAAAAAAATGGATTTGACTAACCAAGAAAAAAGAGAAACATAAATTACTAATGTCAGACATGATAGAGAGATCATCACTATAGATCTCAAGGACATAAATAAGAATAATATAAGAGTCCTATGAACAACTGTATGCCTACAAATATGAGAACTTAGGTGAAATGGATCGATTCTTTGACAGACACAAACTATTAAAACTCACTCATGGAGAAGCTGACAATCTAAAAAGGCCTATATCTACTAATAAAATAAAATCAGTACCCAATAATGTTACTAAAATAAAAGCGTCAGGCCCATATGGTTTCATTGGTGAATTCTATCAAGCATTTAAGAATGAGATTATATCAATTCTCTACAGTCTCTTCCAGAAAACAGAATCAAAGGGCACACTCATATGATGGTTAATGTTATATGTCACCTTAGCTAGGCTTAAGTGCCCAGGTGTTTGATCAAACACTAGTCTAGATGCTGCTATGAAAGTATTTTTTTTTTAGATATGATTAACATTTACATCAATAGTAGACTTTGAATAAAGCAGATTACTCTCCATAATGTGAGTGGACTTCATGCAATCAGGCAAAGGCCTAAAGAGCACACACTGAGATTTCCTAAAGAAAAAGGAATTTAGTCTCGAGATTGCAACACAGAAACTCTGCCTGAGTTTCCAGCTTGCCTGCTTTGCCCTGCAAATGTTGGACTCAGATTTCAACATTAACTCTTACCTGAATTTCTAGCCTACCAGCTTGCCCTACAGATTTTGGATTTGCCAGCCCCACAGTTTTGTGAGCCAATTCCTTAAAATCTCATGTCTCTGTCTCTGTCTCTGTCTGTCTCTCACACACACACCAATGTAATCTCTCAATTTCTATGAAGAATAGGAATTTTAAAATTTAAAAGCACAATACCATTTATAATAGTACAAAAAATGAACTATCTAGTTATAAATGTAACAAAGTATGTACAAGGTCTATATGCTTCAGAAAACTATAAAACTCTGGAAAGAGAAATAAAATAAGATCAAAATAAATGGAGAGACATTCTGTACTCATGGATAGAAAGACTCAATATTTTTAAATGTCAATTCTTCCCAAGATTTCCTCTGAAGATTCAATGCGATATCAATAAAAATCTGGGCAAACTGTATGATAGATATTGACGAACTTATTCTAAAGTTTATGTGAAAAGGCAAAAGGCCTAAGACACCCAATAAGATACTGAGGAACATACTTGGACAACTGGCACTCCAGAACTTACAAAAGTACTTCAAGCTATGTATATTTAATGCTACCATAGTCAAGACGGCATGGCATTGGTGAAATAAAAGCCACATACGTCAACAGAATAGAGCACAGAAATCGACCCACACAAATGTAGTCAACTGATCTATGGATCAAGGGCAATTCAGTGGAGAAAAGATGGTCTTTCCAATACATGGTTCTGGAAAAACTGGATATCCAAATGAAGAAAAAGAAAAGACTTTCAGGAACTACCTTGTACCATTCACAAACATTAACTCAACATGGGTTGTAGATCTAAATATAAAATGCAAACCTACAAAACTTCTAGAAGAATATATAGTAGAAAATATAGGTGGCATTGGATTTGATGGTGAGGTTTATTTTTTTTTTAAGGTTTTTTTTTTTGAGAGAGAGAGAGAGAGAGAGAGAGCGAGCAGGGGGAGTGGCAGAGAGAGAGAGCATCCCAAACAGTATTTGCACTGTCAGCACACAGCTGGATGTGGGGCTCAAACTCAC
Organism: Prionailurus viverrinus; assembly: GCF_022837055.1. Classification (NCBI taxonomy): domain Eukaryota; kingdom Metazoa; phylum Chordata; class Mammalia; order Carnivora; family Felidae; genus Prionailurus; species Prionailurus viverrinus. The sequence continues at coordinate 113,879,162 of NC_062561.1, read as the reverse complement.
GAACCGTGAGATCATGATCTGAGCCAAAATCAGGAATCAGACATATCACTGACTGAGCCATCCAGGCGCCCTGATGATGAGTTTTTAGATGCAATACAAAAAAGCATGATTCATGGGGACTCCTGGGTGGCTCAGTCAGTTAAGCATCTGATTCTTGATGGATTCTTGCTGGTGGAAATGAAAAACAGTACTGTCCCTTTGGAAAACAGCTTGGCAGGTTTTTTTTTTTTTTTTAAACTAGACAAACTCTTGCTATACAATCCAGGAATCATGCTTCTAAGTTTTACCTAATGTACTTAAAAGTCCAGTCTACAGAAGAATCTGCAAGTCAATGTTTACAGTGCCCTTACCCATAATCAACGTAAGTTGGAAGCCACCTAGATGTCATTCAATAGGTCAATGCATAAACAAACTGTTTTGTTCATAATGGAATACTGTTCATCGATAAAAGGAGATGAACTATGAAGCCATGAAGAGATGTGGACGAACCTTAAATGGATATTGCTAAGCAAGAGAAGCCCACCTGAAAAAGCTACAACTGTATGATTCCAACCATGACATTCTGTAAAAGACAAACAATAAATATGGTTTTCTGAGTTCTGGTGGGAGAGATAGAGGGTTAAAAAGGTGAAACACAGCAAATCCTTAGGGCAGTGTGAATATTCTCGAAGATACTGTAGTAGTGGAGGGGTACCTGTGCCACATTGGGCTCTGCCCTGGCAGTGCAGAGCCTGCTTGGGATTCATATTCATTCATTCATTCTCTCTCTCTCTCTCTCTCTCTCTCTCTCTCTCTCTCTCCATCTCTCTCTCTCTCTCCCTCTCCTTCTCTCTTTCTCCCTCTCCCCAACTCACGCTGTCTCTGTATCTCTCAAAATAAATAAATAACCTTGCAAAAAAAAAAGATACTATAATAGTGGATACATGACATTATTTTCAAAGACCACAGAATTTTTTGGTGTAAAGGGTAAACCTTCATGTAGGCATTTTTTTAAATTAAGAAGTCAGGGAATTCCAGGGAAAAATTCAAGACTGTGACAAGAGTATCTAACTGTATCAAAAACATCTGAAACTACTTTACTGAAGGGGAAGAGAGGGAAAGGTGTGTAACTTTGGAGACTGTCACTAGAGTCTGTAAGTCTAAAGGCAAATGGAATGTACATAAGCTCTGTAGTCTAGCAGACAAAATTGGTTCTTATGGGTCTATATGAATAATTCAGATACCGGAATTGAAAACTTAAATAAATGGGCAGTGGACAATGGCAGCCAGTTTTCTCACTGTTTCACTGGGGATTACAGATAAGCAAGGGGCAGGGAGGCTGGACTGATTCTTGTGGTAAGACATCAGCACGAATGAGTAGTGATACACATTCAGAAGGCTACATATAGAAATATTTACAGATAAATGTATACACATGGTTTAGTACACAAGCATATGTTTCCTTGCTCTGTTGGCTGAGATGGCCGAGAAGTAACAACCCCCAGATCTGGGTCTGCAATACCATTCTCCATGAAAAGATACCAGGACTCCTGGGAGAAACGGCTGATTCTACTATTTGGTCAATAATTATACAAGGTGAGCCTGTAGCACCTTGATGTGACAAAAAGTAAGAAAGTGCCCAAAAAATAATAATAAAAAAAACCAACCTAAAATGATGGGGGCATTGTAAGAAGGACACAGGAGCCAACTCAAAGAGCTACCAGTGGTCGAAAGCAGAACAAACTGAACAACAAAAATAAATTAAGTACTACAGGATTATAACCCAAAGTAGAAAATAAATATCCACAAATCCCGGCCAACACAAATAAATGACTGAATAAACAAAGAGTAGATGGAAAAGAGCAAATTTCCCCTGCAGAACACTTCCAAATGAATTATGCAGACACTCTCAAGAGGGGAGTGCATAAATCCCCACTCCTGAAATGAGGGCTTTGCATAGTGACTTTCCCCCAGAGTATGGCAAGAGTTTTCCCTTCACAGAGGAAAACCCGACGAACAGTATCCCAATCAAGAGATGAAGATAGATAAACATCAACAGTTGCTAAGCTATGTTGATTATATATACCCTTGATAGGATCTGTTGAAAGTGGGACTTTGTCTCTCTCAAACCCATAAGCCTAGTCTAATTATAAGAAAAACATCAGGTAAATCCTCTTTGAGGGGCATCCTACAAAATACTTGACCAGTAGTCCCAAACTGTCAAGGTCATCGAGACAAGGAAAACATAAGAAACTTCCACAGTCAAGAGGACCCTAAGGTGAGAGGACACATAAATGTAATGTGGTATCTTGAAAGGGATCCTGGAAAGGCCTCAGGCAAAATTAAAGAAATCTGAATTGAGTATGGCCTTTTAGTTAGTTAACAGTATTGTATCAGTATTAGTTCATTAATTGCAACAAATGCACCATGTAAGCTATAATAATATACAATACATTATATATAATTTTATGTATTAAATAAATTATATATAATTAATAATATATAATTATAATATATATTATATAAAATATTATAGAGTATAATAGGGGAAAATGGGTACAGAGTATATAGGAACGCTGTACTATCTTTACAATTCTTTGGTACATCTAAACCTGTTCTTAAAAATAAAGTCTATTATTATTACCAAGTTCCCTTTTTTTTCTTTTTTTTGTCCCAGATGGTTCTTGCTACTGCCACTCTTGATTCAAACACTGGGCAGTTCTAATAATGGGAAAACTCTGCCATTGTGCTTACTTTTTTCTGGCTTCTGCCCTCTTAGAAAAACACAGAATGAATTTGCTTCCACGAAGTAATTTTCCAACCGTTCAAAGACACTCCCCTGAAGTCTTCCTCCCAGGGTTAAACTCAGGCTAACCTACCCTGTTATTCCTCCCATCATGCAGTTTCTAAATATTTTGCCACCCCGGCCACTTTCCCGTGAATATTTATGTTTGTCAAGGAGAGGAGCCCAGACCTAAATGTATTTTTCCTATTCTATTCTGATCAGAATCGAGCAGCATATTATTTCTTGGCTTATATTTACTTTTATCTACTACTTAAAATATACATCATGTCACTGCAGTTTTAGATCTCCATTTCAAGAAAGTGAACTAAATAGCATAAAGCCTTCTTTATACATCCTCCCCCTCATTAAAACCATTGCACTGGTGAATTTCAAACAATTCATTTAGATTCCATACCTCAACCGGATGTTCTCATGGTTTGAAATTTACAACTGCTTTGACCAACTTTGAAAATGAATTGACAGGTTATGTCTATATGACTGAATAAGACATCCCTCACCATGCGCCCCACTCAGCAACAATTTGGCATCGATCCACAGACAAAAGCGTCATTGTGAGGGGTCTGGCATCAACCATATGCCAAGTACCCCAGGAGGAATACCCCCTACCCATGCATTGGGTAATACACACATGGACCTTGGTCTAAGGAGCGAACCCCAAAGCGGCTCATGAACTAGCTCCAGCCTCAGTCACGTACAGTCCAGGAACCCCGGGAAAACACTGTCTTAGCCAATCATCCACTGACAAGAAAGCCTCAATAGAAGTCCAGGTTTCCAGTCAAGAAGTTCAGCACTCCCCTGGAGAAAAAAACAATCAACAAAAAACCATACGGGTGTGGACACATGAGAGACTTTTCCCACATCTCTCCACTAGGGTGGCACAGCTCAGGACAAGAGACATTTTTCTCAGACTATGATTTCCATTATGGGAGAAGAAAACATCACGTGGGGGAGCACCCTGCTTCCCTAGCTAGGCAAGACACTGCCAGAGAGGCCCCTTTCTAGCTTGCCCCATCCAAAAACCCAGGGGGAATTACATGAATTGATGGAAGGCGTTAACTAACGTTACTGTGGTCATCATTTCCTGATATGTGGGTGTATCAAAACAACACACTGTACATCTTAAAGTCACACAATGTTCTATGTCAAGTACATCCCAAGAGAGCTAGAGAAAACCCAACTGAATGTTACTATGTTTCATGAAATTTTTTTTTGGTCGAGTATAATTGGCAACGTTACATCATTTTCAGACGCGCAACACAGTGATTCAACTTCTCTGTACATTACACTATGCTCACTACGAGCCTAGCTATCACCTAACTCCCCGCAATGCTATCACGGTATCAGTGACTATATTCCCGATGCTGTGCTTTTTATTCCCGTGACCTAATCATCCCATGACTAGAAGCCTGTACTCCCCACTCCCCTTCTCCCATTTTACCCATATTTCTTTGCTCTGACAAACATGAGTCTGTTCTCTGTACTTATAGGTCTGATTCTGCTTTTTGTCTATTCCTTTGTTTTGTTCTTTAGATTCCACATATGAACGAAGTCATGTGGTAGGTGTCTTTCTCAGTCTGACTTGTATCACTTAGCACACTACCCCCGAGGCTCCTCCGGGTTGTTGCAAATGGCAAGATCTCATCATTTTTCTGCCTATATAACATTCCACTGTGTACATACGTGTATGTGGGTGCACGTGCGCACGCACACATGTATGTGTATCACACATCTTGCTTACCAATTCCATCTATCAAGAGACACTTAGGTTGCTTCCATATCTTGTCTATTGTAACTAATGCCGCAATAAACACAGGAGTGCGTATAGCTTTATGAATTCGTGTTTTCACTTTTGTGGGTAAGTAACTGGTAGTGGAATTACTGCATCATACGGAAAAAAAGACAGTCTCTTCAGCAAGTGGTGCTGGGAAAATGGACAGCTCTGTGCAAAAGAATAAAGCTGGACCACGTTCTCACCCCATACACAAAAATAAATTCAAAATGTATTAAGGACCTAAGCGTGAGACTTGAAACCATAAAAATCCTAGAAGAGAGCACAGGCGGCAATTTCTCTGATATTGGCCATAGCAACATTTTTCTAGATATGTCTCCTCTGGCAAGCAAAAATAAATGACTGGGACTACATCAAAATGAAAAGCTTTTTCACAGCCAAGGAGACCATCAACAAAATGAAAAGGCAACCTACAGAATGGGAGAAGATGTGTGCAGATGATATATATATCTGATAAGGAATTAATACCCAAACTATATAACTTACACAACCGCAAAACAACCAACAATCGAACTTAAAAATGGGCAGAGGACCTGAATAGACATGTTTACAAAGAAAACATACTCATGGCCAAGAGACATATGAAAAGATGCTCAACGTCACTAATTATCAGGGAAATGTAAATCAAAACCATGTGATCCCAGCTCACACCTGTCAGAATGGCGAGACGCAAAAGGATAAGAAATAACAAGTGTCGGCAAAGATGCAGACAAAAAGGAAAACTTGTGCACTGCCGGTGGGAAGGTAAATTGGCACAGCCACCGTGGAAAATGGTATGAAGTTTCCTCAAAAAATTAAGAGAGAGGGGCACCTGGGTGGCTCACTTGGTTAAGCGTCTGAATCTTGATTTCAGCTCAGGTCATGATCTCACCGTTCATGGGTTCCAGCCCCTCATCTGATTCTGCATTGACACCATGTGGAGTCTCATTGGGATTCTCTCTCTCCTCTCTCTGTCTGCCCCTCCCCCCGCTTGCGCATGCTCTCTCTCTCTGAAAAATAAACAAACTTAAAAAAATATTTTAAATAATTAAAAATGGAAACACCATATGGAGTTACTATTTCAATAAACAAAGAAACAAAGCAAATAAATAAATTGACACGTTCCTTATTGTATAAATAGACTTACACTCAAGCCAAAGATGCATAATAAACACATTCAGACACGTGAATTTTGTTCAGCAATGGGCTTTGTATATATTAACAAAATCATAGCTCTGTCACACAGAAATATATCTCAATAGTACTTTTCCCAGAGGAGTTAACTGATGTATAAAATACATTGAATCAACACCATGGAATTTGGTGGCTCCAAGTTAGGTTTTCATGTCATGCATAAAACTGAACATAGTCATAAAATAACGCTACAGTAGAATAATTCCCAGGGGAATATAGAAGTTATAGCGCTCAGATATGAAACCTGGAATTAGTTGCTACCTTTTTTGTGATCCAGAGTAAACCTTTCTGAACACGGCAGAGAAAGCAGTTACTTGGGAATTCTGGTGTTTGGAAAGAAGCCTTTACCTGTTTGGATGATCCTTCTTTCAAGGGATGCCAGCCTGACCCTTCTTCGAGGGTCTCCCTGAAAAGACTGATCAGGGTGCCAGGTGCACAGTGTCAACTAAGATTTTCTGAACACGTTCAAAGAGGCTAGCTACCCAGATACCTAATGGATGACTAGCTCAACAGTTCAACTTTTTTTTCATTTGTAAACATTCATCTCAAGTCTCCCCTCCTCCGAGCCTGCAGGCTTTGTTAGCAATACTGTGCTTCCCAGTAAACTAGGCTGTGTTCTGTATTGTTATGTACTCTATTGCTGACTGTTTCTTGTTGGTTCTTCCTCACATTCCAAACCTTTCTGTTCACTTGTTTGATGTTATTCATTATTGCTATTTATTAGAGTGTGCCACATATTTGTCCTTGCTGATGTCACGCGGATAAATGTCAGTTAATTACGTAGCAATGATATTTAGGACTCGAGCTGTGTCCTGAGCCTCTGGCTTGCCCCCTCACTGAAAGGAAACTCAAACAGAGGAGGGCCCAGTGATCTTTTTGAATCTTACAAATGGATGCACCTAATGCTGACCTAGGACAAGTCTATATAACTCTGAAATAATGCACTTGATTCATTCGGACACATAATCAATCTCATTTTATTACAGTCATGTATCTGAGAGTCCAGAAAAATGCTTGCTCTTGAAAGGACTAAGTATTGGATTTGGCACAGATGGTGGCAAATACAGTTTTCTCACTCACCTCTACACACGCACTGGAGGAGAGAAAGATTCATCTATTCTTTTACAAACAATTGAGGGAAAAACGAAGGCAGCTACTCAAAAGGCTGGGAATCTTGCTTGGTTCAAAGAGTCAGGATTCATCCTGCGGTGTCTGACAGGTTTTCCATCTCAGTCTAAGCTTGTGGTAGCTGAACTTGTCCAGCTGCTAAGTTGTCTTTCTAACCAGCTTCCAGCCATCCTTTCTTGCAGACCCAGAGGCAGCTCAAAAGAGCAAAGTTTCTTGGAGGAGTCTCCACTCTTCCTTCCTGAGTGAGCCACTGGCGCCTCTGTAAGAAGCAAGCTCTCAGAGCTGGTATCTATTCTCCCTCATTTGGTTGGAGATCCTGTTGTGTGACCACCACTGCCTCTTGTGGCCAAGCAATGAGGCTTGCAGGCCAGAAGGATCCTGGGCAACTACATCTGAATCTTCCGAAATATCGATTGTTACTGAAATTCGTTTTCATGCCTTGCTCAGAGAAATGAGGGGCGGCAGGATGATTTAATGTTGTGTGTCTAATCAGATCAATTGGTATACACTCAAGAACTGTGTGGGGAGTCTCAGGCCATGTCTAAACTCAGAGTGGAAAGGAGCCTGGCTGATTAAAGATGCCTTTCAGAGGTGGGAACTGGGCCCGCCCAGGCACTGTGTCTGAGTGCCTCAGATGTGCCACCACAGAGAGAGACGTCCTCAGGTCTTGCGCTGATTATGGAGCATATTGAACATACTGAGAACTGTTCCAAGTGCACAGAGCAGCCATGATGTAGTGGAAAAAAGCAGTTACTGTTCTCAAGGAAAGTGTATGTAGAACAACAACATAATGATACGTGCTGCCATTAACCAGGTTTCTTTGATGGGATTTATTATCATCTCTCCCTGATACACGCATACATACATACACATATACTTAATAACCCAAGTGTTTTGAGTCGATTTCCACACTTGTCAATTCCTACACTACCTGAAAATGTTCTACACCAGTGCTTCTCAAACTTTAATATGCACACCAGGGAAACACCTGGGAAACAGATTCCATTTCAGTGGATGTGGGGTGGACCGGAGATTCTGCCTTTCTAGCATCTTCCCTGGTGATGCTCATACTGCTGATCCATAGACCACACTGCATAGCAAACTTCTGAACTCACAAATGGCTTCTGTTGGGATAAAAGCAAACCTCGGGGCACCTGCGTGGCCTAGTCAGTTAAGTGTCCGACTCTTGATCTCAGCTCAGGTCATGATGTCATGGTTGAGCCCTGTGTCATGCTCTGCACTAAGTGCACAGAGCCTGCTTGGGATTCTTTCTCTCCCTCTCTCTCTGCCACTCCCCTGCTCATGCTCACTCTGTCTCTCTCAAAATGAATAAATACACATTAAAAAAAGAAAATTATTGAAAAAAAAAAACTTTCACGTGACTGACAAGGTCCTGCAGGGTCTTGTTGGCTTCTAACTCAACAGCTTCATATTCCCTCCAAGACTTGACTTGCTCTTTCCAAAGCACTGACATTGGGTTCTATTCAGTCCTCTCTCCTAGTGAAGCTCTGTCCATCTCAGAGCCTTTGTACATGCTGTATATTCTATCTGGGATGTCCTTTTCTCCCCTACCCACCTAGATAAATTTTATTCACCCTTCGGATCTCAGCTCAAACATCATTTCTTCATGACAACCTCCCCGGACTTCCCCAACTAAAAACCTCTTTATTATTTGCTTTTATAGTATAGAACGGTTTTTACCCTTTGATTTGGTGATAAACAACTTATGTCTGTTTCTCCTACTAGAGTATAATCTTCATCAGAGCAAGGATCTTATCTGTTTTTATCCACCAGTACATATTCCCACCACTTAGCACAGTGTTTCTTGCTTCAATTCCTAGACTTCGACCGTCTTCGAAATGGAAATCCTCACAGTAGATTTTTCAAGACAATGAAGCCCCTTATCCTTTGAACTCCCCTAGTTGGGCATTACATTGGGGCAGGAGGTGAGAGGCTTGGAGCAGGCACTGCTTGGTGAGAAATGCTTCCCCTGGCTGCAAGTTAAGACAATGGGTTTATTTTGTTTCAGAATGCTATCGATTTATCTATCATGCTTTCAACCTTCCAAGGACAGAGGACACAATACTATTCTGCCTTTGGTCAGTTTCTTGTAGGCTTGTATGAATGACCTCCATTCAGTACCCTACCATTGGACTGGCAGCTCTTTCTGGACAGAAATTGGGTCTTTCCTTATTTCTGCTACCGTGAGCCTTGTACACCATACAAGATATTTAATAACCAACGAGGCTAAATCAAATCTGGGAACATGTAGAGGAAAACTCTGGCCCCAGGAGAGTGTACAGTCTGGCCCACTAATATCTTCCCAAAGATTGCCAGGATAAAGCTGTGATCATTTGCCCCGTGGTTCTGTCAGTTACACAAAATGTCATGTTTCTTTTTGGATGTTGGGAACCTTAGCATCAAATTCTGTGCAAGTGTGTCAAGCTTTAGGGCAAGGATCTGTTCAACTCAACTCAATTTCTTTTCAGATCAAGTCAGTATACAAAAATAGATAACAAATATTTAGTGAGATGCCTGTAAGTGCTTATGACGTACTAAATGTTCCACACAGGTAAACACTAATTCTCGTTATTCAAAAAAATAAGTTATATTAATCTCATTTTAAAATGAGGAAATAGAGTGATTACATGACTTAGAATACAGTGAGGCCTAAATTCTGGCCTAGAGAAAGAAACTGAAGACTAGAGAGGATAAAAAATGAGTTCAAGCTTCCTCAGCTGATGAGGGACTGTATCACTGTCTCAGGACTGCCATAACAAATTACTACAAACTCAGTGGCTTACACCAAAAGAAATGTACTCTCACAGTTCTTAATACTAGATTTAAAAAAGTATTGAAAGGGCCATGCTCACTCTGAAGGTTTTAAGGAAGAATCCTTTCTTGTCTCCTCTTATCTTCTGGTGGCTCCCGGAAACCCTTGGCATTCCTTGGGTTGGAGTGCATCATGTCAACCTCTGCCTCTGTCTTCACATGGCCCTTCCTCCTTCTATATGTCTCTGTGGGCTTCTCCTCTTCTTATAAGGACACCAGTCAGAACTATAGCCTATCCTAATCCAGTAAGACCTCATCTTGACTAATTGTGTCTGCAAAGACACTATCCTCAAATAAAGTCCCATTTTGAGGTTCTGTACATACATAAAGTTTGGGGGTGCACTGTTTAACCCAGTATAGTGACTGAGCTAGCACCAAAAGTTAGCTCTAACTTGAGGCAAGGTTGTTTATACTACACCCAACTAGCTGCCTCTGGAATTCCTTTGCCTTGGTGGTTATTTCCCATACTGCATCACGACTGACTGGTCATCTCTACAGGAAAGAGGACTCTGCCCAACTCTAAAGCTAACTCGGCAGCTTCTCTTCAAAGTGGTTGGTTGATTTGTAAGGAAGAATTGCTGACCAGTCAACTTAAAGAAGACGTAATTAGTAGATTTAGGTTTAAAAAAGAATTACATTTTGAGAAGCCAAATATTGGGAGAATAGGGCTGACTAGATACAGCTGGGTTTAGTCAACATGGAGTTTCAATCCTCAGAGCAACAGCCTCTTCTTCCATCATCATTTTCTCTCCACCCTGCATCCAAACCCCATTGGTAAGAAGAGTGCTTACCTTGCAAAATACCTCCTCACTTGCAATACCAGAGCCATGCTGCTTCCCAATTGCTTGTTTGATGTTAACATTATTCTGAGAATTACATCTCATCCAACATGATATTTTAATGAGGCTTTGTCTGTTCTAGTTAAGTCATTTGGAGCTGAGCTAATGAAACAGGAATGGAGAGAGATGGTTCTCAGTGGCATTGGCTGTTTCTGTAATTCCATGGCTTGGAATGGAATTTCCCTGAGCCCCTCTCTCTTCACCCCAAGAATGAGAAACCACAAATTCTGAGACTACTTCTGGGAATGTCCACTTCTAGGTCTGATTCCCCCATACACTTTCTTGTGGTGAGGAAGGAGGTGGAGAGCAGGTGTCCACAGAACTCCTTGTCCAGGGTCTGGATAAGTCAATCAAGACAGGCTGGGCAAGACGTACATCAACAATCCAGATCAGCTAAACAAAGAGGGTGAGTGGGGTGTGGAAAGAAGACCACATGGTCATTTATTGGGCTGGGCTGCAGGGGGCAGCCTTGGGAGGAGAAAGAGCATTGCTAGCTGGTGGGTTAAAAGTCAGCTGAAGAGGTTCGTGTGCTCAATCTACCAGTATGTCTTCTTCCCACAGCCCCTTCTTTTTTTTTTTTTTTCAACGTTTTTATTTATTTTTGGGACAGAGAGAGACAGAGCATGAACGGGGGAGGGGCAGAGAGAGAGGGAGACACAGAATCGGAAACAGGCTCCAGGCTCTGAGCCATCAGCCCAGAGCCTGACGTGGGGCTCGAACTCCCGGACCGCGAGATCGTGACCTGGCTGAAGTCGGACGCTTAACTGACTGCACCACCCAGGCGCCTCCCACAGCCCCTTCTTGACTATAATGACACCCTCAGTTCTTCCTGGTGACTGACTCCTTTCTTCGGTGTCTTAATCTCCACTCTGATCTGATTTCTTCTGTGGTCTTGGCCTCTGGGTGATATTTCTTTATGGACAATTCTTGGCACTTCCTTTATGAGACTTGGCAACCATTTATGCTTTAATATTGGATCCTTGAAGAAACTTCCGATAAGCAAAGAGCGTGAAATGGTAAAAAGAGACAGTGTGACCTTTGCCCCCAGATAGGAAGCGTCTTGACACAGGGAATCAAATACTGGTTTCAACAATATTGCTTGGGGTCATGGGGAGTGTCCAGTAAGTGTTGAGGCAAAGAAAGAAGGAATGGAAAGAATAAAGTGAAGAAGAAAAAGGGAAGGAGGATGGGAGAGTGGAGGGAGGGAAGAAATGTACTCCAGAGCATCATAAATATCCTTCAAGTTGGCCACAAAGCCTGGGGCCTCTAAATTACTCTGGAAGCACCCAAGCATGACTGCCAAGAGGGTCTGCAAGTTCTTGTAGAGCAAAATACTGCGAGAGAGCATTAGCCTAATGATTTAGACTACGGGTTCTAGGGCCAGAGAGACCACGGTTTGAAGGTAGGCTTTTCTCCTTTACACACATGTAAACCAGGAAAGATTTCTAACTTTGCAGAGCTCTGATTCTTCATTTGGAAGACAGAGACACTAAGTTTCTTAAAATGGGCTATTGGGGAAGAATAAATGAACGCATAATGCATGGAAAGAGCACCCAGTACAACAGTAGGCGAGGCACCAAGTCCACAGTATCTTCCCTACTTGTACAAAGCACTGCGCAGCAGAGCTAGGAGGGCTTAGGATGACTCCCCACCACCACCACCGCAGGTAGTACCTGCTTCTTCAGAAGGACCCAGTACAGGCTCAAAGCGCAAGGGTAAAGGCTGGTCCTGCGTTTCTCAAATGGCTGATTAGCCTCCGATTCTGAAGCCTTGCTTTCTTCATCCCAAGGATTTACAAGCTGAGTTCGGTGCCTTCAGTTCCCTGCGGCCCTTGCAACCTACATACTCGCAGTAGCCCACACCTATGCCATGCGGAGGAACATGGCAGGGAGATGAGACTTTGTGACACCCTTGAACTTCTTGCCTGTAACTCCGGTGCTCCTCGCCATTACAGAGCATCTCTCTCCCCTGCCTTGCTGGCTTCTCCTCAGCTTGCTATTCTTACTCTTTTGTCCTGCCTTCTGCCTCCAAATGGCGTTGCTCGTCAGATGTGACACGTTGCTGGTTGGGGATTTGAGATGGCAAGCCTGGTGAAGCTGAGCGGATCAGGTTTGCTCGAGTTAATATTGTGCTTGTGGGTCAGAGACTCGGGGGGTGGACAAAGTATTGGTTTAAAAAGTGGCAGCTTTTCTCTTTTCCTAAAACGACTTGCATTTCTTAAGCCAGGCCTCTGAGGTCCTGGAAACATCCTTCTCTACAGACCCCATCAGTGATTCATGAGAGCGTTTGTCCTAGATTTACTTGGCTCTGCAGCTGAAAAACGCAGTGGGCAGAAAGCTAACTTTGGAACAGGCAGAGGGTTTACCCCCTGACACCAGCATACATTTTTTTCTTCAAGCTGCGGACCAATTATATAAAGGACCATATGGAAAAACTTCATCGGAAACGAAATAAAGTATGTCTCAGTTTAGATTCAGCCAGGCGAGAGGGGCCTCAGGCAGCCAGGGGATGAACTGAACACTGGCAACATAGGGAGACCGCCAGAGGAAAGTGGAGTGTCACGGGGCTTCATGCTTCGGGACACTGGAGGTCCAGTCTACCTTTGTCCTAGATCACTTTGTGACCCTGGGTAAATAAGTCACTTGGCCTTCTCTGGCCTCAGTTTCTTCATGTGTAAAGAGAGGACCGGACCTAACAGGCTAAGTCCCTCGTAGTACAAATACGCTACCAGGTCAAGGCTAAACGCAGCTGGCCAGAGAAAGACAGATGAGAATAGGATTTGTATTCAAAGTGGACCTTGTTTTAGACAGAACATTCCTCAAGTTTCGTGTATTAGCAAGCCCTACTTAACATACGCCGGGGGAGCTTCATTTGTAAAAAACATCTCTTCGGTGAAAAATTGTTACCATCTGGTAATGAGCATGTGTCTTTTGTGGTGGTGAATAGACAGAAGCCTGAACAGACTAGCAGCTAAACCCTTAGGGGCAGAAGATGGGTACACACACACACACACACACACTCACACACCCCAAAACATGGACTGCATTCATCAAACAAAAATGTCTTGGTCAGAGATGACTGAGAGCAAGGAACAGATGTCCACGGAAATGAGGACCCCTTCAAGGGCATTCACCACAGGGAGTCTCATAGTTGCCCGTTTGGCAAATCACTGCATATGGTTGTGGAGTCTGTGTTGGAACTTCTGGATATTTTTTCTCCTTGTTCTTCACCCCCAGCTCCTCTCCCAGGAGCTGGCTGCCCACTGCTCACTGGCCAGGCCTGCCCTTCCAAGAGGCCCTGCACGGATGAAGGGAATTCCCAGAGACCACGACTGAGGGCAGAACCACAAAACTGAAGACAGCTTATTGAGAAAAACACAGTATGCATGACAGAAGGTTATGGAATCACTTTTTTGCTTCCCTGCCTTCTGGTCTACTCATTCCCTTCTAATGGGAAACTAGTGATACACAATACTCCCCTACGAGTAGAGCAATAATGAGCCTAAGACTCACTTTCTATTCAGTCCCTAGGTCTCCAGTCTTATTTATCAAGCAGGGCAAATATCATACTCCAAATCCCAAAGAGCAATTCAGACATAAAGAGATATACACACTTACTGTCTTTCTCCCCATCTTCCAAAGCCATTTACCATTTTCCAATAAAGGACCATCTCCTTATTTCCACGTGGGAAAAAAAAAACACATCTAATCTTATCAATTCAATACACTTTCTTTGATTGCCTACTACACTGTGGCATTGCCTGGCAATGGAGAACGAAGCAACTCGCAGATTTCCAGGGATCGATGAGACAGGGCACAGGGCGTTCCAGCTCATGCGGTGACCACACTGTCGCGCATGTGCATGGTGGGCCTGCCTCACTCCTGTCAGAGGGGTCTCCCAGGGCCTGCTGGTGTACTGCCCATTGGAAAGACACGAAAACATGACCACAGGCAGGCAAGACAAGGGGGCTCATTTCACCTCATTTTCCCCACAAATCCCACCTGTCCTTCCTCCCTCCCAGGACCCAAGTACAGTTTTATCCCTCTCTGAAAACTCACCCACGGCGATAAGTGATCTACTGCAGACTTCTATGTTACAGCAAATGTAATTTCACTGAAATGGATAACCTCTCAGATTCATTCCACCCCTGAGATACTGGGCTTCTCTGGTCATAACACATTATCTGTGTTTACAGCAGAACCACATTACTCCCACTGTTTATCTGTGTTTTGGAACCCAAACTCCACATTATCTTTGCTTGCATTTTCTTCTTTTTTAATAAAAATTGAGGTGCCAGTATTCCCCTTGATAAACTGTAAACGAAAACTGCGCCAGCCTCCTGCCTCGTCTTTTCTCCTCTGTGATTTCACATATCAGAGGCATGGACAGACCACCGGGTGAAGCTTGCAGGGACGTCCATGTGAAGTAAGGACAAGCAGCTGCCCTTTTCCCATCGCACACTGAAGACAACACCATGTTGCACACGGTTTCTTGGAGGAGGGGTGCTCATGAAGCAGCCCAACACGTGGTCACATGTGAATTTCTTATTCTCCTCCACGTAGACATTTCATACGTGGGCTGTTAATAGATTTGTTTATGTATTAATTAGCAATGTATGACTGTATTTCAATGTTGCCTTTTACAAAGGAGTTGTCATTCAGTGAACATTTACTGAGTGCCTGCTGTGTGCTAAGCACAGCGCTAGGCCTTGGAGCAAGTGTATAACTAGGCCCATATATATAATACAGCATGTAACACACTGTCCCTGTCTGGAGGCCAGTGTAGAAAAAGAGAGTTTGAATGTACAATTATGACAGAGATGAGGGTAGCGGATATACAAGGTGCCGTGAGAATACAGGGTAGGGAAAGAAGCTTAGAATTGAACTAGGATGCAATTCTGCAAGTGGTGTGCGTGTGTGCGTGCGTGTGTGTGTGTGTGTGTGTGTGAAGGGGTTAGGTAGGGAGAGATGGCTGAACTACTAGCTTTAAGAGGAGAGATGGGAAGAGGAGAGGGGGAGAAAGGGACAGGGAGAGAGAGAAATGAGACATCCTGAGGCCATCCTCCCAGTCATGTTTTTATGCAAAAAAAGTATTTTTGTTTTCCCTTCATAAAATGGGAATTGTGTTCCATGAATTGTTATCTGTCTGGCTTTTCTCACAAACAAATAAAAATGGCTTCTAAACATTTTTGCTCAATTCATATATATATATAGATAGATAGATACATACACACACATATATGTATGTATATATACACATATATATGTATGTGTATATATATATACATACACATATATATGTATGTGTATATATATATACATACACATATATATGTATGCATATATATGTATTCACATTCTTTGTAATGACCATGGTTTGTGTGCATCAACAGTTTATTTATTCCTCTAAAGATGGTCATCTTTCCTAATGTCTTCACAAGAATCTTGAAGAAAATGTTTGGAATACATCTGAGATACAGAATTTCTGGATTAATGAGCGTGTACATGTAAATTGTTGATAATACTGCTTAAATTGCTCTCCCAAAGGCTTTGCAATGAATACTCCAAACAAGAGTGGGTGAGAGTGTCTGTTTCCTTAACAAAAGAATATGATCAATACATTTAATTATTTTCAGTCTAATGGATATGAAATGTTAGCTAATTGTTGATTTAATTTTCATTTCCCTGATTGCTAGTCAAGTGGAATGACTTTTCATATGTTTATAGTCTGTTGGCATTCATTCTTAACTGCCTATCTTTATTCTTTGTCAATTTTTCAATGTTTGGCATGTAGAAGTACTTTTTATATGGTCTGAATATTAATCCTGCCTCTAAGTTGTGTCATGTCCTCCTGATCTGTTGCGTTTTTCCCCAAATTTTACTAGGAAAATGTATGACATTCAGCAAGTTGAAACCATATTGCTTATCTTTCAAACATCCCTATGATGCCTTTGACATAGAGTTCAAATGTATTTCACACACTGGTTAGTGAGTTGTTGTTTTTTTAAACTTCTGGTCTTTGTATCCTGCCTAAAAGACCTAACTCACTCTAAGGTTTAGCAAAATATTTCTAATCATTTTCATCTAACATCATCATTATGTTACATAAAGAGTTCTCTAGCACCTCTCAGTGATATTTGGATACTGGCAGTGGGGAGGTGGGGTATGTTTAGCTTTATTAGGTCAATGCTGTTGGGACAAATAACTCTCCATGTGAGGGGAAAACAGCTCACCCTTTGACTAACCATGTGAAATTCCATCTTTCCCATAAGCTGAATTCTTATTTCCCATAAGCTAACATTTGTTTCCTCTGTTTTATTCCAACAACCTATTCATGCATTTCTTCTGTTTTAATTTCTCTACTTCTGTTGTATGTTTTGATATACGTTAGGTCAAGTACATTTCTTAATGTTCTTTCAATCATTCTTTCTTTTTTTCAACAGTATCTCCTCCATATAAACTTTATAGTCAGTATGATAGTTTCTATAAAATATCCTGCTGGAGTTTTGATTTGGAATTCACTGAACTTTTAGAGGAATCATGGAGTGGTGACATCTTCACAACACTGGGCCTTTCCACCCAGGGACACTGTGTATCTTAGTCTTGGCTCTTAATACCTGAGAAAGACACAGTGCTGGTTCTCTAAGGAGAATATATTGTATCTGCACCTCAGGTGATTGCCTTGTCCCTGAGTGCTCAGCATCCTTCTGCTGTCTGGAGTAGAGGCAGACAAACTTCTCCTGGTCTTATAGAAATCCCATCCCCTGGAAAGAGACAGAAAAGAGCTACTCCACTAGCCTGAAGTTGAGGTGCCACGAGACTCTGCACAGATGCTTAGACCTCACCCAAGGCAACAGGAGCTACTAAGGACATGGTACTTAAATCTCTCCCTACCCAGTAACTTGTGAGGGTGACTACTGCTTCATGGGGTCACCAAGGAGAACATTACCTTGTTGATTCTTACCTTAAATGCACTCCCTTCCCCATTTGCTAACCCATTCTTGCCCTAGTTTGTCTTTATCTCTTTCTTTCTCTTTCTTTTTTTTCTTTCTTTTTTCTTTTCTCTTTTCTTTTCTTTTTGTCTGTCCGTCCATCCATCCATCCATCCATCCATCCATCCATCCATCCATCCAGTCTGTCCATCCATCCATTCATCCATCCTTCCATCTGTCTGTCCATCTACCTATCTATCTTGAAGGGATACAGAGAATTCGTGAGAACTTCCCCATTTCCCATAATCTGTTCTCTGGCTCCTTCTGAGGTGTTTGTATCATTTCTTTCATCATCCTACTATCTTCTCAGATCATCAACTTTGATATATATGTAACACCCTACCTCTGTCCATATCAACCTAATGCTCTAATAGAACTTGTGTGTATGTTACATACATATCAATTTCATGTGTCTAAATTTCAGAAGAATATGGAGAACAATGTAACTAAGAAATGGAGCTTTATACTTTTTCTATAACAAGGCAGCACTGCCTAGTTGAACACCTTAACAGTACTAGCCATCACTAAGCACCCACAGGTAAAATAAAGAAGACAAAATCACCATAGCCAGAGGGAAAGGAATTCTGGTCTCTTGGGCAACATTCCCTTCCAGATTCTTCAGGTGGTTGGACTGAACCCTGCAAGAGTCTATGCAACGACTCCCAATAAAAGGCCAATTCCATTTAAATGATTGAACAATGAGTATGAATGATCTCCAGACCATCCTAATTGTATTTTAAGAAGTGGGAAACAGGGACACCTGCATGGCTCAGTCGGTTAAGCATCCAACTTTGGCTCAGGTCGTGATCTCAAATTTCATGGGTTCAAGCCCCATGTTGGGCTCTGTGCTGACAGCTCAGAGCCTGGAGCCTGCTTCAGATTCTGTGTCTCCCTCTCTCTGCCCCCTCCGCCACTCACAGTCTATCTGTCTGTCTCTCAGAAATGAACATTAAACAATTAAAAAAAGAAAGAAGTGGGTAATAAAATCACATAAGCCAGGGTAAGGAATCAGACATCACAGATAAAGATATGGCTTTAGAATGACACCTCCTAAAACTGAGTAGGAGTCAGATTTGGCACAGACTTTAGACTAAGGCAACCTGCAGACCCAGAGAGCCACCTGTCACGCCCACCCTGAGGAGAAACTAGATGAAGCACAATGCAGTGGTGAGGAAACAAGGACCCTGGCTCTACCCTTTGCCAGCTGAGTGACTTTGGGCAAGTTGCTTAAACTCCCATCGTCTCAGTTTCCTCATCTGCAGAATGGAATTAATATCTGTACTTACGTTATTGAAGTTTTGTGAACATCGAGTAACATAAAAACACGCAGAATGCTTAGAATCATAGCAAGAACTCAGGTTAGCAGTAACCACTCCATAATTAATGTTAGTTATTCTTTTTCCATAACTATCACCTCTAGATGGGTCCTAAGACTTTAGGTGGGCTCCAGGGATGCAGTGGGTGCCAACGTGGATGTCCCATGACTGGCTTTTCTGTCAGGGGCTGTACTAGGATCCAGGGAGGTGTGAGGAGCCCATTCAGAGCAAATGAGGCACTCACAGACAGACCACAGCTGCTGACTGGTTAAGGGCACATAGAGAATTGAAGAAGTCAGAAACAAATAGAGAGTCTTGGCAGATAGGCCCTGCAAACATCGCATCCACAGTGGCTGGCTCCGGATATCAGGGGCCCCGAGATGACAGGGAAAGAGCTCTGGACAATTTCCTAAGGCGGCAGGAGCCTTTGGTTCAGTTGAATTAGGAAATGGCTTATTACAGTGTTGCCAGAACCTTCCACAGGCTGGCTGCCTCCGCCAGGTTACCGCCGCTCTCAAAATCCCCTTGTCACGGTTTCCATACCAATAATGAATTGCTAATTTCTGTGCTCTCTCAGACTGCAGTCCTGCATAATTTTCTCATTCTCTAATTGCTCTTCCCATTCGAACCTGTAGAATAATAGGATGGTTGCCACTGTGCTACCGGAATTGAAAAGTAAGGCAAGACTCCTCCATTGTAGAATTCACTCCAGTTTGGCCAGATGGTTGGAGGGGGCTGTCTGAAAGTACACTCGGGTAAGTAATAGCCTTCCTTGGGCTCCAGCGGTGGGACATCTGAGCGACAAAGCTGACAGATGCTCTCCAGCTCAGGGAAACTTGGCTGGTCACAAGGGAAGCATGGAGAGACCGTCTGTAGCCATTCAAATCCCAATCTGTGTGTCCCTATTTCACCCCCAGGTATGCTCGTGCTGAGGTCCCACAGTAAATTGGAAATATATGAAGCAAATCAAGGAGAACATTTTAATCCCTGTTTAAATAGTATTAACCAATCCATAAGTCAAATACAGAGCAAGACAATGAGGCAGCTCTGGCATGAATTACTCAAGATAAATATCTTCGAGAAAAACAAAACAAAATCCAAAGTCTATTATCAGGTAACAATTCACTGCTTTGAATTGGAAATGCCTTAGTTTACTGTTTAAAAGCACAAACAATCAAGAATTTAATGTGTAAAGTATCATTACAATCATTTGTTCATCATCCCATACTCACATATTTACTGAAAAGAATGTATTTTTTCAATGTATTTCTGATACTGTTTGACAACATGTATTTGTAAGGGACAAATACACAAACAGATGGAAGGGAGTTTGCTCAGGCATAAAATATATGAGTAAGTGAAACCTTCAAGGGATACCCAATCTTTATTTAAACCAAGAGATTTTCTTAACCCCCAACTATATATGCCTAAAATTCGGGTTAGCAT
Organism: Prionailurus viverrinus; assembly: GCF_022837055.1. NCBI lineage: Eukaryota > Metazoa > Chordata > Mammalia > Carnivora > Felidae > Prionailurus > Prionailurus viverrinus. The sequence goes on along the minus strand of NC_062561.1, from coordinate 113,858,863 downwards.
TTTATCCAAAATCGACCAATTTCATTTCCAAAGCCATTTGTCGCTCCTTTTGCTAACAAAGGTAAAAGAAAAAGACAAATACTGAGGAAAGGACATGAAAAAAGATGAATTGGACAATCAGCCTCTGAAATTGACATCTCTAGGGTGTAGTGTTGGTTCACAGCTGGAACAGACCATCCAAACACATTGAAATATCCCCATCTTTTCACCTTGGTACAGGTTCAAGACTATAGGGAAACAGCATTTATCCATTTGGTATTTTAATCACAAGTGATAGCTTCAGATTGCTGAATAATTGAATAGATCCTCCATAACCATCAAAAAATTGGAATTTTTGGAAGGAGGGGCCAACGTGGTGGAGAAATCCCTATGTCCTGAGTCTCTCAAAGAAGTGCAGAAGCCAAAGGACTTTGAACACCAGAGCCTGGGAGGAAAAGAGACTGAATCCACTAGGAAGAAAATGGGAAAACTGGAAAAAAGATAGGTGGGTAACTGTGAACTGGGGTTGATAAAAAAGGCCGCGTGGGCACGGAGGGGAGGGACCCCCTTCTGCGGGGAGACAAAGGGAAGAGAAAGAGTGGCTAGGGAAGTGCAGGACTGTATCTGGACGGAGAGAGACCTCGGACTGAGACTGAGAGGGATCCAATCTCTAACTGCGGGGCTTTCTTTGGACTGGAGCAGGCTCCCTGTTCATGCACCTGGGGAGGAGGGGAGCCAGTCCTGGGTGCGGTAGGTCAGAGGTTCAGTCCCCAGCTGGAGAAAGTGGTTCCCTCCCTTGAGGGCTGCGCGATAGTACAGAACCTGCCTGCGTCGGCCACCTCCGGGCCCAGTAGCCTGGCCAAGGGCAGTCTGCAGGAGGAAAAGGCCGCCATCTCCCTGGAGTGCTGTGGGAAAAGACAAAGGCTGCCTGTGTCCGCCACCCCGGGGGCTGGCAGCGCGGGCAGCGGCTCAGTCTGCAGAAGGTGGTCCTCCCTGAAGTGCTGGGGCACAGACACAGCCAGCCGAGACCACATATTGCCGCACAGAGAGGCACTTCCCCAGGGCCAGAGCGCACAAAGTATGACTTGAATCCTAGCCAAGCGCAGGGTCAGGGGAGTGGGGGAGAGAGAAGGACCGCCCTGTCTGCGACCACAGCACAGTGAGGACGACTCAAATGGAGTCCACTGGTCCGGCTCCGTGGAGAAGAGACTGGGGGAACACCATTCCCCCCGACCACCACCACCAAGGCAGGGCCTCAGGGATCACTCCTGAGGCCCATAGTGGAGATGGGTCCAGATAACACCAAACCACGCCCCATTGCACTGGGTAACTGCGTATCTACCGTCGGGGCACAGACCCTGTGGACAGCTCCTCCTGACAAGCAATGCAGCATGGCCTGGATTAACTCTAGGTCAGTTCTGGAAATATATTCTCCCCCCAACCCCCATTTGTCCTCCTTATCTCTTCCCTCCCCTAGGCTGGTTACTCTGGTTATTGGTCTGTCTAAACAGACATATTTAATCCATTGTCTTGATACATGTTCTACACCTCCTTCTTTACACTCCTTCCTCTCTCTCTGGAATAATCAAGCCATATAGTTTCTCTGTCTGGGTAACTTTATCTTCATTTCGTTTTCCCCACCTCCTTCTTTATTTTCCTTTCTCTCTCACTGGATTAAGTCTTTTAGCCTCTCTGCATAATCAATGTTTATTTTTTCTCCCACCCCCCACCCCCCGTCATTTCTTTCTTTGTATGTGCTCTTCCATCAGCACCACCTCCACCCTCTTCTTTACTTGTCGTCAGTGTTTTGGGTTTTTTTTTTTTTGTTTTAGTCTTTAGTTTTTGTTTTTGTTTAAATGTTTGTGTTATTTGTGTGTTTGTGTGCTTTTGTCTCCTGTTTGTCTGTTTTCTTTTACAGGGCTACTCCAAGGAACAAATCAAACCATACCTGGTGGAGGGTCCAAAATATCACTACGAGTAGGGTAATAAAATAACAAAAGTCCCAACAATAGAGAGCAAGTAACAATCCCCAACAAACACCTCCCGAAGGGCCAGGCCCTGGACAGTGTATGACCCTCCTTTAATACAGCAGTGCTCACAGGTGCAGAGCACACAACAAGCTTTTAAAACACATAAGGGACAGAAAACTAAGCAAAATGACGAAACAGAAGAATTCTGCTCAAAAGAAATCCCAGGAAGCAGCGACAGCTAACAAATTCATCAAAACCAATTTAAGCAATATAACGGAACAAGAATTTAGAAGAATAGTCACAAAGTTAATTTCTGGGCTTGAAAAAAGCATAGAGGACAGCAGAGAATCTATTGCTACAGAGATCAAGGGACTAAAAATAGTCATGATGAATTAAAAAATGCTATAAATGAGATGCAAAATAAAATGGAGACAGCCACAGCACAGATTTGAAGAGGCAGAGGGGAGAATAGGTGAATTAGAAGATAAAATTATGGAAAACTAGGAAGCTGAGAAAAAGAGAGATAAAAAAATCCAGGAGTATGAGGGGAGAATTAGAGAACTAAGTGATGCAATCAAACGCAACAATATCCATATAATAGGAATTCCAGAAGAGGAAGAGAGAGAGAAAGAGGCTGAAGGTGTACTTGAACAAATCATAGCTGAGAACTTCCCCTATCTGGGGAAGGAAACAGGCATTGAAATCCAAGAGGCACAGAGAACTCCCGTCAGATGTAACTTGAATCGATCTTCTGCATGACATATCATAGTGAAACTGGCAAAATACAAGGATAAAGAGAAAATTCTGAAAGCAGCTAGGGATAAACGGCCCTTAAAATACAAAGGTAGACACAGAAGGGTAGTAGCAGACCTATCTACTGAAACTTGGCAGGCCAGAAAGGAATGGCAGGAAATCTTCACTGTGATGAACAGAAAAAATATGCAGCCAAGAATCCTTTATCCAGCAAGGCTGTCATTTAGAATAGAAGAAGAGATAAAGGTCTTCCCAAACAAACAAAAACTGAAGGAATTCGTCACCACTAAACCAGCCCTACAAGAAATCCTTAGGGGGATTCTTTGAGTGAAATGTTCCAAGGACCACAAAGTACCAGAGACATCACTACAAGCATGAAACCTACAGACATCACCATGACTCTAAACCCATAACTTTCAATAATAACACTGAACGTAAATGGACTCAATGCTGTAACCAAAAGACAAAGGGTATCAGAATGGATAAAAAAAACAAGACCCATTTATTTTCTGTCTACAAGAGACTCATTTTAGACCAGAGGACACCTTCAGACTGAAAGTGAGGGGATGGAGAACTAAATATCATGCTACTGGAAGCCAAAAGAAAAGCTGGAGTAACCATACTTATATCAGACAAACCAGACTTTAAATTAAAGGCTGTAGCAAGAGATGAGGAAGGGCATTATATAATAATTACAGGATCTATCCATCAGGAAGAGCTAACAATTATAAACGTCTATGCACCGAATTTGGAGGCCCCAAATATTTAAAACAATTAATCACAAGCACAAGCAACCTTATTGATAAGAATGTAGTAATTGCAGGGGATTTTAATACTCCACTTACAACAATAGATAGATCATCTAGACAGAGAATCACTCAAGAAACAAGGGCACTGAATGATACAGTGGATCAGATGGACTTGACAGATATATTTAGAATTCTGCATCCCAGAGCAATGGAATATACTTTCTTCTTGAGTGCACATGGAACATTCTCCAAGATAGATCACATACTGGGTCACAAAACATCCCTTAATAATTATAAAAGAATGAGATCATACCATTCACACTTACAGATCACAATGCTATGAAGCTTGAAATCAACCACAGGAAAAAGTCTGGAAAACCTCCAAAAGCATGGAGGTTAAAGAACACCCTACTAAAGAATGAATGGGTCACCCAGGCAATTAGAGAAGAAATTTAAAAAAATATATGGAAACAAATGAAAATGAAAATACAACAATCCAAATGCTTTGGGAAGCAGCTAAGGCAGTCCTGAGAGGAAAATACATTGCAATCCAGGCCCGTCTCAAGAAACAAGAAAAATCCCCAATACAAAATCTAACAGCACACCTAAAGGAACTAGAAGCAGAACAGTAAAGGCACCCCAAACCCAGCAGAAAAAGAGAAATAATAAAGATCAGAGCAGAAATAAACAATATAGAATCTAAAAAAACAGTAGAGAAGATGAATGAAACCATGAGTTGGTTTTTTCGAAAAACAAACAAAATTGATAAACCTCTAGCCAGGCCTCTCAAAAAGAAAAGGGAGATGACCCAAATAGATAAAATCATGAATGAAAATGGAATTATTACAACCAATCCCTCAGAAATACAAGCAATTATCAGGGAATACTATGAAAAATTATATGCCAACAAACTGGACAACCTGGAAGAAATGGACAAATTCCTAAGCACCCACACACTTCCAAAACTCAAACAGGAAGAAATAGAAAATTTGAACAGACCCATAACCAGTGAAGAAATTGAATCAGTTATTGAAAATCTCCCAACAAATAAGAGTCCAGGACCAGATGGCTTCCCAGGGGAATACTACCAGACATTTAAAGCAGAGATAATACCCATCCTTCTCAAGCTGTTCCAAAAAATAGAAAGGGAAGGAAAACTTCCAGACTCATTCTATGAAGCCAGCATTACTTTGATTCCCAAAACAGACAGAGACCCAGCAAAAAAAATAACTAAGCCAATATCCCTGATGAATATGGATGCAAAAATTCTCAACAAGATACTAGCAAATTGAATTCAACAGCATATAAAAAGAATTATTCACCATGATCAAGTGGGATTCATTCCTGGGCTGCAGGGCTTGTGCAACATTCGCAAATCAATCAATGTGATACATCACATTAACAAAAGAAAAGATAAGAACCATATGATCCTGTCAATCGATGCAGAAAAAGCATTTGACAAAATTCAGCATCCTTTCTTAATAAAAAGCCTCGAGAAAGTCAGGATAGAAGGAACATAAACATCATAAAAGCCATTTATGAAAAGCCCACAGTTAATATTATCCTCAATGGGGAAAACTGAGAGCTTTCCCCCTGAGATCAGGAACACAACAGGGATGTCCACTCTCACCGCTGTTGTTTAACACAGTGTTGGAGGTTCTAGCCTCAGCAGTCAGACAACAAAAGGAAATCAAAGGCATCAAAATTGGCAAAGATGAAGTTAAGCTTTCACTTTTTGCAGATGACATGATACTCTACATGGAAAACCTGAAAGACTCCACCAAAAGTCTGCTAGAACTGATACATGAATTCAGCAAAGTCGTGGGATACAAAATTCATGTACAGAAATCAGTTGCATTTTTATACACCAATAATGAAGCAACAGAAAGACAAATAAAGAAACTGATCCCATTCACAATTGCACCAAGAATCATAAAATACCTAGGAATAAACCTAACCAAAGATGTAAAAGATCTGTATGCTGAAAACTATAGAAAGCTTATGAAGGAAATTGAAAAAGATACAAAGAAATGGAAAAACACTCCATGCTCATGGATTGGAATAATAAAATTGTTAAAATGTCACTACTACCCAAAGCTTTCTACACATTCAATGCAATCCCAATCAAAATTGCACCAGCATTTTTCTCGAAGCTAGAACAAGCAATCCTAAAATTTGTATGGAACCACAAAAGACCCCGAATAGCCAAAGTAATATTGAAGAAGAAGACCAAAGGGGGAGGCATCACAATCCCAGACTTTAGCCTCTGCTACAAAGCTGTAAGCATCAAGGCAGCATGGTATTGGCACAAAAACAGACACATAGACCAGTGGAATAGAATAGAGACTCCAGAATTGGGCCCACAAAAGTATGGCCAACTAATCTTTGACAAAGCAGGAAAGAATATCCAATGGAAAAAAAGACAGTCTCTTTAACAAATGGTGCTGGGAGAACTGGACAGCAACACGCAGGAGAATGAAACTAGACCACTTTCTTACACAATTCACAAAAATAAACTCAAAATGGATAAAGCACTTGAATGTGAGACAGGAAACCATCAAAACCCTAGAGGAGAAAGCAGGAAAAAACCTCTCTGACCTCAGCCACAGCATTTTCTGGCTCCACACATCTCCAAAGGCAAGGGAATTAAAAGCAAAAATGAACTACTGGGACCTCATGAAGATAAAAAGCTTCTGCACTGCAAAGGAAACAATCAACAAAACTAAAAAGCAACCTACAGAATGGGAAAAGATACTTGCAAATGACATATTGGACAAAGAGCTAGTACCCAAAATCTATAAAGAGCTCACCAAACTCCACACCCGAAAAACAAATAATCCAGTGAAGAAATGGGCAGAAGATATGAATAGATACTTCTCTAAAGAAGACATCCAGATGGCCAATAGGCACATGAAAAGATGCTCAACGTCACTCCTTATCAGGGAAATACAAATCAAAACCACACTGAGATATCACCTCACGCCGGTCAGAGTGGCTAAAATGAACAAATCAGGAGACTATAGATGCTGGGGAGGATGTGGAGAAACAGGAACCCTCTTGCACTGTTGGTGGGAATGCAAACTGGTGCAGCCACTCTGGAAAACAGCATGGAGGTTCCTCAAAAAATTAAAAATACGTGTACCCTATGACCCAGCAATAGCATGGCTAAGAATTTACCCAAGGCATACAGGAGTGCTGATGCATAGGGGCACGTGTACCCCAATGTTTATAGCAGCACTCTCAACAATAGCCAAATTATGGAAAGAGCCTAAATGTCCATCCACTGACAAATGGATAAAGAAGATGTGGTTCATATATACAATGGAATACTATGTGGCAATGAGAAAGAATGAAATCTGGCCATTTATAGCAACATGGATGGAACTGGAGAGTGTTATGCTAAGTGAAATAAGTCAGGCAGAGTAAGACATATACCATATGTTTTCACTCATATGTGGATCCTGAGAAACTTAACAGAAGACCATGGTGGGAGGGAAAGGGGGGAAAAAGTTACAGAGAGGGAAGGAGGCAAACCATAAGAGACTCTTAAATACTGAGAACAAACTGAAGGTTGATGGGGGGTGGGAAGGGGGGAAAGTGGGTGATGGGTACTGAGGAGGGCACCTGTTGTGATGATCACTGGGTTTTGTATGGAAACCAATTTGACAATGAAGTGTATTTAAAAAATTGGGATTTTTGATCTTATTTTCCCAACATGTAAAATTTCCTTCTCATTACGGTTTTATTCATAATCACTTAGCTTCTCTGATAACAGATTTCTGGTTTGGTTTTGTTTTTCATAGAAATGCCCATTGTCTTCCTACAATTCGTACCACAGCCATTTTACTTTCTCTCTCTATGCCTGGTGATAAATTAACCAATAATATTTCAACTGTTATCAATGCCCCCCCCCCCCCGATCTCCTTTCTAATTTCCCCATGTACCTTTACCTTAGATTTTTGTATTGTTTTCTGACAACAAAGAATTCTTTTCAAAATTACTGGATACTAAACTGAATTTTTTCATAGTTTTTCATTACAACATAGTTAGTAATATTTCAAAGTATCACTCATTATCCCAAGGTAGAAAGACATCTATTAAGACACTATGTCTTTTTTGTCCTATGAAAGTGTGCTTGGAAAGCAAGAAGGTATTTTATTTAGCACCTTATTGGCTTGGTTTACTCTTGTGTATTTATTTTTATTCTATTTACTTGAACTAAAAAAAAACAAAAAACAAAAACAAGAAAAATAACCACACAGTTTACCCATGTCTGTCACCTTCTAACTCCTGCTTCTGGCAACCAGCAGCGGGTCCATGTCTGTGAGATTGGGTATGGATGGATGGATTTTAACATTCCACGTAGAAGAGAGATCACAATGTTATCTTATTTGAGGGCTTACTCTAAATAGCACATGGCTATAAACTCAGTGATGGTGGGGAGGAGAGCATGAGATTTCTCTGCTTTTATTCACTGATGTATCCTGGCACATGGCAACTGATCGATACCCCCTTTTGAGCTATGAATACATAAATGAATGAATGAAGGGGTGCTAAGTACTTCACATGGATTATCTATATCCCTGAATCTTATAAGAATCCTACAAGGCACTAGGATCATCCTCATTTTACAAGAGGAAACCGAGGCTCAGCAAAATTAACTTACCCACAGTATTGCAGCCAGCAAATGGTGCCGGGGGCCCTCAAACCAAGTTGTCTGATTCCACAACCAAAGCTCTGAGCCACTCTTTGCAGTCAAACCCCTATGCTCTGAACCACTGTCCACACTGAGTCTATCTTTTCCTCACACCTGTGCTGACCTGTTGCATAGGATGTCTCAGACTAAACAAGGGACTGCTTATGTGTAAAACTGGAACCACAGTGACCCGTGTTCTACCAGCTCTTCTGTCAGCAGATGGCCCCTTCCACCTGTCCCTGGGCTGATGCCTTGGGGGCCTGCTCACAGGGGCTGGTATCTGAGCTCATAGAGCCTTCCATGCCTCTTACCACGGCTTCCACCGTGGCTTCAGAGGACCCTGTGCCCTCACCTGTTGACTTCTCCATGGCAGGGGACCTGCCCTTCCTCTTACTACCTGCAGTGCTACGTGAGCCAGGCTATAACTTTGAAATTTTACCGAAGTTTCAAGAATGATGAGAGAGGAATAGCATCTGATCACTGAACAGGCAAGCACCATCTTTGGGTCTCTCATCCTGCTGCCTCTTTTACTCCTAACTGAGCAGCTTCCTTTTGGCTGGGTGAGCTCCCCTCCCCTTCCCCCACCCCGAAATCAGGACCCCTCCATGGCTCAGAGTCAGGGTCAGATAGACGCTGCAAGGAGGGAATGATTTGCCTTCCCTGTCTACAGCCTGCTTTCCAAGTCATGTCTTGCCCTAGATGATGAGCAGTGCATGTTTTCAATCCTTTCAGGAGGAACTTCATCACCAGTCTGACCCTAAGGGCCTAAGTTGGAAGCCCTACAAGAGACCAGCATCAACACATTCTAGAGTTTGGGTTATTTAGTCTCAAGAACAATCTGTGAGATCCATCTCTCAGGTGAGACACAAATGGTCTAGTTCAGGCAGGGCCACAGACACAGGTAAATGCCTTTTCTAGTCCCCTCAGCTTGAATCTCCTCATGGTCTACAAAAGTCTCTCAGAGCTGCTATAAGTTCCTTGAGGGCAGAGTGCTCCTGTCTCCCCTGCACCTTGCTCTGCTTCTAGCACAGAGTTCTCTGCAGATGGTGGTCGTGGGAGCCGAATGCCAATCCTCTCCCTCCTTCCTCTGACGCACTCTCACCTCTGAGCCCTGGACAAATAATAGCTTTCCACCATAGAATATCTGTGGATTCAGCAGCCTGGAGCTAGAAAATCAACCTGAACATTTTAAGTGCTGCAAAGAAAAAGTCTTTTCTTCATGTTGCCCTGGGGTAGGTACTAGGCATACCCTGGGGTTCTGGACATGAGGGACAGGACAAGATGTGGAAAAGACAGGGTTGAGAGAGCTCAGTTGCAATGTTCTTTACCTGGTCTGTGTTGACAAGACAAATAAAGGCTCTCAGACAGTATTACCCAAAGATGTGACAGAAGCATATTCAGAAGCAGACAGGTCCAGGCTGAAACTCTTGAGTTTTCTGCCAGTTAGTTCATTTGAGGATGCCCAGGGACCTACTCTCACTGTGCAAAGGGAAGAGAACAGTGTGGCCAACATCCCTGCACTGCATGTAAATTCCTTAATCCATGTGGCATCTATAGACACCAGGCAAAAAGTAAATCACAAGGGAGGACGGTCAAGGAGTTTGCCCTTGGCAAGAAAATGGTTGTTTAGAATATTAACTATGGAGTACAAGTGCCCCTATGCATCAGCACTCCTGTATCCCTTGGGTAAGTTCCTAGCAGTGCTATTGCTGGGTCTAGGGTAGATCTGTTTTTATTTTTGGGGGGGAGGAAGTTATGGAGAGGGAGGGAGGCAAACCGTAAGAGACTCTTAAATACTGAGAACAAACTGAGGGTTGATGGGGGTGAGGGAGAGGGGGGCACCTGTTGGGATGAGCACTGGGTGTTGCATGGGAACCAATTTGACAATAAATTATATTTAATATAAAAAAAGAATATTAACTATGGAGATGTAGCCAACTTGAGAATCTTCTAGATATATTTAGTTTTATGAGCCTCCACTGACTCAAGAATCATAGGAGGGTATTATAGGTTAAACTGCATCCCTCTCCCACAGATTTGTATGTTGAAGACCTACTCTTAGTACCTGAGCCTGTGACCTTATCTAGAGATACGGTCTTGACGGAGGTAGATGAGGTCATTAGGGTAAGCTCTAGTCCAATATGACTGATGTCCTCCGAAAAAGACACACATAGAGAGAAGACAATGTGAAGAGATATATAGGGAGGCAATGGCCATCTACAGGCCAAAGGGAGAGGCCTGGGATAGATCCTTCCCTTACAGCCCTCAGAAAGAACTGACCCTGTGGACACAATGATTTGGAACCCCTGGCTCCAGATCTGTAAGACCATATGTTTGTGTTGTTTGAGCCAGCCGGTCTCTAACACCTTGTCATGGCAGTCCTAGGAACCTAACACAAAGGGCACCAGGGCATGGACGGTCTGTATCATTACCTGCTGCTAACACTGCTGGTGCTTAGATGTCCACTTTAAGGGCTGTGGCTTTCTTTTTCATTTGTAATTTATTGTTTTAAGTGTGTATTTATTTTCGAGAGACAGAGAACGCGAGCAGGGGAGGGGCAGAGGGAGGGGGGTACAGAGGATCTGAAGCAGACCCCGTGCTGACAGCAGCGAGCCCGATGCGGGGCTCACAATCACGACCTGTGGGATCATGACCTGAGCCGAAGTCCGACGCTCAAGTGACTGAGCCACCCATGTGCCCCAAGGGCTGTGACTTTTCTTATCACACCACCAGTTAGGGATGTCTCCTGGATCCTAGGGCATGAGGATTGTTTACATCTAGGACACAACTGGAAAAGGCCAATAAACCATACACATGCACAGTTCATAACTAATCACACCAGAGACAGTCTTTTCCAGATCTTTCACCCCATCTCTAACGAAAACTCAACACTAACATAACTGTTTGGATTGGCCACTCAATTTGGGTGCTGCCTTTGCCAGTAAATGTCATCCTTCATGATGCTCCTGCAGTCCGAGCCAACCAGACAGTTGAGACAACATGCTGGCTGAGAGTATGGTTGTGGTCACCTGGGTTGAGTAAGGGTGAAGGGCATGTTGCTGGTCCAAGGCTATGGTCCACACTGGCCTCTGACTCTCCCGGAATGTTAGCTCTAGGAGAATGCCCACCACGGCACTTATTTTTGTGAATAGTATGAAAGTAGAATTAGGAAAAGGGGTGACCAGACGTGTTTGCTGACACAGGGAAGGATGCCTTGGACAGAATGAAGCTGAAAAAGCAAGAGACAGTACTGATAGGAATAAGGGTACGCAAGGAAAGATTGGCCTTTTAAGGATATTTGCCATTTATTGAGGCTTCCAATGTGATAGACCTCATCCTATGGGCTTTATACCCACCACAACAGCCTCATAAAAGCCCCGTAAAATATATATTATTTTGCAGATGTGAAAACTGGAATACACATGGATTAAATGGTTTGCCTAAGAACATAGAGCAGGTAAGCGAGATTAACCCATAAATGTCTGTTCATTATACTATACTACTTCCCTTGGAATAAAAAACACTCTGTTCCTTTTTCCGGAGATTGTAAGAAAGAAAGTAGGACAAGATGGGGAGTGTCTTGAACAATGTTATCTTTGCTCCTCCAGACCTATCCCCATCTCCCTTCATCACCCCTGCGCTGTGGCCAGGAGTGTGGCCTCTGTGTATTGTTTCAGTGGGTATCTTTGCCTGGTGGCTTCTGGCTGAGGTAAGCCAGTGGCAGTCAACTGCAGGAGGTCAGAAGACAGGAGGAGTGACAGTGGGGGTGTACTTCCTTGCCATTTCTCACTACTGGGGGGCCCTCAGGTTGGCTTTGTCCTAGACCATAGGCCAGAGTTCCCATCAGGTGGCCTCCTTCCTAGAGTCCCCACTCTGGGCTCCAGTTAACATTCCCTTCTGTGCCCAGTCCTGGAGGACTGCACCACCCATTGATTTTTCTTTAAACCCTGACCATCCCTCTATCAAATACAAATCCCTTTATCAAATTTTCCTTACAATATCCAGCCTATGTATGTATGTGTGCCATTTTCCCCTGCTGGGACCCTGATTGGTACAGCAACACAGCAAGCTTTAGACACAAAAGAGGAAATGTTGTTAGTGAAGTGGGCATCCCTGAGAGAGGAGGCTGAAGGGGCAGCAGGATACCTGGCAAGGAGAGAACATGGGGACAGGTCCTGTGGGAAGAGGGTCAGTTACACCAGAATGGGGGTCATGCTGAATGGTGTTACGGACCCTTTCCAGGCAACGTGGCGAGGATTTGAAGCAGAACTAATCTTTCCGACATCTGGGCACGGAAAGTCTGAGAAAAGAAATAGAATACCATGTACCAAGAGTCTGGCATGAGTAAGAGGAAAAAGATGAGGTCCTGGAAGCCAAGCCCCCCCCCCCCTCAGTCTAGCAGAAGAGACAGGTGTGAGAGGAAACACCAGCAGCCCAGCAAGTTGAGCTTTTCTAACAGAGCTCTGCCCACAATGCAGCAGGTGCCTGAAAGGCATGCAGCCTGGTGGGTCCTCTAGTCTTGGGTGCCTTCTCTCCTGCTTGTGGGTCTCTCATAACCACGTCTGCACAGACGGCCTGGGAAGAGACTCTGGACCCTGTGCCTCAGTCACTCAGACCCTGAGGTTCTGAATTGTGGTCTGAGGAGAGGCACATGTGTGCCAAGTTTTAGTGGAGTCTCCACTGGGCATTGATGGTGACTTTGGGGTACTGTTAGATACTGTTTTTGCTAAGCACTTGGGATCTCATTAATCCTGCCCTGACAATCAACATTTATCTCTCTGAGATCCCAGAGGGATAGATAAATATGGGGAAATGCCTGGCAAGAACAAAATGCAGCAAATATAACAAAACAATGTATTATTAGCTGTGGTTTTGCCTCCAACTCCAAAATAGAGAACTCTAGCAAGCTGGTAACCTTTTTCCTCAGCTAGTTAGGCCTAAAGAACGGTAGGCCAAAAGTTGATCCAATACAAACCCATCACCAAGAGGAATGTAATTAGAGAGAAGTTATAAGAGGAGAAAGGGTTTTGGGTCCCAGTACTTGGTGCCGAGTTATCCTGGATCTCAGCTGAGGGAGATGTCCCAGGCCAGCTGCTAACAAGAAAAACAGGAGCAACCGGAAAGAAACAGATACTGTCTGATCAGCTGGAGGAAGGGGACCCGTGTCTGCTTGTCCCCCCGCCCACCTGCCACAGGAAGGGAAGCAGCTAAAAAGAGAATGGCACCTGTGTACCAACCATTTAATTCACAGAATCTACAATAGAATCTACATTAGTATTCTTCCCCCTTGGTAGGACCCAAGAGGAGGCTGAGGAAGAGGGAAGAAGGGGGTTGGAGAGGTTCCCCTCACAAAGGCTCATGTCCTTCCTCTGCCCTGTGACCACCCAACCCTCCTGCAGATAGCAACTAGACTGAACAAAATACCAAGACAAAATAGTCCACAGGCATCTGAGACTAGAGAGTATACAAAAGTCAGGCAGCTTCTGGAGGGGACGTGATGCTTAGAACAAAGCGATGAGACTGTGTGAGGGTGAGATTTTTACGGGGTTTTGGGCCCAAGGGCAGGCTGAAATCTGCAGTCTGCGGAGTGGCCCAAACTCCAGGAGAGACCCAATAACCTTCCTGGTGTGAAAAACAAGAGGACTGAGTCTGGGGCAACCACAGCTGCTGGAAAGTGAGGGGGAACCCATGAAGGAGAGAGCCAGAGGGGGAGAACCCCAAATTCAGTGTGTATACTCTGCCAGAGTGTCTGGCCAAGCCCTGAATGCTGCACGCACACACACACACACACACACACACACACACACACACACACTACAGACTCCAGAAATGCCATAAGCTGCCCAAGAGACAGGGCTTGCCATGTGAGCCCAACCAGGTGCACTGTCTGCTGGGAAAACAAAAACAACAAACCTCTCCTTAGGACATAACATAATCCTGAGTCTCCTAAATGTGACATTCACAAGGCCCAAGACGCAGTTCAAAACTACTCCTTATGTGAACAACTTGAGGCCCACACCTCCTTCTCCAGGTCAGATGGTGAGGAGCATTTCTCCAAGTGAAGGTCCTTGGAACCCTGTCAGGGTCCATGAGGCCAGAACTATTTTTATAAGGATGTTATTTGTCTTCTTATTTCTCAGTGTCTTACGCATGTACGAAGGAGTTTTTCAGAAGCTATATAACATGCGATGTCAAGACCTATTGAATGTAAAAGTAGATATGAGAATCCAGCTTTTATTAAAGCCAAATGTTGAAGAGGTTTGCAAAATATGTGAGACAGTATCACATTTTTTACTAACTTCTTTCTAATTTTGAAAATTTAGATATTTTTTTGTTACAACTACGGGATTTTGTTATTTTAACTTTCTATGGTTCACTTATTTTTGTGAGAGTTAAGAGTGTACGAGCAGGGGAGGGGCAGAGAGAGAGGGAGACACAGAATCCGAAGCAGGCTCCAGGCTCTGAACTGTCAGCACAGAGCCAGACGTGGGGATCGAACTCAAGAACAGCGAGATCACGACCTGAGCTGAAGTTGGAGGCTTAACGACGGAGCCACCCAGGCATTCTGGGCTTTTGTTACTTTAAACAAACTGATAAATGAAAATCTAAATCTCTTAGTTCTGAACCAAGGCATCGATAACCCATCCCTGCCACCACCAGCACTGCCTGCTCGAGGGCTCACAGCTGAACCCCTCCTCAGGGACTCCCCTGGGCAGAGGAAGCTGCCTGTCCAACGTCATACCTTCTGTCCAAGGGCAGCCCGTATCTGACAACGGGGCAGTCTGACATACAGAGGCCGGAAGCGCCCTCCAACTGCGGGAGCTCCTCGTGGGGTCAGCTGGGGCCCACAATGAATCTACATCCAAGCTCACCTTTGCCCTCTGCCCAGTCCTCTTGGCCTTCCAGCTCCCAGGAAGCCTCCCTAAAAAACACAGATCTCCATTTCAGAGTCCCCCTGACATGCTGGGGCCAACTGAACCTACCACTAACGGGAAAAGGACTAACCTGGTCTGGAGCCTCCATGGGCTCTGTCTCTGATGGCAGAGTGGCAGTTCTTCTGACGGCCAGACCTCCTTTCCTTTAGGGCACGCCTGAACAAGCCTGAGGCTCCAGCCTCTAGTCCTGGGCGTGTGGATGGTCCGTGGTGTGCCGAGTCCTAAAGGGAGGGTCTGGGGCAATGATCGGAGTGAATCCTCCTAACTGCGGTACTGGATCTGGCCCACGCTGGCTTACAAGTGCTGCTTGTTACAGTTTTACGACTTTTCCAAGCTGGTTGTTAAACAGAGCCATGTTAAAATTAAATCGTGTATGTTTATGATTAGATAAATTACATTAAAAGCAAAGGTAATATGTATTCGAAACTTTGATTACTTTGCTACATTTTATTATCTAGGCTCTTAAGGTTTTTACATCTGTTGTATCTGTATGGTTTACCATTATATAGTATTTTCACCTACAGACACAGTAGATGTAAATAACCTTAAGACTTTAGAAAGTAGTAAAATTTAGCAGAATAATCAGGAAAAAAGCAAGGCCAGATGGCCAGGAGACCAAAGGGTTGTAAAGCTCTGAGAGCAAACAGCCAAGAAGGGGTTGGATGGGTATCTTCCATTTTAGATCAGAAGTTATTCACGGTACTTCCTCTCACCCGGGAGACCACCAGAAGCTTCTTCATCCCTCCTAGCTATGCCTTCCCCACTAGCGTGCTTGAAATTATGATCTCTTCTTTAACCACTTGGTCCTGTCTATTCATATCTTGTAACTCCGACTCTGTGCTGGGCATTGGAATAGGGAAACAGACATGTCCTTGCCTTTGGGAAGTTCAAGTCTAATCGAGACATGTACACAAATCATAAAATGTAGTGACATACGCACATATAAGTAACAAGAGAGTCTCAGAAACGTTTACTGAACGAACTAGAAGCATAGAATGACTGATGGTGTATTCAGGAAAACTTCACAAGACAGGACATATGAGCGATGTTTCTCCAGAATAGCAGATCCTCCAGGTGGGCGAAGGTGCCAGTTGGAAAGAACATTATGTGAAAAGGCGCAGAGGTAATTTAGGATGTAGCTTTTTATTGCTGGTCATGGGGACTGTGCAGAGCTGTGCATACTCTCCACTGGACCCTAAAGACCACATGTCATCCCATCAGCTTTAGGTCTGCAGGCACCAGAGACCAGATGGTTTATATAACAACCACAGCCCTAAGGCCAAGCTCACAGGCTATGGTAATCTCCCAAGCTAATTGGATACTATTCCTATATTCATATGCTCCCACAGCTTTGTATGATGATTTAGAGGTTTTATGATTAATGTCATATTAGAAGCAAACCCCCCCCCCCCCACCGGGGAACTGACTCCCCTGAAAATCTTCCAAAGACAGGACTTATTTTATTCCTTGCCTGGGATGGTTAAGACAGAGTTGTTGGATGGAAGGGGTCGAGGGGTCATCAGGTGACCCGTATCCTTTGCTGTCTGGCTCTAGAATCAAGTCCAGGATTGGTCCACTGACCCTCAGTTTGGAATGAATGGTTTCGATGGATTGGAATTCTGGCGAAGTTCCTAGATGCTCAAGCAGTCTGCATTACAAGCTGTTCAACTGCCCGTGTGGCAAAAGAGGAGGTTACTGTAGCACTGAAATCACAATACAGCACAGGTCCCTCCAGATCTGTGTAGCCACAGCTTCCAACTTTCTCTCCTGTACCAAGAGGCTTCAATGAGCAGCCAGGAGCCATGAAGGGACAGCACACTGCAGCCAAATGAGGATGTGCTGTCTTAACTGTCATATCAACAGGGAAGATTGACAGGTTCCAAGCTGGCAAGCCATAAGCCTTTCAGATATATCACATCATAATGAACTTGTTTGCATTCTGCTTCCCTGGTAAGACTGCCAGCTCCCTGAGGGCACAGATTGGGTCTGGTTCATCTCTGAGTCCCAAGAGTTTGTTAGGTGGATGGAAGGATGGATGGATAGATCATCAATCTTGTCCAACAGGAATTTACACTGAAAAATGTTAAGTAATTTAGAAAATGTTTATTAAACACTTAACTACGTTCAAGGTAGTTTTCTTCATTCTTTATGGATTATCTTATTTAATCTTCATAGCACTCTGATATGTGTTATTGGTATCCCTTTTACAAAGGAGGAAACTCCTTAGAAAAGATGAGGCATTTCCTAAAGATCACATAGCTAATGAGAGGAAGAGCCAAGGCTCAGATCTATTCTGTCTGGTTTCAGAGCCTCGCTTCTCGAACACAACTAAGTCATGGCAGTAACCTAGGGCCATATGTGATGAAGGGAGGCAGGGAATGAAACAGGTTGGGGTAGTGACACATGCTTCCAGGGGAGGTGGGATGGCAAGTGAAGTCTACAGGACAGTTACGATCTGGAGAACTACAGAGGGGATTTAAGAACGTTCTAGATGGGAAGACAGGGTAAGCAGAAGGTTGTTGAGACCGTGACAGTCTGTGTCTGTCAGTCAGAAGGTGGCTATGGCCCCAATTCAACCTTCCTCCTTTGCCTTTCCTCCAGGGCTTGTCCACTGAGCCGAACAAAGATGCCAGTCTTGGGCCTTGCACTACTTAACCCAAGGGAGTAAACCAGGAATGACCACATGGATGCCAGGCAATATGGGACTTATTTCCACATAGGTAGCTACCTGCTGCCCCTTCCCTGTGGTTCAGCCAACATTGCTTGAGGCTGTCATGGGGGCTACCACAGGCTCTGCGAGAGGCAAAAACATTAGGGTGGATCAAAGGTATATTTGCAATTATGCAGGAAGCCAAGGGGAACTGTAGCGTTCAAAGTTCAGTTAGCAAGAGGACAAGAGGGTACTTAGAGCATGTTACAGCACAAAACAAAGTCTTTCCGTATGTTTGACAATGGAGCACAGAGTGTTCCCCGTTTCGGATCATGAGGTCAGGATGTCAAACAGATCATCAGTGTGAATGTTGAAGACTCTGAAGGAGCGAAGAGAATCAACAGATAAAATCGGGATCCACACGCCAGACAATGTGTCAGGCGCTCCCTATGTGTCACCTAATTAAATTCTTAGAACTCTTGTATTAGGATATGGATTCAGAAAGGTTATATGACTTACGGAAAATTATCTAGCTTTTAAGTCGTTGTATCATTTTTGAAAGGCAATTCTGTCAGGCTCCAAATGCTTTGCCTGACAAGTCCTCTTCTACAAAAATATCCCACCGATTCTCTTCCTGGGGATAGAGCATGATTGCACAGGACTCATAGTTGGGATACCTGGTTTCTACTGGAGTACATCATACTCTTCCCTTCTTTCCTTTGAAACACCAAGTTCTCAAATATTCCTCTAACTGGGATGAATTCTATGCAACAATGCCAAGATCGTCCTACAGCAATGAGTTGCGAGAATGATCGTTTTCTCCTACGTGTCTCTAATTTACAAAACATAGATACCATCAATTTCTAATGCAGTGAATAGTTACGCTTAATTATTTTTTTACATCATTTCCTACTAATGTGTTTGGGGGAAGTGATTATTGGAGTTGTGACTGAAGCACTAGAAATGCTATTTGGGAGACAGATGGTCCCTGTCGACCCAAGAGGTCCATCCATCAATAGGAAAGTGAAGCCATCCCCCAGGTGGGATGGCCGGTGTGTGAAACCCCACGTTAGTGTGTGTGCATGTGCACATGCATGCACATGCACATGCATACATGTGGTTGTAGAGGCTGCTGGCTATGACTCTCCATGTGGATACAGGACTCCTACAAAGAGTTTCAAGATTCATTAAAATAGTGTGCAGCATAAAGTAAGAAGCTCCACAGATCTCTGGGTGAAGAAGTTTCCCTTTAGCGACTTTCCACATCCCAAGATCATTCAGAACTCCTCTGGAAGAATACAGGGAGTTGGTAGAAACCTGGCAATTAACCTTTTACCAATTACCAATGTTAATTCCTGTTACTGGGAGCAGAAATGGAAGTCGGAGGAGGATGAGTAAATGGCCAAACTCATGCCTCTCTCTCCTCCCTCATTCACTGCTGTCCTCTCCCACCTCCCTACCTACAGTGTGGCGGCCCTGCGCTCAAGGATCCTTGCTTCCATCTCCACTTGGTCTTGCTGCCTTCCTCTGCCAAATCCTCAGAGCCTCTTTTCCCTCTTACCCATTAGAAAATCTCTCCTTTCATTGAAATTCCATCGCTTTTAAGAAACCTATGCTGGCCTTGACCCAAATTCTAGCATCTGGTACCCTCTTTCCAAATAAAATCATCCGGAAGAAGAAAGAAATGAAAGTAAGCGTAAACAAGCATCGTCTTCAGCATGAATTGTAAAATTATAAATCATGACCACTCGGAACGTCAAACATTTTTAGAACGGTAGACAAGGCATGTTGCCAGATGACTGAAGTTCATGCAATGCCTCTCTATCCAAATACAAATGTAATTAGTGATAATAATGGCTTATTGAGAGTCTATTACATACCAGGCATAAGCTTGGATTTGGAAATAAAATGAAGAATGAGATATGGTCTCTTTCCTGTAGAAGCTCTCTGTACAGAGGAACTGATGGACAAACAAAATGAGAAATGACAAGACGACAGGGACCTACAGTTACCCATGGCAGAACCAACAGAGGAGGGACTATCTGAATACTGAGAAAAGAGGGCAGGAAGAGGTGACTTGTTGCCTACATTTGGAAGAAGGAGCAGAAATGTGGAGGGTGGGTTGAACACAATGGGGAAGAATTTGCCAGGCAGAGGGAGGAGCAGAAACACAGCTGTGGAAATGTTAAGGAGCTAAAGCATCCTTGGAGGACACAAGTTCAGTGTGAGCAGAGCACGGTAGGGGGAGAGGGCACAGGAAGAGCGGCATAAAACGAGGTGGGGAGAGCAGGGGGAGGCCTGGGTTTGAAGGTCCCATATGACATGTGAAGGCTTTTATCTTACACCTAGTGGGAAACTGCTAGGGGTTTTCAGGAGGCGAGTGGTGAGACCAAATGCTTTTATGGAAAGTTCATTCAGGCTGAGGAGTAGGGGCGAGGAAGTCAGGGTGGGCACAGGGGCCTGGAGATGTGGCAGCGGGGGAAGAAAAACCAATCAGGATACTATGGTCAAGGTCCAGGCAAGAAAGGAACTCAGACCCCAGCAGGGGAGGGATGTCTGTGCCTCCTCGGAGGGCACAAAGCAACCTTTCAGCTAACACTTAGAGCACTTCAACAGCGTCCAAGGAACAACACGTGAAAATGTCAAGAGATAGTGTCTGATCTTTTCTGACACACTGAACCCCATGAAACACTAAGAGCAAATTTTGCGTTTGGCCTTATTTCCCCGTTTGCAGATCACTGTTGTCTGCAATTCTAAGAAGTACACTAAGAAATCCACGCCATGGTTTCCACTTGCAACAGTTCAACATTTTATGATGGATCCACTTTCATTTTGAAACAAGGTGGTTCGTTTGTGTGCATAAATCACCTGAATAGAGAGCCCCAGCAAGTCTCATTGGAAAACAGCTCTGTACGCCCAACAGCAGCTTAATATTCCTTCAGTAAAAGGTCTCTCACTCTCCTAGGGAAACCATTTCAAAAACTGTCAGCCTCCTCCCCGAGAGCTTTCCCTTCGTTTCTGGAGCAGACTGTGTATGGGCCAGCAGTGCCCTCTCCTGGCACCTTGGAGGTATAGCTTGACACTCCCTTTTTTAGGCACCGAGGAGGTCTTCGTATAGAAAGAAGCCATTGCTGAGATTAATTTTCTCTACTCAGAGACCTAAATTAATAAGTTATTTAGGGCCAAGAGTTGTGGCTGAAGTAGGGATCAAAGAGAAGGCTGTTTTTCCATGGGCAGTGTGAAAGAGACAGGAGATATATCAAACAAATCAAAAAAACCCAAAAAGCCTACATTTGTGGTCCAAAGCTGAGTTCAGGTGCCTGCATTGTCTCCTATCTGCCATGTGACTCTGGACAGGTCGTTTTCTTTTTGTTAATCTCACAAGACCCTTATGAGCACTAGATGCAAGAATGGATCTAAAAGCCTCTGCACATGGGAACTGTGTCAGGGATATGTCATATACAAATTTGAAACTTCCCTAAAGGAGTGTAATTGATATAAATGGGGGGGGGGGATCTGCTTGCAAATATCAAGGACCTTAACCAAAATAGGCTAATCCTTTGACCCAACAATTACACTTTTAGAATTTATCCCAAAGACAAATAAGTGAAGTGTGGAAAAGTTCAATGTACAAAGATGTTCACTATGGTGTTAAGTATAATTCAGGTGAGAAATCCAAATGTCCAGAAAACTAAGGAAATGGTTTGATAAACTCAGTATATCCATGCCATGTGTTTACACTTACCTCTGAAAATCAAGGTTTATAAAAAGGTTTATTAGATTAAGGTATTTATGACGTTAAAAAGAACAGGCTGTATATCGTGTTAAATATAGTATCAAGGGGGCACCTGGGTGGCTCAGTCAGTTAAGCGTCGGACTTCGGCCCAGGCCATGATCTCGCGGTTCATGAGTTCGAGCCCCACGTCAGGCTCTGTGCTGATGGCTCAGAGCCTGTAGCCTGTTTCAGATTCTGTGTCTCCCTCTCTCTCTGACCCTCCCCCATTCATGCTCTGTCTCTCTCTGTCTCAAAAATAAATAAACATTAAAAAAAATTTTAAAAAATATATAATATCAGGGATGTAAATACAAAAAATAAAAAAAAAAACTTTGAAATGAAAAAATGATGACATCAAGTGTTAGTGAGGAGGTAAAAGGGTACTTTCACACACTGCAGATACAAGTGAAAATTTGTAAAGTCAACCCGGACAGCCTTTTAGATAGATTTGTTAAACAAAAAGTATACATATGATTTCATTCTTGAGTGATTACCCCAGGGGAAAAAAAAACTTGCATGTGACCACAACAAATGCACATAAGGATATTTATCAACACATTTTTTCTTTAATTTTTTTTTCAACGTTTATTTATTTTTGGGACAGAGAGAGACAGAGCATGAACGGGGGAGGGGCAGAGAGAGAGGGAGACACAGAATCCGAAACAGGCTCCAGGCTCTGAGCCATCAGCCCAGAGCCTGACGCGGGGCTCGAACTCACGGACCGCGAGATCGTGACCTGGCTGAAGTCGGACGCTTAACCGACTGCGCCACCCAGGCGCCCCCAACACATTTTTTATAAGAGTGAAAAACTGGAAAAAACTTGGACGTCCACCCACGGGGAAATGATCAAATGAGTTACGACAGGTGTGTCTGGATAGACCAGGTGGGGGCAAACAACAGTGCAATCCTGATGCCTTAAGGAAAGAGAACAGGCTTCTCTCTCACTGACACTGTATGCCTGACACACTTTCGCTGTGGATTCAGCTCTGTGGCACCCTGAGATCCAGGTAGAACCATGTGGTAGCTGCCAGCCACATGTAGCCACTAAGCGCTGGGGACGTGGCAGGTTGGAACAGATATACACTGTAAGTGTAAATTACGCACTGTATTTCAAAGGCTGAGGATTAAAAATGTCAAATATCTCAATTAATTTCAATCTTGATTGCATGTTGAAATGAGAACGTTTACATATACTGGGTAAAAAAAAATTTATTACCAAGTTAATTTTACTTGATTTTTAAATTTAAAAAAAAATGTGGCTTCTAGAACATTTAAAATTATAGACCAGCTTTTACTACATTTTTATTGGACAGAGCTGGTCTAAAACATCCCTAGTTCCCAAGGCAAAGGAAGAGAGATGGTGAGGCTCTCCTTGGCTCTTAAAAAGCTTTTGCATGGAAGTGACACCTGGGAATTTGGTTTAAATGCCCTTGCTCAAAGGAAATTATGCTGGCACACCTGAATTAAATCGAGTGGGGAACTACAATGCTGTCAGGTCCCCAGAAAAGAGCGACAACTAAGATATTGGGAAACGGCCCTCCACAGACCATGCTGCGAAACACCTTGCAGGGGTTAAAATACTAGGGTACGTGAGCTGACATACAGAGTCCAAAAAATATTGCTGAGTACAAAAGCAAGTTGTTTAACCATGCACACTATATCATACCGTTTAAAAAATACACACGCCCACATGGGCAGAACAAAACTGCATACTTTATGAGGGCATATATCATTCAGGTAACTACGCATAGAAAAACGTCTGGAAGGATCCATACCAAACTTAAACCAACGGTCACCTCTTCAGGGGGAAGGGTAGCGTTATCTGTAATGTTTGAATATTTAGACCTCAGGAATGTGCTCCTCTGTGGGTTGGAGGTCTTCTGTTTGCCCCTCCAGATTGTCCCTCTACCCTTGTCCACCTGTCCGTCCTGTGCTTGGGGAGGCCGACCGCCCTGAGGGGTAACCACTCTCCCTGGTTTCCAGGGGCCTCCAGCAGGGAGAGTGAAGATCCAGGACAAGTCTACACACCCATCCCATGCTGTCCCATCACACACTCTTCCTGACGAGGGGCCCTCCCCATGCAGCTTGCTAGCTGGCTGTCTTGGGTCTGAACATTGTTTCTCCCTCGCCCCACCCTTAGGCTGTGAATGGCAGTGGCAATGGCAGCCCAGCTTACCGGACTCCTGGGGTCCCCGGCACCCTCACATCCTGCCCATGCCCTCACCAACAGTAACTTCAGCTAAGTTCTCTTCAGCTGACACAATTTAAATGTGTCCTCTGCTTTTGTCCTTCTTTTGTCTTTTTGCTGGGTTTGGAATACAATGTGTTACTTAAAAAATCAGAAATAAATACAAATCACAGAAGAAAACAGAACCTGGACGGAATTATGACAACAATGTTGAATTTGTTTTGGCGATAGGATTGTTCTCGAGCTACTTGCTGTGCTGCTGCACTTCGCTGTAGTTACTGTCTCTGTAACAAACGTTGCCTTCGTAATTCACTTTCTAAGTAAAAGTACAAAATGGACAACACCAGTAAACAAAGAAAAAGGTTACTCTAAAACTGAATTTATTCTGAACTTGCTGACCTTTGTTTATGGAACTGGGGCTAACAGGGAGTAGGTCCTTTCTTATCTGGCATAGAACACCCTGACTCCTTCATAATATCCAGGAGAAAAATCACGACTAGCATTTACTGAAATGCTCATGACAGGCTAAGCACGGTCTTGTTCCCTGCTGCGTGTGACCTTCCTGTGACCCACGGCTAACAGTGCCACTGTTTTCTCTCTCGCGGAGGCAGGACCGCTTTCTGGCTCCCGAGCTGACTCCCATTACACGCCGCCCACAAAGGCAGACTGGAGCATCACCGTGTGGGAGTTCTGAGTCCATTCCCATGGCCAAGGCATTCCGAGTGTGGGACACTGCTCTGAGACACGCCTGCTAAGTCCCGCACTGAGACATTCCTTGGGACACCATGGGAAGATCTTCCAAGGGCCACCGTCGTAGGAATCCCCTCCCCCCACCTCTCAGGGGCCAGGGCACTCACCGCCCACTGCTAACACTTCATTTTTTTTTTCCATTCATTCAAATGTCTCCTGGGGCCCCTCACCCTTCCATGTGCAGTAAGACAGAGAAATGAGGCGGGTCTTGGATAGGAATCGCTCCCCTCTTTAATCCAGTGTGGGTCATTCTTGAATCACAATATCAGCAGTATAGCAGGGTAGCAGAGGAGGAGAAAGATGAACAACCAAGGGGAGCTAAGTACTTGACTTAACTGACCTCTCCCCAGGGAGGTCTTCCCTGGGCCAGGGGCAATGTGAGCATTTGTGTGCCCCCTCAGGGAGCAAATGGTAATGTCTGGAGAAGCCCTGTGTTAGGACAAAGGACAGACATTGCTGTTTAGTCTCCTTGGAGCAGTAGGGGACCTTAGAAGGAATGTCAGCTGCCTGAGACACACAGCCTGGCCTCATGCACGTGCTTGCTCCTCTGGGAAGGGGACAGGGACTGCTTCAGGTGAGATCATTTGATAAAAAGTAGGCTTCCCCTTCCACCTAAGGAAGCCCATTTCAGGTGCACCATTATTTGTGGAGAGTTCTGGTTAGTGGAAGATCTGATTGGCCCCCAAAGCATATGGATTTGATTAGAACCTTCCTGTTATCTTAATTGCACAAATCTCAACTAAGCAAGTCAGGATCTGCTTGGATTGAGGGCACTTTTCCCAAGGAGGAGCCTCAGGAAGCATTGCCTGCTGGGACGGTTACATCTGGGACCTGAGCTCAAATCCAGACCCTCCCGCCCACTGGCTGTGAAGCCATAGGAAAGCAGTGAAGCTGTTTTTTGTGTCCAACGGACATAACAGCCTCCCTCCTGGTGGTAGCCGAGTACACAAAGCAAAGCCTCAATATACACGAGAAGATGTCATTATTAGTGGTGAGAGGGGTATCAATAATTAATCAGCCACAGCATGTCTCGTGAAATGATTTCCTCATTTGTATCTCGCAGTTCTGCCCCCTCAGACTATTTTCTAAGCTTCTGCAACAGAGCGTGGCTTCCGAGGATGTTTATTTTTTTAATTAAAAAAGTTATTTATATTTTATGGTAAATACACAGAACATAAAATTTACCACTTTGGGCCATTTTTAAAGGGAAGGACTCAGGGGCAGTAAGTCCATTCACAGCACCAGGCAACCATTGCCACAGTCGACTTCCAGAATGTGTTCATCATCCTAGACAGAAACTCTGTACCCGTGAAAGATTAGGTCCTCCTTTTCCCCTCCCCCCAGTACCCAGTAATCTCTATTCTACTTCCTTTCTCTTTGACTATTCTAGGTACCTCATATGAGTGGTATCACATAATATTTGTCCTGTTGTGTCTGGCTTATTTCACTGAGCACTGGGTTTTCATGGTTCACGATCCATGTGGGAGCGTCCCAGGATGTTTTAAGTCAGGTCAGCGTAAGTGGATTCTACTACCTTTTTTGTGCTAGAAGCTAAAGATAAAGCAGTGAAGCTGCCTGACTTGACCCTGGCCCTGCCTCCCACCCCGCCGGAGCTTAATGTGGCCTCACCCCTATGGTCCATCATCATAGAGGGGGCGGAGGCAGGACACAAGCCCTATTCTGATTACAATCTAGATTCACCACACTCAGCCATGCTGCCTACTAAGTGCCAGACCTTGGTGGTATTTTCTATCTACTCCTCATTCATCGCTTTGGGCTTTAGAGTCAGACAGATGTGAATATGGTTTGAATCTCTAGCTCTGCCACCTGCTGGCCCATCTTCAAATACACACACGAAAAGTATTTGGCACAGTGTCCAGAATATGGTAAGCACTCATCAATATTAGCTGTGCTTTTATTCATTCATCCAATGCCCATTTTCCAGATGTAACTTCGCAGGCTCCATAAGGACAGCAACCATGCTTGTCTTATTGTCATGACACCTGCACGCCCAAACACGGCATGGCACCTGGCAGTCAGTGTTTACTGAAGGAGAGAGCACAGCCGAGGCCCCAGAGCTGGGCTGTGACTTTGGAGTCTGAACTCGCTCCATGACCGCTCACTGTTTCTCCAGGAACCTCCAGCCACCCCATGGCAGGGATGGGATGGGGAGGGGGGAGATCAACAGGTCAACAAACAATGGCCGTGGAATGTGATGCTAGTCACTTCTTTTGACACGGGCAAAAAAGATGCTGCCTCAGAACTTAGATGAGAAAGAATTCATGGCACTTGACTTTGGTCCCTGCTTTGATATTGATGAACGAAGGGCTTTCACCTCAGTGCTGCACATAACTCAAGCTCTGCCTTAAGAGAGGAGTAACTTCTGCCATGGTAAGATCAGAAGAAGGAGAAGTGTGAACCAACCCAGGGGGTCCAGGAAGGGGTCCAGGTAGGAAGGCGCAGAGGGAAGGTAGCTGATCATCACTCACCAGCTCTGCCTCAGCTGTGGTTCTGCTGTGTAGCTCTTGGATCCCGCATTTCAGTGTCTCAGTTTCCTCACCTGTAAGAAGGGACATAACATTTCTTTTTTTTTTTTAATTTTTTTTTAACGTTTATTTATTTTTGAGACAGAGCATGAACGGGGGAGGGTCAGAGAGAGAGGGAGACACAGAATCTGAAACAGGCTCCGGGCTCTGAGCTGTCAGTACAGAGCCCGACGCGGGGCTCGAACTCACGGACTACGAGATCATGACCTAAGCCAAAGTCGGCCGCTTAAACCGACTGAGCCACGCAGGCGCCCCATAACATTTCTCTTTCTGCCATTCTACATATGTTTTACTCCAATTCTATCAAGCCTGAGGGCTACCTCCTAGATTTGAAGGCAGAAGATTCAAAAGTGGTTGACAAATGGAATGGTGAAGACACCAGAATTTTATCTGAGAAGTATTCAACGATTGCCTGGAGTGTATCTGGCACTGTGCCAGCCCCACGGAGGCTAATAAGTTATCGCACCTGCCCTTAAGGACACACTTCTCAGCAGTTTTCATTTCATTGTATTTAATGTTTATTTATTTTTGAGAGAGAGAGAGAGAGAGAGAGAGAAACAGAATCCAAAGCAAGCTCCAGGCTCCAAGCTGTCAGCACAGAACCCGACACGGGGATCAAACCCATGAACCATGAGTTCACGGCCTGAGCTGAAGTCGGACGCTTAACTGACCGAGACACCCAGACGCCCCATTCAGGAGTTTTCATTTTCAAATGAAAAAAATACAGTAACAAAATAAATAAAATTTTAAAAATGAAATGAAAACGCTAACAGCAGAGGTGACTGTGTGACTCCCACATCCTCCCCACAAACTGCCTCCGGGAAAGATAATGAATGTCACTCTGGAGTCACGGCTGCAAATTTTAAAGAACCAACTAACCCAGTAAAGAAGTTTGGGATATGCTGTCAAGCAGCTGAACTTTCTTTGCCCTTTCACGGAAAGGATTTTAATTCCACAAAAAAAGTCATGATGATATAATGGATGACAATTAGGAGCATTAAGATCTGCCACTTAGAGAGCGATAGTGCCCTGAGAGCATCAGATGTGCACTTTGCAGAGAGAGCTTTGAGACAAGAGCAGGGGACTCAGGCCGGACAGGGCGGCCCGCTACAGGACGCAAGTGCCTTCCCGCTTGACTCCACGGGAGTGTCACGGGACGCTCAGACCAGGCATATCAGGTCCAGCCTTTCCACCTACAAAACCTCCCTTTCCTGACATGGAGTAGGCAGTAAGACCACTGAAAGGAGATGAGCCAATGGAAAGAGAAAACGAGTTTGGTGTCAGAAAAGATGCACATTCTGATGCGACCCTGATCATTAGATGTGTGGCTTTGAGCAAGTCAGGTAACCATCTGTAGTGTTTCTGTAGACTGCGCAGCTTATCAATGGCAGAATTTTTGTGCTCACAGTGCTGGAGGCCGAAAGTCTGAGATCAGAGCTCCTGAGGGCTTGAGCGAGGGCCCTCCTCCAGGTGACAGACATCTTGCTATGTCCTTATGTGGTGGGAGTTCTCTGGAGCCTTATTTACAAGGGCACTAATCTCATTCATGAGGGCTCCACCCTTACACCTATCACCTCCCAGAGGCCCCACCTCCTGACACCATGATCCTTGGGTGTTACCGTTTCAACATATCAATTTCAGCAGGACACAAATATTCAGACCATAGCAATAATGTTTACGTGGCCTGTCTGTTTTCATCATTTTACTTTAATCTTTCTTTATCCTTGAATACTAAAGTGTGTCTTTTGTGAGCAGCAAACAGATTTGGAAAATTTCTCACCTGTCTGACAATCTTCGTCATTTAATTGGGATGTTGAGTTTACACATCATGTGATTGCTGACACATTTGGGCTTAAATCTACTATCTTTCTATGAGTTTGTATTTATCCCATCTATTCTATACTCTTGTTTTCTAATCCTCATTTCCTTTGGAGATACCTATTTTTTCTTATTTTTTCTCCTGTATTTGCTTGTTAGTTATATATGCTTTTGCTATCCTTCTACTTATCGTCCTAAATATTAAAATATAGCATAATATTTCCTTATAAAGTGGTATTTTTTTTAATGTTTATTTATTTGAGAGAGAAAGACAGCATGAGCAGGGGAGGGGCAGAAAGAGAGAGGGAGAGAGAGACTCCCAAGCAGGCCCCACGCTGCCAGCACAGAGCCCAACATGACCTCTATTCCCCGAACTGCAAGATCATAACCTGAGCCTAAATTAAGCGTCAGACGCTCAACTGAGTGAGCCACCCAGGTGCCCCTAAAGTGGTATTTTTTATACTTTTTGGATAATGCAAAGTAATTAGAGAATTTTAACTCCATTTTAACTGTCCTGCCTATTGGATATTGTTGTTATTTTAATATACAGTTTTAGAATATTTTTCTATAATACATATAAAAATAAAACACTGTATCTTAACACATATATGTGGATATGTGTGTGTGCGTACTCAAACATATTTAAATCTCATAAAACCGTATTATTATTGATTAATGCAACCATTTTTAGATTTAACCACATTTTACCTCTCACCTTCCAGTCACTATTATCTCTCCTAGAATTAACCATTGCTGATTTCATTCACTGTAAATCCATGCTTATTTTCTTTTTTTTAACTTCATGATTTTTATGGACTTACTACATATGCTTTTTTATGCCTGGCTTCTTTTACTCAATATTTTTCATAGAGATGTTTTTAATGCTCTTGCAACTAATTTTAAACTGCTTATCCCTATGCTGTATAACATTCCATAGTGTGAATATATCACAATTCCTTTGTCCTGCCTTTTTTTTTTTCTGGACACTTGTCCAGACCCTTTTCCTTTGATTTTTAAAATGAGTTTTATTATGACGTACTTAGGTAGTGATTTTCTTTGTATTTACCTTACTTTGTGTGTGGAGAGCTTCTGGGTGGGATATGTGGTTTGGTTTCTTCCATCAGTTTTGGAAAATTCTCAGCGACTGACATTTCAAATACTGCCTCTGATCCATTCTTTCCCATGTCAGTTTCTGGGACTCAAATGATATGTTTCCTGTGCTCTTTCCTCTGTCTAGCATTATTATTGTCTTTCTCTGCTTCAGTCTTGGTATCTTCTTCTGATCTTTATTCTGCTTTATTAACTCTCTAACTTTATCAAATCCTTATTTCAGTTATTTTATTTTCAGTTCTAGAATTTCTATTATATTCTTTTTATGTTTTATAGTTATTTACTCTAAATCTCCATTTGTTTTTTATCTCTGAATCATGGCCCTGCTAAAATCCCCATCTGATAACTCCCCTATCTGGATCTCCCATAGGTCTGTTTCTATTGTCTGGTTGACTTTTTTCTTTTTTGGTCCTATTTTATATTCTTTTAGGTCTGATTAATTTTGACCATGAGGCTTGTATTTAGACAGCGTAGATATCATTTGAGGCTCTGGAGGATGTATGCTCCTCCAGAGAGGATTCCTTATTATTTCTGGCAGGCAGCGAGCTGGGGCAGGTCACCTTAATGCAGTTATGGATTGAACTTCATCCTTTGTGAAGGGAGGCCTAATCCAGCATGAAATCTTTGGGGGAGGGGGTCAAAATGGAAACTCTGGGATATTTACCAGCCAGCCCCCCACCCCTCAGCAAGCTCTGAAATCCAATTTTCCCTCAGTTGCAGGAGACTGATAAAATCCCTGCTCAGGCTCTTACCCTCTCTTCTGCTGTTATCTGCTCATCTTTCAGTCTTTGTCACAAATTTCCAATCTCCAAATTTTTTGGTGGGGGGAGGGCAGTGAGCTTTGCAAATGCTGGGCACCCCTCTCTGGCTTCCTATCTCTTAGAAACCTTGAATCTGCTTGATTTAATTGTTTCTCTAACTCTCTAACACTTTCAGACACATTATTCTTCCAGTATTTTTTTTTTTCAGCCTTTCTAAGGGTGGGAAAAGGATCAATCTGAAATACCCTACTTTGATATTTCCAGAGGCAGAAATTCACTACTATATGCTTTTATCTTTGCCAAATTGACAGATTAATTGGTACCTCATTATTATCCTATCCCCCTATCTAAGATTAGCACCGCAACAGCGGAGGAATCCACCTTCAAGTGATTGGAAAATTAAATCACTGTGTTTAAAAGTGACCAGAGGTCGTTTTTATATCGCAAAGTACCGCAACAGTGTTGAGACCTACCCTTGATTTAACCCATGTGTAGGGGGGAAAACGACTACCCACGAAGCAGGTTTGAAAAGGCAGTAGCTGGGAAAGAGTTGTTTCATGATCATACCCTGCTAAATGATGCTCATTCAATAAAATGCTTACAATGAGTACAACAATGAGAATCACAAAGACACCACAATTAATATTTTGACAAAATATTCTGCCACTTATGCATTTATTAATTCAACAAATACTGACTGGACACCTAACACGTGCCAAACTCTGCAAAGTACTCAGAGTGGAGTTGTACATGACGAGGAGCTGGTAGTCTTTCCTACACAGTTTGAATTAAGAACTATGGCTCTGGAGGGGCGCCTGGGTTGGTCAGTCAGTTGAGTGACTGTTGATTTTGGCTCAGAATATCATCTCATGGTCATGGGATTGAGCCCCGAATCCGGCTCCACACTGAAAGTGGAGTCTGCTTAAGATGGTCCCTCTCCCTCTCCCTCCTTTCCCTGCTTGTGCACACTCTAATTAAAAAAATAAATAAGCAAACAAAAAGTAACAAATTCTGGTTCTGCAGTCAAAAAAGATGTAATTTTATGTCCTCAGGGACAAGAGAGAAATTAATGTAATTTCAGTAACAAAGAATGTAACTAACGTTATACAATAGTATAGTATTATTATACAAGAAGATGAACTTATGCTATCACTGACTGACTGAATGATTCATCCTCCCTGTGCTAGATTATCTCTAATGTTTTTTTTCATTGAGTTCTCATAGTTTGTGTTCTATGACCCTATAAAATCTATGGATGGTGGTGAGTGAGAACGCATTTTTAGGTTCAACAAGTTCTTAACACCCTGAGACACTAGAGGGCAGGAAAACCACACCAAAAAAAAAAAAAAAAAAAAAAAAAAAAAATACACATCCCCTTGTTGGATTATAGCATGGTGAGAAAAGGCTCTTGCTAGCCAGCATACTTTCTTCCTGCCTAGGAGGATCCTGCCCTGACCAGCTGGCATGGATCTTCCTCAGCACTTATATCTCTGACATAGGTCAATTGCATCACCGTTTTCCGGCTCTCAATCCTCTCTGCAAAGACTATTTTCAGGATGGAAATTCACAACTCTTGACTAGAAATAAGATGTAATATTTGAAATTGGGACTATCCTGGGAAATTTCCGATGCGAGGATGTTATAGCCAAAGCCTCTTGAGTCTCTAAGATTAGCACTACACGGCAGAAGAGTCTACCTTCACTATGAACCTTCTGGTTCACAGAAGTTCACTCGTCTATTGAGTCAGAGCGGAGAAAAGCAAACTTGCATATTGTGTACCTAATACTTGTTCGTGTGAAAGCGATGGAGACGGGGCACAGGATAAAAGCATTTCGGGGATGACCTCACATCTGCTGTGCTGGCAGCAGGCACCCCGGTGATCACAGAGCCGAGGCTGGAAACTTCCATGTGAGTGTGCAGAAAGAAATCAGAAAACAGGAGCAGGATGGTTCTGGAAAGTGGTAACAGTGAAAAACCGTTCCTTGTCAATTCAAAGAACAGGAAGTACAGGGACAGACTTCAAAGAAAGCAGGAAGGATTTTTATTTAAAACCAAGGGAAATATTCTCTGATTCTGAGGTATAAGTTACCATGGGCAGAGCCTTACGCTATCGATCAACAGGACACAAGACTAGGGAGGGCCCTGTGACTGCGCATGCCCCAACTGTTCAGTGTATGGGTAAGTAGACTGGGACCCAGTGAGAGGTGGTCTTACACAAACTCTCACAGTGAGCCTCCAACAAGGTCACTCCTATTCCAAGTCTTGGTCCAAGATGTTGATTCCTTAGACTGAAAGTCCAGGCTTAGGGAATAGGTGATTTGGTGTTGACCAACTGGTATCCAATTATCGTTGGCATGGTTCCCACAATGTGTTGAAGTGGTCCACTCAAAGCTAGGATTAGCCAGTTCTAGCTGGCCATGATTGTGAGACTTGGAAAACCATCATGTTCCCAGAAAATACTTTCAGACAAGAGTCTCTGCTCAGTTGGCCAGTTCTTTGTCTTGGGTATTCCAATCCTTCCATTGCCCAAAAGGTTCAGTGGTCATTGGGAGAGGCTGATGGGCTTATGTGACCACATATCTAACTCTCTGCTTTATTAAAGGACTAATAACTATTTTATCCAACCTGATATTCTTACCTTTCATCTAACCCAAGAGAATCTGATTTTTGCCCTCTTTTATTAGTGAAGATGAGCTTGTCAATTAGTTGAGATCACTCAGAGGGAAATGGAACGGAACTCATGTATACCTTATACTCAGTATGAACCAGATAGTCAGAATGCTGCTTTGAGCATAGGGCTATATTCAATTCTCAAAACAACCTTGTTAGGAAGAGATTTTCATTCCCATTTTACAGACGCAGAAACCGAGGTTCAGCAATGTTAAGAAACTGGTCAAGGGTCAAGGAAATTCTAAGCTGCAAAGTCAAAATTCAAAACATGGTGGGTCTCATTCTAAAATACATTTTCCCTCAGATATAAGGAGAGCCTTGATTAAGTAACTGAGGTACCAGAATACAGGGCGCCCAAACCATGGCAGAGAGAACCAGGAATGAAGGGGTTCCCAGATAGAAAGAGGATCTCTTCAAGTTGGCTGAAGGCTGAGCCCAGGGCCTATGACACAAAGTTAGGAGGACAGGGATGTGCTTTTAAAGTAGAGGCGGCCAATTTAATAATGTCAGACATTAATGTTGCATGACGCTTTGTGCTTTATGAAGCACTTTTATGTGCATTATCTCACTTGTGTCCCACTGCAGTTCTGCAAAACAGGAGGAAATGATATTGCTACTGTTAGGTGATGTTTGAATAGATTGTTATGTAATTTGATATAGTTGAATAATTTTTCAGAAGGAAGGAAGGAAGAAGCGCCAGGTCTGTTGTGCAGTCTCTCCATGTTCC
Source organism: Prionailurus viverrinus (assembly GCF_022837055.1). Classification (NCBI taxonomy): domain Eukaryota; kingdom Metazoa; phylum Chordata; class Mammalia; order Carnivora; family Felidae; genus Prionailurus; species Prionailurus viverrinus. The sequence goes on along the minus strand of NC_062561.1, from coordinate 113,824,786 downwards.
ACAAGGGAAAATTTGGCCTCATGAGGGTCAATTTCACTGCTATAACAGGAGCCAAGGCATTGGTGAAAAAGAGAGGGATCTTGACTGTCCGCCTTGCAGAAGAAACACCACTTTGGACATCACCCACAGGACCCTCTCTTTTGCCAGGTGTGTGGGCCCTGGGTGTAGTACAGGCATGAAGCCTCCTGCATGTGTCATTCTCATTCATTTATTCATTCAGTTACCCATCTGCAAATGGGCATGGAGCACCTACTAACTGTCTGGCATTATGTTAAGCTTATAAAGAAGATGGCAGGTCAAAACCAGATGTTGTCCCTGCCTCACTGACCTGGGACTTTATCCTTCCTATCTGTTAAGTGTGTACTCATCTCCAACTGGGGTTTCAACTTTGATTCCCCCAATTACTAATCAAGTACCTTTTCATGTGGGCATCCACTAAAATGCCTTGTGTGAAGGGATGAAATGAACAGGTCTGTATTACTGTTAAGGTCTCTCTGGCTCCAGTATAGAGAATGGACTGAAGGGAATCTGCCAGAACGCTGGTCCAGCAGCCCAACCCTAACAGGAAGGCAGCTTGGGTCAGGGGCAGAGATCAGGCACCAGACTCTACAAGGAATTTAGGAGATAAAATTGAGAGCAGGGTCTTCAAATTCCTCAACATCTGCAGGACTTGAAAAGAAGAAATTAGAATTTCTGGAATTGGAAATTGGAAATTGGAAATCTTGGAATGTCTGAAATCACAGGTTTTTCTTAAAATACTTCCAACATGCTTTATACTCCTTCATCACTCTTATGGTTATCTGAAAAAATCTGTTGGGTACTTAAGAATAAATAAGAAGAATAGGAAATTTTAAATTTCATGGATTTACAGAAAATGGTAGCTTGTAGCAATATTCAAACACTGGAAAAATGCCAGCAAATGTTCTAAGATAGTATTCCAATAATGTAGCATTCAGATCTCCTACCAAGATTAATGACGCTACACAGAATCACATGTCAAAATTGCCAATTTAAGAACTTAATTTGTTTGTAAAACTCATTTCTTGGAACATCATCGGATTTGTATAAAGCATACTATGTGCATAAGCGTATTAATGCTCATTTCATTTGTAGGGATGACTCACCATTAGCAGCAGACAGAGCCAGGGACACCACTTATAAACACGGCAACAGCTACAAGAGAAACAGATTAGATTGTGATCATCTGGGTTCCCAGAAATGTCCTCCTTAACCTTTCTCCTTGTCAGCTTCTGCTCTTGCTTGAAGCTTGAAGTCACTGGCTTCTTTCCAACCAGTACCATTTCTGTTACTTGATAAGCTTTACATCTCAAAGGAGATTTGTAATACTTATTTCCCATTTTCCTGACTTCTTGATCAATTTTTCTCAGAATTGGGGATTCAGAAGACTGCAAATTCCCTGAGAAATGCTGTTACAAAATTCTAGAATGCAAGCACGGGGCTTGAGGTGGACTGACACGTTCAACACTCTGGCTGAGAGATGGCTGATAAATCTCAAGCCTGTTTATATCTGTGTTCTCTCCATCCTTCAGACTGGTTAGTTATCATGAGGCAGGTCAACAATGAAGACAGTGAGGTAAATAAATAACCCTACCCTATGATATACAATCAGAACAAAATTTCCCAACAATGAACTCTTAATCCTCTTTGAAAAAGTAATACACTTTAGAAAGAGCATGGAACAGACCAAAACACAAATATTCCCCCAAATCTAGCACTTTTCCCATGGGACCATTGAACCCTGGACTTGGGAAGGAGAGAAGATGGGTCAGATAGAGATACGAACATGATTCCTGTAGGATAATTTTCTCCTAGACATATTACCAGATTATTCATTGATTTCAACCCTGAAACAAAATATTTTGCTCAGTCAATAGCTACTCCTAAAGATCAGGTGGTTATCAAGGATGTGGGCAAAGGGGAATCCTTTTGCATAGTTGGTGGGAATGCTAACTGGTGCAGTCCCTGTGGAAAATTGTACGGAGTTCCTCAAAAAATTAAAAATAGAACTACCCTAGGACCCAGCAACTGCACTACTAGGATTTATTCAAAGGATACAAAAATGCTGACTTGAAGGGGCACATGCACCCCCATGTTTATAGCAGCACTATCAGCAACAGCCAAAGTATGGAAAGAGCCCAAATGTCCATCAACTGATGAATGGATAAAGAAGATGTGGGATATACGTGTATACAACGGAATCCCACTCGGCAATCAAAAAGAATGAAATCTTGTCATTTGCCAACAACATGGGTGGAACTAGAGGGTATTATGCTAAGTGAAAGAAGTCAGTCAGAGAAAGGTACATGTAATATGATTTCACTCCTATGTGGAGTTTGAGAACTCCAGATGAACATAGCGGAAGGGAAGGAAAAAGGAGATAAAAACAGAGGGAGGCAAACAATAAGAGATTCTTAAATACAGAGAACAAACAGGGCTGTGGGAGGGGAGGTGGGGAGGGGGCTGCGTTAAATGGGTGATGGGCATTGATGAGGGCACTTGTTGGGATGAGCACTGGGTGTCACATGTAAGAGATGAATCACTGGGTTCTACTCCTGAAGCCAAGACCACACAGTATATTAACTAACTTGAATTCAAACCAAAACAATAAATAAAAACACTAAAAATATAATAAAACCATCTTAAGTTTTGAAAAGATTAGGTGGTTGAAAGTTTGAAAGCATGGCTAAGGCATTGTCAAGTATGCATGGTTTTTTAAAAATGTATTTTTATTTATTTATTTATTTATTTATTTATTTATTTATTTATTTTTGAGAGTGTAAGTGAGCAGCAGAGGGAGAGGGAGAGAGAGAGAGACAGACAGACAGAGACTCTTAGGCAGGCTCCACGCCCATCACGGAGCCTGACTCGGGGCCTGAGATCATGACCTGAGCCGAAACCAAGAGTCAGACGCTTCACCTACTGAGCCACCCAGGCACCCTGAAGTATATACATAGTTTACAAGATAAGATCAAGATAAAAAAGTATTAATACAGAAATAAGATAAATCCATTGGGATTTTTTTTTAAAAACCTAATTTGATTCTCTCCACTAGCAATAAACAAGATGCGTTATATCTTAGATCCCTAAGATGCGTTAGAAATTCAGGGCAGAGATGAAAGCAGAGATAGGATAGTCTGTCTACTCGCTTATGGCCGTGGCCACTGGCAACATTTCTAACAGCAGTGTTTTCTCCAGACCTGTGACATGTATACTTACCTAGGAACGTATAGCAACTTACAGTGCTGAAATCTACACCTGGGCTGGGAAGACACTTGGCTGTTTGCCACTAAGTAATCAAGACCCCTCTGGGCATTTGGCATGGTCCCTTTTGTTCTGGTGCATTTGTCATAGCTTTCCCCACAGGGAATTATTTCTCAGGGTGTGTAGGAACGGGAAAACTGGGAAGAAAATGAAGATTGCAGAGAGAAAAATACAATGTGCTAGAAGAATCTTAAAGACCCAGAGCTATTTATAGATCTTGAAATAAATGGCCTTCCTTTGATTGGAAGAGGCACTTCTAAAAGAACTTAAAAAAAAAAATAGGACAAGAGATTGGTGGTAAAGGGGGGGAAATTATCTAAGACCTGTCTGTCTGGTATAATTTTTTCTTAGAAAAAAAAAAAAAATCAGAATTGCCACATTATCACATGTACCCAAAGGGAGAAAAAGAAGTTATGTGAAGAGGTGGCAGGTCTTCCAAAAAGGTTTCTTTTTCTTTTTTTTTGGAGGCTACAGATAAAAATCAAGAAACTGACTGAAAATTGGAGAAGAAACGTTTGGCTTGCTGGTGTATTTTAGGGTCGAAGTTTATTTTGCAAAGGCATGTGTGGTTAAAAAAGTCAGATACGAGGTCAGCGTATTCTTAGAAGACATTATATGCCAGGAGAACTGGAAAATACTTGCACAATTGTATTCACTCATTTTTTAAGTATAAATTACTTACTTGACTCCAGTTCAAGCTCATTGTGAGAAATCAGTTCAATTAAACAAAAATACAGAATAACAGAAACAGGCAATGAGGAGGATTTGGAGCCAGATCTTAATCGACTTCATGGCTAGTGGGCATAAAACAGGTTATCAAAATCTGCCAATCACCCAGGACATTTAAAGTCATCAAGAGTATTTTAGAGCAGGGATTATCAGCCATGGTTGCCCACTGAAAAGCTTGAAGAACTCATAAAAATGTTTGATGCCTGGTTTGCAGCAACTTTAGTTTGATTGGTCTGGGGTCAAGACTTTTAAATGATCCCCAGATAATTCTGATAGTCAGCCAAGACCAAAAGCCACTGATCTAAGAAGCTAATTAGGGCATCAGACTCCTAGTACCTCTGTGTCCATTCATTATCTCCTGGGAATCTGAAATCTGGGCTCTTCCCCTGGGCCCAAGTTGGGCCAGACAGGGAAGACTTGCTGTGAATGGGGATGTCTCTTCTCCCTGCTGGGCCCTGACCGCTCTTTCCCTTTCTGTCAGTTTAAAACTGTGACTCTGTTGCTCCTTGTTCACCAGTGTTTCCCCTTCATCTGGGAGATCAAATGTTTTGCTTGATCCCAGCAGTTGGTGGTGCAAACTCTGTAATTATACGTGTAGTTCTTCCTCTTTTCTTCTGCTTTTCCTTCTTCTTCGTTTCGTTTTGCTTTGTCTAGACCTTGATTTAAAAATTTTGTGAGGGGCGCCTGGGTGGCTCTGACAGTTAAGCGTCTGCCTCATGATTTCCGCTCAGGTCATGATCTCACGGTTCCTGGGAACAAGCCTCGTGCCAGGCTCTGCCCTGAGAACACGGAGCCTGCTCGGGATTCTCTCTCCCCCCCTCTTTCTCTCTGCCCCTCCCCTGCTCACTCTGAAATAAATAAATAAATAAATAAACAAACAAACAAACAAAATTTTGTGACTCTCAGATGGACATAAAACAAATGGAACTGTGGCTTTTGCTTTCCAGTCTACAGAGCTGGCTCCATCCAAGGGCATGTTTCATATACTAAAACCTCTTTTTGAAAACCATTTATGTCTTCTGGCTGGACGTTGCCCTGCGACCCACCGTGGCTCCAGCTGCCAGGCTTCCACCTGAGCTTTAGGCAACCCCGGAACTGTTAACATGTGGCTGTCACAGAGCAATTACTCTTTGACACAGGCTTTTAGCCGGAGCTCCTACAATGGCCCTGCTCCGGGATTTCACACTGCTCCATTAATGAAGATGCGGAGTGTAGCATCCTTAGAAGACACCTTCGCCAGCTGGACAACCCATGCAGATACAGTGTATCTGCTTTCGGGCTCTCTGTTTGCATTAAGAGCCCAGGGTCAGCTTGACCTGAAGCAGAACACAGGCAATCGGCCCCACAGGAAAGAATGGTTACTGTTCCTTTCCTGGGAATTTCAATCTCTTGCCACCACCTGCAACTCAACCTTGGCCAGGTCTCCACACACAGCGGGAGGGCGGAGGACAAGGGGTGGGGGTCTTCTGAGCTCCCACATTCACCACCGCGGGCTGCTGCTTCTTTGTCTTTCCTTTTCTCCCTCCTGCCAAGTGTCACCCTCTCCTGCTAGGCTGTGTGTGGGGCAGGGGTGGGGAGAAGGCCGCGTGCCCTACGAGCACCAGGCAGGGCAAGTGTGTTTGCTTCTTGATCCTGAGACAAGGAAACCAAATCTCCGGGGCTGCACAATTGAGATTTTGGTGGATTGGACAAAATGAGGAGTAGCATTTGGCTACCGCTGGTCCAGGGCATGGCTGGCTGCGTCTGCCTTGGTTTGGCCTCCAGCCCTCACCTGCCGTTAGGCAGAACCCCTGAAGCCTGTCACTCTGGTGGATCAGCCCACTGGAGTCCCATTTGGGCCCTTTTAAGGCTCAACAGTGTAGAGCCCACCTCCCTGCCTTCTCCACAGGAGCCAGCCATGAGGGAAACGATCAAGGTCAGCATCAGCTGCTGCTACCACCAGCCCAGGGCACCCCAAACGCAAGATGATACACGTTAAAGCAAACAAATCCCCTTTGCCATGCCCTTGGGTTGGTTTTGAGCTGACTACTCATTAGCCATCTAGCCTCTGGAGCAGTGGTTGTCCAAGTTCCCAACTCACTTGGGGAACTTGTTATAAATGCAAATCCTCAGGTCTCACCTAGACCTATTAAATCAGCAAACTCTGGGGGGCACCTGGCTGGCTCAGTCAGTTGAGCATCCGACTTTGACTCAGGTCATGATCTTGCAGCTTGTGGGTTCGAGCCCCACATCAGGCTCTGTGCTGACAGCTCAGAGCCTGGAGCCTGCTTCAGATTCTGTGTCTCCCTGTCTCTGCCCCTGACCCACTTGCATTTTGTCTGTCTCTCTCACAAATAAACATTAAAAAAAATTTAAATCAGCAAACTCTGGATGGGTGATTCTGAGAGCCCCTGTTTAGGGGTACTGTGTCAATGTGGTTGGGAACTGACAGCCTTACGAACTCTTGAGCAAATGACCCAAGCTTACCAAGCTTCTGTTTTCTCATCTACACAATGGGAGTATGAAAATTCTGCCCTCACTGGGTTGTTTTGATGTTTACATGGAGTGAAGCATGTCCAGGGCTTAGCAGGTAAAATCCCAATTAACACGAACCCTGGCTTTGATCCTGTGTCACCTTGAATGCCAGCTTTGTTGTTGCCTCTTGTGTTTCTGTCATAGAGTTGCCCTGAAAGCCACATTCAGGGAATGGACCTCACTGCCGCCCTGCCTCTGGATGTGTGTCCTACCCTTCCATACTGTTCCTGTTGCTGTTAGGTGTTTCTCCCTCCTGGGCAAGCCCTCTAATGGACAGAAGAATGCCCCAGGGTTTTCCTTTTCCAGAGAAAAAGCTCGCAGGGGAAATGGCAGGGTGGATTTTCAACAAGACAAGCCTAGGGGCTCTGGCCAAAATCACAGGGACACTGGTTCCTAACGGTGCCCCTGACAGAACCCAGTAAAGGAGGTGAGATGCTCAAGGGCAGCATAATAAAACCAGCAACAGTACCTACGGACCTACGGGTGAGGACTGCCTATGACAGGACAGATGCTTAGAGATGGGGACAGGGCTTAGGTGACACCCAGCTTGGGGTGGGAAGAAGGCAGAAGAGCTTTTCCAGGAAAACTCAGTCCTCAGAGCTCGATGGCTGGTGGGGACACCAAAAAGAAACTTGTGGTATCATAGAGGCTCCCGGGTTTCCAGGATCAAGTGTGTTTGAATTGTGAATCTTAGCTCAGCCACCCACTAGACAAGGTCTGAGTCATGGGGCATGTCATTTCTCTGAGATTTTATTTTCTTCTTCACAAAACAGACAGAATGAGGATTCCATTAAATAAATCATTGGGGCGCCTGGGTGGCTTGCTCGGTTAAGTTCTGACTTCGGCTCAGGTCACGATCTCACAGTTTGTGGGTTCGAGCCCTGTGCAGGAGCCTGGAACCCACTTCGGATTCTGTGTCTCCCTCTCACTCCGTCCCCCCCGCCCCGCCATGCACTGTGTCTCTCACCCAAGAATCAACATTAAAAAAAATTTTTTTTTTAATCATGTGAGAGCACTGTGCAAATTAAGAGCACACGTGCAGGGTCAGGCGTGGGTGTTATCAGGGGCAGCTGGTTGTGGAATCTCAGAAGGGCCTGAAGTTTGGCTTGGCCACTTAGCAACTGTGGGACCTCAAATGGGACCTCTTCCAGCCTCAGTTTTCCCACGTGTGAAGCACGGACAATTTTACACGCCTCCCACACAAAGTCACCGCGGGACTTAGAGCCAGGGGGCCCAAAGACCCCAGCGCAGATGAGACACACGTGTGTCATTGCCTCCCTTTCTCCACAGATGAGCTATCGTAAGGGACCGGAAAGGCTGCATCTCTGAGGGCTCCCTTCATGCTTATCATTCCGGAGCCTGTGGCGTCAACTCTACCCTATGCTCAGCTGCCGGGCTCATCTCGCATGTTTTGAGATTCCTGGGGTTTAATGGACAAAGACTCCTTTCCTCTGCCTGGCCTTCCCTCCACTGGCAGTCAGTTTTTCTGAACGGTCCCTAGGCTTGCCAACAAAAGGCTATATGGGGGTTCCCCGGCGAAAGGGGCCCCCTTAGCCACAGCATGTCCCATGAGCTGAGTCACGGGCATATTTAGCAGGTGACCATCATAGTATTCTTAAAGTCTCTCCCCCCTGGCTCACATGTGAAGCCTGTATCAGCTGCCGCACCTGGGGCGTTCACAGGGGGAGATGGACAGTCCCCCTTCGCGGAGTAAACACACCCCACGCTGTCCCCTAGAGAACAGCCTCCTGTATGTCTGGATCGCACGTAGCTATCTATGATGGTTTCCTTGTGAGCTGGGGGTCCTCTATCGGCCGCAACATGCTCCCGCACAAAGCAGCCGTCTAAACCTCTCACACAGCTCTTCCGCTCACAACCCCTTTTACCACATGTTCCTCAGGAAGCTAATGCCCCCGACCCACCAAATGACACAGTTCCTTCACACCATAGCCCTGGTTTCATTAGTTTCTGGGTTTTGCCCTCCTACAGTGACTGCTTTCTTTTCTTTCCAAACTCACCCAGGCCCCAATCTGGGCTTGGTTTCGGCCTCAAGGCCCAACTCAGCATTTCTGTTTGCTTTTGTTTTAGCTATTGTGAGTAACAGCAAACAAAGGATCATCGTTATGTTTAGCTTCTTGTCTGGCATTTCTTTCCGTTTCCAGTGGCTCACCTCTCCTGGAGCAGGTTCCCTCTCTCAATTCCACTGGTAACGTTTACTTTTAGTAACTGAGTCCAGGAGTTCATGCTCCAGACTATAAGTGATCCCAAGACCATCCAGGAATCCAATGTTCTTCATCCCCCAGCCTGTCACCCTGTCTCTTCCCAAACCACATTTCTGTGACCCAGGGCTGTTCTAGCAAATTGCACTTGTGACAGTGACTAAAAGGATTTCTAATTTCAGCATGTGGTCTGGGGGGGGGGGGGTGGGGTGTGGGGAGTGGGGAGCAGGGTTCCTCCATAACATCAAGCAATTCTCAGACACCAGCTGGGTAGTTTACAATTCAACAAAATTATGACACTATCCCCCCTGAGAGAGCATGAGATCCCACAGGAGAAAAGCCCAGTCCTATCAGACCACCGCTCTCCCACCTCAGATGCCAGGCTCAGGCCTGGGTCCTTACCTGTGGCTCAGAATGCCTGGCTACAAATAACACGTTCCAATGACCTCCTCCTTGAGTTGAATTAATTTGCTAGATCCCTGGTTTATGTTAAAAGGGTGTAACTCAGGAATAGTCAGGTAGAGGACAAGCACAGGGCAACGTGTGTGGGTGGGGGGGGCGGGGTGGGGAAGGGTGGAGCTTCCACGCTCTCTGGGAGCGCGCCACACTTCCAGAATCTCCACCCGTTCCCCACCCTGAAGCTCTCCAAACCCTGTCTTTTCCCCACCACCTACCTCCCAGTTTTTATGGCAGTTTGATTCCATAGTCCCGATTGATTACATCAATGACCAATGGAGATGGCTTCCACCTGGTTGCCAGGAGAAGCAACCTGTGATTGGAGGTTCAGAACTCTCAGTCCCACCCGCAGACTTCTGGGGAAAGGGCAAGCCTGGAGATCCTTAATTTCAGGTGCAGGCCAAAAGTCACCTCATTAACCTAAGGAAAGACACCATCATCACTCTCATTAGCAAATGCCAAGGTTTTTAGGAGCTCTGTGGCAGGAACAGTGGACAAGGACCTAATATATATTTCTTATTATAAATCACAATATCACTTTCACTGAAAGCGAATGCTACTCTATTTGGTTTCACTGTTCCCTTGTGGGTATGCCTTCACCTCTTGGGGGAGATTATACTCTTTTTAGGGCAGGTGCTACGTTCTTTACAGCCCCAGGGAGAGGGTTAGGAATATGGTAGGAATGCAATTTCTACCATGTGTGAGGGAATTAAGGGAAATAAAGAGCTTGCTCCGCAGTCAGGGTGCAATGAACTAATACAACCACTGGGGAGCAGTGGAGGACCGAGCTGTGAGCTTGGCCCAGCCTCTGGGAGGTAACCCAGGGGTTGGGGGAGTGGGGGGGAGTACAGGTAGCAGTGGGCCCCTGACAGCACAGCCAGGGAGGATGGCCCCGGAGGAGGCTCTCCCATGAGATTTGGAGGAGGGGTAAATAGGAGGAGAGGAAATGACCCACAGCCAAGCCTTCTGATTTTCCCACCATCATCACCCCTGAAGTCCTGGGACTGACTGGGGAGCCCACAAGTCAGGGGAGGGGGGCGGACATTTCTTCCAAATGAGCATACCCCCTTGGTTCCAGACACAGTGCTGATACAGTGGGGTCCTGTCCTTCAGGGCAGCCGGCCTAACCCTGGCCCACAGCCCAGCCAGAGTCATTGAGCGGAGAGACCACACTGTCTAAAGCTTCAGGAAGCCAAGAAAAATACCCCAAAGCAGAGGGATCCATGGGCTCAACCAAGCCAACACCACCAAGTGCCAGTATTTCCCAGGAAATATGCCAAAATGCCTTTATCCCTGACAGCGTTGCCAGCCAGTAGAGCCGGCCTGTCCTACCACAGGCGCCTGCGCCCTGCTCTGAGCTCACACAATCGGAGTCCTTCCGCTGGTGATGGGAACCCACTTCAGAGAAACCTTTCACCGCGGTTGGGGGTGGGGGGTGGGCAACCGGGATACACAGGGCAGGTGGGGGTTGAAGCACAGCGAGGGTTTCGGTACTCTCCAGTAGCTGCGTGCACTGTAGGCCTTGACCTTGGCTGGAGCGCTAAGTTCCGACTGTGTTTAAGGCAAGGATTTTCAAGGTCAGAACTTTTCAGCAGAGAAGCTTCGATGACGGTTGCAGCCGTCAGGCTGGCGTTGGAGTTAGAACACACAGTGGACAGGCTTGGCCCTGGTGGCTCAGCCCAGCAGGGTTTCTTGCCTGCAGTGTCTGAAAGGATGTGCTGGGGAACTACCCTCTGCGTGACAGCTGCAGTGAATTCTGATTTATGGCTGCTGTGCCTCCCTCTGCCACCTGGGGCTAGGAGCTTTTGGAAAGGCTTTCTGGCAGCCAGTGCAGGTCGTTCCATTCCTGGTGCTCCCTGGCCCGCTGGGGCACTGCGCACCCTCCCTCTGCTGGCCTCGTGGAGGGGAGAAGGCGGTCCACCTGCCTGGCCTGCCTCCCGGGAGCCTGGTGGAGCTGCCCCCCGCCTGGCGGTTCCCAACCCCCCTCTGCCTACAGCAAGGCCGGGGCTCGCTGCGCGCCTGCTCCAGCTCCTGCGCTCTGGGGAGCCTGCCTTGTAAGGCCTCCCCGGCTACACCCTGTCCCTGCCCCCTTGCCAGGCAGTGTTCCTTTGGTCCTGTCTGCCCTCGCTCTTTCTCACACGTGACCAATATTTCGTGCCATCTCCTCTCCCAGGCTGTAAAGCCCCTGCACTATAGGATGATCATTCCTTCTCCTTATTAAATTAACAAATGTTTATTGACTAACCACCATGGGCCAGGCACTGAGCTAAGTGCTAAGGAGCAGGAGAGCCATGGTCTTGACCCTTGTGGGGCTAACAGCCGAGCAAATAAGCAAGTACACAGCAAACAAACAAATAGGTTACAGAGAGTGTAACACGGTCCCCGAAGAAAGCAGAGCTTATGTGACTAGAAGGGGATGGAAACTTCTTTCAGCACATGGAAAGGAAGTGACGGTCCTGTTGAGGCCTTGAAGGAAGAAAGTGCCTGAGGCTCAAAGTCCTGTGTGTCTGTCAGCTGGCTGCTGTCCCCTTCTAGGCACACTCCAGGAGAAGCTGGCCCAGGGGCTCCGCAAGTGCAAGGCCCTCTGGTAAAGGAGGCTTGATTTTCTAGAAACTGATGGACACCTAGTGTGAGAGCACAGTGATTCGGGGGTAGTGGTAAGATACGCAACAGTGAACCTGGCATGTCTTAGAGGAGTTCCTAATTTCCTACCAAACTGCCCGTGGCATGGTCTTCCCCTTTTGGTAAGGAAGAAACCCACTCTTTTTTTTTTTAAATTTTTTTTTCAATGTTTATTTATTTTTGGGACAGAGAGAGACAGAGCATGAACGGGGGAGGGGCAGAGAGAGAGGGAGACACAGAATCGGAAACAGGCTCCAGGCTCTGAGCCATCAGCCCAGAGCCTGATGCGGGGCTCGAACTCCCGGACCGCGAGATCGCGACCTGGCTGAAGTCGGACGCTTAACCGACTGCACCACCCAGGCGCCCCTGGAAGAAACCCACTCTTACGTAGCCCGGGTCCCAAACCTTGGGGCGATCCCTAACCCTCTCTCAAATGCTAGAGCCAGCTACGAGGCAGCTCCAAGGTTCTAGACGCTGGCCACCTCTGCCCACCTCCACCACGGCCATCCTATTCCAGCCCTGTAGGACGATGCCTACCGGGTCTCCAGCTTCCCCTCCCACCCCTCACCCCTGCAAATCAAGTCAGCGTTGGCACCGTTCTGCACAAACCCTCTCAGAACTGCCAGCTCTGGGAGATTCAGACTGTAGTGTAATGTGGTAACACTTATGCACTACACAGTGCTGTAATTACCCATGAGAACCGTCATGCTCCTGAACTCTTACCTCCATTCCTTCCCATCCACTCTGCTCCTGCGGCCACCCTGCTTTCCTGAAACAGGCTGAGCACACTCCCACCTCAGGGCCTTTGCACTTGCTCCTTTCTCTGCTGGAGCACTTCCTGCCCCTACTCCCCACACCAGATACTGACATGGATCCCTCTCTTAAAGCTCTCTATTGCCTCTGCTGAAACATCAATTTATTATGGACACTCCATCTCCTCCTTTTCCCAGCTGCCCCCAACATCCACCCCAGGAGCTTGTTTTTGTTCCCTCCATGACATTTTTGGTCTAATACATTTGTTATTTATTTTCTTGCTTGTTGTCTATGTCTCCCCACTCATTGGAAAAAAGACCTTTGTCTTGTTCACTGTTGTATCTCCAGCACAGAACACATTGCTTGGCATGTGGCAGACATTCAAAAAATATTTGCTGAAAAAATATATGCAAAATATAGATAGCGCCAGACCATGGAGAACATTCTAGACCATGTTAGATGATGTGGATTTTCTTCTAAAAGCAATAAGAAGCCATTGGAAAGGTTTAAGCAGTGGAAGAAGTGATCTGCCTTCTATTTTGAGTTTACTGTGAATGTGGTGTGGAGAATGACCAGAAGCAAGGGGCCAGAGAAAGAGGTGGTGGAAAAGCCCAGTAAAGAAGCCAGTGGCTTGGACCAGGATGGTGTCAGTGGATATGAAGCGAAGGCTATAAGCAAAGTAACTGGCAGATCAGCTGGGAAAAAGCCAGTGTCCAGGTCCAGAAGGTCTCCTTGTATGGTCCTGGTCCTACGTGATTCGCCATCAGCAGCCTGAAGGCCAAGGACAGCCCCACTGCGTGGGCTCTTGGGCAGGAGGAGGAGGACTAGACTCTGAGCTCATCTTCTGCAGATGGGAGTTTGAGCTGAGGCACCCACACTTCTCCCCTTATACCCAACAATGAGCATCTTCACAGCAAGGGCTATGCTGTTCCTCTGTATCTCTCTCCCCCAGCCCAATGCTCATACATGCATATGCCTGAAGGGATTCGGTACTGTTGCAGGTTGGTGTCTCTGAGAGCAGATGCCAAAACAGACTGGAGGACAAGAGGTTTATTGGGGTCAACACCTGTGCAAGGAAAGGAAGGAAGCAGCAGTGAACAGCAGGAGAAGTCCATTATGATGTAAGCCCCACCAAGCCTGGCCAACCTGGTGGGGAGTTGGGGAGCAATTATCACCCACTCCAAGTTGGGCCCAAATGGCCAGGCCTTGCACCACTGAATATAGGCCGTTTAGGAAGGGCATTCCCCGGGTGAGACAGCACTCTGCAGTTGAGGCAGATTCTGAAGGAGCTGATAACAGGAGGCATTTGCTGCCAGCATTTCAGCTGGATCCCTTCCTTTAAGGGATCTCTGTATCTGCCATGGAGAGGATCTAACTGTGGGCTGTTAGGCCAAGACGCAGGGCCCCTCCCTCTGCAGTTAGAACTGGCTCTCAGGAAGGGTTTCTGCAACGGCTTGGCTCTTTCTAGGCCTCTCGGCTGACTGACCTGCCTGACCTCATGAATAAGCCACTGGCCATGTATCAGAGCATCTCTTCAGACTCCAGGGAGTGCTTCTAGACCGGGGTGGATATTTTGAAATTAATTTAGTGGACCATTTTAGAGTTATTTCAGCATCTGTGGTATCGTGGAAAGATCCAGGCTCCGTGGTCAGGTACTCCAGCATTCTAATACTGCATCTACTACACGCCGACCCCGTGACCCCAAGCAAGTTAACAAGCCTTCTGGGAGTGTTTTCCTTCTTCTGTAAAACGTGTGGAATGATGTTCAAAAGCCAGGCACTTGAGATTAAGGGCTGTGTCTTACTAGCCTTGTCTTCTCATTGGCCTGTAGGTGTCCCCTGAATGAACGTCACTCACTGTGGTATGCGTGCCCTGTCTTATGCAGTGGTAAGTGCTGGGGGTGAGGGGCTGCTGTTCACACCGACAGATCTGAGTGGGAGTTACCCAGTTCTGGTGCCGGAGGCTCCTCCATCTGACTGCCACTTCACTCCACCATGCAGGGTTCATGGCTGGAAACTTAGCCCCAGCCCAGAGACTTGCCCAGAGCTGGTGCCTGCCACCCATTGGCTGCCATGACGGAAATCTGCGATAACTCAACGGGGCCTCGATGGCACCCCAACAGCTCGTGACATTCTCTGGGAATGAGTCCCAATTTTACTCCGGCCTCAGCCCATCTTTGAGGAATCTCATTGGTACAGCACGCGGCATGCTGGCCCCAGCTGGACTCTAAAGTTGTTCATGAGTAAAGCATCTGCCATAGTTTGCTGGCTTACTGGGATTTCACGTCACCCTGGTGAAGCTCTCCTGAGCTCCTTCCTGTCAGCTCTCTTCCACCGACAGATATTTGTGTTTTCTTTAGGTTATGCGAGGAAAAGACTGCCATCCCACAGGGCAAGTGCCACAGCTATCAGTAAGACGGCAAAGAATCTAGGTCTATCCACCTCAGCAAATTGCCCCCTGGTTTTTCAGAGCAGAGCCCTTAATTTTACTCCATAGAGTGTGGTGTAGTGGGATAAGCACCTGCTATGGATCTAGCAAGACCTGAGTTTAACTCCCGTATGGTCGTGAGCAAGTCAGCTCGACTTCAGAGGGTTTCCATTCCTTTATCAGTAACACTTCCCTTGCAGGTGGGTTGAGGGCTTAGAAAAGTAATTGCCTAAGACACAGCAGCTGCTCAACAGCATGCACTTGTCATTGCCTTCTGCCAAGAGGAAGGAACAACCCGTGAGCAGTGCTGGTGTCTGTCTTACATAATGCCATGTGATTTGTACTCGATGTGAAGTGATGCATCTGGCATCTGGTGCACTAGATCATGACCAAGCAGGTCAACAGGACAGCAGGTGCCTGGAAGGGTGAAGGGCTGTGGTGTGGCCCTGAGAGGGACTGTCCTACACAATAGAGCCTCTGAATAGTGAAGCAAAAGACAGAGGGTTGTGCTGTTCTCCCACCACTGCCATCCATGTTTACGGTATCCTCTATACAGGTCGGACTAGGAATATGGCTCAGACCCTGCTCTGCCCTCTACGTGCAGGAGAGGCTGGCATGCACTACAAACACTGAAACAGGGAGATATCTCCAGGCAGGAAGAAGGAAAAGATTCAGAGCTCATAAACTTACATACCCAAATGGAAGACTTTAAAGGCGGGAGCCATTACTGTCTGATGGCTGTTGAATACCTACCACATAAGAGGTATTCAATATGCACCACATTAGCAAAATGAAGCATAAAAATCATGCGATCATCTCAATAGATGCGCAAAAAGCATTTGACAAAATTCAGCATCCATTTGTGATAAAAGCTCTCAATAAAGAGGTATGGAAGAAACACGGTTCAACACAATAAAAGCCATATATGACAAACCCATGGCTAACATCATACTGAATACTGACAAACTAAAAGTTTTTACTCTAAGATCAGGAGCAAGACAAAGCTGCCAACTCTCACCACTTTTATTCAATATAGTATCAGAAATTCTAGCCACAGCATTAGCAAAAAAAAAAAAATCAAAAGACATCAAAAATGGAAAGAAGTAAAACAGTCATTCAAGGTGACATGACACCATCTACAGAAAACCCTAAACACACTAACAAAAAGCTTTACAACTAATAAATGAATTCAGTAAAGTTGCAGCATCAAAAATCAATGTACAGAAATCTGTTGTGTTTCTATCTATGAATAATGACCTATCAGAAAGAGGAATCAAGAAAACAATCCCATTTAAAATCGCATCAAAAAGAATAAACTATATAGGAATACATTTAACCATGTGGATGAAAGAGCTATACACTGAAAACTGTAAGACACTGATGAAAGAAACTGAAGAAGACCCAAATAAGGGGAAAGATAAAATGTAAAGATAAAATTAATGTTCATGGATTGGATGGAAGGATGTTGCCAAAATGTCCATACTACCCAAAGCAATTCACAGATTCAGGGCCATTTCTATCAAATTTCCAATGGCATTTTTTAATAAAAAGAGAAAATGAGAATCACAAAATTTGTATGGAACCACAAAAGACTCTGAATTGCCAAAACAATACTGAGAAAGAGGAACAAAGCTGGAGGAACTATGCTCCCTGATTTCAAACTCTATTACAAAGCAGTAGTCATGAAGACAGTATGGTACTAACAAAAATACACAGACGCGTAGATCAATGGAATACAATAGAAAGCCAAGAAATAGGCCCACACATGTATGGTCAATTAATTTATGGCAAAGGAACCAAAAATATCCAATGGGAAAAAGTCTCTTCAACAAATGGTGTTGGGAAAACTAGACAGCTACATGCACAAAAATAAAACGGAACCACTCTCTTAACACCACATGCAAGAATTAACTCAAAATGAATTAAAGGCTTGAACGGAACACCTAACACCATAAGACTCCTAGAAGAAAACATAGGTGCTAAGCTCCTTGACAGCAGTCTTAGTGATATATATATTTTGGAATTTGCACCCAAAGCAAAGGCAACAAATGAAAACTAAAAAAAGAAAAAAGAAAACAAACAAAAAAAAACTACATCAAACAAAAAAGGTTCTGCACAGCAAAGAGAACCATCAACAAAATGAAATGAAAAGGCAACCTACGAAATGGATGAAAATATCTGCAAATCATATATTTCATGAGGGGTTAATTCCCAAAATAAATAAATAAATCCATACAACTCAAAAGCAAAACAACACTCCAATGAAACAATGGGCAGAGGATCCGAATAGACGTTTTTCCAAAGAAGACGTCCACACGGCCGACACACACATGAAAAGATGCTGAACATCACAAGCCATCAGGGAAATGCAAGTCAAAACCACAACGAAATATCACCTCACACCTACCAGATTGGCTACTGTCAAAAAGGTAAGAAATAACAAGTGTTGGTGAGAATGTGGAGAAATGGAATTTCTCCTCGTACACTGCAGGTGGGAATGTAAATTGGTGTAGCCAGTATGGAAAACAGTATAGACATTTCTCATTAAAAATGGAACTATCATATGATCCAACAATGCCACCTCTGGGCAATTATCTGAAGAAAACAAAACTGGTAGTTTGAAAAGATATACGTGACCCTGTGTTCATTGTGGCATTATTTACAATAGCCAAATTATGGAAACAACTTGGGTGTTCACCAGTGGATAAAGAAGATGTGGTGTGCACACACACAGATACGCACACACAGAGGAATGTCACTCAGCCATAGAAAAGAATGAAATCTTACCATTTGCAGCAACATGGATGGACCTAGAGTATATTACGCTAAGTGAAATAAGTCAGAGACAGTCAACTGTCATACGCTTTCATGTCTACATAGAATTTAAATAACAAAACACCAAAAAACAAGGTCATATATACAGAGAACAGATGGGTGGTTGCCAGAGGTGAACGGTGGAGGTGGGCCTAAGTGAAGGTGGTCCAAAGTTACGAACTTCCAGTTATAAATAAATATGTCATGGGGATATGATGTACAGCATGATTACCATAGTTAATAATAATGTACCGCACATTAGCAAGTTGCTAAAAGGGTACATCTTACAAGTTCTCATCACACACACAAAGTTGGTAATCATGTATAGTGACGGATATTAACAGGACTTACTAGACAGATGTTAACTAGACTTACTCCTTTCACAATACACACAAATATTGAATCATTATGTTGTACACCTGAAACTAATGTACTGTTGCATGTCAATGATACCTTAATTAAAAATAAGTAAATGAATAAAAAAATATGGATTTCATGACCCCCAAAATAATAATGATAAACAAATTAGACATTAGTGGTAAATATCAAGAAAGAGGTTTCAAAAAAGAGAGATTTTTAAAATTGGGAAAATGGAAGCATGTATCAGATTATATATATTTTACGGTCTTGTTGGGAAGCATTTTAGTTAGATTGAGACTTTCTTGGGGAGTACCCAGGGGGGACTCAATCACATCAAGGAATAAAAATTGGGAAATGACTGATTCAGAAGGAATGGTTTTAAAAATGCAATCATTTGATCTACAGAGGGGAAAACTAACGTGTAATGTCAAAAAAGCCCCAATAATTTTCTTGTGTTATATAATTTCTCTCTTAACCAATTAAAGTAATAACTGTACTTAGTTTCAAAGGACAATTAAAAAAAAAAAACTGTCTCAAGAAGCCCGTTAAAGGAGGAATATATTACCTGGCAGGTAGAACACATTAGCCAGCCCCAGGTACTGACAGTTACACACGAAGTCACTCACACACACACCAGGAAGCCACCTCAAGGCTCTGTGGATTCAGAAGCCAGGCTGAGTGTTTCCAGGGACTAAAGGTTGGCTGGGAGGGAGCAAAGATGGCAGAGGCCTAGCACACAGGGCTCACCTGGCAAGGTTTTCCTGGCGCAGAGAGGAAACATAAGAAACTTTAGGCTAGAGCCTGGGAAAAGAGGCCTCTGGCAAATGACAGCTGACCCTTGAACAAGGTGGGAGGTTAGGGGCGCCGACCCCCATGCAGTCAAAAGTCTCCGTGTAACTTCTGACTCCCCCCTCAGACTAACTACTGATAACGTACTGTTGACCTGAAGCCTTACAGATAACGTCAGCAATCAGTCAACACATATTTCCTATGTTATATGTATTATAGACTATATTCTTGCGATAAAGTCAGCTAGCGAAAAGAAAATGCTAGTAAGAAAATCATAAAACACACCTAAGATCCTGCCTATAAAAAATATGCAGACAAACGGACCCGCACAGTTCAAACCCGTGTTGTTCGAGGGTAAACTGTATATGCTTCTTGTTTATCAAAGCAGGGCCTTGACCTATTTGCGACCCACCTGCCCACCTCCCTGGGAGAGCTGCAGAGGGTGGAGGCAGTAGGAGGAGATGAGGTTTGACAAAATGCTACTTTCTATTCTTTCTTTCCTAAAATGGACTCAAGGTGATATTCTCAAAGGGATGATGCCAGTTTATCCTTTGAAATTGTAGGGTCCTATTGCTAAAATGCTATCTTTTATTCAAGCCAGAGATGCCTGGGGTCACAGGGAATGTCTTTGTGTATTTTCAGTGTGGTCTTGTGATTTCTGGCAGTGCCATGGGTCTGGGCAAGCCGCCTTTTGGGACAATGACCCTTCAAATGTCAACAAGCCACTCTCCTTGGAGAGATTAGAGAGGAAGACGGTCAGTCCGGGCATGGCATTTGAAACACCCTTTGCCAATACTACTACGCTTTTTGAATGCTCTTATTAAACTATTAAAATTTGCTTAGTCACCCAGGAGTGCACAATTCGACTGTACTTTTTCGTCAAATATCTGCTCTCTTAGGTAAATTGTATTCAGTCTCATCCACTTCAGGAGAGTGCTTCCTTGGCCATCTAATGGTGGAATAACAGCACCCAACTCACAGAATGAGGACTGGGTGAGGCAGTGTTTCTATAAATCCGGAATCCATGGGTCTAAGTCTCTGTAGCCATAATGCTACATGACCTTTGACATTTTGTGTAACTTTCCTGGCTCATTTTTCTCAAAGGCAGAATCGCAATAATAATTCAAAGGGGTGCCATTTAATTTTATTTCATTTTTTAAAGCTTATGTTTATGTTGTGTTTTCAAGCTCCCTCATGTTATGGGAAAAAAAAGCATTAAAATAAAAATCACAGGGTGTCTGGGTGGCTCAGTCGGTTGGGCATCCGACTTCAGCTCGGGTCATGATCTCACAGTTCATGGGTTCGAGCCCCACGTCAGGCTCTGTGCTGGCAGCTCAGAGCCCAGAGCCTGCTTCGGATTCTGTGTCTCTCTCTCTCTCTGCCCCTCCCCTGCTCACACTCTGTCCCCCCCCAAAATAAATATTAAAAAATTTTTAAAAATAAAATAAAATAAATGAGAATCACAAAGGTAATAGTTCTAAAACCTAACTAAATAAGAAATGGCAACTAGGAGAGTATAGACCGTCCTCGGTGATGCTTCCTCATTGCTCATTTGGATTCGGCCCACACCAGTTCAGCATGTAATAAGATGAGGCCCTTAAAAATTCATACTGAATTTCATCATTTCTGTCCATGTACAAATTCCATGCTGGCTCAGGGTAATTTCTGCGAAGTGACTGTGCCTTTCTCGTAATTTATGTTCTCTTTTCACTCTGCGGGGGCTGGACGCAGATGCCTGCAGGAGTGTGAGTTTGATTAAGCCGTTGTGGGTTCTACCTGTGTGAGTGTCTCTGCGCCATTCCTGGCTGGGCTGGTGCTTCCAAACCCCACTGGGCAGAAGGGCTGAAGGTGGATAGTTCTCAGTCTGTGCACCAAAAAGGGTGTGATGGCTCAGCTAGCAACCCCAGGAGCCAAACAAAGGAAAGTGTGGCACTACATTCCCTTACCCAGAGCAAACACTTCTATATTGCTCCAAGGGACACCCTGGACCTAGGCAAACTTGGGAAATTCAAAGGCTGATCCCTAGGGTCAGTGTAATGGGTCTCAAGGCTGCTGGAGAATTTCCTGATCTAGGAAGCTTGAGGGTGAGATGGAAGGAGGTGTGTGTGTGTGCATGTGTGTGTGTGCGTGCTGGCGAGGCAGAAATAGAAAGGTCTGCCATCGCTAAGAATCCATACTCCTTTTGGAATAGGTTGCCTGTGCCTGTGATGTAATGAGGCCTATGTCCCAGAAGACTTAAGTCAGCAACCTCTTCCGGGGAGCACCAGGATTGGTTAGTTGTTTGACTTCCAGACATTTTGGGGGGGGGGGCAGGCCTCTTCTGGCTTTGGAGTTAAGCCTCTCTGGGTAGCTTACCTCACTACCAAGACATTACTCTCTGATCTCCAATTCTGGGCCCGGGAAAGGATGGTCGTCAATGGCTCAAAATTCTATTCAAGTCACTAGAGGATTTTGAGCACTTAACTCCACGTCAGGCATCCTGAGTCACAAATGGAGGACAGTGGTGACCAAGATGGTGGTTCCAATTTCAAGGAATTTACAAAACAATAATAGCTTCCCATGTGCTAGCCATATCTCAAGCTCTGTCCTAAGCCCTCGATACTTAATCTTTACCACATCTGTATGTAGTAGAGGTACTCATGTTATCCCTGTTTTACAGATGAGAACACTGAGTCACAGAAGATCAGTTAACTTACCTAAAATAACACAGCTAGTCCGTTGCAGAGCCAGGGTTTGAACCCCGGCAGTCTGACTCTAGAGTTGATGCTTCAACTATGACCGTTCGCTACGTTAGACCATCGAGGGGAGGTCTGCAGAAGGCGCATGTATGTTAAGTGCTGTGGCATTGAGCACAGACATGGTGAGAGCAGAGGAAATCATCATGGGGAGATGAGGTAACCAGACATTACTTTCCAGAGGAGGTGAGGTCTAAGCCGAGATCAAAGGTGGGGCTCCTTGCTAGGCAAGGTGGATGGGCACAGGGGCTTGGGGACAGAGAAAAGGAAATGCAAAAGTCTCATGGTGAGAGAGAGCATGGCTTGTTTAAAGAATAGAAGGAATTCAGGGTGGTTGAATCACAGATTGCATGGCAGGAAACATTCAGAATGAGGTAGGAGAGCCTTATTTACTCACTCAGCAAACATTCATTGAGCACCTGCTGCGTGTCAGGCATTGAGGCAAGACAACACGGATTGATACAAATAAGGTGATGCCCTCCTGGAGCTGATCATCTAAAACCTGACATGACGCCTCCTCATCTCACCAGCGAAAAAACTTAATTAAACTTGGAAAGAAGGCAAAAGGTGAGTAGCATGGTCTCTCAATATCGACCGCCGCACTGTGTAACAGACTCACACCAAGATTGTTGCAGTGTCTAGAGCAACGTGCCTGTGTTTGACATTGGTATTTACCGGTAGTTATGAAATCACTGTTGGTGAAGTTAAATGCCCCATGTAGGTATCTATCAGGTAGAAAAGATAACCTCAAAGGTAACAGTTTTACTGACCTATAGCATGTTAACAAATTTTATCTGTCTCAGTGCGTTGCTTTTCTATCGTTGCCATAGCAAATAACTACTGACTCAGTGGCTTAAGAGGACACCAATGTATCATTTTACAGCTTGAAAGGTCAAAAGGTCAAAGCAGGTGTCACCACACTGAAACCGATTTGTATGTAGACTGCATTGCCTTCTGGAGGCTCAAGGGCAGAATCCTTTTCCTGCTCATTCCAGTTGTGGGAAGAATACATCTTTTCAGGTGTAGGACAGAGGCCCTTGCGTTCTTGCCAACTGTAAAGTGAGGGCCATTTGTAGCTGACCGAGGCCTCCGTTTCTTAGCCTATGACCCTCTTCTTCAGTCTCAATGAGAAAGAATGAACTATGGCCCTTTGTAGCAACGTGGATGGAACTGGAGAGTGTGATGCTAAGTGAAATAAGCCATACAGAGAAAGACAGATACCATATGGTTTCACTCTTATGTGGATCCTGAGAAACTTAACAGAAACCCATGGGGGAGGGGAAGGAAAAAAAAAAAAGAGGTTAGAGTGGGAGAGAGCCAAAGCATAAGAGCCTCTTAAAAACTGAGAACAGGGGCGCCTGGGTGGCTCAGTCGGTTGAGCGTCCGACTTCAGCT
The DNA here is from genome assembly GCF_022837055.1 of Prionailurus viverrinus. NCBI lineage: Eukaryota > Metazoa > Chordata > Mammalia > Carnivora > Felidae > Prionailurus > Prionailurus viverrinus. The sequence goes on along the minus strand of NC_062561.1, from coordinate 113,801,691 downwards.
CAGGTCATGATCTCGCGGTCCGTGAGTTCGAGCCCCGCGTCTGGCTCTGGGCTGATGGCTCAGAGCCTGGAGCCTGCTTCCGATTCTGTGTCTCCCTCTCTCTCTGCCCCTCCCCCGTTCATGCTCTGTCTCTCTCTGTCTCAAAAATAAATAAATGTTAAAAAAAAATTTTAAAAAAAAAACTGAGAACAAACTGAGGGTTGATGGGGGGTGGGAGGGAGGGGAGGGTGGGTGATGGACATTGAAGAGGACATTTTTTGGGATGAGCACTGGATGTGGTATGGAAACCAATTTGACAATAAATTTCATATATTGAAAAAAATAAAAAAGAAAAAAAAAGAAAAGAAAAAAAAAGTGAGCAACAGGGGTTCCTTTTCACATCACATCATCCCCCTCGCCTACATTTCTGTCACCCTCTTCCCCTTTTAAAGACTTGTAATTAAACTGCGCCTCCCCAGATAATCTAGGATTATCTCCCATCTCAAGATCCTTAACCTAAATCACAGCTTCAAAATCTCTTTCGTCAGGTAAAAATCACATGAATATGTGTTCTGAGGATCTGAGTGTTGACATCTTTGGGGAACCCTGTTTCAGCCCACCCCATTATAATGACTACCGTTATTTAAGAATGCCCCCCCTTTTTTTGTAAACTATGTAACCCCGTTCCTCAAAATGCCATTTTAACTATCTTTACCAATCTTACTAGTTCCCTTATGGATGAGTCAGTAAATCTGTAACACGTTTATTCTACATTTGTACATTTTTAACTTTTTGAAAACTGTAGTAATTATACCCATCAGTTCTGGAGGCTTCGATAAGATTGCCAAGTGGTCTAACCTGCCAGGGTCCATTTAACTATGATGCACGGGGAGCAGACCTCATGGGCTGTCCAGCCTAGCATGCTATTTTGGCTCCTGGGATGGAGTGCAAATGATAAACATGGTAATAAACGTTATCTTCCCTAGCTCTCTGTCTCTGAAATCGAATTCTAAGTTGTTCTTTTTAATTTCTGCTCCTTGACCAACTTTAGTCCTGGTTCTGATTAGTGCATGGCTGGGACGTTATCGGCCATTGTTGACTACAATGACCAGGGCCCCAGCTTTCTGGGCTGATCATTTGGTGATTTCTCCTGAAATGGTGGCATCTATTCTCTGTTGGGTAAGAAACCGGTTTGTTAGTCTTTTCTGTTTGTCCGTTTGGCAACTTGTGACCTCAAATCAATTAGGAAAATATTTTATTCTTCCCGGAATGAAGAACAGCCCTTTGAGATCTGGAACGGTGAATTTTTCTATTTCTCTCTGTTCATGGCCGGTAACTATGTAAAGCTACAAGGTCTCTGAAGGGTTGTGCGTAATTAAGAAAAGCTTTACTTTTCATTGCGATATATTTCCCTTTTCCTGAAGTATTAATTAATTAGATTACAATGTCTCACAAATGAAAGTAATTAATTGCTTTATAGAGATTTTAAGCACTTAAATAAATTACGTATATTCCCAGAATTACCCTCCAAATAAACTAAGCTTCCGATATTTTAAATGGATTGGCTTACCAAAATCCTTTCTTATAGAAAATACTAGCTAAGAAGCATTTTTATAAGAATCAAAATTCAAGTAATCAAGATGAATCCTTAAGCAAATCATGCTGATTTAATCTTTTGGCTTAACAATAGTTATACACATTTTCTCTGGTTTTATCAGTATGAGGTATAATATAACAATTATTGAAAGCAAGGTTTGGTATATTTTCCATGAATAAGCTAGTTAATCTGAACTTCCTAAAGTGTTTGTTTGTTTTTGAGAGAGAGAGAAAGAGTAGGGGAGAGGAGCAGAGAGAGAGAGAGAGAGAGAGAGAGAATCTTAAGCCACCTCCATGCCCAGTGCAAAGCCCAACAAAAGTGGGCTGGATGCCGTGACCATGCGATAATGACTGTGAGATCATGACCTGAGTCGAAATCAAGAGTCAGAAGCTTAAATGACCGAGCCACCCAGTTAACCATGAACTTCCTAAACCTTTTATGTTAACTTACTGGCTAGATAAGCTAATATTATACCTACATAATATTGAGGATTGTGAAATATGTAAAAATTTTAAGTACATTGAACAGTAATTCTAAAAAACCTTTATAAAAAATTTTTTTTAATGTTTATTTTTAATGCAGGGGGAGGGTGGGGTGGGCAGAGCACAAGCAGGGAAGGGGCAGAGAGAGAGGGAGACACAGAATCCGAAGCAGGCTCCAGGCTCTGAGCCGTAAGCACAGAGCCTGACACAGGGCTTGAACTCACAAATCGTGAGATCATGACTTGAGCTGAAGTTGGATGCTCAACCAACTGAACCACCCAGGCGCCCCTAAAAAACCTTTTATATCCACAGCAACTGTGCTTGTAGTGTGTCCGTTTGAACATAATTTCCGATATCCTTAGTTAACTTTAAAATCGTAGACTAATGTTAAATTGAGTAAATTAATGAATAATTTTTGGATACCCAGGTAATTTCTAAACAAAATAAAATACAGAGATCTTGGTTATTTAGTAAAGTATTAATATATAAAAATATATACTTTTGCCTCCTATTTTCATGGTATGGAGTAGCTATATCTTTGGGTGCTGTTAATGGACGTGTTCCTTTTGCCACTTTGAGAACACGTAAGAGGCATGTGAGTAACCAAGGGGGTCGTATTACATGTTCTTGTGAGATTTCTGGGCTGTGTTGATAGGTGGTTCTCAATTCCCTACCTAGCTTTCATTTCTCTGAGATAAAATTGAGTTGCTTTGGTTAAAAGTTTTAATCAATACAAATGATTAACACTATATACCAGGAGTAATGACAAAGTAATGACTACTTAAAGCTAACAGGATGTATCTCTTAAGGGAAAGAGGGATAGGTTTGGCTTAAAGCATCCGGGCGTTCCCGAATGTGGAAAAGACAAAACTTGGATACGGAAAGGTGTAGAAGGTTCGTATAAATTAGATGTTATTCACCCTGGCTTAGAATATCTGCAAATAATGAGTCTGGTGTAATCAAAGGGGTGTGCTAAAATTTTGGAAAAGTGTGCTCATGGCTGATGGGCTTATTCCCAAGGAAAGTTAAACAAAAGAGGTAGGGGAACTGCGGAATCCTTACTGCCAAAGCTGATATTAATTTCAAACTAGAATTTGATTTCTCTCTGTTAAAATGATAAATTGATCTTAGAACACGTAGCCTGCTTTTACAAGGGAGAGAACAAGGTTATTCACTATCTTCTGTGTTATCTGTCTGGATAGCAAGGCTCCTAAGTCTTACCAGAATAATTTTCTGTGCTTTGCACTTACTTCATCATCATCACCTTGATTTTCAAGGAACCAAGGTTTCACAAAACCGTGTCACCTTCTTCCAGAATTTACTTAAAATATTCTATTGCCACTTTGATTAATAGGTAACCAAGCTACTGTTTCTATCTTAATCAAGCTTCCAGATTTCCTCTCCTAACTCTTGATTTTGCCATCAGAGAACCAGACCATCGTTTAGAGAAAAGATTGATTATTTCTTTTACACCCAAATATCTTTGCGATGTCCCAAAGTTCCCATGGGAACTCACAAAGATTTCTTCTTTAATATTACATATAAAAAATTGCTAAAAATAATTAGGATTGTTTCTGCACGTTTCTTAATTAGTTCCACACTGTTGTACAAGCTAAATGACAACAAATGATGTGTCAAAGCACAGAAGAGTTTTGTACAGGTAAAACGTTATTGATATTAATGTGGCATAAGTTATCCGTATTATAGAAGGGAATGCGAAGTCCCAAAGATTTGCCAATGCTCTCACTGTCCACAATATGTTCTTGCCTGAGAGGGAACATTAATTTTCAAGGAAACAGTTATGTATTATATCCCAACAGAGAATTTAAGTCTCCTCTTTTTTGATATTATTATCTGCTGCACAAAATGAACCACAGATACATAGTCTCGTCTACCTCTGGTTTTCACTCTCCTCTGACATGTTCCTGAAGGCCTGCAGGCTAGAATCTGTATCTTTGATAAAGAAAAACTCACAGTCTTGAGGAAAGGACTGACTGTATTGGATACCAATAACTATTGATGCGTCAAGACTAGGCTTACGGGTAAAAGCTCCAATGTGTAAAGCTGACATTATCTAGACAACTGTCAGACTGTATTAGGGGACTGGTCAGAACTTCTAACATTGTGTTTAGTTCACAAGTAGACAATTTTACACAAGGAGCTGCTGACTCAAGATCCAGGGGGATAAATTTAATGACATAGGACTGAATTAACTAATGAGGGAAAACCAGACTGAAATTTAAATGGTAGTTATCTACTTCGGCATATGTTAATTTTTTAATGTTCTATTTATCATAATGCATGAGAGGAGATTTTTACTCTTCCTTTTTAATCTCTCTCAGTGTAGTAGACGATGCTTTAGGAAACTGAAAAGAGGACACTTTTTTAATGTTTATTTGTTTTGAAAGAGAGACAGATAGCAAGAGCAAGCATGAGCCGGGGAGGGGCAGAGAGAGAGGGGGAGAAAGAGTCCCAAGTAGGCTCTGAACTGTCAGTGCAGAGCCCAATGCGGGGCTCAATCCCACAAACTGTGAGATCATGACCTGAGCTAAAAACAAGAGTAGGACGCTTAACCAGTTGAGCCACCCAGGCGCCCCTGAAAGAGGGCACTTGTAAGGATATCTGCTTGTTACTGTCACCTCTGAATTCAGAGACGAGGATGTTTATTGAGATGCTTTACTTTGCACAGCAATATAGTTATTTGCGTAGGTTCAGTGAGGATTTGGCCTCCTTTTTACCAAGATATAATTTGACAAATTAGCTGTGCAACTAAGGCCAGATCTGGAGTGTCATGTTGAAAAGGAACCTCACTTAATCAAGTGTGACAAGCTCACCTTTACAAAGGTATATTTAACATGTGGCGTCAATGTTTACAAAGCTCTCCCAGGAAACCTGGCCTGAGACGTGTTCTATGCCATACAGGCTCCCAGCCTCCCAGAGGTAAGGAAAGTCACTTCCTGGAGTACCCGTGATCATAATAAAACATGGGCAATCTTAAAGAATTCACCAAAATTTACTAGCACTTCATGTAAGATCTGTCTGGTGGAGTTTCTTGGACCTTGGTTTCTTGCGTCAGAATAGAAGTCCAAATCATCAAGACTTTTAAACAGCCCAAGCTGAGATTCTTTAATAAAATTTCCAGACAGAAGTTAATTCTCTGGCTTTAGAGAGGCCTCAGTACCTCTGGCTCAAGGAAGATTATAATGGTTAAGCAACACTGCTTACTTTACCTTTGTAAACAATCAAGCTAAAACATGAGACCAGCCTTTGGGGTGGTCAAGAATAATCTCTGGATATTAATTATAATAAAAAATGGGGGGACAATTAGAAAAGATCTTTTAAAATTTGGAAAAATAGGCAAAGAGAGGGCAGCATGTCTATTTAAGGTTATAAAGGAGAACTGTTTCATAGGCTTATTTGAGAATTTAACTAAATTTCCAGGGAAATATACCTGTATTTGGCTGTGCCATTAAGGGATGAGACCCAGCGAAGTCACACGTACCATGCAGATTTCTCTAAGGTGACAAAGATTACCCTACATGTTAGGCTTCACTGCTCTACAGAATATTCCAGTTTTATGTTTGACTCAGAAAATTTATTTCAGAATGCCTTTATCCAGTAGATGAGATCACCCTGTTCTTCAAAATGCTCTTTTTTTTTGAGAGAGAGAGAGAGAGAGAGCGCGCGCAGAGAGAGAGCTGGAGAGGGACAGAAGGAGAGGAAGAGGAAGAGAGAGAATCCCAAGCAGGCTCCACGCCCAGTGCAAAGCCTGATGTGGGGCTTGATCTCATGACCTCAAGACTAAGAGATCATGACCTGAGCTGAAATCAAGAACCAGATGCTCAAGGCACCCCTCAAAATGCTCTTTGAACCACCTTTATCATATTACTGGTTTCCTCATTATTTAGTTGGTAACTTTTGACACATATACATTCTATATCATTAAAGAGTCATGCTTTTCATTGTGTGAAAATTATGATTGTACATACATTACCTCACAAGATGGAGAATAGGGTGGAAACAGCCTCTCTTTCCTTCCCAGTTCCAGAAGGTGCCATCCCCTTGGCTTCTGACTGAACGGCTCTTCCCCCTCTCGCTCTGTTCCCCTCCTGGCTCGCCAGGAGCTGTGCAGTGGCTGTGGTCAACCTTTTTCTGAGCCTCTTGTTAACTGCCTCAGAGTCTTAGGCCTGCATTACAATTCCTGTCTCACTTCTCTGGGAGTAAATCAGTGCTTGCTCTAAGCTGTTCCAGACACAGCTAGAGAGGCATAGGGAAGGAGACGTTTTTGCCATATTACCCACTCCTGACAGGGCTGTTTATTTATTTATCTATCCAATGATTTATTTATTTATCCAGGGTTGATTTATTATTTATTATTCAGTATCCATTCATTAAGTCCTCAGAAACTAGCATCAGAACCACAGTGGGGGGGGGGAGGCGAGGAGGGGCGCCTGGGTGGCTTAGTCGGTTGGGCATCCGACTTCGGCTCAGGTCATGATCTCACGGTCCGTGAGTTCAAGCCCCATGCCGGGTTCTGTACTGACAGCTCAGAGCCTAGAGCCTGCTTCGGATTCTGCATCTCGCTCTCTCTCTGCCCCTCCCCTGCTCATGCTCTGTCTCTCTCTGTCTCAAAAATAAATAAAAACATTAAAAAAATTTTTTTTTTAAAAAAAGAACCACAGTGGGCGGTTTAATGATATAATTAGGTAAACCCTTAAAAGCTGACATTTAAGTGACTGTATATCATGGAATAATTGATAATGCAAATACCTTTTGTGTGTGTGTGTGTGTGTGTGTGTGTCTGTGTACAATATGCAGCTATGTGTGTAACAAACTCCAAATTTTCTGCAGTTGAGTGCATAAATTTATTATCCTTGCAGAATCCAGTCTGTGATGGAGGCATTCGTTCAGGAACCCAGGCTACAGATTGTCTGCCATCTTCAATGTGTGACTACTTCCAAAGTTGCGCTGGGTATTGGTATTCAGCTGGTGGCTGCTGAAGAGACATTTGAAGATTGGGTGAGAGGTTTTCAGGGGTCAGGCTTGAAAAGGTATCTTCCACCACATCCCCTAGGACAGAACTCAGTGACAGAGTCACAGTGACCCGCAAGGCAGGTGGGGTTGCAGGCCAGCTGTGTTCCTAGATGGAGAGAGAAATGGTCTTGGTAATAGCTACCGAGTCCTTACCACAGCTTCTGGAAGTCAGAATCCAGGAGTCCCTTCAGCCCTCGCTAATGCTGACTTTGGAGGTCCCTAGAAGGGGGGTGTGAGGTCGTGTCTATTGAAAACCTCATTTCACTCACTTGAGCTACTGGCTCAGGAACAAGTGTTATGTTAGTACAATCGTGAAAGTGACTATTTCTTGTCCACAGACCCCGGGGGCAGACAGAGTCCTTTTCCTTCTTCTCCTTTATCCTCACAGATAGGAAGCCTTCAGTGTTATTCCCAGAATTTCATTCAGTAGGGAGTGGGAAACAGTTGTCAGCCCCGGTGTGGGGATTGAGAGGATCCAGGTAAGCTTCTGGAAGGTGACTGAAGGCTGCCATCATTGGCTTCACCTGCAGGACCCGGTAGGTGATTCAGCACGTGAAAAACACCTGGAACTACAGGGTTTCAGAGTTTCTAGCTTACCCCTTCAGCATTCTTTTTGTTGTTGTTGTTTATTATTTTTGAGAGAGACAGAGCTTGAGCGGGGGAGGGGCAGAGAGAGAGGGAGACACAGAATCCGAAGCAGGCTCCAGGCTCTGAACTGACAGCACAGAGCCTGATGCGAGACTCAAACCGATGAACCGTGAGGTCATGACCTGAGCCAAAGTGGGACGCTTAACTGAGCCACCCAGGCGCCCCATCCCTGTTCCGCATTTCTAGCTTCAGAGAGGTTAAGCCATTTTCCCTAAACACCGGACTAATTCACGGTAGAACGTAAACAAAGCCAAGTTCTGCCAGGCAGCACTCCATCAAGCAGTGAATGATTCCCCTTTCACTTTAATGCAAAAGACAACAAAAGTGTTGAGTCAGAAGTCTGTGTAGATATAGTTTTTCCTGAATTGAATTTTCTGGTTAACTCTATTTTAGTCAGATAGCCTTTCTACTTCAACCTGTGCAGCTCAATAGTCTCCTAACGCATACCGGCTGGCTTGCCGGCCTTCCTAAGCAGTGTTTCAAAACAGGCCCACAACGTTGCCTTAACGTTGTCTCGTAGGGACAATTACTACTCACAAGCAGGGAAGGGGATGACAATTTTCAGTCACCCACAGCTCAATCATGGTGACCTGAATATACTGTGAGAACCAGTTTTCAGTTATTTTGTCCCTTTAACCACCTCTCAATTTCAGACTTCAGGTCACGGGACAGAGTGCTTCCTCGCCGTTCTGGACCAAGTGTTCTTGCTGCTAGCTGAGGGCACCGTGGATGTGAGCCCACCTTCATCTCCGCCATTCACCACCCTCACTTAGGGAAGAGGCCTAGATAGGTCTGTAAGAACATCTCAAAAATAACAGAGTTCACTTTGTGCGTTGTTTTTGAAGAGTAGCTATCAAACAAGAACCATGCTAATTTTGGGTCCCACACTCGCATCGCATGATGACCATGTACGGAAGCTTTACGTCATAAATCCACTCAAGGACTGTATATACTAAATAAGGATTAAAGCTTTTTCTTTTAGTTATCATCGCTTCTCGCTATTTTATCTCTCTCTCTCTTTTTTTAACGTTAATTTATTTTTGAAAGAGAGAGTACAAGTGGGGGAAGGGCAGAGAGAGAGGGAGACACAGAATCCAAAGCAGGCTCCAGGTTCTGAGCTGTCAGCACAGAGCCCGATGCGGGGCTCAAACCCACGAGCCATGAGATCATGACCGGAGCTGAAGTCGGATGCTTAACCAACTGAGCCACCCAAGATCCCCTACATTCCTCTCTTCTTAAAATTACATTATCTTATCATTTAAAGAGACTGCAGGCATGCTTCCTTCTAGTCATGGAGACACTGAGCCTGGGAAATTTGAGGCCACGTTCACAAGGTCACAGACAGCACCTGTGGCAGCCCGGTTCTCCTGACTCAAGTTCTGTCTCTGCATTTGGAAATAAAGTTTGCACAGAGTTGTCCATTTTCAACTGAAACCTTGGAATGTGTCCTCCCTCTTTCCCTGGTACTGCAACAATAATCATCGGTCAAGCAAAAATCCCACGGCCATATAATTGAGGACTGCGATACTCTGATGGAATTTCCCCTTCAGACGTGGGGAGGGTGTCAGAAAAGAGAGACCTGGTGCCTTGTTTCGGCCAGGCAGCCCTACTGGGCCGTATTACTTTGTTTTCACAACATTGTAAGAGAAGTCATCGTCCCCACCATACAGATGAGGAAATGGCACCTCTGAATTACAGTCTTTCCCCATATCATGAAATTGGCATATGGAGAAACCAAACTAGAACCTGGCCTATCTGGCCACATCCTGAAGGATGACTCCTCCTGCTCTTTCAAGACAACAGAAGGTCCTATTTATATCCCAGTTCCCATTAGTCCTGGAGTCCAGGTTCCCCACAAAGAGCATCTCCTAAATAGTGACTCTCTCTCACCCTGACCATGAGGCTCCCCTCAGATAGAATGCTCCCTGAGGTGCCCCAAATCCTTTTGCTGCCTGAAGAAAGATATGGGCAGTTTTTCAGGTGCCCAAGAATGCAGAGGATATTCACCCAAACCTGACATAAGTGTGGGTACTCTCGTAAGAAATTGCTTTGCAGAGACCAGCTAGTAACCTGGGGATGTGTGGGAGTCTTGGAATTCATACAGACCACTGCTTCTATCCGTTATCTTTCAAAAAACATCTTATGAAAATATTTTGCACACACGGAAATAACTCACCATCCAGTTTTTAACATTCAAGTTAGCCTTTTGTCATGTTTCTTTCTGAGTGTGCTTTTTAACAATTGTTTTAAGTTTTTTTAATTATTTTGAGAAAGAGAGAGAGCATGCACACAAGAGGGAGAGGGGCAGAAAGAGAGAGACACACAGAATCCCAAGCAGCCTCCCCATCATAAGAGCACAGGGGCTGAAACTCATGAACCCGCAAGTACATGACCTGACCTGAGTTCAAGAGTCAGGTGCTTAACTGACTGTGCCACCCAGGTGCCCCCTGATTTTTCTTTTTTAAAGGAAAATCTGAAATTGAGGTTTATTCTGTTATCTATGTTTTTATATTATTACTACATAGATAAATATCCACACGTGGCCTTGTTTTGTCTTTTAAAAATTCACACAGTTTTTATCTTTTGCAACTTTCCTTTTGCAGTGGACATTGGTTCCTCGATACTCTCATGTTGATATATTTGTCTGGAGTTCATGCGTGTCCGCTGTAGGACAGCATCTCAATGTATGAATATACCACAATTTATCAATTCATCCCTCCTCTGAAAGATATTAAAGTTATTTTGAATTATATTTGCAATTATAAATGGTAATGGTTAATTTCATACATCAGGCTGACTGGGCCATGGGGTATCCAGACATTGGCTCAAATATCACTCTGAGTATTTCTGTGGGTGTTTGAGGATGAAATTAACATTTAAATCAGTAGAACGAAGGCAGACGGCCTCCCTAATTCGGGTGGGCCTCACCCAATCAGTTGAAGGCCTGGAGAGAACGACACGACAGACCTACTCACCCCGAAATAAAAGAGGATTCCTCCTGCCTGGCTGCCTTTGACCTGGGATAGCCCCCTTTTCCCGTCTTCAGACTCAAACTGAAGTATCACCTCTCCCTCGGTCACGAATCTGTCCATCTTTGAATTTTGTTTTTTTCAACGTTTTTTATTTATTTTTGGGACAGAGAGAGACAGAGCATGAACGGGGGAGGGGCAGAGAGAGAGGGAGACACAGAATCGGAAACAGGCTCCAGGCTCCGAGCCATCAGCCCAGAGCCTGACGCGGGGCTCGAACTCACGGACCGCGAGATCGTGACCTGGCTGAAGTCGGACGCTTAACCGACTGCGCCACCCAGGCGCCCCACGAATCTGTTCATCTTTGAACTGACACTACACCACTGGGTCTCCTGGGTCTCCTGCTTTTTAAAAATTGTTTTAAGTTTTTTTAATTATTTTGAGAAAGAGAGAGAGCATGCACACAAGTCACACTGCCACGTCTCGGCGGCCTCCACAGTCATAGGAGACAATTCCTTCTGATAAATGTCTTTCCATATATACACACCTCCTACTGGTTCCATTTCTCTACAGAACCCTGACTAATACACAAAGCTGGGCCTTTTATGCAGGCCTTCTGGGCATGCTTAGAGTGTAGACCTAAGAAAGGGCCTCCGAAACCATCTACCTCTATGATCTCAGGATTCCCTCCTTCATTCAAGCCACCATCCCTGCAAACAAGGCAGAATCTCCATTTCCTTTGTGATGCTTCACAACTTACTCTACTTACGTGTCCGTCCTAGCCTTTCTGTAACAGCGGGGGCATCTTACACGGCACGAGGCGGCCTCCTTCCTTCTCCAGCCCAAGTCTTCTCAGGTGACTGTTTCATTCTATCCAGGCGCTCCTTCCATTCCTCCAGCCCTCTCTTCCCCTTCCTTCCTCCCACCCTCAGCTGCTGACTTAGAGCAGGGCAGGCACTTTCTAGGTGTGGGAGACTCAAATAAGCATTAACATAGCTCCCCCACCCCCGCCCCCACCCCCACCCCCTTGAGCAGCTCTGAGCTCAGGAGTCCATGGAAAAGGTAAACCAACTACCGTCAAACCCTCAAACTAAGGCCTTGCCTGCAAAAAGAGCGCCACGCCAGGTGCAGAGGGAGGCCCTGGGGAGGGTATCCGGCCAGGCAGGCTGCCAGGAAGGGGAGAGCCCACAGGCAGGAGTCCCGAGGGAGGGGTCCTGCAGCTAGGTCTGAGCGAAGTGTGCGGATTTCTCAGTTGCACCAAGGAGGAGAAGAAACAAAGACGTTCTAGTAGAGAGAAGAGCTGCAACAAAGCATGCGGCTGGGAAAAGGCTGAGCAGGATCAAGTCAAAATGAGCTGAATGAGGCTGGAGACGCAGGCCAGCTTCTACTGTCGATGATGCCAGTTGTAGGAGGAAGGATGGGGGAAGAAGTCAGAAGCTGATATTATTTATTCGAGGGAAAGCTAGATCTCCAAAGCTATATGCTCCAATTATTAATGGCACCAGTCTCCAAAGCCTCTGATCATGATAGGTATTTCCATAAAGAAAATTATTACGAATGTATGAGCAGTGACAATTACATTATAGATTTGGTCGTCTCCTAGTAGGGCGCCCGGTTGGCCAAGTTCGGCTCGAATTAGTTCGGCTCGAATTCCTACTATGCCCGCTCAGGCACGGAATAGGAGGTAGAGAGTGCCAGCGTCTCTGTGGTTAGTAGAAAATAATCAAATAATCAGCGGTTTATGAACGTAGGTAAAATGGCAGAGTAGAAGTTAGACTGTAAATCTATGAACAGAGGTTCAGGCCCTCTTTTCACCAAGCTCGTGGTGAAATATCACATTGAATTGCAAATTCAAAGCTGCTGCCAGGACTTCTCCGGCCTTTTTTCCCCAGCCTGTTGGAGAAGTCGATGAAAGTGAGTTGATTAGGGTATTTAGCTGTTAACAGCCCTCTGAGGGCTTCGAGCGGGGCCACGTGGGCCTCTCCCCCAGCCCTGGGCCACTCGGACACACAGGCCACCTGGTTGGTCTAGCTTGTGTTCACACAGCTGTTGTCTACCACGTATGACAAAAGTGAAGTAAGTTGTGTGATGTACATGTCCACATGGGTGAGATTCATAAACAAGAGAAACAAATTTAAGCCAGAAACCCTCTGAGGTTTTCCCTATTTGGGCTTCCAGACTTTCCTTAAGGTCACCTTTCTTTTTATTTTTTTTATTATTAAAAAAAATGTTGCTTTAATGTTTACTTTTGAGAGAGAGAGAGAGAGAGACAGAGTGTGAGCAGGGGAGGGTCAGAGAGAGAGAGGGAGACACAGAATCCAAAGCAGGCTCCAGGCTCCGAGCTGTCAGCACAGAGCCCGACGTGGGGCTCGAACCCACAAACCGTGAGATCATGACCTGAGCCGAAGTCGGGCACTTAACCGACTGAGCCACCCAGGTGCTCCTATAATTTTTTTCTGATGTTTATTCATTTTTGAGAAAGAGAGAGTGAGCAGGGGAGGGGCAGAGACAGAGGAAGACACAGAACCTGAAGCAGGCTCCAGGCTGTGAGCTGTCAGCACACAGCCCAACTCGGGACTCGAACTCACGACCTGTGAGATCATGACCTGAGCCAAAGTTGGATGCTTAACTGACTGAGTCGCCCAGGCACCCCAAGATCACATTTCTGATGGTCAGAACACAGCAGTGAATCTGGCATGGGTTTGCTGCATCTGTGAGCAAATAGATGAGGAGGGGCTTGGCTGGGGTTGTGTGACCTCAGAGCTATAATAGCTTCCTTTCAACAGGAAGGGCCTGGGGTCTCACTCACCTCATTGTCAGAGATACCAGCTTTCTTATTTTAGAAACACAGTTAGTTGATCCTACTCATTTAATAAGCTTTGTCCTGAACCAGAAAGGGAAAGAAAATCCATTTTGAGAATTTGCAATTTTATTTGGTTTTTCTGGCTCATTCTCCCAGGAAGGAGATTCCCCTATTTTAATCCCATCAAGCTGGGATTCAGCACAGCTTCCAAGGAACCGAGAGTTTCCCAGGGCAGCCTGTCTCACTGCACAATACTTGGTTACTACAGTGCAATTAATTTACTACAAGAGCTTATTTCTACCTGCTGTTAAAATCACCTCCATCCTGCCACGCCAAGTAACCAATACATTTTGTGGGCTCATGTGCTTTTTTTCCCCTGCGTACCTTCATCTGGTTGTTTCTCGTAGTGCAAAAATGGAGGAAGGTAAACATAAGATGTTAGTGAGAGCTGGCAGAACTACATTTCTCTCTGCATCTGTGTTCCCTTCGCCACTGGTGGTGGCCTGTTTATGTGAGTTTGCCTGGATCACCCCGCTGGATTCCCTCCTGGCTCAGAGCCAGCCGGCTGTAGAAGGGCCAGGACCTTTTTTCTTTTTCTCTTGTCTCTCTGTACCCAGAGCTTCAAGTGTAAGAGGTACTTTTCTTCTCTCTTTTTTTTAAATGTTTATTTCTTTTTGAGACACAGAGAGAGAATGAGCAAGGGAGGAACAAAGAGAGAGGGAGACACAGAATCTGAAGCAGCTTCCAGGTTCTGAGCTGTCAGCACACAGCCTGATGCAGGGCTCGAGCTCACAAACCGAAACATGAGATCATGGCCTGAGCCAAAGTCAGAGGCTTAACTGACTGAGCCAACCAGGAACTACACAAGAGGTGATTCTACTCTTGCCTCTGGATGCTGGTCTGAGGACTCCCACCTGGAAGCTGAGTTTCGCTCCCAGTAGTTAGTTAAATAATGAACATTTTGTTGAACTTACTGGAAACATTGTAATAATTATAGAGGAAAGCACACTGGTTCTTGCTCTCTCCTTGCCTGCAGAGAAACAAATGAGAGTAAGTGAAATGTATGGAAAAGAATCTCCCACTCTCCAAAGACCAGCAGGGCTGGCGGACTCTTTTTTACTCATTTTGAAGTTAAGAGAAAAAAAAAAAAAAAAGCATAAAATGGTATTTTCAAGAGTCCGAACAGCCAGCAGAAAGGCAAGATACCATCTTTATGACAAAGGAATGCCTGATAAGAATAGTGTTTATGATTTTTCTCTCGCCAGGATGTCTCTTTGCTCCTAGAGAACTTTCATGCAATTCTCCCAGTTTAAATGCTGTGTAATTCATTACACAAAGCTAAAAGAGTACAATATGTCTTTAGGGCCCTGAATAGTTAAATGGACAATAACTGCCATTTTTGAGGGCCTACCATGTGTCAGGGTGCAGTATACTTTGAAGGGCATGGTCCAAGTCTAAGCTCTTCAGGGGAAAGGGCATGTTTTTCTTGTTGACTGCTACACTTAGAGCATTTAGCTCTGCTTCTGGCCCAGAGAGGGCTTGTGGAGAATAGGAGGAAGAAAAGAGGCTGCCCGTGACCTTGTCTGGTTGCTTCGTTTTCTCCTCAAACCTACCTCTGCTCATATTCATGGTCTCTAAATTTATAGGGGCGTTCTCTTTTTGCACCCCATCTCATCTTTCCAACAAAACAATGCGTTAAGTGATAAGGGTCTTGTGTCTAAAGCCGCACACGTCAGTGGTAGGATTTGCTTCTGAGTGATTCTGTTGCCAAAAACCTGTGTGTTCCCAGTGTCACAGCTGCCTCCCAGCAAAGGATGACTGCCGTGTGGTTGCAGGAGGCATCCCTGGACAGAGGAGGGCCCCAAAAGCAGACTGTGGAGGGAAGCAGGGCTGGGTGGCATCTGGGGCTCACCCTCATGGCAGTGCTCGCAGCTGACGAGGGCACAGGGCTAGGAACTGATATTTCAGGGAGAGGAAATGCTTGTGCAAAATGAAGAGAGACTTATTCCTTAACAAATACCCGTGCCAGTTCCAGCATCACAGATGGGGGATTTCCTATACTTCTGATGCTTCCCAGGTTAGGCTGTAAGCACCAGCTGATAAGAGAATCCCTTCTCTGATGTTCAAGGTCAAGTCTAGACATTGTAAACTGAGGCATCACGATGAAGAGGATGAGGCAGATCACTCAGTAGGAAGCTAGACTGCCCACCTCTCTTTCCTGGTGCATCACATATCACATAAAATGGGAGAATTGTATGAAATTTCTCTAGGAGCAAAGAGACATCATGGAGAGAGGGGAAAATCATAACATAAACACTATTATTATCTGGCATTCCTTGTCCTGAAGATGGTATCCTGCCTTTCTGCTAGCTGTTTGGACCCTTGAAAATCCCATTTTATGGATTTTTTTTCCTTAACATCAAAATGAGAAAAAAAAAAAAAAAGTCAGTCAGCCAGCCCTACAGGTGTTTGGACAGGGGGAGACTGACAGGAGAATGCTAGAATATTTGGGAAGCCTGTCTCAGAGTGTATGCTGTGTGGGGGAAGGTGGTGCTGGCAGAGAGGAGCTCAGTAAATTCCTGTAGAAGGGGCTGGACATGGTCCCTTCTTTTCACCTACAAAGCTACCTAGATATTGGTCATGTTTGCGGTTTTCTTTTTTTTTTTTTTAATTTTTTTTTAATGTTTATTTGTTTCTGAGACAGAGAGAGACAGAGCATGAGCACATGAGGGGCAGAGAGAGAGGGAGACACAGAATCCGAAGCAGGCTCCAGGCTCTGAGCTGTCAGCACAGAGCCCGACGCGGGGCTTGAACTCACAGACCTCGAGATCATGACCTGAGCTGCAGTCGGACGCCCAACCGGCTGAGCCACCCAGGCGCCCCTCTGTGGTTTTCAAATTTAGCTTCAAAATTCATGACAGAAAACTTCAAATGTTTGTGAAATAAAAGGTCCTTGCTAATGCAGGTACCTTTGACCTAAAGAAGGGCTGTGGTGCTCAGTTTACCCCTGCACAACCAGGTAATGAATGCATGTCCCCCGTGGACAGGTAGACCCCTCCCAGGGTCCTCACACAATGGTGATGTTCTTGATCGTGTTATGGGGCCGGCATCTCCACCTGCAGCAGACACTGGCTTTCAATGTCTGTGGCTTTAAGCCCAGAGGAAGGAGAAATTCTCAGAAGAAGAGACAGAGACTGAAGATGGCTTTGGCCTCTGGCCTCTTATCCCCTAGAAGTGATTTTTCTCCTAGCTGGCCAAGGATCTGTCCTGAAAGCTGGCCCTGACTGCCCAACGAGCTCTGTGTGCCCTTGAATCTGACCCCAAATTCCAATTTTCTCATGCTGCTCAGATTAGACATCTCTTGTGGAGCTGACCTAGCCTCGGACTCCAGGTCCGTGCCCCGGCTTGGCCTCATTTCATACTCCTGAGCCTGACATTCAGTCCCACCCTGTTCCCCCGCACCTGCCCTCTATCCCTGGCACGGGGCTTTTCTGCCTCAGTGTTGACGGTGGCTGTGACTGCCTCTAACTGGACTGCTAAAGAGTGGAAGCTTCTTCCCACCTGGGGACTTCCGAGTTGCTTCCTCATCATGCCCAGAGTCCTGGAAGGGGACGTGGGGCAGCCTGTACCCTCCAGGTTGTGTTTTTGGCCTCACCCAGAGCTGAGAACAAACCAGTCTTCCCTGCTGGTGCACAGAGTGCCATGATGCTGTCCAAAATCGGACCCGGAATTCTCCGCTTAGGAGGAAACCACATATGCACTTACTAAATGATTCAGAACGTGGCGTCTCAACAGCATTGATCTATTGTGCCAAACCCTTAAATCTTTACTTTAAAAAACTGTTCACTAGTTCCTTTTATTTTTCTTCTCACCATCGTAGCCTCCCTTCCCCACCACCTCCCTACTGGGGATGTTGAAGTACATGTGGCTTTAAAAAAAATTTTTTTTAATGTTTTATTATTGAGAGACAGAGCATGAGCATGGGAGGAACAGAGAGAGGGAGACAAAGAATCTAAAGCAGGCTCCAGGCTCTGAGCTGTCAGCACAGAGCCCGACGCAGGGCTTGAACTCATAAACCATGAGACCATGACCCAGGCTGAAGTCGGACACTCAACTGACTGAGCCTCCCAGGGGCCCCCATGTGGTTCTTTATCAGAATGTGAATTCTCCAATAAGTCATGGTTTGTGGGTACCTAGGTTTTTCTTCCCAAAGCAAGATCACTTCTCTGGGCCCTCTCTCCCAGAGCTCTGGATGTGTTTCCCTTTCCAAGAGCAGAAATACGAGCAGACATACATTTCTTAAAATCACTATGGTTTCAGCATACAGCATGGATCAGAAGAAGGCCAGGCTGGAGGATTAGAGACTTGTGAAGACTTAATTTAAGAGTCCTGATAAGGGATATTCAGGATATCTATTGTCCCAGAACATTTGCAATGACTTAGTTGAGCCTAAGTAGTTTTAGACAAAAGATGACACAGAGCAGTCTGACTATCCCCCACTGTCTACTCCCCTAGCACCCAAGTCTTGAATCTTATTATTATTGTATAATAAAGGCATCCACCAACTACACGGTGGAGGGAATCAAAGAGAGAATCTGCCTGTCCACTAGGGCTTGTGTATGCCCTTGAGGCTTGTCACCTGTTGGAAAATGGGTCCCTGAAATATGACCAGATTAATACCCCCTCAGAGGGCAATCAACGGAGTTTGAGAGAAACATTGATTTGAATTCTATCCTCTAAAGGAAACAGAAATTATTAGTCGATTTCTGAGAGCCCATTCACTGGTATCCTCCCTTGACTTCCTTCAAGGGCAATTAATGGGGATTCAAGACCCAACCTGGGAATCCAAGGGGAGATACAGTCAAGCAGGAAAGGGAAATTTTCTGAAGGGGGAAAGGAGGTTTGAGGTTTCACTGAGAGGAATGTTATTTAATAAGAGCCTCAGAGACATCATGAGATATTAGGACATAACATATCCCTGCAACAGTGGGTGACAGCATTTTCAGTTATCAATTAAGAGACACCAGTGTCAGAGATCCAGTAGTACATCTGGGTTATTAACAACGGGAGAGAAGGTTTAAATTACTCTCTGTTTAACCTTTCCAAGACTTGATTTTTATGAAACCATTAGCAAATATGAGCTGGTCAGGGAGAGGATAAACAAAAGATAACCCAAGCAGAAAGGCAGAATTCAAACCAGAGTGAGGAAAAATGCAAATGGAAGACCAAGAGAATGCAATGCTCTCTCATCGCTTGGTTGGTGGGAGTTAAGGAAAGAGGAAGGAAGGAGAGGAGATACATGGCAGAGCTTCGGTGATCCAAATCCAAGTATATGATATCTTTGTCCATAGTGTGAAATCTATGGGGACACAGTCCAGCCGAGAGCAGCAAGACAAGGACAGTACAAAGCAAGGGTCACCCATTCTGGGCCAAAAATGGCAAACAGGCTTAATATTTGTATTAATTTTATCAATTAGGGGTTGCTTCTCTAAACTTTATCCTCAAAGTCAGAGGCTATATCTGAGATCAACAGTAGAATACTGTGATTGAGTAGTGACATCCGCCCTGGCCCAGGGTTGGCATGGGCTCAAGCAGTGTGGGAGAAAAGAGTGCTACCCGTGGCCCAGTCTGGTTTACTGGCATTCTCTGTACTGGACTTTAGAGTCAAAGGCCAAGATACAGTATGGTAAGTCTTTTATCTTTGTCCTGTACATGATTTCTCAAGGGGATTTATATGGAGAGTGATGTATTATGAGTATGTAGCGTTCCTGGATCCCCTGGCACTGAAAAAATCTAATAGAACCTACTCTTGAGTCCCTACATTTTATATGCAGGTATTTTTGGAATTGGGGACATAAAATTTTCCCTCATAGGTCCAGGTAAAGTTTCCAGAGGTCTTGTTGGTTATCTGGGGGAGTGGGCTGGGAATGGGATCTCTGGGTGGACGTCAGTGAGCAAAATTTGTTCCCGGGCTCCTGTCCTCTCTCCCATCCAAGGGAAGAGATGCTTAAGTTCTTGGTCCTATGGTCCAGGACACCACCGATCCTGGATACCACTGGCCCAGCCCAGGAGGGCCTAGGGAAATGTAAGGACGTAAGATTCCCCTTTGCTTAACACATGAGTGTCATGTGGGGGATGGTGACATTATCTACCTGGATCTAATGATTGCTTTTTCCTCCGATAGCCAGAGATAGATGTTCAGGCATCTATGTGAAAAGCTTCCTGGCCTAAAAGTAGATTGAGTATTGATTCTCATTTATCGTTTCAGGGGTCCCCCTTCAGGAAACAGGACAACAGAATCTACATGGCAGACCCAATAGCTTAACTGCAAAGACTGACCTTTCTCAGAATGACAACTCATGTAATATGGCCTAAGTGTGAGTACAAATAGAACAACCTCCAAACGCCTTCGGGTCAGAGCTCATTTTATGTTGTTCACAAGAACCTATAAATCAAAATTTTGGTCAAGTGCTAAG
This sequence comes from Prionailurus viverrinus, assembly GCF_022837055.1. Lineage (NCBI taxonomy): Eukaryota > Metazoa > Chordata > Mammalia > Carnivora > Felidae > Prionailurus > Prionailurus viverrinus. Next base: position 113,781,703 of record NC_062561.1, on the reverse strand, counting down.
TCAGCAAGACTGGTTTCATTATAATGCTCGCACTTTGTCATCAGGAAGACAAAACAAATAAAAGAATAATGATCTCTTTCTTTTTCCAGCCAGCATTACAAAATTGAAAGGCTGACATAACGATTTGTGTCTGTATACAGCCTCCTTTCCAAATAACAAATACATTTTGAGGGCATTATATAACTCAGTTCTTTTCCCCTACATAGTAGGAATGCTTGATAGAGTTGTTAATTTGAAAAGATCAGTTGCAGTGTTCAGTAGTGGGGAGACCCCTGCACTTACACATTTCCTGCTGTATTCCCAGCTTCTAGAATAACCTCATAAAAGCTCTTACCAGCAATATGAGCAGTATGGTCATGGGCAAGCTTTAACTCTAAGACTGAGCTTCCTTGTAAGTAGAATGGGGCGAGCATGTCTACACTGCTTCATGTCTTTGCTCAAGGTTGCTTCTTCTCCCGGAAATGTCTTGACTCTCTCATTTCAAAACCTTGCTCAGGGTCCCTTTCCTTGACATCCTCTTCTTTCCCAGGAAAAAGTGACATCTCCTTCCTTTGGGACTCTGCCAAATCCCATAATCACTATCGTCAAAACACTTAGACCCTTTGTGACATTTATCTACCTGAAATTCTACCTGCTTCTGCCAAACAGTGGTTTTCTAGAGGGTAGGAAATATGTCTCATTCATTCCTGTATGCCCAATGCCCAAAACAGTAGAAATTTGGTGTATAATTTCTGAATGAATAAGGGTATGGGTAACAGAGGACTAGAATCAACCAAGTGATGTGACCCATTCTGGGTTTTAGGAAAATTCCCCTGGCATGGTAAGGCACACAGGCTAGAGTTCAGAGGGGGTTATATAAAAAGCATCAAGGGGCGCCTGGGTGGCTCAGTCAGTTAAGCGTCCGACTTCAGCTCAGGTCATGATCTCACAGTTCGTGGGTTCGAGCCCCGCGTTGGGCCCTGCGCTGACAGCTCAGAGCCTGGAGCCTGCTTCACATTCTGTGTCTCCCTGTCTCTCTGCCCCTTCCCTGCTCATGCTGTGTCTCTCTCTGTCTCAAAAATAAATAAACATTAAAAAAAAAAGCATCAAGACTCCTTGGGACTCAGACACTGTCTCTAGAATGCTTGTGTTAATATCAGAAGCAACCCTAAGTCATGCAAGCCATTACTGTCTACCAGTACATTATTAACACTGAGTCTGCTGAGCCTAAGACAGAGCCCATGTCATGGTGGGGTCCAGAATGGCTTAGGAAATGCTGAACCATGAAGCCCCTTGGGAAGGGATCAGCCTTGGTGGGCATGCTGGGGTAACGGGAGGCAGACTGTTGACTAAGTGGGCACCTGAGACCCTTCATTCACTGTACAGCTCTCCCAGGGTCCTTTGGAAATAGCTTATGCTCAAGGGGATGTAGTATCAGGGACTTATTTCTCAAAAGCAGGGGCGGGTCAGTCTTTTGTTTGGGTTGTGAGAGCCCTTACAACCAAGTAGAGTACAGGAGGTTACCATTGCCCAAAGCAGACTGGCGAAGAAGAGCAACCATCTTGGGCTCAGCAGGCATAGAGGTGGCATTCAGTCCTATTCTCTGGGCCACGTCACAGACACAGGGGTAAGCTCAAGGGAGTGTTGGATTTGTGGAAGGGTGGAGGTTCCTGCTCCCACTGCTAACCTGAACAAGTGACTTCATTATTCAACTCTAGGGTAAGGACTAACCTCTTACTTTTCTTTCCTTCCCTCCTTCCTCTTCTTTCTTTCTTTCTTTCTTTCTTTCTTTCTTTCTTTCTTCCTTCCTTCCTTCTTTCCTTCCTTCCTTCCCTCCTCCTCTTCCCTTTTCCTTCCTTCCTTCCTTCCTTCCTTTTTGTAAAGTCTGTATTAAATCTACAGGGTCAACCTCTGGTTGTCTCTCATCTATTCTATTTTTTTAAAAACAACTTCATGGAAGTATAGTTTATGTACATCAATTGCATTCACTGAAAGTACACAAAATGATGAGTTCTGACAGATCTATATACACCCGTTGCTATGGACTGAATGGTGTCCATCAAAATTCTTATGTTGAAGCCCTGACCACTACTGTGACCGTGTTTGGAGACAGAGCCTATAAGGACATAATTAGGGTTAAATAAGGTCACAGGGTGGGGCCTCAATAGGATAGGATTAGTGTCCTTGTAAGAGAGTAAGAGACACCAGAACTCACTTGCTCCCTTGCAGTGTGCCCGCTGATCCTCTCCTGCTTCTCTCTCTTGCTTTCTCTCTCTGTCCCTCCTCTCTCCCCACTGCCTTGTGAGCACGTAGTGAGAAGGTGGCCATCTATAAGCCAAGAGAGGGCTCTCATCAGAACTTGGACTTCCAGCCTCCAGAACCGGGAGACATAAATTCCTGCTGTTTAGGCTTCCCTGACTATGGCATTTTGTTATGGGGGCCTGAGCAGGCTGATATACTCGTGAAAGCAGTCATTGTACAGAACGATTCCACCACTCCTACTCCTTTTCACAATAGACTAAAAACCTCTAACCTTGAAACTAGGAGAGAGATGTCTGCTGTAGGAAAATACACAACCTTTCCAAAATGCCTCTTGACATGTTTTGTTGCCCATGATGTCATTATGCCAAATTTTAATGAAGAAAAGAGGCCATTATGCAATTAAGGCAAAGAATTCATGGTAATTCAGCCCAGAGTATCCAATTAAGCTTGGCACAGTCACCCGCTCTCAAAAGCTTCTGGTCACCTGCATAAATTTTCTAGTTGAAGCCTGACAGTTATTCACCAGAAGCAACAGGTTCTCTGAGCATAGGGGATCCCAGAAAGTTTTGGAAAAGGGAAGTCTTCGATGTTCTATGGCATCTTGCTCATTTCCCAGGAGCCAAACTCCCTTTTCCTCCCTCTGGAGATGGTTTTTCAATCCTTGTCACTTCTCCCCCATTCCCCCCACCCCAGGAAGGGTCAATACAGCCTCCAAACCCAGTCAACTACCTGAGGGAACTGGTCTCCTGTGGTTCCTGGCTGTGCTCCTGGGTCTAACACACCGCCCAGAAAGAGCTGCTGCCCAGGAGATGTCTATGGAATGAATCCTTGATTAAATGAAAAGAGTTGACCAAAGGCATGGCAGCCATTTGAGGTCACAATGCATATTAAGGCAGCCTGGAATGCTGTCTAGTGAAGCAGCCTTTTGATTCTTCTGAGATCTCTGGGCTGGCAGGGCCAGTAGATCAGAGAAATTATTCTTATTGTCACCAAGAGAAATGGTCTGACTGTTGCGTCACAGCACGAAAGGCCCCCCTGCCCGGTCTAATCCACATTTGCATCCCATCTCCCACCTATGCTCTATTGTAACTGAGAGTCCACATCACCCCCCAGTATGCTTATTAAAACTTGAATATACTGTGTGTGTTCTGTCTCTACTTTTGTCCACGTTGTTGCCCTTTGTAGGACCAAACTAAAATGGGTCACACATGTCAGGGACAAATCAGACTTGGCCAATGCCGATGCATTAAAAAAGATGAAAACAACCTTACCCAAGTTGCAGAATTTTACAACTCTCCGTAGAGGTCAGCAGAAGATGCAGGCCAGTCCCCAAACATCAAGCCTGCTCACGCCGTCCCTGGACTTCCTTGTCCTCCTGACTCAGCTGCCCTGACCCAAACAAGGAAGAAGACAACTAGGTAACCAATCAGCTGAAAGAGCCACACACTTCCACACTCACCACGTGAAATCCCTCAGTCTGTAAGCAACAAGGAACTCCTGGTTTCCGTAGCCTCGAGTTTCCTGGTTTGCAGGTCGAAACCCTTGCAGTAAACCGTTCTTTCTGCTTTGTCTTACTCGGTGTGCAGTTGGATTTTGACACCTTTCACCTCTGCGCTTCCCACTTGGTCTGCTGTGGCCTCCTACTCAGTCTTCACGTCCAAGCTCAGCCTCCTTCCCTTTGGAGGCTTCTCTACCGTAGCAGCATACCAACCGCATCTCTGCCACAGGCTCTTGCATGGTTTCCACCTGCCTCTTGATGGTCTTTCCCACCAGACACTGAGTCCCCACGGGATGCTGTTGAGTCCAAATCATCTTGGAAACCCACTGCTTAGTACATAAAGACTCTCTAATACTCGTAGAATGTAGTTGTCCGGTAAGCCCTCCTCACTTTCTCTTCCCCAGCACAGGCAGCTCCTGCAGTGGAGGAAGCATGGCCCTAAGTCCAGGCAGCCTCCAGTTTAAATTCTGGTTCTTCATCTTCTGTATTTGTTATCTATCACCGCGTAGCCAGTTAACATAAAAGAAGCCCTTTAAAACAGCACCTGCTTGTCAGTTCCTGGAAACCCCGGCACATGTGAGCTGGGTTCTATGCTCAGAGTTTCACAGGACTTCCTTGAAGGTGTCAGCTGGGTTGAGTTCCTTTCTGGGGCTCAGGGCTTTCAAACACCTGTGACTGTTGGCCGACTTCGGTTCCTTGAGGTTGTAGAATGGTGGTCCCATTCTGTTGCTGACTGCCGGCTGGGAATGCTACCCGATGGCTTTCTCCACCTTGAAAACCAGCAAGGGAGGGTCTGCCTCATGTCCATTTGGCCTTGTTCATCAAATCCCTTATGTCCTTTGTCCCTGATCTCTCCGTGCAGCTTTAAAGGGTCACGTGATTAGTCGGGTCCACCTGGATAGTTTCCCTTTTGATTAGTTCAAAGTCAGATGATTATCACCTTAATGCCACGGGGACAATTCTCTCGCCATGTTACACACCCTAATTACTCATTACCTTCGTTGGTTCTACCCACACTCAAAGGGAAGGGCTTACACAAGAACAAGGGTCACTGGGAGTCACCTTAGAATTCTGCTCACCCACCTCCTCAGGATACATGACCCCCTTTACAAGGTCACTTTCCTTAGATGGAAAACAGGAAAAAATAAACCTGCCTCCAAGACTTGGGGGTGAAGATTAAAGAACAAATGTGAAAGAGCCATTCAGGAGACACAGGTCTCTTTTCCTCCTGCTGTCTCTGGGCTGCTACTTTATCACTGTTCCCGGGGTATCCAAACAATAGAGACCAGCTGGACTGGATACCTACCAAATGACTCAATGACATCCTCAGTAATTAAGGCAGATTTAAAAAAAAGACTGATAATGTCTAGTGATGTGATTTTTGGAAGGTGGTAATAGCTGAGATCACCCGGGATCAGCCGGTGACCCAAGCTGTGATAATTTCATAAAGACTGAAATCCAAGCTCTTCAATTAGATTACTTTTAGAGAAAGGCTTAAACCATTATTTATCTTGATAAAACAAAAACACTTGTCCATGGTGCTTGAGTTTTAATAAATTAGATGCTCTGACAAAGGAAGCTCAAGGCACTGGGTTTTAATATACTAGAATCTCTAAGTCTGGAGACAAGGATGCTGTTGGCTCTCAGGATACAGCTGACACACGATGAGGCCAAGTTTGTCCTCTTTGGCTGTCCTTCTCAGATAGTCCTTGCTGCTGCTGTCTTATGCCTGTGCTGATTCCCAGCCCTGCTGCCTGGGGACGTTCAAAGTGGTGTCCCACCTGGGCAAGTTCTCCTCCAGACATTATCTGATTCTTCCCCACAAAACTTAACAGTCCTGTGGTTTATCTCTTCGATGCCCACCTGGGTGCCTGCCTAATTAGGTACAAGAAGGACAGAGACATCTGCCAATGAGAACGGCTAAATATGATAGGCTTCTCCTGGTTACGTCCACACTGTATGGGGCCTTCAGGATTACTCGACCAGAGTAGACTTCCTTCCCTTTCAGCGTTCAGCTTCTCCAAACACAGTGAGCCAGTGTTCTCTCTGCTAGAGCAGACGCTACTGCTGACAGAGCTCCTTCAGTGGTCTGGGGAGCACCACCCCCACCCCAGGACGGGTTCCATGGCTCCAGCCCTCACCTGAGATGTCAACTGACCATGTGCGTTTTCCAAAGAGTCCCTGTTCTTCACTCATACCTATGGGGCAAGATGGCGCCTCTGGGTCAGAGGAATGCAAATAACTAACAGTAAAAGACAATGTTCAAGTCTGACTTGGTACCGAAACCATTCTGCACCAGTGGATTCTTAGGTGAAAGAAAATTGGGCACATCCTCTAAAAAGTGGATTTTACCAACTTCTGTTTTATTTAGATAACAAGGAAGAATCAAACACCAGTGCTCTCCCCCTCCCCTTTTTTGTCTTTAATAATGAATTTAGAGATAAAAAAATTCAATTAACCCTCATCAAAGGTGTGCATGTTTCATCCAGGCCGTAGTCTGCGACCAGCACCTCGGAGGCCGAGCTGACCGGCGGCAGATTCTTCCCAGCCCGGAGCCCTAAGGCATCTGTAATGATGAGGTCAGCTTGTTTTTCCTGGGAATCAGAGGCCCTGGTGGCATGGCTGCAAAGGGCTAAGGCTTAGCAACTTGAGCCGTGAGGCTCCACTGTCTGCTCTGGGGACTCTGGGCGCCATCTGGATGCAGTGAGTGGCACCCGCTTGGAACCCTGAAGCCCTGTGGCAGGAAGTGCACCACCAGAGATCTTTTGTGACGTCTTGCCTTCCCCACAGCCCAGCCGTGGCTCGGGCCACTATTTCTCACTTTATTTCTGTCTGCCATCCCACGCTCTTCTATGTGGCCACAAACACATCCAGGGTGTGCCCCGACGGTGCCCCTCTCCACCCCTCTCAGGATAAAGTTAATTGCTAGGTTTGGTTAAGGCCATTTAGAACCTGTAGCCTTTCCATTTTGGCTACTTCTCGTCTTGCTGTGACCCTCACTCCCACATACACCCTCAGTGTACTCTTTGGGCCCTAAATGCAGAGGGGCTTACAGTCCCTCAGGCATGCCATGCACTTTGTCACCTGCGGCCCTTCCTTCCGCCAAGAGGGAAGGCTCTCCTTCTCCTCCTCATGCTTCACCTGGCTCAATCCTACTTGGTCCTCAGGACTTGATTTAGAGGCCACCTATTCTAGGAAGCCCCCCTCCTCTGCACGTCTGCAACTGGTGTTCACCCCTGTGTTCCCTCAGCCATCACATATCGACCACATTGGTGGTGAAACAGCTTGTGGGCTGGCCGGTCACTGCAACCAGTAGGTGAACCCTGTGAATCTCTAGCAGTGTACGTGACATTTGCATAACATTCAGAAAACTTTGTGGGAGGCAGGGAGGGAGGGAGGGAAGGGGAAGGGAGGAAGGAAGGAGAAAGGGAAGGAAGGAAGGAGGAAGGGAAGGAAGGAAGGAGGAAGGGAAGGAAGGAAGGGGGAAGGGAAGGGAGAAAGGAAGGGAGGGAAGGAAGGAGGGGAGAAGGGAAGGATGGGAAGAGGGAAGAGAGGGAGGGAGGGAGGAAACAGAAGGGAAATGACATTTGGAATGCTGTGGCCTTGGAGCAAAGCCACTGGCTGGGGAACAGGAGGAGTGACAGGCCACCCTGAGTCCCTAGAACATCCTGAAGAAGGGCACTCACAGACACCCTGTATCAGCATTTCAGTCTAAAACCGGGCAGGCAGCCAGTCCTAGCCAACAGGCTCTGCCACAGTCACTGCAAGATGCTAGACGAGTCCTCTGCTGTGAGGCAAGTCTCAGATTCCTCCCTGAAAAAAGTGTGGTTTCGCCGGAGGCTCTGGCTTGTGCCATGTATGGGAAGAATCAGCAGTAATGCCCTGACCCACCAGACCCTAAGTATCCTCTCTGCCCAAAGCCTAGTCCTGAGCTTTCTGCCTGTTACTTAGTCCGAGGAAGCTTCCCAGACCTGAGATTTCACCAATTAATATCAACTCTCGCTGCAGCCCTTAAAATGGCCAAACAAGCCACAGCAAATGAAAACTGACTGGGAAAGATCAGATGTTGGCTAGGTCAGAGCCGTCAATTTCGCCATTAATCTGCTCCATCAGTAGGAATGATTCACGTTTCTCAGGAGAGGAGCCAGAGGGCAACAGAGGGGAGGCAACCCTTCCACCCACCAGCGTCTGCCTCAGTGAGCCGGTCCTCAACTGGCACAAACGCCGAAGTAGGGCAGCTCGTGGGCAGCACGTGAGTTGTCGAGGTTCCGCGCGGGCCAGGGAAGGGGAGGGCAGACAGCACACCCTGTGTTCTCACCTCCCTCTGCAACAAAGCGGGTGGTTCATTTCACGTAGCCAAGAGTTGTGCCAGATGAAAGTGGGTGGCACGTAAACTAGGAACCGTGCCCTCACACTGTGTCACTTGTGAAAATGTCATATAGAACACGGGAAAGTGGTTAGAAGATACTATTAGGTGAAGGAGCGAGATACACACGCATATGTATGGTGTGGTCGTCGTCCTGCAAACAGAAGCAAAAATCCTAGAAATCTATGTGTGACGACAAATGATAGCATAGAGATCTCTGTGGCTGGTCGAGTCATTATCCCTGAAAATGTCTCTTCTTTCTACTTTTCTGATTTTTCTAAAAAATGTCTGTATTTTGTTAGAATACAATTAAGTAACTTTTTAATTTTTTAAATGTTTATTATTTTTGAGAGAGACAGAGAGAGAGAGAGGGAGAGAGAGCATGAGGAAGAGAGGGGCAGAGAGAGAGAGAGACACAGAATCCGAAGCAGGCTCCAGGCTCTCTGAGCTGTCAGCACAGAGTCCGAAGCAGGGCTTGAACACAGGAGCTGTCAGCTCATGACCCGAGCTGAAGTCGGATGCTTAACCGAATGAGCCACCCAGGTTCCCCTACAATTAAGTATTTCAAAAATAATTCTATGAGAAAGGGCCCTTTATAAAGGTCATTTAGTTCAGTGGCTCCCAAAGGGGGTTTTGACGAGTACCCAGCATCTCTAGGGAAGTTCACTAAATATAGGCAAGCACCCAGGTCACAGCCCTAGAGACCCTGACTTAGCAAGCCTGGCACCGGGCCCGGAAATCTGCATTCACTGAGTTAAAAATAAAAAGCTTGCCAGGGAATACCAAAATGAAGCCAGGGCTGGAGGTGTTTATTCTCGTGCAGTCCAGCCTCTCCCTCTGCAGAATGAAGAAACTGAGGCCCCAGAGAGGGGAGTCACTTGCCAGGTATGTGACAGAAGCAAGACCACAGCTCAGGACCCACGCTGGCGGAGCACAGTGGACTCTGGGTAACTAGCCAAAGCATTTCGAGCTGTGCAAACTCTTTGCCCCTCCTGCGTTTCTGGTCATTGTGTGGTGTGGCTTTGCAAAGGCCGGCCCTTCTGGAATGGCCTGACCCACGAGACTGTTTAAGAATGCTTATTGGAGTCAATGTGCTCTTCTTGTGACCTTTTATGAACAAAAGCATCCAGCTCTCTGTATCTGAAATGCTAATATGGAGGAACCGGATGAAAGGGCTCTGATTCTGCACCACCTTCCCCCTTTTCCTAAGGGCTGGCCTTATGATGTCTGTTTATGTCGGCCTTCAGGGCAGAAAGTGAAGCTGCTCATCCCCCTTTGACGTGCAAGGTTGGTGTGTCTAAATGGGACGCTGGAAGGGCAGGCTGGCCTCAGTCTCCTGGCCAGTCCTCCCCTGAGTCAGAAGGGCTAACCTTCAGCCTCAGAAAGGAGCAGAAAGGCAGGAGCAGGAGGAGGTGGCCTCAGAGATGCAGCGGCAGTCAGAGCTGCTGAGTCAGTTCCTTCGATGTTCCTAGTAACTCCAGCGGAGGCCGTTCAGCCAGGCTCTTCCCAGCGGAGACCCGTCAGAGCCGCCTTCCTCCCCACCCATTTGTCATCAAAATAGAAGTCATCGGAGACAATGGGTGTCAAACTCCGCATTTCTCTGCCTCCTGTAAAAACAGCTATGCCTGGCTGGTGCTTCCTTCTCCTCCTGCAGCATAAGCTGTCCCTGCCCCACTGAGTGAAGGAGATGCCATGTGTGTGTGTGTGTGTGTGTGTGGTAGAGATCAGCTGGTGTCCTGGCTAGAGGCTCGTCTAGTTACTTCCTAGGAGAAATGTGTTCATTGTTGTGATACCCAGTGCCTGGAGAAGCAACAGAAAAGCAGTCAAGAAGCAGGCCGTTCTAGATGCCAGCAATAACAATGACAATGACAATAACAATAACAGTAAGAATAGCTCTAGGGTGGCAAGACAGGGCTTCGTTTCATCGTCATGTCTCCTCCCCTGCCCCCTCCCTGGGGAAGAAGGTGTCTGTGCTAAGACAATGTAAAGAGACAGAGGCTCTGCTGAAAGCATCGCCAGGCCGAAAGACCCCCGCTCTGCAGTGTCCAGACGCACAGTAGGCAGCCGGGAGGAGGTGCACCTGCAGCGACAGACCTCTGCATGGGGAGTCAGAGGAGAAGACCGGCAGCGGCAGCAGGCTGACAGGATAAAAAGAAAAGACTCAAGCTCACAGTGAGTGGGAACAGGAGGAGGAAAAGCCTCCCAGGCAGCCCTCCAAGGCAGATTTTATTTATATTGTAACTGACTCAGGAGAAAAGTTAAGAAATATTCTGCACCACGACCTGCATTTTGTGGGTTTAATCTACTTCTCTTTTGAGGGCGGGTGGACCACATAGACAGAACTGAGGGGGTCACACGCCATTTGAGTCGCTGACTCCCTCGCATGGTTCGATTTCCAAATCCAAAGTGTACAATGAAACTCACAGCTCCCAGCACCACCGATTCATGTGGAAATTCCCAGAAAGCACTGCTCCGTGCCTGGCCACCTCTACTTAACTTTCTCTGAATTAACTGCCAATTAGCTTCTGGCATCTCAGACCAGGAACCATCAACACACTGCATGTTAGCCTTATTTCCCTCAAATACCATCTACACACCCGGATCTGTATGCTTTACAGTTTTTTAATGTTTATTTAAATTTGAGAGAGGGAGAGGGAGAGAGAAAGATGGAGAGCACGAGGGGGAGGGGCAGAGAGAGAGGGAGGCAGACGGTCAGAAGCATGCTCTGCTGACGGCAAAGAATGTGGGACTCGAGCTCACAACCGTGAGATCATGACCTGAGCTGAAGTCAGATGCTTTAACCGACTGAGCCACCCAGGCATCCCTATGCTCTACTTTTTTTTTTAAGGTGACAGACTTTACTTTTTACAACAGTTTTATGAGTTCTTTTTTTTTTTTTAATTTTTAATGTTTATTTTTGAGAGTGAGAGAGACAGAGCACGAGCGGGCAAGAGACAAAGAAAGGATACACAGAAACCAAAGCAGGTTCCAGGCTCTGAGCTGTCAGCACAGAGCCCGACGCGGGGCTTGAACTCACGAACCATGAGATCGTGACCTGAGCCGAAGTCAGAAGCTTAACCGACTGAGCTACCCAGGCACCCCTTTAGAAGAGTTTTACATATAGTATAGGGAGTATAGTATAGGGAGTTTCCATATCCCCCTTCCTCCCACGAAGACTTTCCCCTATTGATACCTTGCATTTGTGTGCTAGGTTCTTAGTACACCTTCGTGTGCTTTCTCTTCCACGTATTCGAAAAGTTAGAGGGAGGGCCTCGTTGCCTTCCTGAGGTGTTGTCTAGACCTCATCTGCTTCTTGTTCTAGATGTTCTCTTTCCAACTGCAGCAGAAGGGTGGGGTGGCCAAAGTCTGACTTGAAAGATACTATTAAGACCTACTACTCAATTCAGCTCAGCTCACCCAACACTTGCCCACACCTCCTTCGTTGCCAAAACCAGTCTCAGAGTATCTACCTACTGGCCAGAGTCATGCTTTGGATTTTAAGGACCCCAGAAGTGGGCTGCAATAAAGTGAACGAAAGGCGCCATTGAATTAAAGTCTGTTATTAGGCAGAAGCAAGAGATCAGTACCCACTGACAAGAACCAGGAGAATCAAGGTTTAGGGAAGATGCAGTGGAGGTGTTAAGATTTGGTGGAAGAAAGGTCTAGAGTTCCTACGTGGGATGCATAAAGCTGAGGCTGGGGGTGGGGGGGGTGGGGTTGGATCTAGAAGCCACATGTGGGCTTCATAGAAAGAGCGTGGAGTTGTAAAGACAAACTTGACTGGATCTCCATTTGCTGATGTGTTATTTGAGAACTGGGGACTCTGAAAGAATATTTATCTTGATAATTTTAAGAGAAAAGCAACAGGATGTGGTCACAGTTGCCAAAGGAATTCACCGTAGGCCTAGGTCAAGGACCCTTGTGTCTGTTTTTCCTCAGGGAGTGACATTTCATCACTTCATCTACACTGCGTGATTGTTAACCTCACTTCTTGGAATGTGGGTAATCTCTCAACTGGTCCTTTCAGGATGTGATGGAAACATGGGTGGAGGAAGTGAAGCTGCCTTGGGGAGAGGAGAGGAAAGAGCAAGAGAACTGTGTGATCAGAACTTGGTGATAAGAAAAGACAACTTGCTTGAGTCTGAGAAACAAAAGACCAGAAGCCTGGGGGAAGCCGCAGGGTTCGGGGGATGGTGTGAGAGCAGTGCCCCAGCCGGGCCTCGGGGAGTCACTCAGGGAACTGGGGCGAGGACCAGCTCTCAAGGCCCAGGGGAGCCACAGGCTGACGCCAGGGTGTGACAGTCCGGTCCCGTCCTCACTTGCTCGTTTCTACTGACAGAGACCTGAGGCTTCAGTGAGGCATTCGTTACCCGTCAGGTCAGGTGTTTTTCAGTCCCTTCTGGCCCAGATGAATTTTATGTTTTTCTGATATAAATTCGGTTGGAGTACTCTGAGAAGCAAGCTCTGTCTTCCAGCTTCCGTTTTCAACACTCCTAATATATGAGTTCCTGTAACTGACAGATCTAACGTGACTGGCTGAGCATGAATCACCACCAACTTGATAACACAGATGATTTTCCTTGAAAGAGGAAAGGAGGGCAAGGATTCAAATTAGAATTCACTCTGTTTATGGAGCCATAGCTACCAGGGACATCTATACTTAGACGCATTCTAGAAGAAACGTGGAATGTAGATCTTTACAGAAAAACCTCATATGTCAATCATGACAGCTCAAGATAGCTTCTTTAAATCATTCTAACTCACTGAGACTATCTCTGAGTGACTCTTGCATCCCAAGAAAAAGAGGAGACTCCCAGACGTGGGGTTGGTGGGTCCCACAGTGCAGATCAAGTTCCACTGGATGGAGAGTGGAGGCTTGACTCCTTGACCCAGACTGACAACAAATTTCTTTTGTAAATCTGAGCATATGCCCTCCTCTCTCTATACCACACTCCTCTCCTCTCAGGCCAGGTGATGGAGCAGGGACAGGGAGAAAAACAGGTTTTGGCTCTTGTCCCACATGCCCAAGGAAGAAACACAGTTTAGGCCGAGGCGGCAGCAAAGGTCAACGGTTTGGCATCTTGCCTTGGTCGCAGAGGGGCACTTGGGTCGGGAAGCTAGTGGCAGGACTGGGCCATGAAGCGAACATGAAGAAGAGGAAATTATTTATTAATGATCCCCATCATCCCATCTGTACCCTCTGCTCGCTCCAGACAAAGGGAGTTTTACCTGAAGCAAAGGAGACTTACGATTTAGGTCCTGATTCGGGTCTTAAGGATCTAGCAATGTCTTCGCGTTGACAGGTGCTTTTGCGAAATTAGAAAAAAAAAAATCAGGTACGGGAATTACCATCGGCCGTTGGCTGTGCTCTCTTCTCAAGGCAACTTCCCTTAGGTCACTTATCCTCCTGTTTTGAGCAGTGTCGGAGAAGGTAGGAGAACTTTTTTGGATCGGGCTAAGGAGAAGCTGACTTCTGAACGCATTTAGTTTGGGCCTAGTGGGCTACGTTTTTGGACTGGGCCACCCTCTCTGTGCCTCGTCATCCCCTGCCATCTGCTGTGAGAATGGCATCCAGGCACCCTGCTGTGCCCTGCCGACTCACCTGGCCTCACTGCATGGCAGAGGTGCAGACCACGGGCACAGACGCAGGCTGCGGGGGCCTGGAACGGCATGTGCAGCAAGAACGGAGGGGAAGTGGGGTGGAAAATCCAGAGCCAGAAGCCAGTCCCGGGAAAATGCCTTTGTCAGATGTGTAAAACCCTAAGCGAAAGACTTCACGCTCAGGGACACCTTGTCAAAACGGAAGTTCTCTCCCGTCAGGAGTATAGCCCAAATGGAATGATAACTAGGCTGTGCGATGTTTTTCCCTTTTCTGAATGGAACTGCGTGGAGGTGAGTTTAACGGGAGGCCCACGTTTGTGGGACACAGGCCTGAAAGCGGCGCACCCAGCCGTGAGGACATGCGAGGGTGAGGTCACACGCCTCATGCATCCCAACCAGAATGGAGAATACTCTTTGTTCACCGGCTGTGCTCCTCCGTGACTGAATTATCCTTCTGTGCTCGTTATAAAAAACAGTGCCATGTCGTCCTTAATATGAAGGGGTATTGAGTGTATGGATAAAACTTGAAGGAAAGATGATTAAAGGGGAGTGTCAGCCAGCTAATAAAAACAATGTCGTTTTTCTGAATGTCTGTCATATTCTAAAAGTTTGTAACTTTAAGTGACAAACTTTAGTTGTAAGTTACAAACTTAAGTTACAACTTTAAGTTGGGTTTCTTTCTACACTCTAAATGAATGTTTGCTTTGAAACCTAATTTTATGCATTTTGTACTTTTTTTTTTTTTTACATTTTCTTAAAGAAGTCCCTTCCAACTGTACAACGTTCAGATTCCACCCCCAGCCTGGCCTGAACCCCACCCACAGGATTTCTGCCTTTGGGCTTCCTCAGCCCCGACATCCCTCTTCTTCCCCAGAAGAAATTGCTAAGACTCTTCATAATCCTTCCCCTATGAAAGCAACAGTCACAAAAAGTCTCGCTCCGGCCTCCCTGTGCGCTCCGATTTCCCATTTCCCCTTCCATCTTTATTCCTTAATGTCCCACCCCTTTGCCCTGCCCTTTCCCTTTCCTGCAGAGTTGTTTTTCTCTTCTGCTGTCTTCACCTCACGCTAAGGCCTCCCAAGCAGTGGATCAGAAATTTGACGCAGGTCATAAATCCTTACTTCACATGCCTCCAGAAGGCTTCCACAGACAGCTGACATTTGCTCCTCCACACCTCAGGGGCTTCCCCTCTAGAGCTCTGTGGCAGACGCCCTTCCCTCAGCCACCTCTCCATCTTCCTTGCAAACAGAGCTGTATTTTGTTGGTAGCAGGTGGGCAGCGGAAGACTTGGAGAAGAGTGACATTTTCACATCCTGGGGGGCGTGGTTTAAGCTGGCCAGGTAATCCCAGTCGTCTCCACCGGTGATTGTGCTGGACAAGGGTATGTGTCCCAGTCTGGCCAGTGAGACTGAGGGGACATCTGCTGAGGGACCTTCTCTTTCATAATAAAAGGAAGAGTATTGCAGGAGGAATAGCCCCCTTGCCACCCTCGCCCTTACTGCCTGCCTGGGATGCCATCACCTCAGAACATGTTGCTTAACATTTCAGTGATCATCTTGTCACTCTTAGTGAAAGGCCAAGAGCATCTCAGGGTGCAGACACAGAGCCCTTCCTGTCACTGCCAGTCCTCTCAGTCAACCCTGGGATCACTTGTCCCCAGACTTGTCATTTGCTGTACATAATAAATATCCTTACAGATGTAAGCCACCTTTGCTCTGTTTTATTGTTACTTGCAGCCCAAGGTAATCCTAATAGAAATAGCCAGCACAGATTTGCATAGCAGACCAAAGTCACTCCCAGCATGGCCCAGTCCTCTGTGTCTATCAGTTAGGAGGGTCTGTTACCCCCATTTAGCAAATGACTTACTCTAGTGATACAGCTGG
Organism: Prionailurus viverrinus; assembly: GCF_022837055.1. NCBI lineage: Eukaryota > Metazoa > Chordata > Mammalia > Carnivora > Felidae > Prionailurus > Prionailurus viverrinus. The sequence goes on along the minus strand of NC_062561.1, from coordinate 113,766,114 downwards.
GGAACACTGTACTGAAATGCAGCTGATTATACTTTAGGGCAGAGATGATGTGCCAGAGGGGGCTGATTCGTTAGGAGAAGTGGTAGAAAAATGCAGGCTGTTAGTATGCTTTTAACCACTTCTTTTAGCCATCAGCAAGGTCTTATAAGAGGTAAGTTTAGGCTTAACTGAACTCCAAAAGCAGAGAGAGAAAACCACACAGCTTTATTAAAAGGAGGCCTTTTGTGCTCTTGCCCTAAAATCCAAGTTGAATGCAGGGCCAAGAATCTGGAGATGTTCAAGGTCAGAAAGGCTGTGTTGTCCACCCAAGCTACAGTTAGACACGGAAGATGCAGAAGACTGAGAAACAGACAACACTGAGGGGAAAGATGAGCCTGTTGTCACAGGCCTCTTTCTGCCACCTTCTTGTAAGTACTCCCTGTTCCCTGGGAAGCTGTATCTAGAATGAAGTATGGGGTCAAGGAGAGGATTATTGTTGCTGCTTTTGCAAATGATCCAACGCTTGAAATAAGCCAAGGTGAGGAACTTAAACTTTATGCCAGGGGAGTGAACATGGCACAGAGGCAGAGAAGACACCTAACTCTGGGTACCTGCGTGCCCACTGAAATTCCTAGAAGCAAAGAGATGAAACTCCTAAGTTTTTAAGGGACCTCTATTGCCAAAGAAAGGCCCGGGTTGTCTGACAATAGCCTACATGCCTAACCCCTAAGCCTTGACCTTGGTATTTGTTACATCAGGAAGTGGATCACAAAAGCTGTGCTTCCCAAAAGGATCACATTTCATCTCCCAGTAAACATGTCAGGGGTGACTATGGAGGAAATTGAACAGGAACATCGTTCCGATAGGAGAATCAATGAATGTCAAGTTGGCTGGCCAAAGAGTCATTCCACTGCCTGGGCAGAAGGTTCTTACCACTTCTGTCCAGCAGCAGGATATACTACAGCAGTTCATCTCAAAGCAGAAAGATCTACCTGAATAAGAAAAAGTGAAGGGTGTTACAGTTGTGATATTACAAATAAGAAAAAAAGTTCCAAAGGTGAAAGAAGTTTTCTAAACTTTCAAATGAAAAAATAAAGGTGGCATTAGCATTCTATTATCTCTATAATCATTGAATCACGAAATCATTGTCATATGACTAGATGATTAAAGAAAGAGACAAAATGTAGTAAAATAATTGAGTTAGGTGCTTAATAAACATATTCATTATACAATAGTATATTATTTTTATTTTTGCTCTATTTTTTGATACTTGGGGTATATGGCAACCTTTTACATTTCATAATTTCTTATGTTTTTTTCTCATTCTGGGTAAATAGTGCATTTGTATGCCTAATTCTGTATTTATAATTTAGTATTTTTCTTAAATAAGGACTCCCAAATTGTGTACGCTCAACCCACAAAGCCCTCCCCGAATCTCTCCCTGATTCTCTCTCACCAGATCATTCAGATCTGAGGGGAAATGCTGTCCATCATCCGGAGATCTTGGAGCTGGGGCTGGACATCCAGCTCAGCTGGATGAGACTGAGCATGTGAGTGAGTTTTTCATGTATGTGTCTAGCTTGCCCAAGTGTATGTGTGAGAAGACAGGTGGGTACATACAATGGGAACCACAAGATTATTGTGGTGAACACCATCGTTTTCTCACTAAGCAGCCATTTCCCCTTCTTTCCTTCCCAACACAGTCACAATTTTATTTGGTTATCCACCCTTCTCCTCATAACACACAGTAAACTAACTGGCTCCATCCTATAAGCCTGGGGGTAGATTACGATTAGTTAACAAAGAAGTACATGGCATGTCCTGTGCAGGTGTTATGGCTCAGGAAATTCAGGAGGGGGCACATGTGTGGACTTTGTCCGTCCAAGTGAAGGAAAGGACTAGCATTCCACAATTCACTGGAGATTACCCGGGAAGCTCGCTTCTCCAGCTGTAGCTGACAGCCAACACAGAACCATGAGACAGACCAGCCTTAGAAAGAATCTGATGTTGCGAATGGCAGTCCAGATGAATGGAAAAAAACACAACCCCACCATGATATGGTCGACCTTCAACTCCACCAACCCTGAATCCTGCCTTACTGCTTGATCTGTTATGCAAGATCAGTACGTTCCTTTTTTTTTTTTTAATTTTTTTTTAACGTTTATTTATTTTGGGGACAGAGAGAGACAGAGCATGAACGGGGGAGGGGCAGAGAGAGAGGGAGACACAGAATCGGAAACAGCCTCCAGGCTCTGAGCCATCAGCCCAGAGCCCGACGCGGGGCTCGAACTCACGGACCGCGAGATCGTGACCTGGCTGAAGTCGGACGCTTAACCGACCGCGCCACACAGGCCCCCCCCCCTTTTTTTTTTAAAGCCAGTTGGCATTAATATTTGTTGCATTTAAAATCATCTTAATACAGTGTGTGGCTTCGATTCAATATATCAAGGTTCTTGTCAGTTTGTTTTCTTCAAACCATTATCATTCAGGAATTTCACAATTTCGACACAGCGCATTTAACTAAATTATACTTTTAAAAAAAATTATACTCTATATTTCACTGCTATACCATTTGTGCTGATAAGATTGCTTTTATAACTCATAGCATTGAAAGTACATGCATTTCCCTCCATCTTGATAATACTTGGTGGTGTTCCTAGTTAACTTCCCACATCTTTTTCATCCCTGAAGTAGCACACCAATTGTTAATCTTATTAATAGTTTTTAGTAGCTAATTAAACTGCTACACACTTTCAGACTTCCTTGAAGGAAAACTACTTATTTCCTTTCTGAAAAAAAAAAAAAAGGACCAGAAACTCTATTTTTTTTTTTTATTTTTTTTTTTTCAACGTTTATTTATTTTGGGGACAGAGAGAGACAGAGCATGAACGGGGGAGGGGCAGAGAGAGAGGGAGACACAGAATTGGAAACAGGCTCCAGGCTCTGAGCCATCAGCCCAGAGCCTGACGCGGGGCTCGAACTCACGGACCGCGAGATCGTGACCTGGCTGAAGTCGGACGCTTAACCGACTGCGCCACCCAGGCGCCCCCAGAAACTCTATTTTTAACCGGGTTTTTAAAAAATCTAGAGAACGAAAGTAAGCTTCATCATTGTTTCTGTAAATGGCCTAAAGGTAAGATGGCATGAGAGATCTAAGCAATTCACCAGGAATCGAAGGATCAATTTCCCTTAAATTGTTCCTGCACAATGCAAGCAGCCAAATTCTGCACGGTTACTGTGCTCCCAAATAATCTGGGACAGATATAGGGTGCTGAAGACTAGACTGGCCACGGAGGTGATGTGAAGGAGGCATGAAAGCAAATCGCTTTCCCAGTAATCACGCTTGAGCCTTTAAGACTTGGATCAGATTCCTCAGGGATTGTGAAATCTAGGCCTCTGACTTGCTAAGCTCGCCAAGAAAGATAGTGTGTTAGTTTCCTCTTTGAAACCGCCCGGGCCCGAAATCCCTTTTCTCAACAGCATCCAATTCGAGGGTTATACCTCCTGTCAGCCAAGAGGCTCTACCTTACGCCTCCTTGAAGTTTCTTCTTTCACTGACATCAATTCTTGTCTCCTTTTGTTCTACCCGACCCCCACCTCAGTAATGGACCAGAAATGATCCTAAAATCCTATGTAAAGCAGGAGGTAAGTAACCCTTCTCTTTATACAAGGCAAAGCTGGAAACCTTACTAGGCTGTTTTCTTTCCTTTTTTTAATTTTTAAGTTTATTTATTTATTTTGAGAGAGAAAAAGACAGAGAGAGGGCATGCACACAAGCAGGGGAAGGGAAGGGGCAGGGGGACAGAATCTCAAGTAGGCTCCACACTCCATGTTGAGGCCAGTGCAGGTCTCCATCACATAACCATGAGCTCATGGCCTGACTCGAAATCAAGAGTCAGACACTTAACCAACTGAGCTACCCAGGTGCCCCTCTATGTGCACGTTTATACTCTGCTTTCTTATGAATAACATCTTGGTAAATATTTGTCCTGCATGATAGTAAATATTCTTAATCTGAAAACACTTTCAGAGCTGCATAGGGGGTCTGTCATGAGCATGTATTTATTTAACCCCCTCCCCAAACTTCAGCTATTATAAAGAAATATTGCAATGCATATATATGGGCACAAATATTTTCCTGGCTTTCTCTTTTCCCAACAAAGACTCCAGAAAGAGCAATTGCCATTTCACAAGACCTGGAAGCTCTATAGCATATTGGTTATGGTTGTAGGTTCTGGAGTCACAGATAGAGACTTGAATCTCAGCTTAGCCATTCTTTAATGAAAGACTGTGGGAAAGTACATAAATCCTCCAAGCCTCAGTTTCTTTATCTGCAAATAGATGAAAGCAGTCTGTACCTGACAGGAGTGTTATTAGAATTAAATGAAATGATGCATGTACAAGTAGAGTCTTTGACACATACACAGCACTCAATAAATGATGTAAGAATTGCTATAGCAGAATAGGAAAAGAGTAACAGAATATCTATCTCTAGAATTTGAAAAATCCAGAGGCGTAGAAAGAAGAAAATGTCCATCGCCTATATTATATTAACTTTTCGCATGTTGACATGTACTTCAAGTGTTTGTTTTTTAAATTACTCAAATATGATATGACTACACTCTTCCTTGTGAAAAGGACAGTGCAGATAAGTGGAAAGACGAGGTATAACCTTCCCAATCTTAACAGGGCCCCAAACTCAGTTGTATTCGTTTTCCTAAAATCACCTTTGTTCCAAAAGGTTGACCACCTTAGGACCATCATGTCACTTCTACTGTCACCTATACCCTAAGTCACTTACCTGGGCCTCAGTGGTATCAAAATGGACATCAAGCCCACTGCTCCCCTTCACTTTTGCTCTTACTTCTGGTTTGCTCTCTTGGACCATTTCTTCCCATTCTGGCGTGGAAGCACATCATGGTCTCGGGTCTTCTCAAAAAGGGACCTCTGTTCTCTGTTGCTGTTGGAACGAAGTGGGAGCAGTCAGTCAAGGTCTTACAGAGGATCCTCAGCTGCATTGCTGTCAACAGGCCTCCTCCCGGGGAACACTCACTTAGCTCAGGTGAACCCAATAGTCCATGGCTGGCCTTCATTCAGATTTACAGGTTCAGAGACCTGATTTTAAGCAGGAGAACTGCCTCTCAGGGACAAATTCCTACCATTCCAGCTTTTGTACCCTGAGGTATACTCAGGGCTAATTGTTGAATTTCCACTGAAAAATATCACTCTCCTGGGGTGCCTGGGTGGCTCAGTGGGTTGAGCGTCCGACTTGGGCTCGGGTCATGAACTCATGGAGCGTGGGTTTGGGGCCCACGTCGGGCTCAGTGCTGACAGCTCGGATCCTGGAGCCTGCTTTGGATCTTGTGTCTCCTCTCTCTATTGCTCCCCTGCTTCCACTCTGTTTCTCTCTCTCCCTTCCTCCCTCCCTCCCTCCCTCTCTCTCTTCTCTCTCTCTCTCTCAAAAATAAAGATTAAAAATTTTTTTTTAAATTATCACTCTCCTTGTGACAGCGGAGTGCTGTCTCTCCAACAGAGAGAGACACACAAGAATCCAAATTTAAGTTAGAAGCTGTTTGCACATATAAAATCAACATTAAATGCTCTTGGAACATACTGCCCACTATGGTACCAACTTAAAATTTCACCGGTGGTCTATCAGTGCCTGTGTTAATACATTCTTGTCAACATTGGTCATCAGTCAGTGAAATATTTTCAGTTAATATGTAGGCAAGCACCCATTCTCATTGTTTCTACTGGCATCAAATGACATTGTGAATGTTCTTTCCATTTTCTGGGGGTATTAACAGTATTATGTCAATCAATGTCACATACAGTTCTAATGGGGGGACGTTAGTCTTCGTGAGGCTCCACAGTAAGACAGCTGGACAGAACTGAACTTTACAGCTTTATGTGAGGGAGAGCTCACTGGACATCCCTAAAGTGGGGAAACATTTTACCAGGGAAAAATATGAAAACACTCAGATTCCGAATCTGACTTTAAAGCACCAGGTTATGACCCTTTCTAAACCACATGCATATCCTATGCGTGAAATACTAAAGCACAGAGCTTTGTTTGGGCCAACTTTGATCCATCCATAAGCACTTTGGTCAGAGCAGATGAGTCACTCCTATTAGCTGTTATCATGGAAAAGAGAGATTAGGGTTTGGGAACAGAAAAGAGAGAAGTGGAATGGAGGTTTTTGGTAAAGACTTGGGAGGACAGAAAAAAACTGAAGGAAGCCAACCGAAGCTCAGACCTATGTCCTGATGTCTCCTGGGAAGACAGAGCTGAGTACAAATCTCTAAGAGCATACTGATGGGTATGCTGTGCATCCGGCTCACTCCCTGGCATTGCAACAAGACCAGGAAGATGGGAGTCAAGAAGTCTGAGTCATCTCATCAAAAAGGAATCAGACGTTTGGGCTAATAATCAAATAGAAAAAAATGATATGGTGTCTGTGAGGAAGCATAATGAATTCCCAGACACTCTTCTGAAGCTCTAAGGAAGGGTCATATTACAATTTTTCCATGCCACATAAATTAATTGCGTAGTAGTGATTACTGTTAATTTAAAATGTATTAGATGAAGTTGATATTCTTTTTATTGGGTTGGGTTAGATTTATTTCACATTGATGAATGTGGAAGTTTTATAAGGGTGTTCGCAGAGTTTTCTGTGACATTGGTCCTCTTAACTCTTTTTCCTATGGTCTTAAGATCCTCAACCATGCATTTTTTTTTTACCACAAAAGTTTTTAGACAAGGGTCTCTATAGTGTGAGTGAGGCTGGATTTTCATGGTTTTCTTCTTCCTGGTGTGATTTCATTCCCACAAGTACCAGAGTGTTAGAATCTAGTCATCACAACGCAAGCTTGCGTTTCCATTTTTCTCTTAGGAGACTTTGGAGACCATGGGTCCACAGTTGCTTGCAGAAGAGACCCCTTGGGTAGATGGGTGGGGACTTCTTCTTGCCTTCTCATCATCTGACTTGCTCAGTTTCCTCAGTCCATTACTCTCATTTGCCTTCACATTGATTTTCTAGCATCCCTTCTTGCCTCCTCAACACGCAACCCCCACCTTATCCATAGTCATTCCACTTCTCAGAGTGCTCCAGCACTATTAACTTCTGTCTCACCCATCCCTGCCCTGAGTTAGCCTTCCTGTCTGAATTCTAGCTAGTCCCAAGCCACTGAGCATCACTGGACAAAGTCCCAAAACAAAGGGACGAGTCAACATGGCAGACTGGTTAATTCATGTGCTTAAGCATCAAACTGATTATGGCTTCAATGAAAAAATGAGTGTTTTTAGTTATGTGACCTTAGGCGAGTCACTCAGCCTGCCAGAATTCCAGCTCCTCATCAGATATAATAAAACAGATATAATAAAAGCACCTACTTAGAATATTAAGCCAGGTGTTGGGCATACAGTTGGCATTCAATAAACACCAACTGTTGTTACAGCTACATGATTATGGTAATGAACCAGATACTCTGCTAGGCACTGCACTATGTCACTTAACCTTCGCGGCAACTCTTTGAAGGTGGTGGTGCCTCCATTTTACAGATGAGGCAGATGAGGCTCCCAGGGTAATTGAAGAATAACTATCAAGCAGTGCTGCTGGTTCACAACTGCGGGCTCCAAAGCCTTTTTTCTTTCTCCCAAAGCACACTGTGCTCTCAGTGTCCATTGTAAAAGGAAATAGAAAGGTTTTTCTTAAGCCACCGTTTTCTGAGTTAAATACCAGGGACTGTGCTGCCTGCTTTCCTTGCAGCATTTCATTTCAATCCTCACTACACCTCTCTAACTAACGATGCAGCTATTAATTATGTATATAACTTTAGAAAACCTATTCACAAGCTCAATGAGAGCTTTCTGCACAAAGAAAAATCACTTTTCCTGTCCAACACGGGCAAAGTTCTAGTGGCTGTTGGTGCCACTCGACCCTTCTACATGCCTAACAGGTGCTGGCCGCCAGATGCTGCAATTCCTACTTCCTTCTCCCCTCCCCCGCCCGCCGCCCCCCCCCCCCTTCCCCGGCTCTACTACTGGCTTATTTTGTGCTGTTTTCCCATCCCCCTTACGCTGGGGCACTTTGAATAACTGCCACACAGATGCCAATGTTTCAGTGGTAAGACTGCAATTAGAGGGAAATTAACAAGTATGTCAATAGTGATGCATAATGGAAGGATTACTGATGTTTTCCAGTTACATATAGTATTTTGTTTCATTGTGGGATTCAAATTAACTCATCAATATTGGATGGCACATGATAAATAGCTCTTCTAAATAAAGAATAGAGATTCTTCCTAAGCGCCAAAGAGATGAGATTTATGTACCTGCTTGGGAACACCTGCCCTGGGGCTTTGTGCAGGACTGGGCCTGACTCAGGACAAATCGTCAGCACGGCAGTGAGGCTGCTCCCCTGAGTTCACAACTGCTCTAATATAATTCAGATGGGGTCCTAGTGGAACAGTTAGCTGGGGTACTGACAGGGGGACAAAAGTCCATTTGCACGAGGAACTGAAGGTCCTTCTGCAAAAACCCTCATCCAGAGGGAAAGTGGAGCCAGGCTCCACGAGCTTCACCCAGTGATCAAGCTCTGTCACTGGAGTGGGGCGCTGCACTGCCACTTAATGTCCTGAGTCTGGCCTCGCCCTCACACATTCACGTCTGGGTTTTAAAGAGAGAGGACACTGTCAGCAAATAGTGAAAGCACTATATTGCTAAAATAAAACAAAAACAAAACCCAAAGTGGGTAGCTTTTTTGAGACAAGTTACCACCCCTAGGACAGTGCAGAGATGCTCCCCCCATCAACCCAGACTACCACATCTCTGGCACCTCAAGAGTTCATGGTGCTGATGGTCCCATGCGAGTTGGTGAAAGTGGCAGCAGTGGATGATGGAAAATGACTGTGTTTAATGGAAAAGTAGAGGCAAACCTGGCAGGAGATGGCAGAGAGGTCTGGACGAGGCAGTAGCATTCAGTGGGCTGGTGGTACCCAGTCAAAAGGGACAATGGTTTGTGTCAGTTACCTACAGTAGCTGACTGAACTTGCCAGAGTACACATGTGAGGCCCCCCATGGTACTCCCAGGAATAGTGCAGGGACTTTATAGGAAGTTGCAGCAAAGGAAGAAAGAGCCTGGGAAAGTTAGCTTATTGTTGTAACCATGGCGATCCAGTGAGGTCTGGCTCTCAGGTTGCAGGGAACTATAGCACAGAATAGTACTAATTATAGGGGCACTTGGGTGCCTCAGTTGCTTAGGCGTCCGACTTCAGCTCAGGGCATGATCTCACAGTCTGTGAGTTCAAGCCCCGTGTCAGGTTCTGTGCTGACAGCTCAGAGCCTGGAGCCTGCTTCACATTCTGTGTCTCCCTCTCTCTCTGCCCCTCCTCTGCTTGCACTCTTCCCCCCTCTCTCTCTCTCAAAAATAAAGTTTAAAAAATTTTAAAAATTTTAAAAAGAGAATAGTATTAAGTATAAAAGTGTGTACCACAAAATGTATCAAAGGCCTAAATATAAGACCTGAAACTAAAGTTCTTAGGAGAAAGCGCAGGAGAAAAATTCACAATACCAGATTTGGCAAAGATTTCTTGGCTATGACACCAAGAACATAGGCAATAAGAATAAAAATAAACTGGACTAGATCAAAATTAAAAACTTACTGTGCATCAAAAAACACAATTACCAGAGTAAAAAGGCAACTTATTAAGTGAGAAAAAGATATTTGCAAATCATGTAGCTAATAAGGGGGTTAGTATCTAGACTATATAAAGAACCCCTACAACTCTGCAACAACAACAACAACAAAATAACCAATTTTTTTTAAATGGGCAAAGGATTCGAACAGACATTTCTCCAAAGATATTTAGGCCAACAAGCATGTGCAAAGATGCTCAACATTACTAATCATCAGGGAGATATAAATTGAAATCAAATGAGATATCACTTCACACCCATTAGGATGGATATTGCAAAAAAAAAGAAAAAAGAAAAGAAAAGAAAAGAAAAGAAAAAAAAGAAAAGAAAAAAAAAGAAACAGATAATACCAAGTGTTGGCTAGGAAGTGAAGAAATTGGACTCTTGGGCACTGTTGTGGTGAATGTCAATTGGTACAGCAGCCACTATGAAAAGCAGTATGGCAGTTCCTCAGAAAATTAAAAACAGAATTACCATATAAGATGTGCCTGGGTGGCTCAGCTGGTTGAGTGTCCGACTTCCGCTCAGGTCACAATCTCACAGATGGTGGGTTTGAGGTCGGTCAGTGCAGAGCCTGCTTCAGATTCTGTCTCCTTCTCTCTCTGCCCCTCCTCCCAGGTCTCTCAAAGATAAGTAAATAAAATTTAAAGAAAAAAAAAGACTTACCATATGACCCAGCAATTCCACCTCTGGGTATATGCCACAAAGAATTGAAAGGAGGGCGTTGAAGACGTATCTGCTCAGCCATGCTCACAGCAGCACTATTTACAATCGCCAAAAGATGGAAGTAACCCAAGCGTCCATCAGCGAATGAATATACAAACCAAACGCGATGATCTCACCTTTGTGAACTTGGGCCTCACATCAGCCTCCGTGCCGACAGTGCAGAGCCTGCTTAGATTCTCTCTCTCTCTCTCTCTCTCTCTCTCTCTCTCCCCCTCTCTCTGCCCCTCCTCCACTTTCTCTCTCTCTCTCAAAATAAAAAAATAAAAAACAAAGCGTGATACATATACACAGTTGAATATTCAGTCTTAAGAAGGAAGAAAATTCTGGCACAGACTACAATATGGATAAACCTTGAGGGAATTACGTGAAGTGAAATAAATCATGAAAAGACAAATACTGTAGGATTCCAATTATGGGAGGTATCTAGAGTAGTCAAATTCACAAGGACAGAAAGTAGAATGATGATTGCCAGGGGCTGGGGGGAGGGGGAAATGGGGGGGGTTGTATAGTTTCACTTTGGGAAGATGGAAGAGTTTTGGGGATTGGTTGTACAACAGTGTGAATAGATCCAACAAAACTGAAGTGTAAACTCAGGGAGATGGTAAATGACGCACTGTGTATTTTAGCACAATGTTTAAAAACGTTTATTTTGGAGAGAGAGAAAGTGCACATGGACATATGTGAGCGAATGAGGGGCAGAGAAAGAGAGGGAGAGAGAGATTCCCAAGCAGGCTCTACACTGTCAGCACAGAGCCCGATGTGGGACGGACTTGAACCCACAAACCGTGAGATCATGACCTGAGCTGAAATCAAGAGTTGGATGCTTAACCAACTGAGCCACCGAGGTGCCCCGCATTTAAGCACAATTTAAAACAAAATGTGTGCCAACCTGAGGGCAGTATTTGGAAACTAAGCTTTTCTCAATGTCATCTGAGGTCAGGGTGGTGGAACATTGGTTCCTTCCCTCACCCTACCCAAACTGTTCACGAATGCCTAGCTTTAGAGCAGCGCTTCTCAATGGGGAGAGACTGACCATGTTTGGAGACGTTTTTGATTCATGACTAGGGTGACACTGCTGGCATCTATGGGCAAGAGACCAGGGATGCTTCTAGACACCCTACAGTGCTCAGGACAGTCTCCCAGAATGAAGAATCAGACAGATTTCAGACAGATTTTCATGTACCCCCAGAAAGATGGCTCCAAAGCGTCATCTATCTCGTTTTGTCCTCAGCGAAGATGCTCCAGATCAGCCATCATCTTTCACTAATCTTCTGAGAGCTGAAGCCTGCGAAGAATAAAAGGAGAGAGCTGTTATCGCTGCAGGCATGCGGTGATTCTGTCCTGGCTCTGGGTGACAATTTTATCCACACGTTCCAGGTTGCTTAGTCACACACTCAGCTACATTGCACGGATGTGGCCTGTCCCTGTGTGAAATCCTCTCACTAACCTCTCTGTGAGCTAGAGAGGCTTCAGGGGCTCGCCTCTGAACGACTGTCCAGAAGGAAGCTGGGTTGAAGTATCTGACTGTGTGATTCACAATGGGAAGTATTAGTGTAACAACGACAAATGCCGTTGACCCGAGTGTGCAAATTCTCAAAACCAGACGATTCAATCAGGCAACCAGTTAAGTTCCTGCTCTTTGGTGGCTCCTGTTTAGGTGGACACGAGGGGCCGTGTCGGCATGAGGATAAACTGTTTCTCCAACACGGCAGAACGCAAGGATAGGATGCCTCTTTCCTTTTTCCCGTCATAAGGTAATTATAAGTGCAGTAGTTTATGCTAATTCTAAAATTACTGATCTCTAAACTGGTAGGGCTGGAAAGGTGAATTGTGGCAACCCCTAATTGTTACAGACAAAGCACAGAGGCCCAGAGAGGGGAAATGATTTGCCTAAAGGTAAGTGAGCTCGTAAGTCAGGGAGGGCTTTCTACCCTGAAGGGTGGAGGGCCACGGCATCTGACGCCTGGATTCTCATGCTGTTTCACTCACCGTGAGAGCCTGAGCAAGTCAGGATTAAATGACAGAGAACAGATACAGTGTGTGTCACATTTAAGTGGCCAGTGTGTGATTTAATACTATTTAAACTCCCCAAAGTCAACTATAAGCCCTAATAACGTTAGAGGCAGCCCTTTCTCCTTTGTGACATCATTCACTGCTGTGCACGTAAGTTGTTTCCAACATTTTATGCCAACTGCAAACATCCAACATGTTTTAATTGCCTCCTATTCATTCCATCGGTGAGGGAGGGATTCCTGCCTTGGGGTTACAGGGATGGCCTATCACAGAACGTCTGACGCTGGACAGATCAAGATCTACTAGTCATGCATACAGCCTGGGGAAGGAGGCCACAACATGACATACAGGGCCACAGCGGGGCTGCGTTCAGGAAAAAAGTGGACAGGCAGGGCTGTGGGAGTAGGCTTTGTAGCATCGAGAAGAAGGGGTGCCCCTTGGCCTCAAGGGAGGATGTGACTGACTTGGTTGAATGATTCTGCGGACTGGCAAGGAACTGAAACCCTCTTCTCAGGGATATAAGCAAGGACTGCATCTGGTGCCCTGGATAAGGAGGGTTATTAGGCCAGGGAACCTTATCCACAGGAGCAGGGTGGGGAGGGAAGCGTGTGGGAAGGCCATCGGAGGCCCTCTTGATTTAACCAGATGTCAAGGCAGCACATAACACTGAGCCTTACTCGAGCCTCATACCACATAGCAAAGCTGAAAGAATTTTATAGTGAAAAACTACACAACCACCACCCAAATTCTAGCAGTGACACTCTGCTTGTTGTATTACACATTCACCCATCTCTCCATCCCTCTTTCCATCAATTTATCTTACATTTTATGTTTCAGAGTAAACTGCAAACAAAAGCATATTTCCTTCTAGATATTCCAGCATGAAAACCACGAAGTCGAATATCTGCATCGTTGTTTCTTTTGATGAGCATCTTGCAAACGATGAAATGCACAAGTTTTAAGTGCCCACTGTGAGTTTTGACGAGAGCATACACCTGAGTAACCAAAACCCCTATCGAGATATAGAATATTATTACCATCATCCCAGAAAGTTCTGTCATGGTCCCTCCCAGTCGATGCCTGCCTTCAGCTCCCTCAGAGGAAACCACTTTTCTGATCTAAGTTAGTTTTGTCTGTTCTTGAATTTCATATGAATTGCACACAACCTGACAATGTGTCCTCTTTATGGGAGTCTCCTTTCCCTCAACATACGTTTTCTGGGTTCGTCCCTGGTATGTTCCTTTTTATTGCTAGGTGGTAGTATTTCATTGCAGGAATACACTATGAATATGTACTTTTTCATACATTCTTCTACTGAAGGACACTTAGGCTGCTACGTATGTTTAAATAGAAGTCTTTCTATGGACATGTTTTCATTCCTCTTGGATAAGGCTTACGATCACAGGGTAGAGGATATGAAACAGAAGGCCGTTTTCAAAGTGGTGGTTGTACAATGTATGTCTCCACCAACAACGTATGAAAATGCCTATTGTCCCAAATCTTCACTAATGTTTGGTGTTGTCTGTCTTTTTGTAACTCATTCTTGAGTTGAGTTTGGAAACTGAGAAGGTGTGTGTGCAAGAAGGGAGGACTCCAGGAACCGTACAGAATTTTTGTAGAGCGTGGCCCCAAGCCTGTCGATTGTCATCAGACATTTTCCTGGCTGAGTCCAGGGCAGCATCGATCCCCTGTTCTTTGACATTTAAGAGCTGTGATGTCCCTGAAACCTGGCAAAGGTACTTGAGATATGACCCGAAGCTGCAGTGTTGGAGGCCACAACTATGCTGTTTGACACTTCGTGAAGGGTACTTTCTGCAGGAGCTAACGACGTGCTGAGGCCTCGGGCCATGTCCGCTGGGGAGCCTGCGAACCTTCAGGGTTCACACACACACAGCCTCTTGGCTCCCTTCAGTGGGACTGAGTCAACAAAAAGCTGGCTCGCACTACCAACCTGTGGCCATTAGCAAGGCAGGTGAAAATGGATCTGGCCCTCCTCTACCTTCCCATCCCTGAGGAACCGAGCAGCTGAGAGTGCGGAGGGGACGCTGTAGATGCATCGGCAGAAGAAAAAGTGCCCGGAGCTCTACATTCTGTTAAAAGAAAACATTGGCGCTGAAAGAAACAAAGCAGGAAGAAAAAGAAAACAAGCACGTAGAGGTAAGGAATGGCGGGTCTCTCAGCTCTGATCCGCTGCTAAGCTGACAATGCTCCCTGAGGAAGGGGCAAGGAGGGGAGAAAAGTACAGCCACAGGTCCTCCCCCACGTGACCCCAGGACTAAGATGGGCAGCAGTGAGGAATAAGCTATGGTACATGTGATCACGGAACAAGCAGGATAGGGCACATGGCAAAGATAAACATTGAGGCCGGAAGTAACCGGCAGGAGGAATTTGCCCTTGTCCTTCACGGAGGGGAAACATCACGTGGTTTTGACAGGCAGGGCCAATTCCAAAGGCAGGAGACAGGAGAGCAAAAGCCGTGGTCAGAGAGTGGTCCTGTGTGGTCAGTCATCCAGGGGGTGGGAGCAGAGGCAGTCTGGGAACTTGAAGGCCAAGGTTAAGACCTTCAGTTTAATTCATTCTGCAATGAGGAGCCGTGAAAAATCAGGGAAGTGGTGTCCTGAAGGCTATGGTTTGGAAAGATGAGTCAGATTTCAAGGTAGGGCCTGATTAGCAGGAGATAGCTGAGGTCGTCACACCAGTGGGGAGGCAGTTAGAGAAGTCTACTGCAGCGAACCAGGTCAAAGGAGGTCAGGGCCCGAGCTGAGATGTCAGCAGAGGCTGGAAAAAAGGAGATGGATGGGAGAGACGCAGAGGGTAAATACACTCCTGTGTTTGTTCACCACCAAAGAGCACAAGCAGGCGGCACGTCCCCAAGGACGAGAATGCTGCAAGTCAGTGTGGAAACCAAGGACCTGCCACCCTGCTGTGTCCCAGAGGCCGGCCTGGAAGAGTGGGCAACACGATAACTCGGCCAACCTCCACCCCGGCCGCCTCGTTCCTCCAGACGCAGAAAACACAAGTGCTGATGTGCAGTGGACGCACCTGCTGTTCACTCACCTCCAGGGTCCAAGCAAGAGGAGGGTAAGGTCGATCGGAGGGGTGAGGGCGCTGTGTGTCATCCCCCCTCACGTTCTCTCTGGTGACTTCACTTCCACTGGCGCTTCTCTAATGTGTCCTCCTCCTAAAGACCCACAATGGTCATGTAACCCCCCCTTGTGTCCCCCGCCGCCAGGCCCTCACTCAAACTGCCCTAAGGCTTCCCGTGGGTCTCAGGATAAAATTCCAAATCCCCCTCACCCTTCCACTTCTCCTAGTATCCTTCCTGTCCCTGCCCGCTGCCTCCAGTCATGCTAATTCCCTTGAGCAAAGTGCTAAGCATTCCCCTATAATGCCCCCTACCTGGAAATACCCTTCACCCCCTCCCCCAGCCACATCCCACTCACCTCTTGGGCCCAGGGTGGCTGCCCTGCCCCTCACTCACCATCCAGTGTCAACAAGATTCCCTCTATTACTTTCTCTCATAGCACCATTTCCCCCCTTTCCCGGCACTGATCGCAACTCGTAGTTATATAATTATTTGATTTTAAACATTAAACGTCCATCCTCATTAGCTGGTGAACTCCATAAGGCAGAGGCCATGCCTGCCTTGCTCACTGCTGGCCCCAGGCCTTGTAGAGGCTGGGGCAGGTGTCCAGGGGCATGAACACGTTAGTAGAATGGATGTGTGAGTGAATCCTGAGCTCTGGCGTTCCATGGCCATCTCTCCAAGCGCAGCAGCCCGGGAAACACTGCTCACTGGAACCCGATTGCACGTCAGGCTCTTTTCTGGAAAGGAGGTTAGCCCTCCTGGAGGGTGCAGATGGTCACTTTCCTGGGAGTGGCTGAGTCTTCTCACAAGCCCTTGTGCATGCTTACTCCAATGCGATTTTACCTGTGAATGTGAAAACTACGAGCGCTAAACATCTCCCTGGCCCTGCTAGGGAGGGGAATGGCTTCCCAGAAGCACCAGCAGGTGTAAAACAGAGATAAGTAAGTGGGTTTTTATCTTTACCGGCGTTGCACAGGAGCTGTGTGGATCCTACAATTCTAGTTAGCACGGACTTCGGAAGAGAAAAGCACTATTTTAAGGAGAGCCCTTCATATTACAATGGCATTTACAAAGTGACAGCTTCAACAGCTGTAGGAGTAGTATAAATAGTCTGAGACACAGCACTGCGCTATGACACCCCAACACATGCCCTTCAAGGGCCCAGTGGAGAAGGACATGCCAAAAATAGGGATCTGGCAGCTACTGGCACGTGTGTGATGCTGTGTTATGGAACTGTGACATACCTCAGCTTCCCCTTGAGGAGTGGGTCCAAGCTGGTACATATTTCGCATGTTTGCTTGCGTCATCAACACCCGGAAACAAAATCAGGTTAGACGGAGTGAAATCGTCCTTGCCAGTTGAATCAGCTGATGCTCAGGTTTATCAGAGCAGGGGTTCTCGGCGATGCTGCACATTAGAATTACCTGCGGAGTTTTCATAAACCCTGGTGCCCACAACACAGCCCGTAACGACACCCTCAGAATCTCTGGGATGAGGCTTGGATATGACTGTGTTTTAAGCCTCCTCAGGTGATTGCAATGGGAAGCCAAGTTCGAGAAGCCCAGCGTAAGGGTTTTTGAGATTTGGAGAAATGGCCCGAAGTAGTCAGGTATTTCATGACTCTAAACATAAATCAAGGCCGCATTGCCAGTACTGAGTTGATTATATAAAAGGAGAAAAAGGGAAACTGATGCTGGCTGAACGCTTGAGAGGCAGAGACAGGGTAGGAGTTAAGAGCACTTACTCTAAGTTCTTAACATCAACTCCTGGTTTTATTACTTCCCAGCTGTGTGACCTTTGGCAACTTGCTTAAAACCTCTGTGCTCTATTTCTGTCTTTTTTCAAAGCATAAGTGCAGCCCACAAATATTTCTATATTTACCTGCCTCGTGGACAACAGAAGGTCAGGGGCTGGGAAGAAGCCTTCCCAGGAAGGCAAAGAGCCCTCATGGGCCCAAGTGCATGAGGAGAAAGATCAGGCCACACGGACGAGGAGTCCAAGTACTTTCATGGGAACTACATGAGAAATCAGAGACATGGGGTCTTGTGCCTGAATTGAGGTTCTGACAGGACTAGAATTATTGCCTGCACTGAATGCCTTACGTGCATGGGGGCGGAGACAAAACAAAGCAGGCAGAGCTATAAAACAGGATTTCAGGGGCGCCTGGGTGGCTCAGTTGGTTAAGTGTCCGACTTCAGCTCAGGTCATGATCTCATGGTTCGTGGGTTCAAGCCCCACATCCGGCTCTGTGCCGACAGCTCGGAGCCTGGAGCCTGCTTCGGATTCTGTGTCTCCCTCTCTCTCTGCCCCTCCCCCACTCACGCTCTGTCTCCCTCTGTCTCAAAAATAAATAAACATTAATTTTAAAAAAATAGGGTTTCATTCTGAAATGCATCCAATTTATAAATGCTATGTATACACATAAGCTTGGCACATACAAGGTTCTCTCCCTTTCCTCCCTGTTTCTCGGAATTGTTCTTTTTACGACAAATAAGCTGAGTCTACATTCTAGAGTCTGAGTTCTTTGAACCAAGAACATCCATACCTTCTCATCACCTAGCTCAGCAAGGCAGAGACTCTACTTCTACTTCTGACTGCCACCCCAAGAACACAGGGCTCCCTCCCCACCCAGCTCCTAGTCAGGGGGTACGGCAAGGCTTCAGCTACCTTGCTTAAGCTAAGTCCCAGTTGAATGAGGTCGACAGGTGGGGGCTCCCTTCTTCCACCCAGTCCCCATGTGTGGAAAGGAGGCTCTCCTCCCCTGAGCATAGAGAATACTGATCTCATCACTGTTGACTGGCTCATGAGGTGGTGCCTCCATGGCAGGAGAGGCAGGCTGAGGGGACCCCAGGCTGCTAACAGCAACACACACACACACACACACACACACACACACAGTGAATACTCAACTCCTAGAGTAAGAGTGTCACTTAGAGTGCAGCCTGTCATCGTATCCACCTCCAGCTCTAGAGCCCCAGCTGAGACAGTTCTGCCTGAGGTGGGAAGCAGACCATCAAACAGGGAGCTCATAAGCTCTTTGCAAAGGAACTGACTTCATTTGCAACAGAGAGCTGAGAAGTTCAAAGGGGCCCTCAAGACAGAGGAGGTTGTGATGGAATCGGCTGGGGGGAGATTGGTGGATTTAGTGAAGATACAGCCCAGGCTTTAGGTTGGCTGGTTTATAGTAGACACTCGGGGAATAAAAGAGCTGGGAGGAGCACCCCTGGGGTCAGAAGAAATATTAAATATTTCAGTTACCTGCGGTCAACGATAGTCAGGGAGCAGAGGTCCTCCTTCTGAGGCATCCGTGGAAGAGCAATACTAGCCTAACCCTTTGTCACAATGTCTGTGTCATTCCCCTCATTTATCTCACCACAAAGGCATTTTTCATGTCATGTCACCAACACAAGAAGGGTGAATATAGTACGAGGAGTTATTCTGAGAGAGGTTGAGAGAGAGAAACCACATTCCCATAATGTATTACAGTATATTGTTAATTGTTCTATTTTATTATTATTGTTGCTAATCCTAACTGTGCCCGATTCATAAGCTAAACTTTATCATAGGTATGTATATAGGAAAAAACATAGTATATATGGGGTTGCATACTGGCCATTTTCATGTGTCTATCGGGGATCTTGGAATGTATCCCTTGTGGATAAGGTGGAGGGGGGGTACTGTCCCAACCTCAGAAACCACTCTACAATTTGAAAGGATTAAATACAAGCAATTTATTCGCAGGGCATTGTTTAAAGTAATAAAGCATTCAATGGAATATACACCTGCATGTGATCAGGCAAAGAGAGAAAGGGAGGCCTACGGATACCACTGTCACCCCCAGGTGACCACAGGCATACCCAAAGCTGTGCCTTCCTGTGGAGTAACATCAGAGGCTTCATTAACACTGTGTTGTGTGTGTTGGGAGGGGGATAAATGTAACCACAATAATCCAGACAGTCACTACAATATCAACAAGCCAATAACAACAACAAGCTGCAGAGGAGGGAGACTAGCTTCCAGAGTTGCTACACTGAAAAACAAGAGGAGACAGCACAAACTGCCTGTGAAAGATGAGATGTCAGACTTAGCAGCAAAGGACTTCAGAATAGCCCTTCTAAGTATGTTCATGGAACTGAAAGCATAATTAAAGAAGTAAAGCAAGATGTGATAACAATGCCCTATCAAATAGAGAATGTCGATAAAGAGACATAAATTACAAAAAAAAAAAAAAAAAGAGAGAGAGAGAGAACCAAGTGGAAATTCTGGAGTTGAAAAGTACACTAACAGAAATAAAAAAAAAAAAAAATCATTCGAGGTTGCAATAGTAAACTTTACCTGGCAGAGGAAAGAATTAGTGAACTTGAAGATACATCAATAGAGATTATGCAAGCCAAAGAACCAAGTGAAAAAAGTAGGGGAAAAGTAGACACAGCCTCAGAGAAACACGAGGGATACCATCAAATGCATCAGCTGAGTATAAACAGAGTATCAGAAGGAAGGAGACAAAGGAGTAGAGGGAATATTCCAAAAATTAATGGCAGAAAATTTCCCAAACGTATTGAGAAACAACCTGCACATCCAAGAAGCTCAATCAACTCCAGATATAATAAAAACAGAGATCCACAAACAGACACATCATAGTAAAATTTCTGAAAATCAGAGACAAGGAGAAAGTCCCGAAAATAGCCAAGAGAAAAATGACGTCACTTACAAGGGGATCGCAGTAAGACATATAGTTGACTTACCACTCCAGGAGAAACAATGGAGGCCAGAAGACAGCAGGATAGTATTCAAAATTCTCAATTAAAAAATTATCAGCCAAGAACGCTATATCCAGCCAAGTTACCTTTCAAAAATGGAGGGGACAAGCACTGAGTAATGTATAGAATTGTTGAATCATTATATATAACACTGAAACTATTATAACACTGGACATTAATCATACTTGAATTAAAAAATGGTATTTGGGGCACCTGGGTAGCTCAGTCGGTTTAAGTGGCCGACTTCGGTTCAGGTCATGATCTCGCGGTCCGTGAGTTTCAGCCCCGCGTCGGGCTCTGCGCTGACAGCTTGGAGCCTGGAGCCTGTTTCGGATTCTGTGTCTCCCTCTCTCTGTGCTCCTCCCCTGCTTTCTCTCTGTCTCTCTGTCTCTCTCAAAAATAAACATTAAAAAAATAAAAAATAAAAAAACCCCATGTATATAATGTAATGTTGGGTTTATAACATACCACAATGTAATGTGTGTGTACTATTCTTGCCAGTAATAACAGAAAGGAGGTAAGTGGGAGCAAAATTGTATTGGGATAAGGAAACCACTACAGATGGCAAAGCAACAACTATAACAAAGTATTTTTGTGTTTGTAACATTAGTAGATATACTATGTGTAACGCTATACCACAAAAAGGACGTAAAGGGAATAGAGCTTTATAGGAATGACATTTCAATATAACACTGTAATTATGCTAGTACACATTTGAAGCAGGCTCTCCTAGGTTGATGTAGATAATAAACCCCAGAGCAACCACAGAAAACATAACTGAAAGAAGACAGGTGAAAAAACATTAAAGAAATAAAAATGACATTTTTAATTTACAAAGTGGGAGTGGAAAGACCTTAAAAGTTGGAAAAAGGTAGGGAATAACTTTAGGTTTTAGGGAGTTTGTTTAGACAGAAGGAAGGTGCTGGGTCTTCTCTGAACATGGCTGAGTTTCTTGGCAAGAAAGCAGGATTCTGAGGACCAAGGTATTTTCAAACTTCCTCTGAACACTACTCTTTTTTTTTTAATTTGTTAAAATATTTATTCATTTTTGAGAGAGAGAGAGAGAGTGCACAAGCAGGGGAAGGGCATAGAGACAGGGAGACACAGAATCTGAAGCAGGCTCCAGGCTCTGAGCTGTTGGCCCATGGCCAGATGCGGGGCTCGAACCCATGACCGGCAAGATCATGACCTGAGCGGAAGTCCGACACTTAACCAACTGAGCCACTCAGGCGCTCTTTTATCTTGCGCAATGAAACAGTCTTATTTTTATGTAAATAATCCCAAGTGGGAGACTGACTTACAAATATTTTTAAGCAATTTAGTAAAAATGGTAGTATTCATACTGTACTGATTTGAGGTTGAGTATATAAAAGGATGAGGCTGTAGAAATCTGGTAATTGGTATGATCAACGTAACCTGTCCAACCTCTGAGAGAGTTTAGGTTTATTAGATGATAGTATCTTTCTTTCCCTCTAAAATGAGATTGTTTACCGCCCTGGCATTAGCAGCAAGTTCCTAACACTGAGGACACCAGCGCAAGCTAAGTGTCTACTTTGATACTGCTCCTGTCTAAATGCATTAATATTTTCTGAAAGATGGAGAACTGCATAATTAACTGACTATATTTAGTGCTGAAGAGTTGCTATTGACATCTGTAGCACACAACTCTTAAAAAAACAATGATTGTTTCTCTGATAACCACAGAGGCAATTCTATCATTTTTGTAAACATCTAATCATGTAAGGAAAAAAATGAAAAGTAATATGCAGAAGCTACATGCAGAATATGAAAACAAAATACTGGGAAAAAAATCAAACAAGGCTGAAAAGATTTGGCAAGTGAAATGTGGTCCTGAAGAAGTCACTATGTTACAAAATGTTACTTCTCTTTACATTATCATTTTAGTATAATTGCCCCCCCCAACAAAGCCTAATAGAATTTTAAGGGATATTTAAAGATGATTTATATATATATATGGGAAATCAGTGAGAGTGACTAAAAGGAGTTTACAAAATAACAGTGAAGGGGGGCTTCTATTATCAGAAAATCAATGACATTAAAGAGTTACAGTTACTAAAGCAGCATGACACTTGCAGAAGAGAATGGATAGATATCCATGAATAAGAACAGAAAACTCCAAGAGAGACCCAAGGTCAGCACTGATATAAAGACACTACAGATCAACAGAGGAAGTTTTGTACTTTCCAGTAAATAGTGTTCAAATTTGCCTACATTTTTAGAAAAAAAAAATTGGATCTTTATTTCATATTATTCACCCCAATGCATATTAAACAATTAATGTAAGACCATGAGAGTAAGTAATGTAAGACCATGCAGAATACAGATGAATATCTGTTCACTTTGTGACAAAATACTTACTAAGCATAAAAGCAAATGAAATCAGAAAAAAAATTCGTATGTTAGAGAAAAATTTCAAGCTTCAACATGTTGAGAAGTTTGGAAGTAGGAAAAATATCCATAGCATTTACAACGGAGGGTTAATATTTTAAATATTTAATAAATATTAAAATATTGTAAATATTAAATAAATATTAAAATATTTAATTAAAAAATTAAATATTTTTGTAAATCACTATGAAGGCAATACTCCTACAGTAAAATGAAAACAGATATAAGAGGCAATTCGGAAAAGAAGAAACACAAGTGGCCAAGTTAAAAACAAAACAAAAAAAAGTTCAGGGGCGCTTGGCTGGCTCAGTTGGTTAAGTGTCCCACTCTTGATTTTGGCTCGAGTCATGATGCCAGGGTCGTGAGTCGGAGTCTGGAGTTGGGCTCCGTGCTGGGTGTGGAGATTCTGGCTTGGGATTCTCTCTCTCCCTCTTCCTCTGCACCTCACCTGCTCTCTCTCTCTCTCTGTCTCTCACTCTCTCTCTCAAAAAAAAAAAAAAAAAAAAAAAAGCTCAAGTTCACTGTAATCAAGAAAACGAAAACTGCAACCATGATATAGCAGTTTCACTTATTATCCAGGGAGGATGTTTTTCATTCCAATTACAGAAAACCTGACTAAATGTAGCTCAGAGAATCGTAATGTTTATTATCTCACACAGAAGAGTCTGGTCTGGAGTTGGTGCCCTGCTAGTTAATTTAGTGACTCGCCATGCTGTCTAGGACCCACTTTTTCTATCTCTGCCCTCCTCTGGACGCTGCCTCTTGCTCTCCATGCGTGTCCCCTCAGGGTCACCTGAGGGGTGCAGTACCTCTAGTTTCTAGATGTCCCC
Organism: Prionailurus viverrinus; assembly: GCF_022837055.1. Lineage (NCBI taxonomy): Eukaryota > Metazoa > Chordata > Mammalia > Carnivora > Felidae > Prionailurus > Prionailurus viverrinus. Next base: position 113,742,612 of record NC_062561.1, on the reverse strand, counting down.
TTCCACTATGATGAAAAAATGGACCGTTTTTCCCTCTGTGTCTCTTTTAATCAAAGAGTGACCGACCCACTTCCTAGGGGCCCTCAAGGAGTCCCTTCAGGCTCAGCTGGCTAGGATTGGGTCATTTGCCTGTGATCAACCTTGTTACTGAAAAGGGATATGGAGTTACACCTGTGGGTTTCGATTAGCTAAGATTTACACCCTGAGTCCGAATTAAATCCTGTATAGTTGATAGCGGAGTATCAGTGGATGTAAACTTCCTCAGTCAAGCTTTTCAGAAGCTTTTGGACTACATATACCCACTAACCCACAATTCTAGTTGGATGGCTCATAAAAGGCTTCTCACTAAATTATTTTTAAAAATAAGAAATAAGCCACATGCACAAAAATAAGTAGTTGGTTAAAGAACTCAGGCTATCATTACAAGGTAGAATAATATGGAGCCATCAAAATTGTTTTATATACAAGTTATTTATGTGGACATATATTCATGTTCCATCAAGTGGGTAGGAACAATGCTTAAAATATTATCCTATCCTTTAAAAATATAAGTAAAAGTCTGGGAAGATATATACCAATATGTTTTTAAATGCTTATTTATTTATTCAGAGAGAGAGAGAGAGAGGAGAGGAGGGGCAGAGAGAGAGAGAGAGAGAGAGAGAATCTCAAGCAGGTTCCACACTGTCAGTGCAGAGCTCCATGCAAGGCTCAAACCCAGAAGCTGTGAGATCATGACCTGAGCTGAAATCAAGAGTCAATGCTTAACCAACTGAGCCACCCAGGCGCCTCTATACCAGTATCTTAATACTGATGTGATGGCTGCAAATTATTAATTTTCCCCTCGGTTTGGGCGGCATTTTGCAACATTTTAAATATTAAAGTTATTTTGTAATTAAAATGGAGGAAACATTAAAAAGGAATAAAATTCAATCTTGTTTTATATTTTTTCTTCCCTTTCACAGCCAAGATGAAGGCTCTGACAAGTATGACACGTGCATTAGTCTGGGATGTTTGCATCAAGAAAGAAGAGACTGGCTCAGCTGTGTGCCTGGTTCCTGGCACCAGGAGCCTGCGGAGGGACAGAAGTTCAAGCGGAGCGCGTCGTGTGCAAGAACCAGAAGACCTGGGCTCCTCTGAGCCTGGGGGCACCATCGTTACCTCTGCGAATGTCCAGCCCTCATTCAGCTCTTAAAATGCAATAGGAAAGTGGCTTTGCATTATTTTTAAGTAGAGATTTAAATAGGTGCTTATGTTTGCCCAGAGAAGCAGCGGGTAGCAGCAGAAAGCACTGCGGGAAAGAAACTATATAGATGTGTAGCAATTTTGTTTCATCGTTACATAGTACAAATCCCCACCCTTCTTTCCCCCTCCTTTCCAGCGAGTTCGGGGACCAGTATTCCTCTTAACTGCGGAAGCTATGTGGAAGAGCTCCATAACAACCAGAATAATGAGAGCTTAAATTACAGCATACTTACTCTGGGCTGCCTTGCTAAATTCCTTGCACATTTTATCACATTTAATCCACATGACTACCTTGGGAAGTTGATGCTATTTTTAATGCTCTTTTCACTGAAAAAGAAACTGGTAACTTTTTTTAAACGTTTTTTAAGGTTACTTTTAAAGGTCATGGGTCTAGGGAGCCGCAGAAGCCAGCGTGTATCCTTGTCTGTTAGGCTCTGAAGTACAAGCTGCCCTCTTCCCTACTGTGTTGCTCCTTAAATTTGGGGGAAAGGGGTGTAAGCATCACTAGGCGTGGCTGAAGGGCAGAGCCAGAGAAGGCACAATATCAGAGTCCTCTATGTCTCCCAGCAAAGTGCTCGGGAGAGTTGGCAGTAAAAGAGCTTTAGGGAGGGTGTGGGGGTGTGTGTTTGGGTAAGAGCACTGGACCTGCTCTGTTGGGGGAAGCACACCAGTGTCTCACTGGGCATTGGGTCTTAGAGAAGCAAATTAGATTGCAGCTGCAACTGTCACATTCTATGGGACAGTCTTCTCCTTTTAAGAATCCAGGTTTGCAACCCTTGACCCTTGATTCCTAAAGTTATGGGACTATTGTCCTCTAATCATGGATTTTCCCATGTGCTTCGGTAAACAGAAAAACACATTCACACAGACACACACCAGGATTTCTCACTTTAAATTGCTTGGGTCCAGGAGGAGTGAATGCATAAGCCTAATGAGGTCCGTACATGGGTGAGCGCCATCCGCTCTCCTGGGTACATTACCTGATGGCAGAGGTTTCCTTCTGAGGTTTCCCTTTGGAATGTTAAGTCTATGGTCAACTTAGGCATGGAAGTCACCATGGCCACCATTCATGCAAAGGATTTTATTAAATATCTACTATAAGACAGAAACAGAAATGATGTAAGACTGACCTTCATATATATATATATATATATATATATATATATACACACACACACATATATACACATATATATGACATATATGATATCTTTATATCAATATATAATATTGATATCCTCTCATATATTATGTATATAATATATATATATGACATTTTTATGTACCCCACAACTTCCAAGTTGCTTTATGTGACTATTAAGGCTGTATAAGTACGACTTATATAAATGCTTTTCCAGATTCCAAGAAAAATTCAAGGGGTACCTGGGTGGCTCAGTCGGTTAAGCATCTGACTTCGGCTCAGGTCATGATGTTGAAGTTTGTGACTTCAGTCGCTACCTTGGGCCCTCTGCTGTCAGCTCAGAGCCCGCTTCGCATCCTCTGTCCCCCAGTCTCTCTGCCCCTCCCCAGCTGGTTCTCTCTCTCTCTCTCTCTCTCTCTCTCTCAAATAGATAAACATTTAAAAAAATTCTGTTCAGTGGTACAGGTAATATTCATTGGTGGACAATAATAAACCTTTGTATTTTAGGATGGAAGGGTTTTCGTGCATTGTCTCATGACAGCTATTTAGGGTCTAAATCCTTAATTATCACCACTAGTTACTGCCGGCAGGCCCCCTCGTCTCCATGATCAGCTCTCCACAGCACACGTGGCCTCTCCAGGGCCCAATGTGTTCTCCGGGGCATAACTTCTTCTGTGAAGAAGCAGTTGTCTACCACTGCTGTCACATTTCGTTTATTTTCACTCCTGAAAAGCCAACGCAATATTTTAAGAGGAATAGTGTTCCTATCTTCATTCCACAACCCATTGATTTTTGAATAAAGGAAAGGTTTAGGAAAGGCAGTTCACTAAAGAGGAAAAGCCAATAAATGTGTGAAAATGTTCAAAGGCACATAAATCAAAATAGGATTGAGGCACCAATTTCACCTTTCGAATTGGCAAGCATTTTTAAGTGACTGCACCTCAGTTGGCAATGGTGAGGGGAAATTGGAATTCACCTGGCAGGATATAAATTGGTCTAGAATTTCTGATGGAAAATTTGGCAAGATGCAACAAAAGCCCTAAAAAATGTGCATATTCTATGGTCTCAAATTTCTGCATCTACAAGTTTTTGTCAGAACATAATAGCGATCACGCACACATATAAATGTTTCAAGATCTTTATCAAAGTGTCGTCCAGGTTATTTAAAAAGTGGAAGTAAATTTCAAACAATTGATGAAGTTGATTTTGACACCAAATAGTTCTAATAAGGTAGAATAATCTTTACTGATATGGAAAATATTCACAATATTCCATTCAGTGAAAAAAAGGCTATAAAATATTATGCATTTTATTATCCCATTTGATTTTATGTAATAAAGTGTGTGTGTGTGTGTGTGTGTGTGTGTGTGTGTGTGTGTGTGTGTGTAAACAGAGGATGGGTGTGGGGGAAACAGACTGGAAGAACAGATATCAGAATATCACCTATGGTATTCTCTATCTGGTGGTATTAAAAGCGATTTAAGAATTGGCTAAGGAAAGATGGCCAAAAATATTATTTTGTGGACACAGTTTTCTGTGTTAAAAAAACCAATTGTGCTGTGACTTCAGTGAACCAGTCAATGCCATGTGAAAAGCTGATATTTAATTTCCTGCATTTGTAAATCCAAATACGGGTTCACACAAGTCGATGTCAGTCACTCTCAATAATAGTCTACGAGACTGGCCAACCCCCTCACTAAAGTCCTTTGTATTAATAAAAGCTACCTTGTAATGAATGCTTAATATACCCTGAGCTCAGGGCTAAGTACCTTTTGGTATAAATTCATAAAATCCTTTCACGAACCCTTTGACCTAGGTAAAATCAATCCCCTTATTGTTGAAAACCCCAAACTTGGCGCCTGGGTGGCGCAGTCGGTTAACCGTCCGACTTCAGCCAGGTCACGATCTCGCGGTCCGTGAGTTCGAGCCCCGCGTCAGGCTCCCGGCTGATGGCTCGGAGCCTGGAGCCTGTTTCCGATTCTGGGTCTCCCTCTCTCTCTGCCCCTCCCCCGTTCATGCTCTGTCTCTCTCTGTCCCAAAAATAAATAAAAAACGTTGAAAAAAAAAATAAAAAAATAAAATAAAATAAAAAGAAAACCCCAAACTTGACAGAGATTAGGAGGCCTGCCCAGGTCACAAAGCCAGTCAATACCAGACAAAGAATGGAAACCCAGCTCTGTGCAGCTCTACACCTTTAGACATCACCTCTCTGGAACACAGCCTCCCACCCACACGTCTGCTGGCACTGCACCAGGAACCTTCAGGGCAATGACCTCATAAGCCCTTCAACTCCATTAAGGTCCCAAAGCACACCGGCTTCCTCTGTTTCTTCTGTCTGACTGAAAGTCAACTGAATATTATAGACAATCTGAGAGATATCTAGTGAGCTGAGAAAAAAAGGAGTATGTTTGCTCAAAATTCTTTAGGTATGTTTCTAAGAACATACATCTCGGAAATAAGAAAACAGCTCGATGAAGCTCATGTGTTTTGCATAAATATCATTATTCTTGTACCCCGCAGCAAAGCAAATATTGGTTTATACACTGCCTAAAGAGCCTTAGGGGAGAAATTAGCATGAAAACCATTTGCTTCCTAAATACAAAGCTTAACTCACAAAATCCAGTTGAAATAAAGACAGCACCGTGAAATAAATCTGATAAAGAGGGCACAATGAAACATCTCTGTGATGACTTAGGAGAAAAAGAAGAAACCGAGAAGAGTCACTCAAATTGTCCAGGACTCTGGTGGGTGGAACCCTGAGACCCGAGGAGGCTTTGCTTGCAGCAGGGTGGTGTCATTAAAACAGGCAGGGGGCAAACAGGGATCCGGGTGGGCAGCCTACAAAGCCAATGCATGTCACCAGGAGGGAGAAGGGAAGCACAGCCTACCTAGAAGTAGCTTGGGAAGGCTAAAAGGGAAGACCAGAATGCTAATCATTCCTAGGGCTGGACCCTTTGGCATTCACAAAACTCAGTCCTGCCCCAGGACCTGCTCAGAAACAATACAAGAAGTAGCCTTCCTAGTGGCCAGCATGTGCCTGTAGAATTGTTCTCTTTCCTAAGGTTCAGTTGTGTTGTGCTTGTACCGGAACAGCCAGTCGAGAGCCAAGAAGGCCCTGCATCCTACTACTTCTCTGAATAACCCACAAGTCTGGGTGGGGTGAGGGAGTGGAGGTGGGGGTTGGACTGGGGATCAAACTGCTGGCCAAATCCTGGGGGGACCCCCAGTCTCGAAAAACCCCTGTGGATCTGCATTGCCACAAGCTATGCACTCCTTTTCTTTGCCTTGTCTTCTTACACTATTACCTCAGGCCTCTAAAGTCTGGCATTTTTGTCCCCATCCCACGATCAGCCAAAGATGAAAGGCATGTAAGGATGGCATAACAGAATTTTCCAGCTCCTGCTGAAATCCATTTTCTACTGGGAGCAGCAAATGGAGCCAGCTGATCAGAGGGCTGGCAAAGAGATGCAGGCTGAGAACTGATGCTCTTTATCCATCTCTAACAACCCTGGGAAGAATTCCCAAACAGCACCATTTATAAAAGAACCAGAAATGACCCTGTCCTGACATAGCCCACAGCTTGTCACAAAATCCTTATGTGTCATTCCAAAGATCGCTTTAATTTTATACACTTTGTTTTCTTCTTAATGAAGCTTTTCAGATAATTTACTTCTTAGAAACATGAAGAGTACTTTAAACACTCTAAGGTATGTATGTTTCTGTGGCTAGTGTTATAAATACTGCCGTGTTAATCTTTGTGGCTTTAAAAACATCTTTGCTCCACTATGCTGCTGATCAACATGGCCCAGGGAAGCCATCTGAATCACACGGAGAAAAACTGGAAAGGAATTTAATAAACTTCGATTCATTTCTCTTAGGGATTTTGAAGGAGATAACAACAACAAAAAAAGGTATTTTTCAAGACTTCGGTAGAAAGAATTGATTTTCAATTAGTCAGAATAGAAGAAAATAAACGTGCTCTGCTCAGAATGCAAAGGATCAAACAAGTAGGCAAATTAAGCTCTAATGAACCTGAGCAAGACGTTTAATCTGAGTCCCGGTTTTTGAAATCTATAAAACGAGAATGACAACTGTTACTGCACGAAGATTACGTTTCGAAAGGGGGGCCTTGGCACATATGAGCACTTTGTCAGTGCTCACCATCATCACTGCCATGATGGCAATGGCTGCCATTGCCATTTGTTACTGCCACCATATGTGCTTGTGGGTGAGGCTGAACGAAGGAAGATGGAACCAGTGTGCCATGGGAACTTACTTGGTTACAAGGTTGGGACAGTGAGGCCAAATCCTGGTTCTTCAGCTGACCTAGTGGATCTGATGACTACATATTGCACATCTAGTCTCGGGGAGGTGTTCTATAAACACGCACCTCCGGTCACACGGAGGTCTGGGTAAAGTCATGATGCGCTTGTCACGCTGACCCCTGTACCTGAAAACATGTCTATCTTGCAAGTACTATGTTGACTGTATGAGAAAGTCAGACAAGTGACTGAGTTGGGGACTCGAGCCACCCATCTGTCTATCTCTCTAGATGAAGAAAGTCTTGAATGCTGTATTTTCACTTGGTAGAAGTGGGTAAAAGAGCTTACCCTGCAGACACAATTAATAAACAGACATTCCTTGAAACTCTACCTATTTCTATGTTGTGATCTAAATTATTATTTCCCTTTTTCTTAAAGGGAAACAATATCCTCTTACATATGGATTCTCATCAACTTTTTTCATCTGCCACTCATTCATCTACCGTTTATTGTGTTTTTTCTTTGTGTGAGGTAGAGAGCTAGTCGTTGGACCTATTGGCTGATAGTGATCAAGGAATAGTGTCGAGGATTCATGTGGCAAAACAGGAGAGACTTCATTATGCTATTGCCTCAGGAGAGGTTATGGGGTGCCCACGTTCAGTCATGAGTCCCTCTTATGCCCATAACCACATGCACTTCTTTCTAAATATCCTGGGCCTGGGTCTCACATTCCTCCAGTCTACGAGGCAATGAACACTAGGTATTCTAATTTCTCAAAAAGAAGGCATAGGGAGGTACGGCATCCAATTACTGGGAATTGACAGTTTTGTGCAGACAAGGCTTTGAAGGCCTGTGGGTTCACACAATGGGACTAATTAAGAGTGATCAAATAAAAATGAGTTGCATATAGCTTCCTGCCTCTGGATGTGTGGTGATGTACAACCCCAAACATACACAGAGACTTCTTGAGAGAGATGGGAGCAGGCTGTGAGGAGTAGGTATGAGAAGGACACGGCCTGGCATGGCCACAAATTCAGTCACAACTAATTGATGATGGTGGCACCAACAGCTTCATTATCCTTGAATGAAACATTTGTGGACATCTTCAGGAAAAAAGGACAATGCTTATCCTTTGCAAAGCTAACTCTTTGCATAAAAATACACAGTTTGTGGAACTGGAGCTAGAAAGTCATTATTGAAGGTAAGAGAGATTTATTAAGATGCAAAGTGAAATTTGAAGTTTCCACCCATTTTGACACAGGGGCTACATGAAGCACCACATCCTTCTTTGGCAAGAACACCCCTGGTGAGTCATCTCACAAGGGTTCTGATTAGTGCCTTTCAGTTCCAGAAAATGAGGGGTATGTATCACCATGCGTGTTAAGTCACTAAGGACTTAGGAAAATAATCCTTCAGAAGGACTAAAGTTCCAGGGAGGTCAATTACACAGGGCACAGCACCAAAGTTCTATGTGTTTGGTAAAGTCACCTTGCTGGTGTTTTTAGTCATAAATTACTTTTTGCAAAACCAGCCCTCCTCTTGGCTAAAAGGATGGCCACGGTAACTCCAAAATGGCGTCACATAAGAGCGAATCTGCATAATCACCAGGTAGTGCATACAGAGCCCTCAGCATGAGGCTGGGACATAATAAGAAGGGACCCATGGTCTTATTATCATTTATTTTTTTATCATTTCCATTTCATGTGTGTGCAAGTTAATGCCAACAGTGCTGCTAAGAGTATTATGAGAATATTTAATAGAAGAATTGTTTATATGAATGGGGAATGGAAAAGTGAAAATATTACTGTGGGCTCTACAGAATCAGAGGAGTCACTAGCGACATCCATCCGATGTACTGGTGAGGGGAGGATAAGTCAGAGCTCCCGGGGAAACAGGAGAGGCTGTGTGTACCTGGCTGTTAACATGGGACCACAAAGGTGGAGTTCTTGGAGAGGCTGGGAAACTATGGCCTCTGTGGAATCAGTCACCCCTTGGAAATCCACCACCTGCGGGCAAGCGCTGGGTGGTGGGCAGATATGAGCAACAGCAAGAGCCCAGGGGCTGAGGGGCACCACACACGCGGCAACGTTTGTGATCGTCCCTGCTCCACCAGTGCGAGGTGGGCCTCAGCATCACTTCCGCCTCCCAAATCTCACACAGGGTCCTCTTCTGACTCTAACTGGGAACCATACTGGGAAGAAAGTCCTGGGAAATGTTTTCTCCCTTGGACAGGAGTAGCAATGCCAAACGAATAGAATAATGCCTTAGAGTCGTGATGTCATACGTGAGCTCTGGAATCTACCCCTTGCCAGCTCTGGAACCTTGACAAGTTTCTTCACTTCCTGAAGCCTCAGCTCTCCATATGGAAAATGAAGGTAATAATAGAATCGACCTCAGAAAGCTGATGGGAGGATTAAATGAAGTAATACCTACCGAGGGCTTTGTTCAGGCACAAAATGACAACAACAATAACAATAATAATAGGATTATACAATTTACGTTAACGGTGAGGGTATGAAATCCAACATGGCTTTCTCTACTCAGTACCCCAGAAACTGACCAGGACTATACTGATGAATAGCCAGAGAAGTCCAGCCTGCTCCAAATTCAGTCGTTGACAAGATGTCATGGTCTGCAGGAGAATACAGTTTATCCTACTTCTCTAAGCATGAGCCTTAGCCAGTCAATTACAAGAGTAAATGTGCTTGCATGCTATGAAAATCCTTTGGGTTAGCTGTGTGTTCAGAGTGGCATGAAACAAGTAGAGATGGCTCTCAATAGGCTGTCTGACTTGAGAGACACCACAAAGAAACTGACTCACTGTCAAGCTAGATACGCACTAAAACCAGCTTTAACACTGTGAATTACCTCCGATGATGTCTAGTCAACACAACTGTCTTCAATCCAACAGTCATGTTTGAATATACTTATTGTGTGTGTGGCTGTGTGTGTGTGTGTGTGTGTGTGCGTGTGTATGTGTGTGTTCACTAAGCTGAGAGCTTCCATTTATTGAGCAACTACTAAGTGTCATTTACCATGTTAGGCATTAACTATTTAATTAAAGTAAAGGTAAAATTTAAAGTCATTTCAGTATAAGGGACAAATAAAACATAATTCTTGCACCCCCAAAGCTCACGGTCTCACAGAATAGAACAGGAGGTGGAGGCAAAATCTTCTTCTCATGAAGATCGTGAGAACTGTTTTATAAGTAATAGAAACACATTGCCGTGGGACCCCAGAAGAAGGAAAGACCACACGTTCAAGTTTTCAAGTGTCGGCCCACACATTACTTTCTCTAAAAGGTCATGCCCAAATGAAAGCAGTCCACCTCCCTTTCTTACAATACCCTGATTTATTTTCCTCAGAGCTGTTAGCACAATTGGCAATTAAAAAACTTTTTTCTTTGTTACCATATCCTTCAAATGGAAGATAAACTCCACAAGATGAGAAAATTTATTTATTTTGTTTGATGCTAATTCTTCAGGGACTAAGACATTGCTTATCACTTAAGATGCTCAATAAAAACCTGTTAAACGAATGAATATGTAGCTGATAGACTCCACGAAGGCTTCATAAAGGAAGAGAAGCTGTGTGCCTTTACATGCACATTCATTCAAGATGTGTCTTAAGAAACGAATGTCAAGGAATGTCAACGAATGTCTAAGAAAAGGGAAGCTGTTGCAGGAAGAGGCCGAGGCCGAGGAAGAGGAAGAGGACGTGGTCGGGGTAGAGGAAGAGGGGGTCCTAGGCGATAATGTCTCTCAAGATTACTATTTCAAAGTGATACGTGATTTGGAATATTTTTTGTACAGGCTTTGTTTATGTCAGTTTTTTAATAAACATAAATGTAGGAAAAAAAAAAAAAAAAAAAGTTAGAAGAGTTCAGTTATTATGGGAGAAAGAAAAAGGTGACTAGAAGTCCAGAAGCAGATGTCTCAATCCTCAAGCAAACAGCAGCCATCAGGATACATGCCTGTCTTGGAATAATGTATGAATGCATGTGTCGTTAGTTCAAAGAAAATGTGACCAAAGAGGGCTTCGGTTGAAAGGACAGCAGAGTTTCTGACGTGAACAAACTTTGTAAGAGGACGTTTTTGACAAGTGATAATTTGTGGTTGGCTTAATGACAAACATTCAAAACACTAAGCAAATAAAAGAAAAAAAATAACAATCAAAGAAAAGAAAGGTTAGTTAAGTTTGATGTCAGGAACTCACTGGCTGTAGACATATTCTTTCTCCTTGGGGCACTCACACAGGTGACAAGGCACCAAGGTGCCACATCAGGTACCTGAGATCTCTCATGGGAATAAACTCTTCAAGTAGGATGCAACAATTCACTTACTGCTTGTGGCACAGGTTGGTAATCCTCTCCAAATATCTGGTTACTAAGCATCTTTTTTGTGGGGGGAGGGGTTTCATGTGAGTATTTCTTGTATTTAAGGGATCTGTCCCTTCTAGCCCTAGGTCATTAAGAATGGGAGCACTGTCTTCTTGCTCCCTCTCTCTGTTATCTATCCAAAGAGTCAGAAACAAAAGATTCTAAGAGAGTAGAACAGAAGAAGCCTGGACCCCTGAGTCACTGCTTGGAGGAACATCCCTGATGTACATCAGACTGATGTAAGTGAGGGACAAAATTTTGTTGTTGTAAGCCTAAAACTTGGGGTATCTATTTTACTGCAACATAGATGAGACTAGTCATCCTAATATACTAAAAAAAATACTTTATCCTTTCTTTTTTTCTTTTTTTTTGTGGGGGAGGGAAGCAGTGGGGTTTAGTTCTGTTTAAATCTTCATAGGTACTCTCATCATAAAGGGCCACCACTTAAACAATTCAGCCAATTAGATTAATGACCTTGCTTTAAACCCCTGTTCCCATTCAGACCTGGCACATCACAATATAGCTTCAGTAATATACAGTATTGATTTGATCACCGTTTTCCATAATCGTAGAGTCAGTAGACTCCCATTCAGGAAGTGAGACTGAAAACACTTCTTATCATTGAGGAGGGCACTTGTTGGGATGAGCACTGGGTGTTGTATGGAAGCCAATTTGACAATAAATTATATTTAAACATTTTTTTAAAAATAAATAAAACACTTCTAATTTTGAGGATCAGAGAATCTGATTTGGGTAAGCTCTCTGAAATTTCCCTACATTCTTGGCCACCTTTTCTTCCTCCTATATTTCAATTGACCCTTATTTCATTCTTATATTCCGGCTAGGATAAACAACTCAATCCAGCCGAATAATGAAGCGCGATAGGAGGAGAGAAGTGAGGAGTCAAGCACAGCAGGAATCTGTGTAAAATTGGGGCCCCTGCTACTCCAGGGGGGCGCTGCCCACCAGAATGCTATGTAAGAAATGTCCTCTGTAGAATCATTCCCCGAGACACCTCGCACTGAGTGCTCCAGGGTGTGGTGTACGTACAGAATCTGCTTCTCATCCTTATACAGTTTAGTGGCAATGTGAGAAATGTAACAGCAATCCAGAACCCAGAGTGAATTACACCCTCAAAGAGAAATTGATCCAATTAGGCCACGGTCTCAGAGTAGAATAAGCAATGCTTTAGAAAAAGACAAAGGCTGATTAGTGCACACCCTTGGAATATCTTGCGAAAATACAGTAACATCTGACCTCAGACCCTCTTGCCCATTTTAGTTGTGTGCCTTTGTATTCCCACTTGACATGATTTCCAAATAATTGGTGAAATTATTACAGATTTTGGTTCAATAATTGCATAAGCATTCAAGCATGAATTTGGAGAGAAAATTAAATTAATATAAAAACTTATATTCACTGAAGCCTCAATTATTCTCCTTAGAGTTTAAGTAGTAAGCAAAGCTCTAACTCTAAGGGTCTAAAGTACTTTCTGATATGAATTTATCAGTGAATGTATGTGTGTGTGTGTGTGTGTGTGTGTGTGTGTGTGTGTGATCATGCTCACTAATGGAAACTCAGAGAAAATAGAAAAGAAAACATAGGGGAAAGCAGACTCACTTGGGAGTCTGCCATCCAAAGCTGCCTATGGAATAGTGTATTGTATATTTAACAGAATTAAAGTTATATTTCAAGGTATTATAATGTGAATAAAATGTATAAGTTGTGTTTTTATTTTCACAATGTATACTGTGCTTCCCCCAAATCATCAAAAATCAGCTTTTAACAATTTTTTAATGTTTATTTTTGAGAGAGAGAGAGAGACAGAGAAAGAAAGAGGGAGGGAGAGGCAGAGATAGAGGGAGACACAGAATTTGAAGCAGGCTCCAGGCTCTGAGCTGTCAGCACAGAGCCTGATGCAGGGTTTGGACTCATGAACTGTGAAATCGTGACCCGAGCTGAAGTCAGACACTTAATTGACTGAGCCACCCAGACACTCCTGTAGAGTGGACATTTAATAAATGTTCAATTTTTTTAAGTTTATTTTTGAGAGAGAGAGAGAGAGAGAGAGAGAACACACGCACGCATGAGTGGGGAAGGGGCAGAAAGAGAGGGAGACACAGAATCCGATGCAGGCTCCAGGCTCTGAGCTGTCAGCACAGAGTCCAACGCGGGGCTCCAACTCACAAACTGTGTGTGAGATCACGACTTGAGCCAAAGTCGGATGTTTAACCAACCGAGCCACCTGGGCACCCCCAAAATCAATTTGTAATATACAACGGAATATGACTCAGCCATAAAAAAAGAATGAGGTCTTGCCATTCTTCTCATCATGGATGGACCTAGAGTGTATTAAGCTACATGAAATAAGTCACAGAAAGACAAACACCATATGATTTCACTTATTCATAGAATGTAAAAAACAAAAGAAAAAAACCAGAATCTCAAATACCGAAACAAACTGGTGGTTGCCAGAGAGAAGGTGGATGGGAGGACAGGTGAGATAGAGGAAGAAGATTAAAAGGTACAAGCTTCCACTTATAAAATAAATAAGTAATGGAGATGAAAAGTACAACATAGGGGATACAGTCAATAACACCGTATGGGGTCCCTGGGAGGCTCAGTCGGTTAAACGTCTGACTCTTGATTTCAGTTCAAGTCATGATCTCAGGGCTCATGGGATTGAGCCCTGCATTGGGCTCCTGCGTTGAGCACTGAGACTTCTTGGGATGCTCTCTCTCTCTCTCTCTCTCTCTCTCTCTCACTGTCTCTCCCTCTGCCCCTCCCCCGCTTGCATGCACTGACTCACACTCTCTTTCAAAAAAAAAAATAGTGTAATAATATTGTATGGTGACAAACTGTGACTGTATTTATCATGGTGAGAATGAGTAATGTACAGAATTATTGAATCGATATGTTGCATACATGAAACTAATACAACATTGTATGTTAATTATACGTCAACATAATAAAAAAATAGAACTTTTAAAAAAAATGTTCTTAAAAGTTACATTATATTGCATACAAGTGTATCAACATTTAATCCTACATATCCTTATTACTGCATATTTATATTATTTTTAAAAGTATAGCTCATTTACAAATAATTAGTTATATATCATCATGTTTATACATAGGCATATTTTCCATGTTTTAAGTTATTAACCTAGGATATCTTCCTGGAAATGCAACACTAGGTCAGAGGATATAGTCCTTTCTTGAAATGAATTTGGGGCCATAAAAATACATTTCTGAATACAAAACTAATTGTGAAAATTATAATGATCCATGCTATTGCTACCAGAAAATAATCACCACTAGTTGTGTTTGCCTTTTTTTTTTAATGTTTATGTATTTTTGAGAGACAGAGAGAGACAGCATGAGTGGGAGAGGGCAGAGAGAGAGAGAGGGAGACCCAGAATCTGAAGCAGGCTCCAGGTTCCGAGATGTCAGCACAGAGCCCGATGTGGGGCTTGAACCCACAAACTGTGAGATCCTGACCTGAGCCGAGGTCAGAGGCTCAACCGACTGAGCCACCCAGGCGTCCCTGTGTTTGCCTTTTTTATTGATACACATATTTCTTTTCACATGCAAAAATAAATCCAAATGTAAATGGTACTATGACCAAGCGATCACCTTTTATATTAAAATGTTCTGATGCCTCTAGAATCCCCAGGGTTGGGGCGGGTGGGGGGAAACTGAATGTTTCCAAGGATAATACTGGATTTGCACATGAAGGAGAGAGGAGAGTGGAAGTGGAAAGTGTTGGCTGTGTTTAAAGCAATCTGCTTGCTCCTCCATATTCAATGTTCTCCTCTCAGAACCTCATTAGAAAGAGTCTGTCACTTCACTTCCAAATGCATTCTGCCCAGCAGGATTGGCTCCTCTCCAGATACCATCAACTTCACAGAAATCAATGTGGCGGTGGTTGCCCATTCCAAGAATAATCACTTTAAAGACTCCTTGAATATAAAAAATCAATAACAGAGCAAGTCACTGCAATCCGTATAATTAAATCACTCCCAAGCACCCTCATTTTTTCTCCAAACAATTGTGGTAAGAGTCTGAGCTGATGGAATCTCCTTAGGGTGCCTCATCTGAGCTCCAGGAGGGTCAGGGCTGGATTCAGACTCATCTTGCTCCTGTGGCAGTCAGTGCTTCTGATCTCAGACAACAAAGCCAGAGCACCAGATAGGCAAGGAGAGAGGTCAGGTGGAAAAACAAACGTCCCTATTCTTGTGAGAGCGAGCGACTGTGCGTTTGGTGGGGTAACGAGCCACTAAAGTCAGCTCCTGTCCATCATCTGTACCAGCAGAGAGAGGTTGGTGCTCACTAAGGGGTGTGACCGGTGGCAGGCTCACCTGCCTATTGGAGAACATGCCTGGCATTTCCTTCTCTATGTGAGGCGCTGAGGTGAGGCACAGACAAATTATAATACAATGTCCTTGATGAAGGAGAGATGAGAGGGAGCAAGCAGGAAAGAAGCAGTCAGAAACACAGGAGCCGACTGAGAAGTACAGCAACAGATTGGATACGTTGAGGGATGAGAATGGTATAGGGATAATTACCGGAAAGCTTCATGGAGAAGTAAGACTTTGTTGAGGGTCCAAAAATAAAGAAGAAGAGGTCTGCTGCTGATGATGGGAGATTAAATATTTCAGACCAACATCACCACTGAGAACAACCAGAATATGTGGGGTGTGTGTGTGTGTGTGTGTGTGTACATGCATGCACACCTGCTCTTCTAGTGTCCTAGAAGATCATCTTACATTTCAAAATTAAGAGACATGGTTCTATACAAACCATGGGTCAATAAGGAAATTACAAGAGAAATTGGAAAATATTTGAAACAAATGATAAAAAAAGATAAACATTGTAACTGTAATATGAAGCTAAAGATGTTCTCAGACAGACATTTATAGCCTGAAATACAATGTTTTTTTAAAAAAGGTACAAAATCAGTGATTTAGACATTAACAAAAGGCATTCTCAAAAAAACTAGAGAAAGAAAAGTAAATTGAATACAAAATAAAAGGAAGCAATAAATAGATGATCAGAAATCAATGAAAGAGAGAGAAAAAGACTAATAAGTTAGATACACCAGGACAAGATACATCAGGTTAAAAAAATAGGACAGCAGGGGCGCCTGGGTGGCTCAGTCGGGTAAGCGTCCGACTTCAGCTCAGGTCATGATCTCACAGCTCCTGAGTTTGAGCCCCGCGTCGGGCTCTGTGCTGACAGCTCAGAGCCTGGAGCCTGTTTCACATTCTGTGTCTCCCTCTCTCTCTGCCCCTTCCCTGCTCATGCTGTGTCTCTCTCTGTCTCAAAAATAAATAAACATTAAAAAAAATTAAAAAAAAATAGGACAGCAGACACAAATAACAGACATCAGGAATGAAAAAAAGGAACACCACAAGATAAGGATATCATAAACGAATATATGTAAATACATTTGAAAGTTTAGATGAAATAGTCAAATTCCTATAAAACAATTTCAAAATAGACAGAAGAAGTAGAAATATAAATGACCCTCTAACTAGCAACAAAATGTAATTCATAATTAAAAACTTGCCTGCACCCCACCACCAAAATGTAGACTCAGGTGGTTCCTCAGGTAAATTTTACTAAACATTTAAGGAGGAAGAATACAGTTTTTAGAACAATTCCTGGTGACAAAAAAAATGAAGAAAGCACTTCCCACCTCACTTAATGAGGCTATGATTCATTAACACAGCTGCAAAAGTTCTAATCAAAATATTGACCATTCTAATACAGTAATACACAAAAAAGGATAATATATCCTGGTCACCCACTTACTCTAGGAAGGCAAGGTTAATTTAACACTGTAATTGATCAGTATATTTTTACCACCTTCACAAAATAAAATAAAAACCATATGATCATTTTTCAGGGATGCAGTAAGTAATTTACTAAAATCCAACATCCATTCATAATAAAAACTCTTAGAAATAGAAGGGAGCTTTCTAAATATCACACGGGGTATTTATATACTTAGTGGTAAAATGCTGAAGACTTGCCCTCTAAGACTGAAAATGAGAAAATGACTGCTATAGCAACATCTACTTTACATTATACTGAAAGCCTGTGTAATAAGGCATGAAAACATAAATGCGTAAGGACTAGACAGGAAGAAGCAAAATTGTCACGTTTCCACAATGGATGTGATTTTGTGCATGGCAATTTCAGAATAACCCATAAAAAATTTACTAGGATTAATAAATGAAACAGTAAGCTCACTAGGCAAGGTCACTTGGCAAAAATCAATACCAGCAAAAATAGCTCAAACAGACAATTTCAAAAGATACCATTTATAGAACTTAGTTCTTTTTTTTTTTTTTCAACGTTTATTTATTTTTGGGACAGAGAGAGACAGAGCATGAACGGGGGAGGGGCAGAGAGAGAGGGAGACACAGAATCAGAAACAGGCTCCAGGCTCTGAGCCATCAGCCCAGAGCCCGACGCGGGGCTCGAACTCCCGGACCGCGAGATCGTGACCTGGCTGAAGTCGGACGCTTAACCGACTGCGCCACCCAGGCGCCCCAAGAACTTAGTTCTTAATTTCTGCCCCATCCCTCCCTGAGGGTGGGCTAACTTAGTGACTCATATCTAAAGAATACAGGAAATGGGGAAACCAGTCACAGGACAGTGGAGAGCCCTGGCAAATACTACCTCAACCAAGTGATGAAGGTTAATGTCACACCAGTGTTGTCATGTGGATGTCACGTGTCTCCTGATAGGATGTGACTTCACTTCTGTGCATTCTTTCAAAACCCCTAAAACGCGTGTCTAATAGTGCAAAAAACATGAGGAAAAACTCAGACTGGGGGACTTCTACAGAGTACCTGGCTAATAATCCTCTATCAAAGTCATGAAAAAGGAAAGACTAAGAAACTGTTACTGACTCCGGGAGACTAAGGAGGTGTAATAACTAATTGAGACGTGGTTCATTAGACTTGATCCTGTAACAGAAAGAGAGTATTAATGGAAAAACTAAGGAAATCCAAATAAAGTCTGGAGTTTAGTTAATAGTAATAGTAATGCAAGTGTGTGAGCTTGAAATTATCAGAGGAGTGACTAAAGAAGTCCCTAGAGATAACCCAATTCACCCATCTCCTTGTATAGA
Organism: Prionailurus viverrinus; assembly: GCF_022837055.1. Lineage (NCBI taxonomy): Eukaryota > Metazoa > Chordata > Mammalia > Carnivora > Felidae > Prionailurus > Prionailurus viverrinus. Next base: position 113,724,445 of record NC_062561.1, on the reverse strand, counting down.
TAGACCCAGGATCCGGAAAATGGAAGGGCTTTGTAGTAATAGTTAACAGTTAATAGTAATGCAAATAGTAACGCAAAGCCTGCACTCCTAGTCAAGAGTCTTGGAGAAGGGAGGATGACATTCATCAAGGGCAACCTTCCACCTCGTTTGATCCTTTCGACATCATGACCAAAGTGACCCGACCTCAACTTACCTTCTTACATTGATGAGAAGGTCATTGCCTGTAAATGGCTGGTCATTAAGAAGTTCTTCCCTAAATTTCCCTGACCAAGGGTTCTTATCCTCTCCTCTGGGTGCAGATGGGCATATAGGGTTGGGTGCCGAGAAGATAACAGCAAGCCCTTACGATCTCCTGGATAGGTGTCTTCCCACAGGCTGTCTCTGAATCTCTATTATTTCCATTGCTGAACAGCTTATAAGCCTTGGGATCTCACAATGTAAAATGGGCCAGAGCAAGTGTAGAATGCTGCCTTTATCAGCATTGCTGCCAGGGTCACTCAAGTGATTCATGGCCTAAGAATGCATATGTAATTTGGGCTGCTCTCTCTTTATCCTGAAATCTTGTAAGTACCTTTTGTTACTGTCAGACAGGAAATACAGACTCATTTTCAATAGCAACCTGAACGGCACGTAATTTGGAAAGAAAGTCAGATTTGAGGATTATTGGCACTTTGATTTTATCTCTAAGTTTTCCTTACTTCTAATGTCTTACAAGGAATTTTTAGAAGTAATGGTAGCATATGTCTTACACGAAAGTGCTTTGGTGATATGATGCTAAAATTAACATGTCATGAGTAACAGTCTTGAAGTTAACATATGTCTAAAGTATGAATACATAGTATCTACAAATGACTGCATGAAGACTTGACTGAAATAAGTATTCTACTGAGATTGGGGGGGGGGGAGTGTGTGGTCTGACTATTCTGTGTGAGCTTCAAATTATCAGAAGAGCAACTGAAAAAGTCCCTAGAGATAACCCAATTCACCCATCTCCTTATATAGATAGAGGTGAGACCCAGGATCCAGAAAATGGAAGGAATTTGCCTAGCGTCACACTGAGTTACGAATACATATGGCCCAGAACACATTTCCTGCTATTCAAAGTCCAGCCATTCTGAATGGCCTCCAGATCCAGTAGAAAGTACTAGTTTCCAATTATCTATAAAGAATTGGTCACTGACAGGAAGAAAAAAATTCCCTTCCATCCTAATGTTTTTCCTTTACCTCTTGGGATTGCTCCCTTTCTGTCCACAGACTTTTTTTGTAAGTCTCATAAATCAAGCAAACAAAACCAAAAAATAAAGTGAAAACTAAAAAAGACAACTTTATCTAGGCAATAATATATGAGCTACTATTTAATAAGTGCCCCCCATGTGCCATGGCACCCAGTTTTACATAATCCTAACAAATCAATGAGATACATATGATTTTATCCATCTTGAATGGATACCCATGTTTTAAGAGCACAGGTGTCCAAAGTCAGAAAACCCTAGGTCTGAATTCCTGCTGGTGCAAATTACTTGTTAATTTCAGCCTGCTTTCTCATCTGGACAATGTTGGGAACATCTGTTCTATGATACATATAAAGTATGCAGCACAACTCCTGGAACAGAGTATCTAATTAGTGGCAGTTATTATTTATGGGACTATAAAGAAATGTAAATTCAAAAGAAAAATTAATTAGGTTGTTTCAACTCATGTAGAGCTGGAATTTGAAGCCAAGCTTGTCTGATGCACACATACAAACACATGAGGACACGCCCACACATTGTAAAATGGAGAGTTTTTCTTGGTTCAGATAAGCCCAGAGTGGATAGTCCAGACAGCTATGATGGCTCTATGATGCCTTTGATGACCCAGCATCCTTCTACTTTTCTGTCCTGTGTCCTTGCTGCTTGGACCCATCCTCAGGGTATCCTCATGGTCACAAAATGGCTGCTATTCCATCACCATGTTAACAAAAGACAAAAAAAAAAAAAAAAAAAAAGGAAGGAGCAAAAGGGAAGAATAATAGATGTCTCTTAGATGGCTTCTTAATATTTGAGTTCAACTACACCACCTATCACTGTGCATTATGCCAGGTGTGAGACACTAGTTGTCCCCAGAGTAAATGCCTATTAAGAAAGCTTTCCTTATCCAGGCTATTTGTCCTGGCATGTAGTGTTAAGTCTTATGGAGAATAGAAACAGCAATTAAGAACTCAGTTTCTTAGATTCTGCCAACCCACTGAATGGGCCAATCTTTCTCCCATATCTCAGTTTCCCTACTGGGGAAATGAGGACATACAATCGGAAAATAGCATGAGGTGGTCTTTCTAAGCCATGTCCTGTACAGTTCTCTGTGCCAATTTTCCTGGCATCTTCAGGAGGAAAAAGATGGAGCATTCCCGTCAACCAGATAGCTCCCAGGGTCACAGAACAGATCATCATTGCCAGTCACACGACTGGTCGCTGGCACTTACCGTGCACTTCAGAGCCATGTCTTGCTCTGAGCAATGGCATCAGGAAACCAAAGTGTTCCCTGGAGCCCTTCCACACTGGCGGAGGGGCAGAGAGAGAGGGAGACAGATGATCCGAAGAAGGCTCTGTGCTCTCAGTGCAGAGCCCCACGTGGGGCTCGAACTCACGAACCGTGAGACCATGACCTGAGCCGGAGTCAAATTAAGTGACTGAGTCACCCAGGCACCCCTACATTTTAAAATACCCTACTAACTGGGCGCCTGGGTGGCTCAGTCGGTTGAGTGTCCAACTTCGGCTCAGGTCATGATCTCATGGCTCGTGAGTTCGAGCCCCGCGTCGGGCTCTGTGCTGACAGCTCGGAGCCTGGAGCCTGCTTCGGATTCTGTGTCTCCCTCTCTCTCTGCCCCTGACCCACTTGCATTGTCTCTGTCTCTCTCAAAAATAAATAAACATTAAAAAAAATTTTTAAATACCCCACTAACAGCCTGCTACTGCACTATTACCACCTTCCCACATAATCCTCATAGGAGGTTTGTGGCAATATCTCTATGGACGAAGAAACTGAAGCTTGAAAAGAGTAAATAAGGTCATAGAGCTAGTGTGGTGCCGGAGTCAGTCTACAAATGCAAGTCCATTTGATCCCCATGTTCATGAAAGATTGGCAATTTAATTTCAGGAAATATTTGCCATTTATTAAGTGCTTCCAATGGTAGACCCAAACAGGTACAATTTCTGCCATTCTTTTAAGCTTGAAGTGTGAAACATTTTGTGTACAAGATCATTTTCTTGTGCCCTAAGGTCATCCTTTGCCTGATCCATGATCTACTCTGGCATGTAGTGGCAATGAATTAGCCCCATTTATTTTGAAGAGTGACACCACAGTGTGCAGCTCTGTGCTCTTTTTCTCGTTCTTCTTACCTGTTGGTGCCGATCAGGGAATGCCCAGTACTCTTTGCCAGCTGGCATGGCAACCTCACTGTCACTTGTGAATTCTAAACAGGACATCTGCTCTCACCACACAGGTACGGGTGCCTCGAGCTGGCTCCAGGAAAATGCTGTCAGGGCTCCACGCTGTGATGCCTGCTACATAACTCACCCGAGTTCACGCCCCTTGAAGAGCAACTTTTTCACCCCTCTGCAAAAAGACCGAGTGAAGACTAGTTTGCTAACAAAGAGACATGAACAAATATCCCAAGAAAGAAATCCAAAGAGAGAGAAGAAATCAATAGCACTGAAGAAAAACAGGATGAATGTGACACCTGGTAAGACATTTTTCACTAACAGTGTTGTCATTATAGTCTGAAGAATAACCACGTGGAAGATTCCTGCCTCGGGCTGTCAAAAAGAGCTAATTACACAGAAGTATTAGCTTAGTTCAGGTCTCTGAAATGTGTTCAGCAGAACACTAATTTTAAAGGATGATTAAAAGGTCTTCTACAGGGAAAAAGAGTGTGCAGTCAAAACAATCTGGAAAAACCTAGGATAAACAAACTTAAATGGACTTCTTTCCTCTGTTACTCAAGATTTCTCAGTCTTTAATATGTTAGTGAGTGTGATAAATTTCCAAGAGGGGAACTATAGAATTTTCTAGACTTCACAACTTTCCTTGACCTTCACAAAGTAGGTTTCACCTGTTACTCCCTATCACTAAACGATGTTCATTTCTTTCCCAGACTGTATTACAATTTGGAATGTTAGATGTATTTCTTGGTTTATCACCTTGTGAGTCTCTCTCACTGGACCCTGTGACTTCCATGGGGGCTGGGACCAGATCAGTTTCACTAACAACAGTACCCCAGCAGCTAGTATTAGCTTGACACATGGAAGATGATGCATAAATGTGAGTTTACACCTTTTATTTTCATGTTTAACATTAAGGGCTTTCTACATGCTTTTAATGGATTATCTCATTTAGCTTCCATAGGAACCCTAGAGCAGAGGTACCATTACTATCTTCTTTGAACAGAGAAGGATGTCAAGGCTCAGAGAATTCAAGTGACTTGCTCAAGATCACAGTGGCAGTAAGTGACGGAGACAAGATTTGAACTCGGGCATTCTGGTACCAGAGTCAGCATTATCATATTAAATGAATGTATTAGGTTTCTCTCCAATCCCAGGAGAGAGGCAAAAGTGAACGATTACTGTAAGTCTTGGCTCAGAGGCCAGCCAGAGCCCTTTGAATTGAGAAGGGATGGTCTGGTAGGTTCTCACTGAGTCCTTACTATGTGGCGGACCCAGTTTCACACCGTGAAACTCATTTTGCCCTCTATGATGCACTTCAAGGATCAGATAGTTTCATCCCCTTCCACAGATAACCAAACCAAAGCTCAGAGAAGCTAAGGGACCTGCCCAAGGTCACTGGGCCAGGAAGCAGCAGAATAAAGGTTTGCCTGATTCCCAAACTCCTGGTCTGGGTAGAGCCATGCTGGGGACGTGGCTCAGCTAGGGCTTGAAGGAGATTGGAGGCCTGAAGGAACATTTCAGAACAAAAGCTGTCACTCCCAGATTCATTGTCTTCTGTTGCCTATCATGACCCCATTCCACAAAGCCATGTGGCATGGATACTTTAGCCCTGGCGTTACCCAGGTTCTGACCAAGGGACACATAACACCCATGTTGTTACCTGGCTTACCTAGCCTTTCTGATCTGGTGAATCATGTGGACTCCAGAGTCCGAATTCACACCTGGTTCTACCGCCTTCTAACTCTATGGCCTTTAAGCCCTTGACACCTTTGAGCCTCACCCACAGTAATAAGCCCTACTTCACCGGACTGCTGGGACGATTAATTGAAAGAACACTTTTAAGTAAAATATTTTAGCTCATTGCCTGGGACATTTTAGGTATTTTTAAAGCAGTTTGTTATTAATAAAATAGTTAACAATCCCTCATGATCCAGGCTGGTGATCCTGAGGAGGCTATGACACCTCAATATCTCATGTCCTCGGCTGGGGAGAAAAGGATATTTGGGTAGGTGCAGTATCTAGAACGTGCTCAACAAATGTTGAGGGGGTGCCTGGGTGGCTCAGTCGGTTAAGCGTCCGACTTTGGCTCAGGTCATGATCTTGCGGTTCACGAGTTTGAGCCCCGTGGCGGGCTCTGTGCTGACAGCTCAGAGCCTGAAGCCTGCTTGGGATTCTGTGTCTCGTCTCTCTCTGCCCCTCCCTCTCTTTCTCTCTCAAAAATAAACATTAAACAAATTAAAATAAATAAATAACATAAATGTTGCTGAGCTGACTTGGCTTCTTCCCCAGGATCACAAAAATGAAAAGGTCGGAGGGAATGGATATCATCGCAGATGCCCAGAGCAGTATGGAGCAGCTGCACACTGGGACAGGGACTTCCCGCTTTGCTGTGCGAACCCCGAGGGTTCTGGTGGACAGAAGCCTCTGGTGGGTGTGAGGGGCAGCTTTCGGAGTCCTTCAGGAAAGCTCTGCTGTCTCAAGCAACAGGTGTTTGCGTGGTGGCACTTCTAAGGGGGATACTCAAGGCTGATGGCTTCTCAGGCAGGGAATCAGCTCACTGAGTTTTGCCACCTTTGTGGCCTCTGTCCCCAATTAGGCTATGAAGCAACCGTCTATCAAGTGGTAAGTTTAAGACCCATTTTTCACACAAATGCCACCCCCGGGGCTGCAGAGGTTCTGCGCTCTCGTCCTAATACGTGGTCCACGTGGCCAGCACCTACCTTGTGCCTGGCTGCCCGCTGAGCCCGCCCACGTGTTACCTCACTGAATCCTAATGGTATTCCATGAGGCAGGTGACAGAGTCTCCACTTGACGGTAAGGAAATGAAGCCCAGAGAGTTTCCAGAAATTACCTGGTCACGGCCTTCCTGAGGGGCGGAGCCAAAGCTCGACTCCTAGACGTTATGCAACTCCTTTTCCTTACCCCAAATTCCATTTCTCCCCGTAGGTGAAGCATCTGGCTGGCTCTCGGGACTTGTGGGTTCTAGTCTAACACAGCCTCTAGTTTGTGTAACTCTGCACAACTGTTTAACTTCTTTAAGCATCCGTTGCCCTATCAGCCAATTAAGAGCGATGGTTACAATAATAATTTATGAAGTCGTTACCAGGCACAGCACGGAATACTTCACAACGTGTGGCCTCCCTTAATCCTCACAGTTGTGCCTTGAGGCTGAGTCAGGAATTGCCCTCATTTTACAGAAAGGAAAGGAGGCTGGTGGAGAGCAAGCGAATGCTTGGTTCCACAGCCTGGAGGCAGCTGGGCCGGGAGCCAACGTGGAGACGGGGGATCTCCAGTACTCTGCACTCAGCCTCGGTCCCCGGTGCCGGAGGGGTGGCACTGCAATCTGCCTCCATCCAGATCAATCTCTGGGATTAGGAAGAAGGTATCAAGGCAGTGACCAGGGGGCCAAGACTGAGGCCCACTGCACAGGCACGTCGCTGCAAAGCCCACCCCTTGCCTCAGCCTCCCAGCCCCGGTGCTTTTGCTCACACTCTTCCCCTGCCGGCCTCACCCTGTGCTTCTTTACATCATCTGAGTTTCCATTCTTCAAGCCGAGAATCCGGTCTCACTTCCCACACAAGAGATCCGTGGCGGTGGCTCCGCTCTTTTCGCTTATTTGGCAAACACTTAGGTGACTGTGAATCGCTATTTAACACTAAGCTCCGGGGCTTGGACCTGGCAGGTGCACAGCGAGTCAGAGGATGACGACTTCACACGCACATTGCGCACCCGCGCCCGCGGTGCGCGTGGACCTACGCAGCCTAAGCACGTAAACGGTATGCTAGTAAACAGCTTAGCACTAGGTTTTCGAACAAATCCCAGTTCATGATCTCCAAACTCAGTTTCATTTTGTACCTTGTCATCTCCGCCCCTCTTCTGGTGCCTTTGAGCTAAGTGAGGTCTCAAGGTCGCACAAAACCAGAGCGGTAAGTGGTCCCGGCTAAAGCTGAATAAAGAAGCAAGGCAAACTGGGCTTCTCTATTCTAGGTTCTCAAACTCAGTGCAAGGGTCATCAGAAAAGCTTCTCTGTTGCACAGCTAATAAGGATCCCCTCTCGTTTCCTTTTTACCAGAGCCCTTTTGGCCTCTTTCAAAGAAGCCACACACAGGTGGACACATGGAGACGATCGATGGTCAGTGACTGAATGGAAGTGTCTAGGGTCTGCTGTCATGTCAGCACCTCTAGTCTCCAGGGACACGTGCTCATCTGAACAACTGTTGTTGAGAAATATCTTGTAGCTCTAGCAATTCACTGAGGCCACTGAGGAAACATGTCCCGTGGCTAGGGTAGAACCTCATATGTTTGCTTAATGTTAACCAGAAATTCCCCCTCCTCCTTCAGCCAGACTTGCTCTATGATGGGACATCAGCAGAGCATCACAGAAACCTAACAGATGGTGGAATCCAAGTGCAGAGGGACCTTGTTCAAGGGAACTTCAGAACAGGCATCACGTCCTGGGTAGGGACTGGCCAGGAGCCTTTGCCACCCACTGGAGCTCAAGGCTGTATGGCCAGGGTGCAGGGTGCAGAGCTCCCACAATATAAATCTGGGAAATCAATAATGGACACACCAAGGGTACTGAGGAGGACTTCTTGGTGTTCATGATTTATTAGGTCTGGAAAACTGAGCTAGTCCCATAACCAGAAAGGGATTAATGGGCTTGATCAGTTCAAGTCAGTTCAACAACCTACATGCAGTGAGCCCCTGTGCTAGGCAGTGGGGATGCTGAGCTCCAAGAAAGTGCTGTCATACTGAGGGTCTCCTAATCTACTTATGGGACATGGAAGTTATGGCGGGGTGTAGATTTTACAAAAGAGATAGGGAACTCAAGCCTGTTCTCCCTGCACCACCACACTGGGTGGGGATTCCTTTGGAGGTATGACTGGATCTCATAACCACCCATGGAGGCTCTTTGAACAATGTAAAATAGTTCTCAAACATCAGATAAAAACATTTGTTTTAGCTTTTCATTGAACATTAAGGGATATCTGCTAAGTGCCTCTCCTGGTCCACGCTCCCTGTTGTCCGAGACGGCCCTTGCCAGATGTGTAATTTTGGGGGACCCAACCAACCTGCTCAACAGATGCCAATGGCCTCTTGAGCAGTCTCGAGCCTCTCATGAGGGTGGCGGCAAAATCTTTTCCACTTGTCACTTTGCCTGTCTCCACAGTACCTGTTCTTGGAGGTGTCGCCCTTTCCCTGACTGAGCTTTCATTTCTGTTTCATGGACACCAAATTTCATGTCAAGGTGTTCCACAATGACCACACATGAGAGAGATTTCCTCAAAAGTAACGCCTCACTGGTGGAGGCCCCTCTTCACTTTGGATCTGCTTTTGTTCCCTCTCTTACAGGGAAAAAGCCCCACCACTCTGTTTTCACCTTCGTCCAAACGTTCGACCTTTGAGGTACAATGGGCTTGCACACATCAGTGTTTCTCTTTCTCACAACAGGATCAAAGCTTCTGTGTGTGCCCCATACAGCACCTGTGTGAGAGTTTCTGGCATGTTTCACATAGGTCTATACCACACACATTATACTCAGGAATGGGGGTGACACAGCACCATTTTACCTGCTGTTCAAGGGGCCAAACCCAATAGCCTGTATAAAGACTCTTCTCTGAAATATCAAACCAGGAAGACTTTATGGAGAGACCACGAGCCCGTGCACGGAGGACTACTAAGTATCCACATCTCTGCTTCCCCCTTTAGGACCTCAAAAACAAGAAAGCAAGCACAGGCCTGGGAGTCAACCCAGGCTGCACCACCGATTACTAACCGAACGTCCCTAGAAAAGCAACCTAACCTCAGCCTCTGTTTATTCATCTGCAGGACGGACAGGATAATAATGGCTATCTTGTAGGGTCACTATCAAGGTCCAATCTGATCATGTATAAAAAGTTCTGGGAGTCCCATCTGCTGATGCCCAATAGGTGGTAGCTGTTATATGGGAAGGTATAAAGATTAGTGGCTCACAGAGAGGGCTATTCATTTTGGTCACTTCTTCCTACCTCTCCAAAGAGAACTGTATTACTGTAAGCTCAGATTCTCCTTTTGGCCTCCTACTAAAAAATGAGGAGGGGGGGGAAACTGGGACCCCTGTGCGGGGCAACAGCTCCATGGAGGACAGTGATGTCACTGGGTAATGGTGAAAAGACCACTGGAGGGGCCCTGAACACAGCTCAGGTCTTTCAACATGTGCGGCTGGGTCTTGAAGCTGCTCCAAAGGGCAGCTGAGCTGCTCTGTGTTTGCGTGATCTGGCAGGTACTCGTGGGCAGTGGAGCCAAGGGGCTGCCAGAGCTTCCCCACACAGGAAAACCATCCTGCCTGGCTCGCTGGTCCTTGCCACTCCTTCAGTTATCTTCGAGATGCCCTTGGGGCAGACGCGGCTCTGCACCTGGCTGAGAGGCTGAGAGAGACACTGGAGGCTCTCCTGCATTCTTAATGAGGCAGGTGTTTTGTTTTGTTTTTTCTTTTCTGAAAGACTCTTCAAAGAGATTTTAGGGGCTCTCAGATGGGCAAGATTCCTTCTTTCTATTTTCGACTGATGTGTACCACTTTCCCTGGTGTTTTTGTTCTGTTGTTATTATTATTTTTTTCCTGTGGTTTGCTTCGTCTATTTGTCTTTCTGACTGAAAGAACAGAAAAGAAAACCTTTGGAGAGAGATTCTCTGCTCACAGAAAGAAATAGCAGAAAGGATTTAGATAACAGTGTTGTTGTTTTTTTTTTTTTTTTTTTACTATGCCACAAATCTAAGGAAAATGTATAGTGGGACAGTGTGTCAACTTTATCTATAAACAAAATGCATTTGCCTGCCATGTTTATTAAACAGGAGCAAATAAATAGTGGCAAACAAGATCCAAAGGACAGTAGAAAGGGAAAATAAAATTTGCTAAATGCCTGTCATGTGCCAGAAATAGGCCGATGGGTTTTCTATGTTATCATCCTTCCAACAACCCCATAAAACAGACACCATTACTATTCCCACTTTACAAATGGGGAGATTGAGACCATCTCCAAATTATGTAGCTTGCAAGTGGCTGAGTCTGGATTTGTCTCATCTTGAGAGTCTGTGGTCTTGACCGCTATTCAGTCTCTAGACTCCAAGACAACCGAGTAGAAGAAATTCTGCATTTCCCCAGTTAAAAAAAAAAAATAACAGGGGCGCCTGGGTGGCTTAGTCGGTTAAGCGTCCGACTTCAGCCAGGTCACGATCTCGCGGTCCGTGAGTTCGAGCCCCGCGTCGGGCTCTGGGCTGATGGCTCAGAGCCTGGAGCCTATTTCCAATTCTGTGTCTCCCTCTCTCTCTGCCCCTCCCCCGTTCATGCTCTGTCTCTCTCTGTCCCAAAAATAAATAAAACGTTGAAAAAAAATTAAAAAAAAAAAAATAAAAAAAAAAATAACAATAAATACTGGCACTTGAGTACACATAGTCTTACTGTCGATTTTGTTGACTTTCACTGTATGCAAAGTTAACATTTTAGGAGTTGTTTACAAGGATGATACTCTGTTGAGTTACAAAGAAAATTAACTGGGACAAATACAACATGCATTTAAAAATTATTACTTTTATTATTTATTTTTAGTAACAGCTACTCAGAAGTTATCTGCCCAGATGTACATAAACTAAGTTAAAATCTCTCCTACTTTACTGATCAGCTATGTCACCTTAAGGCAAATTACCTATTTTTCTACTCTTAAATTTGTTTTTCTGTTAACTGAAGAAAATTGTATCTCCCTCAAAGGGTTTTTGTGAGGAAATGGGTTATTTAAAGTACATAAAGTACTTAGAACCAAGTATATATGACCTATGGTAGACTCTGAGAAAGAAGATGGTGTCAACATTTTGATTATTTATTCACAAATATTTATTACAACCTATGTAATAAATATTGTATTTATTTAAAATATTTTTAAATATTTTAAATATTTAATATTTATCTGACTTTGCCAGATTCCAGGTTTATTCTTAAGAAGATCTGCCGTCCATAGACAGCTGCATTAAACCTGGCCAATCCACTGGCAAATATTAAAGAGTGTGAGTATCTCCACTATAGGAAAGATGTCTCAGAAATATCCCACTGGAGAGATTCACAAATACTACCTTCCTTGCACAAGTGAGCACCTTTTCTCCATGGATGGCTAAATTTAGTTCTCTCTCTCTCTGTCTCATATATGTATATTTAGATAACAGCATTTATCTCTCTCCATATATAGATAGATATAGATATAGATATATAAATATAGATATGTATCTGTATCTGCATGCATATATATGTACAAACACGTATTTCAAACATCTCATCCTTCATACTCATTGAGTCTTCAAAGAAAAATAATCCTTATGAGATGTTTCAAAAAGGACAATTGGACAAGAGATTTGCAGCTGTTCAGAAGAATTCTGCATCCCTCCTCTCTTTTTGATCTCAAAGTCATGAAGCACTTTATGACTCTTTTTTAAAAATGTTTATTTATTTTGAGAAAGAGAGAGGGTGCATGGGGGAAGAGGAGGGGCAGAGAGAGGGAGAGAGAATCCCAAGAAGGCTCCACACTGTCAGCACAGAGCCCTACGTGGGGCTTAATCTCATGAACCATGAGATCATGACCTGAACCAAGATCGAGAGTCAGGTGCTTAACCAACTGAGCCACCCAGGTATCACTGAGTCACTTTGTGACTTTTGATAAGATATTGCCAAACTGGTTTCCATTCTCTTGGCCTTATTCTTCCCAGCCTGAAATCTCCTGTTCAGAGCTACTTAATTAACCAGGACCCGAATGACTGTTATTTAAATTGCCTGTTTAAATGTATGGAGTGTTCAAAGTAAAATTTAAGAAGCAGACAAGTGAAGCTGCTCTTTTCCCCAGGGCCGATGAGTTTTCTTTTCTTTTTTCTTCTTTTGCTGCAGACCCAAGAACTTCTTCCCGAAATGCCGATTAGCCCTCCCCTACTGTAAGAGGACTTCTCATGTTGCCGAATAATTAATAATACTCTTTCTGAGGTAGAGAAAGACCAAAAGCATTTGCTCAAAGCATTTTGATCACTTGTTCTTAGGGAAATAAAACAAGTCAATAAGTCAGAGATAGCAGCCTCTAAGACATTAATTGGGGCTGTTGCGTGAGAGAAGAGGCATTAAATGAATTTTCTTCCATGTTTTCCTTTCCTATACATATAACACTTTGACATATTTGTCATTTCCCAGGGTGTGGTTTGCCAGGTATTCTGGAGGTTAGGGAGGGGGAATTAGCCAAAAGGAAACATGACTGGCTGATTTAATTATTTCTCTTTGGGTTGAATGATATCCTAGGTAGTAAAGACACATAATTTAGTAGCCTGTATAAATTATGTTAGTTTTCCTACCCAGTGGGAAAGGAGGAGGAGTGAGCATTAGTCTAACCAACTCTGCCTATGTGGACGGCGTCATGGGAACGCAGTTAATGGGATTTATTTAAATGCGTTTTTTTTTTTAATTTTTTTAAGGTTTATTTATTTTTGAGACAGAGACAGAGCATGAATGGGGGAGGGGCAGAGAGAGAGGGAGGCACAGAATCGGAAGCCAGCTCCAGGCTCTGAGCCGTCAGCCCAGAGCCCTACGCGGGGCTCAAACTCACGGACCGCGAGATCATGACCTGAGCTGAAGTCGGACGCTCAACCAACTGAGTCACCCAGGCACCCCTTCCTTAAATGCGTTTTTAGTTTCTGGGCAAAGAAAAAGGATCTTTGAATCAAGGACATTATTGTTTTTATCCTCCTAATCTGAACCTGCTTCCACCCTTATGCATGTATTTATTATGAGGTAACTCAGGATGTGAAAGATCTATTAATTTGGGGAGATTAGAGCTGCTTACATTCATTCTTTGAAATCTTACAACATGAGCAGGCACTGAATCTAACATCCAGTGATCACTCATTATAAATGTTCTAAACCCTTAAAACCTTCTAAAACATACACATTCAGCTCTCCCATGCTCACGGTCAACTTCCACACTGAATTTCTGATCAGAGGGTCTGCTGGGCTCCGTGTCTGTATTTGAGCCAGTACCCAGGTGATACTGCTGTCCATCCATGCTTGGGAACTAGAATCTTGAACAGTGGCTTTTTTTTTTTTTTAACATTTATTTATTTATTTTGTGTGTGTGTTGGGGGGAGGGGAGTGAACACATGTGTGGGGGAGAGGCAGAGAAAGAGAGGGAAAGAGAATCCCAAGCAGGCTTTATACTGTCAGCGTGGAGCCCGATGCGGAACTCAATCCCAGGAACCATGATCCTAGAATCATGACCTGAGCCAAAATCAAGAGTTGGACAGCTAACTGACTGAGCCATCCAGGCGCCCCAGAGCAGTGGTTCTTTAACTATAGTGTCCATCAGAATTCCCTGGTGCTGAAATGGCTGAGCGTCATTCCTAGAGCTTCTGGTTCAATAGTTCTGGGGTAGAGCCTGAGAATTTGCTTTTCTACTGACCTCCCAGGTGGTACTCACACTGCTGATCCTGGAATCACACTTTGGGAATCAGTGATTTAAGACAGAAGTCAGCCACTGTATGACCTGTGGGCCATCTCCAGCTTGCCTCCTGTTTTTTTGTTTTTGTTTTTTTTTTTTTTGTAAATAACATTTTATTAGAACACAGCCATGCTCATTCATTTACATATTCTCTATAGCTATCATCACAATATAATGGCACAGTTGAATAAATTACAACTATATTATTCATAAAGCCTAGAAAAACTACTCTGTGGGCCTTTGCAGAAAAAGTGTGTCAACCCTGAATCTAGGAGAGAATAGTCTGATCTTGGGCTTCTTTCCAGGGATAAAGTTATCAGAGGAAACATAGGGCACCCAGTTAAATTCAAACTTCAGATAAATAAAAGATTTTTGTTTTTTTTACTGTAAGAATGTCTCCAATTTTGCACATATAAAACCATTTTGCAAAACAGTCTGCCAGTTTCTTACAAAGCTTAATATAGATATAGTGTATAGTGTATATATCTATATTATAGTGTATATATAGTGTATAGATAGTGTATATATCTATATTAATCTATATAATCAATTAATATTGATCCTTTGTATTTACCAAGATAAGTGAAAGATCCGTGCATACAAAGACAGGCATATGAATGTTTATAACGGCTTTGTCTTTACTTGCCAAAACCACAAAACAATTCAAATGTCCATCCACAGGTGAATAACCAAACCAACTGTGGTACATGATGGAATACGACTCATCCATAAAAGGGAATGAGCTGCTGATTCATGCAACATGAAGGAATCTCAAAATAATTACACTGAATGAAAAGAGTCTGACAAGATTATATACTGTTTAATTCCATTTATGTAAAATTCTAGGAAAAGCAAACTGTTATATAGCAACAGAAAGTTGACCAGTGGTTGCCTGGGGATTGGTGTAGCCGGGAGGGGTGGAAGGGAGAAGTTACAGACGGCATAAGGAAACTTCTGGGGGGGATGGATGTGTTCATTATCTTGTTTGTGGTGTTGATTTCACAGGGATACACAGATGATAAGACATTTCAGTGGTACATTTTAGGTATGTGCAGTTTATCGTATGTCAATTACCTGTCCGTGACGCTGTGGAAAAAGCGAGTTCAGCACTTCACCTTCTGATTCCATCAGTCTCTACTGCCTCTACATTCTGATCAGACTTCAGGCTGGAGCAGTTGCTGACTCAGTGACTCTGGCAACAGCCCCATTTATCTGAACTCTTTGTAGCTGGGAGTCTAATCTCTACTATTAGATTATTAGGTCCTGAAAGGCAAATCCTCACAGTTGGATGCCCCTGGGCCCGCACCCTGGCTTCCTGCTCTCTGGTCTGCCACCTTACTGGCAACTTCAACCTGTAATAAGTGTTTCCTAAGTCTATGATGTTGTAATCAGAAACCAGGTTGGACACACCTTGGCAACTGGTTCCTAGCCCTACCAAAAAAAAGTCTCTGGTTGCCCAGAGTCCTAAATCCTCAATCCTGGCCAGAGCCAACCTCAGGCCATGTCCCTGGAGGACACACATGCCCCTTGCCAGGATGTATCTGCATCTCTCTAGGTGCTTCTGTTAGCTTTCTGTGTAAGGCTTTTCCACCACGTCCCAGAGAACAGGTTGAGAGTAACCTTGATCTAATCTGTCTGGGAGTGAGGTCTAAAGGTTAAAAATTGAAGCTGGTGTCACTGAATCAATCATTCCCCTTTGTTATCTACCTGATGGGCTTGCAGGGTCTGATGAGAGCAGAGTACAGATAAGCAGAGAGATGTCTCATTCATGGCCTTGTCCCAGAAAAAGGCTGCCTGTGGGCCAGGCAGATACGGGGGCTCTCTCTCCAGAAGCAACTGAGTAAGGGAATTCCAAGAGGAGACTACACCACAAGGGAAAGCATTTCGCCAGATATCTTTCTGAAACACGAGTAATTTCCTCCCAAATTGATCTCTGTATGGGTCTCATCATGATTCTCAGTATTAAATAAATCAATATGAAGT
Organism: Prionailurus viverrinus; assembly: GCF_022837055.1. NCBI lineage: Eukaryota > Metazoa > Chordata > Mammalia > Carnivora > Felidae > Prionailurus > Prionailurus viverrinus. Next base: position 113,708,544 of record NC_062561.1, on the reverse strand, counting down.
GGAACGTAGATGCAAAAGAACTTCTCATAAATGCAAAATGTGGCACATTCCTTGTGTTGGATGGAATTATTAATGAGCACTAATGACTAATTGATTTTAAAAAATGTCCAATCCAAACAACCGTACTTTCCTGTTCCACAGCCTGCTCCTGTCTGAGTTGCTGGTGGCTCTCTGAGACCCTAGAGAAGATTTCACCCCCTTTGGATAATGGGCTTGACAAAGTGAGAGAGATCTGGGTGGGTTTCCCTGGAGGCTGGCTCGGAATAGCTGAGCACTACAGGTCAGCACACACTTGCTCTTTGTGGGGATGAAGGCCCCTTAAGGAGTAGAGCAGAGACCACAAACCTAGCCCACGCTGACACTCTGTCTCCCCTGTTTTCCTTCTCCCCACTAGAGAGCTGCTAAGTCTGCTTGGCCTCCCTGCCCAGGGCTCCCTAGGGTAGAGCCCAGAGCCCTTAATGTGGACCAGTGCAGATGCCTGTCGTCTCCCAGAGCAGAAGCAGTAACAGTGTCTTAATACGCTCCATCCTGCAGGAGATGCTGTAGGTCTCCTTACTCAAGCCTCCCAACAACCCTGTGAATCAGCAGTTTCTATTCCCATGTCACAGCTGAGGAAGTTGAGGACTAAAGGAGATGACCAGTGCTTCTCACACTTCAATGTACATTGGAATCACCTAAAGAATCTTGCTACATGCAGATTCTGGTCTGGGCTGGGACCTAGGATTCTGCATTTCTAACCTGTATAGGTGAGTAGCCAAAGGCTATGTGAGCTCTGTCCAACTTCAAGGCCTAGGCCCTTCTATTTGACAGTCAGTTGTGTGAGGCACAGAGTGGGCGGGGAGGGGGGTGATACAGTGATGAATGAGCAAAACTCTGCCCTTGAGGGCTCCCCACTTGGTCAGGGAGGCAGACACCTCCCCAGACAACACAAGGTATGAAGTGCTGTCTTAATCCGGGGAACAAATTCCTACAGGTGGGAGCCATAGATAAAAGGGGGAAAACAGAAAGTGGTCCTGCGTGGGGAGCAGAGGGTCAGGGGGGAGCTCCCAAAGCTTAGCCTTCAAGGAAAGGCAGAACACAGAGCCCGGGGGTTCGGGGGGGAGGAGAGAGTTGACATCAAGGGACCTTTCAGTGTGAGAGGACAGCACAGGCCTAAGGCTCGGAGCTGTGGCAGGGAGTGTGGCGTTCCGGAACGGTGAGAATTCTAGTGTGACTGAAGTGTGTCCTCTGCTCCCCATCTGCACAGTGTTTGGCTTTGGTCAGTAATTTCTGCTGTCCTCCAGTCCTGAGTCCCTCACACAGTGGTGGGCCCTGAGTAAGTAGGTCAGGAGGGAGCTGTGAGGGCTGCAGCCATGGGCTGGAGGACGCAGGACTGGCCCCGCTTCTGCCTAGTTCTGGCCACCTGCTCTGCTGGTTGTTGTTCCTCCTCCTTCTCCTCCTCCCCCGCTTCCTCTTCCTCCTCCTCCGCCATCCTAGAGCTAATGAGACAGAGAGGAAGGAGAGGGCTGAGGATGTGCTTTGTCACGTTGTACCCTGGCTACTCCCCAGGAAATGAGTTTGAGAGGCAGAGGGGGCCCACTGTCCAAAGACTCCGGACCCTGGTTGCACAGTAGAGTTACCCAGGGAACTTCAAAATGGAGGGAGGCCCAGACCCCACCCCAGAACTTCTGCCTTAGCAGGGCCTGCGGGCTGAGGCCCTGGCATCAGATTTGAAACACTCCCAACAGATTCAAATGTGGAGCCAAGGTGGAGGAACCCTGATAGGCACACACTCAGAAAAGCCTGGGGCAGAGGGAGCCGGCACGATTCCTGGGGGAGCAATAAATGTTTCAGACACGGGCATGGATGAAAAAAAAAGCCAAACTATGCGCCTTTTCTAATATAAAGAACCGAGACGAAAGAGGCAGGAGGCCGGAGCCTAAACCATATGCTGTTTGTCAGGATTTTTTAAGATTAAATTCTGTTTTTAATAATATTTATGGGTTTCATCTGATTATATCAGAAATATTCGGCCGCTGCAGAATATTTGAACAATTTCAAAAAAAAAAAAGTGTAAAGAAGAAAATAAAAATCTGACAACCGAAGATAATGACCCTTATGGGTATAGGTCTTTCTAGTCTTTTTCTTAGGCACATCGGTCATAAACATATATCCACATGTAGCTATCGATACAGATCTCATGGCCCACACAACTCTCACCCCCTGATACTACACTTGATGCTTATTTGTTAATTGCTCCCCCAGCACCCCCAGAGCAGTCTCTACAGGCGGGAAGTCTGTTTTCCTCTCCTCCAGATCCCCAATGTCTAGAGGATCTGGTGCACAGCAGGCACTCCGTAAGTACTGCTTGAACGGGAGTATAATGATTAAGGTCAGGGCTGATGAAATCAGACCTGCGTCTGACCTCAGCTCTGCCGCTTACTTCAACAAACTACCTCTCTTTGCTAACCCTCAGTTTCCCTCATCTGTACAATGGGCATAGAAAGAAAACCGGTCTGACACAGCTTCTATAAAACCGCTCAGCATGGGGTGTGGCACACAGCAAGTCCTCAGTAACTGTTATGTTGACTCTTAGGTTACATATTAGGCAAATCCTTTAGGACATTTGAAAAGAAGGCATGGGCCACAAAGTCTACTGGTGTGGATGGAGGATTTCTGTACCTTAAAGACACTCAGACCTGAGAGAAAGAAGCACTGACCTTCAAGGGACCTGACCTATCAAGTTCTGTTTTAGAAGACCCCACCCCCCGAAAATGCGTATTCAGAGTATCCTCTTTCCTTAGATCCTAGGCGCTTTCTTCAAGATGCAGGAAAGGACAAAAAGTACCTTGGGATAGAGCTCAGCAAAAGAGCTGAGTGCTATTCAACAACACTGTTTTTCCTTTTCCCCAATCCTTATTCAGCGGGCAGATTCATGTCCTGGCAACAATTCGGCGATGCTCCCTCATCCCACGTGGAGGGGCTCCTCTGCCAGTCCACAAGCCTAAAGATGAGCACTGCTGGTTCACAGCATCGGTCCCCCTACAGGACCCCCTGCTTTGAAGAAGAAGGTGTGTACCTGGCTCTGGGGAAAGTGGATTAAATCCCATGTCACCTTTTGGTCATCACTAGTTGTCTTTAATTACATTACTATCTGAGAACCATAACAGAAGCTTAAATAGAGGGGGAAAATCTCCAGCATCTGGCACAGGGCCTTCCACAGAGTAAACTAAACACTCGATTAGCATTTCTTGAATAAAGACCAAAATCACACATACTGATTTTATGTGATCGAGTTTCTTTTAAGTAAATGCTACCTGTTTACATCTACATGAACACAAACGAATGGTCTTATCTGAGTGTTAATGGTTCTTTCTATTTCACCCTGGTCATGAGATGCTTCCTCACGTGTATCTCTTTCTACCTTTAAAACGCTCAAACCCCTTAACCCAGAAAGTAGAAGACGACTCTGCATCTTTCCCCTGGTTCATTCAGACTGGTTCTTGTCTCTACTGTACCTGGCAAGCATTATTGATATATAATTCTTACATCTGGCCAGGGCTGCCCTAGAGTAGTGTCCACTGTGATGGACTATCTCTGGCAAGTTTGCGGGTTGTGGTCAAGAGAAAGCACAACAGACTATAGTCTGGGACAGGTTGGTGGCGGTTGCTGCCTGAGTCAGAACTCCTGAAGCTTCTGAAGTGATGTTTATCCATTTTTGTGAAAGCCATCACAGTGGTAAAAAAGGTAATCTTGTGAATCAGACAGAAGTGGGTATAAGTCTGTGGTGCCTGGATGGCTCAGTCCGTTAAGCATCTGACTTCAGCTCAGGTCATGATCTCACAGTTTGTGGGTTCGGGCCCCGCATCAGGCTCTGTGCTGATAGCTCAGAGCCTGGAGACTGCTTCAGATTCTGTCTCCCTCTCTCTCTGCCCCTCCCCTGCTCACACTCAGTCTCTTTCTCTCTCTTTCAAAAAATAAATAAACATTAAAAAAAAGAAAAAGAAATGCTTATAAGTCTTAGCACTGCCAATCCCTTTTCTGTGACTGTAAACAAGTCATTTCACTTCTCCAAGTCTTGGGAAGTGATGGCATAAGCATAGAACTTACAGGGTCACTGGAAGGATTAAGTGGGATAAATGCATAGCAAGGATTTAGCAAAGGGTCTGGGATACTGAAAACAATAATGGTAACAACCGAGTCATAATTACAAATGAAAGTAACTGTATGGTTAAGGTTCGTCTTGAAATAGAAACAGTATGGGGTGTTACAAACGGCCTCCAAAGACCCAGCACTTTTTTATTCCTTCCTTTTTGTCCGCTGATCATTACAGAAGCTAAGCTCAGCACAGAATAATACAGAGACAAGCTTGGCCTGGAGGGGAAAACATTGCCCCACCCTGCACTGGGCCATGGCCTGCCTGGACGGCAGTGAGAGCCCCTCCACACTTCCCCACTTCTGCTTCAAGTTTCATTTTCCCTAAATCCCAAGGCTTTGGGAAAAAGAGGAAAATAAAGACTCATATAATATTTCATCTAAGGGGAAAATAGGTTCCTGGGACGAAACCATTAAGACAAGCTATTTTTTTCATTATAGGCTAAATTCTTGGCAGATTCAATGTAGAATAAATTTAGATCATAACATTCAATAGCTAAATAGCTATAGAGCTAACTAAATTGAATAAGAATCTAACATCAGAGCACCTTCAATGAATGCAGTCTTTGTGCAGGGTGCTTTTTATCATTTGCCGCTCATTTCTTTCAGTGAAGAACTCTGCCGTCAGGTTGTCTTGAATCACTTTTCCTCCCAGGTATGAATGTTTCTAAAGCAAAGATTGGGGTCAGAACAAGATGCAGATGGAAAAGGTGTCTGCAGGGGGAAGGGCTGTTGATGAAACTGGGTAGGGCCTGGCCAAACATGACTGATGTCTCAGGGATGGAGTTACATTTACTCAGTGCCCAGAGACTGATGTCATACAATAAAAGTTAGAAATTCTAAGGGGATCACACATGTTCCTCTTTCGACCCACGTCCTTCTCCTTGTGCACCCTCTCTTTACATGAAGGCCAGTGATAATCAGAAAGTGGCCACCTAAACAAGGGATCCCAACGAATTATTCATTCAACCGCCCTTTACTGAACAGCCGCCTCTGTGTGAGGTACTATGAATGATGAATAGATCGTACCTCATTCTTGCCATCATGTAATCCACAATCTATTAAAGGATATAAACAGGTACCTGAGCAACTCTGAAATGATGTGGAACTTGTAGAATGTGGTGTGGCAGGTGTACAATGCTACGGGGGCCCAGGGCAGAGACACCCTTTCCAGAATCAGGGGCTGGACTGGAGAACAGTTGGGAAAAGTTTGGTGGCAGTGATCCTGGAGCTAATGTCTAAAGAAAGGCTGCAAGGTAGCAGATCAGAAGGCTGGTAAGGGGTGGGAGGGAGAGGAAAGCAGGGAAGAGAGTCCTAGGAATCTTAGTTCTTGTGGCTCATAAGCCATATGTCTCCTTCTCTGCAGGGATGTTCGAACCTGAATATTATATCCATCACAGATACATAGTTTCCTCAGAGTCCACACCACTTGTCCTTGGGCACCTTTCTCTGGACATTGCTAGGAAGGCTAATGTCAGTGTCTCCCCTCATGAGTGTCACGCTGAGTAGCATCATCTCATTGAAAAATCAAACCAATCTTGCTGGCCCAGAGCATATTCTATCTTTGACTTTGTACATATCTACTTTGATCTGTTATGTTTTGGTGCTTTCCCCATTTCTCAGAGAGCAATTAAGCATTCAGCAGGACCAAGTTTTTTCCTAGGAAACACACCCCTTGATGAAATACCTATGTATTACCTATATTATAATTTTTGAAAATGGTAAGGAGGACTCCCCTAGATTTGAGGACCAGTGAAATGTAGTATACTTCTCTGGATAATTACTTGTTCTTTCTTCCCTTGCTTGGTAAATTTATTATATAGATGTGTTGTCCCACAGAGCAGAGATAAGGTGTTGAGCAAAAATAAGACAGAGTTGGGGTGCCTGGGTGGCTCAGTCAGTTAAGTGTCCAACACCTGATTTCAGCTCAGGTCATGCATGATCTCATGGTTTGTGAGTTTGAGTCCCACATGGGGCTCTGTCTGCACTCACAGTGCAGAGCCTGCTTGGAATTCTCTATCCACCCCCCTCTCTCTCTGCCCCTCCCCTGCCCATGGTGTCTCTATCTCTCTCAAAATAAATAAATAAAACTTAAAAAAAATAGACAGGGTTGTGACCCTAATGAAGTTCACAGTCTTGGGAGAGAGACAGAGAACAATCAAGTGGTCAAGGACCTAAATGTGAAAGTACAACTGTGCTAATGTCATATGTAAATGAGACTGTATAATAATGGTGACAAGAAAGAGAGAGGCAAACCCGAAGTACAAGGATTGTAGAAAGTTGCCACGTAATGGAAAGGGGTTAGTTTCGGTCTAAGCAAGGCAAGTAAAACCACCTCGAATCAGGCAGCACGACTATGAAAGAGGTTACAGTTTTCTAAGAACTAGGAAAAGAAGCAGAGCCTGACTATAAAATAGGGCTCAGCTTTTAAATCTGAGGCTCAAGTAGAATTATTCTGCACATGCAGCCAAATCCATCAGTATCCCATGTCGTGGGCCGGTGACCTCAGCCGGCCAGAGATGTCACATCTGCTCTCCCTATTTGGGAAAATGTCTTTCCACCCCGGGAAGTCTGGAAATAAGCCTAGAGTTGGTTAAATAGGAAAAACACACCCAGAGAACGAACACTTCTGTGTCGGGCTTTGAAAGGTTTTGGAATCGTAATGACTTGTATGTGTTTATTTGTTATTTATGGCAGTGCTTCCCAACATTTATCAAGTCATGAGACAAATAATATATCAAAGGAATACTGGGGTTGCTAACTGAAGGGATTTGGAACCCCATATGAAGGCTACTCTTAGTAGGATGCAATCACACCATGGACTCTGGCTGCCTCAGGGCTCACCTGCCTGCCCCATGGATTGAGGGCGTCGAATCTGAGACACGCTGGGAAGACTGGTGGATCAATGCTGATTTCAGGTGGATGAAATTGGTAAACTGAGTAACCCACCAGACTTGCTATTTCGATTTTAGGTAGTTAATGAGTAATACACTTGTGATTTTAATTTGAAAGGCTTCCAATAATTTGGCTGATTACATTTGTGGACCCTGTTTATTTCATAACCTGATCCATTACATCCAAAAGTTGAGATTTATTGGTTTTGAAAGTAATGTTTAAGTGCCTAAGAAAACTGTGTTCAACTTGTAGGTCTGCAGGCAGCTGTGCCCTGGGAGAATCACATCTATTGTATTTGTAATTGCAACCTAAAACATTTGGGGAGGTATGATTAAGTAAGACCATTAGGTTAAATTGTATAGAACACTTAATCTGTTAAATGTATAATTAACATTACTATTAATAAAATTATATTAATCAAATAATAAAGTATACATTTCTTATTTTTATACTGAAATAAACTAGATTGATAAATTAAAAAACATGGTTCATCACTGATATTAAAGCTTAAGAGAAGCTAGTTTTCAAAATTTTTCAATCGTAGTAATTCTAGTATTAAAATGTAAGAAAATAGTAAATATTTCATTGAATGTGCAAAGTTCACCCACATACAACACAAAACTAAATTGACAAGATAAAGACAAGAACGTGGTCAATAAGAATACATAATAACAGAGTTTGATTTGGTCTAGAAGTCCAGAAATTTTTTCCACTAGGAAGAAGGTTCAGCCAGGAGTCAAAGATTAAGAAACAGGTAGGTCCAGTGAGGTGAGGGGCATACTGAGAAGAGCATACTGAGTACTGAAGAAGGAGGCGAAGGAAAGAGAGAAGAAGCAGAAGAATGAAAAGAAGGAAGGGACGAGGAAGAACTGGAGGCAAGTGTAAGGGCCCTGGGGTAGCCTTAGCAATTAGGGAATAAAAAACCAATTGGCCAGTCTGGAGCATGGAGGAACAAGGGAGAGCAGACAGCAAGGTCCCCAAGTGTGGTCTCACCTCCTTTCATGTTCTGCATGGAGTCCTTTCTTTAGAGAGGCTTCTTCCACCTCGTTTCTAAAATTACTATTAGTTGGTTACTTCCTAGCTCCTGTTACTAAATGTTTCTTCATAGCACTTATCATCCCCTGAAAAGAAATCTCTTTTTTTTACACTTTTTAAATTGTTGATTTCCCCCACTAGAATATATCTTCCATGGCAATGAAGCCAAGAATTGTTTGTTTTACCTCTATTTCCATGGTGCTCTGAATGGTGTGTGCATTCAAAATACGCACGCATACCTTATTTTATTGCACTTTGTTTTACTGAGCTTCACAGATCTGAATTTTTACAAAATGAAGACTTGGGACCACCCCGCACTGAGCAAATCTATGGGTGCCATTTTTCTAACAGCATTTTCTCACCTTGTGTCTCTGTGTCAAATTTCGGTTAATCTTGAGATATTTCAAACTTTTTCATTATTATGTTTCTTACGATGATCTGTGATCAATGATCTTTGATGTTACTACTGTAACTGTTGGGGCACCAAGAACCCTGCCCGTATGAGATGGCAAACTAAAGTGATAAGGGTTATGTGTGTTCTGACTGCTCTCGTGACCAGCCATTCTCCCATCTCTCTACCTCTCCTCCTGCTTCACTATTTCCTAAGACACAGCAGTACTGAAATTAGGCCAATTAAAAACCCACAATAGTTTCAAAGTATTCAAGTGAAGGGAAGAGTCACATCTTTCACTTTAATTCAAAAGCGATAAACGATTAAGCTTAGAGAGGAAGGCAAGTTGAAAGCTAAGATAGGCTGAAAGCTAGGCTTTTATGCCAGTTAGCCAAGTTGTAAAAACAAAGAATTCCTGAGGAAAATTAAAAGCGATACTTCAGCAAACACAGAAATCATAAGAAAGGGAAACAGCCTTATTGCTGATATGGAGAAAGTCTGAGTGGTCTGGATGGAAGAGTAAACCAAGCACAACAATTCCTTCAGCCAAAGCCTAACCCAGGGCAAGGCCTTAATTCTCTTAAGTTCTGTGAATGCTGCGAGAGGAGAAGAAGGTACAGAAGAAAAGTCTGAAGCTAGCAGGGGTTTGTTCATGTGGCGTAAGGAAGGAAACCATCTCCAAAACATTAAAGTGCAAATGAGGCAGTGAGGGCTATCCACGGGATAGCTAAGGAAGTTATCCAGGGGATCTAGCTAAGATAATTTGTGAAGGTGGCCATAGCAAAAAATAGCTTTTCAAAGTAGCCAAAATGGCCTTCTGTTGGAAAAAGATGCCATCTAGGACTTTCATAGCTAGAGAGGAGAAGTCAATGCCTTGCTTCAAAGCTTCAAAAGACAAGCTGAATCTCTGATTGGGGGCTAATGCAGCTGGTGATTTTAAACTGAAGTCAATGCTTATTTACCATTCAGAAAATCCTAGGACCCTTAAGAATGATCTACCCTGCCTGTACTCTAGAAATGGAGCAACAAAGCCTGGATGACAGCACATCTGTTTACAATATAGTTTACTGAATATTTTAGACTGCCTGTTGAGAACTACTGTTCAGAAGAAATGATTTCTGGGGAACCTAGGTGGTTCAGTTGGTTAAGTGTCCAACTTCGCCCCAGGTCATGATCTCACAGGTTCGTGGGTTAGGGCTTGCGTTGGGCTCTGTGCTGACAGCTTGGAGCCTAGAGCCTGCTTTGGATAACTCTCTCAAATAAATAAACATTTAAAAATTTTTCTAAAAAAAAGAAAAAAAAGATTCCTTTCAAAGTATCACCATCATTGACAATGCACCTGGGCACTCAAGAGCTCTGATGGAGATGTATGAGGATATTACTGTCATTCTCTTGCCTACTAACACAGCAATCATTTTACATCCCGTGGATTAAGGAGTCATTTTGACTTTTGAGTCTTATTCTTTAAGAAATATATTTCATAAGGCTATAGCTGCCATTGAGAGTGATTCCTCTTATTGGTCTGGGCAAAGTAAGTTGAAGATTTCTGGAAAAGATGCATGATTCTACATGTCATCAAGAACATTAGGGATTCACAGGAAGAAGTCAAACTGTCCACACGTACAGGAGTTTGGGAGAAGTTGACTTCAACCCTCATGGACGACTTTGAGAGGTTCAAGACTTCACTGGAAGAAGTCACTGAAGAGTGGTAGAAATAGCAAGAGAAGAGACTAGAAGTAGAAGTGGAGCCTGATAATGTGACTCAATGGCTGCAATCTCATGATAAGACTTTAATAGGTAAGGAGTTGCTTCTTATAGATGAATTCTTTCTTTCTTTCTTTCTTAAATATGAAATTTATTGTCAAATTGGTTTCCATACAACACCAGTGCTCATCCCAACAGGTGCCCTCAATACCAATCACCCACCCTCCCCTCCCTCCCACCCCCATCAACCCTCAGTTTGTTCTCAGTTTTAAAGAGTCTCTTATGTTTTGGCTCCCTCCCTCTCTAACCTTTTTTTTTTTTATTCCTTCCCCTCACCCATGGTCTTCTGTTAAGTTTCTCAGGATCCACATATGAATGAAAACATATGGTATATGTCTTTCTCTGCCTGACTTATTCCACTTAGCATAATACACTCCAGTTCCATCCATGTTGCTATAAATGGCCAGATTTCATTCTTTCTCATTTCCACCTAGCATTCCATTGTATATATGAACCACATCTTCTTTATCCATTTGTCAGTGGATGGACATATAGGCTCTTTCCATAATTTGGCTATTGTTGAAAGTGCTCCTATCAACGTTGGGATACAAGTGCCCCTATGCATCAGCCCTCCTGTATCCCTTGGGTAAATTCCTAGCAGTGCTATTGCTGGGTCATAGGGGAGATCTATTTTTAATTTTTTGAGGAACCTCCACACTATTTTCCAGAGAGGCTGTACCAATTTGCATTCCCACCAGCAGTGCAAGAGGGTTCCTGTTTCTCCACAGCCTCGCCAGCATCTATAGTTTCCTGATTTGTTCATTTTAGCCACTCTGACTGGCGTGAGGTAGTATCTGAGTGTAGTTTTGATTTGTATTTCCCTGATGAGGAGTGACACTGAGTATCTTTTCATCTGGCCATCTGGATGTCTTCTTTAGAGAAGTGTCTATTCATGTTTTCTGCCCATTTCTTCAATGGGTTATTTGTTTGGTGAGCTCTTTATAGATTTTGGATACTAGCCCTTTGTCTGTTATGTCATTGGCAAATATCTTTTCCCATTCCGTTGGTTGCCTTTTAGTGTTGTTGATTGTTTCCTTTGCAGTGCAGAAGCTTTTTATCTTCATGAGGTCCCAATAGTTCATTTTTGCTTTTAATTCCCTTGCCTTTGGGGTGTGTCAAGTAAGAAATTGCTGCAGCTGAGATCAGAGAGGTTTTTTCCTGCTTTCTCCTCTAGGGTTTTGATGGTTTCCTGTCTCACATTCAGGTCCTTTATCCATTTTGAGTTTATTTTTCTGAGTTGTGTAAGAAAGTGGTCTAGATTCATCCTTCTGCATGTTGCTGTCCAGTTCTCCCAGCACCATTTGTTAAAGAGACTGCCCTTTTTCCATTGGATATTCTTTCCTGCTTTGTCAAAGGTTAGTTGGCCATACTTTTGTGGGTCTAATTCTGGGGTTTCTACTCTATTCCATTGGTCTATGTGTCTGTTTTTGTGCGAATACCATGCTGTCTTGATGATTACAGCTTTTTAGTAGAGGCTAAAGTCTGGGATTGTGATGCCTCCCGCTTTGGTCTTCTTCTTCAATATTTCTTTGGCTATTCGGGGCCTTTTGTAGTTCCATACAAATTTTAGGATTGCTTGTTCTAGCTTCGAGAAGAATGCTGGCACAATTTTGATTGGGATTGCATCGAATGCGTAGTTAGCTTTGGGTGGTATTGACATTTTAACAATATTTATTCTTCCAATCCATGAGCATGGAATATTTTTCCATTTCTTTATATCTTCTTCAATTTCCTTCATAAGCTTTCTATAGTTTTCAGCATACAGATCTTTTACATCTTTGGTTAGGTTTATTCGTAGGTATTTTATGCTTCTTGCAGCAATTGTGAATGGGATCAGTTTCTTTATTTGTCTTTCTGTTTCTTCATTATTAATGTATAAGAATGCAACTGATTTCTGTACATTGATTTTGTATCCTGCGACTTTGCTGAATTCATGTATCAGTTCTAGCAGACTTTTGGTGGAGTTTATTGGATTTTCCATGTATAATATCAAGTCATCTGTAAAAAGTGAAAGCTTAACTTCATCTTTGCCAATTTTGATGCCTTTGATTTCCTTTTGTTGTCTGATTGCTGATGCTAGCACTTCCAACACTATGTTAAACAACAGCGGTGAGAGTGGACATCCCTGTCATGTTCTGATCTCAGGGGGAAACCTCTCAGTTTTTCCCCATTGAGGATGATATTAGCTGTGGGCTTTTTTGAGGGTTTTTATTAAGAAAGGATGCTGAATTTTGTCAAATGCTTTTTCTGCATCGATTGACAGGATCATATGGTTCTTATCTTTTCTTTTGTTAATATGATGTTTCACATTGATTGATTTGCGAATGTTGAACCAGCCCTGCAGCCCAGGAATGAATCCCACTGGATCATGGTGAATAATTCTTCTTACATGCTGTTGAATTTGATTTGCTAGTATCTTATTGAGAATTTTTGCATCCAAATTCATCATGGATATTGGACTCTAGTTCTCTTTTTTTGCTGGGTCTCTGTCTGGTTTAGGAATCAAAGTAATGCTGGCTTCATAGAATGAGTCTGGAAGTTTTCCTTCCCTTTCTATTTTTCGGAATAGCTTGAGAAGGATAGGCATTATCTCTGCTTTAAATGTCTGGTAGTATTCCCCTGGGAAGCCATCTGGTCCTGGACTCCTTTTTGTTGGGAGATTTTCAATAACTGATTCAATTTCTTCACTTGTTATGGGTCTGTTCAAGTTTTCTATTTCTTCCTGTTTGAGTTTTGGAAGTGTGTGGGTGCTTAGGAGTTTGTCCGTTTCTTCCAGGTTGTCCAGTTTGTTGGCATATAATTTTTCATAGTATTCCCTGATAATTGCTTGTATTTCTGAGGGATTGGTTGTAATAATTCCATTTTCATTCATGATTTTATCTATTTGGGTCATCTCCCTTTTTTTTTTGAGAAGCCTGGCTAGAGGTTTACCAATTTTGTTTATTTTTTCAAAAAACCAACTCTTGGTTTCATTGATCTGCTCTATAGTTTTTTTTTTAGATTCTGTATTATTTATTTCTGCTCTGATCGTTATCATTTGTCTTCTTCTGCTGGGTTTGGGGTGCCTTTGCTGTTCTGCTTCTAGTTCCTTTAGGTGTGCTGTTAGATTTTGTATTTGGGATTTTTCTTGTTTCTTGAGATAGGCCTGGATTGCCGTGTATTTTCCTCTCAGGGCTGCCTTCGCTGCATCCCAAAGCATTTGGATTGTTGTAGTTTCATTTTCATTTGTTTCCATATATTTTTAATTTCTTCTCTAATTGCTTGGTTGACCCATTCATTCTTTAATAGGGTGTTCTTTAACCTCCATGCTTTTGGAGGTTTTCCAGACTTTTTCCTGTGGTTGATTTCAAGCTTCATAGCATTGTGGTCTGAAAGTGTGTATGGTATGATCTCAATTCTTGTATACTTATGAAGGGCTGTTTTGTGACCCAGTATGTGATCTATTTTGGAGAATGTTCCATGTGCACTCAAGAAGAAAGTATATTCTGTTGTTTTGGGATGTAGAGTTCTAAATATATCTGTCAAGTCCATCTGATCCAATGTATCATTCAGGGCCCTTGTTTCTTTATTGACCATGTGTCTAGATGATCCATCCATTGTGGTAAGTGGGGTATTAAAGTCCCCTGAAATTTCCACATTCTTATCAACAAGGTTGCTTATGTTTGTGATTAATTGTTTTATATATTTGGGGGCTCCTGTATTTGGCACATAGACATTTATAATTGTTAGCTCTTCCTGATGGATAGACCCTGTAAATATTATATAATGCCCTTCTTCATCTCTTGTTACAGCCTTTAATTTAAAGTCTAGTTTGTCTGATATAAGTATGGCTACTCCAGCTTTCTTTTGACTTCCAGTAGCATGATAAATAGTTCTCCATCCCCTCACTTTCAATCTGAAGGTGTCCTCAGGTCTAAAATGAGTCTCTTGTAGACAGCAAATAGATGGGTCTTGTTTTTGTATCCATTCTGATACCCTATGTCTTTTAGTTGGAGCATTTACTCCATTGACATTCAGTGTTATTATAGAGACATATGGGTTTAGAGTCATTGTGATGTCTGTAAGTTTCATGCTTGTAGTGATGTCTCTGGGACTTTGTCTCACAGGATCCCCCTTAGGATCTCTTGTAGGGCTGGTTTAGTGGTGATGAATTCCTTCATTTTTTTGTTTGTTTGGGAAGACCTTTATCTCTTCTTCTATTCTAAATGACAGACTTACTGGATAAAGGATTCTCAGCTGCATATTTTTTCTGTTCATCACATTGAAGATTTCCTGCCATTTGTTTCTGGTCTGCCAAGTTTCAGTAGGTAGGTCTGTCACTAGTCTTATCAGTCTCCCTTTATAAGTTAGAGCGTGTTTATCCCTAGCTGCTTTCAGAATTTTCTCTCTATCCTTGTATTTTGCCTGTTTCACTATGATAGTTTGTGCAGAAGATGGATTCAAGTTACGTCTGAAGGGAGTTTTCTGTGCCTCTTGGATTTCATTGCCTTTTTCCTTCCCCAGATCAGGGAAGTTCTCAGCTATGATTTCTTCCAGTACACCTTCAGCCCCTTTCTCTCTCTCTTCCTCTTCTGGAATCCTATTATAAGGATATTATTGTGTTTGATTGCATCACTTAATTCTCTAATTTTCCCCTCATACTCCTGGATTTTTTAAATCTTTTTCTCAGCTTCCTCTTTTTCCATAATTTTATCTTCTAATTCACCTATTCTCTCCTCTGCCTTTAATCTGAGCTGTGGTCACCTCCATTTTATTTTGCACCTCTTTTATAGCATTTTTTAGCTCCTCATGACTCTTTCTTAGTCCCTTGATCTCTGTAGCAATAGATTCTCTGATGTCCTCTATACTTTTTTCAAGCCCAGTGATTAATTTTATGACTATTCTAAATTCTTGTTCCGTTATATTGGTTAAATTGTTTTTGATCAATTCGTTAGCTGTTGCTACTTCCTGGAGTTTCTTTTGAGGAGAATTCTTCCATTTTGTAATTTTGGATAGTCCCTGGGTAGCTCGGAACTGCAGGGCACTTCCCCTGTGCTGTCTGGAGCAACTTGTGTTGATGGGCGGGGCCACAGTCAGACCTGATGTCTGTCCCCAGCCCACCGCTGGGGCCAGTCAGACTGGTGTGTGCCTTATCTTTCACTCTCCCACTGGCAGGACTCACTGTGGAGTGGTGTGGCCCCTGTCTGGGCTACTTGCACATTGCCAGGCTTGTGGTGCTGCTTTGATGGGATGTGGTGTATTAGCAGGGGTGGGTCCGCAAGGTGCACATGAGCAGGAGGGGCAGGCTCAGCTCACTTTGCAGTCAGTGGTCTCCTGCGGGAGGGGCCCTGCAGCGACTGGGAGAGAGGCCTACCCATCGGAGGGATGGATCCACAGAAGTGCAAATTTGGGTGTTTGCGCAGTGCAAGCAAGTTCCGTGAACAGGTTCCCTTTGGGGTTTCGGCTAGGGGATGGGAGAAGGAGATGACACTGGCCAGCGCCTTTGTTCCCCGCGGAGCTGACCTCTGTCTTCCGGGGCCAACACCTCTCCCTCCCAGTGTCCTCTCACCCTCTCCCTCCGAGCAGAGCTGTTGACTTATAACATTCCAGATTTTAAGTCCTGCTGGCTGTCAGAACTCACACAGTCTGGCCCCTCCGCTTTTGCAAGCCTGACTTGGGGATTCCACCTTGCCAGGCGGGTTGCCCCTCCCAGAAAGTAGTGTCTTGAGACTGAATCTACTCCTGGTGATGACTGCTGAAATTATAACAAAGGATGTAGAATATTACATAAACTTAGTCGATGATGCAGCAGCAAGGTTTGGGAGGACTGACTCCAATTTTAAAAGAAGGTCTCCTATGCAATCAAACAAACATTACATGCTACCGAGAAATCGTTTGTGAAAGGAAGAGTCTATCGATGCAGCAAACTTCACTGTTGTCCTACTTTAAGAAAGTGCCACAGTTGCCCCAAACTTCAGCAGCCACCACCCTGCTCAGTCAGGAGCCATCAACTTTGAGCAAGAGTCTCCACCACCAAAACGATCATGACTTGCTGAAAGCTCAGATGGCGGCTAACATTTTTTAGCAATAAAACTTCCTTTAATTAAAATGTATACATTGGGTTTTTTTAGACATAATGCTATGGCACACTCAACAGACCACACTAAAGTATAAACAGAACTATATGCACTGGGCAAACAAAAAATTCATTTAACTTGCTTTTTTTTTACAATGCTTGCTTTGCTTTCTTACAGCAATTTGGAACAGAACCTACAGTATCTTCAAGGTATGCCTGTATTTTCTTAAAAGAATGAATCAAGCAATGCATGAGTAAACAGAAGAAGGGCCTTGAAGACCATGTTAAATACAATGGACTCCAAGCTAAGAGCAGGCATGAGGCCTGATCAGTGTGCATTTTGAAAATATTTGGCTAACTGCGTAGTGAAGATGGATGAAAAATTATGGCCACTTTGACTAAGACTCTGGCAGTGGCACAAGACATGCACAGATTTAGAAGTTGAGCATGCTTGTTGATAGATTAAACGTGCAGAGGTAAGGGAGAAGGAAGTCAAGTTTGGATCCTAGGATTCTGGCTTATGGGACTGGATGGATGGGGATCTGTTCACCGAAACAGAGGACATTAGAAAGGGACTAAACTGTTATTGTTATTTTGGATATGTTGAGATCAAGGTACTTAGAAGCATCCAACTATAGATGTCATGTAGGCAGTCAAATATATGTGCTGGAAACTAGGCTGAAGATTTCAATTAATGGGTCCTTGTGCACAAGCAATAATTGAATCCATGGCTATCAATGAGACAACCTAGGCAGAAAGTATGGAGTCAAAAGTACAGAATGAAATAGCCTCTATGATGAAGACTTGACAATGGCCTAAAGAGACATTGGACAGAGATGTTAGGGATACATCAAGTAGATGCCATGTCAGAGAAGCCAAAGAGAGATTGTAGTTGGAGAGGAAAGAAAGTAATCAGTTAACGTCAAGAAATGCTACAGAGAGGTTGAAAGATGGCCATGGGATTTAGAGATTTGGTTACTGGTTATCTTAGCAATCAGTATGTTGCTGACTTGATGTGATGAGAAGTCTTCTGGAAGTGGATTGAGAGGTAAGAAGTGCTAAATGAAATAAATGAGGCAGAGAAAGACAAATATATGATTTCACTCATATGTGGAATTTAAAAAAATAACGGATGAAGATAGGGAGAGGGAAGGAAAAATAAAATGAAAACAGGGAAGCAAATCATAAATGACTCTTAGATACAGAGAACAAACTGGGGGATTCTGGGAGGGTGTTGGGGGTAGGAATGGGCTAAATGTGTAATGGGCATTAAGGAGAGCACTTGTTGGGATGAGCACTGGGTGTTATATGTAAGTGATTAATCACTAGGTTTTACTCCTAAAACCAATACTACATTGTATGTTAACTTTAATTTAAATAAATAAATTGAGGGGGAAAAAAAGAGTTGAGGAACTTGAGATAGGAGTGAAGGCAATTCTTACAGGATGATAGAGCGTAAAGAGAAGGGAAGCAGGGGGTGTGGTATGGTATCAGGAGGATATTCTTAGGGAGAGTTGGTTTTGCTTATTTGTTTTTAATACAGAAGGACCTGAGCATGTTTAGAAGAACATGGTTTCAGGAAGAAGATTTAAGTAAGAAAGACAAAGACAATCTATTGTCCATGAAGGTCCTGAGAAGAGCAGATACAAGAAGAAGAGAGAGCAAAACCAGCTGGAGACAGGTCTAGATTTCTCGCTGGGAAGCTGAGAGCATTTCCCATACAATGGCTTCAGTTTTCCTTATGAAGCAAGAGTTGGGGTTGGGGCATGTGGGTGGCTCAGTCACTTAAGTTCTGGACTCTTGATCTTGACTCAGGTCATGATCTCATGGTTCATGGGATTAAGTCCTGCACTGGGCTCTGCACTGACTATCCAGAGCCTGCTTGGGATTCTCTCTATCCCTCTTACTCCGCCCCTCCATCACTCATGCTCCCTCTCTCTCTCAAAATAAATAAAATAAAACATGTTTAAAAAGAGTTGGGACCAACTACTGAGACTGCAAGGGAAAGATTAGATGGCTGAGGTCCAAGGATAGAGGAGGGAGGAGGAGGTTTGAAATACTAGTGTTATGATTAGTCAGCATCTATGCACAGCAGCACTATGAGAATGTAGAAGGTCTACTTCATTTTATGATGCCTCGTTTTTAGTGGAACATTCTGTCCTACTGTGTGATTTTTGCCAAGCCCGACACAATTGTTTAGTGCGAGCATGGAGAAAAGACATAATGTGGTTGCTTCCAAATTGCGGTTCTGCTAGATGGCTATTTTGAGAAGACAGAGGCGCAGATGTGTTGAGGATAGCGTGAACAGAGTTGTTGGAATGTAAGATGGGCAGAGAGAAATGTAAAGGAAGGAAGGGATGTTTCAGTATGGCTGAAGAAGAGAGGAGGTGACAGCGGAGGAACAGGGAAGACCCTGGTGCCAGAGATGGGGAAGGCTTGAATCTGTGACTCTTGCAAGATGGCTGTTTTAGAAGATAATGAGGATAAGACTGGAAAACTGGGGTAGAATGGCCACAACGTGAAAGGTGAGGAGGACAGGGGGCTGAGAGGCCAGGTTGTTGGATGGGTTGTCCATGTAGCCATGAAGTCACCCAGGACAATAGCTGGGCTGAGGGTTGAGAGAAAGATGGTAAGACAGGGACCACCTGTCTGATACATGGGAGAGTGTAAAGTGGCAGGAAGGCATTTGAAAGGCAAGACGTGGGGAGTCTGGATGTCACAGGGCCCAAGAGGAAAAGATGGTCTTTGTTTGATGTTCATTTACCCGTTGGATGGGAAGAAATGGTTTGGAAGTAACAGTTGGAAGCAAGAAGGGTCACATATTCCACTTTGGAGTCATGGTAGAGAAAGAGACTTTGGAGTCATGGTAGAGAAAGAGAACTGATAACCTCTTGACAGGGCTGCAAGAAAACCAGGTCCTGAGGAAGCGGAGCTAAAGAAGGGAAAGAGGTTGTGTTTATTCATTTATATTTTCTCTCTCTATTTACCCACTGTTAGAGATGAGAAAATTGAGGCTCTGGGGACAAGGGTTAAAATCCACCTCTCCAGGATTTATTTTTATTTTTATTAAAAAAAATTTTTTTTGTAACGTTTATTTATTTTTGAGACAGAGAGAGACAGAGCATGAACAGGGGAGGGGCAGAGAGAGAGGGAGACACAGAATCCGAAACAGGCTCCAGGCTCTGAGCTGTCAGCACAGAGCCCGACGTGGGGCTCGAACTCATGGACCGTGAGATCATGACCTGAGCCGAAGTCGGGCGCTTAACCGACCAAGCCACCCAGGCGCCCCTCCAGGATTTATTTTTAAATACTGTTTGTTCATCTACTATCTCTATATGCAGCATGAGAAGGCAAATCACATGCCACGTTGCCCGTATGTGTATAGAAAATGTTAACCATGCATGTCACATATCCCCTACTCAAAAAACAAATCATCATTAAGCCCATCTAGTATCAAATGTACTAAATAATCTCTTAAGAAATTTAGGATTTTTTGGACATATATTTGACATTATTGAATCTCTGTGACAAGTATAACCTTTCTTTTAAAAAAATATTTTTGGGGGCACCTGGGTGGCGCAGTCGGTTAAGCGTCCGACTTCAGCCAGGTCACGATCTCGCGGTCCGGGAGTTCGAGCCCCGTGTCGGGCTCTGGGCTGATGGCTCAGAGCCTGGAGCCTGTTTCCGATTCTGTGTCTCCCTCTCTCTCTGCCCCTCCCCCGTTCATGCTCTGTCTCTCTCTGTCCCAAAAATAAATAAAAAAAAATGAAAAAAAAATATTTTTGGAGTAACCATGAAAGGTAGAACTTATAAATATGATTTTTAGCAACATGAAAACAAAATAGATCCTCAATCAGGTTTTTCTTTCAAGTAGAAATGCAAGATGAAGCAGACCTCTTCTTTACCAAACAGACATGGTGATGCAAGGAGAAAATTCCCAAAGACCAAGACACCGAGATTCCACCTTTAAGTTCTGTTTCTCCAAGAGCAGGGAGACTCACAAATATTTGTAATACCGATATTACACCAACGTTGATTCTAACTAAACAATGTCTTTTAAAGCAGAGACCTCTCCTTTCCTATCGTTCTCATACATCCTCTTCTTTGAGGAGACAAAATCCTGAGCTCTATATTTAATGTTCATTTTCCAGAAACAGAGCAGCACTGAGAAGGGAAGCTTTTACAAGTGTGATATCAACTTCAAACATAAAATTTCTTTGGTACCATTATTTCACACAGACCTAAACAGAGTTTATAATTCATATATAGGTAGTGAATATTTTGTAAAAGTTTATCATCAAGCCCTGGTATATCAGGAATCCAAAGGGAACTTGATCTAGCAAATGCGTTAACATCAAAAGCTGTCTTGCGTGGACACGGTATTTCTTAACCTGTTTTTCTTATAACTCAAAATAGGCTCTTAGACATCAGCTGCCTTGTCACTATACGTTGGGTTCAGATAATGTAGTCAGCATCACGGTGAAAATTACAGATGTCAGCAGCAGGGGTGAGGGGATTCTCAACTCTTGCCCTGACCTTTAGGTAACCTTCAACAAGTCCTTTGAATTCTGAAAGCTCCTTTCCTCATCTTTGGAAGAATACAACAGTGACACCCACTGTGGGGGCCTACGGAGTCGGGGGGAGTGAAGAAGGTGCTGTGGGAAGTCTTTGGCAAAGTATACAGTGCAATACAGAGAAGGTCCCTAGAATCAATTAGTAATAACTAATAACATTATTAATTATAGATAATTATAAATAATTATTGGCCCCACTTCTCTCAAGATCCCGCTCATGTTCCACTATTTTAATGAACACTCATATCCTACCAAGTGTCCATGACCTTTCTTCCAGTTCCCGAATTCATATAGGATACACCATGTGAACTACATGATTCGGTTCTTGATCGTGTACTGTCATGAATCATTCTCCGGGTGACGTTATAAATGTAATTCCTGTACTGTCATGGATTGGTCTCCTGTAATGTTTCATGTGTAATTCCTATCACCTCCTTTAAGAAATCTTCCACTATAGCCCTTACATCTCTTTCAGCTTACCTAGGTGAGCTCTGTGCTTCCCTGGGATTCTGTGCCTTTATTTTTACTGTATCAAGTAATACTAAATTAAAATTTTTAATTTACATGTAAATACTTACCCTATTATACCACATCTTCCTGTGCCTTACCCATCTCTCTAGGGTTGGGTAACCCTAGAACTGAACTGACCCATACTTGTATTATAAATTTCAAGAGTGTGGATGCTGCTTTTTTACTGTCTTTTGGCTACTCTCTAGTAAGTCTGAGTGTCTAGCTGATGAGGCATTATGTTTAATGATGCCTCTCCCACTAGGCATCCTACCCATGTGATAACCACTGGAACACAAGTAAGGTGGGAGGGTTAATAAGTAGGACAGGAAATAAAAATTCTGTATCAAAAAGTTTCGGGAACTGTTAATCAAGTAGGTATTGCAAGCCTTTTCAGAATCTTTCCTATGATAATATCATTTATGACTCTTACAAAGGGGAGAATAATTGAAACTCAGTGCTCTTTCTATTGTGGGAGTGGGGAGTACGGAGTTACTGTAGGGAGTTACAGTCTTTTAGGAGCACTGGAGAGACCAACATGGCCATGATCCATCCATGAGATAACCCAGATGTGCCTGGTTATCAAAGGCCTCTGAACTTTATTTTTTTTAACAAGAAAAAGCATTTTATTAACAGAGAAAACCATAGTTACAAAGGCCTCTGAACTTTAAAATCACATAGCTGTCAACTAAAGTTGTGAGATATATAAACACCACGATTTACATACATATATTCTAACCCCGGTTTCCTTCAGAGTTCTTACTGCCCCTTCCTTCCTTTCTTCCTTCCTTCTTTTCTTCCCTCCTTCCTTCCCTTCCTCTCTTTTCTCCTTCCTTCCTCTCTTTCATTGTTGCCTTTGCTTCCCAACCCTCTCCCTCCTTCTCACTGTCTTTTTGCAAATTTGCTTATTGTGGTTCTTCTCCAACATACTCACACATGTCATGAGAGAAGGAAATTTACCTGTCTTTTTTACCGCCAAAATTCCAGGGCCCAGAACATCACGTAGTGTAAACTAAGCCCTCAATAAATATTTAGAAATGAAAGAAGTGTCCCTCTTTGATTGTGCAAAATTTAAATAAGTGTTGACCAGACATCAGTCCCAAATGCTCTGTTCACTAAACTGACCTGGTATACGACTTTTTAAAGAAAATCACTTAGTTGTTTAGCACACAGCATGCCAAGAGAATAAATCTGTTGAAACATCAAGTCAGTTCCTAGACAGAATTGTATTTGGCAAGAAAGGGAAATCCCTGAGGCCATGCCTGGGGGGTGAAGCACAAACTCCATGAAGGCAGGACCTTGGTAGATGACCCAGCTGCTGGTCTTGTAATATAGACAGAGGTACCTTTTAATGGAGACAGAAAGCTCTGATTGGTGGAGTATCATGGGAAATTTATATTTTTCTTACATTTTTTTCCAGTTTCAAATGGCATTTTGGGCTTTTTATAAGATGACTGACTATAAATCCCTATTTCTCTTGTTAGTGAGTCATCAATTATTTGTATAGTCATTATCACCCAGGAGTAAAGACCTATTCAATCAGTGGATGAAAACACAATATGTGATGATGTTCATATTCCATCATGTTGCAATAAAACAGAAAAAGTTTCACAGGCAGATTCCCTTGCCCCTCAATACATGTCTCCTTACCTGTGTCTATAAATGACAGCACCTATCCCAACACCTCAGGAAATCAGCCAAAGTAATTTATTTTTGTGTCTCTGGTTGCAAAAGTTTGAATAATCAGATAGTGAAACATATATGACTTAGATTAAAGGGAATGGCAGCCTTATATCACAGTATCAGGGAAGCAATTCTTGCAAACAAGGATGTTTACTAGAAAATGCCTAGCTTAGAATTCATCTTGGCAAGAAAAATGATGTAAGACCTTCTGCCAGAATCCATTCCATTTTTAGGATAACAAAAGGAAAGAAAGCTTCTAGAGCTCTCCCTGAAACCATATTTCTAAGCAATACCTCTAGGAAATTTATTTTTTCACCTAATAATGTATGCATTTCCCCTTTGGCCCTCTTAACTTTTCTGAATTCTTTAATTGATTCTATATGGTAAAATTTCTATTGTCAAGGCTTAATTCATGGCAATGGCAGGGGCATCACCTGAACAAGGCCAGCACTGGCCACCACAGCCAGTTCCCATAAGTCAGAAAATGAGGTCTTCATTCCTTTGATTTAAAGTTTAATAGGCAGAGAGAAATCTTGTTTCCTTATTTCTCAGTTATCTGGAGATGGGAAGGAATCCAATAAAATTTGGCATATTCAAAATTCACGTGTTCTAAATTATGTCCAAATTTACATTTAACAGATTCAAAAAAGGAGTGGCATGCAATGTAGCCATTTTAAGTTGAGGACTGAGGGCTGAGAAAACTTGAAGTTCAAGTAATATACATCACTGATGAGAAAAGTGGATGTCTTTTGGGTGATGAATTTCATTAGAAAGATGGCGAACCAAATATTGTACACCCTATATTCCCTCAAAGCCTAGCAAAGTATTATACCGAACATTTTTGAATTGCATTTGCATGAATTAGTGAGCAAGTAAGACAGGGAATGAATGAATAAATGAGGCAACAAGAGATTAGGAAAAATGACCCCAAGTTACATATTTGCTGAGAGGATTTCCATCTACATCAAAGGGGTTAGTTCCATGAAATGAAGACCTTATCTGTTTCGTTCACCATAGTTTTCTACAAGCTCTTATATGATAATGGGCGGTTCTGTTTTATAATGTTCTACAACAAAAATCCTACTCATTCTTCAATATTTTCTCTAATCCTCGACTTCTGTACACGAACTGACACCCATCCTGAAGGCAATGTGCTCTCGGGCATCTTGTTTGAATCATCTGCCTTACAGCAGGGGGCTCTCAGGGAAGGATGACATTCTAAAATCTTGCATGGCTTGACTGAGAAGACTATACAGAGTTTTAAGATAAAATTAGGCAATCAATATTTTGACCAGTTTTACATAATCATCCCAAAGTTTGGTCTCTAGCATTCTATTTCTTTCAATTGCTCAAAGAAAGCAAGCTTGGGCAGCAAACGTGTCCACCCAGAAACTGATGAAAGGTGAGAATCTAACATAAAGGCAGCAAAGCACATAAAATAGGAGGCTTTGTGCCCGTACGCCACAAGCGTAATTCCACTTGGCGAGAAAAGATTATCATTTAGACACACAGGGAATAAAGTGGAAATAATCACAGGGCAGGGTATACATAAGCATACAGTGTTGTCTAAAACTTTTTATTATGATAAACCTAATGCATCAGGAATGTAAATATTTTGAAGAGAATAAAGAAGAAAATGGAAAAAAAAAGGTAATGCCATGACTCACAAGTTTAAACTATTAATATTTTTATATATTTCCCTATTATTTTCTATGCCCACCTGCATGTGTGTCTAAGGATGGGAATTCATTTCCTATTCATGCTTAATTTGTAACCTGGTTTTTTTTTCCACTAAGCATAATAATGTGAACACTTGTCTACATCACTTGTTCTGATCTCGGGTAACATTCCTTAGTGGGGCAACGATGTGTGGCTGACAGTGGTTTCACTGTATTGATCCCACCCAAAGGCTTACTCAAAGCTTTTTTTGCCCGCTTTCGAGGCTACTGGTGACACGAAAACCTCGTGGAATCTCAAAGAGAGTTCATCCAGGGATGCAGACCCAAAAGATCATGGCAGAACGTAAAGACCACAGCTTTCTTCCTGTGGCACGTCTGTCTTCATCTCTGGAATTTGGCAAGCTTGCTTCCACTGCCACTCCTCCTTCTGCTATTAGCCTGGGAGGTCATCCAGCTTCCTCTCTGTGATTCTAGTTATGGAAACATTTGTGAAGAATGGCTAAAATGGTTTCTTTGCCCAGAGGTTGCTCTATATGCTTCATTAATTAAATCCATATGTAAGTTACAGAAGATCCCTTTTCATGTGGAGTTATACCATGAATACACTACTCACTATATGTGCCGGGTCCTTTAAATGGCTGGAATCTTGGTAGAGTTCTGGAGAACAGAGGAAAAAGGTGAGGGAGATGGACAACAGTGCTAACAGTATAACCATAAAACCCAGTCTTTAAACTCAGTGCTTTAATTAGTTCGATATTGACTTTTTTCTCGCAATAAAGGCGCACTATCATTCATTATCTCATAAATTTCCTTTAGTATAATAAAGAGTTTTTCTGGCCGTTGTTCCTGGTTCCTCATACAAAGCTTCTAAAACCCCTGAAATTCCCTGAGTAATGGGGTGTCTGTTATGCTATTAAGGTGACTGACAGTGAAGACCCTAGATGGCTTCAGCTGTGCTAGCTGGGCTTGATCCCCAGAAAGTTCTACCATGCAGTGACAGGGCTGAGACATGGATGAGCCCAGCCTCTGGGAGAGGAAGGACCTGGAGATTGAGTTCATGCACATGGCCATTGATCTAATGAATCATGTGTACATAATAGAATGCCAATAAAATCTCTGGACACCAAAGCTCAGTGGAGTTTGGTGGCTGGTGAACAGACTGATGTGCTGGAAGGGGGCCAAACCCTTATTCCATGGGTAGAGGGCACAGAAGCTCTGTGTTTGCTCCCAGACCTTGTCTGATGGGCATCCTTAAGAATATAACTGTAATTATAAGCATTGTTTTTCCAAAGTCTGGGAATAGTTCTAGTAAATTAGGGGCACCCAGCTTACTCAGTCAGTAGAGCATAAGACTCTTGATCTCAGGCCCCATGTTGGGTGTAGAGCTTACTTAAATATTAATATGTCTTAATATTAATTATAATTATATAATTAATAATATTTTTATTATATAATACAATTATAATTATAATAATTATTATATAATTATTATTTAATAATATGTTTAAATATATCAAATATATAAATTATATATTAAATATATAAATATATTAAATATAATTATTTAATAATATATTATAATTATTAATTATATATAATAATTATTATGATAATTATATTGTTGTTATATATATGTATATGCATATATATATATATATGTCTGGCAAATTATCAAACCTGAGGGGCATTATAGGAACATCCTGGGTTGGTAGCCTGCTGCTCCCAAGTTTTGGTGGCTTGGGGACACACAATGGTAAGTGTCTGAAGGGCAGACTTGTTAGGGTCTGTGCTCTTAAATCTGTGGAGCTTAGGGCTAACTCCAAGTGGTTAACATCAGAATTCAACTGTATTGTAATATATCCAGTTGGGATGGAGATAAGTCCTTCCCAACTTTCTGATGTAGGAATTGTATTTCAGGTTTTATAGGGGAAATAGCAGGTAATACAGGCAGTAAGTGGCAGACCTAGAATTAAAACCCAGATCTATGTGATTCCAAGGTCTGCGATCTTTCTGCTTCATGCCAAACTGCTCTAATACTCACAAAGGTTAGATACTACAAATGCTTATCCCAGGGCCATTACCAGCAATGGTGCTGAAAATAGAACTGCTAGGGGAAACTTTTCTGGTCCATTCAGTCTCCTTAGTGTGAGAAGTGTTCAGAGCAATGTAATTTTGCAGAATAAACCTGCAAGCACTCAGACAAAGGAGACTGTCCTGGGATGTGGCCTAAATAAACAGCTTTTTCACGTGGCACAAAGGTTTCCTGATTTCCTCTAAGGAATGAGAGTTCCACAGTCTCGAGTGCTAATCAATACTTACCGAACTCCTGCTGTTCGAGACCACTATGTTAGACTCTAAGGATACAGAAAGTAGAAGCTAGGGCCCCTGCCCTTGAGCACCTAACAACCCAGTTGGCAAGAAAGATCAAAGCAGAGCAGGAGAAATAATTTAAACAAAAAATATCATCCAAGGAAGATGTTCCTGGGAGTTAGTCTAGAAGGCTCCCTGGATGAAGACCTAGAGCCAGGCTTTGAAATGTGCGTAGGATCTAAAGGAATGATTCCCAGGAATGGAGTACAGCAGTGTCTGCAACGTGCCTAGTACAGTGTCGTCAATGCAAATGATAAGGATGGTAAGGATGATAATGATGATAGTAATTCAAGCAATTCTGCAGCGTAGCCATCCACTTCCTTGTTGGAGTGCCCAGGGATAAAATAGCTAAGTGCATGTTTTGAAATGTCATTTTGAAACATACAATACTTAATTTTGTTCCTAGAGACCTTTGAATTAGAGGTGCTTTTACACCTTGAAGGAACAAATGCTCTTAAAGGAAGGCAAGACCTCTATTAAGGGTGTAATATACCTGTAGGTGCCCTAAATGGAGGCACTGGCTATGCAATAAGGAAACTCCCAAAGCCTAGGGGTTTACAACACAAGGAAAGGATTGAATGTGATGCAACTTTAAGCTCCTTAGGTCACCATCCCCATTAGTGAGGTCACACACCGTTGGTAAGATGCTAAGACAGATGGCAGGCCAGTGTCCCCAGACCATGCTGGGGAACCATCCCTCTCTCCCTCCTTCTGACACTGTGTGGGTCAGGAAGGGTTGAGCCACCCTGTGTTCATGGCCAGGCCCTGAATGATTTAAGCCAGTCACGGTTTCCTCTTTCTACCATGACTGATTCAAGATGGATATAAGAACAAATCTGAGCCAAGAAGAGGAAGGGTGTCTGTCTAAGGATCTGTACAAAAACAGTCAGAGCAGACCCCTCCGCTTCCCTCAGTGTAGTTCAAGGACATCTGTAGGCTTGCAGTCAGCAGCAGCCATTTGTGAAAAAGAAAAAAAGAGCTGAGAATGGGGACAGGCACAGTGTGTGCACCTGAAGACGAAGCCAACACTACAAAAGGCAGAGTGAAAAAGAAAAATCAGGTTCTGGTTACAATGTATGTGTTACTGGATCAAGCGTTGCCTGAACATAAAAGTATCTCTGAATCTTTTGGGTCTGTGAGCCAAGAACTACCCTCCCCATCCCCCTTTTCTGCTTAATTTCATTTGAGTTGTTTTTCTCTCTTTTACAACCAAGATATTCCTAACTAGTAACAACAGATGAGCAGGCTCTGAGATTATTTCATTTGCTTCATTCAATTCACGGTATGATAATGTTCACTCTAAGTATTAACGGTTTGTGTAAAACAAATACCTAGCAACATTTCTATGCAGAATTCACTATGGATATTTGCAGTAGCCTATATTTGGAAATATGACATGTGAATATTGATCCAATCTATGGGGCCATAATGATTACTACATAATGGCATATTCTAATGAGGTCTTATATTCAAAATTCAAGTTCATCAGTGAAGATAATTACATGTAGAATATCACAGTTTGATAAAACATTCACATGTGGCAAATTTTAAAGCACTATGTACATGAAATTATTTAGATGAAGCCCTTGCCAACTTTCATTCTCATTTTGAATTTAGTGACTTGCTTTTCATTCCGGCAGTTGGACCCTGCCTGATCCCAGAGCCCTTAGGGTCTCCTCAGATGACAATCTCCGTTCAGAACATGAGTAGTCACTACCAGGGTGATAGCCAGGGGTATGGGGAGCAAAGAGACATGACACACTTGCGCAGCACGGTCCTTGCTAACTCCCAGATGCCCACACTGCATCTCATTTCTGCCATCAAGGCTCTAAAGCTATGTGATGTGAAGAATGGGGCTTCTTGGAGGACAGAGAGGACCATCCAAACCACTCTGTCCTCACTGGGAGCTCCATAGGTACACATCAAAACACTCTTGACCTCTCCAAGTCCCAGTACTGTCACTTGTAGAGAGTCACTCCTAGAAACCACATCACTCCTATATTCAGAAGACCTCTTCTCTCTTTGTCTCTGCTCTGCCCATCATCTTTGCAAAGAGTAAGTGACGGGGTCTGAAGAACCACCAGTGATTCCTTATATAGACTCCCTGGATTCTAAAACTCGGGAGGGGTCTCTCTCTCCTGGCGTGCCAAAGCCTGCTGGGCCTTGACAAAGAGCTTCCTGGGGCTATGGTAGAGGAGGATTCCTATGTCTGGGCAGGAGTGGGAGTTGATAAGCCTAGTATTACACAGAAGACTGAATTTTTTCCTGCTTCCAGACTTTCCCTTTGTGCCTAGCACTAACCTCTCTCACTGTAACAGCAAAGGTTAGAAACGGCTTTTTTCATGGAGGCCAGAGCCAACAGAACGGCATGTTTAACCTGCCTGATGAAAATCAAAGGTCACATTATTATTAATTAATGATAATCAATAATAATATATGTAAATAAATATATTTCTATATCTTTATATTTCTTTATAATACCACATAACTTTTTATTATCTTTTATATACAAAACTTCTTAAAGATGATTAGCTTTTTCTCATTTTCACACTTCTTTCAGAGATAAATGTTTAAGGCAAAATTAATTACAATATGTTTTGGGGTTCATAGCAGATGTAAAGGTAAATATAAAACAAAAAGAACACAAAGGCCAGGGTGAAGTCAACAGAAGGGCAGTGTGGCAACACTGAATGTGGCTGTGAGGAGTTCAAGTTGCAGATGGTGATCTCCAGAACAACCAACTAAAAATTAACACAAAGAGGTACAGCTAAAAAAAAAAGTCAGTAGAAAGTATAAAATGGAATACTAGGAATATACCTGATTTGTCTAAAACAAGGCAGGAAAGGAGGTACAAAGGAAGGTACAAGAAAGGATATTATGGAACATTGTTATTGGCTGAATTGTGTGCCCTCAAAATTCAGATGTTGGAGTCCTAAGCCCAAGTACCTCAGAATGTGAGTGTATTTGGAGAGAGGGTCTTTAAAGAAGTAATTAGGTTAAAATGAAGTCATTCAGGGTGGGCCTTAATCCAACATGACTGGTGTCCTTATAAGAAGAGGAAATATTGGGGCACCTGGTTGGCTCAGTCTATTGAGTGTCCAACTCTTGATTTCAGCTCAGGTCATGATCTCGTGGGTGTGAGATCAAGCCCCGCTTCAAGCTCTGCACTGGACACAGAACCTGTTTGGGATTCTTCCTCTGTTTCTCTCTCTCTCTCTCTCTCTCTCTCTCTCTCTCTCTGTTTGGGATTCTTCCTCTGTTTCTCTCTCTCTCTCTCTCTCTCTCTCTCTCTCTCTCTCTGAAATAAGTAAAAGATAGATAGATAGATAGATAGATAGATAGATAGATAGATAGAAGAGGAAATTGGACACAAACAGGCATGAGGGGAAAGACAATGTGAAGACACACAGAGAAGGCCATCTTCAAGCCATGGAGAGAGGCCTAGGACAACTCCCTCCCTCCCCTTTATCAGGAACCAACCCTGCTGATGCCCTCATTTCAGACTCCAGACTCCAGAGCTGTGAGAAAATGACTTTCTGTTATCTACCCAGTTTGTGGTACTTGGTTATGGCGGGCCTAGGAAACAAATACACACATAACCGAAACAAACACCAAGAAGATAAACATAAAATCCAACTACATCAATACTTCCTTTGTAAGTAAACGAATTAGCACTCCATGTAAAATGCAGACCTTGTCATACAAGATTTTAAAAAAGCAAGAATGCTTACAAGAAACATATTAAAACATAAAGACACACACAGGTTGAAAGTAAAGTAACTGAAAAAGACAGACCATGCATACACAAAGCATAAGGGAGGTGGCATAGCCATATCATAGCAGACAAAGTAGACTTCAGAACAGAGAAAATTACCAGAGGAAAAACAAGGACATTTCATAATGACTCAAAGGGCAATTCATCAACAAAACATAACTATTATAATACATATGCAACATACATGGATCAGTTGTATTTGCATTATTCTGATAATAAACAATTGGAACACACTATTAAATTTATAACAGCACCCAAAATACTAAGCGTCTTAGAACAAATCTAATGGAAGATGTGCAAGTCCTCTGCACCGAAAATTTCAAGATAATCTCAGAGAAATTAAACAAAATTTAAATAAATGAAGAGGTATAAAATTTCCATGGATCTGAAGTCTCAAATTGTGAAGGTGTCTATTGTCTCCAAATTGATCTGTGGATTTAATTCAGCCCTAAGCATCCCAGCAGGCTTTCTTGGGGGAAAATGGCAAAGTAATCTTAAAATTTATATGGAAGTTTAAAGGGTCTAGAATAAGAGGGGCGCCTGGGTGGCGCAGTCGGTTAAGCGTCCGACTTCGGCCAGGTCACGATCTCGCGGTCTGTGAGTTCGAGCCCTGCGTCAGGCTCTGGGCTGATGGCTCGGAGCCTGGAGCCTGTTTCCGATTCTGTGTCTCCCTCTCTCTCTGCCCCTCCCCCGTTCATGCTCTGTCTCTCTCTGTCCCAAAAATAAATAAACGTTGAAAAAAAAATTAAAAAAAAAATAAAGGGTCTAGAATAAGGAAAACAATCTTGAAAAAAAATTGGAGAACTTATATTCTATTATTTCTAAATAAAGTTATAGTAATTGAGACAGTATGGTATTGGTATAAGATAGATCAGTGGGAAAGAACAGGGAATCCAGATACAGGCCCACACATACACAGACAACTGAGTTTTAAGGCACAAAGACAATGGAGAAAGGAAAGCTATTTAACAAATGGTGCTGGAATAACTGGATGTTTGTATGGAATAAAAAGAAATCTCAGCCACTATTTCATGCCATATACAAAAATTAATTCAAGTTAGACCATATACCTAAACAGAAAGCTTATTTCTAGAAGAAAACACAGGAAAGAATATATCTTCATGACTTGTAGGCAAAAGATTTCTTATACAGAACACAAAAATGGGGGTGATAATGGTGGGGGAGGGAGGCAAACCTGACTTTGTCAAATTTAAACTTTTCTGCTCATCAAGGACCCCATTTAGTAAATAAGTAGACCCACAAACTAGGAGAGAATATTTCCAATACATATATTTGATGAGTGATTCATATCCAAAACAAGAAACAACTCAATTTAAAAACATGGACAAAACACTACAATTAATTCTTCAAAAAGAAGATAACACACAGTCAATAAGTTTTTAACATCACTGCTCATCATGTAATTCAAATTAAAACCACTACGAGGTATTATTTCACATATTCACAAATAGTGAAAGTAAAGACAATAATATCAAATGTGGGCAAAAATGAACATCGAGACCTTTGCGCATTGCTGGTGGAGTTTAACATAATACAACAATTTTAGATAAGAATTTGGCAATTTCTTATTAAAGTTAAACATTGATGTGCCCCATGACCCAGGAAGTGCACTCCTAGGTATGTACCCAAGAGAAAAGAAAGCACAGGTTACTAAAAGATTAGTACCAGGATGATCAAAGCAACCTTATTCATCACAGGTAAAATTGGGGAGGGGATGAAAATCCACTGACAAAAGAACATTCAGAAACAAATTTCATAAAGTAAAATACTACTCCACAATGAAAAGGAATATTCATGAGAGTATTATTGCTATTCCATTTAACTTAAGCACAGGATTATATAAAGTTGATACATGGTGACAGAAATCAGAAAATCACTGCTTCTGACGTGTGGGTGATGGTGAGAGAGATAAAATGGACTGGAAGGCAGTATGAGGGAACTTTCCAGAATGATGGAAATCTTCCATGTCATGTTTTGAGTGGTAGTTACAACTCTCAAAACTTATCAAACTGAACACGTAAGATTTGTACATCTGGGGTGCCTGGGTGACTCCGTCCATTGAGAGTCCGACTTCGGCTCAGGTCATGATCTTGCAGTTTGTGAGTTTAAACCACACATTGGGCTCTGTGCTGACAGCTCAGAGCCTGGAGCCTGCTTCAGTTTCTGTGTCTCCCTCTCTCTGCCCTTCCCCGCCCCTGCTTTGTCTCTGTCTCTGTCTCTCTTTCTCAAAAATAAACAAACATTAAAAACGTTATAAGAAAAAATTTGTAAAATTTATTGTTTTTAAATTTTACCTCAATTTTAAAAACTGCTGTTCTATGGCCAAATAGTCATTGGAAAGCATGATAGAGTTTTACAATTTAATTATTGCATACTTCTACCTTACGGTATAATAAGCCCAAAGGAAATATGTCAAAGAATGATGTGTAGTCTTTGCCATCAATGAGTTAAAATCCAGCAGAGAAGACAGCATGCACGTGGGCACTAGATCTCAAGTATGAGATACAAAGCTTAACACTGGCAATGCAGGTACATCACTGGGATTCAAAAGAGGGAGATGTAAGGGTAATACTAGCGAGCCATGAAAATAAATGAGGGGGATCTGTAGGTCTAATGTGGAATAATCTCCAAGGCTATATGCTGAGATGAAGAAGGAAGGGGAAGAACGAGGTGCAGAGAGAACTTCTATTTTCTGGTATAGACAACTGTCTTTGGAGGCATTCAAGAAGCTGAGAAGAGAAACAATGAGGGTTGCCTGGCAGGAAGCTGTATTTTCACTGTATGCCTTCGTAATACTTAGGTGTGATTTTTTTTTTACCTGATGTAACTGCATCTTTTTGTTTTGACAGAGAGAGAGAGAAAGAGAGGGAAGGGGAGAGAGGTGGAGAGAGAGAGAGAGAGAGAGAGAGAGAGAGAGAGAGAGAGAATCTTAAGCAGGCTCGATACTCCTGCATAGAGCCCCATGACTCTGGGATCATGACCTGAGCCAAAATCAAGAGCTGGATGCTCAACTGACTGAGCAACCCAGGCACCGAACAACTGCATCTTTTGAAATTAACAACAGTCAGCAAACAGAAAAAGATGTAGATATCACCTCTGGTTTAGGGGGATGAGAAATGGAGAGGTTCAGTAATGGCTTTATGAATGAGTGGGCATGAGCTGGGTCTTATAGGATGGGCAGGAAAAAAGGAATAATAGTCAAATTTCCACACCTTGAAAACCAGGAAATAGTGCATCATCTTTCTCTGTGTACCACATATACCAACAGACTCTTCCCTGTGTAATCAGTCCCAAGGCTAAGAAACAAATGTGTACTCCATTCCTTGGAACAGGCTCTTATGTAGGAGCAGTTTGTGTTTTGCATGAGTTGCGTGCTCTGATTTAAATGTTTGCTGTAGGTAACATTTTGTTACCTTCTTGGCATCATAGACGCAGAGAGAAAAAATAAATCTACCCAGCTGTTCTTAAATTGCCTCTCAACATGCAGTCCACCTCCCCAGGGCTTTTCCTCTCATGGAAGCTCTGCCCTGCTGGGCTGACTCTGTGGGTGACTAATCCACAGTGTAGGAGGAACCGGAGGGGGAAAACCCCTTTGTCCCACAGCCTGCCCCGCCCCCTCCCCAGGGTTCAGTTCCCTTGCACCCATTCCATGTTCTGTACCACAGCAGAAGTTCCTGCAAGTTTCTGACATGGGTATGGCATCATCTCTGGTTTTCTTCCTGTTTTTGAATTCTTTTGGTCTTTTGGGACACTTTATGGAAGGGGAGGGAAGTGCTCAATTTCTTTTTCTTTTTTTAAGTTGATTCATTTTGAGAGAGACAAAAACAGTGTGAGTGGGGAAGGGGCAGAGAGAGAGAGAAGGAGAGAGAGAGAGAATCCCAAGCAGGCTCCGAACTGTCAGTGCAGAGCTCTACGCGGGGCTCAAACTCACCAACCGTGAGATCATGACCTGAGCTGAAACCAAGAGTCGGAGCCACCCAGGTGCCCGCAAGGGTTTGATTTCTAACCCTTAAAGGACCGCCTTCCCTAGATGCCAGCCTGAGCTATTACCTTCACAGTACTGGACAATACTAGGAAACGTGCCCCGGTGTTGCTATGTTTTACATTAATCAATCTTACTGTGTTGTATTGGAATTAAAACAGTAGGTGTTTGGGTTGTATAGACAGGGCTCAGATCCCAGCTCCATCACAGTCCCGGGCAGTGAATGAACCATTTTTAGCCTCATTTTCCTCATCTGCAAAATGCAGACGTTACTAGCAGCTACTTCATAGAATAGTTACGAGGATCAAATGAAATGGTACATTTAAAGCTTCAGCCCAGTCCCTGGCACACAATAACTGCTTAGTAAATATTTAAAAGGATTTTCCCAATTTTCCCTCCCTGTCAGATGTGGGGGCTAAACTCGAGCGCTCCCACATGGATTTGGATTTCTCACACCTGAATTTTTTTTCAAGAATAGGTTTGTTTTATTTATTTATTTATTTATTTATTTATTTATTTATTTATTTAGAAACCATAGTTCATGGTCAGATTGAATTTGATCTAATCTTAAAAGCACCGTAAGGAAACCTGGAAAGATGCATCTTAGCTGTCTAGACAGGGCGCTCCGGAGAGCCAAACCCTTTTGGAGACCCAAGGCCTGTGGCTCTTGATTCCCCCACGTGGAAAGTAGAATTCCATTGTCATCAAAATTTCACCAAGATGCATTCGGCCGCACTCCTACATGGACGGATCTACGTTCTCAGGTTACGGGGCTGTGGGTTTTTCTTAATGAAGAAGGGGATTTGTGCCCTCCCAAGCCTGATATGTAGAGAAGGAGCTGAGGATTACAAGGGTGAGATGATGAGGATTTAGGCGGATCTATGGCAAATCATTACTGGAGTGCTTGAGTTACCGGCCCCAGATGAAGGGAAGCCTCTCTCGCCCAAGACCGTTTTCTTCAGTAGTAACAGGCAGGCAAAGCCTTTTCCTTTTCAAATCATTCTCTAATGAGAAACGACTTAAGCTGGGGAACTTCTCTGCACAGTAAATTGGACAGATTGAGGGATAGGCTGAAAGAGGAGCCAGTAACAGGACGAAAGCTCTTCTGTCCCACAGATCCGCATCGGCTGGGATTGGAATGGGCTGTTCCAGACACCTGACAGGCAGCCTGCGGAAGCACTTGCCACAGGATCAACCTGAGACAGGCGCACGTGTGTGAGATCCTGCCCCTGCTCTCTCCCCACCGGCACCCCCTGAACACTGTTCAAAATCCTTGAACGGCTTCATGTTTCTCTCAAGACAAAACGGCAACTCCTCTGCATGCCCTGCAGATTCCTGCATGGCCCAGACCCTGCTTCCTCGCCTAGAGATTCTGTCCTCTCTCGCTGCCTGCCGGCCACACCGTCTTCGACTGGAACATACTTCCACTGCCCCAGGGCCTTTGCAAATGCTGTCCTCTCTACTTGGAATGCTCCACTTGGCTCCTCCTCATGCTTTAGATCCGAGCTCAAGTGTTTACAGTACCACTGGCCCTCTTCATAACTCTTAAAATTGCAGTCAATAATTAATTATATAATTAACTTATTAACATTATCTGCATCTAAATTTCTCATTAGAATAAAAATTCCCCAGGGGCGCCTGGGTGCCTCAGTCAGTGAAGCGTCCAACTCTGGATTTCGGCTCAGGTTATGGTCTCACACTTCATGAGTTTGAGCCCCAGGTTGGGCTCTGCACTGACAATGCAGAGCCTGCTTAGGATTCTCTCTCTCTCTCCTTTTCTCTGCCCCTCCCCTGCTTTCTCGCTCTCTCAAAATAAATAAATAAACTCAAAAAAAAAAAAAAAAAAAGGAATTCCTGAAGGATAGGTACTATGTCTACTATATTGACAATTCTATTCCTAGTGTTTGCAAAAGGCAAACATTCAATAAATAATCACTGACTGAGTGAATGACTGGATTCTTACCCTCTATCAGCACCAGGGGCTTAGATTATAAATCTCTAAGCACAACACATCTATGAACTGAAACTTGTGAGTCACGTGGCACCATGAGCGCTAGCTGATACAGACTTACATGGTATCAGCAGTGTGTTGTGTGTGGGTGGGTGGATAGCAATTGATCTATGTCCTCTCCCTTTTCTCTGTTCTCTCTCCCTGGGTTGCATTTGTGTTCCTAGGTTCTCTGCCTTGTGGCCCTTTGTCTCTTCACTTCCTCCACCCAGTGCCTCTTACCACTTATTTCTCCTTTTTTCAATTCCTTCCCAAGGGCCAGGACTTGCCGTGCTTTGGCAGCTTCATTGGCATTCATCACACTTGGCTCCCAGGCTCCTGATCTGATGGCTGTCTAACTTCCAAAGTCTGCCTACTTCCCTGCCAAGATATTTAGGAACTGTTACTCCCAGAAGAACATTGAGAAGATAGATTTTCCTTCTCTCTTTTCATTCATAGGGATACTATTTTTGGCTTCAGGGCCATGAATTTAAGGCAACGATGATTTTTTTTTAACCCTGGGGTGAGTTGCAGGAGCCCTACGGTACTTTCCACTGAATATGTCATGGATCGCCTTAGTAATCCCTTAAAAAAAACCAAAACAGTAACGACATAGTTCTTCAAGAGGATGAAAACTGTATGACGAGGACTTTGGAAATGAAAGCTGTTTGGAAAAAGATGGAAAATTACATTCAATGTTATTGGGTCTGGGAAACCATTATACTAGGGACTTAATTATTTATGTGTTCATCAATTTAATAAGCCATTACCATTAAGCTTTAATGGTAAACCTTGCCAAATTCTGGTAGATACCAGGACTACACTCCCTTTGTCTTGATATGGTAAGTTGCCTGCAAGGACCCCAGGGCTCTGTGGTCCATGAGCCCATCCCTGACAGGCACAGAAACCATGATGCTGAAGAAGGTGATGATGTTGAACAGGCACTGCTTTTGTATCTAGTTGGTGATACAATGGTATACAAAGCATATGGGAGTTCAGCCTACATGAGGCATACATTCATCTTGCAAGAGATAGACAGTAAACAATAAAACATACATGTGTGGCAAGTGTAACAAATCAGGCTATCATGAGTTAGTTATAAGCACTGAAAATCTATGTTCTCTTCCACAGCAAGAAGGCATTTCCTATTTTGCCTTAGCCATGCTATTTGCACTGTCCCGTTATTGCAGTGTTTCTCAAGGTGTGACTGACAATCCCCTAGTATGTCATCGAATTAAGTTTTTAAAACATTTTTTAATTAATAAAATAGAACAGAAAATGTCAGACTATCTCCTATATTAAAGGTCACTATTGAACTTTGTTTCAGAGTTAAATGTACGGATACATTGGTTCTGATATAGAATATGTCTTAGAGTAGGTCCTCATCAAAAATGTGTCAAAGCATGGCTTCTTGAGCCAGAATTTCAGCAATGTCTCATCCCATATTATGGGCTAAGGGACCATTTATAATGATGGCAAGCCAGGCATCCAGTTCCTTTTGGTGACAAGAAATCCAGCCTCATTTCATAGGACCCTCATGTCTTCCAACTATGAATTAGAAAATATTATTTGAACACATGCCCAAGGAAAACTGAAAATAAGTTATCATTCAGCACACACAATTTTAAAAATGATATTATGGAGTAGGAAGCATTGGTAGGCTTTCCTAATTATAGATATGCCACAGGGTTACTAAATTACTCAATCCATTCAATAAGTCTTTATTGAGTATCTATCATGTCCCAGGCAATGTTTTGAATAAATCTTGCATGGTTCTTACACTCATTCGGTTTGTAATCATACTCTTCACTTTCTAAATTAGTGATCCTCAATCCGGCAGCAAAATACAATCATCATGGAAGCTTTTGAAAAACACCAGTTCTCATTCCCAAAGGTTCTGGTTTAATTAGGGTAGGGATCCAGAATGAATATTTTTGAAGCTGTCCAGGTGATTCTAATATGCAGGCAGTACTGAGAACCAATGGTCTGCAACAGACAATAAGAATCTTGTCAATTTGTATATTATTTAACTTTGTCTGAGATACCCGGAATATTTTCTGTCTCAGGGTGGTACAATGAATTCCTCTTACTAAAGTAAGGAGCTGAAAATTCCTCTAAAAACGTTAGCATTCGTAAAATCTTCCAGTTGATTTTTATCATTTTTCACTGGCTGAAGACTGGTTAACAACAGGTCTTTCACTGTTTTTAAATCTTAACTTTTTCCATTCAGTATGAGTTGTTTTTTTTTTTTTATAATTTTTTTTCAACGTTTATTTATTTTTGGGACAGAGAGAGACAGAGCATGAACGGGGGAGGGGCAGAGAGAGAGGGAGACACAGAATCGGAAACAGGCTCCAGGCTCTGAGCCATCTGCCCAGAGCCCGACGCGGGGCTCGAACTCCCGGACCGCGAGATCGTGACCTGGCTGAAGTGGGACGCTCAACCGACTGCGCCACCCAGGCGCCCCTCAGTATGAGTTTTGAATCCCATTTATAAAAGCATTTAAATTCCCCATTATTGACCATTCCTCCTACATGGTTATTATTAAGGACATATATAATCCTTTAATTTCCATTTTTAGTGTCAAGTGTCTAATTAAAGTTCCACGTGTATATATTTCTACATGAAATGGTCAAGCCTGTCATTTGGATACTTGTTTCATTTTTGCGAACCTTGTGTCCAACATTAATACTTCAAATGCTCATTCTTCTTCAACTCCCAATAATCAGTCTCCATAGAGTGAAAGTTTAGCAAAAACTTGGGAAAAATAATCCCTGATTCAAACCCCCATTTCCCTTAGCATCCTTTGTGTTTCACCTTTTCAAGAATTTTTAACAGGGTTTAAAAAAAAGAAAAAAAGCTACTCTCGTCTCTAACACTATGTTTTGCCTTCCCTTCCCTGAAGGATTAGGCATCTGACTGAAGAACTCCATTCTTACCTTATTTCCTCTTCAAAAAAAGCTGAGCAAACCAGCTGAAACATTTGGAAGCTTTCTGAGTTTTCTAGCAACTTAGGCTCCCTGCTGACTGATGATATTCCTACCTATTCCCTTCTTTGGAGACATCTAGAGATATCTTTCATTTTCTCTCATTTCTTGATTTGATCCTTAGTACTGCATGTGAGCTATTGAAACAGTCACCTTGACTTGGGAGCTCCCAGCTGGGTGGTCTTGGCCCAGTCACACCAAATTCTCTGAGTCCTAATGGCCACACTGGCAAAATTGACAGAGAGATAAGATGGTTTGAGTATTAGACATAATGAATGTGAACTACTCGGCTCAATGCCTATACTTTCTTGGATACAAGAAATGGGAGAGAGCATTAATACTGAAGTAGCAGGCATCCCACATTTAACTGCACTCCACTAGATAGGTACAGGGCACGTAGCATTCTTTCCTATAAATAATTTCAGTCCATCTCTCATTAGAGTAAGAAGGCTTAAACAGTGGAGAATTGGTTCCCCAGGAGCACATCTGTTATAGGAACATTTGTTCATTCACTTGACAGATATTAATCAGGTATTCTCTCCTGGGCTGGGAGCCAGGGTTCCAGCAGGGATCAGGGAGGATGCGCACACAGTTCTTTGGAACTCACAGTCTTGCCAGGGAGATGGAAATTCTCATGAGTGTGCTCTAGTTTGATATGGAAAGTTGCTGTCAAGGACCCCAGGGCTCTGTGATCGATGAGCCCATCCCTGACAGGCACAGAAACCATGATGCTGAAGAAGGTGATGATGTTGACAAGGATCTGTCTCTTTTATTTGAAAATGTAGGAGCATTCCCCATTATCATTCCTTTTATGGAGTGGTAAGATTCCTTTCCTTAATTATTATGAGAGTATTTGAACCAGAAATGAGTTTTACAGACATGGTCCACTGTGAACATGAAACTTCAGAGTGTTGGGCGGGTGCCACCTGATGACTTTGCTGATGAGCTGTCATTTCTCATGGGCTAATTCAAGAACAGTGCTCCAACACTGGTTTTCATCAGAGTTTGCATTGCTGCATTTTCTCCCAGGGTTTTTACTCTTCCCATATACATCCATTTTGAACACTCATTTGTTTCTTGCCTTTTTAAAAAACCAACACTATGGCATATATTTCAAGCACTGACGCTTATCACATTTTTTCAAAGGCATCTTTTAATTTATGGCATGTTGTTCAACTTTTCCCTTTACTTCTAGACATTATATCCCTTCTCTCATTAACTACTTTATAGGAAACTACATTATTACACTGCAAATCTTCCTATATGAAGTTTTATCATGTCATTAATTATTCCTTAGATTTGATATCTACAAGGTAGATAAAGAGCTCTACGGCTTTTAAGCTTCTTAAACTTTATTGCCAAATGTCTTTCCAGAAATGTGTACTGTTTTTGTACTGGTATTTCCCACTAGTAGGTCTGAGTCCATGATCCAACAGACCTTCACTTATTCTGAATACACACGCACATTGACACACACAGATTTAAATTCTATCAAAATTATAGGAAGCACACAGTGTCTGATGTACCTCTCATTTTATGATGTCAGCAGCCTTTGCCTAAATGCTGTTTTTAATTGGGGGTTACCAATGGCAATATCCTACATTTACCTTTTCATTTTTGTCCGTGGTGAGATCACTCTGAAAGAGAGGATGGATCCCCATCCAAAACTGGGGTGGATGTCAAGACTGATAAATACCATACACAGAGAAGGAATGAAAAGGTTTATTACTTACATAATGGGGCTGTAGCCAGACTACAGCAATGCCGGCTTCCTAAGCTGGCCCCCAAAATGACTCGAGGGAGCAGGGAAAGGAGACTGCATGTGGTTGTTACTGTGATTAGAAGATAGGGTAGGGTGAAGGTTTCTGGGCACAGTGGAGCTGGCATGGTTTGAACCATCTCCAGGTACCAAAGGAGACAGCCATTGGCCATCCTGGCTCACCCAGATGTGGCGAAAAGGGGGAGAAAGAGGCTAAAATGTTGTCAGCGAAGATCAGAACATGAAGGGAGGGAGACATTTTAGGAGTTTCTTCATTGGAGTATTTGATAAAGAGACACTTGTCCTTTTTTACTCTTTTGATTACTCTTGGTACAGTTCATGAAGGTCATAAAATGCTTGGCCCTTTCCATTTATGTACTGGTTTTCAAGACAATGAAAGTGGTTTGCTGTCATTTTCTGAAGGTGAGTAACGTTTTAATTTCATAAACTCAGGAAATAAACATATTTGGTCGCTTTCAACCCATTATAATCATTTTCATTACCGAAACACAATTTAGTCCCACCTTTAACTAGTGGCAGACTCGTTAAGTCATCTCTAGAGTCTTTCTGTCATGACCCAAGTAGGATCTGGTAGCCTCCTGGCCATCCTCTCTGGAATAAGCTATTTCTTTAAGAAAACCAGGTTTCTTTGGGTTACAAATTTTATTTCAAGACCATGATTACTATGATGTTGGTAATTATCTCAAGGCATTTTAAGTTGTACACAGAGCTAAGTAATACACACACACTGATGCACGCAAACATATGCGCGCGTGCACATACACACACACACACACACACACACACACAGGACCTCATGAGTTCGTTTTGCTCTTACAATTCAAATTTAAACCTAAAGAAATTTACTTAACCTTTTATCTATTATATATGCACCTCCTTTATTTCACACTGAGAAGCCTGGCTCTCAAGGACAGCAGAGGTGACAGAATAAAAATGTTCTATCATAACTCATTTGTGTTTTCATGTATTGTACATGTGACAGTGTCATAGTAATAACACTGATACTAACAGTATCAATATGTACAAAAGTACAATCAATAGTACAATATGATTGGTGGAAACGTTAAAATTATTTTGGCACATGCTCTAGCCATGCCCGCCCGCTACATTTACTGGAGTTCTACTGGATGTGAATGGTCACAGTGTGTAGTAATTATGAACTTAGCTCTCAATGAGTTTTAGTTTTACAAGTACCTATATATCTAATAATGCTCATGGGTCCTCCTACATCTATGTCACTCTAATCATTTGGTAAAAAAAAAAAAATCTCTAAGCACCACAGATTTTTACATTATCTTGAGTCCTTTCCTGAGCGTTATCACCTCATTTCTGAGTTCTTTCTAATTCCGATTTGCCCTCTCCTTTAATGTCTTACATCATTTTCTTAATCTTTCAGTTTGTTTTGAAATCGTAGGTCATAGTTGTAATCTATTTTGAGAGCAAATCTTTCTGGC
The DNA here is from genome assembly GCF_022837055.1 of Prionailurus viverrinus. Lineage (NCBI taxonomy): Eukaryota > Metazoa > Chordata > Mammalia > Carnivora > Felidae > Prionailurus > Prionailurus viverrinus. The sequence goes on along the minus strand of NC_062561.1, from coordinate 113,665,471 downwards.
ATGCTTTCACTATCTGCAGGGATGCTATTCTGCTCCTTATTTTGCTTTTTCTTACAATAACTTGGTATGTATTTGACTTTCATACTTGCCTATTGCTGATTTTTGTGCTGAAATTGGTTCCTTGAACTTTTACAATGAGGCGTGGTTCAGGATAGCTTTTATAACTTCTCAAAGGTCCCTCTCCTGTTGTTTTACAATGTTCCAAAGTAGGGCAGCCCGCTTCCTCTGATTTCCTGGCTATTCCCATCCCCCCTTTTGCCCTTCTTTGTCCCTTTGTCTCTGTTCTGTTTGGTTTGCTTCTCTGAGCAGTTATTCCTCTAGGCGGGACTGCGTCCTGGCAGGAGCTCTGGCTCATTGGTGTGGAGAATTCACAGGGGCCAGACTACTGAGCATCCCTCAGACCTTTCTCTTGTGGACTCCTTACACTTATCCGGTATTACAGAGAAAAAGCCCCTCCCCACTTCTGCTGCCATTTTCAAATTAGCCTGCTGTGCCTTCCATTAAATACCTATTGACTATGTTGGAGATCTCCCAGTTTCAGCTCTGTCAGATGATGCCCTACCGTTTCATTCTTCCTCCACAAAAAAATATGCCAGTACCATGGAGATCTTGTGGCCACTGGTCTGTCCCTATCTGCTTGTATTGAATGCCTCTTAGTCATTAATTTGGCTCTGAGAAACCCAAGGCTTAGAAGTTTCGAAGAAACCAATGTGCCACCTTCTACCACACCTACTTATATCTACAGTCCTACAGATCTCCGAAGCTGTACGTGTCTATAAAAAATGGCAGAATCTTACAAAGACGGTCTAAAATTAAAACGGCCAATATGGAGAACATTCCCATTAGACAAGATCATTCATTTAAGGAATGAAGTTGAAAGCCAGGGCTACTAACTCAAATAAACAGGGGAGAGTACCTATTGTAATTGGAATTTAGAAGCCTCTGATAGGCCTCAAGATTCCAGAAGTCTAAGGAGAATTAGAGATACAAGGGAAAACTAAGACATGACTATGTAAGACTAATGTGACTCCCACTGCTCCCCTCCATCCTCCCTTACCTGACTACTCAGTCTACTAATCCTCTCTCTGAATTTTGTTTCCCCTCTAAAGTGACTCGAAGACCAGCAACAGAAGTCCACCAAGTGAGGAGCCCCCATACCATCTGGGCTGGTCCCATACTTGAGGGGATCCTGAGGAATGCTCCAGTAAACTGCTAGACGTTATTTCCTTAAAGCTTCAAGAGGAAACTAAAATTAAAATTAATGGTAAACCTTGCCAAATTCTCGTAGATACCAGGGCTATACTCCCTACTTTCAACCTCACTCGCTCTGGAGACAGCAGATGGGATCCTGGGGAAACTGGCAGAAGCCAGCAAAGGATGAGAATTCACACCAGAGTCAGCTATTCTGGATCTCTGTACTGTCCAGTAGAGAGAAGGAGGTAAAATCTCAGGTTGTCCCTTCCTTTCCAAATCCAGACTCTTATAAATTTGGTTTGGGGGCACTTGCTGGTTGCTGATCCTTTCTCTCCTAGGGAAAACTATGTCCTTGTTTCTTTTGTTTTGTGTCCCAACAACCTGGCTTGGCTTTATGCCTGCCTGCCACACGCAGGCTGCCAGTTCGAGTGTATACAGAAGCTCAGTCGCAGTTTGGGAGTTGGGAGCTGCAAAATATGCCTGGACAGAAATGTGAGTTGTATTCCATCTGCAGCAAGGGTCCCACTGTTACTAGCTCTCAGATAAAATGTCTAAGTCTTTCTTTCTTTGGGATATTTTGGGAGTGGCATTGGATCTTCAAGGATAGTACCCCTTGCACCCTCTTTGGAGGTACCTCTTGTGTCCAAGTGTTTGTTCAATACAGCCAAGAATATTTGCTGTTTGTGCTGGATGAAATCTGACAAGATATTTGAAAGGATTTTTTTTAAAGTAGCTCTATGGTCAAAAATTGGCCAAATTGGAAGCAGATATTCAGAGCTTAACAGGAACTTTTTTTTTTAGGCCTTCTTCCTGAGCTAAACGAAACCATGTACCCAGGGGGAAAGAAAAACATTCCAAAGACAAACAGCTCTAAATCTAGAACAGAGGAACTACCAACCAAATGATCTCCCTAAGACAGAAAAGGAACAACAGGAATGACTGACTTGGAGAATGTGAACTGGACATCATGACCTGTGAACAGCACACAGATATTCAGCAAAAATTGTGAGAACTCACGAGCAGTAGCTGGGAGGAGCTGGTAAGCTATTGCCTTAAGTTTTTTTGTTTTTGTTTTTGTTTTTTTTTACCACATCTCTTAGGCTAAGAGTCTAACCAGAAAGGGAGAATTGTTAAAAACAAGACAACAGGCCCCAAGTGGAGTTGCTTACGCTAAGCCCCATATCACCAAAGCGAGACTTGACTTAATTACAGTTTGACTCTCCTGGAAATGGAATTATTCAGGAATCCCTTAATAGATGCCTGTCTTCCCCTAAAGGAAAGTTGGTAACCTTACAGTAACCAACCTACTTTTGTGCCGAGTATAACTTCTTGTTCCTGTTCTCTTCTGCCTATAAAAGTTTTTCATTTTGTACAGTTCTTTGGAGATCCCTTCTCTCTATTATGTTGGATGCTCCCTGATTCGTGGATCATTGAATAGAGCCAATAAAATACACAAAATTTACTGAGGTGAATTTTGTTTTTTAACAGTAAACAGGTGACGGCCTTTTAAACATAAAAGCAATGGTGGAAACAGTCACAAAGGAAATGATGATAGAGCCACCCATGTGAAATATAACATCCCTCTTAGATATTCAGTTATCATACTGCCAGAGCATTCATCAATGACTAACATAGATAGCAGAACTTCTGATACTCACAGGGAGGTGACTTATAGATGTCTTCTCTCGGCTATAGTCTTAAAACTGTCTTGGATTCAGCCTTGAACTGGCCAAAATTGACCTCTTGGTTTACACTAAAGGTTAAAACCAAAGGATTTGAATCCTGTGACTCAGACTGACAGAGATTCCCTTGTTTGGCAAGATACTGACTCAAGAACTATAGAATGAAAAAATAATTTTCTCCAGGTAGTTAAATATGTCCCCACTTATTTCAACCCTGAGAATCCAGGATCGGTTGGGTATTGTAAGAGAGTGTAATACAGCACATAGCCTTGATCTAGAGTGTACGCATGATGGGTGGGCAGAAAAGACAAGTGATGGTTGCTTTTATTTTGTTTAGCCTCTTGATTGGTCTGGGCAACAGTGAATTAGAGGAATCCAAATTTAACACAGGTGGTCCCAACGTACAGAAAATTACACATGAAAACAAACTTGTGCAACAGGTGAATCTGGGAGGTGATCACCCAAGGTTATTTCTCTTCTATCAATTCGTTTAATGTCAACTTTCTGCAGTGCTTTTAAGGTTCTCTGCATGAAGCAGTAAGGAAAATACGAAGTTAACATGGTTGGGTCACTGCCAGTGGAAGATCCTAAGAAGCAGATGAAGCTTCTCAATATTTGTGAATAAATTTGTGAATAATGTTTAGAAATACATCTACTGGATAAATGTTGATGCAGTTGCATAAAATATCAAGGCATGAAATGTCTAAGTGTTTGTGGATGGAACACTGAGGCTCTGGGCAGGGACCAGAGTGAGGCATTTGGGGAACAAAAATTTAAGGAGGCTGTCAGGGTTGACCCTGCACTTAAGTGACCCCCAAGAGTGAGTGCCTCCTTAAATTTTGGCCTTAGGCACGTTACTCACCTTAACCTTGTGCTGGTCTTGCCTTGCTGAGGTTGATTGTTCAGCCACAGAAGGAAAGGGATGCTCTGGTCTCTGTGTGCCCTTAGACCTTTGCCCATACAAATTGACATTGCATAGCCCCTACAGATCAAGACTGAGAAAGCCACTTATGTGTTAGCCTAAGGGGAAATTTCACTGGCCCAGACAGAGTAACAAGTGTGGGTTCTATCCCACACTGGTCCCTGAAGAGTATCTTTTCTACACTCAGCCCCATATCACACGCGAAGAGTTCTTAACGGAAGAGTTTTAAACAGAAAACGACAGACAGGAAAATATAATCCCGTTAAGGAATCTGCCTTGATTTGTAAGACCTGAAACCGACTAGGCGAGAGACATTTTGCATCCCGTTCCATCAAAAGGTAACTCCCACCTTTTAAGCCTTCTTAGTCTGCAAAAACAACTATCCAGCATGGGGCTGGAATCTGTAAGTGTGAGCCATACTCCACAGGTTTCTCTGCTGTTCTGGAGGAATGACACTGACTTTCTGAGAGAAGATACTTTTGCATAATTCCCTTCCTATTTCCTCCCTCAAAACACTTGTGGGCAAACAGGGCTCACGTAGGGGGTGCTTTCTTTTGCTCCATTTTCCATTGACGGGGCGTCTTTCATGTTGTCTGGGGCCCCTTGCCATCTGTGGGGAGGCAGGCAGACGCAGGGCAAGCTGGCTGCCTGGCAGCCTTCACGTGGGGGTGGAAGAGCACCTCCCACCCTTTCCAACAATGGTTCTGTGAGAAACGCTTTAGGGAACAGGAGAGGGATTCACTGAGCGGAGGATGTGGAGCAAAAGTCCAGGTTGGCTCTGCCTCCGATCTGAGAATGGATACACTGTTGTCAGGAATTGACTTCTGTCACTTACATCCTCCATTCACCCTGGACCACCTTGATCGTCACCCACCTCGTTCTTTCCCCGTTATGCTGAGAAGAGAAATGTTATTTCTCTGCTTCCACACTTTATTCTTTAACGAATGATTATCTCCTTATTCTGCCCACTCACTACCTCTCTCCTCATTATTCTCAGCAGGTTCATCAAACATCAAAACCTGGCTGAATCTACCCTGAGAACACATTCTTTTCCTGGAGAGCATGGTTTCACTTGAACTGTTCTGCTTCTGCAGCAAACTTTGGGACACATTTCTTGTTTAAAACCACAGCCCTAAATTTAGCTCCAAGGCCAGGATCTGTCTCATCTCCCCAAGAAGGTCTTACTAATACGAATACTATAATAATGATAATTTCCTGTGTATGTACATCAAGCCCAATACCTTGGGATTGTTTATTATGAGCTGGCCCCTCCCTCTCTCCGGCCTGCATCTCCTGGTGTCCTTTCCTATAGCTAAGTGCTCCCAAACCATACTTTCCCGCTTGAAGCTCTTCCTGATGCTATAATTCCTGCTCCTGTACCCCCCACCTGGAGTCTCTTAGCTCCAGGTCTATCTTTCCTGTGGTTTCCCTGGACAATGAAACTTTGAATCATTCTCATAGTCCTGGTCAAGTTGTGCCCTCCTCCATAAATACTTCCCGAATCTCCCACTAGTCCCTGTATTCATAGAATTCTAACTTTTGGCCCAAGGCCCTTTCCAAATTAATCTCAAAAAGAGCACAATGTATAATTTTGAAAGAACAGGATCAGACAAGGAGCCCCAGTGAAATACATTTCAGGGACATGCATTTGGAAACTGGAGGCTTTCACACAAGATGTGATAATGTGGCCATTAGTCTGCAGGTGGTATGTAAAGATACACACAGAAGTCAACAGACCAAGCTCATCTCAGTCTGTTGTAGAGAAAAGGTAAGGATTGATTTAAACTCAACAAATGCTTGTTGAGCACCCTCCCCTGGGCTCTCTAGTAAGCACTGGGGGTGCAAGGCGGATGACTTCACTAGAAGGCTGATAAATGGGCTAAGCACTTTGAGTTTGTTTCCGTCCCTTGTGATGAGTTAATGCAGTGATTCTCAAACCTGGCTAGGCAGCAAAATCACCTAGGGAACATGATTTATGTATTTGTTTATTTATGCATTAGTTCTGGATCTCATTTTGTAGGAATAAATAATACATTCACAGGATATAGAGCCAAACGAGTGAAAAAGGCACACAGTGCAAAGTATCTCTTGCACCACTATTCCATTTGCGTAATTTCCCTAGATACCTTGCCACTTTATCTGGTATCATTGGAGAAGAGCTTAACTCCTTAACTTATCTCTCTACCCATAGTAGAGTTAAAAAGGGTGGAAAGGTGATTCGAAATTTGGGTGGGGTGGGGAGGCATCTGAGCAGGCTGCCCAAGCCAAGCACAAATTAGGAAACCAGTCTGCAGTGAAAGAGGCTAGGCCTATGCTTATAGGATCTAGGCAAGACCAGGAAATGACCTCCTAAAGGTGTGTGAAGCCAGGAGACCCTGCCGCTGGTCATCTTAAACAGCCAGTTCCCCATGAGATCCTCAAGATCTGTGCCCACTAAGCCCCTCAGAATCTAGTGCCACACATTCTTCCTTCCTTCTTAGACATGGGGGTGTCAATGCATCCATATTTGTCACTATTTGACTACTGTGTGCTAGAATATGAGCATCAAGCATAATGGAAGAGCTTTGCAAGTTAGAGGAAATATTTGTTTTCTATCTTTTATGTAGTAATACATTACATGCCTCTTATGTACACTCCTATGTGCATGAGACAATGCAGAGTCTCATTTTGTTCTCACAATGTTGCTGGGATATCATTACACAGATGTAATGTATATAACCTGTATATAACAGGTTAAAAGTATGGTGTATAAAGACAGGCTGCTAGATGCAAGTTTCTGCTCCTCTGCATGAAAACGTGGATCCTTGAGCAAGTTACATAGATTCATGGTGCCTCAATATCCTCATCATAAAAGACAGGATAGACGTAACATACTTTGTATAGTGCCTGGCACATGTTTTAAGCTCAATACATATTACCTATTATTAGTTTTGGAGGGAAGAATATCAACAACTCTACAGGACTAATGACATCCAGGATACCAGAAGCCATCCAAGCGATTGCTAAGCCAGGCAAAAGAAGTCAGTATCAAATGCAAAGTACAACAAACAGAATTCAACAGCACATTTAAAGGATCATACGCCATAATCAAGTTCAACTTATCCCAAGGATGCAAGGATGGTTCAAAATATGAAAGTCAATTAATGCGAAATACCACATTAACAGAATGAAGGATAAAAATTATGATCAACTCAATAAGATGCAGAAAAACCATCTGATAAAACTCAACATCCTTCCATGATAAAAATGCTCCACAAATAAGTAGAAGAACATACATACTTCACATGTACTGCAACATAATAAAGGCAATATATAAAACGCTGACAGTTAAAGTCACACTCAATGGTAAAAAGCTAAAATCTTTTCTTCTAAAATCAGCACCACGACAAAGACGACTACTCTTGCCACTTCTATTCACCATAGTATTGGAAGTCCAAAATAGAGCAAGCAGGTAAGAAAAAGAAGTAAAAGGCATCCAAATTAGGTTGAAACAAGTAAAATTACCTCTGTAGACAGCATGATCTTATGTAAAGAAAACCCTAAAGGCTCCACGAAAAAATGGTTAAAATAAGTTGAATTTAGTAAGGCTGCAGGATGCAAAACCAACATACACAAATCAGCTGCAATTCTATACACTAACAGCGAATTTCTCCAGAAAGAGAAATTAGGAAAATAATCCAATTTACACTTATACTGTGAAAATAAATAAAGAGAATCCTCACTGAAGTGTATGTGGGAAACTAGAAGGGGGAACTGGTACAGCTCAATGTCAGTTACAGGAAGAATTGTCACTTACAGACCCTAACAGAGGAATCATCAACAGGAAAGAATGATCAATTACAGGTTCCAACAAGATAAGATGTACCTTGAATCTCCTACAAGAAATCAATCATGCCTGCAACTTACCCCATAAGAAACCCACCATCACTCTGAACTCCTATGTTTCTCAAATGGACTTTCATTCAAAACAACCCCTCCCAATTTCCTCCTTCTTCTCCAAAAAATAATATTCCTCTCCTTTGTGTTAGACTTGCCTATGGTTTTGTCATAGCCTGCGTGTCCTGAACTACAAGTCTCTGTTATTCCCAAATAAACCTATTTTTTGCTGGCAAAATAACTGATTTTTATTTTGAAAGTTAACAATAGAAAATACAATAAAACACCCAGGCATAAATTTTCTCTCACCAAGGAGGTACCTATGTACTGAAAACTACTAAGACATTAATGAAAGAAACTGAAGAAGATATAAATAGGTATTCCCATTATCATGGACTAAAAGAATTAATACTGTTAAAATGTCCATACTACTCAAAGCAATATAAAGATTCAGTTCAATCTCTATCAAATTCCAATGGTATTTTCACGGATATAGGGAAAAAAAAAACTACCTTTAGAAAAAGGCATTTGAGAGGAGACAATGGGTGATGGGCATCGAGGACAGCACTTGTTGGGAGGAGCAATGGGTGTTGTATGTAACATTAAAAACAAACAAACAAATAAATAAAAGAAAATGTAAAAAATAATAAACAAAGTCTAATATGCATACATAAAAGCACACACATACACACACAAAAGAAAAATGCATTTGACAAACTACAACACATCCATTCATGATAAAAACCCTCAACAAAATGGGTTTAGAGAGAACATAGCTCAACATAATAAAGGCCTTATATGAAAAGCCCACAGCAAACATCATCCTTAATGGGGAAAAACTAAGAGCTTTTCCCCAAAGGACAGGAACAAGACAGGGATGTACACTCTCACCACTATTATTTAACACAGTACTGGAAGTCCTAGCCTCAGCAATCAGACAACAAAAAGAAATAAAGGATATCCAAATTGGTAAGGAAGAAGTAAAACTTTCACTATTTGCAGGTGACATGATATGATATAGAGAAAACTCTAAACACTGCACCAAAAAACTCCTAGAATTGATAAACGAATTCAGTGAAGCTGCTGGATACAAAATCAAGGCACAGAAATCCACTGCATTTGTTTTTTTTTTTTTATTTTTTTAACACTTATTTATTGTTGAGAGACAGAGAGAGACAAAGCACGAGCAGGGGAGGGGCAGAGAGAGAGGGAGACACAGAATCTGAAGCAGGCTCCAGGCTCCAAGCTGTCAGCACAGAGCCCGATGCGGGGCTTGAACCCATGAACCGGGAGATCATGACCTGAGCCGAAGTCAGACGTTTAACTGACCGGAACCACCCAGGTGCCCCTGAGAAACAGACTCTTAACTCTCGAGAACAAAATGATAGTTACCAGAGGGAAGATGGGTTGGGGGGATGAGTAAAATAGTGATGGAGTAAGAGTAAGGTAAGAGTACAGTTGCCATAATGAGTACACCGTAGTGCATAGAATTACTGAGTCACTGTATTATACAACTGAAACTGATGTAACACTGTATGTTAACAGTACTGGAATTAACATAAAAAACTTAATAAGAAAAAAAGATATTGGCTTATGATGAACAAAGCAAAAAAAAATTTTTTTATGGAACCACAAAAGATTCTGAATTGTCAAAGCAATCTTGAGAAAGAAGTTGGAGGTATCACATTCTCTAATTTCAAACTATATTATGAAGCTATATAGCAATCAAAATGGTATATTATTGGCATGAAAACAGACACATAGGTCGATGGAACAGAGATCCCAGAAAAAACCTGCACATATACAGTGAACTAATCTTGGATAGGGGTGAAAAGAACATACAATAGAGAAAGGACAGTCTCTTCAACAGGTGGTGCCAAGAAAACTGGATATCCACATACAAAAAAAAATGAAATTGGACCCCTATCTTATACCTCTCACAAAAATTAATTTTAAATGGATTAAAGATTTAAATATATGACCTGAAATTAAAAACTCTTAGAAGAAAACATCGGGAAAAATGCTCCTTGGCATTGCTCTTGGCAGTGACTTTTTGGATATCACACCAAAGGCACATGCAACCAAAGGAAAAATGAATGGGACTACATCAAACTAAAATTCTCATGAATGGCAAAGGAAATAATCAATAAAATGAAAAGGCAAACTATGGATTAGGAAAAAAAATCTACAAACCATATATCTCACGATGGGCTAATATGCAAAAGATATAACAAACCTATACGACTCAATAGCAACATACAAATAATCTAATTAAAAATGGGCAAAAGACTGAAAAGACATTTTTCCAAAGATGACTTACAAATGGGGGTGCCTGAGTGGCTCAGTCACTTATGCGTCTGACTCTTGATTTTGACTCAGGTCATGATCTCACAGTTCATGGGATCGGGCCCCATGTTGGGCTCTGCACTGACACCAGGGAACCTGCTTGGGATTCTCACTCTCTTGCCCTCTCTCTGCTCCTCCCCCACTCATGTGCTTTCTCTCTCTCTCAAAATAAATAAACATTAAAAAAAAAGACATACAAATGGCCAATAGGTACATAAAAAGGTACTCAACATCACTAATCACCAGGGAAACGCAAATCAAAACCCCCAGGAGCTAACAGCTCATACTCCTTAGGATGGCTTTTAGGAAAAAGACAAGAGATAAATCTTTTCAAGGAGGTGGAGAAAAGGGAAAGCTTTTGCAATGTTGATATGAAAGTAAATTGGTTCAGCCTTTCTGGAAAACAATATGGAGCTTCCTCAAAAAATTAAAAACAGAACTACCAATCCCACTTCTGGGTGTATTTCTAAAGAAAATGAAAAACAATATCTCAAAGAGATATGTGCACTCCAATGTTCACTGCAACATTATTCACAATAGCCAAGATATGGAAAAAACCTTAAGTGTCTATAGATGGGTGAATGGATAAAGAAGATGTGACATACGTATACTCTCATACATATAGATGCCTATATATATTGATATATATGTGTGTGTGTGTGTGTGTATATATATATATATATAGTGAACAGTATTCCATCATATATGTGTATATCTATATCTATATCTATATCTATATCTATATTTATATCTATATCTATATCTATGATGGAATATTTTTTAGCCATGATCGGCACTTGCAAAAAAATAGATGAGCTTTAGAGGACATTATGCTAAATGAAATAAGCCAGACAGAGAAAAACAAATATTGCATGATCTCACATGTGTAAAATAAAGGAAAAGAAATGCCAAGTTCACAGAGAGTAGAGAATAGAACAATACCAGGGGTTGCAGGTTGGGGAAAATGGAGAGATTTTGGTGAATGGATACAAGCCTTCAGTTATAAAAAGAGTAAGTTCTGGGAAAATAATGTACAGCATGGTAACTATGGTTAATAATAGCGTAATTTACCAAGACAGTAGATCTTCAGTGTTTGTATTTATTTTTTGTAATTAAAAAATTTTTTAATGTTTATTTTTATTTTTTTATTAATGTTTTTATTTATTTTTGAAGGAGAGAGAGAGAGACAGAGAGACAGAGCATGAGCAGGGGAGGAACAGAGAGAGAGGGAGAATTCGAAGCAGGCTCCAGGCTCTAAGCTGTCAGCACAGAGCCCGATGCGGGGCTCGAACCCACAAACTGTGAGATCATGACCTGAGCCGAAGTCAGACGCTTAGCTGACTGAGCCACCCAGGCGCCCCTATTTTTATTTTGAGAGACAGAGCATGAGTGGGGGAGGAGCAGAGAGAAAGAGACACAGAATCTGAAGCAGGCTCCAGGCTCTGAGCTGTCAGCAGCACAGAGCCCCAATGTAGGGATCAAACTCACAAACCATGAAATCTTGACTTGAGCTAAAGTTGGACACTCAACCACCCAGGTGCCCCATCTTAAGTGTTTTTAACACACACACAAAATGTAACTATGTGAGATGATGGCTATAATCATTAACCTGACTGTGGTAATCATTTCACAAACTATATGTATATCAAATCATCATACTGTACACTTTAAATGTATTTATTTTTATTTGTCAATTACACATTTAAACTAGGGGGGCAAAAAAGAATTGTTTTCAAAGTGTTGTGATCTTTCTTGAATTATTCGCAAATAATCACTTTGTCCATTTACTCCCTAGTGCTCTGCGATTATAAAGGTTCAATGCATTGAACATACAGCATCACAGACACAGGAGGAACCCCAAGGATGTCCATCAGTCCAGGACCTTTGTCTTCCGGGAGAGAACACCTACTTCAGGGACAGGGGATAGACTTAACCAGGTCAAACAGCAAGAGTGGCACCAGCCACACCTGCCACCTCTCCAGTACGCAACCATTGTGTAGCAGGATTCTGCCACAGAGAGTCATGACACGGAGGCTTTTCTTTCCAAATTTATTCCTGCTGACACCGCTCCGCTGGGTTCTTAGCCAAAGAACTGAGCCCCGAACGCCACGTGGCCTAGTTTTTTAATGTATTTTTTTCCTTCTTTGTCTCCCATATACGGTAACACCCAAACATGTAGTCTGATTAAGTGGTCTCATGGTACAAGGTCGTGAGGGATGTTGTCGAGTAAGCGAAGAGCAAGTTGCCTTGAGGTTATTTTTTTCTTTCCTTAGATAGGGGACCCTACCGCAATAGCGCCTCCATACCCAAGGGTCTCAGCACGCTATGCCACTGTGTACTTGTTAGGACGGCCATAAGAAAATACCACACACTGGGTGGCTTAAACAACAGAAATGTATTGTCTCACAGTTCTGGAGGCTAGAAGTCCAAGATCAAGGTGTGAGCAGGGTTTATTTCCTTTTAGGCCTCTCCTTGGCTTGCAAATGGCCGTCTTCTTGCTGTGTGGTCACATGGTCTTCCCTCTGTGCACCTGCAAGCCTGCTATCTTTCCGTGTATCCTAATTTTCTCTCGTGATGACACCAGTCAAATGAAATCAGCGCTCACTCCAACAGCCTCATTTTAACCTAATCACTCCTATAGAGGCCCTATGTCCAAACGCAGCCACATTCTGAGGTACTGGGGGGTTAAGCCTTCAACAAAGGAATTTCAGGGGTACACAATTCAGCCCGTAACAACTCCCTATGTCAGGGATGCTTATTCTGTTCCCTTAACTAAATCCTAATCATCTTCTGCATCCCAACTTAAAACACCCCTTCCTTAAAAGAGCCTATCCTAACAGCCTCTCACTTCCTAGAGACAAGTTCAGACCCCTTTCGAGGCACCCTTCAACTTGTACTTCTCATGACTGTTAGCAAATGAATCACTGGGTAAGGAGCCGATTGGCTTTTGTCCCTCTCTGTGAGACTTTCATCTTCCACAGGGCAGGGAGATGGACGCTCTTGCTCATTCCTGCATCCTCAGGGACTAGCCAGGGCCTGGCCCAGGCAGCAAATGTTGACTGAGTCAACACGTAAATGAATAATGCTTTCAGGAAGCAATGAAAGCCACAGAATGTTTTCTCAGTTTGTTTATGATGCCTGATACAAACGCTCCTCATGTCCCAAAGCCCACTTCCAACCAGCCTCTCTCCTTCTCCTTACCCAAAAGCACAACTGACTCCTTCTTCCTCCTCAATCCTGCAGCACATTATTTATGCAGTTGGTTTCATGCCTTTAAGTTTATTTATTTTGAGAGAGACAGAAACAGCATGAGCGGAGGAGGGGCAGAGAGAGAGAGAGGGAGAGAGACAGTCCCAAGCAGGCTCCACACTGGCAGCACAGAACCCTGATGCGAAGCTCAAACCCACGAAACCGTGAGGTCTGAGCAGAAACCAAGAGCCAGTCGCTTAACCAACTGAGCCACCCAGTCGCTGCTGGTTTCATGCTTAATTGTAACGTATTATGGGTAGTTTGTTAACATGTTTATCCCTCACATACACCTCACTCACCTTAGCTATGATCTCCGTGAAGATAAGAACAGACCCTAACTATAAATCCCTGGCACACAGCATAACACCTGCCTAATAACGAATTCGTGCTTATGAGGAGATAGGACGTACCTGGAGCCCAGCTCACATGGTTGGAGCCAGTTGTCAAAGGTGTGAAGTTCTTCTTTACGATTCTAGAATCACTGAGGGGGCTCCTCACAGCCCTGTCCGTCCCAGACGCTTCAGTGGGTCCAGGAGAGCTGCCGCTCACTCAACTCCCAGAAACAGCTGTGGAACTGGCTCTAGAGGAGGAAGGACTCCAGTGACTGAATACATACATTTGTTTCCTTAAGAACAAAAAAAAAAGGGGGCGCCTGGGTGGCGCAGTCGGTTAAGCGTCCGACTTCAGCCAGGTCACAATCTCGCGGTCCGGGAGTTCGAGCCCCGCGTCAGGCTCTGGGCTGATGGCTCAGAGCCTGGAGCCTGTTTCCGATTCTGTGTCTCCCTCTCTCTCTGCCCCTCCCCCGTTCATGCTCTGTCTCTCTCTGTCCCAAAAAATAAATAAAAAACGTTGAAAAAAAAAATTTAAAAAAAAAAAGAACAAAAAAAAAAGAGAGAGAGAGAGAGAGAGAGAAAGAGGAGGAGAGAAGGGTGGAGGAGGAGAAGAGAAAGAAACCAAGAAAAGGAAAGAATAAAAAAATCCTGTGAACCTTCTGGAATTTGATTTACATTCAGACAGGAATTGGCTCTGGCTCTTTGGGCTAGAGTTACACAGACGGAAGCTCAAACAAGCGAGCCAGCCTAGAGGGACTGGGATAGGGCAGGGAGCCAGCCTAGAGGGACTGGGATGGGGCAGGGAGCCAGCCTAGAGGGACTGGGATGGGGCAGGGAGCCAGCCAGCCGTCCAGCTTCTAAGGGGTGTCCTGTGACTCAAGCTCCTTGTCTGTGAAAACAGTGATTACATGGTAGTCCGTAATTCACAGCGGTATGGTGAGCGGCAGATGAGACGTCTCAAATGAGGGAGCTCCTGGAAGTTTCATGAGCTTTTCCAGTAGTGAAGGAAGGTCTTTGTTTAGCTTCAGAGCGGTTGATGAATAAACAGGAGAAAATCAAGGGTCCTTCTGAGGACGTATCCAGGTTTAGCAGCGATATGCCCCAAGTATAGAGCTACCAGTGCACTGGGGCATTCTCAGGTTGGTGGAGAACTTGGTTTCATAAAAGCTGAGGACCTGTCCCTTCGTTTCTCCATCTCTGGACCTGCAGGTACCCCTGCCTCTGAGCATCTTCATCTCCCAGTGAAAACCACTCTATCGTTTACCTCTTCCTTTGTCTCAACCAGAGAGAGGGGGGAGGGGGAGCATGCCACCTGGTTAAAAATCACAGCTTCTGGGGTCACTTGGGCCACAGTTCAAATCCCAGACCTGCTGCTTACCAGCTCTGTGATCTAGAGAAAGTAACTGATCTTCAGTCTCCTCTTCTTTAATACGATAAAATTAACAGTAGGTGCCCGTGGGACTGTCAGGAAGCTTAACTGAGATAGTGCATGCTTGGGAGGAGCATGGGGTCTGATAGTAAGGGCTCAACAAACAGCAGGCATGCTGTAATACCGTAACCTCAGCTAGGGTCAAATACTTTCCTTCCAGATTTGTTTTCTTGATCCATTTTCTCTATTGCTCTCCTCCTCGGATCCTCGTTCTCATGCATAAGGAGCCTAATGCAGCCCCAGAATTAGGCCTCTTAATGGCATCAGGCAACCTGAAGAATAGGTAAAAGTTTCTCAGGCCATCTGAGAAAACCAAACTCCTCTCTTGTAATAGGGGTCTCTAATAGCGAAGGGCTTCATTACAGACACCCCAGTGTTCAGGCGGATGCCTCCTTTCCTCCTCCCTCAACACTTAAGCAAACCCCGAGGCCGTTCCTTTATAAACCATGCTCAAAAAATGCAGAGTCAGGATATAGGAGCTTTTGGTTCATAG
The DNA here is from genome assembly GCF_022837055.1 of Prionailurus viverrinus. Taxonomy (NCBI): domain Eukaryota; kingdom Metazoa; phylum Chordata; class Mammalia; order Carnivora; family Felidae; genus Prionailurus; species Prionailurus viverrinus. The sequence goes on along the minus strand of NC_062561.1, from coordinate 113,649,948 downwards.
TTCTCCAGGAGTTCCCAACTCCAGATTCATTTTTGTTCCTAAGCCAGCAGCATAGTTATTAGCTGCAGGATATGTAAAGGGCATGGAGAGTTACTAAAGCATTGAGTGAAGAAGTGCAAATGTCAAAGGCAAAAAGAACACTGTGAATGCAGACACAGACTTGAAAGTAGAGGTAGCAAAAACACCCGTGGGATAAAATGTCCTTGGAAAACGGCTAAGATGCTGATTTGGGTGCTGCTATTGACAATGGGCAATGGTTACCTGGCAGTCTCTTCCCATATCCTGGCACGTGATAGAAGCTCAACAAAAGCAGCTGAATGAATGAATGAATGAACAATAAACAGTATTTTATCGATAAACATTTATTTTATTGATAATATTGGGATGAAAGGCTTGAGTAAACAACATCATGCTATTGCCTCATGCTCTTCCTTTCATAATGCACGAATCCTCTAACGTTCTCCTTTCTTACTAGTCTATGAAATGCCCCCCTGCTTCTAGTTATCATGACAATTTGGATGGTTGGCCATGCACTAAGGGCTGGACCTTTGAATACTTTATGCTGAATTGACCCCAGCATGTCTCACCACCTCCCACAAGATCGCAAAACAGCCCTAAATGCTAGAAGATGATCTATGCTCCTCTTTCTCTATTCACCTCCACCCTCCTGTGACTGTGATATGTCTTAGATACTCAGCACTATTGTATTTCTACACAAAATCACCCTCAGTTTCAGGTTCTATTCCATGAAAGCTCCTCGCCTGTCTTACTCTGTACCTCTCTCTTGTGTCTGTGGTGAGCACTGCCTTGTAGAGCTTCTTTCTCCATAGTCCTTACACGCGTCATGTAGCTCTCTGTACTGAGTGCCATCGTGATTCAGGCTTCAGTATCATCAACGCTTGTCCCAGGTGTACCGCCCCCAGTAACTCCCTCTTCTTGAAAATGTCCATGGTATTTATATTATTAAATAGGATTTACTGATTTTGAATCAGACAGGTAATATTTTCTTCCATGCTCATCAATTAACAGTACCACCTCCTATTAGGAAGCCCCAAATTCTGCAAACCATTGTGCAGGCAGCTGTTTGATGTGTGACATTGCCTGGACCCTACAAAGGGCTGACTGTCCACCTATGTGAGATGAGCATTTTCTGGATAGATGATGGCAGTTCTCTCTGGATAGGAGGGTATCCGATCATATGATATTTTCTATTTAAGTTATCTTCTTCTTGCAGTGATACACAGGTTCTATGCATACCACATTAAGTGAACTTACGGTCATCTGGCAATGATCCTTAAAAGGACATGTGGTATGATGGAATAGTACACAGAACAGAAAAGGGTGAACCACCACTTGCAACAGGGATGAACCTCACAGAAATGATACTGAACAAAAGAAACCAGAAACAAAAGAGTATATACTGCCTGGCTCCATGGTTACAAAGCTCAAGTAATTGCAAAATAAATATCTAGTAATAGAAGTTAGAATATGGTGACCTCTGAAGAGGTGGTTGGCTAAAAATGAGCACAAGGAAGCTGATTTTAGGGGTGCTGAGAAGGTTCTACATCTTGATCTCGATGGTGGCTCCACAGATATATTCATTTGTAAGTATTTATTGAGTTGCCCACTGAAGATTTATACACCTAACCATATACATGACATGCCTCGATTAAGAGGTTAAAAATGAAACTTTGCAACATGGACACTTGATAATTAGATTGTAGAGTCCCATAATATGAGAGCTCACTAAGATAAAATCCAGAATTAGCTATCAAATTTGCCTTCTGTGTAGAAAGGTTGCTTACTTCAGATGACTATCATATACTGTGGCCAAAATGAATGTACTGACTGTCCCTTATGGGATTAACCCTGGGGAGATTACTAAGCATTATAAGGTAGCTCCTTTCCTTATTCAACAGAATCTCAGTGCACTGCTGATAACATCCCTGGGGAAAACTACATCAGGGAAAAATTACATTGGAGATATTTTAATTCACATTTCCACTCAAAGAATATTCTTCCTAAAACCTGTTCATTTCAAACCCAAAGAAATGTGGTTTTTTTTTAATAACAAGAACTTATATTTCTGCTAATGTCAACCAATTCTGAAAAATAATCCATCTGGAAAAACTGTATTAGCTGTGAAAATGACATTTCAATATTTGGAGTGCAGTTGGCTTAAGAGGAAGATTCCCTCTGTGGCCACATGTAGGCTGCATATTTTTCAAATAGTTCAGCCTTTCAGATCTTCTGAAATCCATTTAGTCTGGAATTACTAGAGTCTAGTTCAATCAAAAAATAAGCTTGGGTTTCTAAGGGTACAAGAGCCATTCTAGGGAAAAAAAATCAATTTGAGAAGGTCTTACATGGCTCTCAGCATTGAGATCTGAAAGCTCACTGTCCATGAAAGACAGCAGCTGCTGTAAAAGGACATTCCCAGGCATCCCTCTTGGACAGCTGTGCCAACCTGGACAGCTGTTTTCAGAGGTCATTTAATTCAACACATTGGGGACATGAATTCCTTATTACAGTGTTTTCACAAAACGGTCTTTCCAAGTGCAAGTGAGGCTTTACTTTAGTGCACCAGGGTGTGGTGGGAGGAGTCCTGCAGGCTTCAGTTCAAAACTCATCTCAAAAGTACATTATTATGTGTGCCCTACAGTAACTCAATGTTCAGCTTCCTCCTTTATAAAAGGGCTGATAACTCCTACCTTTTGAAAAATTACTGTGAACCTGAGTGACAAGTAGAGCCTGGCGCATAGAAACTATTCAATAGTTTCTACCTATTGCCATTATGACCCAAAGAGCCATAACTGAGTGTAGGCACCTCTGAGTGTTGTGGATGGAAGTGTGGCATGCCGATGGTACTAGTTATTCAGTCGCATGGGCCACATTCAACCACTGTCATTGAGGGCTACCCACCAAGCACTGTAGAGACCACAAAGGCACTTCACTCAAACTCTTTCCTGTAAGGAACCCACAGTCAAGGAGATGAGACAGACATGCTATTAGCTATACCTAGCACAGTGACCGGAACACAAAGACCCTCCACTATGTTTAATGAATCACTTCCTATAGTGTGTTTTGATTTGCCATTTAATCTATTTCTGTTTCAATCTTCATTACTGTCATCCTTGTTGCTTTGGGGTTAACATTTGTTCCTCATTTTCTAGTTTCTGAAGATGAAAGGTAAGGTTACTGATTTGAGATCTTTATTCTATTTTTTTTTAATATAGTCATCAACAGCTACAAATTCCCTCCTAAATACTGCTTTAGGCGCATCCTGTAAGTTTTGGTGTGTTGTAGTTTTCCTTTGTATTCATCTCAAAGTATTGTCTAATTTCATTTTTTCTTTGACCCACTGGTTGTTGAGGAGTATGTTGCTTAATCACTCAATAACCCACTGGTTATTGAGGAGCAATGTGCTCCAGTGCTCTGGAGAAGCACCACGGGCACTCAATCAGAATGTGTTTTCTGTTACCACTGGGTAGAGTATTCTACGGACACCTGAGAGGTCCAGTTGCTTTATAGTGTTGTTCAAGTCATACGTTTCCTTGTTGGTCTTCTGTGTAGTTATTCTATCCATTATTGAAATGAGGTATTGAAGTCTTAAATATTTCTCTATTTCTCCCTTCAATTCTATTCACTTTTGCTTCATGGGGCTCTGTTGTTATGTGCATCTATGTTCATAAGGATTACATCTTCTTGATGCATTGATTCTTCTACCATTTGTAGAGTGTCCTCCTTGTCTCTACTAACAATTTTTGTATGAAAGTGTGTTTTTTCTTTCTTTTTTTCTGATATTAGTATAGCCATTCCAGTTCTATTGTGGTTACTGCTTTCATGTATATCTTTTTTCCATCCTTTTACTTTCAACCTATTTATACTTATGAATCTGAAGTTTGTCTGTAGCAGATAGCATATGTTTGTAGGGTGTCTCCTTTCATAGATTCTGCCATAGGTCTCCTTAGGCTTTGTTTATTTTTCTTCATTTCCTTTCCTGTCCCTCACAGTGGAAAATTTCCTTGACCTATAGTCATTCTAAATATACGATATCGTGGCCTTATTGTAATTACTACTTAATTTAGGAGATTTTCAAGAAAATGTAGAGAACTTGTCTCTGAAGTCTTTCCCACCTCAAGTTTTTCAAGTTCTTGTCTTAGTGACATTTGTTTTTCAGTCACATCTTTTAAGGTACCTCATTATGTGAGGAAAATAACATTCACCTAGACCTCAGCTTTAGCAAGACTAACACATTATCCATTAGTCACAAAGAACACGTCTGCAGGAAAATATTTGCCGACTGTCATCTCTATTTTTCTTGTTTTTTCTCCTACTAGAAAATCCATGCCCCTCTCTCTACACATCTCTATTGTTTTATGACTGCCTTTGCAAATGTGCTCAGACAGCAGCTGATTGGTTTCCACCAGCCCTTAATTGAGTAGGCTGTTTACTCCCTCCTAGTTCTTAGTAGTCGGATTGCCCAACAAGACTTGGCCTTACCCAGTGCCCTTCAGCCTCCTTCCCCCAAACCTTCTTTCATGTCAGCATCAATCAAATGCTGCCTCCGTGTGTTTTCTATTTTATCATTCTCATTTGCTTGCGGATTTGTGGACCATGAGACTTAGGCCGCTCTCACTCAACATCCTTTGAATTAATTTATAAACTTTCCAGATGACTGTATTCACATCTGTCTGATAATAAATATCTCCAGCAGAGATTATCTGAAGGGGTCCTGTTTTTGTACCATCCCATTGTGTGAAGCATTCAAGCACTGTGCTTGCAATTATTGAGCAGTTACAACATGTAATTGCAGAGTTATTTTGTCCTGCAAATTCTATGGGAGGATAGTAATCAGAGAAAATAAGAGAAGGGAAGAGGCAGGGTATGAGTAGGGAGAAAAATCAAAAGAAGTACTCAAAGAACTCTATAAGAAACACACAAACCATTTTTTTCTTTTAAAATGCAGTTTATAAGAACTGAAAACAAAATTTTCTCTGTCCTCTAGAAAAAAAAAACCAAAACATTCGCAATGTATACTAACCAGATACTGACCAAATTTTAAAGGAATTCTCTCACAATTAATCCAACAAACTTAAGGTGAAAGAAAAGCCTATTATGATGTTAACAAAAGATCATAATATGGGCGCCTGGGTAGCTTAGTCAGTTGAGCGTCTGACTTCGGCTCAGGTCATGATCTCATGTTTCATGGGTTCGAGCCCCATGTTGGGCTCTATGCTGACAACTCAGAGCCTGGAGTCTGCTTCAGATTCTGTGTTTCCCTCTCTCTCTGCCCCTCCCCTGCTCTCTCTCTCTCTTTCAGTTATAAATAAACACTAAAAAAGGAAGATCATAATAAATAAATATAATAGAAAAATAAATAGAAAAAATATATAATGCTTTTAAAGAAAGATCAAAAGACAATCTCAGGAGTAGATTCCTGAATGCCCCTTACCCATTTAGCCCATCCCCCCTGCAACAACCCCTCCAGTAACACTGTTTGTTCTCCATATTTAAGAGACTCTTATGTTTTGTCCCCCTCCCTGTTTTTATATTATTTTTGTTTCCCTTCCTTTATGTTCATCTGTTTTCTCTCTTAAAGTCCTCATATGAGTGAGAAATAATTGTTGCACTATATGCTAACTAATTTGGATGTAAATTTAAAAAAATTAAATAAAAAGAAAGACAATCTCTACCTACGACCGTAACACTGATAATGTCTTGCTCCCTATTTTATCTGTTTCAACATAGTTTTCTTACTAAATAACGGATTTTTGCAATAACTACTTCCCTCCCTATGGAACAGAGCCTAGCTTGCACTGACATCTTGGAAGTTCTTTTCTCTCAGCTCTATAAACCATCAGAAAATACCCTTGCTTTTGTGGGTCCCAGGCAACATTCTGACCAGAGCCTAGTAACAGTCCCTTTCATCAAAAATTTAGAAGTTTCTGCTGAAAAAAAAAAAAAGCATGAGAAGATATTTTCCTCCAGGTTATTCATAAATAGGTCTGAATGTTGTACTCCTACCTTATAATGCCAGCAAAGCCAGACCATGACTACAGAGGGTATCACATCTTCTAAAGAACCACCTTTCACTCCCCACAAAATACGGCTCTTAAACATTTCATCCAAACGTGATACCACCTATATGTCTCAGAAACTGCACATCTGGGTTTTCTCCTGTCAAGCATTTAGAGGAGGGGTGCGCAGATCTGCAGAGCTATTTCACTGTTCTTGTGTGCATCACGTAGTGGAGAATTCCACCAGCAGCCCCAGTAAAGAGTTTGGAGCTTGCCTCACCTTTGAACTCCGTGAACGAAACAGGATTTTAAGGCAACTTGGCCAGAACGAACGTTACTTCTGTTTGTTAAATTTCATTCTGAGGTAACTATAGAGTCACGTGAGTTCTAAGAAATCACACAGGGAGATTCTGTGCACGTTTTACCCACTCTACTTACAGCTTACCACACCAGGACAGCAACACAGAGACAGTCAAGATATAGGGAGAATTTCCATGCCCATAAGGATCCTTCATACTGCCCTTTTATGGCCACACTCACCTCCCTGCCGCTACCTTCCCCTGACCCCTGACCTCATCCATTCGGTACTTACACAGCACTGTCTTTGGTCATCTATCCCTTCATTCATTTATTAACTCAACAAATATTTGGCCAACCTCTATACGCCAAGCGCTAAAGACATAACATGCATCACATGCACAAATCATCTGTGACTGGGCTTCACAATGGAGTCGGTGAGGCAGACACTAACCAATTCGAATCAACAAAGAGTTGCAAGTGTGATAGATACGACCACTAAGCAGCCAGTACTCTGCAGCCGTGATAACAGTGAGGCTGCGTGGGAAGGGAGGACGGGGAACACTTCCCAGAATGAACTGATATTTGATGGGCAAGCTGGAGTACCCAAACAAAGGCTCTTCCGAGTGTGCTGGGCAGACGAAGCAGACGCAAAGGAAAGGAGGCGCTGAGCAAGTACAGCAGCCTCTTCGCTGGCTTTCCACCCCTCAGCCTGTCCTCTCACACCCCCTTCATACCCTCAGGATGGTGACGTTTGGGAATTGACGGTGTGACCTTAGAACAGGGACAGAGGGCAGAAGATGGCAAAGCCCATTAAGGAAATTATTACCAATCTCCATGGAGGGTCTAATTGGTGAGACAAAGTCACTATCCATTGAATATGTTCTTGTCTCTTCTAAAAGAGAATTTCCATTGGAACGGACTCTGCTGCTTACTATCGAGATGTTCTCTTACAGCCTGATTTCGCTTGAATTTAATGGGGAGATTTAATATTTAAGAAATGTCAAGTGCCTTAGCAATCGTAACGACTTTGACTCTGCAGCCCCATAGGAATATGTCCTAAGAAAAAACTCCTAAATGTAAGAGACAATTTATATATAAACGTTTTTACCCTATTGTTATTTATTACAGTAAAATATTATTCATATGTCAAATAATAGGGCACTGATTAAATAATTTATGGAATATGCATATGACATAAGGTCACTGCAGCACCTTACAGTTATATTTTCAAAGATTGTAATAGCGTGGAAAAATGCTCTTTTGATCTAAGCTTAAGAAAAACAAACAACAGGGGCGCCTGGGTGGCGCAGTCGGTTAAGCGTCCGACTTCAGCCAGGTCACGATCTTGCGGTCCGTGAGTTCGAGCCCCCCGTCAGGCTCTGCTCTGATGGCTCGGAGCCTGGAGACTGTTTCCGATTCTGTGTCTCCCTCTCTCTCTGCCCCTTCCCCGTTCATGCTCTGTCTCTCTCTGTCCCAAAAATAAATAAAAATGTTGAAAAAAAAAAAAGAAAAACAAACAACAAAAGTCAGTATAAAAATCTGCACACACGTATAATTCCAGTAATATTAAAGACCAAGAAAATAGAGCCAAGTGATGGAAGAAGGACAAACAGTCATTTCTGGGTGGTGGGATCTTACGTAATTTTTACTTTCCTATTTAGACTTTTGCTTATAAGTGCATTAATTTTATATTCAGCAAAAAATCAATAAACTATTATATACATTTAAAAGCCCACAATGTAATAGGTGGCAGGAGTCATAATCTGGGGCTTTAAGCTTCACCTGTGACAAGACCAGATTTATGACTCTGAATAGCCATTTAATGTCTACTCTCTGTCTCCTCTCTCCTACATGAGGGTAATGGCCCTGGCTGTCTCACAGAGCTGGGAATGAAGAAAGAGACCAGGAGTAAGAGTGCTCCATACCATAAAGATGCAAAGCTTCAAGAGCAGCACCAATGATAATACTCTGTGGCACAAAGGGTAGTGGATTTCCTAAGAACCCTGCCCTCTGATCCCTTGGCAACTAAGATGAAAGACTACAGATGGGCATGCAGGAGGGCGCTTTTTGGGATGAGCACTGGGTGTCATCTGTAAGAGATGAATCACTGGGTTCTACTCCTGAAGCCAAGACTACACGCTGGATGTTAACTAACTTGAATTTAAATTAAAAACAGAAGAAGAAACATACAGAAAGCACAAGCATGCAGGAGGTAAATAAATAATGTACCCGTGTCATCATTTTGAGTCTGGCACTCCTTCTCCCTGAGACTCGTCATTCTACTCACAGCGAAGGCCCTCCTCCCTCTTGCTTTACACTTGGTTTTAACCGACTTGATTTTCTGGGTTCTAAGCCAGCGGAAGGTTGGAAGACGCATCTAGCATGCAGACACGCATTTAACGGTCAGATATGAGAGGTAACTCTGCAAAACTGAGGACACGGAGAGGGGGCGAATGCTAGAAAGCACCTAGTCACTCAGCACAGGAATGAATACAAAATCAAAATGTCCCTGTGCGCCAAGAAGTGGGTGGTGACGGCACAACTGCATTATAGCCTGACGTGGAAATTGAAAACTTATCAGTAAATGTTAGAAAAGACTTTCAACCTAAAGGCATAAACTCAGGCGGGTGGCTTAGCTTGGCGAGCCTTCCGTGAGCCTGCCGGCTCAGCCTGCACATTCCCACGAGGGGCCAGCCAGCCTGAGCTGCTTCAGAGACCTCCGGCAGGCCCAGACTTGCTTCCACAGCTGGCTTCCCAGTGTACTTGCTCATGGGGGGAGGAGGGGTTGTTTCTTTCTGCTTCTGGGAGTGCTCCCTTAAACCTAGAAGCTTTCTGGGGAAGGAGGACTAGAAGGAATGAAAGTAGCGTGTGTAGAAAGGCCAAGGTGAAAAGTCTTGTTTCTTTGATTAAAGGCTGCGGAAACCGACTCTGGCAAACTTCAGCTGAAAGAGAATTTCCTGGAAGACCGTGGGGAGGCCTGCAATATCAGAGTGAAGGCTCAAGGGCTCGGCTTGGAATGTCCAGCTGCAAAATGGGAGGATGCGGGCCCTGGGTTTAACACATCATGACTGCCCACTGTGGAATGCGGTAATTCCCCAGAAGAAACTGCCGTGCTGTCAGGAACAGATTATGAGTGGACAGAAAACCCGGCAAAAGCCATCCACACTGAGGATGGCATTTTGGGGCCCCCGCTATTGCGAGCTTAGAAGCCGGAGGGGGTCCTGGCAGGGTGCACCAATCTGCAAGACTGGACGTGGAGGAAGACACACACTCTCTGCTCCATCTACCACTGGGTTCACAATACAGCCGGGCCGCACACCTGAAAGCCCTGTACTTGGGATGGGCGCATTTCCCTTTGAATCTGATAACTCAGATTAAATGCCATTTTCCCGTTCTGGTCCCTGCTACACCTCTGTCTCATCTCCCCAGCTGCCTCGCCCCCAGGCACTGTCGGGGGTAATGTGATCAGATATTACAGGGCTGTGGCAGAGGTCAGTCACGCATCCGATTCCACTGAAAGGGAAGGCTTTTATCTCCTCGGCTGCCTTGGCTCCCTTGAACCTGGGGGAGCAGCTTCGGGATGAAGGGAAATACCTGAAACACCGGCTGGATTGACAGCAGACCTGTCAGAAGGCCAAAGGGTCGGCGGGATTACACAGTGTGATTGTGCACAAGGTTTCACAGGGCTCAAAGCGAACCCCCTGTTATTGACCTAGTCCTGGGGGCTTCGCAGACCTTAATGAATGGAGCTTCCTACCGCCTCTGCCGGGCGGCCCTTCTCTCATACCTCAGACTGATTTATTTCTCATTCATTCCTTATGAATGAATGAGAAGGCTCAAGGGCTTCTCATTCTACTATTCCTCAGTAGTAGTGTGGAGATCATACTCAGTAGTATGGAGATCTCCTCAGTAAATGGAGAGGGACTTTTCCAGATTTTATTTAGGTTGAACTATTCAAAGAAATGGATCTATTCCCTTCTGACTCTTGTGTATTAAAAACAAAAAACAAAAAACAAAAAAAAACACAACTATATATGTGAGCCCGATCTTCTTACTTTGGCTATACCTTTTCATTCTTTCGAGGTTCAGAGACCTTCACTCCAAAAAGTACGGTTGGCAAACTTAAATATCAGAATACAAAGGTTTAAGAATTCCACTTGACAAACATTGACTGCATCCGTGGTGTGGGAAAAAAGTGTGAAAAACACTGTGTGGAGGATTTGAACAACGAGCCACCCACATTTCTTCCACTGGGGAGCTCATGGTATAGTGCGTAAGATAATGAAAACAGTGAAAATAGTATCAAACATTTGTAGAGTGCTCACTTTCCCCAAGGCACTATGCTAAATGGTTTCTTTTATATAAAGCAAACCAGTGAGGTGCTAAAAACAACCAGATGAGGGAAGGAATTTGAGTTCCCTGTTTGACAGATGAGGGCACCAAGCTTATAACGAAGCCGCGTTTACAAATTCGAGAGGCAGGATTTGGATGCGGGTCTGGACTCATGACCGTGATGTTACCCAACCTCTTCACAAATAGACACCGTGAAGAGAGGAGCTGGAGTATGAGGGAAGCAATCAAGGATGGACAGCAGGTGAGGAGAGGAATACTTTCTGTGGGAAAAATCAAAGCAGTCTTCAAGAAAGCAGCAGCGAGGTGCCTGGGTGGCTCAGTGGGTTGAGTGTCTGACTCTTGATTTCCGCTCATGTAATGATCCCAGCGTTGTGGGATCAAGTCCCGTGTCAGGCTCTGCTACGCTTCCCTGGCTCGTGTTCTCTCTCTCTCTCTCTCTCTCTCTCTCTCAAAATAAATAAACAAATAAACATGAGGGAAAAATTTTTAAAAAAGAAAGCAGCAGCAACTGGCCTCATCCACGGAAGGTAATGTTTCAAAAGATGGAGATGGAGAGGGGAAATCTAGTGGGGACACCAAAGCAGAGAGACAGCTGCATGGGTGTGTGACAAAACAGGGGGTCCTCGGGTGTGGTAGAACAAGGGTAGGTGAGGCTGAAAGGGGGAGCTGAGAGGAGGTTCAGAGGACATTTAGGTGCTGGCTGGCAAGCTAGGACTCTGCTGAATGCAATGGCATGATGCGAAAGGCACTGGAGGGAGGCGGACCCAGCAGCATATGGGAGATGGCCGAGGTGGGATGCGCAACCAGGAGGGCCGTAATGGCGGCCCCTGCCAAGCAGCGCAGACACTGGGGAAACAGAGAGAGTGGAAAACCCCAGCAACATGTCAGAGCAGCTGGCTGCCTGACAGGTGAGATTCCAGGCAGCTGAATGGGGTGCCACTCTGGTGGGGAAGAAGGCAACCGGTCGGGCCTACAGAATCAACAGGAGATGACAGAAAGGGGTCCTTTCTGCAGGCGGGCCTTCAGAGATAAAGAGCCCTGGAAGCACTGAAGACAGATCCCTTGTAGCGGGGAGGCGGCTGAGACACGGAGAGGACTGGCTGCCTGGTGAAACTCTGGTCCTGTATTAAGGTCTACAGCTCTCCTCCACAATTCTACAATGCGGCAAGCTCTGAAAATGAGCCTGTTTACTTACTTACTTACTTATTTGGAGTGTCAGGCAAGCTCACGTGGCCGCAAAACTGACACGAGGCCTCATATCACCTCCACCCATCCCCCGAGAATAAAAAGACACGCACTTTGCTACAGAAATACTCCTGCATTGCATTACGGTGTGCTGTCCCAGACCCACGAAGAAAGTACATCACAGCGCTTGCCCAGTATAGATACGTGGGCACCTTTCTAAAATCTCCCAAATTCTGAATTCCAGGTCACGCCGGACTGTAAGAGGTCTAGGTAAGAGATTTTGGAACTGCATTTACTTTCTGAAAACAGCAAGCTGAGCAATAATCCTACAAACTGATGATTACTGAGGGCTTCTCCTATGCCCAGCACACTTCTAAGTACTTTATTTTACTTTTCACAACATGTGAAATGGGAACTCTGATTATCTCTATTTTACAGATAAAAATCGGATGGCCAGGTAGATTAGCAGTAACAGCTAGAGCTGGTACTTACCAGAGGCAGAACGACTCCTGGGACTGTGACCTTTACGACAACAGCATACTGCCTGCAAATTAACTTGTGAAACTATTTAGAAAAGACCTGCTCAATCCCTATACTAGATTAATTAGTAGATGGGGGTGCCTGGGTGGCTCAGTTGGTTGAGTGTCCGACTTCGGCTCAGGTCATAATCTCACAGTTCGTGGGTTTGAGTCCTGCGTTGGGCTCTGTGCTGACAGCTCAGAGCCTAGAGCCTGCTTCTGTTCTGTGTCTCCCTCTCTCTCTCTGCCCCTCCCCCCCATGTTCTGTCTCTCTCTCTCTCTTTCTCTCAAAATTAAATAAACATTAAACATTTGTGAATAGCAAGGAACAAATACCTTTTACCACATTTCCACAAATGATACAAGGCCATGGTCCACCTAGGTTGTTCTTTCATTTATAGTCTGGCAAAGCAGAGGGAACATTATTAAAGGGTATCCCAGGGAAGGTGTTTCTGTGTGGGCCATACAGTCCATAAACAAAGTTTTCCATAGTTTTCCTTACCAGGTAAAGAAGCTGGGGATTAAAGCAGCAAAGTGGAGCTGATAGGAAAATAAACTCTGGAGTCTTAATTCTTTGGTTCTACCATCTCATAGCTATGGCCCTGGTCTGTTAATTAACCTTGCTGTGCCTCAGTTTTCCCTTCTGTAGAATGGGATTAATTTCAAATTATATCATAGAGTTTGAATGGGCTGAGATAACTTGTATAAAGTTTTTGGAGAGTGCCAGGCTGATAGTGAATCCTCAATAAACTTTGAATATCTGTATTTGGCAAGGCTCTCACAGGGCTAAAACTCCTGTTGGGGGTTTCTGATGACCAGTAAGTTTTCTATATTTCTCTGAATTTAGGGTTATTATTTACCAAGTATAAATCCTGTTCTCTTCCAGCTTTTGTAGGTTCATGGAAATCAGTCCAATGTAAAGATCCTTTCCAATTCCATAGTCAAATGACAGATTAGTTGAGGTCTATCTGTGAATAGCTCTGACTTGGAAGGATGCTTTTCACTTGGTTTTCTCTACGGTGTTGTCTCCGGCTGTGTCATCAGCTGGACACGTATCTGCATTCGTGTTCACTCCTGCAGAGTAAGCCCAAGCAGGCCCGCCAGGAGCACTAGGATTAAGCCTGATGTGTGTTGCCTCATTCCACGTGGATTCCCGTATAGTCTCTGGACATTGGAATGGAATTCTATTTCTTCTCTATCTTATTCCTGAATTATATTTTGAGTTGGAAAGGGTGGTTGGTTTTTGTCCAGATTCTTCTCAGTCATGAGGAGGTTCACCACATGCTGTGCACACAGTAGGCATTCAATAAGTGTCATATGGCACAGGATGTGACCAATGACCACAAAATGGGGCTTCTCCAGAAGTTTTGTGCTCTGCAACCCTGGGTTGCCATGGTGATACATTCCATGGCAAGTGGTTTGTCAAATGTTAAGTGATGCTCATCTTCTCTGATCAGAATGGGTTGTTCTAGTTTAGGGAAAATTCATTGTCTAGGAGTCTGTTTTCCTTGTTTGACTCTTATCTTCCAGTCAGCAGTGGGGCTAACTTGGCTTGCTTGATTCTGACATAAAGAAAGAAAATGGAAGAATCCAGCAAATACTTAAATGGGATGCTTGGCAAAGTAAAACTAGGGCTTATTCATGCAGTAGAGTAGCTGATAATTGCCTTTATTATTCTAGGCCAGATTGAGGTCATTGTCTGATAAAATTGGACAATTTAGGAAATGAGAAAAAATGAACACAACATTTAAGTTTATTTAGATACAACTTGTACATTTTATTTTAATTTCTTATCAAGTTTTGGCATGTAATAAGACACAGCAGAGAAAATGGAGAGGAAATGGAAGAGAGTCTGGCAGATAGGGAGGCATATATTAAGGAAAATAATCTTTGACACATTAAGTATATCTTCCACTTAGAACAGCAAGTGGTGGGAAAGCAAACATAAATACTTTTGCATCAGGGCACATACATACTATTTTCTTCCCGGGATATAACCCAGTGGTGGTTTTATGACACCGTCATTCCATTGTCACATGTTGCACTCATAATCCTGGCCCCTCTAATTTCATGAATATTTACTTTAGTATGAAAGGAAGAAAAGAAAAGAAACAAAGAAACAAAGAAAAAGAATGAATGGAAAGAGGAAGGAAAAAAGGAAGTAAGGAAGAAAGAAAGAGGAAGGGAGGGAGGGGAGAAGGAAAGGAGATGGGAGGGAGGAACGGTGAGGGGCAAACGGAGAGGAGGAAGGAAAAAGAAAACTGCATAATCCATAGGTCTACCACAAGGATTGAACCTCAGTTAGCTAAAATTTAGTTCATCAGATTCTCTTTTCCTCACCTTAATCAATCATTTGGGCTAACGTCATTCTTAATTCAGTCATCCCTTTCCTTCCCTCTTTTACATCACTGAATTTTATCAATTCTACCTCGAGTATATCAAGTTGAAGAAAAAACTTTGACAGCAGTCCCCTGAGGCCAGAGTTCATGACTAATTCAACTTTGTATTTTTCACAGCACATCACAGAGTCCATCTCACCCACCAGCGATCAATACCCATGTTATTTATTGGATAAATGTTTTTTTTGAGAAGGCCAGTATACATTTAGCCCCTTCTCTGCATTTGGAGAGGCATGTCCTCTGTCTGGATTATCCAGTGTCTGTGTGACCCTGGGTTAGCCCTGTTCCCTCTCTGGTCCTCAGTATAGACTTCCATGCTGGTGAGGAATACTTAAACCCCTCTCAACTGCTGCTGGTGGCCAACAGCTGTGCTCTAAGCTCTTCAGTTATCTTTGTGGTCCTAAGAACTCTGTTATGAGCAAAGTCCTTAACCCAAGTAAAACATTTTTTTTTTAATTTTTAAATGTTTATTCATTTTTTGAGAGACAGAGAAAGAGAGAGAGAGACAGAGCACAAGTGAGGAGCAGAGAGAGAGGGAGACACAATCTGAAGCAGGCTTCAGGCTCTGAGTTAAGAGCATCAGGCCTGATGTGGGGCTCAAACTCATGAACCATGAGACCGTGACCTGAGCCTAAGTCAGACACTTAACCAACTGAGCCACTCTGGCGCCCCCAAGTAAAACACTCTCAAGAGGGAGAGAAAGGAAATTATTTGTTCAGGTAAATGAAAAGTCTGAAGAATTGTGATAAGGAAGGTGTAACCTCAGGCTTGTCTGAATTCAAGTACTGAAACCATGCCACCGAAATCAGTCCCCCTCTATCTCTGTGTCTCTTTGCTTCTGTCTTTCTCTACCTCTGCATGTCTTTTTTCCTCTATTTTTCTCCAAGTAAGTTCTCTCCAAGTAGAAGCAAAGACCAGGCTGGAGTAACTCTGGTAGACAGAGAATCTCTTTCCCCAAAATTCTAACCAAAGTCCCAGGCCTGAATCTCATTGGCTTGGAGAAGTCACCTGTCTATCCTTTCACCAATCACTGGAAGCTGGAAGTATCTGGTCCTGTACCCATTCCTAGGGCTGAGGAGAGGATTAGCCTCGTGGAACCACATGGACTCAGAATGGGGGTAGGGTGATTCCTGAAGTAAAAGAGGGGTACTGGCACAGAGCACCAAAATTGTCTTCTACAAGGCCTTTTATGACATCACCAGCTAATGCACAATGACCTGTTGGGTTCCCTTTGGCCACAGCCTCAATTCTTTCTCCCCTTCCCTGAACAGACTGAACAGACCTGAGACAATGACCTTTCTAGACTAGTCCCAGAAAAAGTGGCAAAACTTCCTGGAGACCTGTATTTTTCCCCAAAGGGACTAGAGACAGGCAAGAATTTGGGCCTATGCTAGATTCATCAGGTCAGTCCCCTGAACAGCCAGCCGTTTTTGAGTAGTTAGTGGAGGTGTAGAGTGCTGCCCAGACTCCCACTCATTCCCCCAGTTTTCAGGAGTATCTCCTGTCTCCTGTTCAGCTCACAGCTGAATCTCCCTGAGAATCGCCTTTGGCCAAATGGAGCTACCTCACCTAAGGCCAAGCCGCTATGTGGGTAGGTCTATGTTGAGTAACAGGATTACACAGCTCTGGCCTTCTCACCCCAGCTCAGGACACTCTGAAGCACCCCCTCTGCCAGCACCCTGGCTCCAGAATTCACTGCGGCATCAACTGAGGCCTTTGTCACACTGCTTTGCTGTTTAACCTCTCCCTCTTCCCATTTTCCTTCTGTGCCTCTGTCCTGCACCCAAAGGGACTATGCCCAAGAGCTCTCCCCAGTAATCCTCCTGCATGCAAATCTCCAAGTCTCAGAGTCCCTTTCTGGGAAACCAGCCTAAGATAGTTTATTAGCATCTAAAACCTGAAACTCCTGGGATTTATCTACTACTGGAGCAGGATAAATTTGTCAGCAAAATCTCAAGCTTTGAAATCAGATATTCCCAGTTTTTTTTTTTTTAATTTTCATTTATTTATTTTTGAGAAAGTGAGAATAAACAGCAGAGGGGCAGAGAAAGGGAGAGAGAGAATCCAAAGCAGATTCTGTGCTGTCAGCGCAGAACCCGATGCAGGGCTCGAACTCACAAACTGTGAGGTCATGACCTGAGCCAAAGCCAAGAGTCAGAGTTTAACTGAATGAGCCACCCAGGTGCCCCCAGACAATCCCAGTTTCAAATTTGTCACTTACTAGCTATGGGAGTTTAAGCAAGTTACTTAACAATTCTTCTTATCTTTAAAAGATAGGGATATTGATAACACCATCTCCAAAGATGGATGGGAATTTTAAGGGAGCTATTCCTTTAAATACACTGGGAAGGGCCCAGTGTATGACTGTTATTATTTTATAATCCTGCGGTATGGCTAAATGAATATGATTCCAATAGAGACACGAAAACATACCAATGGTCAATACACAGTCAGTAACTATTCACACTGCTTGTGAGTCTGAAACTCAAGTTCAGTTCTCTTCCTGGAGGGTAATTGGACAATATATTGGAAGCCGCTAAAATGCTCAGGACCCAGAGAGTCCAACTGGAGGCCTTTTATCTAAGGAAATCATCAGTCATGACCTCACATTGATGAACTGGGATATTTAAAAGCACTTGTTGGGATGAGCAATGGGTGTTGTATGGAAACCAATGTGACATTAAATTATATTTTAAAAATAAAATATAAAAAATAAAAAATTGGTATTTTTTATTTTTTTATTTAAAAAAATTTGTTTTAACGTCTATTCATTTTTAAGAGACAGAGAGGGACAGACTATGAGTGAGGGAAGGGCAGAGAGAGAGGGAGACAAAGAATCTGAAGCAGGCTCTAGGCTCTGAGCTGTCAGCACAGAGCCCAATATGGGACTTGAACTCAAGAACCATGAGATCATGACATGAGGCCAAGTCGGACGCTTAAGTGACTGAGCCACCCAGGTGCCCCATAAAATATTATTTTTTAAACAAAAATCTGGGAATTACCTAATGTCAACTAACAGAACTGCTACAATCACTTATAGTATAGGCATATGATAAAATAAAATGCAGCTATTAAAACTATGCTATGGGGGGGCCTGGGTGGCTCCGTAGGTTAAGCATCCAGCTCTTGATTTCAGCTCAGGTCATGATCTCATAGTTTTGTGAGTTCGAGCCCTGCATCTGGCTCTGCACTGACAGCACGGATCCTGTGGGATTCTCTGTCTCCCTCTCTCTCTCTCTCTCTCTCTCTCTGCCTTTTCCCCACTTGCATTCTCTCTCAAAAATAACTAAGTATTTTTAAAAATATGTTGTAGAAACCAAGTTAATGATATGGAAATAAAATCATGACAGTTCTTAGTGGGGAATAAAAAGGCCCACAAAATAATAGTATGTAGGTTGTGAGCCCAACTTTTACAGCTGTAGAAGTATGCACAGACACATAGACACACGGAAATACACATGTACACACGCTCCCTCTGTCACATACAATCTGGAGAAATGGCTAGATGGCCACAAGTAAAAGTTCAAGATGTGAGCAATCGTTATTCCTGAGTGGGCTACTGGCAATATTGATTTTCTCCTTTTAGCTTTTCTGTATGTTGAAAATGTTCTACAATAAACATGTATTCATTTTGTAATTTTGTTTCAATGTTATTCCTTAAATGCCACCCACCGGATTAAAATGAGAACCCAAAGTGCTAATGACTAAATACCATTGCCTTCTATGAGAGGTCTGACTTCTCATACTTGAAACACATTTTAGAAATGCCAACTCACTTGTACGCTAATGTTGATAGCAGCACTTTCAACAATAGCCAAAGTATGGAAAGAGCCTAAATGTCCATCAACTGATGAATGGATAAAGAAATTGTGGTTTATATACACAATGGAGTACTACGTGGCAATGAGAAAGAATGAAATATGGCCCTTTGTAGCAACGTGGATGGAACTGGAGAGTGTGATGCTAAGTGAAATAAGCCATACAGAGAAAGACAGATACCATATGGTTTCACTCTGAGAAACTTAACAGAAACCCATGGGGGAGGGGAAAGAAAAAAAAAAAAGAGGTTAGAGTGGAAGAGAGCCAAAGCATAAGAGACTCTTAATAACTGAGAACAAACTGAGGGTTGATGGGGGGTGGGAGGGAGGGGAGGGTGGGTGATGGGTACTGAGGAGGGCACCTTTTGGGATGAGCACTGGGTGTTGTATGGAAACCAATTTGACAATAAACTTCATATACTGAAAAAATAAAAATAAATAAATAAAAAAATAAAAATAAAAAAAGGAAAAAAAAGTATAAACTGATAGATGCCAACTAAATGAGGCTCACATACACAGTCCCTAAGAAAAACAAAATAGAGCACTAGTTCCAAGAAATCCCTGCCCACTGTAATTAATTCAGAGAAGAAATCACCAGAGCTAATACTGTCCATTGGAAGATATATAACTCACTCGCTCTCAATAATAGGCTCAATATGTTCAGCAGGACAAGAAGTTGATCGTTAAATATGTCTGCAGGGTCTATGTAACTTGTTTATTTTCATGTACTTTCCTTATGATGACCTTTTTTCTGAATCTACATTTAAGACCCACAGTCTGACAATTAGAGCAATGATTTGAAATCAGAACTTTCCTGGAAAATCCACGGCATAGGTCCTCATGGCCATTTGGTTTAGGAAAAGAGACGTGTTAAGGCTGCAGCTGTGGACATCACTGAATGTCCCTTCCTCATCCTGCCCTAAAACATGAATCTTTTTCTCCCTTCTCTCCCTTATTATTCTTATTCTGATGTCCTGTATTCTCTGCATTTCTTTTCCTCTCCTACCACGTAGCTGCACCTGGGCATGGATTTTCTCTGCCAAGGGCTTCTGAGGCTGTGGAAAGCCCTTCATAAGCCTGTGCCATAGCTCAGAGAAGCCACAAAAAGCCTTGGGCACAGTTAGCAACCAGATCAAGTTTTGTACTCCTTTCCTTATAGCAATCACAAAGTTCTAGCATGTACAGCTCCTTCCTTCCTCATCAGCAATTGAAAAGCAAATTATTAAACAATACTGAATAAACCATTCTGATGCATGTGTATAGACCTTAACAACACTCTTCATGTGATACTCTGCCTCAATCTTGATGTCTCTGTTAAGCCATCCATGAGCATCCATGAACAAAAATCCATGAGCCACCCCTTATTCCTTTGGCTCAGAAGCATCCTTGGTTGTGGAGCAGGGAGCATTACTGGGGCATTAGCCTGGGAGAGGCAGGAAAAAAAGCTGTTTCTCAAGTTTAGCCACAAAAATGGCCTTCAAGTTGACTTACAATTGGACTAAGCCAGAATATACTGGAAAACAGAGAAGTCATAAGACCTAAAGATCTTACTCTCTCCAGTAGAATAGAACCAAGGCAATAGGAAACTAATGCTTAGTGAAACAATGTGGGGCTGGCCAACTTTACTGCCTGTGTTTCTTGTCTGGAATGAATTGGGATGGGGGCGGGGGGAGGGGGGTAGTCACAAGGCTGTTTAAATCAAGCTGTGAGTCTTTAATCCTGCTGTCATTTTTGCTGTGATTAAAATCCCAATTGGCTACATCACATGCAGTTTTTATTTTCCAGGACAGAACAAAATGTCTTAATAAAAACAGATAACCATGCATGTTGACTCTCGGATGAGGTCAAGATTAAACGAATGGAGGAAAAAGGCTGTAAAGGAGTATTTAACTTAATGTGAAAATGGCATAGAAAATCACATCTGTGTAGGTCCAAGAACCAAACAGGCTTGGATGTCTATTTGACTCAACAGACAGGGAGAAGATGGAAATATGGGAAAGATTAAAGAGCTCAGTAAATAGATTAGTCATTTTGTAATTAGGGTGGAATTCAAAGTAGAAGCCAAGTGCCTTTTATCTGGGTTTGTTGTAATTGATTAAAAAAATGTAAATTGCACATTTTTGAGAAATAACTTTTTCGGTAAGACTCCACATTGTCCTCGTGCATTTAATTTTCTTACATATCTCCTTTGCAAATGCAGCTGTAGCTATGGAATATTAACACAATTCTGTGAGCAACTGGTACTACAACAGGCAATCTCTCCCCTCGGCTTTCTTGCAAGTTTGCTTGATAGCATTCTGGATTGTCTGAGATGAGAAGATGCATGCTTCTCCTCCATGCTGTAGATCCTGCATGCGGGAATCCATAGAGGAGAAAGAATGCAGCCTCCTTTCTGACAAAACAGACCATGGGAACATTTTTACTCTTTCACTGCTCCCAGAGGTTCAAGTACTTAAACACTCAACCCCCCATATGCCACTCGCTACTGGAAAACCTCTCTCTCCTTATTTCTTTCTGCACGAACTTCGACTAACAGCCAGTCTTCCGTGCCTGTTTTTCCTAGGCCCGTCACATCAGCCAGCCTGACCCCTCATGACCTTGCAAAGTGCATTCTTCTCCCTGGCCAGTTGGCCTCCTCCTGTTCCCCCACATACACCTCTGCTACTGCTGCTCCTCTCTGTTGAGATGGGTCCCCCCTCCACCCATCATGGCAAAAGCCATCTACCACTAGGTTGGGCACTTTTCATGTTTCATCTCACTTAATCTTTGCAACAGCCTGGCATTTAAGATTACTATTTCTATTTTATAGATAAAGAAATCAAGGCTCATAAAGATTTAGGAACCTGTCAAAACCTAACAAGATGTGGAACCAGGATTTTAAACCAGGTCTGAGGCCACAACCTGAGCCCTTAACCATTGCCTCTCCTCCTGTCTCTCTGACCCTAGTGTAACTTCCGGGGTCTGGCTCAGGCCTGACTCTTCGTAGAAGTTCAGGCTGGTGAGCCCAGCCCACACTATTCCCACACACCCCACTGCTCAGAACCACCACAGAGATGAGCATGGAATTGTTATCTGATAGCTCTGTAAGTATTTGCTTCCCAATTCAAATTTTCTCTCCTTAAGGGAAGAGACTGCCTCCCATAAAACCCCTTACACACATATGCATACACACAATCAGCTCTTAGCTGACCAATGTACATTTCAGTAAGGATCTAAGTATACTCTCTGAGGAGGGAGAGTATTACTTGCCCCTCCCTATTCTCCTCCTGTCTTCCCGTGAGAAAAGGGAACAGTAATCAGATTGGATTGGTTTCCAAGACTCTGGGCCTGTTCACTGGTAGGCAGGGTCAGTGTGAATTTCTAGGATGCCCTTTTGTTCCTCCTAAGCCTGTGGCTCAGGTGGTGAAGCAAGGCAGAGTCTATGCTCATGGGGAAGGAGGCTCAGCCATTTTGCTTTCTCTTTTCTTCAAACACATGGATTTGGTTACTCTTGCTTCCTTGTCTGCTGCCACATGTGTCTGGCTAGAGGGTGGACAGATTCAGGAATTTAAGTTTGACCTAAAGATTTTGTACTGTCTATCAGGCTCTTAGGCTAGGTTGGGTGCTTAAGCCTAGCACAGGCCAGCCCAGCCAATAATAAACATAATAAATATTAAAGTAGTACATTATTACCTACTTGTTTCCTATATGTACTCTGCTCTTTTTAAAAAAAATTTTTTAAATGTTTATTTGTTTTTGAAAGACAGAGAGACCACATGCAGGGAAGGGGCAGAGAGAGGGAGACACAGAATCCGAAGCAGACTACAGGCTCTGAACTGTCAGCACAGAGTCTGACGCAGGGCTCAAACTCATAGACTATGAAATCATGACCAGAGCTGAAGTCAGATGCTTAACCAAATGAGCCACCCAGGTGCCCCTGTATGTAGTCTGCTCTTAAGGACCTCAAGAGATAAGGCTCCTGTTTCCTAGCCAAATACCATTTAATAGTGCCCCAAACCTCATGATCTATCCCACACTCCCCTTCACAAGTTCTTGATTATTCTTTTCCTTCTTAATTCATAGGACT
The DNA here is from genome assembly GCF_022837055.1 of Prionailurus viverrinus. Taxonomy (NCBI): domain Eukaryota; kingdom Metazoa; phylum Chordata; class Mammalia; order Carnivora; family Felidae; genus Prionailurus; species Prionailurus viverrinus. Next base: position 113,627,289 of record NC_062561.1, on the reverse strand, counting down.
TTTAAAGGAAGATTTACTAGAAGTGACCTTTGTGGAAATTTGTGGTATACACATGTTTTGTATGTGTTTTCCTTGCAAATAATAGTCAACAAAGTAATATTAAGCATGAACTTTCGTGTCAGTCTGGTCCTCCTAAGAAGAGGCCACCAAGGGGGTGTGGGGACTTTCTTAGGAAAAGGGAATAAGGAAGAAGCAAGAGGCTGGGTGAGCCATCAGACTGTGATGCAAGTCAGACCCCTGGTGAGAGAGAGGAGAAAAGGTCAGGTAGCAGTGTCTGAGATTGCCACAAAGTCAAAGGAAAAAGTCCAGCAAACCCTTTGGGGAGCTCTTGAGCCAAAGATGGCTGTCAGGAGCACATAGCTGCTCATGGCAAGTGTGGCCTCGGGGCAAAACCAAGTCCATTTTCAAAGAGTAGCATATGGGGCCTCAATTATGCTCTGCAAAGTAAAAGGATAGTAAGATGCATTCTCACTGTTTCAGCTTCCATCTCATGTCAACAATTGCTGCCTCCCTTGACTTTTCCTTGCAAAACCATTCTCATTTCTTGTTTAGACTTCCATTTCCAAGCAGCAAAAGGAAACACACCTTTGAGACAAGAAGTACTTTGAAAGAAAAGCAGAACACAGTTTCTTCAGGAAGGCTTCAAACTGGGCACATGCAGGCTGCCCAGAGTCTATTATTATCTTGGGAGGTCTTAGAAAAATGCCAGAGACATTATACCTTTTCCTAATGTTTCCTCCTCTAAAATAAACTGGGTTCCCATACTCCTCATGCGTATTCCTGATACCCAACAACTCCTATTATTGGAAAAGTGTGACCCAGGCAAAGGACTCAAGGACTGTATCACATCTGAGGCCTGATTATCCAAAAAGGAAGCTGTGTGTGGCTCCTGTCACTTTGTGGTGGGAACTGCAAGCAGGGTACTGTGGTCTCCAGAGCGTTCTCATGGTGAACAGACATGATGGGCTCTGATTCCCCAGGCACAGTGCCTTGCTAGAGTAGGTAAAGGTTTGCTAATGTGGTTAACTGTGTAGATGCATTTTATTTATTTTTATTTTTTAAAATTTACATCCAAATTAGCATATAGTGCAACAATGATTTTAGGAGTAGATTCCTTAGTGCCCCTTACCCATTTAGCCCACCCCCCTCCCACAACTCCTCCAGTAACCCTCAGTTTGTTCTCCGTATTCATGAGCCTCTTCTGTTTTGTCCCCCTCCCTGTTTTTATATTATTTTTGTTTCCCTTCCCTTATGTTCATCTGTTTTGTCTCTTAAAGTCCTCATACGAGTGAAGTCATATGATTTTTGTCTTTATCTGACTAATTTCACTTAGCATAATACCCTCCAGTTCCATCCATGTAGTTGCAAAAGGCAAGATTTCATTCTTTTTGATTGCTGAGGAATACTCCATTGTATATACAGAGATGCATTTTAAAAAAGCTAGAACTGTGTAGAGAAAGTTGGTCCTCACCAAAATCCATGAGTCTTTACTTCCCTGGCAAAACGCTTAGCAGGAAGCTAATGTGGTCCTACGAGTAAGTTCTGGCCAGTAGAAAGTGAGTGGAAGGGATGTGTGCTGCTTTCAATCCAGCTCTTACTTCCAGTATGTGTTCCTCTCTCTTTTTCTCCATTGGCTGGTGGGCTGTAAAGAACTAGAACCTGGGTTCTAGTGGGGCCTGGGTTCCCAAACGACCAAAACTCACTTCCCTTAAGAGTCATGACTGGTTTGTGCTCGCTTCGACAGCACATATACTAAAATTGGAATGCTACAGAGAAGATAAACATGGCCCCTGCACAAGGATGACACGCAAATTCGTGGAGTGTTCCATATTTTTTTCAGTGTGCTGAATCAGAGAAATATGCAGCCAAGAATTCTTTATCCAGCAAGGCTGTCATTCAAAATAGAAGGAGAGATAAAAAGTGTCCCAGACAAACAAAAATTAAAGGAGTTTGTGACCACTAAATCAGCCCTGCAAGAAATTTTAAGGGGGACTCTCTGAGGGGAAAAAAGATGAAAAAAAAGAAAAAAATATATATATATAGCAAAAGCAACAAAGCATTAGAAAGGACCAGAGAACACCACCAGAAACTCCAACTCTACAAGCATCATAATGGCAATAAATTCCTATCTTTCAGTACTCACTCTAAATGTCAATGGTCTCAGTGATCCAATCAAAATACATAGGGTAACAGAATGGATAAGAAAACAAGATCCATCTATATGCTGTTTACAAAAGACCCACTTTAGACCTAAAGACACCTACAGATTGAAAATAAGGGGATGGAGAACCATCTATCATGAGAATGGTCAACAAAAGAAAGCCGGAGTAGCCATACTTATATCAGACAATCTAGACTTTAAAATAGAGACTGTATCAAGAGATGCAGAAGGGCATTATATCATAATCAAGGGGTCTATAGACCAAGAAGACCTAACAATTGCAAACATTTATGTGCCAAATGTGGAGCCCCCAAATATATAAATCAATTAATCACAAACATAAAGAAACTCATTGATAGTAATACCATAATAGTAGGAGACTTCAACACCCCACTCACAGCAATGGACAGATCATCTAACCAAAAAATCAACAAGGAAACAATGGCCTTGAATGACACACTGGACCAGATGGACTTAACAGATATATTCAGAACATTTCATCCTAAAGTAGCAGAATATACATTCTTCTCCAGTGCACATGGAACATTCTCCAGAATAGATCATATACTGGGAAAAAAATCAGCCCTAAGTAAGTACAAAAAGATCGAGATCATACTGTGCATACTCAGACCACAATGCTATGAAACTCGAAATCAACCACAAGAAAAAATTTCAAAAGGTAACAAATACTTGGAGACTGAAGAAAATCCTACTAAAGAATGAATAGGCTAACCAAGCAGTTAAAGAAGAAATTAAAAAGTATATGGAAGTCAATGAAAATGATAGCACCACAACCCAAAACCTCTGGGATGCAGCAAAGGCGGTCATAAGAGGAAAGTATATAGCAATCCAGGCCTTCCTAAACAAGGAAGAAAGATCTCAGATACACAACCTAACCGTACACCGTAAGGAGCTGGAAAAAGAGGAGCAAATAAAACCCCAAACTAGCAGAAGATAGGAAATAATAAAGATTAGAACAGAAATTAATGCTATCGAAACCAAAAAAACAGTAGAACAGATCAATGAAACCAGAAGCTGGTTCTTTGAAAGAATTAACAAAATTGATAACCCACTAGCCAGTTTGATCGAGAAGAAAAAGGAAAGGACCCAAATAAGTAAAATCAAGAATGAAAGAGAAGAGGTCACAACCAACACAACAGAAATAAAAACAATAATAAGAGAATATTATGAGCAATTATATGCCAATAAAATGGGCAATCTGGCAGAAATGGACAAATTCCTAGAAACATATATATTACCAAAACTGAAACAGGAAGAAATAGAAAATTTGAATAGACCCATAACCAGTGAGGAAATCGAATTAGTAACCAAAAATCTGCCAAAAAACAAGAGTCCAGGGCCAGATGGCTTTCCAGGGGAATTCTACCAAACATTTAAGGAAGAGTTAACACCTATTCTCTTGAAACTGTTCCAAAAAATAGGGGCGCCTGGGTGGCGCAGTCGGTTAAGTGTCCGACTTCAGCCAGGTCACGATCTCCCGGTCCGTGAGTTCGAGCCCCGCGTCAGGCTCTGGGCTGATGGCTCAGAGCCTGGAGCCTGTTTCCGATTCTGTGTCTCCCTCTCTCTCTGCCCCTCCCCCATTCATGCTCTGTCTCTCTCTGTCCCAAAAATAAATAAACGTTGAAAAAAAATTAAAAAAAAAACAACAAAAAATAGAAATGGAAGGAAAACTTCCAAACTCCTTCTATGAAGCCAGCCTTACCTTGGATTCCAAAACCAAACAGAGACCCCACTAAAAAGGAGAACTATAGACCAATTTCCTGATGAACACAGATGCAAAAATCCTCAACAAGACATTAGCCAACCGGATCCAACAACACATTAAAAAAATTATTCACCACAACCAAGTGGGATTTATACCTGGGATGCAGGGCTGGTTCAATATCCACAAAACAATTAACGTGATTCATCACATCAATAAAAGAAAGGAAAAGAACCATATGATCCTCTCAATAGATGCAGAGAAAGCATTTGACAAAATACAGCAAACTTTCTTGATAAAAACCCTCAAGAAAGCAGGGATAGAAGGAGCATACCTCCAGATCATAAAAGCCAGATATGAACGACCCAATGCTAATATCATCCTCAATGGGGAAAAACTGACAGCTTTCCCCCTAATGTCAGGAACAAGACAGGGATGTCCACTCTCGCCACTGTTATTCAACATAGTATTGGAATTCTTAGCCTCTGCAATCAGACAACACAAAGAAATGAAAGGCATCCACATCAGCCAGGAGGAGGTCAAACTTTCACTCTTCACAGATGACATGATACTCTATGTGGAAAACCCAAAAGATTCCACCAAAAAACTGCTAGAACTGATTCATGAATTCAGCAAAGTCGCAGGATATAAAACCAATGCACAGAAATCGGTAGCATTCCTATACACAAACAGTGAAATGACAGAAAGAGAAATCAAGGAATCGATCGCATTTACAGTTGCCCAAAAACCCATAAAATACCTAGGAATAAATCTAACCAAAGAGGTGAAAAATCTATACACTGAAAACTATAGAAAGCTTATGAAAGAAATTGAAGAAGACACAAAGAAATGGAAAAAGATTCCATGATCCTGGATAGGAAGAACAAATATTGTTAAAATGTCGACACTACCCAAAGCAATCTACGTATTCAACACGATTCTATCAAAGTAACACCAGCATTGTTCACAGAGCTAGAACAAATAATCCTAAAATTTGAATGGAACCAGAAAAGACCCCAAATAGCCAAAGCGATCTTGAAAAAGAAAACCAAAGCAGGAGGCCTCACAATCCCAGACTTCAAGCTATACTACAAAGCTGTAACCATCAAGACAGTATGGTACTGGCACAAGAACAGACACTCAGATCAATGGAATAGAATAGAGAACCCAGAAATGGACCCACAAACGTATGGCCAACTAATCTTTGATGAAGCAGGAAAGAACATCCAATAGAATAAAGACAGTCTCTTCAGCAAGTGGTGCTGGGAAAACTGGACAGCGACATGCAGAAGAATGAACCTGGACCACTTTCTTACACCATACACAAAAATAAACTCAAAATGGATGAAAGACCTCAATGTAAGACAGGAAGCCATGAAAATCCTTGAGGAGAAAGCAGGCAAAAACCTCTTTGATCTTGGCCACAGCAACTTCTTACTCAACACGTCTCCAGAGGCAAGGGAAACAAAAGCAAAAATGAACTACTGGGACCTCATCAAAATAAAAAGCTTCTGCACAGCGAAGGAAACAACCAGCAAAACTAAAAGGCAACCAACAGAATGGGAGAAGATATTTGGAAATGATATATCAGACAAAGGATTAGTATCCAAAATCTACAAAGAACTTATCAAACTCAACATCCAAAAAACAAATAATCCAGTGAAGAAATGGGCAAAAGACATGAATAGACACTTCTCCAAAGAAGACATCCAGATGGCCAACCAACACATGAATAAATGCTCAATGTCACTCATCGTCAGGGAAATACAGATCAAAACCACAATGAGATACCACCTGACACCTGTCAGAATGGCTAACATTAACAACTCAGGCAACAACAGATGTTGGCGAGGATGCGAAGAAAGGGGATCTCTTTTGCATTGTTGGTGGGAATGCAAGCTGGTGCAGCCACTATGGAAAACAGTATGGAGGTTCCTCAAAAAACTAAAAATAGAACTACCCTAAGACCCAGCAACTGCACTACTAGGCATTTATCCAAGGGATACAGGTGTGCCGTTTCGAAGGGACACATGCATCCCCATGTTTATAGCAGCACTATCAACAATATCCAACGTATGGAAAGAGCCCAAATGTCCATTGATGGATGAATGGATAAAGAAGATGTGGTATATATATACAATGGAGTATTACTCGGCAATAAAAAAGAATGAAATCTTGCCATTTGCAACTACATGGATGGAACTGGAGGGTTATGCTAAGTGAAATTAGTCTGTCAGAGAAAGACAAAGATCATATGACTTCACTCATATGAGGACTTTAAGAGACAAAACAGATGAACATAAGGGAAGGGAAACAAAAATAATATAAAAACAGGGAGGGGGACAAAACAGAAAAGACTCATAAATATGGAGAACAAACAGAGGGTTACTGGAGGGGTTGTGGGAGGGGGTATGGGCTAAATGGGTAAGGGGCACTAAGGAATCTACTCCTGAAATCATTGCTTCACTATATGCTAACTAATTTGGATGTAAATTTAAAAAAATAAAAAATAAAGTTAAAAAAAAAGTCATGACCAGTTCTAGTCAGACCTTTCTATGTGTCAACTGCATAGACAACAAGCTAAATGTAAAAATTCTATAATTTACAAAAAGCAATCGTGCACATTCCAAAAAATGTTTATGTGTAAACAGGATTATAAATGATATTTTTTTTCAAAGGCAGCTTTACTGAGGTATCATTGTTATACAAAAACTCTTTGGACTTATTTAATGTCTACAATTTGATGAGTTCAGAGACTGGAATTTTCTCATGAAACTGTCACACAATCACAGTAATAAACATTGCCTCCTGCCTCTTTGTTTTTGTTTTGTATTAAAAAACACTTAATATGAGAACTACCCTCTGAGCAGATTTTTAAGTGCACAATACAGTGTTGTTAAGTACAAACACAGCGTTGTACAGCAGATTCATCTATCACAAGTGACAGTTTAACAACTACGTCTCATTTCCCTCATCCCCAGCCCCTGGATCCTGTTCACTTTATCCTCTGTTTCTATGACTGTGACCACTGTAAGTAACTTATCATGCAGTATTTGTCTTTCTGACGTGGACTTATTTCACTTAGCATAATCCAAGGTTCACCCACAGTTTCTTACAGGGCAGAATTGCCTTCTATTTCTTTTAAGTTCACTTATTTATTTTTGAGACAGAGAGAGAGAGAGAGACAGACAGACAGACAGTGAGTGAATGGGCGCACAAGCTCAGGAGGGGCATAGAGAGAGGAAGACACAGAATCTGAAGCAGACTCCAGGCTCTGAGCTGTCAAGACAGAGCCTGACACAGGGCTCAAACCCACGAACCGTGAGACCATGAACTGAGCCAAAGTTGGACACTCAACTGACTGAACCACCCAGGTGCCCCAAATTTCCTTCTTTAAGGCTGAAAAACATTCTACTGTAGGTATATACCACATTTTCTTTATCCATTCATCTGTGGATGGACATGAAGGGTGTTTCCACACCATGGCTATTTTAAATAATTTGATAGGGGCGCCTGGGTGGCTCAGTCCTTTGAGCATCTGACTTCGGCTCAGGTCATGATCTCACGGTTTATGAGTTTGAGCCCTGCATTGGGCTCTGTACTGATAGCTCGGAGCCTGGTGCTCCCAAACCAGATTCTGTCTTCCTCTCTCTCTCTGCCCCTCCCCTGCTCATGCTCTGTATCTTTCTCCCAAAAATAAATAAACATTAAAAAAATAATAATAAAAATAAATAATGTGATAAATGTGGTTTCTTTTTTCTATTGCCCAGGAATGCTAAACTAATTCCCAGCCAGCAGGTTATCTGTGGAGCTGAAAAGATGATACATTTTGCTCATGTGTGCCTTACCACTTCTTCATTTTCTTTCTCACCAGCACCTGTTATGTGAATGAAGCTTTTATGGCTTGCCTAAAACGTGCATATTTTCATTACTTTATGGAGGTGGATTGACTGTGAAAGAGTGCCATGCTGTGGGTGAGGAGATTTGATTTATAATGCACGTTGAAGATCTTTCTATCTGAAAGTCCAGGAACTTCAGAACAAAACAGAAGTTGTGTTAGTGTGTATCCGCCTTTCCACAGGGCTTGCCTGAGCACAGTCGTCAGTAGATTTTTTTAATGAATTTTTTAAATGTTTTTATTTATTTTTGAGACAGAGAGAGACAGAGCATGAGCAGGGGAGGGGCAGAGAGAGGGAGACACAGAATCTGAAGCAGGCTCCAGGCTCCGAGCTGCCAGCACAGAACCCGACGCGGGGCTCGAACTCACGGACTGTGAGATCATGACCTGAGCTGAAGTCAGATGCTTAACCGACTGAGCCACCTAGGCACCCCACAGTCATCAGTAGATTTAACTTCCAGTGCAACCATTCAAATACTAGCCATTGCTAGTACTTACAGGCTCAACACCGGCTCACCCTGACACTGTAAAGTTTCGATTTTTAATCACCGCTAATAGGTCCAACACAAGAGAAAAACAAAAGCAAAATCCTAACTCCAACATCATTTTTCACTTGCTAAATGAATGACAGCTTCTAGAAATGAAATTTCCATGTAGTTCTGTCAAGACGGAACCATAGACATGGATCATCTACAAAAAATCCTGGACTGTTACACCCACCGCAAATGGATTCCAGTTCCCAAGAGGCTGACCCCTCAGCTCTGTAGAGCTGATGCTGCCAAAGGTTCCAGAGCCCCTGACTCTGAATATGAGCCATACTATCTAGTTATGCCAGTTGTTACCATTACTGCCATTTTTCTACTATGACCAGCAAGACACAAAAATTGAGGAAGCATGGAGATGCATTAGCAATCCGTATCATAGGTACTGAATCGGTCAGGATGCTGTGGACTGAAGTGGCAAAGACACCAACTCAAACTGGCTTAAATGGTATGGAAATTCATGGTAAGTCCACGTGGAATTGGTTAAATGTTTAATACAGTCCTTGCTGAACTTCTCTCAATTTTGTCCTCAATGGAGACTTTGCCCTCAGGTGCCTTCCCTTATGGTACCAAAGAAATTATGGCAGTTCCAGTCTTTTTATGCACAGCCTCTACGTCGGGAGAGGGAAAGAGAGAGAGAAAGAGGGAGAGAGAGGAGGCTGCGTTTTTGTCGGCTGGCTCTTCAGATTAAAGGAAATTTCTTTAAGTCCCTGGCAGACCTGTTCTCACTGGACTGAACTGAACCACGTGTCCCTTCCTGAACCAGTCTGGCCAAGAGTGTGTGACTACTCCGTTTATATCCTGATAATGTGAATTACCTGTAAATATGCAGTCTGGGGACACTGTGGTGGCATTATCTGCTCTAGCCCACCCTGGACAATGATATCCATGAAGTCATGGGTGTGATGTGATAATTTTATTCCCTAACACATATTTATTAAAGATTTACATATTAAATTCTTTTAAAGTTTGAGCTACCACCTAATTTTGTTGACACTAGGAGATACACAAAGCACACTTGGGCAATACTGAGCTTGACTGAAGAGGGTAAGAAAGAGAATGGCATTAGAGGGTTAGTCATGGAAAGACAGAGTGTATAGCTTGTTACAGGGACAACGACTCGACTAGTTTGACTGAAACAGAGGACTCGTTGAGAAATAGTGGGAAATGAGAACAAAAATTCGTGGACTGTAGGGGACCTTAAATTCCAGGCTGAGGAATTTTGCACAGGTCAATGCCAACCTTTTCAAGCTTTTCATCCTTAAATGATGAAAGAACTGTTTTGTCAACATTAAATTGACGGGTCTATGAAGGACTAGTTGAAGTGGGAAATCTTTGCAATAAGAAAGGAATAAAGGTAGCAAGATTTAAAGTAAGAAGAAGGTGAGATACAGGAGGGGAACATTTCAAAGAGGCAAGTGATGAGAGTGGAAAAATCTGATATGTGGCATGGAAAGAATGAGTAGCCTCGAGTGATTTCAAGATTTATTAGAATAGGCTCTCTAACACGAGACCCCATTTGGCTTATTTGGAGTCACTGAGTGTGTGTATGTATGTGGGCGTGCACGTGTGTGGTGCACGCATTTGTATTCTCCCTCCAATTTTGGGCTGACCAAGACTCAAGTTCCCGATCTCCCGGCTTTTAGAGTCCTTCCTGCCACATCGCTGCTCTAAAACACAGAAGTCAGGAGTGGGAGCTTGACCTCAGGAGGTCAATGACGTCATTGAATAAGTAGATCCACCTAATTGGTCCCCAGATCCCATAACCCACCCCGAATCTCCTTCCCCCGTCAAGATCACAACTGGACATCTCCCTTCAGACCAAGACATGTTCCATCTCTGACCCTGACCCATACAGGAGTCACATCCATCCTCCACTGAGGAGCTCCAATCCAGGCCATGCATCACGGAACCCTCAGGAGACTTTCACACAGAGGACTGTCAGAGCCCTGCGAATACAAAATCTCCATGATGCCTCCTGGGCATCTTCATAGAAGAGCAGACAAAGAAGCCAGTGCTGGGGAGAAGCTGCTGTGGGATCAGTCAACCTCAGCGTAGAATTGCACTGGCAGCCTTCCTGCTCACTCACTGTAGGATATTTTACAATAATTTCCACCCCGTGTCGTGGACTCAGTGACTCCTGTTTCTTAGCATTGCTGGCTGCCAGCCAGCACCTTGCTCTGGGAGCAGCTCCTGGCAGCTGCAGCCCAGAGTGGTAATGAACAGACGCCCAACTGGATGTGGCTGCCGTGCTGCTCCCACAGCTGTGGTCTTGTAAGTCAGGAGCATGCCAGGTGGCTGTGCCTGGAACGAGGGCAGCAGAGCACTTGGGCTCCTTAGCCAGGTACTGGAGAGCTAAAAGTTCCAACTATTTTGTCTCTGAGGTGCCAAAAAAATGTAGAATGTTCAGGGTAATCTGGGAGGTCATCTCCCGACAAATCCGGCTGATGCCACTCAAGCAAACTGAGCCCTGGCTTATAAACACCTCCTCGATTCTCCTTTTCTGAGTCTATTTCCTGGTGCTGGACGTTACAGGAATATATACATCTACAGATGGTCAAGTCTAACTTTCTGCATCCTAATCTTTCTCACTACTATGATTAGAAGAAAAGTCCTGAATGCAAGCAGTAGTAAGAGTAGGAGTAGCAGTTGTAGTAGTAATGTAAGAACAAGTCATATCCAGACAATATACCAGACACTTCAAACGTGTTATCTCATTAAATCGACACAATCCTACGAATTACATACCACGTTCATCCCTTTTGCAGATAAGAAAACAATTTAAAATGCTAACTACCTGGCCCAATATAACTGCAAAAACGTGGCAGAGCCAAGATTTGAACTCACGTTTGTCACACTCCGGAGCAAGAGCACTTATTGAGCACACCATTCAGACTATCCGTAGGAACTTAGCCTCACCCTGAAACTCACTCTGTTTTTGCAATGGCCAAATGAATTGATTTCATGTAGAGAAGTATACGTTAGCATACCGAAAAGCCTTCTTTCCTCTATGAAAAGCCAAGAGGAAAACTGTCCAATACTGTGGGTGAAAGTGTAAATCAGGACAACCATTTTGGAAAACCACTGGTATTATTTACTGAAGTGGAAGGTTTGCATGTTCTGTGATCCAGCATTTCTCCTCTAGGAATATGCCCACAAAAGATGTGTGCACGTGCGCACAGAAGAAATGTACAAGAATGCTCACAGCAGCATTGTTTGTGTTAGCCATAAACTGCAAATAATCCAAAAATCTGTCAACAGGAATAGGGCTACCTAATTGGGATATATTCACACAATGGAACGCCGTACAGCAATGAGTAATCAACCCAGTTACACGCAACAACATGGATGAATGCAGAGATCAGGAAGCCAGACGCAAAGAACACATGTTGTGCAATTCAATTTACTTTAATGTCAAACACAGAAGTAAACCATAGTATTTAGAGAGTCATACTTAGGGGATAAAATTATGAAGTAAAGCAAGGAAGTGATTGCCATAAAAGTCAGAAAAGTGGAGAGGGGGTGGAAAGTGGCCATCATGAGTGGAGGCCATAAGAGGCTTCGGGGGTGCTGCAAAGTTCTGGCATATTTGCTTGAGAAGACACAAGTAATTTCTTTTATATTAATTTTTGGTATGTCTATGGATCCTACAGTAGAAATGGCTTAAAAACAGAGTTAAGGGAGGTAAAGGCAAAGAGAAAAAAAAAAAGAAAAGAAAAAAGTAAAGAAAAGGAAAGAAAAACATCAAACAATGCAACTTTTGCTTTCAAACTGAGGCTACAATATCTTGGTAAGCAGCCTGTTTTAGGACAGATTTTATCGACAGAACCTGCTACCTCTGGACTCACTTCCACCCTCTGTACTGATCAGAAGTTCTCCCACTCCCACCGCTTTTAATCATTAGTGTTTTTCTGGTTAAAGAAACGTTTCCTTGCTCACATTATAGGTGACCGTACTCAAGTACATTTCTCTTAGAAGGAAATGATTGATTTTTCTGGTACGCTCTGTAGAAGTAATCGTGAGCTTTTTAGGTCACCCTTGACTCAAGGGTGCTTCTGCGATAGGAAAATGGGAACAGCAAAGTTTATGGTCTTAATTAACATATCCGAATAAAGACTTGTCAGAATGAGAAATGAGGCAACCATGATACTAGGAAAGACACTGGGACAGAGCTAGGGATGGGGATGAAGGGGGAGGAGGGACTGGGTGAAGTCCCAACAGATGACCAGCTCAGGTGTCACAGGCTCTGGGGGCACAGGGGATCCGAACCCAGCTTCTCTTCAGTTGCTTTAAAACTCTAAAAAGGCTTATCAGCATATTCAGTTGGAATGACCCTAAACTCTAAATTCTAAAAGACATGGCTTTTAAACTACGAGAAATCAGGACTCGTTAAGGATTATTTGAGTTCCAAGCTCCATAACAGAACAAAGTTAAGTGGTAGTTAAAAATCCCTGCCTCAGGCTCTGAGAAATAGTTGGCTGCCTTGACTGTAATTTTCACTCTCCCTCTGTTAGCAATCACCTCCACCCTCACATGCCTACCCAAACGAAATTCAGTCTCATAGTTATCCTAGGTGAGGAACAGGAATGAATGAAATTTTGCCAAGTGCTGTGAGGCCCATGTAATAGAAGCACAGGTTCACTTTACTGTCTTCAGGTACTTGTTCTAAGCTGTGTGGATATAGAATTTGACTTGCTCTTCACAATAACTCCATGAAGTTGGTTCTATTTCTATTATCTCATTTTACCAAGGAGAAAACTAAGTAAGGCACAGAAAGTGTGAGTAGTTTGTCTTATTATCAGCCGCATCACAATCCTTTTGGGAAGAATGTGGTGTGCCAATTGAAATTAATCTCAATTTTTCTTTCTTCCCCTTGTTTCTCTAAATCCTACCCTTCTTTCAACATCCACCTAAAATTCGACTTTCTTCATGAAGCATTCATTAATAGACTTGCTTTTCTCTGAATCATGTAACTTCTCAAACTACACATCTGGAAATTATTGTGATCCCATCCATGCTTCATCTCCTAAAACAGCCTATGAGCTCATGGAAGACAAAAGCGATTGCACATATACCTGTATGCCCCCCGCCCCTGTAGCTTGCCTTAACTTCTTCCCAAATGGTGATGCTTGCAGACACAAGGTGTAGATCTTAATGGTTACATTGAATTGAGTCACCGACTTAAAGTCTATTTTGGTTATTTTCTGAAGTACCAAGAGGAGGATTATACATACACATAGAAATTTCATATATGAGGACTCAAAGAGAAATATTAAGTTTTAATCCATGTACTTTTCTATTATTTACACTTTTACAGCATAGTTTTACTTTTAAAAACCCACAAAATTAATTTTAACCCTGGTTAGTGAGCTTAAAGTTTCTGGCAGGAAGAGGGAGGCATTGAGTTGGAATAGCATGAATCAGTAGTAGAAATGGTGATTCCCAGTGTTGGTTCTGTGTTGGGTAAGTACTGAAGTTTCCCTGAGCTGAAGAGAAGAGCCTAGAGTCCTGCCCCTGTTCCTTGACTTTGAGCCTAAGAATATATTTAGTTCTCAAAATCTCATTATTCAGTGGTATATATTTTAGGTGACATAATCCTATATAACCTAGTATATTTTTGACTTTTCAAATTTGTTGCCAAGTTATTCACTATCTGCATGTGTATAGGTTTCCTTAAACATGCTTAGGAAAAAATAAAAATTTTCCAGACAAGTAAATGTGTAATTGAAATTTAGGCACCAAAATTTCACCTTGAGCTCTATCAGAGTTAAAACCAAACTAAATATATTAAGCCATAATTATTTAGAATGGTTATTTGCATTTAAAGGGTATTAACACACACATTGCTTCTTACAAAGGAAATAGAACTGTAGGATGTGTCATTCCAGTGTGCAACATTTCGGGGAAGAAACTTTGAGCTGTTCATTCCGGAAACCTTGATTATCAGTTACCTTCCAACATAGATCTGAGTTTATAATATGCATTAGTGTAAGGGAAACCAGAGCCGATTCAGAGATTTTGAAACTGTCAAAGACTGATGTCCACATAGAAAATCTGTTTGTATTTTTTTCATGAAAGGTCGTCCTTCAACAAATGACAAAGAGAAAACGTAAGTGTGTGTAAACAACATAATTATTTCAGAATCAATACGCTTTTTCTATTAGCTTTTGAAGTCTGTTTGTTTCAAAAGTTTCTTTTCAACCTAGCTCTTCTGGTTTTGTGGGAAGAAGTGACTAGGGACATGATCTTTGCAATATTTCATTTTGTTATCTCTTATTATTACATGGTGGCCCAGAGCATGGCATGAATAAAGCTGTCTTGTCATCAAAATGCATTCATTCATTTAACAAGTTCCTGAAAATAATGGAACAGTTGCTAAGCGATGGAGAAATTACATATTCTCAGGGATCTGTGCAGATTCTAAAAGCAAAAGTAATTCTGACAATTGGTATTAGTGCCTCTTGAACCCAACTAAATACAACTAAGGAAGTGGCATGCTTACCTAATAGTCAAGAGACAATATCTTTATTTTTCCTTTTCTCTGACTCAGGTTTCCAAAGTAATTCCAGTCAAACAGTGATCTGAATCCATTTATGGATTACAGATAGCTGGAAAGTTAATAACACATTTATTTTTTTTAACTGGTATGAGAAGACTGTATTCTTTGAATTGGGAAGTAAAATTATCTTAGATATATTCATCGTATTTTAATTAAATATTAAGGTTTACATTACAGTTCCACATTTATGGATTACACCTCTCTCCCAAACAGCCATTATTAAAATTTTGGGATATATTTCTCTGTCACTTTTATAGACATATGTAAAGTTATTACCTATTATTACTTAACATTATACACACACACTATACACACAAACAAATAAATGCTTGTTCTAAATGCTGCTAATATATCATTCTTTTTAAAACAATTTTTAAATTTTTTAATGTTATTTATTTTTGACGGAGAGAGAGAGAGAGAAAGAGAGAGACAGAGCAAGTGGGAGAGGGGCAGAGAGAGGGAGACACAGAATCCGAAGCAGGATCCAGGCTCCAAGCTGTCAGCACAAAGGCCAACATGGGGCTTGGACTCACAAATGGCAAGGTCATGACATAAGCTAAAGTCGGACACTTAACCAACTGAGCCACCCAGGTGTCCCTTGAGACAATTTTTAATCATTTAATTGCTGATCGCCATTATAAATAACTCTTAATTATGCTGTACAAACATTTTAAAAAGGACCTTTTCTACCGCAAAAGTAACACATTTAGAGAAACACCTCTGAAATGTCAATAAATACCTTGGGGATAGGACTACTCCTATTGAGCAAATTCTGAGTCAGATCAAATAAAGACGAATGCTGTGACAGGAGGTTTTCCAAGGAGCTGCCACATAAGTCAAATAATGACATTCTCAGGAGATGGGGCTTTTTGGAGAGCTCTGAATCATTTTGCCCCTCCAGTGGCTACTAGGTTGCTGGTTTTTCCAGCATTACTAATTGTGAGGCTGCTGGTTTTCAAGCTTACTGTAGATATCAGGAGAGAGGGATGAAAATGTTGCTAGGTAAAATGCTACAAAATGATCTGTTCTTACCAATATTCAGCCATATTGCTTAAATAGACCCTCACTGTATTGTTCCAAGTCTTTGGTTAATTTCCAGAATTCTCCAGAGAAACATAGAAATTGAATATATAGACATATGTGGAGAGATTTATTACAGGAATTGATTCCCGTGATTATCGAGGCCTAGAAGTCCTACAACCTGCCATCTGCAGGAAGGAGAACCAAGTAAATACACAAGTTCAGCAAAGTTGCAAGTTACAATACCAGTATACAAAAATCAATTGTCTTTCCCTACACAAGCAATGAACACTGCAAAAGTGAAATTATGAACATAATTTCATTTATAATAACATCAAAAAAGAAATTTTTTAGAAATAAATTTAACAAAAGTATAAACTAAAAACTACAAAACATTGATAAAATAAGTTAAAAAGATAGAAATACATGGAAAGATATCCCATGATCATGGACTAGAAAATTTAATATTGGTAATGTGGCAATACTCCCCAAACTGATTTTCAGATTCATTGTAATCCCTATCAAAATCTCAGTTGGCATTTTTGCTAAAACTAACAACAGTATCCTAAAATTCACAGGAAAAAACAAGTGACACCAAATAGCTACAGTTTTTTAAAAACTGCAGCTGGAGAACTCAGACTGTCCTATTTTAAAACTAGCTTACAATAATCAAGAGAATGTGATATTGTCATAGGATAAATACATAATGAAATAGAATTAAGAATCCAGAAATAAACCCTTATGAGTTATGGTTATTTATTTGCTTTTTACAAGGTTGCCCTGATAACTAAATAGGGGAAACAACAAGTGTTTCAATAACTAGTACTAGAATAACTGGATATACATATGCAACAGAAAAAAAATCGACCACTTCTTCATACTACATACAAAAATTAATTCCAAATAGGATGAAAGGGGCACCTGGGTGGCTCAGTCAGTTAAGCGTCTGACTCGTATTTCGGCTCACGTCATGATCTCACAATTTTTGAGTTCGAGCCCACATCAGGCTCTATGTTGAAAGTGTGGGGCCTGCTTGGGATTCTCTCTCCCTCTCCCTCCCTCTGTCCCTCTCCCCCTCGCACACATGTGCTCTTTCACTCTCTCAAAATAAGCAATAAAAATGAAAAAAAAAACACCTTAAAAACTATCTCAAAATATGATGATGTAAGTGTAAAACTAAAAATCTTAGAAGAAAATATATTAGCAAATCTAAGCGAAGTCTTTTAGATATGACATCAAAATCACAAGCAACAAAAGAAAAAATAGATAAAGTGGACTTCATCAAAATTAAAAACTTTTATTCTTCAAAGGACACTACCAGAAAATGAAAATATAAGACACAGAATGGGAAAAAATATTTTCAAATCAAATATCTGATAAGGGGCTGGTTTTCAGGGTATATAAAGAACTCTTAGAGCCCAACAATAAAGGAAAAAGAAATAACCCAATTTAAAAATGGGCAAAAGATCTAAAACATTTTACCAAAGACGATATACAAATGATCAATAAGTACATGAAAGATGCTCAACATCATTAGCCACCAAGGAAATGCAATTCAAGATCACAGTGAGGTACCACTTCACCCCCACTAATACAGCTGCATCAAAAAGCCAGATAGTATCAAACGTTGGGAGGGATTGGAAGATTTCTCATACTTCTTTGATGGGAATGTAAAATGGTACGGACATTTTGGAAAA
The DNA here is from genome assembly GCF_022837055.1 of Prionailurus viverrinus. Classification (NCBI taxonomy): domain Eukaryota; kingdom Metazoa; phylum Chordata; class Mammalia; order Carnivora; family Felidae; genus Prionailurus; species Prionailurus viverrinus. Next base: position 113,609,689 of record NC_062561.1, on the reverse strand, counting down.
TAACCTGGAAGTTCTTCAAAGATTAAACATACAATTTCTTTATTACCCAGCAATTTCACTCCTTAGTTATATATCCAAAGTAATAAAATTATAGGTCCACAGGAAAACTTATACATAAATGTTCATAGCAGCATTATTTATTATATCCAAAAAGGAGAAACAACCAAAATGTCCATCATCCTAATGAATGGATATATAAAATGTGCTATGTCCACACAATGGAATATTATGCAGGCATAACAAGGAATGCAATACTAAAATACTGATATGTTCTACACCTGGATAAACCTTGAAAGCATGCTAAGTGAAAGAATCCAGACCACATACTGTATGATTCCATTTATATGAAATGTCCAGAAAAGGCAAATCAATAGAGATTGAAACTCTATTAGATGCTGCCAAAAGCCAGGGGAAGGTTCAAAGCTATAAACCTAAACTTAAAAGGTATAAGACATAGAATATGAGGTTACCTTTTGGTAGGATACAAATATTTAAAATTAGATAATGGTGATGGTTCCAGAACTCTTTGAATATACTAAAACCCACTGAATTATAGACTTTAAAAGGGTGAGTTTATGGTGCGTTCATTATATTTCTTTAACGAAGCTGTTATAAAGAAAATTACTACATGAACTTGACTTTAAAAATCAAATTATATCCAGACTACTTGCACAGATACCGTATGTTTTCACTCTTATGTGGATCCTGAGAAACTTAACAGAAGACCATGGGGGAAAGGAAGGGGAAAAAAAAAGTTAGAGAGAGCGGGAGCAAAACCATAAGAGACTCTTAAAAACTGAGAATAAACTGAGGGTTGATGGGGGGTAGGAGGGAGGGGAAAGTGTGTAATGGGCATTGAGGAGGGCACCTGTTGGGATGAGCACTGGGTGTTGTATGGAAACCAATTTGACAATAAATTTCATAATAAAAAAATAAATCAAATTATAAGTACCTTTTTTTCTAAATAGGTCTCCTGAGGCAAGGGAAAAAGAGCGAAAATAAACTAGTGGGACTACATCAAAATAATCAGCACAGTGAAGGAAAGAATCAACAAAACTAAAGGGCAACTTACAGAATGGGAGAAGACATTTGCAAATGACATAGCCAATAAAGGGTTAGTATCCAAAATATACAAAGAACTTATACAACTCAACACCCAAAAAACAAATAACCCAATTTAAAAATGGGCAGAAGACATGAACAGACATTTCTCCAAACAAGACATCCAGACAGCCAACAGACACATGAAAAGATGCTCATCATCACTCATCATCAGGGAAATGCAATCAAAACTTGTCACAAAACTGACACTTGTCAGAATGGCTAAAATCAACAACATAAAAAACAGGTGTTGGTGAGTATGTGGCAAAAAGGGAACACTGCTGCTCTGTTGGTGGAAATGCTAACTGGTGCAGCCACCTGGAAAACAGCAGGAAGGTTCCTCAAAAAGTTAAAAATAGAACTACCCTACAATCCAGTGACCATACTAATGGGTATTTACTCAAAAAATAGAAAAATGCTAATTCAAAGGGATACATGCTCCCTTTTGTTTATAAGTAGCGTTATTTACAAGAGCCAAGATATGGAAACAGCACCTGTCCATTGATAGACAAATGGGATAAAGAAGATCTGATATATATACATATATACACACACATATATACATGTATAATTCCGACATAAGAAAGGATGAAATCTTGCCTTTTGCGACAATACGGATGGAGCTGGAGAGTGTAACGCTAAGCAAAGTAAGTCACTCAGAGAAGGACAAATAACAAAGGATTTCACTCATAGGTGAAATTTAAGAAACACAAAATTTAATAATGTAACTACTTAAATATTAATTTAACTATTAGAGAAGAAACTAATGGTTACCAGAGAAGAGGGTGGGGGGATGGGTGAAATGGGTGATGGGGATTAAGGAGCGCACTTGTAATGATGAGAACTGCATGATGTATGGAAGTAGTGACTCATCATATTGGATACCTGAACTAGTATAACACTGGATGTTAGTTAACTAACTGGAATTAAAATAAAAACTTTTAAGAAATCAGATTATATAAAAATATATATAATGGACATTCTCTACAGCTCTCCAAACTTGTATTGCCCATTCCCCTTCTCAGAGGCACATTCACCACTTTTTTGTGTGTCATTCAATGCATGCCCTCTGCATTGCCACACATAAATAATGGCATGGATACATTTCCAAACATACTCAATGTTATTTTATAAGATAAATTTCTAAAAGAAAAATTGTTATATCAACATAATTGCACATTTTAAATTATGTGCATACCTATTTATCATTAACATATAGCCAAATTACAGAAATACTGTATCAGCTTCCTTTACTTTTAATCTTTGGCAATCTCATATGGGAAATATTTATATCTTTTAACTTGCATTTCTTTTTTAATGTTTATTTATATTTGAGAGAGAGACAGTGTGTGTGTGTGTGTGTGTGTGTGTGTGTGTGTGTGTGTGTGAGAGAGAGAGAGAGAGAGAGAGAGAGAGAGAGAGAGAGAGAGGGAGAGAGAAAGAGAGAGAGAAAGAGAGAGAGAAAGAGCAGGGACGGGACAGGGAGAGAGACAGAGACAGACTCTGAAGCAGGCTCCAGGCTCTGAGCTGTCAGCACAGAGCCTGAAATGGTACTCAAACCCACAAACCGTGAGATCATAACTGAGTGAAGTTGGACACTTAACTGACTGAGCCACCCAGGCACCTCTAAGTTGCATTTCTTTATGCAATATTAGGAATTTCTTTTTTTTTAATATATAGTATAGTCTTACTGATTTTCTTTATGTAGTTCCAAGTTTTTATTTAAATTACAGTTAGTGAACACATAGTGTAATATTACTTTCAGGAGTAGAATTTAGTGATCCATCACTTATGTTTAACACTCGGTGCTCATTACAAGTGCCCTCTTTTTTGTTTTTTTATCTTTCGTAATGAGGATATATTTTTTTAATTTTATTTTTTATTTTTTAAAATTGACATCCAAATTAGTTAGCATCTAGTGTAACAATGATTTCAGGAGTAGATTCCTTAGTGCCCCTTGCCCATTTAGCCCATCCTCCCTCCCACAACCCCCCCAGTAGCCCTCTGTTCTCCATATTTATGAATCTCTTCTGTTTTGTCCCCCTCCCTCTTTTTATACTGTTTTTGTTTCCCTTCCCTTACGTTCATCTGTTTTGTCTCTTAAAGTCCTCATATGAGTGAAGTCATATGATCTTTGTCTTTCTCTGACGGACTAATCTCACTTAGCATAATACCCTCCAGTTCCATCCACATAGTTGCAAATGGCAAGATTTCATTCTTTTTGATGGCCGAGTAATACTCCATTGTGTATATATACCACATCTTCTTTATCCATTCATACATCAATGGACATTTGGGCTAACACATGAAAAAAAGCTCAACATCACTCATCATCAGGGAAATACAAATCAAAACCACAATGAGATACCACCTTACACCTGTCAGAATGGCTAACATTAACAAGTGCCCTCTTTAATGCCCATCACCCATTTAGCCCATCTTCCCTCCAACATCTCAGTTTGTTCTCTATAGTTAAGAGTCTGTTTCTTGGTTTGCCTCTCTTTTCTCCCCCCCCCCCCCATGTTCATCTGTTTTGTTTCTTACATTCCACATGTGAGATTGCACCTTTAGGAATTTCTTGCTCATGTTTTTTTTGTTTTTTTTTAAGTAGGCTTCATGCCCAGTGCAGAACCCAGTGCAGAGATAGACCTCACAACCCTGAGATCAAGACCTGAGCTAAGATCAAGAGTTGGATGCCCAACCAACTGAGCCACTTAGGTGCCCCTCCTTCTCATTCATACTGATTATTCACTTGTGAACTTTTTAAAATACACAACAATGCAAGGAATAATAAACATCTGTGTATACACTACTCAGAGAAACAAACACTAACATTTTTATCATACTGACATCACATTTCTTTATTATTTTTTTAATGTTTTTATTTATTTTTGAGAAAGAGTGAGAGTGAGTGAGTGAGCGTGAGGGGTGAGGAGCAGACAGAGAGGGAGACACAGAACCTGAAGCAGCCTCCAGGCTTCAAGCTGTCAGCACAGAGCCGACATGGGGCTTGAACTCATGAGCTAAGGGATCATGACCTGAGCCAAAGTCGGACACTTAACCGACTGAGATGTTCAGGTGCCACTTGACATTGCATTTCTTAAAGAAAACTCTAAAAATAAAGGTTATGACTCCTCTGTTCTCCACCACAATACATTCTTATTCTCTCTCCATGGAGATAACCCCTATTATAAGTTAAGCATACATCCAAGCCAGTGCATACTTTATGTTTTAACTATGCTTTAATATTTCTATGTAATACATATATTATACATAGCATTTGGCAATGTTCTTGTTTTTAGCCCAGTATTGTTTTGAGATCTACCTATACTGACCACACAGATCTTTTTTTAAACTATATCTATTACTACAGATCTCTTTTATTGCATCCTCGTATCTCATTTCATGTTTATTCATTTATTTTTCATTTTTTCTGAGAGAGACACAGAGCACAAGTGGGGGAGGGGGCAGAGAGAGAGGGAGACACAAAATCTGAAGCAAGTCCCAGCTTTGAGCTGTTAGCACAGAGCCCGACAGATGGCTCAAACTCAAAACCCGCCAGATCATGACCTGAACTGAAGTCGGCCACTTAACCGACTAAGCCACCCAGGCAACCCTCATTTTATGAATATACAACAGTTCATTTCTCCTTACCTTTACTGAAGGACTTCTGGATTATTATCAGTTTTTTTTTCTGAAACAAAGAATTCTGTAATGAGCAGATCTTCGTTTAATTTTCCTGTTATATATGTGCAAGAATTTCCCTACAATAAATTCTCAGGAGCAAAATGGCTGGTTTACAGGCCTTACTTATCTCTAATTTTAGCAGCTAATGCCAGACTGCTTGTACAAATTCATACTCCCATTTGAACAAGCAAGGGCCCTCACGGCATGTAATTTTGCATTCTGGTGTGTCTGGAGGAGGATGGGAGATTACTGAGTTCTGTCTCTGCATCCTTGACCCCCCCACATACACCCCAACATTCTCTTTTTAAGCCTCTCATTATTGTTTTAGTTACTTTTATTCTGATTACCAGTAAGACTTGGGGTGTCTTTATATGTTTGCCAGTGAATTTTATTAATTTTAAAACGTTACTCCCATTTTAAGCATATACTTTATTATTTGACACCATTCTAAATGAGCCAGATGCACGGACCTAAATGTAAAAACAAGCATTTTGTAATAAACATATGAAGTAGTGTGACTGTTATAAGCCAAGAGTGGGTTTTTCTGGACATCTGGCCTTTTGAAATAGTAAAGAACCAAAGTTTCTGATTAAAAAAGACAATTTATCAACCTGATTTCAAAAGAGAGCGGTCAATACTTTTTATTCCTTTTTGATTGAGAGAATTTGTTTTAATCAAACAAATCAGTCTATTTGGTTCTGAAAATGTCGTTCCATAGTCCATTTTCCCTTGAAAACACTTGAATTACTCAGAATTGGGTCACGTGGGTTAAGAGTGGCGTGGGTGTAGTTGGGGACACACAGTACACAGTCCGGGTGAGGCAAGAAGCATGACTGGGTGTGCCCCGGGTCTCCTCACGTCTCAGAAAGGGGAGGGACAGGAAAGAGTTTTCAAATACAATCTCTCAGACCCAAGGTCAGCCTGGAAAGCATTTCCTTAATCTGAACATCGGATAGAATTCTGCTCAAAGCCACTTACCTAGCATTCAGAGAAGATCTTTAATTTCAATCGATTTCAAATCAACGGGCTAATAAATTAGTGGGACTCAGCATAGCCTAGGATGCTAGTCATGTCTTATCAATTGTGACTTAGTCATGATTTATTAGAATTTTTCATAACAATGTTAAATTGATGGATTATAGCAATTATAAAGCAGCGATCACAAAACACAGCAGTGTGCTTTTAACAGAATATTTGAAGAATTCTTTCATGTGGCCTCATCTTGTCCAGCTATTACATTCTGATGGGTGATATAGATATACCCCAGCAATTTCTAAGATTATATCCACATTAGGGTTGTAGTACAATTTCTCTAGAGCACATAGACATTTCTTTTTGACTCTTTACATATGGCTATTCCATTGTAAAATAATAAATAATCTGAACTTCCCCAATTATCATTTTCAGACCCTTGAAGGCATTAATTTCTGCTTCTTGCTTAAATATTAACTCACCAGAAGCTCTGATAATAGCCTGCCTCATCGCCCTATACTGTCAGCTACCAGTTTGAAAATGCTAAGCTTCAAGAGGACAGAACTCACTTTTGTCTCTCCAAAGAAGCCCAGCCAGAGAGCAGCTTACTCTGTTTCAGAACCAGGCCAGCTCTTTGTTTTCCCCCAACTCTTGGGTATGACTGGACTATCTCATTCTTACTCTTAAACTTGCCCAAGAGCCCTAACTATCCCATAGTCTACTGACGATATCCAGGGATATTTCTGCAATGAAGGCAGTCAAACTCTTCTGCTGATGTGCCCCTGGAATCTTGCCCTAGTCCTGCTGTAACAGATGCACCCAAATCTCTTCAGATTCCTTACTGGCTCTGCAGACTCATGAGTTTGCTCCTGGTGGCTCATAGCTTATGAAAACCTTCATCAGAGAACTACCTATTGGTTCCTGGAGCTGTTTCATCCACATACTGAGAGCCTAAAACCCAGGGAGTTAACATGTTTCTGGAGTAAACCTTAGCCAATGACTGGCTGTTGTATGAGGATGAAAGTTCAGCTCCCTCAAAGGGGGAAAGACTCTCTTCTTGACCCCCTTGGGAGATCAGGCAAAGCTGGGGGGAAACCTAGAATTGCCCACGTGTTTGGTGAGAGGGACAAGATAGAGGCCAGTGAGGGAAGGAGGGTCTGATCACAGAGAAATTCATAGACCACATGGATAATCCTTTAGATTATATTCTAAATGTGACAGAAATCCACTAAAGGGTTTTAAGAGAGGGAGTGGTGTCATTTAAGTTTTGGAACACTCATTCAGACACCTGGATGGAGACTGGTTTGTAGATCTGGATGAACCAGTAAGAGGTTCTCCATGGTGACCAAGCCATCTGCATTGAGAGGGATACTTCTTAGCACATGAGCATAGCAGTGAGAACCTACAAGCAGGCAGTAACACAAGGAATATTGCTATGGGGATGGAGGTGAGGTCTAAGGAAGTTAGGTTGCAGATAAAATATAGGACACCCAGTTATATTTGAATTTCAGATGCACAGCAAATAGTCTTTTCGTCTAAGTATGTTCCAAATATTACATGGAAGGAAATGGTATGGAACATTCTTCTATTAAAAAAAATCATTCATTGCTTATCTGAAATTCAAATTTTAGTGGGCATCTTGTTGTGGCTGCCGTTGTGTCCCATGTCGGGCACCCTACTGAGGGTTTCTAAATGAAGGCACTGAGCTAATAAGAAAAGGGTTGGAATGTGCACAAGTCTCTTAAATCTCAGTTTCTTGCTTTTGGTCTGGGTCTGCAGGCTAACGTCAAAATAAAAGCATCCTGTCACTAAACTTACACATAATTTATAATCATGTACATGTTACGCTCATGTGCTAAGCTCCCAGGAAGACTTAGGCCACTAAATGAAAAAAACAAAAACAAAAACAAAAAAACCCTGATGACCCAGATTCTATCTCAAATATGTTTCTACCCTATCTTTCTGCTCACCAGAGAGTTTTTCATTGTTTTCTTTCTTCAAAAACACTGTCCTACACAGAAAAAAAGGGTAGCTCCTAAAGCAATTTGTAAAGATATTAGAATAGTTCAAGAGAAAACTGAGTCACACACTACCTTGGCTAGTCAGTGTGCATGCACCTTAGACGGTGTGCCCAAGGACACCCAGGGGTCCTGAGAACAATGTCCAACCCTACCACAGCCTTCATCAAACCTCTTCGGAGGCATGGTTATAGAGCATGGGCTCTGGACTCTACTAGACTTGGCTTTGATAACCACATGCGAAGTAACCGCATGAACTAAAGCCGACACTAGACTTGGCTTTGAATCCCACTTTGGCTGCTGAGGAATCTATGTGAACATAAACAAATTAAGTTTAGATTTCCTGTCTGGATAAAAACAGAGATACTATATAATATAGAGATCAGATGAGATATTTCGTGAAAAAGCATTGCTCAAAATGCTAGATTCACAGTCAAATCTAAAAAAAGCTAATGACTGTAGTTATCATTCGCCATTAGAGTTCACAACAGGAACTGACCTTCCCTGATACATTCCTTAAGTTCTAAATGTTGATATATATGCCCCAAGGGGCATATTCCAGAAGCAGACTCAACAACAAGCATTTGTGTGAAAGACATTTTATAGTAAATGTTCTAGGAAAAGTGGCAGAGGCCAACTGGGACCCGGGAAGGAGAGAGGTCAGGCAAGAGTGGAAAATCAGGCAAAGTTCCATGAAGGGTGGCTTTGGCTCAGTCCCACAAGGAAGCTCAAAGATGGGACAGGTCCTATCTCGGTCCTGGTCCTCTCAGGGGACAAGGGAGCTGTACAGACACAGTCAGTGGCTATGGAATGTCCCTAGGCAACGTGTCCAGAGGTCCCTGGAGGAAAAGTGAGTTAAGACAGCAAGAGGGCAGCACTTCCACTAAGAGATGGAGGTACTGGGTGTTTGGAGTGAAATGTGGTGGGAACGAGTGAGCGTAAAAAACGTAAGGGGATCTATAGGGATGCAGAAGTGATGACAGCATCACCCCATTTGGCTTAAAGCAAAATTCCTATGTGAGAGAAAAAGAAAGATCCGTGGTTCTCATTCATTTACCATGGTACACCACTAAAAGAATGATGGAGAGGCATGATATTTTCTGAGATAGTAAGCAGTGGAGAACTATTTTCAAACTTTGCTTAATAAATGGCAGTTATTATAATCCAAGTATTAACATAAATATCTTTAGTGTTTATCAACTGAGTCCAGGATGGTTGGCTCCTTTCCTCTAACCCAACTACAACAAATATTACATAGAAAACCATCTTGTTATGGAGATCCCCAAAAATGATGACCACTTCAATAAGATAAAGTTAAACACATCAATAGAATAATAGACAAAGAACATGAATAAGCAATTCACAAAAGAAAAAGTGAAAATGGACAATAAACATAAGATCATTGCTGAAAGTTACTAGTAACCAAAGAAATTTAACTTGGACCATGAGATACTAGTTTTCACCTCTCAGAATTGGTATTAATTTTTAAAGGAATAATACTTAAAACTGCCAAGAATGTAGGGAAAATGAGTACCCTTACACAATGTTATTGTGAGTGTCACCTGGCATAACTCTCCTAGAAGACAATTCAACAATACTTATCAAAAATACACAGGGGCTCCTGGGTGGCTCGGTCAGCTGGGCATCGACTTCAGCTCAGGTCATGATCTCACAGTTTGTGGGTTCGAGCCCCGCGTTGGGCTCTGTGCTGACAGTGCAGAGCGTGGAGGCTGTTTCGGATTCTGTGTCTCCCTCTCTCTCTGCCCCACCCCTGTTCACACTCTGTCTCTGTCTCAAGAATAAATAAACATTAAAAAAAATTTTTTTTAAAAATACACAAAAATGCAGACCCTTTGACAAAGCAATTACACTTTAAGAAATTTTTACTCAGGAAATAATTGACAAGTTTAAAAAAGTCATTTCAATAACAGGTACTATCATGCAACACATAATATCTAAAAATTGGAAAACTACACATGTTCACCAAAGGAGGGTTAAATTAAATCAATGGGGATATACAAAGTGCTGTAACTATGTAGGTGTTCTTATGTTGTCAAATAAATATATCAACAGGAGTTTCTAATCATTTGTTATTAAACCAAAGAAAAGCAAGATTGTAAAACATAAACAGTATGATCTAATCTAAGCCCAGAAAAAAATGTGAGAGGATATATATGAAAATGTTAACAATAGTTATCTTTAGGTATTGAGGATGACTTTTAATTTCTTCTTTCTGCTTATCTGTATTTTCTAGTTTTTCTAAAGTAAACATATATTGCTTGCATAATAAACCACGTTATAAAATAACAAGGCATCACCTCTCTGTACTTAGTTAAAAATGAAGTACTCTCAGAGATTGGGTAGCAATACATATTTTTCCACTGTGTTAATTTCCCGTTCCATTAAGCATATGTAATGAACAGTCTGCCGTGACTCCCACTGGTTGGAGGGGATCCAAGCGCTACACAACAAACAAGGCAATGGAAACCATTCATCCCCAGCTTTGACCTCAGCCAGCAAACCGTGGCCTTGGGACCGAATCCATCAAACTTCAGGTTTAGAAAAAAGTCTTCAGTCATGTCAAGGATTTATGTGAGCCAAAGGTGTCCCCGGAAAGGCACCTCTTTCTAGCAGTTGGTGCCTCGCTGAAATGAGAGTGTGATCAATGACTTCACAGTTGGGAAAAGCTAGCAAAATGCCCTGTATGTGGTAGATGCTCAAAAAATGCCTGGACTACAAGTTAACAATGCTCATTTTAGGAATGACGGAACCAAATTTGAAAATTTGTAAAACATTGTTTATGCACCACCAGGAAGCCATCAAATAGTCATATTAGTCATGTTTTTTTTTTTCAAAATTCAAAAATTATAAGGCAATTTTTGACTGACAAACTTCTGTCCACTGTTACTGCTGCTGAACTCACTCCTGCTTATTTCAAACACAAAAAACAGCAATAAAAAGACCTTAGTGCTTTAGAAAAGCTAGAGCCTGGGGCGCCTGGGTGGCTCAGTCGGTTGAGCGGCTGACTTCCGCTCAGGTCACAATCTCGCGGTCCGTGAGTTTGAGCCCCGGTCGGGCTCTGTGCTGACCGCTCGGAGCCTGGAGCCTGTTTTGGATTCTGTGTCTCCCTCTCTCTGACCCTCCCCCGTTCATGCTCTGTCTCTCTCTGTCTCAAAAATAAATAAACGTTAAAAAAAAAAATTAAAAAAAAAAAAAGAAAGAAAGAAAAGCTAGAGCCTGAGAAGCAGAGGAAGAAACAAGATCCTGAAAATCCGAAACAACCACAAGTCACATCCCAACGGCAGAATGTGAATTGATCCATGTGGTCACCTCCTTTTCCAAAGTACACATCTTTTCATCCCTGCCACCACCAACATAGATAGGACACTTACCCATCTGAGTATCTTCTCTGCTACCTTTCTCTTTTTTTAAAAAGGGTGATCCTTCATAAATCTTGTGGCAATGGTTTTTATAAATTTTATATCTAAAATGAATTGGAGCTACATTTTGTCAATTGTCTAAGTAGTAGATTTCAAAAGCAATTTCATCTCCAGTCTATGGGTAAATACATAAATTTCTTTGAAAAGTGTTTTGTTTACCTAGCAAACCAGAATGGAACCCATTAGAAAAAATCTGTATTCCTCCACAGTGGCTTAACTAACACATCCCATCACAGAAATATTTCTGCAAATGAAGGCATTGCATTGTAGCTCCCCTTCTCCATTCTAATAACCTGCAGGAGTGAAACATTCTGTTAGCATGTTGTCTATATGTGGGTGGCTAAGAATGAATTTTGAGGTTTTAGTGATCAATTTCCAGATAGAAAAGCAAAAGCAAACAGAGGGACACTGTACCATCACCCGCAGTACAATCCAACTGTGACTGTGGGCCAAAAATCTAGGTTGGCAGTCTGAAGTGACATTGTATGTGAACACATACTCAGAATTACCTAATAGGGTGTTCTATCCCCCCAAAATCTGAGTAAGAAATGCAGATGACTCAGGGACCCACCACCAAAACCATTACGTGAGAAAATACTTGGAAGTATGTCCAAAAATGTAGAGGATTTTTAAAAGTACATGAAGCCAACTACGGATCCTAGGTAACACGGTCATGGAATTGAAAATTAAGGAAAGTTTAATTTGTGGCAGTGCAACACCCTGTCTCCCTTTCTTTTCTACCACCTCTCCTTTCCTTACATGCTTTAACATGCCTGGAAGGGAGGCCTGGGTGGCACAGTCAGTTAAGCATCTGACTTTGGCTCAGGTCATGATCTTATGACTCGGGAGTTCTGGTCCCACATAAGGCTCCCTGTTGTCAGCTCAGAGCCCATGTCAGATTCTCTGTCCTCCTCTGTCCCCTTCTTTCCCTGCCCTCCCCCACTTGCACTCTCTCTCTCTCTCTTAAGAAAAATGCCTGGAAGAGTTTGAATTAGTGTCAGAAGAGCCCAGGTAAGGAAGCATCTTGGGATGCAGAGGTGCTTCAGATACAGGGCCAAGCACACACCTCGCCTCCCATCACCAAATTTCAATCATGCTATTGCTTCAGTCCACCACTGCCACTGCCTGTAGCTGATGAATTTGGTTCTCACATTCTCCTGTCTAAAGGCGTTTTTCTTCTTTAGGGAACCGCATACATTTGTAGTCTGAATATCTTCAATGAATGAATGGCTGGCTTAATTTCTCCTGCTTTAATAGGGCTTAAGTTAAGGTTGTTCGTTGCATAATATATCCTGTTAGCACACAAGACAGTATCATGGAATATGCAGAAACTCAGTAAGCAGCAATCTCTTTAAATTAAAACAATTATTGTGCCTTAGTCTTCCTCACCTTGTAAGATCGAAAGTCAAGTGGTCTGTCTGCACTAGGGCCCTAAATCACAAACTCCAAGTCAGTTCCCTGAGATTGAGGCCTGGTTCCCTGTCATCCCATATTCTCTAGAAACAAGAGCAGAAGCTTCTCTCACTTTCTTCTCACCAGGAGGCTCGGGTACATCCATTGTCCATTTGAGCCTCAGTGATATACAGGAGTCCACCGAAGAAAGGTGGGTACTGCCCTCACTTCTCCCTGGAAATCTTCCTCTCTGCCACATTTCATACGGGCCCCTGCCCCATACAGTATTTATTTCATTATTGTGGACATCCAGAAACTTCATCTCCCTGGAGAAAGGAAACAGATTCTACATGGACAGGAGTGTGCCTTTTTTTTTTTTAACTGATTTTTTACTAGAACTATTTGGCTTCCTTAAAGTTCCTTGTGGGCCACCTGGCTGGCTCAGTTGGTAAAGCATATGACTCTTGATCTCAGGGTCATGAATTCACACTGGGCATAGAGCTTACTGGGAAGGGAAGGGAAGGGGAAGGGGAAGGGGAAGGGGAGGGAGGAAAGGAGAAAAGAGAAAAAAGAGAAAACAAAACAAAACAAAAGAAGAGGGAAGGAGAAGAGAGTTCCTTGTATCCAGGATTTGGATTTTCAAGGATAGATACAAATGAATGCCACAATTAAGAAGCTGAAATTTCTTTAATTAAAGAATCAATTCACTAATATATGTCAATTTAGGAAAAGTGATGTCATTAGCTAGCAATACGATAATATGATTCCTTATACTGTATTAGTTTTAACACCTTTTGTTAGATATATACACAAATATTTCATGTTTTCTGGTACTTTTGTAAATAGTAGGGTATTTTTTTAAAACTTCAGCTATTCATTGCTATATAGTTTTACAATTCATTTTTGTATATTGCTCTTGTATCCTATAAACTCAAGAAATTCACATATTAGTTTTAAGAGTTTTTTTTAGATTCCTTGGGATATATATATGGTATATATGATATATATCTCATATATATATATACATATATACCTACATATATAGCATATATATTTTCGCTTCGGCATTAAGGTCCATAATCCATTTTGAGCTTATTTTGTAGATGCTGTGTTGAAAGAGGTCCAACTTTATTCTTTTGCATGAGGACATTCAGGTGTTTCAGAGCCATTTGTTGAACAGACTATTCTTCCCCCACTGAAATGTCCTGATGACCCTGTCAAAACTCAATTGACTATAAATGTTAAGTCAGGGCTAACTTTTAACAGTGATAATCTTTTTAAGGTTATCTCTACAGGCAATGAGACTGGCAGTGGCACAGGGACACAGGAAGAAAATTTTTTTTCAATTGTACACATTTGTATCATTTAAATGTTTACAATGATCTTATAGGACTTTATAATTTAACATTTTATTTTTTACAAACACCACATTTGATGCATCCTTTCTGATGAGTAAAACCTATTTCCCAAACATGTATTGTACCTCAGAGAGGTATATTTCCTAAGGGGAATTTTTCTAAGCTGCTTTAAAGGTATTTTAAGATTAGTTTTGTATATTCAAATCTGAAAATATTTCCTATCTCCACAAGAAAACACTTGTATTTTTACTCTTCAGGTCTGAGAATCACAGTCAAAGATACTGGAGGGACACGCGGACATTGTGACAGGGTCTAACTGTTAATCCTACCTGTGTGGCCACTTCCCAGTCCTCCTTTTAACCTTGTCACCAGAGTGAGAGGCATACTGGTTAACTACAAAATGAGGGAGACTTGGAGTGATTGGTTTCATGCAAGTATATATCGTGTCCCTGAATCACATCTTGTGCTCTAGGGAAGGAGCAGGCAGTGACAGCAGTCATGGCTCCTGCTGTGAACAGACTTAGATAGATCACTGCAGAGACAGACATTAATCAAATTATTACATAAGTAAATGTGTTTTTTTTTTAACAAAGGGAGGTGAGAATCTTGAAGAAAGTCAACAGGGTGCTACAAAATTCTTCAAGGAGGATTTCCCTGAGAAAACTGATGAGGAATTAAGGAGGTAAAGAGGGATAAAGCTCATTTTGGAGAAAGAGAAATGCACGTTGTTGCAGAAGGTTCTATAGTAAGGGAGAGTATACTGAAAGAATGCCCAATACAATCAGAACACAGAAAGGCACAGAGGAGGTGGCATGCAATGAGGCCAGAGAAGTGAGCCAGAACCAGACAATTACCAGCTTTGCAAAATTCAAGTCCAGCTCTGCCACTTTCTCCCTACGTGACCAGGGCCAAATCACTTAACCTCTATGAAGCTCCCTTTCCTGATCTATAAAATAGGGACAGTAATAATATCTACAACTCACTGATTCTGTGGGGCAGCCTAAATGAGATATTACACATAAATACACATGAATATTCAAGCATACTAGCTCAACGATTAAACAACAGAATGATTTTGAGGTTATTCCTAACTGGTCTTCCTACTCCTTCTCTCCTCTATAATCAATCCTCTGATCATTGAAATCCTTCCAAAGCATTGTTAATCACATACCTACACTGCTTAAAAAATAATAATCTCCCCTCATTGTCTACATCAGTAATGGCAGATAGACTTCCTTCAGCTCGAGAACCAATCCCATGCCATTTATAGAAGATTTCTGGATTGAGGTTTCTGGACTCAATTGGGTTGGTGACGTCTGCCATGGGCACTGAGTATAACACCCAGCAGCTGTGCCATTCCTAGCCCAGAACTAAGTACTTTCTTCATCTACCTCTTTCCTACTTTTCAATTTCCAACCCAACTATGCCCTTCCCTCCTTCCCAATTAGGAATGTATCCCCCCAAAATGTGCAAATGTATCTAAGAGCTATGTACCCCGAAATACCAACAAAGTGTTATTCCTTGCACATACTGTGAGAATCTTTCCTTACACTGCACATTGGTTCTTGCTGTTTCTTCTTTCTGAGTCAGAGAACTGTTTCTCATCCATAAAATCCTTATATATCCATTTGGAGGGGTCTATGCCCCTGTTGTCTAGGTTAGGCCTCCTGGATATATGCTGTCATAGAAATGTGCCTCTTGCCTTCAGAGACTGTATGTTAGTCTGAACTCACAGAGAGAACAATGTAGTTATGTGATTACTGTCTGTGTCCCTCATCACAGTCAGGCTCCCTGGTGAAAAGAGAGGGAACCATATCCATCTATGCACTCTCCTACTTCTGCAGCTCCAGAACCAAGCACCCAGATTGCCACAGGTGTCCAATGCATTCTTGTTAATGGGTGGATGGCCCAAGGTACTTACTTTCTCATATACCATTTACTGAATTTCTCACCAACCAATTCAATATCAGTGTCAGGTAATAAAGGAAGGAGAAAAGACAGGTGAAGTATTTATTTTAATTTCCCATAGCCTCATGATGGTTCTTACATTTCAGTGAGCATCAGTGACTACAACCTGACCCCTCCCTGGCTCCAACTCTTCTGTTATCCTCTAGGAAAGATCTGTCTAGATTCCCCAAATGACCACTAAATGGATGGGCTGGAATAATTCAGAGTCTAAAGGAAAATTTGGGATATCTCTTCCCTTCTGACACTGAGCTCTTCTTTTTTTATTTAATTTTACTTTTTATCTTTTAAAATTTACACCCAAATTAGTTAGCATATAGTGAAGCAATGATTTCAGGAGTATGAGCTCTTCTGATGTACTAATTTGTCATATGCCACATCAGAAGTTTTGTTTTAGAGTAACCACTAAAGATTAATACGAGAATTCTACCTCTGGATCCCCTGTTAAGTCAAGATTCACACTGACCCAATTTTAGGTACTACATGGAGTCTATTACTAATATCCAGAGTTCTGATAGATTACAATCTAGGAGAGAGGAGGTAAAGGATATACTCTTCTCAGGGGAATTCTGGTTCCTGTGTTCATCAACTAATAAAACCCTCCAACAATAAACCTTAGATTTTACTGACAATAGATTTCCAGTTCTTAGCAGGGCAAAAGACACCTATAAAATTGAGAGACACTCTAGAAGAAAGTGTAAGCGGCGAAGTATTTTGTTATGTTATAGACTCAGGGTCACCTTGAGAATGATGTCCTCCAGCACTATATTTAATGTCATACACGTGTTGTTTTAGAAGCAGAGGAGTCTCAGAAAGGTTCCAGTTTAATGTTTTTGTTCCATAGATAAGAAAACCTGAAAGGAGTTATAACTCAATCTGTGAGGTACTCCATAAAACAGTGTTTCTCAAAGAGTGTTCCTTGGAGCCTAAATTTTATGAGACGTTAATATTTGTTTCACAGAAGTGGGGAAAAGAATGTCATGGAATTTGGGAAATGTTGACTTAACTAAAGTCCACCACATATCTATGACTAGAATTCTCAAAGCCTTTAATTTGTTAGAAGACGAGGAAAGCCTCCAAAAGGGAGACTACAATGAGTCATTTCACCAAACCGTTTCCATCATTGTTTATCAGGACTGTGACTGCAGAAAAGTGCTGGGCAACACGTGCTTCTCTGGTCCACGTTTCAGGGAGTTCCCTCAGGAGAGAGGTGGTAATTGGGAAGTCAAATTAACTGAGCCTCTGGACAGGCTGACCGGCAAAACAAGGCAAAAACCAAGAGAAAAATTCACAAGCAGAGTCTCAACACCAAAATGTAAGAACATTTCTTAGTAATGAGCTACTGCTCCCTGGTTCACTGAAGCAGGCTGTACCTTGGGGTCAAACAGACAGCTTTCTCTTGCAGGGACTTCCACCACCAACTCTGCTCTCCCTGAAGAGACCCAGAGTGGAAGCAAATATAGAGTTGTGTAATAACTGGACTCCTCTTAATGTCTGTTCACATGGGAAGTAAAATGGAGATCAGCAGCATTTGCGGTAATTGCATTCTGCCTAAATCAATTCTGCCTTTGGTTACAATTGGATAATCCTGCCTTAAATTGTTGTCTAATGTATCTGTGGGTTGTTAAACAGCAAGTGCCTTTCATTTCATAGGAAATGGTTTTTGACTGTATAAAGCAATCTTTGGGGGAGTTTGTATTCCTCTTTATGCTTGTGGAGTGGTTTGGGACACGGGTCAGTATAAAATCCAGATTTATTACTACTATTAGCAATAGTAAAAGTGTTATGAAGCCATTTATTCTGCTTTTGATATTGATAGCTGAAAAAAAGCCGATTCTCCTATGTGGAATGGGAGCTCGGCCTCAAATTATAAACATCCATCTTGCTCGTGTGCACCCACTCCCAGATCCAGGGAGACAGGGGCTGGGTCAGGGCTTTAGCAATGGCATTCTAGGGCAGGGGCTTTCTGCTGTCGAAAGCCACACCTTCCTGATCAGGTGGAGCCATGGAACACATATGCACAAAGGGGTATCGGAACTTGCCCAATGTTTGTCTCAAACTATCAGAAGTAGTTTTGTTTTGGTGCCCAGTTTTGTTGTTGTTGTTGCTGTTGTTGTTATTTTCTTTCCATATTTATTTATTTGCCTTAACTAGAATGATTTTCATAAAAGTAGGTATAGGCTTTGAACACAATCCACAGTACAGGGACAATGAATGATTTTTCTAGCCCACTAGAAATTCGATTTTTGAAAATTCTATTCCTCAGATCTTTTGAGTCCAAGCCAGCCATCAACCGTGCACTCGGACACTGGTTTTTCTTATGCATTGTTTCCCTTCTGTTCTTACCTTTTCCCCATGATCAAATGAATACTTTACATTCAAACAAGTGCTACTGAGAAGAAAGGGAGAAAGATATACTCCGCACCAAGCTCAACTTCTAGCAGCCTTTCATTATTTAATTTGTTAAGCATGTTCACTTTGGCTATAGGAACAGGAGGGTTGTTTCATAAACATCAACAAACATCTTATGTAAATCTCAGTCCATGAAGTCTTAAAACTTCTTCACAAGAGTTATGAAGGCTGAAAGACACACGTTTTCTTCAAAGTCCAGTTTGAATTAGCTATCTCAATGAAATCACTGTCCCTTTTCTGGCAGTGCAGTAGATCAGAAGAAGGAGGAGGCTGAAGGAGTGTTCAGGGAGAGTCATTTTTAATATGGGAGAAACCAGAACCTGTTTGAGAAGATCAAATAGATCACAATGATGAGACAGATGGGAGCACAAATAATTGGTAGCATATGGTGCCTGAGAAGGAGGAAAAGAGAGAATCCAGGGTATCAGTGGAGTTGAAAAGAGGAAGGCAAAGAGGCTTGCGGATAAGGTGATGGGAATCCCTCTCACATATTTTTTGCCTCCTCTTCTACAGATCATCTGCTCAGAGGATGAAGGGCATAGAAGGAAATTTAGACCTCTTCTGCAGAGGCAAGAATTGAATGAGCCAAAATTCCACACTGAAGGACTAGTTGAAGATGAAACCATGAATTTACAATGGAACCAACTTGCCAGATGGCATGATATCTTCCAGCAGTGCTTAGCTGACCAGGTGCCGACCCACACAAGTGGCTGGGTTACCAATTTCCAGCAGTATGCAGGGTAGGAATGTTTCAGACAAGGAATATCAACTTGGCAGAAGTGTTACAAGTGAAATTAAATGAAATTCGAAGGAGAACCTTTAGCTGCCTTGAACTTAAGGGTCTGCCTCTGACTGCACCCTGCAACGGAGGTCCTGGGTCAGGACAGTTGAAGGCAGAGTTCAACACAGACTTCCTCCCTGTTCTGAAGCTCCACCTCCTTCCTGGTTTGGATATACAGGGAAAATGATTATAGCTTAGCACGCAATAGGTGCTCAAAACATGATGACCGAGGGATTAACAACTCTGTGATGGTCTTGTAAAAAAAAAAAAAAAAGCAGCAGTGGGAGCTCAGAATTGTTTTCTTTCTCACTTATTCTGAACAAGGGATTGTTTATTTGTATGGCTTCATCTTACCTTTGCCATTATACTTCCTCAAACGATCATGCTGGTTCCCCTTTGCTGGTAAAAATGAAAGAAAGACTAGAAGAACCAAAGGAAGGAAAGGGAAGGGAAGGAAAAAGGGAGGAGAAAGTGAGAAGGGGAAGAATAAAGAGGAAAATAAAAGAAAGGCAATTTCCACATGTTTTAAAATATGCCTAGGAAAGTGACTAATAAAATGGTCAAATGAATTCCTAAGTATTTCCAAGAACTCAAACCGTCACCATTCATTATAGGTTTAAATTCATTTTAAAGTCCTGTAAAGCTCCTCGTTGGCCTTATTACTCCTCTTTATGTACTTCATTTGTTCTGATGAAACAGCTTTTCCACACAGGAGCTTGTATTGCATATTAGCTTTGTTTTACATGGATTTTAATGATTTAGAGCCATGGGAGCTTTGGTGGACAGAAGATGGTCCAAACACTGAGGTGTATTAGATCATATAAAGGAAACTCATATTTATTAATTAGGTTTTAACATTTGAACACGTGAGCATTTTTGTACAGCCAGAGAAGCATCTTCCTCCTGGGCCAGTATTAAGTATGGAACATAACAGACAATCACACATTAAAGCACTTAACCATAATTCAGTGCAGTGCAACTTTAAAATCTAAATGTGAGTATTTTTATTCTCCTGATTGTAAGGGCATTTTTTTTTCCTTTGGCATGCCTTCCTTAGAATTATTTTGAGTTATAGTGATGAGCAAATCAAGGAAAGCATTTTAAGAAGACACAGGATGCCCATTTTAAATGGGTTATAATTGCAGGAAAAAGAGCTGGCTGCATTAGATAGGTTTTACTTTTCCTTCATCATTAGAGCGGTGTCTAGATTCCTATAACATAAAAAACCTTGTAGGCTACAATGATTTTTATTTCTTTTCACTTACTCAATTCAAATCTAAAGACAGCTGTGCCAGAGTCATGCATTTCTGCATTTATTA
Organism: Prionailurus viverrinus; assembly: GCF_022837055.1. Lineage (NCBI taxonomy): Eukaryota > Metazoa > Chordata > Mammalia > Carnivora > Felidae > Prionailurus > Prionailurus viverrinus. Next base: position 113,589,244 of record NC_062561.1, on the reverse strand, counting down.
TATTTTAGAGTAGAGTAAGAAGATGGCATAAATTATAGTTTCTAGTTTATTCTAACTAGGTAGAACGCCTTGATGTTTGAGTGGTGAGTTTCAGTGGCTCCAAGTATCACTTTTATTTATTTTTTTTCTGGTTGTAAAAGCAATAATGCTTGTTGCATTTTTATCTTTTCACCCACATTAATTATGTCTGCTTTGTAGAGAGAAAGTAGTCATACTAACTGAGGGCAAAATCTCTGGAGTCTGGATTCAAATCCTGCTCCTGTCGTTTGTTAGAGGGTCAACTTAGACAAACAAATCCACCTGGCCAAGCTTCAATTTCTTCATCTCTAAAAGTGGGCTGAAAATACCCACAGGATTACTGTGAAGCCTTAGTTCAAATGTTGAGCAACACTCCTCGCACCTGATGAACACTCAATAAATGTACTACCTTAGCAGGAACGGGGGTGTGCCTGGAGGAGCTTTTTATCCATCCTTTACCGACATGTCTAAGCACAGCTTGGCAAGCTCTCCCTTCTTGGCTTCTTGGCTTCTCCGAGTATCTGGGATTCTCAAATGAAATAGCAAAACATGTCTGCCTTCTCAGTTCTATAGCTCAGATTTGATGGGCTCTAGACATTAAGCTATCTCTTAGACATGAATAAGCCCTAACTCATTTTCCTACTGGTTATTAAAAGAGCAAAATAAAATTAGCTTTGACTAGGCTGCGCCTGCTTTCCAATGTTGTACTGTGGATTTCCATCTTGATTCAATATATGATCTCAGAGGTTCCCAAGGTCACGAGAGAAAAGCCCTCAGAGGTTCCCAAGGTCAGGGGAGAAAAGCCCTCTGGCGGCCCCCATCTTGACAAGACTACAATATCTTGATATGAAAAGTGTTTTTCAGTTTACAAAAGCATTTTCTGAGTTATTTTATCACAACATTTCTGGGAGGTAGCAGAGATGGCTACCCTCAAAACCATGGTAGCATGAGACAGCTCAGTTTCTGGAATGAGAGGGACTAGTCTGGATCCCAAAGCTAATGAGTGGCAGACCAGGACCTAATCTCAAGACCAAAGATAAGATTTCTAATTTTCTCTTCACTGCCGCCTGCTCTTGCACTCTAGTCTTAGGTGAACATCGTGGCCATCAGTTCTCACATTTGGGTTTGTATAAGGAGCATTTGAGGAGTCTATGAAAATGCAGAAACATAAGCTCTACCTCCAGATATTCAGATTCACCAATTCTGGGATGAGGCCTGTGAATCTTCAGGCATCACCAGCTCCCAGGCAACTCTGACCTGGGGTCACACTTGGAGAAACTTGGAATTTTTAGAATTCTACTGTTCTCTACCACTCCTCTCTGAATGCCCCCTGAAAAGACCAGACCATTTTCTCACCTCTTCTAGATCGACAACTTCAATCAGCTGAGGCTAAGCCGTGCAGCACATTCCCAACATTACTGGCTTAAAAAAGCAAAGGTTAATTCACTTGGCCCATGTTATGTCCCTACAAATTGGCTATGAATATACCTCAAGTCCTTTTCATCTGAGGACCTAGCCTGGAGAACAGTGCCCATCTGGTACATGTGATGTCATAGCAGAGGGAAAAGAGAGATGGCAGAATGTCATGATGGCCCTTAAAGTTTTCCTAGGAAGTATCATATCCCATTTCCACTTATATCCCACTGGCAGAAGAAAATCATAAGCCTAAGCTTGCTGCCGAGGAGTCAGGAAGTAGACTCTTCCCTCAGAAATGGGCTGGGAGCTAGTTCTAGCAATTGTTTTCACAATAATACAATGAACCATAGGGGCCTTACCTGTGGTCTCAATTGCATCTAATTGTCCATGTTTCCTGAACTGACCAAGATTTCCGCTCCTGACAAATTATTTGGTGGCTAACTTAATATTTTGCCACCATAATTTCCTCCCATTCTTCAACTGTCCTTTTCAGTTATTATGTTTTCTACCTTATTTTGTCTAACACCTAAATACTTCTGATTATTGAAAGATCTAAGCATCTATGTTTCAATTCTAAATTTTTATACTGTTGTTAACATTGTTCCATGTTAAGAAATGTGCTTTAATATATTTAAAGATAACTCTGGGTCAAACAGTGATCCTCTGTATCTTATAATGTCTATTTCTGCTTTTGGAGCATGCCAGTGACTGCTGGCCACACGCTTCAATCAAAGGCAATTTTCCTTTCTCTGTTTAGCTCTGGTTCCCAACCAGCAGAGAGAATAACTTTGAAGCTTTCCCATTTTTGTAATAAACAGACACTTCAAATGCCAGTGTTCTGTTCATCATTAAAATTCATCTTATATTTTGCCCCTTCCCTTCACCTTCCCAGGTAGATGATGCTTGGTTCATGGTAGAGCTCAAACGTCTTTTTTGTCCCTGGAACCACAAAGAATGGACATGGAAAGAGTAATCTTTCTTATTTTGTCTGCTGAGCAAGTGGTTGTTAGATTATGTAACAATCTAATACATCTATAGACAGGAGAATATCATTAGACTAATGAGATATACCACCAAATGCACACATTCACTTCAGAGTGACCAATACCACCATAAGTAAATAAATAAATAAACAAATAAAAAGCAGCTGATGGGGAGTCAATGTGAGTTTGCACAACATGCCATATTTATTCACAATTTGATTTTCTGTTCTTAGGGGACTGCAAATTTTATTTGAAATTTTAGATTTAACCTAATAAACTACATACAGTCTCTGTAAAACCAATGTGAAACAGGAGTGAGCTCTGAAATACCAATCCTTACTCATTTTCCCTTTTGTTCTTTCTTTCTTCCTTCCCAGCCTTACTCTCTCCATTAAAACTCCGTAATATGCCCAGTCATTTTACTAGTGAGCTCTAAAGCACCCAATCCATAAAGGTGTACTGAAACTCTGTTATGGACCAGCTCTTCTTTAGGGTCCTGGAGACAATGCTGAAGAACAAGACGGTTCATGCCCTCCAGAAATTACATTCGAATGAGCACATGTCATCTTGTTTTTTCTATTCATAATACACAGTTATTTAGCAGAGTTTTGCTGAATACCTACTATGTGCCAGGCATAGTTTCAAATGCTAGGGATAGAATAGTCAATAAAGCAAACAAAAGTCCCGCATTTAAGGATGTTACAGTTAGTGAGGGGAAGCTGAAGTTGACCACATATGTAACATAAAAAATCTGTCAGAATATGTATGTGTTGTGGATAAAAGTAAATCAGGGAAAGAAAAACAGGGAGTGCTTAGGGCTGCAACTAAAATACTATGTCTGAAGCTAATGAGGCAGGGCGTGATGCTAAGAACACTGTGCAGAGAGGTAGATAGGTGGTGTAAGGGCCCTGGGGTAGGAGACTGCCTGACATTTTCAAGGGGCAGCAAGACAGCCTTGATGAAGGTCAGAACATACATATTTAGCAATGACATGTCTAAGCCAGCTTCTATTTGAAGAATAATAAACACTGAATCATTAACTGGAGTAATGCAGAAGTGGGCAGATAACACAGGGCTGTAGTTGAAAGTCTTGCCAGTACTCTTATCACCTAAAATAGATACATATGATGGGAATGACATTAATGGAAATGACAACAGGAAAGGTCTTCCCAACCTGTCTTTGTCTGTATAGCATCCTTTAAAAAACATGCATACAGATGTTGACTACGATATAGTTAAAAAGCTTTGTCCATTTTAATCCAGATGTTGAAAGTACTTAGCTAGAGAAAAATAAGTGCGCTCTCTCTCTCTCTCTCTCTCTCTCTCTCTGGTAACAACCACCTCGTGGGTTCAGTACTGAATAAAATACAATGACTTGACTCTATTTTTTTTCCTTTTTATAAAAACTACAATTCTCAAGAAGCTCTGTAATTTCCTAGGTATCTTATTCCCAAATTCTTCCTGGTTTTTTCCATCCTCTGTAAAATGACAGAAACTGCTTGCTGTAACAAAGTCCTGAAGTTGACATGATTTTATAGCAAAAGCTACAAAAATAATAATTTTATATATTATAAAATCATAAGTTTAACTATAATTTAACAGCCCTAATAATGACTACACGTGGTGACTTTCAGTGCTCTGTGTTGGTTTATAATAAGTATACAGTTTTCATTGTGCCATTATCATTATTGGTAGGAGCAGTAGTAGGAACTGAAGGCTATATATTTTTTAATTAATTTATTTTTTAATACGAAATTTATTGTCAAATTGGTTTCCATACAACACCCAGTGCTCATCCCAACAGGTGCCCTCCTCAATACCCATCACCCACTTTCCCCCCTTCCCACCCCCCATCAACCCTCAGTTTGTTCTCAGTTTTTAAGGGTCTCTTATGTTTTGGCTCCCTCCCTCTCTAACCTTTTTTTTTCCTTCCCCTCCCCCATGGTCCTCTGTTAAGTTTCTCAGGATCCACAAAAGAGTGAAACCATATGGTATCTGTCTTTCTCCGTATGACTTCTTTCACTTAGCATAACACTCTCCACTTCCGTCCACGTTGCTACAAAAGGCCAGATTTCATTCTTTCTCATTGCCACCTAGTACTCCATTGTGTACATAAGCCACAATTTCTTTTTTTTTCTCAATATATGAAATTTATTGTCAAATTGGTTTCCATACAACACCCAGTGCTCATCCCAAAAGGTGCCCTCCTCAATACCCATCACCCACCCTCCCCTCCCTCCCACCCCCCATCAGCCCTCAGTTTGTTCTCAGTTTTTAAGAGTCTCTTATGCACTCTTATGTGGATCCTGAGAAACTAACAGAAACCCATGGGGGAGGGGAAGAAAAAAAAAGGAGGTTAGAGTGGAAGAAAGCCACAATTTTTTATCCATTCATCAGTTGATGCACATTTAGGCTCTTTCCAGAATTTGGCTATTGTTGAAAGTGCTGCTGTCAACATCGGGGTACAAGTGCCCCTATGCATCAGCACTCCTGTATCCCTTGGGTAAATTCCTAGCAGTGCTATTGCTGGGTCATAGGGGAGATCTATTTTTAATTTTTTGAGGAACCTCCACACTATTTTCCAGAGCGGCTGCACCAATTTGCATTTCCACCAATAGTGCAAGAGGGTTCCCGTTTCTCCACAGCCTCGCCAGCATCTATAGTCTCCTGATTTGTTCATTTTAGCCACTCTGACTGGCGTGAGGTGGTATATGAGTGTGGTTTTGATTTGTATTTTGATTTGTATTTGAGGAGCGACGTTGAGCATCTTTTCATGTGCCTGTTGGCAATCTGGATGTCTTCTTTAGAGAAGTGTCTACTCATGCTTTCTGCCCATTTCTTCACTGGATTATTTGTTTTTCAGTGTGGAGTTTGATGAGTTCTTTATAGATTGTGGATACTAGCCCTTTGACCGATATGTCATTTGCAAATACCTTTTCCCATTCCGTTGGTTGCCTTTTAGTTTTGTTGATTGTTTCCTTTGCAGTGCAGAAGCTTTTTATCTTCATGAGGTCCCAATAGTTCATTTTTGCTTTTAATTCCCTTGCCTTTAGAGATGTGTTGAATAAGAAATTGCTGTGGCTGAGGTCAGAGAGGTTTTTTCCTGCTTTCTCCTCTAGGGTTTTGATGGCTTCCTGTCTCACATTCAGGTCCTTTATCCATTTTGAGTTTATTTTTCTGAATTGTGTAAGAAAGTGGTCTAGTTTCATCCTTCTGCATGTTGCTGTACAGTTCTCCCAGCACCATTATTAAAGAGACTGTCTTTTTTCCATTGGATATTCTTTCCTACTTCATCAAAGATTAGTTGGCCATACTTTTGTGGGTCTAGTTCTGGGGTTTCTACTCTATTCCATTGGTCTATGTGTCTGTTTTTGTGCGAATACCATGCTGTCTTGATGATTAGCTCAGAGGCTAAAGTCTGGGATTGTGATGCCTCCCGCTTTGGTCTTCTTCTTCATTACTTTGGCTATTTGGGGTCTTGTGTGGTTCCATACAAATTTTAGGATTGCTTGTTCTAGCTTCGAGAAGAATGCTGGCGCAATTTTGATTGGGATTACATTGATTGTGTAGATAGCTTTGGGCAGTATTGACATTTTAACAATATTTATTCTTCCAATCCATGAGCATGGAATGTTTTTTCATTTCTTTGTATCAATCTTCTTCAATTTCCTTCATAAGCTTTCTATAGTTTTCAGAATACAGATCTTCTACATCTTTGGTTAGGTTTATTCCCAGGTATTTTATGCTTCTTGGTGCAATTGTGAATGGGGTCAGTTTCGTTATCTGTCTTTCTGTTGCTTCATTATTAGTGTGTAAGAATGCAACTGATTTCTGTACAATGATTTTGTATCCTGCGACTTTGCTGAATTCATGTATCAGTTCTAGCAGACTTTTGGAGTCTATTGGGTTTTCCATATATTATATCATGTCATCTGCAAAAAGTGAAAGCTTGACTTCATCTTTGCCAATTTTGATGCCTTTGATTTCCTTTTGTTGTCTGATTTCTGATGTTAGCACTTCCAACACTATGTTAAACAACAGCAGTGAGAGTGGACATCCCTGTCATGTTCCTGATCTCAGGGGGAAAGCTCTCAGTTTTTCCCCATTGAGGATGTTATTAGCTGTGGGCTTTTCATAAATAGCTTTTATGATGTTTAAGTATGTTCCTTCTATCCCGACTTTCTCCAGGGTTTTTATTAAGAAAGGATGCTGAATTTTGTCAAATGCTTTTTCTGCATCAATTGACAGGATCATATGGTTCTTATCTTTTCTTTTGTTAATGGGATATATCACATTGATTGATTTGTGAATGTTGAACCAGCCCTGCAGCCCCGGAAGGAATCCCACTTGATCATGGTGAATAATTCTTTTTATATGCTGTTGAATTCGATATGCTAGTATCTTATTGAGAATTTTTGCATCCATATTCATCATGGATATTGGCCTCTTTTTGCTGGGTCTCTGTCTGGTTTAGGAATCAAAGTAATGTTGGCTTCATAGAATGAATCTGGAAGTTTTCCTTCCCTTTCTATTTTTTGGAATAGCTTGAGAAGGGTAGGTATTATCTCTGCTTTAAATGTCTGGTAGTATTCCCCTGGAAAGCCATCTGGTCCTGGACTCCTTTTTGTTGGGAGATTTTCAATAACTGATTCAATTTCTTCACTTGTTATGGGTCTGTTCAAGTTTTCTATTTCTTCCTGTTTGAGTTTTGGAAGTGTGTGGGTGCTTAGGAATTTGTCCATTTCCTCCAGGTTGTCCAGTTTGTTGGCATATAATTTTTCATAGTATTCCCTGATAATTGCTTGTATTTCTGAGGGATTGGTTGTAATAATTCCATTTTCATTCATGATTTTATCTATTTGGGTCATATCCCTTTTCTTCTTGAGAAGCCTGGCTAGAAGGTTACCAATTTTGTTTATTTTTTCAAGAAACCAACTCTTGGCTTCATTGATCTGCTCTACAGTTTTTTTAGATCCTATATTGTTTATTTATGCTCTGATCTTTATTATTTCTCTTCTTCTGCTGGGTTTGGGGTGTCTTTGCTGTTCTGCTTCTAGTTCCTTTAGGTGTGCTGTTAGATTTTGTATTTGGGATTTTTCTTATTTCTTGAGATAGACCAGGATTGCAATGTATTTTCCTCTCAGGACTGCCTTCGCTGCATCCCAAAGCATTTGGATTGTATTTTCATTTTCATTTGTTTCCATATATATTTTTAATTTCTTCTCTAATTGCCTGGTTGACCCATTCATTCTTTAGTAGGGTGTTCTTTAACCTCCATGCTTTTGGAGGTTTTCCAGACTTTTTCTTGTGGTTGATGTCAAGCTTCATAGCACTGTGATCTGAAAGTATGCATGGTATGATCTCAATTCTTTTATACTTATGAAGGGCTGTTTTGTGACCCAGTATGTGATCTATCTTGGAGATTGTTCCATGTGCACTCGAGGAAGTGCAAAGAGGCAGTCCGTGCTACACGGACTGACGGGAGGGAGCCGGGGTGGTGGAGGGGAGCCCACCCAGCAAGGAAGTCTATGTTGAATAAGCTTCTTTCTACTTTGTTTTTTTTTTTAATTTTTTTTTCAACGTTTATTTATTTGTGGGACAGAGAGAGACAGAGCATGAACGGGGGAGGGGCAGAGAGAGAGGGAGACACAGAATCGGAAACAGGCTCCAGGCTCTGAGCCATCAGCCCAGAGCCTGACGTGGGGCTCAAACCCACGGACTGCGAGATCGTGACCTGGCTGAAGTCGGACGCTCAACCGACTGCGCCACCCAGGCGCCCCCCTACTTTGTTTTTAAAAAGCCCATTACTATCAGGCTGTGAAGACTGATGATTAGAGGGAAAAGTCCTATAGTTTTATCAAAGAAACTAATAAAAATATCAAGAGATCATAATGGCATTGTCAAAAACCTGTGCTTTGAGGATGGACCAGAATTTGGATGCTGACAATGATATTTAGAAGCTGCTTAACCTTGGCAGTTACTCAACCCCTCAGGCCCTGTGTAAAATGAAGAAAATCATCATACCTCCTCACAGACCCCTTTAGGAAAAGGTAATATCACCTATAAGATGCTTTGCATAGTCCTTACACTCAATGCATGTTAGCTAATATTATGAAGAAAATAGCTTGTAATTTGCTCATTTACACAAGGATCTGACTCAAAGCCGTTTATCAGGAATACTACTTTTATGTGTATCTCCTTCTGGGTCCTCTTTGGTTTTGGGGGCAGAGTGGGGTGTGGGGGTAGGGGGTCAGAGAAGGATAGTCTTCTGGTTTCACTTGCAGGACACTGAGCGCTACATTAATTGTACCTTGGGCTGTCAATCACCTGAGTCACACTTTCCCAGACACTCTCTTGGGCTTGTCCTCCCCATAGGAACACAGCTCCACTTGGTGAAAATGAGATTTTCCCTTTGTTAATAAAATTCCACCTTATCTGAAATCAGAATTCTAAAGTGTATTAGTTTTAAAATGGTTAAATCATTTCTTCAATAGTTTAACTTCTTTTATGCAGAGAGCATCCAAGAGGAGAATCGTTATTAAACACTCAAAAGAAAAAAAAAAAGTCTCTCAAAGCAGCACTGGCTGTTTAATAAATAATCCATTGAATTCTTGCAGCCCTTTCTTTCAGATAAAAAGCAACAGCGAGGCCCGTTAAAGAAACCCATCACGGCAAAACCCACACCCAACAGAAAGTGTCTAACAGATTGAGATGACGGCACAAAGGGCTGAAAGAAGCTTGTCTTTGTAGAGAGAACAAAGATGTCTCTGGCAATTAGAAGCGCGTTTGTCTGTTTTAGCTGCACTCAAAGGGAGTCTGGGGAAACCACTGTGTTAAGGGTGCTGTCGGGATGCCCTTCCTCCAAGGCAGGTGGCAGGAGCACATTAGAGGGGGGAGAAAATAACGATCAAATCAGTCAATTTGGCATGGCACTATTTTAAATACATTATATTACAATTGTAGTCTCATGATTTTTATTGTCCAGCTGTTCTAATGGTTTGTTTTTATCTACTATATGGATGTATGTTTGTATGGTGAGGTGGAGATGAGCCACAACAGCAGGAAAAGTCTACAACAAATTCATCTCCTGGGGACCTGTATTAATCTGGCAGGCAAGTCCCTTCACATCTAGGACTGTCTTCCCATTTTACAGCCTCCTGTCTCTACCTTCACATCTGTACCCCATGCTCTGGCCAAACCAACAAATTTGTGATCTCCAAATAATGCATGCACTCTGAGGAAATATTTTAGCAGCTCTCTCCTCTCCTGGCTGGCCCTGCTCACCACCCACAAGCATGCTGTCTTGCCCAGTGCAGTTATACTATCAGAAGGCCCTCCCTCAATTCCGCCCACAGAGTCCCTTCTTTCCTAACTTGTCCCCAGGGTGTCACACTTCCCTTGAGCTCAGAACCCCAAACAGCTGTGTAAGTATTTACTCATATGTTCCCCCCTTGAGACTGGAAATAGTCATCTCCTCATGCCAAGACCCAGCAGAACTTAGGACACAGAGAGGGACTCAACCAATATTAAGATGAATGAATAAATCAGTGACTATAAATTAATGAATAAAACCTATCAGCAGAGAGTAATAGGGTGCTTTTGGTCTGTCTGTAGCTTTCCTTAAGCTGGCATGTGCCCTAGAGCTTCCAGAGGTGAAGATGTTGTAGGCTGTTTGGTTTGGGCAGTTAAAGATTTGCCACTCCACTACCTTTTACCATTCTCCTGACAAGCAGCCAGACCAGGTCTGGTTAGAAGCTGCTGTCAGAAAAGCCTCTTATTTCTCAATAGGACTGAAATAGCTAATTTATAAAACAGAAGAGAATTCAATCTGGAGAAGCTGATTAATCCCATTTCCTTCACAGGAAAAAAAAAGCATATCCAAATAATCAGCAGATTGATATAAATTACTAAATATACAAAATAACAGGATTTTAGCTGTAGGACTGTTAAAATGAGTAACTTTAGGTTACTCATTAAATTAAAAATTAAAACCTTGAGGAAGCTTGAGGAAAAAAAGGAGGGCACCTGGGTGGCTCAGTTGGTTAAGTGTCCGACTCTTGATTTCAGCTTGGGTCATGATCTCACGGTTCGTGACCTTGAGCCTCCTCACTGACAGCATGGAACCTGCTTAGGATTCTCTCCCTCTCTCTCTCTGCCCCTCCCCCATTCACACTCTCTGTCTCTCTCAAGATAAAATAACTAAACCTTAAAAAAAATCTTGAAAAGTGAAGAAAAATTGCCTGAGGTCCTATCTGGTTCAAGTGTAGCTTTCAAGACTCAGTCTCCAAAAGCACATCGTGGCTGGTGAGCAGACACTGGGCACAGAGATTAGAGGCCAAATTGAATGCATCTCAGAAATATGCCCTGAAACTGGGAAAGCCACAAACCACTCTGGTGACGCAGAGGGACATCCCCAACACAAACCTTCTTCACTCCAGATAAAAGCATTATGAAGGAGCCAAGGTTTAAAACATTAGCTCTATGATCACCCTGTCCTTGAGTTTGCCCAAGAAACTGATGGTCTTAGTATTTCACATTAAAAATATTCATTCAATATCTGCCCAATTCCAAGCCCTGTGATGCCATCATGCACATGGTTGCCCTCTGCCCCAGAGGGGTTGTCAGTCTAATAAGGGGAGACAGACAAATAAATAAGTTAATGCAGTAATCTGCCCTAAAAACCATTATGGAGTGGGTTTAGGTGGCTATGGGGCCATTAAACAAAGCACAGATACTCCACCACAGTGGGTGAGAACAGTAAAGGGTTCAAAGAGGAAGCACCTCCAGCACAGAGGTATGAGAAGTGATTGATTGCTTTGGAGCATGGTTCCAGGGGAAGTATAGTGGATGAGGGGACACCAAAGGGCAAGGCATGCTCTCCAGAAGAGTATGCTTGAGGGTCTTGCGGCAACTGATGGGACTAGAGCCCTGAGTGTGTGGGGAGAGTGCTAAGGAGCTGTGGGAGGTTGGGCAGGTAGATGTACCTGATAATTAATGCTTTGATGTACTATACTGGGGAGTGTGGACTCTTGCCTACGGATGATGGGAGCCCTTCTTTATAAGATCAGAAAGGGTAAGTGGGTTCAAAAATGAGGCAATTCCTTTACTCTTTATATATGCTATTTGTTGGCCCTCAGACTCTCTTTTATAATAGAATTTGAGGTAAGCAAGCGTTCATGCTGAGCACCAAAAGCTTTCAATATCTGAACTCATTTCCATTCACTTGAGCCTGTCCTATCTAATATACTTGAGGCCTCCATGTTTTTAATTATCACAGATATTTAAGTGGCTCAGAACCAAACCTGTCCATTCTTGTCTGATGGTATATTCCCCCATGTGGTCATGGAACATGGAGATCTATTTCCTTTCTTTTGCCTGAACTTGACTCACACCACCACACAACTTAAGAACTACTGTGCTAAAATCTTGGCATGATTTCCAAACCCTCACATTTCACCAAAATGAGTCCAAATTTCTCCATAAAATATCCACAGTCAGGCACCAGGCACTTCGTCCCTAGATGCATCTGCATCAGGATTATCGGACTCCCACCCAGACCTCCTAAATGAAAATATATGGAAAGCAAGGCCTGGGACCCTGCATTACGGCAAGGTCTCTAGGAGGTTTTTAATCTCACTGATGTGTGTGCAACATACTGGTCCAGTTCTAGAGAAACTTATGGAGAAACCTAGCCCCATGGGTATTGTGAAACTGACCAGCTGCAATTGAAATAAAATCAAGTTAGACTTTTCAGGGAAATGGGTGTTTATAGTTCCCCCAGATATGAAGTTCCTAAGCAGAAAAACACAGTAGATTAACTGCTACAAAGGCCTATGTTATTCTGCCAAAACAAATGATCCTTTGGTGTCTCACTTCTCCCTACCTCACTCTCCTCACTTTTGTGTTGAGGTTACTGACTTCACACCTCTTCTTTCCAATGTCAGTTTCTTTTGCCCAAAGCCTTACTTGAAAGTGTTGGAAAAATGTGTTGGTCTCTATTCTTTCAGTGCAAAAGTCACCTTTCAAGAGGCTTTTGTTAACTCAATTGCATACTTTTAGCTTAGCTAGCCATTAAATAAGCATAGTGGGCATTAAGGGATGTGTAGGAGCTGTCGGAGACCAAAAGAGATTGGAGGCCTTGGACTGGAGTGAGATGGGCTATAGTTCACCAAGAATGAGGAATGCGGGAGGGCCCTGGGAGGACCCTGGTACAGTGGACGCACCCTGGCCAGAAAAGAACTGGCAGTAATGACCTTAAGATAGAATGTGGCATAATGGGAGTTAAGAACAAATTTAATATTGTTCAGTGTTCAAAGGAGCCTTTTTCTTTGTGGAGTAAAAATGAAGCTATTTCACTGGATATAAAAAAATGGCAATATTTCTGACTGTCCCTGTATATTTTTAGCTGTTGAGATGAGATGACTATCTTATAACCATAGTTAATGTATGATTTTCAATGGTTCAGATTTTCCATGTTGCAGATTTGGGTATGACATTTTGGGATCTCTTTGTGTTGAGGAAAGATAGATTTCTTTCTTTGTTAATGATTTAGAATAATTTTTATCTGAGTTCAAACAGATTTTGTTCTTTTTGAAGACCCTTTTCTGTTTTTAAAACGACAAAGGAAGGGGAAAAATAGGGCTGGAAAGCATTTCAAAGCCATCTTGTCCAGTCCCCTGCCCTATGTGGGAATGTGTTTCCATTTGAGCCATTTCAGATACTAATTTGTTTGGACACAAATGCCATGACATTCAAACAGAACATCCAACTCTGGGTTGCTCCAGACAGGCAGACACCAGAGGTGCTAAAATGAGGAACACATGAGGTTTTGGGCAGAAAACATATGACAAGTCAAGGCATAAAAATACTAGTTTATCGATTTTAAGGAACCCATGCTCGCTTCCAAGAAGTGAAAGGTCATCATTTTCTGACCAGCCATCCCCATGCACTGCTACAATTTGGTACTGCACCTTCACATGGGACAATGTTGGAACATTGGGAAAATTTTTATTTTTCAGTTCAACAAATGTATATGAGACGCTTTTAAAGGCATTTTTGAAGGAGCCAATTCATATATTATGAAAGATACTCTAATATTCTGCTTGCAGGAGGATAAATTGGACAACTTCATGAGACTGTAAGCTTTGTGAGGATGGGGAATGTCTTATTCACATGACTTTTCTCCAGGGTCTATTACTGCCTGAAAATAACAGTTGCTTACAAAGGTTTGTTAAATAAATATGAATTAAATGGAATCTGGATGTAAGTGGGGACCCACTATTTTGCCTTTAGAAAGGTATTCTAAAGAAATATGCATGAAACAGATAAAATATTTGGCTATGTAGATTCTCATCATTATATTGCTAATTGTGTCCCCAAAACTGAGGGATAAAATGTAAAGAAGGCGGGGGGGGGGGGGGGGGTGGTGAATAGGTTACATTCCATTCTTCCAGTTATGGAACGAATAAGTCATGGAGATGAAAGGTACACTACAGGAAATTTATTTAATTTTTTAAAATTAATTAATTTATTTTTGAGAGAGACAGACACAGCATGAGAAAGGGAGGGGGAGGGGGAGAGGGAGAGGGAGAGGGAGAGGGAGAGAGAGAAGAGAGAGAGAATATCCCAAGGAGGCTCTGTGCTGACGGCACAGCAGGGCTTGAACTCACAAAACCATGAGATCATGACCTGAGCCAAAACCAAGAGTTGGACACTTAACCGACTGAGCCACGCAGGAATCCTATTAAAAATTTTCTTAAAAGAGAGGTGTATTAAGTTATAGTACATCTATATAATGGAGTACTATGAAGTTATTAAAATGGTGTTATATAACCAGAATAAAATAAATTGAGCTAAAGAGAAAAAATAATGTTATATAAAACTATCTAATGACAGAGAAAGATAAACCAGGTTAATAAGTATAAAAGTAGATTACTAGCCTTTAATAACTATCAAAAATGACTATGACATTTATCAGAGGGGCATGGAATTATAAACTATTATTTCCTCATTTTTGTTTATTCTTTACTTTCAATCATGAATATGAATTATGTGTTACATTTCTAGCAATATGATATTAAAAATATAATACAATTAGAAGATTTTCCTCCTCTCTCCAGCTCTCACCTGAAAATTATATAATGATAACTGAAAATGATACTTCCATTGATTAAGCTATACCAAAGGTCATTGGTAAATTCCTTAGTTATTATTAGTTTCTGCTTAGACAAAAATTCGAAGAAAGACTCAGTGTTAAAAAAGGCATAATGTTGGGGCACTTGGGTGGCTCAGTCAGTTGAGCGTCCGACTTCGGCTGAGGTCATGATCTTGCAGTCTGTGAGTTCGAGCCCCGCTTTGTGCTCTGTGCTGACAGCTCAGAGCCTGGAGCCTGTTTCAGATCCTCTCTCTCTCTCTCTCTCTGCCCCTCCCCCACTCACACTCTGTCTCTCTCTCCTTCAAAATTAAATAAACATTAAAAAAATTTTTAAAGGTATAATGAGGCAGGTTTTTAATTTATATTTAGCAATGGCATTTCTGAAGTCAATCAGAATGTTTGGCACCAGTGGAAAAACACAATAATAAACCACAGTTTAATCAAACAAAAGGAGGATTGACTACAATTCAGAGCTCTGAAGAAGGCAAGAAGACTTTGTGTGGCCTGTTCTAAGAGCACCTTCCGATGTTGGCCAGGATCTGAAGTTCCCACCGATGTAATGGTGCCTCTGAAGCACAGACGTGGCCGTGAAAACCCATGTTAAGATGCCAAGTGACTATAAAGGAGATCACTGTGCTCAGAACAATTAAATGGATGGATCAGCACCAATGGCCATCCTACCTTACCAGATGGCATCAAGCTCACTGTCTTAGTCAGCTTGGCCCTGCTATTAAAAAAATATCATAGGCTGAGTGGCTTAAGCAACAAACACTCCTCACAGTCTGAAGACCAAATCCAAGGTCAGGGTACCAGTGGTCCTGTTCTTGGTGAGGATGCTCTTCCTAGCTTGTAGACAACTACCTTCTCACCATATGCTCACAGGACCTTTCCTCACTGCATGAAAATGAGAAAGTTCTGGTGTCTCCTCCTGCTCTATAAGAGCAGTGATCCACCATCAGTGGATGGTAGATGGCTCCACCATCATGACCTCCTCTAACCCTAATTACTTCTCAAAGGTTCCACCATCTAACCCTATCACATTAAGGGTTAGGGAGCCAAACGATGAATTTTTTAGGGATGCAAACCAGTCCACTCACCCTTCTTTCTGCTAGTTTCTAGCCAGTTGCAGATGAAAATACAACTCCGAGAAAAAGATGAATGAATTTTGTACACTGAGCACAGAACAAAGTCCTGAGTATGGAAGTGGTTGGTGCCCAGCAGAGAGCAAGGTCATTTGTTCTGAAGGAAGTCACTGGCAGGGAAAAGTAGAAAGAGGTAGCATTTACTGAGGACCAAGCATGGCTTCATCCACTATTTGTTCTAAGCGTTGCATGAATGCTATGAGCTAGAATTCTGGTCTACATTTTACCCATGAGAAAAGAAAGTCTCAGGCAAGTAAGGTCACACAGCTAAGAAGTGGTGGAATTGACCTCAGAACCCAGAGAGGGTTGGCTCCAAAGCTAGTGCTCTTTCTACTTACTAATGTAAAGTGATGAAATTTAATTTCTATGAGAGCAGGGATCTTTGTCTCATTCACAAATGCATTCCAAGCATACAGAACTATCCACATAGTGAGTGTTCAGAAAGTGCCAAATGAATGAGCAAATGAATTAATCAAGACAAAACTATAACCAGCATGGAAAGATCAAAAATTCTGCATCATTCCTCTCGAGCTGAATCTTCATAGACAGTGCAGAGTGAACCCATTAAAAATGAGTAGCTGCATCTTGAGTGCTCAGAGTGACAAAGCACACATATCTCAATATTATTCACAAATATAACTAATTGCTAGAAGATGACTTCACTGGAAAAATATTCATTCTGGTTGCAGAAATGATTCCCATCTGACAATAGTCACAGGCCACCCAGCAAGCACTTTTTTCTCCTGAGGCTGCCCATTCAGACTGTCACCTACCCTCACTGCATCTGCCCACGGGGACAGGAGAGCTGCCAAGCAGAGCTGAGACCAGGGCAAGCTGCCATGAGCCGATGCAGCCGACCTGCTGTCTTCCTCCTTTGCAGCTGGCTTTACACTTTTTATTTCAGCTCTGTCCTTGAATACGGTTCAAGCACAGTGGTTTACCATTTCAGTCCATCCCTTATTCAACACATTCCCAATTTAATTGAAATGATGCCAAACAGCATTTATAGTCATCTCGCATAGATGCTTCCTCCAAGCAACTTCATTTGAAATCTGCCCCCATGCAATTTTTATTAGAGACTTGAGCTCAAAATCCTCCCCCCAAGGACAGTGTAAAAGAGCAGAATTGACTGAATCATGATAGATTAATTATTATTTGTGTGTGTCCAGGACAAGGCTAGACCACTCAGACCTGAGTACATTTGCATTTGGTACCTAGAACCAGCTTTGCCTTTCAGGTGTCAAATCACAACACAACTTTGAAGAAACCGTGTGAACTCTGTAAGTTTCAATTCTCCATTCTATCAGTTGGGACCAACATAACCTAACAAAACTCTGGTGAGTATTCAATGAAATAACGCACGACCCATAGTCCTCTCATTCCAGGAACAGTCATCAAAGGCCTGAAAGAACACGCAGCTTCCTCTAGTCACCCAGCTTGTGAGTAGCACCTCTGGAATTAGCACCCAAGTTCCCAGCTCTGTATCCACTGGTTCTCCTGTCAAACATCCCAACTTTAGACCGGAGTTATAGCACATTTTGCATCACAACCTGGCAATTTTTGGTCTAAAAACCCAAACTAGTGTTTTTTTTAAAAAAATAAAGAATATAAAAATTATATTTTAATCCAGTGCTTTATTCTCAGGATGCTGAGATACTTCACCCCCTACTTACATCATTTTGTAAGTCATAATATGAGCCTAGAGGACAATTATTTGTGTTATTCATGGAAGACTAACTCATCCTGAACTCAAAAAGAAGGTGTAGAGAAATGTTTTCTCTTCCTACGAAAGAAAAAACCTATGTTTTTTTTTAATTCAAATAAATGATTCCCAAACCTGATCCTGCATCGAGGTAAATTTGTACTGCCAGATATTTTAGTAAGTATTTAGTTCCAATCAAAATATTACTCTAATAGGTTCACAATAAATGCTTAATAGTTAAAAAGAATCAATCCACTGTGGGCTGTTTTATTTTACTGATGGCCAACTTCATTGCAGAATTCACAAAGTGTCAAGTGACTTGGCATGCAAAACACTCAAGAAAAATTTTAGAAACAAAGGAACAGGATCAACATGAAGATGGCTGCTGGGTTGACCATCTGTGGAGTTCCTGACACTGCCCTGGACTTCACAGCTAGTATAGGGGCCCCATATCTGAAAGGTAGTGTGTTAAAACAAACAGCAAGTTAATAAGTCTTTTGGGATTAGACAGGCCTGCATTCAAGTCCTGGCTGTGCCACTTCCTAGTCCTGTGACCTTGAGTAAATAAACATTTACATGTCAGCACATGTAATGGGATGATCATGGTAGTCTTACAAGGTTACTATGAGAACTGGAAGATATAATATGAGAAAAAACTTAGGGAACTGCTTAGCACATGGCAAGCATTCAAGAAATGTCTTGTTTACTTATTTGCTGTTTGTTTAAACAGCTGCTTAATACCAGGTTGATTACATATCCAGTTGGCATGTTCATGAAACACTGGTGGCTGAACAACATGAACTTCCTGTTCCAAGCTCCTATCATCAGTGTTCAGGGACTTTACAGAGGCTACCCCAGCATTTGAAAGATAATGCAGACCAATTAGGTTCAATTCATTTTTGCTGGTAACTTATTCGCCCTAGGCCCGGGGCAAGTCATTTAAACTCTCTGAATTTTGGATTTCCTCAACTACAAAAGTGAGGAAAGTATCTAAGAGATTGAAAGGTTGACTGAAATAATATATGTAAACAACTTGGAACAGTGATAACATGGTTAACTTTTGTCAAGCCCTCTTGTAAACTTTTGTTTACAGTGTGGTGAAAGCCACACCTGCATCACATCTATTATTCCTATTTTATATGAAAAGAAATGGAAGTGTAGAAAGGTTAATTCTCACGGTCAAGATTACATAGTTAACAGGCACCAGACTAGGAACTGAGCCCATTCTGTCTCACTCCAAAAGCTAGTGCTCAATTACCATCTCCTTATACCACCTCCCCCAGTTCCTTAACTAACACAAGTCGCAGTTCAATTCAGGGTCTACATAGTAAATTCACTAAGTATTCGACTGGTTCTCTAAATTGTGTCCTCTGTGAAATTTCTTGGACCAGTGGAGTGTGCCCTGGAATTGCTTTCAAAATCAGTACAGCACTAGGATGCAACCACCCTACACACACACGTACACACACACATACACAATACAAGGACTAGGGACTGGATGAATTCATAAAAAAAAAAAAAATGGCACAAGCAAGAAGCAAATGCAATCACTTACTGGAGCTGTGAAAATCAGCTAAGTTTCCTCTAAAAATATTTTAGGATTTAGGAGAAATAACAAGTTGTAGGAATATGAAGTCAAGACCTTCCTTTTACTCTAGGTGAATACCATTATCTATCACTGGTGGGGAATGGGAAGGGCTTACACTACAAAAAAGATGTTCCTGTGTTGTGAGCTTGCTTCAATTCAGAGCCCAGCAGTGTCTTTTTTGACCAGAGGAGTTTTCTCCCTCTTCTTATCCCCACTGGCAAAAAGAAGATGAAGCTCTTTGGAGAAATATTGTGCTGAGATTTTCTTGATACATTAGGCTAAAATGTCTTATTGAATCTTATAACTCCATAAAACCTGAATTAAAGTGTGAGTACAGTAGTCGCCCCTTATCTGCAGGGACCCAAGTGGATTTCTGAAACCATGGACAGCAACATGTCCACAAGCCCTACACACACTATGCTTTTTCCTGTACACACATACCTATGATAAAGCTTAATTTATAAATTAGGCATAGTAAGAGATAAAAACTAATAACTAATAATATAATAATTGTAACAATATATAATAAGAATTATGTGCATGTGGTCTCTCTCTCGCAACATATCTTATTGTACCATATTCACTCTTCTTCTTGTAAGGTGTGAGATGATAAATGCCTATGTGATGAGAGGAAATGAGGTGAATGATGTAGACATTGTGCTATAGCTTTGTGCTACTACTGACCTTCTGATGATACATCAAAAGGAGGACCATGTGCTTCCAGACTGGTTGACCACAGGTAACTAAAACCGCAGAAAGCAAAACCACCGATATGGTGCGACTACTATACTTGCTCACTACCTGACTCATATTCCTGGAGAAGCATAACATTCTTCCTGGTCATTTCAAAAAGTGCCGTTTTGCCGAAAATATAATCTGGAAGCAGTGACTGCAAGCAATCAATAAGAATTGGGCCATTATGGTTCTGGATCTAGCCACACAGGCATTAACTTGCTCTGGAAGCTCCGTACCCATCAAATGGAACATTGCAGAAGGGAGGCCTGGAATGACCAGACAAATCACTGCAGGGTAAGTACACACTGTGTACATTGGTAAAATACCACTTCCGATAAAGGTGGAGTGAAACACTATCAAGTAGAAGATGCAAATTTTATGCAATCTAACAAATATCCCACGATTACCTACTAGCCCCACTCTACTCCTTGTTAGGTGTATGAGCACATAAAAAAGTTATCCAACTTTTTCAAGCCTCAGTTTTCTCATCTATAAAATGGAGATAACAGAGCTCCTCGTAAAGTTATCATATATATTCATGTACATAAACTATTATTTGTAAGGGCTCAGAATAATAGTTGGCACATGGTAAATTCCATATCAATGATTGTTCATTAAATAAAATGTCTAGTCTAGCACCTGGCAAATATCTATCACTGTCATCATCATCATCATCAATGAGTCAGGCACTATATTCAACATAATGAGAGAAAACAAAGATTAAAAACATATAGTCCCTCCTGTTAACGAACTTTGCTCTAGTGGGGTAAAAACATGAAGCATATGGGAATGCATCCTGCTGGTTACTGATCTTGAAGTAGAACCAGAAACTGAGACAGCCCCTCCCCAGTCTTGTCATTCCACAAGAGACCCATCATTAGTTGTAACACAATAATGGCATTCTTCAAATAATTAGACCTAGGAACAGGTACTTCTTCCATGTTTCACAGTGATAAGAGAAGTGCAAAAGGCAATGGACATGAAACAAAGAAAGAGATTAATTCTGCCTGGCAATATTAGCAGATACTTCAAGGAAGAAATAGTATTCAAGAAGGTCCTTGAAAGACAAAAAAAAAATTAAAAATATTGTATTGGGACTTCTTTTTCTAGCTATGACAGAGTTACTGGCTCTAGATTTCAATAGGCCCTCCCACTGAAAATAACTATAAAACTGGACAAAATGTATGAGGCAACTGTTTTTAGACCTTGGCTAGGAGGCAGTGAAACTGCATGATGCTTGAGGTAAGGAGAACATCACCTGCTTAGGAACAATTTCCTGACCACTTTACAGTAAGTGAGAGACCGGCGCAAAGCCTACTGGGCATTTCCCACAAGACTTTGGCTAAAGACTGGACTATGATTATACAGGGTAGACAATATGAGACCTACTGGCTGCTACAGACTTGAGATCAGAGCAAAGAGAATAGCAGTCAAGCAGTGCTGGGGAACAATGGAGGTTAAATGTAGCCTGAGAGGCTAAAAATCATTAATACCTAATTAACATCCCAGACGTAGAGCTGAGACAGCAGAAAGGCTAAGCCAAAAGAGTAAAGACTGCATCCTAAAATAAGGCATACTCTATACCTATCCTAACAAAGCCTAACACCAAGACCTGACGAGATCCGTCAGGGGAAATAAAGTTTGAAGGCTAAGTCCCACCAACTTAGAGCAGCTGAGGAAAAACCATAGATGTTTCACTGATCCACTCGAAATTAGCATAAAACCAAGTCTATACAGGTTGAAAGTGAATAACCAGTAAGTGAACTGCCTAACAGAACAAAAATTAACACTCTTCAGAGGAAGATAACAGACTCAATACATTTCCTAAATGCATTCTTACCAATATCCATTCCAAATCAAATATTGCTGGAGAGAGAGTGTCAGAGACTGAGAGACAGAAAGTGAAAGAGACAGAGAAAAGAAAAATAACAATGTGTGACTCATACTCAAGATAGACGCCATCCCTAAAAATCTACTCTAGAGGTTGGATTCAGCACACAAAGATATTAAAAAACGTATGAATAAATATGTTTAAATAAATTTAAAAATATATTTAATGAATTAAAGAAACACTATCTTAATAATATTAAATCTCATTAGAAAATAAAAACCTTTCTTATAAGCTGGCATTAAGCACTATTAAGAGAACCAAAAGATAAACCACAAACTGGGAGAAATATTTTCCAAAATACCTATCTGATATAGGAGTTGTAACACAAATACACAAAAGACTCTTAAAGATCAACAGTAAGAAAACAATCAAATTAAAAAGTGGGAAAATAATAAAACAAATATCTCACCAAAGATATACATATGACAAGCATAAGAAAACATGTGAATAGTATCAGGGAACTGCAAACTAAAACAATGAGATACGACTACATACCTGTTACAGTGGCAAAAATAAAAATAAACCTGACAACATCCATGGCCACTAAGAATATGGAATAACTGTTGAGAAATGAAAATGGCATAGCACTTTAGAAGACAGTTTGCCAGCTTCTCACAAAGCTAACCATAGTTTTACCATATAATCCAGCAATCAGACTTCTAGGTATTTACCAAACTGATCAGAAATTTATAACCACACAAAAGGTTTTCACTTTAAGAAAACACAGAATGCGGGCACCTGGGTGGCTCAGTTGGTTAAGTGCCCAACTTTGGCTCAGGTCATAATCTCATGGTTTGTGGGCTCAAGCCCCACGTTGGGCTCTGTGCTGACAGCTCAGAGCCTGGAGCCTGCTTTGGATTCTGTGTCTCCCTCTCTCTCTGCCCCTCCTCCCCCCAAAATAGCCAAATTGTGGAAAGAGGCTAAATGTCCATCAACTGATGAATGGATAAAGAAGATGTGGTTTCTATATACAATGGAATACTACTTGGCAATGAGAAAGAATGAAATCCTGCCATTTGCAGCAACGTGGATGGAACTGGAGGGTATTAGGCTAAGTAAAATAAGTCAGTCAGAAAAAGACAGATGTCATATGTTTTCACTCATATGTGGATCCTGAGAAACCACAGACAACTATGGGGGAGGGGAAGGGGGAAAAAAAGTTACAGAGAGGGAGGTAGGCAAACCATAAGATAATCTTGGATACTGAGAACAAACTGAGGGTTGAAGGGGGTGAGGGGAGGGGAAAGTGGGTGATGGGCATGGAGGAGGGTACTTGTTGGGATGAGCACTGGGTGTTTTATGGAAACCAATTTGACAATAAATAATATTTTAAAAAATACATAAACATTAAATAAATAAATAAATAAATAAAATTTAAAAACACGGAATGTTACAGCACCAAGATCGAACCTTAATATATGCTAATTTTAAAAACCACTTAGGAAACTGGGAGAGCCCCAAGATGAAATATGGAAAAGATAAAATGAAGTGTATTACAAATGTGTAGAACAACCTCACTGGAAGGGCTCAGGGTAAAGGTACTAATGTATATAACTGTGAAATGAGTGAAATCTGTATGACCATAGGCAAAAGAAACTATTTCTAAGTCTGGGCTCCAGTTGACAGTAGCTCCTATGGGTTAACAGTTCTGAAGCTGATATGCACGTATACTATAACTGAACAATTTAGTAAATGGTTGGGATGGGAAGTTGCGAATACACAAGGAGAAGAGGCTAGAATGATCCGTGTGGATGACTCAGACTTGGAGACCTCAGCGTCCGTCAACTCATGTTTATCTTAATATAAACGTAGATGGCTACTAAAGAAATAGTTATAGATATGTGTATATGTACATGGTAGTATACACAATGTATTCCCTTGGTCTGTCTACTGAGAGGACCTAGAAATAACAGCATCTAGTAGCAGTTAGCACACCTAGCAGCCAGATCTCAGTTTAGTTTTTTTAATACCATTCCCCACTGAGAGGAACCAGTATTCCTTAGAGAAATATCTGAGTCTGGGTCTGAGGCAGGAAATACACAAATGAGCCTGATCATCCCGTAGTGCCAGAAAGTAAGGAACAACTTAAAGAACAAAAAAAGGTCCACAATGATGGAGGTATAACAAAGGGACAGAGGAGCAAATGAAAGAGCTCCCAGTGCCCAAGGCTGAAAAAATTTGAGCAACAAAATAAGTAGTACTGGCTTATAAATCAGAGTTTAAAATAAACATCTTTAAGTCCACATTGAAATCAAGAAATGATTATAAATAAATGAATGTGATATGAGACAAATCTTCTATGCAGTAAAACTCCGAATGATATATGTGGATACTTCACCCTCCAGGACGAGGAAGCATAGGTGCCTACTCCTTATGTGAGGGCTGCAGATGGTGATTTCATTCCAAAGAGTGCAGTATGGAAACAGGAAAAAGAGAGTAGCTTTACAGTAGACAAACTTGATACAAACTACACATACTTCCTCAGACAGGTGGTCAAAGTCAGCATCAAATGTCATAAGCATATTGCTTGTAGGTCCACTGGATAAGATGTGATGAACACAGCAATTTACCTCTGTTGTCTTCCTTCCAAGAATATATAACCCCAACTAACTGTGTGAAAAACGTCAGAAAAATTCCAGTTGAGGGACATTCTACAAATTGTCAAAATTATGAAACTCATTAAAAACAAAGTAAGTCTAAGAAACTGTGACAGGCAAGGGTAGGTAAGGGGACATGACTTCTAAATATACTGTGATATCCCTAATTGGATCCTGCAACACAAAGAGGAAATTAGGTAAAACTAAGGAAATCTGAATGAAGTATGGACTTTGTTTAAAAATAATGTAGTCAAATTTGTTCTGTTAATTATGACTAATGTAAGGTGTTAAAAATAGAGGAAAGTGGATATATGTTATATGGGAACTTTTTGTATTAGCTGTGCTACATTTCTGTAAATATCAAATTGTTCTAAAATAGAACACTTATTTTTTTAATATAATAAAACTTACAATAGCATCAAAACCATAAAGTTCTTTGGAGTAAGTTCAACAAGAGCTGCAAGACCTCTACTCGAAAAAGTAAAACTCGTTTCTCACAGAAATTGACCCACAGAATCAATCTAATACCAATAAAAAACCTTAGAAGCCTTTTCAACAAATGGAATTATCAAGCTGATTCTAAAGTTTAAAGAACCTAGGATTCCAAAACAATTTTGAAAATGCAGAACAAAATTAGAGGATTTTTATTATCATATTTAAAGATAAATTACAAGGCTATAATAATCAAGAGAATGTGACACTCGTGTACATGGAGACCGTAGATCGGTGGAGGCGAGTAGATAATCCAGAAAAAGACCTATGCAAGTATGATACATGGCTTTTTTTTTTTTTTTTGACACAAGGGACAAGGCAATTCAATGGTTAAAGGATAGTCTTTTTGTAAAATGATAGGGAACAATTAAATATTCATATAAAAAACGAATTTCACCCCCACCTTATGCCATTCACAAAACTAACTCAAAATGAATCATATACTTCACCTTAGAAGCTGAAACCATAAAACTTCTAGAATAAAACAAAGGAAAAAACATCCACAACCCGAAGGCGGTCAAAATACTTTTAAAGGGACACAAAACATTAATAGAAGGACAAACTATCCAGTAAAGTATAGATAAGAGATTTGAAGATGACACATTAAGAATGAGGACATACAAGGGGCTCCTGGGGGGCTCAATCAGTTAAGTATCCGACTTGGGCTCAGGTCATGATCTCACGGATTGGGGGTTTGAGCCCCGTGTCAGGCTCTGTGTTGGCAGCTCGGAGCCTGGAGCCTGCTTCGGATTCTGTGTCTCCCTCTCTCTCTGGCCTGTCCCCTATCAAGCTCTGTCTCTGTCTCTGTCTCTCTCCCTCAAAAATAAATAAACATTAAAAAAGTTTAAACAACAACAAAAAAAAAAAGAATGAGGACATGCAAATGGGCCACACGCATGTGAAACACTGTTAAACATGGGCACAAGCAAACTGCAGACACAATGATCCACAACCGCACACCCACTTCAGTGACTGCAAGTAAGAAGACTTGAGAGTAGCACTATTGGCAAAGTGGGGAGCAGCTAGAACTCTTGTATGTTACTAGAAGAAATGTAAAATGAAATAATCGCTGCAGGGAATTATTAAGCCACTTCTTAGCAAGTTAAACATACACTTAAGACCCAGCAAGTTTACTCCTGGGTATTTTACCTAAGAAATATGAAAACATGTGTCCACAAAAAGCCTTGGACAACAATACCGGTCACGGTTTTATTCACAATGGCTCCAAACCGGAAACAACCCAAATGTCTATCAACAGATGGATGGGTTAATAAACTACAGTATATTTGCCCAATGGAATACTAGTCAGCAATAAAGAAGAACAAAGCACATACCACAGATGAATCAAACAAAGATGCTGAGTATAAAAAGACAGAAGAGGATCTATACTGTATGATCTCATTTACATGAAGTTCTAGAACTGGAAAGAGTACGTCTATATACAAAACAGTAAGTGATAAGAGGAGTAACAAGTTGGCTGCAAAGCGGCCTGAGGAAACTTTCAGAACAATTAAAATGTTCTATATCTTAATGAGGGTGGTGGTTACATTGTTGTACGCATTTATCAAACACATATACTAAAATACATACACGTTTTACTGAATGTAAATCAGCAAAAATGTTTACAACTAAGTGTTTAAAAATCCATGTGGTGTGAGGAGAGGGAATGCAGTGATAGACCACGAGGTGGTGGGAAATGTGGAGAGACAGCAGGACCTAACCTCCTCCTATGTCCTATGTATTCTGCTCAGGTCTGAGAATCCTGTGACAGGGAATCAAACACAGTTGCCATTCTCGCTGATACCGTGGGGTGGTGAAGTAAGCAAATAATTAAACACAGTGAGAAAAATGCTCTGATAAGACTTATGTAGGTATCACGGGAACACCGGAGGGGCTGAGAGACTGCCAGTAGGAGGGTTTCAAAGGGGAGGTGACAATCAGAATTTTAACGGAAAAAAATCAGATATGCTCGAGGAAAGAAGGGTACAGTGGTGGTAAGAAAGAAAATTGCTAGCAAAGGCAAAGAAGTGGAAGATAACACAGCTTGCTCGGGGAACAGAAGAGAGATCAAAAGAGATGAACAGAGACTGAAGGGGAAAGTAGACAAGGACCATGTGGGGACAGGCCCCATCCATCAAGGGATTCCGATTTTATTCTGCAGATGACTGGGAGGCATTCTCCTGAGAAGAATATGGTCAGGTGTATGCACGCTGGCATGGATTAGAGAAGGAGCAGGGAAAGGAACTAGAGGCCACAGGAGACTGACAAAGTAACTGAGGCAAGGGATAAGAACTTGAACCATAGACTGGTAAGGAGGCAGTGAACGAAGGAAGGGCAGAGTTCGTGACCTGCTAAAGTGCCCGAAGCAGGTCACAAATCCAAGTCCATCGCCCCTCCTGGAATGAAATCTGTCCTAATACCTCAACCTTTTTCAGATTAAAACTGAATTCAGTGTAGCAAGTTATAGAGCCACAAGGAGAGCCAGAGCCTCACTATGACCAGAAAGAGAACGATACGGCTCTGAGCATTAGCCCCTTCAAATTCCCCTTTACTACCAATGCACCCCGCAGGGGTTTCAAAGTGATTGTCCCCATGTTCTTGGGAGTGACTGCCTTTCTACAACATACTGGATGGGAAATTTGTTTTTCACCCTGCTGCTGGTCTTGGTTGACTGCAATTCCTATGCACCTAATCTTGCCATTCATCTGCCTCCCACATCCCCAGCTCTCTTAATGCTAATGAGCTCCAACTGCAGAATGAGCCACGCTACTTAGTGCCTGGTGGCAGCTTGGACAAGAGGCTATTCCCTCATGTTGTGGCATGTTTAACTACCCAGAGGAAAACAGGGAGAAGTCACTGTCTGAATGTTTAGTGGGGATGGAAATGTTCCAAGTCACTCTTCCACGGAGTGTCCTGAGAATGAAAACACAATCCAGGGTTATTTTCGAGGAGGAGTGTGGTGATGACTACTTCCGAAATTCCAGTATTTATCCATCCCAGAAATAATTATGAAGCCCTGCAATGGGCTGGGCCCTGTACTGCGTACTGGGAGCCACCAGAGGAGGAGGCAGTAGAAGGCGGTTCACATGCTCCCTCCACAGCTCGCCGAAGGCATACAAGTGCTCCTTCCCTAGCTCTCCTGCAATGTGGGTCTGGCTGGAACCCATGGGCAGATGGGGGCAGAGATGCGATGGGTGCTCCTGGCACTCAGGGTGCTGGAGAGTCTCAGCTCAGAGCCTCTGATGCTGGCATTTAGGAGGGGAGAGACCTTACTGCTCTCAGAGATCTGTGGGAGCAGTAAATCATCGGTCCCTGAGGCTCTAATATCTGAGACCGTGGGAGAAGCATGGCTTTCCCCTCACCTAAGCCTCTTCAACTACAGAGGTGCTCCTCCTTCCTACTAGAAAGCCTTCTCTCTCTTCCCTGCTTCTTAATCCACACAGACCCCACTCAAACAGCATCTCCTCCATGAAGGCTTTCTGACAATCTAAGGCAAGTTAGAAAACTTGTCCTCTGTATTCACACAATTACTGTATGTCATAGAGATGATGGTGCTATAGCTGGGCTTTAAGAGAAATAAATCAGTCAGGTAAAGATAAATATCATATGATTTCACTGATATGTGGAATTTAAGAAATACAACAGATGAACATAGGAGAAGGGAAGAAACAATAACATAAAAACAGAGAGGGAGGCAAACCGTAAGAGTCTTAAATATAGAGAACAAACTAAGGGGTGCTGGAGGGGGTGCTGGGTGGTGGGATGAGGTAAATGGGTGATAGGCATTAAGGAGGGCACCTGCTGGGATGAGCACTGGGTGTTATATATTCAGTGATGAACCACTGGATTCTACTCCTGTAACCATTACTATACTATGTTAACTAATTTGGATTAAAAAAAAAAAAGAATGGATACTGACAGGTGGGAGGCAATATCTCATTGTGGTTTTGATTTCCATTTCTCTAATGATGAGTGATATTGGGCATGTTTTCATGTGTCTGCTAGCCATTTGCATTCCTTCTTTGGAGAAATGTCCGTTCATGTCTTCTGCCCATTTCTTAACTGGATTATTTATTTTTTGGGTGTTTAGTTTGACAAGTTCTTTATAGATTTTGGATACTAGCCCTTTTGTCATTTGCAAATATCTTCTACCTTTCCACAGGTTGCCTTTTAGTTTTGTTGACTGTTTCTTTTGCTGTGTAGAAGCTTTTTATCTTGATGAAGTCCCAACAGCTCATGTTTGCTTTTGTTTCCTTTGCCTCCATAGACGTGTCTAGTAAGAAGTTGCTATGGCCGAGGTTAAAGAGGTTGTTGTCTATGTTCTCCTGTAGGATTTTGAGGATTTCCTGTCTCACATTTAGGTCTGTCAGAATGACTAAAATTAACAACTCAGAAAACAACACATTTTGGTGAGGATGTGGAGAAAAGGGAACCCTCTTATACTGTTAGTGGGAATGCAAATGTGTGCAGCCACTCTGGAAAACAGTGTGGAATTTCCTCACAAAGATCAAGACAGAGCTACCTGACAACCCAGCAAGTGAACTATTAGGTATTTATCAAAAGGATACAAAAATACTGATTCGAAGAGGCACAGGCACCCCAATGTTTATAGCAGCACTATCAACAGTAGCCAAATTATGGAAAGAGCCCAAATGTCCATAAACTCATGAATGCATAAATAACATGTGGTGTGTGTGTGTGTGTGTGTGTGTATATATATATATATATATATATACACATACATACAATGTGTGTGTATATGTATATATATATATATGTATATATATATATACACATACATACAATGTGTGTATATATATATATACATATATATATATATACAATGTGTGTATATATATATATACACACACACACATACATACAATGGAATACTACTCAGCCATCAAAAATGAGATCTTGCCATTTGCAATGATGTAGATGGAACTAGAGTGTATTAGGCTAAGGGAAATCAGTCAGAGAAAGACAAATGCCACACGATTTCAGTCATAAATGGAATTTAAGAAACAAAACAGATGAACACAGGGGAAAGGAAGGACAAATAAACCAAGATAAAAACAGAGAGGGAGCCAAACCATTAAGAGACTTTTAAACTATAGAGAACAAACTGAAGGTTTGGGGAGGAAAGGTGGGGGGGGGGTGGGCTAAAAAGTTGATAAGCATCAAGGAGGGCACTTCTGATGAACACTGGGTGTTACCTGTAAGTGATAAATCACTAAATTCTACTCCTGAAACCAATAGTACATTATATGTTAACTTGGATTTAAATGAAATCTTGGAAGAAAAAAAAAGAATGGACTCGGGAAAAAATATGTATACAAAATATATACAGGGGCAGTCATAGCGCGATGTCTGAGAGGATGCAGTCACTCATTCATCCATTTAGCATATATCAGTGAACTTTGGGTGCCAGGCTCACTTTTCAGTGTTGAAAATTCATCTGGGAGCTTGGGAGGCATGGCCCCAACCTACACAGACCAGCACGCTAGTGAACAAGTATTGGTCTCTCTCCCACGAACACACCTGCCTTCAGAAAACAAAGATCTTCCCTGTTGGCAACTGCAGCACCTGTGTTATCTTGACGTGTTGTTTTGGTCTCAGGAAAAGAGTGAAGATTTTAGCGCAAATAGAAAACCCTGACTGGGATTTGCATATGGTAGAGAGAACACAATCTCAATCCTATTTTGATGTACAAACAAGGCCTTTTCTTTTCTGTTCTTGCTATAAGCTAGATAAGAATCCTCTTCAACATTTCATATCTCTGGAGCTAACAGCACAATGTATCTTTCTGAAATTTTTCTTCCCGTTTACTTCTCCACAGAAAGAAATGTTTATTTCTAAAAGAAAAGAGCAAGTGTGGAGGTTCCTCAAAAAATTAAAAATAGACCTCCCTTATGACCCAGCAATAGCACTGCTAGGAATTTACCCAAGGGATACAGGAGTGCTGATGCACAGGGGCACTTGTACCCCAATGTTGACAGCAGCACTTTCAACAATAGCCAAATTCTGGAAAGAGCCTAAATGTCCATCAACTGATGAATGGATAAAGAAATTGTGTCTTATGTACACAATGGAATACTAGATGGCAATGAGAAAGAATGAAATCTGGCCCTTTGTAGCAACGTGGATGGAACTGGAGAGTGTTATGCTAAGTGAAATAAGCCATACAGAGAAAGACAGATACTATATGTTTTCACTCTTATGTGGATGCTGAGAAACTTAACAGAAGACCATGGGGGAGGGGAAGGAAAAAAAAAAGGGTTAGAGAGGGAGGGAGCGAAAACATAAGAGACTCTTAAAAACTGAAAACAAACTGAGGGTTGATGGGGGGTGGGAGGGAGGGGTGGGTGGGTGATGGGTATTGAGGAGGGCACCTGTTGGAATGAGCACAGGTTGTTGTATGGAAACCAATTTGACAATAAATTTCATATAAATAAATAAATAAATAAATAAATAAATAAATAAATAAATAAGATTTTTGCCACAATCATTACTATTATTCCCTGGCTTATTCTCAAGGGCCGAATGTTCTTTCTACCAATCTGCATTTTCTGGGGACCCAAAAAATAATGCTGTGTTGCTTTCCGATTATTCTAGCTTTCTGAATCCATGCTTCAAAGTGAAGGTATAACCTTATGTGCCTATTCAGTGATAATTAGAAAGCACATTTATTTCCCTTTTAATTGGTAGACTAGAGACATCCCATGGGGAGAGACATGAACAACCCAGAGAGTAAAACTATTTATACAAGGAAATCAACCCCTATAAATTAACAAGGAAATCAAATGAACTACAAAGAACTTCCTATGCTTCTCCGAGTTTTAAGGAAATAGTCCGTCCATCTGATACTAACCAAAGTCATAAATAAAATATTAGCAAATTGAATCCAGCACTAAGTTTAAAGAATGAAAACTGATGTCAGTGCCAGAATGGTTTCATATTAGGAAATGTATTAATATAATTAATTACATCAATATATGGAGAGGTAAGAGGAAATGAGGGTTTTGAGAACACGCGGGCAGTGTTCTGGAGCAGTGCAGGCCGGAGCTCTAATGGCAGGGGCTCTAGCAGTGAATCCGTTGAGGGACTGGGACGGAAGCTGCAGGGGAGTCTCTGGAGGCTTGGTATAAATGAGCACAGGGAAGAAAGAAATGGAGTGGTAACTTGAGGCAAGGGCCCAAGACACAAAGGATAGTGCATGTGTGTGTGTGCACTCGCGTGCACTTTAAGGTGGCAAATATTACAACACGTTTATAGCCTACAAAAAAGGAGCTACTGCAGAGGGAATATGTATGTAAATATTAGAAAAGGAAAGGAAAAGAGGTGAACTCTCTATCAGGGCATGGATGAGAACTGGCTGTGTAAGTGGTTACGAGCTCAGACTCTGGGAGCAAGACTTATGGCTTTGAATCCTCCATCATTTACTAGCTGTGTGACCTTGAACAACTTTCTTAACTTTTCCATAGCTTACATCCTCACCTGTATAATGAAAATAACAGTGATTCCCTCCTCACAGAATTACTATAAGGATTAAATGAATTAATATTTCTAAAATGCTGAGAATACTTCCGGGCATTGTGTTAAATAAGACAAATAAAGTCAATGTCTTCAACTAAGTACAGACTACTGTGCACTAATAAATATAATACTTGGTCCTACTAAGTACAGAACAGATATTATATTATATAACACACTAGGTACTATTTTTTTCTGACTGGGGACACAGAAGCATGGAAAAAAGGAACTGAGAGGCTGTCAGACAATCAGATAAAGAGTAGAGACTGGGAGCTGCTGATATCACCTACAATCAAAAAGGGGGTTCCATGGAATCATCCAGAAATCCCAAAGTTCCACTTTGTCCCAGAATGACCCTGGCCATAACACCAAGACAGAAGGGAGGAAGTATAATGGACAAAGGAGGCAGAGCAAACTGGAGGAGGGCCCAGATGAGGACAGAGTCTGAGAGAACGGAGCTCAAAATGGACCTTCATGCTTTGTTCTGTATACTTCAGTATTATCAGAACCTATAACAATGAAAATGTATTAATATAATATTTACTGTCTATAAAAAATAATATAGGGCAAGATGTTGCCATCAGGGAAAAATGATTAAAGGGTATATTACAGGGATATCCCTATATTATTTCTTACAACTGTGTGTGAATCTATACATACCTCAATAGAAATTTCAGTTAAAAAATAACAAAGAAGAGTGTGCATGAAAGAAACCCCTGCATTGTCTTCCTCACTCTGATTCTAGCCACCACTGCAGAGAGGGGCAGAGGACCATATATTTTATAGAGAGAAATTAAATCATGACAGAAAGCACATTTCTCTCTCAACATGTGACGATGCACAGGGGAAAAGGCTGGCAGACTGTCCCTCAAGGGCCTATCAGAATATCCTTCTCTTTAGTCTCCTTGCCATGGTCCATGGTATTTCTTCAGTTCTGCAGCTCAGAACTCTGGTGTTGTTGGTGTGTGAAGAACTAACCCAGCACTCAGAGGAGAACACACAGGAGCCAAATTTACAACATTTGCGAAAGAATCCACAATGCCAGCACATCCAGGTAGCTAAGGACACAGGTTTTGTAAAAAGCAACCTTGGGGGCACCTGGGTGGCTCAGTGGTTAAGCGTCCAACTTCAGCTCAGGTCGTGATCTCGTGGTTTGTGAGTTCAAGCCCCACATCATGCTCTTTGCTGACAGCTCACAGCCTGAAGCCTGCTTTAGATTCTCTGTCTCCCTCTCCCTCTGCCCCTCCCCTGCTCATGCTCTGACTCTGTCTTTCAATAATAAATAAACATTAAAAAAAATTTAAAAAAAAACAACCTTGGTATCTTGATATGTGGATCTTGAAAAACTTAACAGAAGACCATGGGGGAAGGGAAGGGGAAAAAAAATAGTTACAAACAGAAGGGAGGGAGGCAAACCATAAGAGACTCTTAAATACAGAGAAGAAACTGAGAGTTGATAGGGGATGGGAGAGAGGGGAAAGTGGGTGATGGGTATTGAGGAGGGTACTTGTTGGGATGACCACTGGGTGTTGTATGGAAGCCAATTTGACGATAAATTATATTTTAAAAAAACAAACAAGCCAAAAAGAAAGCAACCTTGGGTTCAAAATCTCTACTCTCACTTATTAACGGTGTGGCTCTGGGAAATCTTCCTTACCTCTCCAACCTGTGTTTTCTCATCTGGAATAATGAGAGTGTAACAGTATCACTGGAGTGCCTGGGTGGCTCAGTCGGTTAAGTGTCCGATTCTTGGTTTCAGCTCAGGTTGTGAGATCAAGGCCTCCATCAGCCTCTGAGTTGAGTGTACAGCCTGCTTGGGATTCTCTCTCTCTCTGCCCCTCCCTTCCCCTGCTCCTGCGCATGTGCTCTCTCTCTCTCAAAACAATAAATACACATTTTTTAAAAATAACAGTATGACCATATTTGGAAGATTAAATGTCACAGAAACTTCAAGATAAACCTAAAGGATTGAATAAGTACATTGAGGTCTACCCCTGCCTAAAACATTACTAAAATAATAGTTAAGGAATAAAACAAGTATGATATGCAAGGTCAAAGAGAATAGAGAGTAGACAAAAGGGGAGAGAGACGCTAATAATATTTTTTTATTTGGCTCAATAAATATATATTAATACTTTTAATTTTTTATATTTTTTAAAATTTACATCCAAATTAGTTAACATATTGTGCAACAATGATTTCAGGAGTAGATTCCTTAATGCCCCTTACCCATTTAGCCCATCCCCCCTCCCACAACCCCTCCAGTGACCCTCAGTTTGTTCTCCATATCTATGAGTCTCCTCTGTTTTGTCCCCCTCCCTGTTTTTATATTATTTTTGTTTCCCTTCCCTTATGTTCATCTGTTTTGTCTCTTAAAGTCCTCATATGAGTGAAGTCATATGATTTTTCTCTTTCTCTAATTTAACTTAGCATAATACCCTCCAGTTCCATCCATGTAGTTGCAAATGGCAAGATTTCATTCTTTTTGATTGACGACTAATACTCCATTGTATATATATATATACCACTTCTTCTTTCTCCATTCATCCATCGATGGACATTTGTGCTCTTTCCATACTTTAGCTATTGTTGATAGTGCTGCTATAAACATGGGGGTGCATGTGTCCCTTCGAAACAGCACACCTGTATCCCTTGGATAAATGCCTAGTAGTGCAATTGCTGGGTCTTAGGGTGGTTCTATTTTTAGTTTTTTGAGGAACCTCCATACTGTTTTCCATAGTGGCTGCACCAGCTTGCATTCCCACCAACAATGCAAAAGAGATCCTCTTTCTCTGCATCCTCACCAACATCTGTTGTTGCCTGAGTTGTTAATGTTAGCCATTCTGACAGGTGTCAGGTGGTATCGCATTGTGGTTTTGATCTGTATTTCCCTGATGATGAGTGATGTTGAGCATTTATTCATGTGTCGGTTGGCCATCTGGATGTCTTCCTTGGAGAAGTGTCTATTCATGTCTTCTGCCCATTTCTTCACTGGATTATTTGTTTTTTGGATGTTGAGTTTGATAAGTTCTTTATAGATTTTGGATACTAATCCTTTATCTGATATGTCATTTGCAAATATCTTCTCCCATTCTGTTGGTTGCCTTTTAGTCTTGCTGATTGTCTCCTTCACTGTGAAGAAGCTTTTTATTTTGATGAGGTCCCAGTAGTTCATTTTTGCTTTTGTTTCCCTTGCCTCCGGAGACATGGTAAGAAGTTGCTGCAGGCAAGATCAAAGAGGTTTTTGCCTGCTTTCTCCTAGAGGATTTTGATGGCTTCCTTACATTGAGGTCTTTCATCCATTTTGAGTTTATTTTTGTGTCTGGTATAAGAAAGTGGTCCAGGTTCATTCTTCTGCATGTCGCTGTCCAGTTTTCCCAGCACCACTTGCTGAAGAGACTTTCCTGCTTCATCAAAGATTAGTTGGCCATACACTTGTGGGTCCATTTCTGGGTTTTCTATTCTGTTCCATTGATCTGAGTGTCTGTTCTTGTGCCAGTACCATACTGTCTTGATGATTACAGCTTTGTAGTATAGCTTGAAGTCTGGGATTGTGAGGCCTCCTGCTTTGGTTTTCTTTATCAAGATCGCTTTGGCTATTTGGGGTCTTTTCTGGTTCCATACAAATTTTAGGATTATTTGTTCTAGCTCTGTGAACAATGCTGGTGTTACTTTGATAGGAATCGCGTTGAATACGTAGATTGCTTTGGGTAGTGTCGACATTTTAACAATATTTGTTCTTCCTATCCAGGATCATGGAATATTTTTCCATTTCTTTGTGTCTTCTTCAATTTCTTTCATAAGCTTTCTACAGTTTTCAGTGTATAGATTTTTCACCTCTTTGGCTAGATTTATTCCTAGGTATTTTATGGGTTTTTGGGCAACTGTAAATGGGATCGATTCCTTGATTTCTCTTTCTGTCGCTTCATTGTTGGTGTATAGGAATGCAACCGATTTCTGTGCATTGATTTTATATCCTGCAACCTTGCTGAATTCATGAGTCAGTTCTAGCAGTTTTTTGGTGGAATCTTTTGGGTTTTTCATATAGAGTATCATATCATCTTCGAAGCGTGAAAGTTTGACCTCCTCCTGGCCGATGTGGATGCCTTTTATTCCTTTGTGTTGCCTGATTGCAGAGGCTGACTTCCAATACTATGTTGAATAATAGTGGTGAGAGTGGACATCCCTGTCTTGTTCCTGACATTAGGGAGAAAGCTGTCAGTTTTTCCCCATTGAGGATGATATTAGCATTGGGTCATTCATATATGGCTTTTATGATCTGGAGGTATGCTCCTTCTATCCCTGCTTTCTTGAGGGTTTTTATCAAGAAAGGATGCTATATCTTGTCAAATGCTTTCTCTGCATCTATTGAGAGGATCATATGGTTCTTGTCCTTTCTTTTATTGATGTGACAAATCACATTAATTATTTTGTGAATATTGAACCAGCCCTGCATGCCAGGTATAAATCCTGCTTGGTCGTGTTGAATATTTTTTTTAATGTATTATTGGATCCGGTTGGCTAATATCTTGTTGAGGATTTTTGCATCCATGTTCATGAGGGAAATTGGTCTATAGTTCTCCTTTTTAGTGAACAAGATATATATTTTTAAATATAATTTATTGTCCAGTTGGCTAACATACAGTATATACATTGTACTCTCAGTTTTGGGGGTAGATTCCTGTGATTCATCACTTACATATAATACCTAGTGCTCATCCCAACAAGTGCCCTCTTCAATGTCCATTACCCATTTTCCTCTCTCCCCCACTCCCCACCCATCAACCCTCAGTTTGTTCTCTGTATTTAAGACTCTCTTATGGTTTTCCTCCCTCCCTCTTTGTTTGTAACTATTTTTTCCTCTTCCCTTCCCCCATGATCTTCTGTTAAGTTTCTCAAGATCCACATAAGAGTGAAAACATATGATACCTGTCTTTTTCTGCCTATTTCACTTAGCCTAATACCCTCCAGTTCCATCCACGTTGCTGCAAATGGCAGGATTTCATTCTTTCTCATTGCCACGTAGTATTTCACTGTATATATAAACCACATCTTCTTTATCCATTCATCGGTTGATGGACTGATAGAATATTGTTGAAGGAAAGTAACAAATCAGATTGAACAGAGGAAGGAGAAACCTAAAAGCATCTAGCCAGCTTTCCTTGCAAAATCAAAGTACAAAAGGATAAGAAGGAATTCTAGAAATTCAAAGTTCTCTTTTAAAATGTATAACTAAAACCTAAAGAAGGACAGCAACTTGTCCAAAGAGACACAGCAATTAGTGTCAGAGCCAGGACTAGAACCACTTCCTGACTCGAATCCTAGTGCATTGCCATCAGGCATTTCCCCTCCCTTGACTTGGTATCTAAGTGGGAGTTCCCAGTGTGTTGACCAAAGACAGCATTTTCTGTTTTTCTGAGTGTGTGTGACTTTAGGGAACTGAAGGAGGAAACGAGGGTCACTGAGATGGGAAGGAAGGGGAGTTTGGGAACCAGGAGGGGCGCCGGAGTACCTCCTATGGCCAACCAGAATTTTGCATTCTAGCTGTTTGATTTTTCCAAAAAGTATCTGCACAGGCAGAGAAGCAGTGCAGAATACAGCCACACGGAGGTTGCTCTTGATGTTTTGAAACTAATGGCGGCTCAGAATTAATTTGCTGCTTCTCTGGTCCCAGGTGACAGCGCTGATGGAAGCCTGAATGAAGTTCAGCAAATTAATCTTGAATATTTTATGGGTCCTGAATACTATATACACAGTATTCCTGATGTTGATTACTGTCTCAGTCAGTGCAGGGGGGATTTGTTTTATGATGATTTCAATTACAGATAACTGTTATACCCGGAATCACATATCAGCTGCTTGTAAACCAGAACGTGATATGAACACTGGCTGCCAAAAGCCAAGAGCTGCCCAGGACACACTTTTAATTTAAAGCTCATGATGAAATTACTCTGTTTCTAGAGAAAGAAGTTCCATTCCTCCCTTGTTTTGTGTGCTTTCCCATTGGTCCTGGCCCCGCTTGGGATCTGGAATTGTGCAGAAATGACAGGAATGCTGCTTTATGCTCCTTTCTGCTTTTCTACTGGGAATAAACGGCATTTGAATATTGCTGTTTTGTATGCAAGGTTGGGCTAAGGGAAATGACCCAGCAATCCTTACACCCTCAAGATGCATTCCTTGCCTTACATAATAGGTACCTGGTTTCCTGCAAGTGACCTGGATGCCTAAGTGTGATGCCCAGAAACACCAGGGAGCGCTGCAGAGAGACAAGGGACCTTCAGGCATGCATGCTGCCCACGTTAACAGGCCTTCTCCCTTGTCACACTCGGACATCTGAAAGCCCTCCTTCCTCTACTTAAGCTAACAGCATGTGTGTAGCCAAGGGCAGCGCTCTAAGCATCTCAATTTGAGACAGGCCAGGTGGCCAGCAACTGGCAATCCCACTCAGAGGCCTAAAGCATCACAGCTGGAAAGGAAGGGCACTAGCTAAGTCTGATTTGTGGTTCTACTAGGGGGAAAATGAGGTTCAGAGTGAGGCAAGGCACTCCTCCAACTCACAGAGAATTAGCTCACCTCAAAGTAGAATCTCAAAGCCTGACCTCGAAGTAGAATCAGACATCACTGCTCTGAGTTCAGCAGTAAGCTTAGAAACACCTTATTTCTGTTTTCTTACTGGTTTCTCACATCAGAGTCTCCAAAAAGGCAAAAGTTTATGAACTTGTTTTTATAATCACACCTCCTTCCAGCTCTTAATGTTTTCCACAAATGCTACATTGTCTTTTCTATCTTTTTAATGCTTATTTTTGAGAAAGAGAGAAAGAGAGAGAGAGCAAGCAGGAAAGGGGCAGAGAGAGAGGAAGACACAGGATCTGAAGCAGGCTCCAGGCTCTGAGCTGTCAGAACAGAAGCCAACACCAGGCTCACACTCACCGACCACGAGATCATGACCTGAGCCAAAGTAGGATGCCTAACCGACTGAGCCACAGGCACCTCTCTTTTCTGTTTTAATATCCTAGTGGTCAGCACTGCAATGACCTCACTCCACAAACCATGGTTTTCAGCATAACAGAGAC
Organism: Prionailurus viverrinus; assembly: GCF_022837055.1. Classification (NCBI taxonomy): domain Eukaryota; kingdom Metazoa; phylum Chordata; class Mammalia; order Carnivora; family Felidae; genus Prionailurus; species Prionailurus viverrinus. Next base: position 113,549,920 of record NC_062561.1, on the reverse strand, counting down.
ACAGAGAGCCAGTTCGATGACCTCCAGAATGAGCAAGTTTACAGAAAAAAAATCTGTTTTGCCTCATCTACTTGCACAGGTGTTACCATGTGCCCGTCCATCTTAACCTCTCAGCCTTTGTCTTTCTGGTCCTCCCTGTGTTCTCCATTCCTGAGCCTTGGCATGAATCACATACACCAATGTAATCTTAATTTGGAGTTTATGAATAGAAACAACGTATTGTTATTTATGGGGATCCCCACAGAAAAGACCAAGTCCATGTGCTCACCAGTCTGTGACTACCAAACAAGGGTACCATTTTTTTTTACACTCAAATTATTATAGCATAAGCCCCACTTATATAAATCCCTCTATCAAATCCCCAGCAACTTCACCGAGCACCTCCTCTGGAACCTGCTGTTCTGACCAGACCAGCCACTACTTCCTCCTGGCCTCTGCTGGTGACTACCCCAGTTTCTCAACTTCCAGGACAGGGCATTGTGCTTTCTCACTCCTCATGGCAGGCAGTGATGTTAACTTGCTCCCAAAGAGGTAACTACACACTCCTGGAACTGTTCTAAAGGCCCGCGGGCTGTTCTAAAGGCCCGCGGGCTCTACCTCACTCAGTATGCACATGGCAGCCAGTCCTTGCCGATCTGTTAGCCTGTCCCAGAAAGTGGGCCCAACTCAGAGCCTTTGGTAGGATGCTCCCAGCATCTTCACATCCATGACCTTTCTCACACCCTCTTCACTCAGCTCCAAATTAAGGAAGAAGTCCTTCCACACTCCCATCCAACACCAGCACCCTTCCTGCTCTAGGATTAACTTCTCAGGTTGACAGTGGAAACCCCAATTTCTTCAGGAGGAAACCCATAACCACACCCTGGAAAAGAAAGGCATAAAGGTCAACAGGAAATTTAGCAACATCTGGCCTTTTACCAGATTAAGTGACAGCATGAGATATGCCAGTGGTCCCCCTTCATCATCTCACCTCACCAGAAAGAGAGTTGAGGCCTGTGCCCCTACCCCCTTGTCTGCTTCGAGCTGCCCTTCTGCCATGAGCAGATGCTGGAGTGAGGAGACTCATGAGTTTTCTAGGAATAGACAAGGGCAGGCAAAATCCAGAGGCAGAAGCAAAACAAAATGAAAGAAAACAGGTCTCTACCTCCAAGGGACAAGACACACTGCCAGCACTGCCAGTTGCCTTTTCAGAACAAAACACTTAAAATCTCAGACTGCAGCATTTCCATCTTGTTCTTTGGTACATGTGGGGCTTCTCCAAGAAAAATGAGGGGGCTATTAATTGCTCTACATGTGCATGGCTGAAAGGGCCCACCTCAGTGAGATGGTCTTCCAAGAATTTTAGGAGGCTCTACTCCAAAGACAAATGGCAGTGTTCATCCAGAAATGATGAAATTGTCTTTAACTCCACAAATGGCAGAATTTCTAGCTTCTAAAAAAAAGTTTAGTGTCTGTCAGACTTCCTGCTGCATTCAGATGACACTCTCAATGCTGTCACACAGAGATCCCAACATGGATGCTTTCTAGGCTTTTTAATCCACAAGGGGTTGCTGGAAATGAAGCTATGCACTAAAAAAACATTTGTTTAACTTAAAAATGGGGTCACAAGGTGGCAGAAACACAGCAGGACCAAGTATGAAAGTGCAGTTTGGGTAAATTGGAGACTTTAAGAAAAAAACAGCATAATAAACTTGATGGCCCAATTTGGCAAATAAGTTCCTTGAAAATGCTCCATTTTTTTTCCCACATAAAAAAGCAGATTTCCAAAGCTTACTTAGCAGGAGATAGGGAGCAAGTATTCTACATTTACGTGTACTGCCAACAAAGAGAAAGATCAGGATTCGACGACCTTAGAAACATCAGAAGGACACTGGGGGCCCCACTTCCTCCCGCAGACTCTGTTGCCATTTCTCAGCGGATGCTGCCTTCCAAGTGGTCCCTGGGGTACTCAAAATGGCCTGGGGGCTAAGAAGTCGGCAGGGCTTCAGATGCTCTCAGATGGGGTCTGGTGGGGTCCAGTGGGGTCAGCACTGGGGTCCAGTGCTCCTTAGTCACCTCCCTTTAGACCAATCTCCAGCCCCCTGCTTGCCACAGGACACAGTCATAGTCAAACAGAGGCCCAAGCCAAGAAACAAGGGAGGAAGCCTTTCATAGTACAGGCATACCCGGTTTTACTATACTTTGCTCTATTGCACCTTGTAGATATTGTGTCGTTCACAAATGGAACATGTGCGGCAGCCCTGCATCAAGCAAGCTGTGTTTCTGAGAGCAAGAGCTCACTTCACATCCCCATGTCACCTTTGGGTAACTCTTGCAATACTTCAAACTCTTTTATTATTATCATATTTGTTATGGTGATCAGTGATCAGTGATTTTTGATGTTGCTATTGTAACTGTTTGGGGGCATCAGGAACCGTGCCCAAATAAGATGCTGAACTTCACTGATAAATGTATGTGTTATGACAGCTCCACCCACTAGTCCTTCCCCCTCTCTCTCCTTCTTGAGCCTCCCCTACTCCCCAAGACACAACAATATTGAAATTAGACCAATTAATAACGCTACAGTGGCCTTGAAGTGTTCCAGTGAAAGGAAGAGTTGCACACCTAACTTAAAATCAGAAGCTAAAAATGATTAAACTTAGTGAGGAAGGCATATCAAAAGTCAAGAGAGGCTGAAAGCTAGGCCTCTTGCACCACACAGTTAGCAAGTTGTGAATGCAAAAAAAAAGTTCCTGAAGGAAATTAAAAGTGCTACTCCGGTGAACACACAAATTATAAGAAAACATAACAGCCTTATTGCTGACGAAGAGAAAGTTTCAGTGGTCTGGACAGGAGACCAAACAGCCACAACATTCTCTGAAGCCAGAATCTAATGCAGGGCAAGACCCTAATTCCCTTCTATCTATGAAGGCTGAGAGAAGTGAGGAAGCTGCAGACGAAAAGTCTGAAGCTAGGAGAGGCTGGCTCATGAGGTTTAAGGAAGGAAGCCATCTCCATAATATAAAAGTCCACGTTGAAGCAGCAAGTACAGTCACAGGAGCTGTGGCAAGTTATCCAGAAGATCTTGCTCAGATGATTCATGAAAGTGGTTACACCAAACAACAGATTTTCAATGTAGACAAAATAGCCTTCTGTTGGAAAAAGATGCCATCTAGGACTTTCATAGTTAGAGAGGACTCAGAAAATGACACATGCTGGCTGAATGGGTTGTTCTTTAAGGAAGACGTTCAGAGCTAAACACCCATGACAGCTGGAAGAGGGATGGCTGATTTCTGAGATGCTCCTTCTGGCAGCAGATGAGAATGCTTTCCTTGGGATCCTTCAGAGGTGGGCAGGGGGAGCAAGGAGCAGGTCACTCTTCCCTTTCTCTTTTCTCCTGATTTTCTATGGGCCACAACTTACACTGATGGCTGCCTCATGAAGAGACAAGTGAAACACTACATAGAGAGAACTCAGCACGGCGAGTTCATAACAAGCCCCGACCCTAACCTGCCCATGTTCTAACATGTCCATTCATTCAGAGACTTCTTGCATTTCTTAAGCCCCACTGGTACCAAGTCTTATGGGGTCTTAGCCTTGGGGAAGTGCGAATATAAGAATCACCACAGACAAACTTCACAAACATTTATAAACATCCGGAAGATGACTTCAAGACACGCAACATCCAGCATAGCCAGAATGTTCTCCTTCTTGTGACACTAGGAATAACCACTGTCCTGGGTGTGTGGTTCCAGGCTCACCTTCATCCAACTCACTGGTGAATTTAACTTTGACCCTTTCTATTTGTGGATTTAGGTGCCTTCAGCTCCTGTCTGGAGGAAATGACTTGATGGGGTATAATATTCCAATAAAAAGTACACAAGGGAACATATGTTGGCTCTATAAATCAACAACCTCCAACGTGACCATTAAATGATTATTTCCTATTTTTCCTCAAAGAATCCACGATGAAGTTACCAACACCAGTGATAGAGGGTAAGGGTGGAAATTAGACCCTGAGGTAAATCAAACACTTTCTTCCTCTGCCTCGCTTGCCAATGTCACTAAATTTATTGATGGCATAATTGGAAAGTCTGGCTTTGAGCCAAGTGTTGCCTTCTGAATGAGAGGCAGGGGGTGGAGGAGCCATAAAATGTTAATTTCTCCACATGCAAGCTCAGGGCCACCTGTCCCATGCTCCTATGTCACATCAATCATCGCAGCCTCTAGTTCAACCAAGCGATAAGGCCTCTCTAGTAGATTCCTAGAAGAGGCATAACAAACACTGACCTCCCCTGGTGCCTACAGCTCTTGACTGTATAATTAACATTTACACTATGGGCCTGAAGTTATTTCCAATGCTCCAGAAATTCCATTTCAAAGACTGAGAAACTGAGTGCAGAATAAAGCAGAGGCCAGGCCCGCTAAGCCAACAGTTCCATAAGGACAGAGACCCCCATCTGTCACTGCTGAATCCCTAACCCACTGTTCGGTCCCTGGCCCTGAGCAAGAACACTACATATTCCTGGTCCCTTCCCCACTCTGTTTCCTTCACTTCTCTCCCTCCTACACCCACAGACACATGCAGGGAAACAGATACACAGAAACACTCATACAGTACACATACACACAAACAGATGGAGGCAGTTACACACACACACACACACACACACACACACACACACACACACACACACCTTTAACTTAATAACAAGGTTTAGGGATAGAATTACCATTACTTCTTTCATCAGTCTGACACTGCACTTTGCTGGTGAAAATCAAGCAATTTATACCAACGGGATCCTGTTTTATTTTATTAACTTCTCGGTTGCACTGGAAGAGTCATGGGAGTTTTTCTAGGTCAATCTCCTCCTTTTAAAGGTGGAAAAACTTAGGCCCACAAAGGGAAGGGAATTGCGTTAAATGAATTAGCCATGATCAGGAATGAATCTGGCCCTTTGTTTCCTAAGCTACACGGCCCTTAGGTCCTTCCAGTGATGGTTTTCAGCCACTGTGCCCAGCAGGGTTGACCTGATAGTGAAAGGCGCTGCCAGTTATGGACTGGCCCCCACTTGCTAGGCACGGAACCCAGCCTTTCACATGCATTACTTCAACTGCATCTTAGAGCTGAAGAAGTCAAAATTCAGGGAGGCAAAATATTCCATTGACCCATATGAAATTGATGATATTTGATCATTTTTGTCTAATAAAAATGGTAAGTTAACAATTTTCCCCAGACCTCAGAACAGTTAAGTGGCCAAGCCAAGTTGTGCCTCCAGAGCCCTTTCCCATTCATTGAAGTCTCCCTGTATGTATGACCAGGCTCCTCTGGCCCTCACACCTGCCTGCAGGCTAGGCCTGCTCTCTCTATCACCTTTCCTTGGCTGATCCTGATTGCTTTCTTTTCTACTTAGACTAATGTCAGACCTGCTGCCCTCTACTCTTTTCAATGCATCTCCATCACTGCTGACCTCTGTATTTTCTGATCTCCGCTCTCTTTACTTTGGAACTTTTCCTCTCTCATCAGATCTATGACCATCCCTCTGACTCTTTTTATCCATCAGCACTCTTGTCCCCACACTAAGCCTCTCCTATCCACACTGGTCAAGACAGCTTTTCACTTCTATTGTCTGTCCTTTTCCACATCTGGAGACTTCTAAGCATTTATTCCTAATATTTTTGCAGTTTACTTGGACCATGGGTACTTCCTTGGCCATTAAAAATATGTCCACAGGAGTTGTGATGTTCTTGCTCTCAAGAGGTGAAGCTTACCCCCCTCCTCCTGAGGATAAGCTGGAGTTAGTAATTGGCTTCTAACAAAGAGAATATCGCAGAAATGATGGCATGACACTTCACAGATTAGGTTATAAAAAGAATGTAGCTTCCAAGTGGATTCCCCACCCCACCCCCTACCTCATCCCTGCTCTAGGGGATGCCATGTCATTCATAGAGCTATGGACAGGTCCAAATCGCAGATCCTTGCCAACAGCCACATGAATGAGCCACATGAAGAGTGAACTCCCAGCCCCAGTTATGTCTCAGAGACTGCAGCCCTGGCCAAAAGCTTGGCCTGACAGATCCCAAGCCAGAACCACCCAGCTAAGTTGCTCCTGGGTTCTGCTCCACAAAAGCTATGAGATAATCAATGCTTGTTGCTTTACACTGCTGAGTGTGAGATAACTGAGCAACTAATACAGGCACCATTGGCCTTAAAAGACAGAAAGAGGCCACCCCCATATCAACAATCACATATCACAGTGGGCTTCTTTATTCATTTTCCCTAATTATTCCTGACACTGCTTCCTCAGCTGACCAACTTGCTCCCTTCCCAGTAACCTTCCTTGCCTGGCACCCTTTGCCTCCAAGAACTAAGCAAATGGGTATTTCCAGACCAACCTGTTTGGAGTTCTGCTTAGCTAAAAAGCAAACTAATGAAGAGTAAAACAACAACGAACTCTCCAAAGAGATAATGTACTTGTCTGACATGGGTATATGCTACTGCAAAATAACTTACAAAGCAACAGCAGCACTCAAAACATCTCACCGCTCTGTTCTCAGTCCCTGACTTTGAGTTACAAGATGAGAATTTTCCAGTCCACTAAAATGCATGCTGACATTAAAACTTGTCAGAGGGGTGACAGAGACAAAAGATGTGAATGTCTGAAAACTGAGTCCAGTTCTCAGGAGTGTGTCCCTTGCCCTGTGTGGGCAAATTATCTGAAACATTTACACAGAGATGAAATCCTACAACCATGAACACGAAAGGTCCCTCTGGGTTATTTGGTGGCCATGGGATTCTACTGAACAGAGGCTGATTTAACGTATGTAAACTTAGAAATCCTAGTGGGAACTCAGAGGTTTTCACCACAAGGAGTGCTACTGGGATAAGACAGTGTGTGCCTTCTTTAGGCCACGTATGCAGACTTACACAGTATGTTCTCTCATTCCCTTTGCTCCTCTTGCCCCATTCCTGTGTCATACTCCCTTATCTGGGTACTAAACCCTGAAGAGTTAGGGGCAGGTTTCATGACTTGTGGAGGTCTATTACATGGACCAAGGCATTATCCCTTCCTTGTTTGTGGCATGCTTACCAGCTCTCTCAATTGATTTGGAACAATACCATTTCTAACCTTTGAGTAATGGACACAAAAACCAAGCTGAATTTTCTAGCTGTTACACAAATATCCCATAGCAAATAGCATTGGTTATGGGTACCACCAATCATCCTTCTTGCTCTACTTGGTTCCCCAGCTCTGCCTACTTCTGATGCACGTCTTCAGTAATCCAGGACACTGGGTAGAAGCTGACATTAAAGATCTGCCCATCCTCAGAACCACCAGACCTAACCCTCTTGTAATAATAAGGGCACACTGAGAAATGCCCAGCTCTCAAGTTAAGCCTCTCCAGTTTGATAGAAACGAGGTCCTTGGCTACCAAGATTGAAAGCTGTCCTATAGGGGCACCTGGGTGGCGCAGTCAGTTAAGCGTCCGACTTCAGCCAGGTCACGATCTCGTGGTCCGGGAGTTCGAGCCCCGCGTCGGGCTCTGGGCTGATGGCTCAGAGCCTGGAGCCTGTTTCCGATTCTGTGTCTCCTTCCCTCTCTGCCCCTCCCCCGTTCATGCTCTGTCTCTCTCTGTCCCAAAAATAAATAAACGTTGAAAAAAAAAATTAAAAAAAAAAAAAAGCTGTCCTATAAAAAAGGTGGTATCATCTAAGGTAAGACATGGCTTAGAGATGGTCGTGTGAAGTGGATAAAAACAAACCTTAATTAAAGACAAAAATAAGTCTGTTAGATTTGCTTTTGAAATTATAGGTAGGGAATTTCAAAATATAGCCTATAAGGGCTTCCTCCACTCACCAATTACACTGACAGAATACATTTCTGAAGCAGCCAACTGGAAATGTAATACATATTACAAGAAAGAAAAATCAGCTTTCACCACTCATATTTGGTGATTTATTGTGTCCACACATGCTAAAGTATGAAAAAGAGTAAAATAATTTGAGATCAAAACCCGAAAACACAGGGATGCCTGGGTGGCTCAGTTGGTTAAGCATCCAACTTTGGTTTAGGTCATGATCTCACAGTTCATGGGTTCGAGCCCCGCTTAGGGCTCTGGGTCAACAGCCCAGAGCATGGAGACAACTTTGGATTCTGTGTCTCCTTTTCTCTCTGCCCTTCCCCTGCTTGTGCTCTGTCTCCCTCTCTCAAAAATAAAATAAGCATTACATTTTTTTTAATGAAAACACAAAGGTAGATGAAAAGAAAAGCAACTGGGCCTATATCAGGGACACCCTTTATTGTTCTACCTGTCAGCAAACTCTGGGACCTAGCTATAGTACTTCGGTTTTGTTGTATAACCTCTGTGTGACTCAGTCTCATGACCTATAAGGTGGAGAACTAGTAGAATCTTCTTTATAGGATTATTATGAGGATTAAATGAAATCACATATAGAACAATTCCTGGCACAGAGGAACCATTCGATAAATATTACCAATTATTGTTGCTATTACTTCTATTATCATCCCATTCTGTCTTTGTAAGTAGATCCACATGGCAAAGCCACATCATAAAAGCACAGCATGGCTTGGTAAACAAGCATCCACATATTATGCTGAATCCAGTGTCTATTGGCATCATCCAAGATGCATGGTGCTCCCATCTATATTATATACAGAAGGTTTTACCAGTAGAGTCAGAATTTTCTAAACCAACTGCCCAAAGCTCCCTCCATTCTGGTCAGATGAGCACTACTTATGCAACATTTTATAGCTTTCCTCTGCCTTTCTCATTCTTATTTGATAAGTCAAATGTTCCAGACAGTCTTTCTGAATGGAAGACCACTGTTTCTCCTCCAGGTCTCTTAATCTCTGTTTGGACCAGTATGCATTAATTGTAACTTTCACCTCTCAAAGCGTTCTCTTACTTCCTTCACTTCCCAGTCCATGGTGGGTGCTATTGCCCCCGAGAATTTATTATCTTTTTTTCTGACAAATATTTTGTCCACTCAAAAAAATTAGGGGAATCTAGAATTATCCAAAGAATTCAGTTTAGATACTCCATTAGTTCCTAGTAATCTGGTAAAATATTCTCCTTTCTGAATATGATGAAGGCAATTTGCCCTGACATTTAATATTGTTGTTTATTTCTATTTAAAATTCAAGGAAAAGGAGATCAGCCACAAGTATAAGGTGACTTATAGTCCCATTCTGATAGACTGATAGACTATAGAAATTATAGTCATGATTATACATAATTCTGCTAGAGTTTGTGTTTGCCTAGGCTGATCATGGGATATTACAGTATAACTGCCCAAGAGGCCACATTTAAGACTAGCCATAGCAAATGAACAACATCGGTAATAATAGTTTTCATTATTTTTTCTAAAGATATTTTTCATTAATTTTTTTAAACTGTCCAATAAACAAATAGATGATCCTACTTAATTATATCTAAGGGTTACTTCAAACCAGACCAGGTTTCCATACCAATTATAGGCAATGAATCCACTTACTTTGAAATGTTATTTTAACATAAACATAATTGGTTTGGTCAAAGTTTCCTGGGTAATACTAAAGGAGATCTTTCTGTGTACAAGAGATGCTTCATATACTATACCATTAGATATTCACAACAAACCTTTGAGGTACATACTATGTTGATGAGGCATAGATATTGGTATCATTACCTTACCAAAGGACAAGAACTAGTAAGAGATACAGCTGAGGTTTTTTTTTTTTTTTTGAGCCATAACTCAAAAGCAGAAGCCACTTTAGCTATTTCAAGTAAAGAGGGATTTAATATAAGGATAACCATCTACAGAAGAATTAATAGTACACTTTTACCAATTGAAGGTACAGACATCTTCATATCAAATTATAGTAGACATATTTCAAGAATTTATCCCTACCTCAAAATTAGATCCATCACTATATCTCATTATTTACAATATTAATAAAGAAACATATGTATTACTATAACATGAATTTATTATTTAATACGTTTTCACAGCCAATATAATTGGTTTCCTATAAAATCTTTTGTTTTTTATTTTAATCATTTAAAACCATTATTTGAAAACAGGTCCATGAACTTCACCAGATGCTGAAAGGTCTGGGACACAGAAATATTAATTTCCCTTGGCCTAGAAGGAAAGGGCTGATTCCTGGAATCAACACACAGAATATGGAATCTCAACTCCTTTCTATCAAACTCCATTATCTTTGCCTTAATCATCACACTCTACTGGTCTTTCAGAGTGACAGCAATCCTTTTAGGTATTTTGAACACGATCAAAAACCTGAGTGATCCCAGCTTGTTTCACACTGATGCAGCCTTGGGAATCCCCAGTGAACACTGGAGGAGTAGTTTTTTTTTCATCCATAAGATCAGTCCTTTTCAGGCAGGTCACGGCGGCGGGGGGGGGGGGGGGGGGGTAGGTGGTGGTGTCATCTTCTACCATCTTTGAAAAATTTCATTCTATTTCCCCACGCACTGCTTCATATTTGCAAGGTACCTCTTCCAGTGACTTCACTAAGGTATCTCAGAACTACACTGCTGACTCCTGTTTTCATCAGGCAGAGTAATGACGTGTGCAAAGATTAAATGTTAGGGTGCTCAGAGGAAGAAATAAAGGTGTTACCCTAAGACTTCTTCCATGAGACATTCAACTCAAAATGCATGTGTGTGGTATTTTCTTTGCTGACAGGGCTTCCATCTGTGAGTATAGCTAAAAATATGGATGAGCTGTTTGTCCTCATTCAACTGAGAAAGACGGAATTAGAAGAGACCTCATTTAACAGATGAAGAGACCAAGAAACATATTCTATCGTGATTAAGGACTCAACTGTACAGTCAAATAGACTTGGCCTTGAACCCCAACTTCTCATGCTATTTGTGTGACAGTGCACACAGATCCTGGTTACAGAGACGCTTAATCACAGGTTCATCATCTGTGAAGTGGGGGAATTTACTTCTCAAGATACTTTTTTTTATATTAAGTGACATAAAACACATGAGATGACTAGCACGCACAATGAATATTATTAGCACAAACAGAGACAAGACTACTCAAGGTCATAAAATGCAGAGCCTTGTCTGAGATGCAGGCTCCTGGCTCTTTCTGCAGTGTTCTTTTCTGCATGAAGACCTTCTGTGTGATGGTTTTTCTTTCCTCTAAGACTTGGCTAGGCAGCTGGTGAACTGCATGGCCCTATTCTAGGTTGCACCCAGAGAAGGAAAGCTGTAAAAACACGTTTACATAAGAGAAACTCCATAAGCAAGACCTGCTTCTTCCATCATCACAAAATGAAAGAATAATAGTAGCCAGCCAAAGACATGCATCAAGGGAGCTTTTAATCTTGTACGTGCTAATAATCAGATTTCTGGACTGTGAGCTGCATCTGAGAAATTGACTGCTCTCTTTTCACATCTCTGAGATCCATCTGTAGCACATGCTCAGCCAAGGCTTCTGTTCAAATCATAATCATCTTTGGCAAACTCATTTCCAGGTGATTCAACAGATTTCTGCGAGATGACATGTTCCAAAGTTGTCCTGTCACTCACAAGGGACTCCTTTTACCACCCACTTATCTGCCCAGACTCAAAGGACAGTACCTCCAATGCAGCCCAGTACTCAGGGACTCACAGTATAGGAGAGAACACGTGCAAACAGGCCACGACCCCATAAACCGAGGATTCTGGGGGAACATATGGCAGGAGCTCTTATCTTAATGGAAGAGGCAGTTAGAGAGAGCTACCTGGAGGAAGTCACTTAAGTTGAAGAGGAGCTCAGCAGGTGAAGAAAAAGATTTAAAAACTCGCCAGGCAAATAAAACAGCATATTCCAAGGTCCAGGGGGAGAGAAGCAGAGTGAACTTGAGAAAGTGAAAAAAATATACCCTGTGAGATTTTGGGATTGGTTGGCATTCAATAAAATCTTGCACCTTGGGTTGAGAAAATTTATCTTCCCTAACACCTTGATACACAAAGTTGTTTATGCTACACTGAGATGGAGTCACTGTTTTTCCAAATGGAAGGATCATCTTGGTAAACCTCTAGCTCCAAGCTGGCAAGGCAGTGGTGAGCACCCAATAGCTTCTGGGGTTTGTGTAAGACACAGCAAGGGCCTTAACAAAGACCCTGTGGGCTGGGCCTGGCAGCTGGGCTGGCATCGCTGTACGTTTACCTACCACACAATGAGAATGACTCATGCAGGAAAAAGACAGCATTCCTACTGATAGAGCCACTAAGAGACTCCATACTGGATGGTCTGAGGAGAGGATTTCCACTGGGCATTCCACTTAGTCTCTCAAGCTCATGATAGCCAAAGGAAGAGAGCCAGTCACTCTGAGGGTTCAGTTCTGGTTGAGTCAGCGTAGGGTGTCAGTTTGCCTGGAACTCCGGTCTTCTGGGAACATCAGGCTTTCCATGCTAAATCCAAGAAAAGTGCCAGATGAAGAAAGACAAACTGGTCATCTCACTTTAACCCACTGCAAGTGCACCAACTCTGTGCTGGGCCCCAGGCGAGATGCTGAGGATATGGAGATGGATAAGACATGATTCCTGCTCTTAAGAACGTCTCACAGCACAATTAATGGAAAAGACAAACATGTAACCAAAATAAATCCTGAGACCTCCACATACACCTGTCATGTTAAAGGGGTGAATTCAAAGAAGTACAACAACTAAAAGTAATTAAAATGCAATTCTAAGTTCTATCTCTCAAAGAATATCAAAGGAGTGTAATTCATCACCCATGTTCTTTTTTTTATCTCCCCCCTTCTCTTCATCTCATCTCCAAATTTCTCTGAAGCTCAACGTGTCTGAGCCTCTGGGGCCAACCTCGCACTAAGCTCCCTCCCAAGGCTTCCTTGGCCCCTACTTACGAGGGGTCTTCTTCCTTCTCTGTTCCCTCAGCATGTACGACTTCCCTGCCAGAAGTGGTTGCTGTGACACAATCTCCTCCGGGACCCTCCCAGGAAGGCTGCGGATGCAGTGATCGCACAACCTCAGTCTTCTCTACCCAGAGAGGAACAGAGCAGGTGTTTTCTCACGTGACTTCTTTTCCGGCAAGAACTTCTCCACCTCAGGTCACTCACATGAGCACATCATTTCCAACTGCTCTGGTGAGGGCCATACTGAGGACAATGTGTGTACAGGGAGGTGTACAACCACACAGGGGGGCGCTTAGCTCAAGAACAAAGCAGGAACTAGGTCGCTGGAATGGAAGCAGACTCTGTCCAGAAGCTTTGGGGTTTCCCCCTATGGCAGACCCGGAGGAACTCTAGCTGTGGAGGAAGGGGGGTCCTTTAAGGCTGCACCTATTCAACCCACAAGCAAATGAGCTTGAACACAAAGTAAAATGTACATACCAAGCTCGTGGTGCTCTATTTTCTGAAACACTTAAAAATAGGTTCTTAGAGGGGAAACAGGGAATAGAGATAGCCAGGTCTTGAGGGAACCGTCTATTTGGTCACTAGACATGTGGATTAATTTTGCCCTGAAAGAAAGGCAGAACCTCACTATAGTAAGTGCTAGCAACATATTGGTTGGGGTGCGGGGGGTGGGAGGGAGCTTCTGCACTGTACTTCATAATTGTGCCTTCATGGTCCTTTAACTTTGTCCTCTAAAGAACATCACTAAAATCATGAGGCTGTACAGACTGATATAAGGCCAGATTGCCTTGGTTAGAACACTGACTAGCTGCAGGATCTTGAAGAAGTTATTTCATCTCTCTGTGCCTCAGTTTCCACCTCTGGAAAACAAAGACAATCACATTATCTACCTCATAAGGTTGCTAAGAATATTAAGCAAGATAATATCTCGAAAGTATTTACAATAGTGCCTGGTACGTAAAAAGCATCACATAAGAATTTGTTAAATGACATGATCATTTTCAGTACCATTTAACTTGTACTTAATTTGTGCCAGGTACTATTCTCACAACAGTTCTGAAGGGCAGGCAGTTTTAAATTGCCTCTGGCATATAGCCAGGGAAACTGAGGCTCAAAAAGTAACTCACCAACATCACACAATTGATAAATGGCAAAGTCAGAAGCTAAATCCAGGTCTGTCTGGCATCAAAACCCATCCTGTGGACTCTTTTGCTTTCCTGACTCCCCAAATCAAGTTTTAGAAAACTTTCCCTCCAAAAGTTTGTTGAAGACCTCCCTCTGCACCCAATTCCATCAGATATCCAGAGCCAGACTTGGAAGAACCTCTGGGAACTGCAGTTTACCCAGGGAGAGACACAGCCATGGGCAGGGCCAGCTCCCACCTGGTCCCTGGTAGGTGGGGTCTCAAGCCAAACTTTACTGCCTGATGATCAGCACATGCGCACATGTGTGCACGCGTACACACACACACACACACACACACACACACACACACACACAATTTCAGTGCCTGTGTGGGAGCCAGCACTGTCATTTCTACCAAAACAAGCTGCTCCTTTCCAGCCTCTCTGCTAATTACACTCAGGAGAGCACCTCCTTGAGAATACACTCCCATCTTTGCTGTCAAGGGACCCAAAGGAAACCTCAGATCCCCAGAGCTGTTCCCTTCAGACTAGTCCTCCTTTCCCAGGGGAGGAGCAAGACTTTTGACTCTGGGGGTAACCTGGAGGAGAGGCTCAGGCAGGACAAAGGCAAGGTGAATTCCCCCAACCTAACGCCATAGCTGTGTCTGCAGATCAATAGTAAGAACAGTAAATATGACAGCGATGACCGTGGAAATAGGAACTAACATGAACAGAAAGAGTTACTGCATACAAGGAGCTATTATAGGCAACTCACACACATCATCTCTTATACTGTTCACAACAACCCAAGACAATATTAATGACCCTGTCTGTAAATGCGAAGATGAGACCCAGAAATGAGAAGTTATTTGCCCAAGACCCCACAGCTAGTGAGTGTCAGAGCAGGGGAGAAGGTGCATGTCACCTGACTTATGAGACCATAAGTCTTTCCCCTGCTTGAGGAGACATGGACTGAGGTCCCCATAAGGCCATTTCCCTCTTGAGGCTCTGAGGATCCATCTTCTCAGCAAAAGGCTTTGTTTCTCTGCCCCACCCACGTACCTGTCCCACGCCTTCTCCTGCCAAACTGAAACTGCCTAAGAATTCTCCAGAGCGCATGTGACCAAACCAAATAATGTTTCAGAGATAATTTACATAAATAAACGATTCTGTTCCAAGGTGAGAGACTGTATCAAAGCTTTCCCTGGGGAACATTAGGCTGGCTTTGCAAGCTCAGCAATCAGGCAGGATCCTGCTGCTCTGTACGATGCCTGCCTCTCTTCCTAAGTGATTTTGGCCATCACCCAAATGGGCCCCATCAGGGCATCTGTACTTTTCTGTGGACCTGGGCCTAGAGGGATGTCCCTAGGATAGCTTACACCCTCTGCTTCCTTCCACACAACCTCGGCCTATGTTGCAAACTCCCCTGCTCGTTTTTAAGCTGCTCTACACTGAGAGGTTTCTACCCAGAGCTTTCCTGGAGGTACTGAGACAGGCATTCATGACAAGTGCCCCCCTCTGCCTGGTATGTTTGCAGTTGGAGGGTCCAGCTCAGTCCCACGATCTATCCCCTTGGTGATGGCCATGAGCAGCTGTCTATGATAGGCCAGATCATTCCTCCAAAAGAGTGCACTTGGGTATGGGAACAACTCTTCACAAAGTTTCTCAGCTGATGGAGCCATGGTTGGCTGAGGCTTAGCCTCCTCCTCTCCCCTGGAGCTGATACCTCCAAATTCTTCCTCACCCTCCTAGGATGTCTCCAGGTTGTGTGGGTTTTATGGCTAAGAGCAAGCTCTGATTCCAGTGAGGCTATGTGCTAGTTACATGACCTCAAAAAAAGTTGCTTAGCCTCTCTGGACCTTGGTTTCTTCACCTATAAAAGAGAAATGATGTAACACCTAACCCCAAAGAGCTGCTATAATGGCCATGTGATTTAATGCACACAAAGAAATTAGCACAAACCTGGAACAGAATTAGCATCAAAAAACTGGTAATTGTCCATTCCATGTTGGGTGGTAACAGCCCAATGTACCAACCTCCTCACATAGGCTGGGGACTTGGAAGTCTTTGTTTCCATTACTCTGCCTCCTGGGCCTCTACATGTGGGGTATACAGATACGTCAGTCCCAGTACATCCACAAAGAACCCTCTTCTTTTCCCCAAATTAGCATTAACACATGAGACCTTCGCAATCTAGTCTACTCCCTTACCTGACACATATAACTTTAACTCTCACTCCACAGGACTAGCTATACATTTCCAAAAAGAAAATAGTGTAAAAAAACAAAAGAAAGAAAAGAAAATAGTGTATTTCATGCCTCTGTATCTTTGTATGGATTTTTCCTATGTCTGGTATCCCTTTGCCTACTTTTTGGGACTTGCTTGTTCCTATTTCTTTCCATATAAGCATCACCTTCTCTGAAAGCCTTCCTTGACATGCCTTCCACCCAAGCTGGAGCAGGTGACTTCTTATGAGTTTCCATAGGCCCTTGTCCTTTTCCCATCATTGCCAATATCACATTGAATCAGAACGGCCAGTGTAGCAGGTAAGTATCTCAGCCTACAATCTAAATGTACACAAGGAACACCTTTCCTTTGATGCTCAAAAACTGAACTTAATTTCTACTGGAGCTTCCAAATCATAATCTCAGTCACTTCAAGTAGTATTAGTGACCTTAACATATTCTCAGCCAATTTGGTGGCACCCTCAACACCCGTATCTTCCCCAGTTTGATTCTGGGCTCTGAGGGCCTCAAAGAGAATTGAGGCACGGGCAGGGTGGGGAGAGAGATGGATGGAGCACTGCTCTTCAGGGATCATCATTAATTTATGCTGGCATCTGCAGAGATATAGCCCATCCCCTTCTGATCCTCCACTATCTATCTAAAGAGGTCTTACCTCTGCTCCATCATTTGCCCCTCATGTCCAATACTATATCTGGTTATTTATGTTTCTGTCTGGGCACATGGGAATCACATTCTGTGCTCTTAGAAGCTGTCTCAAGGCCACCTACCCTACACACTCCACATACTCCTCTCCATTGCCACTATATGTCAAGATAAATGAAGAACAACTCAAGAATTCTTGCCATCCTTCCAGGCTCCCTCAAGAAAGTTAAGTGTAGATATCCTCCATCCACGGTGTGCCAAACCTACCTGAATACACTGTCAACTGTCCCACCCCGCCTCCCTAGAGCTCATCCCTGAGAGTTATGGAACCCCTTTTAAGGGAAAAGTGCCAATGTGCATTTCTTTTTCCCCCCAATGTACATTTCTATTGCATTCCATCCAATTCTCCTCCTTTAACCTAGATTATCCTTACATTTTATGGATCAGGAAAAAAAACCCCAAACTCTGATTAGTCTTTATAGTCCCTGAGTCTCTTCAAGGCAAAGATTTTTGGAGTCTCAAATCCCTAAGCTTTTAGAAGTCACAAGTCTTTCCTCTCAAACTATTATCTGTGTCTTGAGTTTTCAAACATATTTTGAAACTTCAAAGCCAAGCCTTGACCCCTTGAGACTCATACCTTTCTGTGTTCTGTTGTCAAAGTCCTTCCCAAAGCCAAGAATGCTTTACGGTCTAGTTTGAATAGGGAATGTGCCACAGGATTCCCCCCGACCCCCGCCACCCTGCAAAATGCAATAAACCAAATACAACAGTAAATGCATCAAAATAGTATCTCACTATCTCTTGACTTGTCTGATTCTCTACCAGACTGTGATCTCTGAAAGCAATTATTTCATTTCTTTGACTAATACCATGTGCTGAATAAGTTGTAGCTGAATAAATAAACAAAACATTGATTTCTGTTCATAGCATTTGAGATTTCAAGAAATAAACAATATAGTGGACTATTAAATACAGTATATATAAGCACCACAAAGAAAGCAAAACACCCTGGATCGGAATGGTAGAGCCAGCAGAATGGCTAATCTTGATTCTTCCACCCAGTGTTTACTAAGCTGTTACTATGAGTCAGACACGGTTACATACATGATCTCCCTTGATTCCATCTTAGCAATGAGAATGTGTAATCTTTTAGGGAATGAGATTCCTAGTGGTCATGGCCCTGTTTTTCCACTAGAAAATGGGAAGGCTCTCCTTCCCCCATAATAGCCACCAAGTGTACTATAAAGTGAGATGGAGAGCTCAGAGGTCACAGAAAACGAGCATCTTTCTTGGCACCTGTGGCTCTGACCTCATTAGATCTGCAAGTGAAAAATCAGCAAACATATTTATCATTTCGTTTCATGTTTGTATTATCAGCTCTTGCACTGAGATAAATTCATGGAAGTTAATATGGGGAAACTAGCAATAAGCTCAGGAAGGCTCTTAGAAACCTCATATTGCATTTGCCCGGAGGCTCATAATTTGACTTTCAATCAACACAGCTGAAATACGTGGCATGAAAATTTTATCGCAAAAGGGTAATGTGTGTGTCAGAAAGTAACCTCCTTTCTGAGTTAATTATTTGCTTTTAAAGGGAAAATAATATTGCAATGTAAATCACAGGTGCATTGTTCCTCGGATTCTGGCTGGAGTCTGGAGATGACTACGCTCTCTAAAATCCCATGCAGTCACTGATTCAGGTTCATCCTAAAGCTATTGCTGTCTAGCTGTATTACCAAATCAGAAACTAGGAAGGAGGCAATTGGGTGCAAGGGAATAACCACTAGACTTAGACAAAAAACTTAAACTCAGCCTTACTCACTTTCTAAGTCACTCATGACCCTGACCCTGACCCTGTTTTCCCATCTCTCTCCTGGAGATAATAGTATGGACTCTGTCTATGGCGCACAGTCGCTGTGGGGACCAAACCAGCTGCTACATGTGAAAGAGCTTTGCGCACTGTGAAACATCGTGCCCTGTGAAAGGAGAGAAGGCAACCCAGCTAACAGACTGATGCTTCCTTACCCTCTTGTAGGAATTTGACAATAACAGCTTGCACTCCTGAAGTGATCACTTGGTACAAACAGGGTACTAAGTGATTACAAATATTAACTCATTTAATCCTCAAACAACCCAACATGGCAGGTTCTATTATCATTCCCATTTATACACATGGAAATGGAGTCAAGGAGAGGCTAAGTCCCTGGCCATCTGGCTCCAGAATCTCTGCTCTTCCTCCCCTGGGTAAGGATGTCTTCCTCTCTCCCAGGCTCCCCTCAGATGTCTTCATCTTTGATCCCGCTATAAAGCCATACTTCTTTGGTCCATAAAATAGCTAAAAGAATCTAAATATATTTCTTGAGGACAAAGTCTGCCTTGGGATCTGCTGCTCCTTCCCCCCTTAGTAATGTATTTATGTATCCTGTAGAGAGGTAACTTCTGCTTGCTGGTCTACCTTCTGCCCTCTGAGGTCATGCAGAGCAGTGAGCCATTCTTAAAAACCAAATATCTCAGACTCTTCAACTCTTTATCCCATCGGACATTCCTAGGACTTTTCCAGATGCTCACTATCCACTTCTGCATTCCTCTGATTTTGTCCCCTAGAACTGGAATGTCCACAATTGCACATATAGCCTCAAGGGTGGTCTGTCCAGACAGAGGTCAGGACTACACAATCACACACCAAACACAGCTAAAATTCATGCTCAGTTGTCCCACACTGCCATAGCTACCCAAGCTCAGTTTCCCTCCAGCCTGGGGTCTGAAGTCCCTAAGGTATGGAAGCTCTTTCTGGGAGAGAACAAACTTCCTGACTGAGAAAGACTCAGCCAATTCCATCACCCCAGAGACTGATGAT
Organism: Prionailurus viverrinus; assembly: GCF_022837055.1. Classification (NCBI taxonomy): domain Eukaryota; kingdom Metazoa; phylum Chordata; class Mammalia; order Carnivora; family Felidae; genus Prionailurus; species Prionailurus viverrinus. The sequence continues at coordinate 113,530,173 of NC_062561.1, read as the reverse complement.
TATGTGTTTATATTATCTTGCTCCTCACCTTCCACAACCTTCTCGATTCTTCTTCTCATTCTTCTTCCCTAAAGCTCCCTTTTTTCAGCTTCTCTAATCATTTATTAATTAATCCATTCAACAAATATTTATGAAGACTCCACTAAATAACTGCTACTCCAGAACCTGGCATCATAAAACATGAGAACTCTTTGGTGGTTCCAAATAACATGGAGATGAAATGTATTCTTTGAAGTCTTTTGGGAATTTTAATAGATCTGATTTTTTTTTTCAGTCACTCTCTCTGCTTACACAGATATGACTCTGCCTTTGCTTACAGTAGGTGTTAAATAAGTGCTTGCAGAGTTTAATTAAAAGTGCATATCTGTACAATGTACATACGTATGATGATCTGTGACATGTCCAAACACCTGTTGCAAAGAAAGCAACCGAGAGGCGTATCCACCTTACCTTGTGGGTTTTGACATTTATGCTTTCATCTTGCATCTGCATTCAAAGAGCAGAGGTGTTGTTAAGTCTGTCTATATTTATAAAGAGTTAGCAATTATGAAATATTTTCTTGGGCCTTGACTTTTACGTAGAATTTTTCACTCCCTTTACGTACTGTATTGCTTATCTATTGATGCGTCCCAAGCCACTTCAGGAGTCAGTGGCTTAAACAACAGCCATTTCACTGCTTAGAGTGTGGGTTGGCCAGGCTCAGTGTGTATGGCTTACGTTTGCTCTACACGGAGTCAGCTAGGATGACTGAACTAGCAACAGAAACCCAAGAAAGCCCCATCTACTTGGTGCTGGCCATGGGCTTGGGTGCCTTGGTTCTCCTCTAGGTGACCTGCCTCTCCACTTGGCCTCCCTGGAGCAAGATCACCTGGATTTCTTTACAGGGTGGGCTGGGTTTTAAATAGACAGAAGCTACATGGCCTCTTAACATCTGGGCTGCCAAATACTAGAACATCATAACTACTATGTTGTCTTTCCCAAAACGAGTCACAGGGTCAGTCCAGATTCAAGGGAGGGAAAAAAAAACCCCACGAAGCAATGGGTGAAATGGCAAAGTCACATTGCAAGACACCAAAAAGACATAATTCACCAGATGCTATTTTAAAGAATCTGCCACATGCAGGCTTTCCAAATGGATGGAATGATGTCATTCAGATGAGAACAGGAGGGTCTCTCCCTCCCAAATTTTATTAAGAAGTGACCTGCAGTGTTTCACCACGCCCAAGTATGCTTACCAGGATCAAAGCAGCCCACAAGGAGGACCAATATGAATGAAGGTGGTCCTCCTTGGGGTACGCTTTGAATCTAGTGGGAAAGGTTTAGTTGAAATGGAGACTATTCAAATCCCAGTGCATGGTCTTGCAGTCTGAAAGACCCAGGTTCAAATCCCAGTTTACCAGTTGCCAGTTCTGAGAAACTTCTCAATCTCTATGAGCCTTTTTCTTCCCCAATAAAAAAGTGGACACAACATTACGAGGGGCCTCACAAAGGATTTTGTGAGAATTAAATAAAGTGTTTCAGGTAAAGTGCTTAGCACAGGACCTGATAAAGAGTGAGCATTTAATAAACAATAGATCCCATTTCACCTGGAACAAAAGCTTTTCCTCTAGGGAACACGTTCCTCCTATTTCCAGAAGCCTGGTGTTAGAAGGTAAGCTGGGCTCTCCTTGGCTGGAAGGAGGAGTGAAAATCAAAATACTGAACAACTCTCCATGTTGCCCTGGACTAGCCAGTGAGACCTGAGGCCAGTCTTAGGGCCCTGCGGTCTTAGCACTAACTCTTCAGTTGCTGGACTAGGGGGCCAGGGGGGTTGGGCACCTGAGACAGGCCATGGCAAGCAGTGTGGCAGAGGAGGGAGGCCATGAAGAGTTTGTAGCAGTTGCAATTGACCAATAAGTACAGAAATATTTCAACGTCATAACTCCACGTATGGCCATATGGGTATGGGCCAGCTAAAACAATGGCCCCCGTCTAGGACAAGAAGTGCCAAGGTCTCTCTTCTGCAGGTGATTTGATTAGTGCAACCAGACTGGAGGAGAGAAGCCAAAATTTCATCCCTCTTGTCTGAAGAAGTGAGGCTGAAAAAGCAATGGATACTCAGCAATGAGTCAAACCAGGGAACAAAAGTACAAACCTACAAGTTTGTCAGAATCCAGCTGCATCCAAGAGCCTGGCAGCCAGCAACAGGAGATAAACAGTAGCAGAGAAACAAGGGAAGATGAGCATCAGAGGGAGTAGGACACCAAGTGTGCAACTATGAGTCTCCAGAAGCTAGGTCAGCCAAAGAGGTTGAGCTCTTTAAACTGAGTAGATGGAAGGAGAAGGGAGAGTTCCTTGGAAATGTCCACAACTGCTGCTAAGTCCAAAGGTCCATGGTTAGTGCTGTGAGGGCCCAGAAAGTGAGACTGCCCTTGCCTTTGAGGGGCCTGTGTGTACAGTGACATGAGAGCTCACTGCCCAGGCCTTAAGTGGGGGCATCCAGTGAGGCCAGTGACTGCAATGATGAGAAGCAAGAGGTTGGAGGGTGGACTTCAGAAAGAAGGGACAGGACGAAGAACATGAACATGCTGTTAGCAAGAACCTGGTACGTGTGTGAGGGAACCTGCCCTGGCTAAGCCTTGAAGGCTGGGAAAATGGGACAGCTTTGCCAGGGATTTTACCAAGTGACTGGAATGAAAGTCTCCTAAGCCCACAGAAGAAGATCCTATTTCCCAAGCCTACAGTGAAGACATTCCACAATTTGGTTTCAACTTCCTCTACCAGTACCATCCCCCCAAAGTAGAATTGCATGGAATAGGGAAATGAATAGCACATTCTTCATGGACAGTTATGAGGAGTAACACAGTTAATATACACATGACATGTAAGTTCCAATATGTGGAGCAAATGTGATGACTGTTTCTCCCCCCATGTACAGCTGAGCAAGTTGTGCGCTGCACAAAGTTGTTCAGTCACTGGAAGCCATGCTCCCATGAGATGTATCTCTGTCCAAGGGGTGCTATTTTTTCAATGCCCAAAACTACTGCACAGGGTAGCAGACCTTAAATTCTTCATAATATTTTATGAGAATTAACTTAGATTATGGTCATTTATATGCTTAGCTCTATGTATGACAAAAATTACATGTTCAATAAATGTTCACTGTCACTGCTTTCTTGTTGATGTTTGACGTTGAAAATTTTTTTCCTCCCCTGTCCAGCCAGTTTTCCCATTGCTTGCTGAAAACAGAGCACACACTGCCCTCCAAGTTTCTCATCGGCCTGTTCAGGGCACCCTCTGATGGTTAAACCCTCTCCATGATCCAAACCCCTCTTCCCACATCCTCTGTAAATCATTCCCTGACAATTCTTGCCTTCCTCTTTTGAACCCTTGGAGCATCGACTGTCGGCATAATTCATTTGGCAATTAATCATTCTGTGCCTTGTCACAGCTCCCTATTGTAGTTAAACCAATTATGTTGAACTGTCTTTGTACCTTCCTCGATGCCTGTGTCCTCACCCACCCTCCCAACTCCTGGATGTCCTTAAAGCACCCAGCTCAGTATCTGCACCTAGGAGGAGCTAGGTGTATTCATTTGAAGAATCTCAAGAGATACGGTAATGGCCTAAAGAGTTAAGAAGCAAGTGCTTATCCAAGGTTCTGGGATGACTACAAGGAAACCCACAAAAAAGAAAATCAACCAGCACATCAATTGATCAAAACATCCACTTCGGGGGGCCCGTGCGGACAGAGTCGAAGCAGGTAGTTCATGCCTATGGGGTGCTCATTTTCCAGGCTGCTCCCAAATCAAACACATAGTCCCAATGAAACCCTGTGAATTCACAATGAAGTTCTAACAAATGATTTATTAACCAAGGGAACATGGCAGCCTTGGGCATGACTTAATGATCCTTTTGAAACTGGGGAGAAATAAACTCTTGTTTTACCCTTTGTGCCCTTGTCCCTCACCCGGCACCCCATTCAGTAAGAAAGTAGGTACTGACAATGGAATACTATGTAGCAATGTTAAGAATGAAATATGGCCTTTTGTAGCAACGTGGATGGAACTGGAGAGTGTGATGCTAAGTGAAATAAGCCATACAGAGAAAGACAGATCCCATATGTTTTTACTCTTATGTGGATCCTGAGAAACTTAACAGAAACCCATGGGGGAGGGGAAGGAAAAAAAAAAGAGGTTAGAGTGGGAGAGAGCCAAAGCATAAGAGACTGTTAAAAACTGAGAACAAACTGAGGGTTGATGGGGGGTGGGAGGGAGGGTAGGGTGGGTGATGGGTGTTGAGGAGGGCACCTTTTGGGATGAGCACTGGGTGTTGTATGGAAACCAATTTGACAATAAACTTCATATATTGAAAAAAAACTGAGAACAAACTGAGGGTTGATGGGTGGGAGGGAGGGGAGGGTGGGTGATGGGTGTTGAGGAGGGCACCTTTTGGGATGAGCACTGGGTGTTGTATGGAAACCAATTTGACAATAAATTTCATATTAAAAAAAAAGAAAAGAAAAAGAAAGCAGGTACTGAGCATTGGGCAAAGTACAGAAGAGGACATAAGACAAAGATCATTTATGTGGACCCCCCACCCCAGCCCCATCCCTTTCCCCAAAACTCCCTTCTCTACCTTGAAGGTTCATTCCAATACCAACTCCTTCTTGAGCCTTTTCTGGATTCTCCAACCACAGGAATCGCTTTCCTGTTAGCATCATTCAACATTTTGGTCAATACCTATAGCTACCAAACCATCTCACAAAACAATCTGCATTATGCTGCCAAATCCCACCAGGGTTTGGTTCTAGTTTTATAAGATGAGCCATGAGTGTGAGCCTGGAGGTACCACCATAATGCCCGATTTCAAATATTTGTATTATTAAAGCAGATACACTGATTGACTGTAGAAACGGATGAATGAATGGTAAAACATAAAATCAATCTGTATTAATAAAAAGCTTTTTTAACTGTTTTAATGCATGAGGGGTGGCTGGGTGGCTCAGTCAGTTGAGCGGCTGACTCTTGATTTCAGCTCAGGTCACAATCTCAGGGCCACGGAATCCAGTTCTGCTTCAGGTTCCATGGTGAGGATTCATTCTGTCTGTCTGTCTGTCTGTCTCTCTCTCTCTCTCTCTCTCCCATTTTTCTCTCTTTATCTCATGCTATGGCCCTCCCCAACTTGCACATGTGCACTCTCTCTCCCTAAAATAATAAATAAATAAATAAATAAATAAATAAATAAATAAATAAATGTGTGAAATTTTGTTTGAAAATGGGTCCCACCGCTGACAACAAAACAAATAAAAAATGTGAAAAAGACTGCTTCCTATCCTGCATCTGGTAATTAATCCTTAATGTTTTAAAGACTCTTTGGCATTGTTATCTTGTGTTTTCAATATTTAAAGACCATGCATTAATTATTAATTGTGGTGAATTTTTTAAATGTTCTGTAAATTAGGTTGTTGCAGAAACAGCAGGGAGCCAAAGCTGGCGGCTCTGTCATTCTGAGAGAAAAGTTCCAGCTAGGCTTGCTCCTCTCCAATTTGAGGAATTGGACCTGTTCACTTCAGAGTGTGCACAGAAGACGGGAAAGGTGCTGACATCATTTTCTAAGCTTTCACAGAGATAACGCCATCTGCTGTGCTTCCCTAATCCATCCTAACAGTGATAAAATCAGTAATCCCAAAGGGGTCACTGGTGCTTCACCTCCCCCGGCTGAGCTAATTCTTCTTAATCAAACTGGTGTTCTAGACTTCCTTCTCCTAAGGAGCCTGCAATGCATTGCCGGGGTTTAGAGTCCCGTGTGAAGTTGTTGGGCATTGTGGCCCATCCAGAGTTCTCTCCATGGCACAGATCAAGTACCACAGGTTGTCATGACCTACCATCAAGTATGTCTGAAATCACTCACCATCAGAAATACTTTAAATAAGACTTAAAATACTAGGAGGCAATTTAGCATGGAAGACAAGCATATTCTAGAGTTAGACTAATTTTTACTTGGATTCCCCACCAATTGCCTACATGACCTTGGAAAGTGACATTAACCTCTCTGAGCTTCAGTTTCCTAATTTTCTTTTTTTTCTTTTAATTTTTTCAATGTTTTTTTTTTTTTGAGAGAGACAGAGACAGAGCACGAGCAGGGGAGCAGCAGAGAGAGAGGGAGACACAGAATCTGAAGTAGGTTCCAGGTTCCAAACTGTCAGCACAGAGCCCAATATGGAACTTAAACTAGTGAACCGCGAGGTCATGACCTGAGCCAAAGTCCGCCGCTTAACCGACTGAGCCACCCAGCACGACCCTCCTCATTTTTAAAGAAGATAATATTTATACCTGCCTCTTACACATTTTGAGATTAAATAGAATAATGTATGTAAAGTGTTCAGAGGGTGTCTGGCACTCAACAAATGGTAGCTATTATTTTTAGTGAGTGAAGTTTATAAATTACTTGCTTTTATAAAGTTAAATTCACAAGGCATCACTTTCACCGACCCGTTTTCTAAAATGCTTTCTTGAATGACAGAGAAAGTCTGCAGGTGTAGTTAGTATTCAAGAAACTGCTCACAGTCTCAGAAATACCAAACATAGTGCCTCACACACAAACATTATTTGTCATGTTTGGGGCAGGAGAGATTCACACACGCTTCTCTGGGTAAAGCCAGAAGCATTTCTTTGGAAGTGGAAGGCTCAAGGCTCAGTAGTGATTTTTCTTTCTTTTTAAAGTGTAAGGACTCAGAGATCATGTGTAGAGCTCAAACACATCAAGATTCCCAGCACTAAGAATACATAGCTTTGGAGGGACAGAGATATGGGTTCAAAGCCTACCTTAACCACAGATTGTGAGACCATGAACAAGCTACTTAAAGTCTATCAGTCTCATTCTTCTTTGTTGTCAAATGGGACCAGCAAACAGATCTTTGAGAGTTGCTGTAAGGATTAAGTCAAAATACATAAAGCACATAAGCTGGATTTTTTTCCCCTGTGTGCCATTAAGGAAGACAACCTCTGATCACCAGTCTCCTCACAGATATGGGGATGAAAATAATCTCTTAGGGCTGTTTGTTTTACACTGTTATTACATCATAACTGACATGATAAACTGTGTCTATTTCAGGTGTACAGATTCACAAATCTTGACATATGTGTACAGCCATAAAACAACTACCACAATCAAGATAATGAACACATATCCATCAACCTCAGATGTTGCCTCATATGTCTTTGCAATCCTTCTGTCCTGTCCCTCCCCATTCCATCCCTACCTATGAATTCAGGCAACTGACAGCCACGCAGGGTACAGCATGTGTTCTGTTGTTGTGTAAAATTTTTCGCTCAGCATAATTATTTTGAGGCTCATAATGGTGTGTAGTTATAGTTCATTATTTTTACGGTAAGTAATAATCCACTGGATGGATATAACCCAGTATGTTTATCCTTTTGCTGCTGATAGACATTTGGGTTGTTTCCAGCTTGAGACCGTTTCAAATAAAGCTGTGCTGAACATCTGTATACAAGTCTTTGATACCTCTCAGGTGAGTTCCACACCTAAGAGCAGAATGATTGACTCACAGGGTGTAAATAATGTCTGACTTTTGAAGAAATGAAAAAACTGTTCTCCAAAATGCACACACCATGACATTCCCACTAGCAGTGTATGAGAGTTCCGGTTTCTCCACATCCTCACCATTAGATATGGTCAATCTATTTAATATTACCTATTGTAATCAGTGTGTAGTAATATCTCACTTGTATTTCCCTAATGATTATGTTGATCAGTTTTTCAAGTGCTTACTTGCCATTCTTCACTGGAGTGTATAATTAAATATTTCACCCATGTTTTTATTGGGCTGTTTTCTTATTTTTGAGTTTTCAGAGTTCTCTGTATATTCTGGATAAAAGCCCTTTACCAGATACAGGTTTTGTGAATATATGTTTTCAGATTCTGGGCTGTCGTTTCATTCTCCTACAGTGCTTTTCAAAGCTTTCAGTCTGTCACCATTAAGTATTTCTCTTTTTAAGGGTTTTTTTTGTACATATCTTTTCAGTTGAGGAGCTTATATTCTATTTCTACTTTGATGAAAGTTTTCATCAGGAACAGAGTTTGAACTTTGTCAACTGCTTTTGCTCATACATTGACTTGATTATATGGCTTTTCAGTTTTGATTTGTTAATATGATGAATTACATTGATTTTTTAAACATTAAACCAACTTTGAATTCCTGGGATAAAGCCAATCTTTTTTAGATACTGTTGAATACAACTTTTAAAATTTCGTTTAGAATGCTTATGTGTATATTCACAACGTTGGTCTGTAGTTTTCTTGTAATGACTTTCTCTGATGTTGCTAACAGGTTGATGCTAGCCTCATAGAACTAAATGAGAAACGTTCCTTTTCAGTTTTCTAAAAGAATTCATGTAAGATTAGTGTAACTTTCTTCCTTAAATGTCTGGCATAATTCACCAGAAAGCCATCAGAGCAGTGACTTTTCTTTATGGGCAGTTCTCTTAAGATTTATAAATTGGATAGCATTATTCAACTTTATCTGTTTCTTAGTGAATGAATGCTGGTAATTTGAGTCATTTGGGGGACTGTCCATTTCATCTAAAGTGTCAGATTAGTAAGCATAACATTTTTGATAATATTCCTATAACATCGTTTTAACTTGATTCCTGTAGAATCTACAGCGATGTCATTTCTCTCATTCCTGATATGTGTCTTCTCTTCTTTTCCCCTTATTAGTCTGGCTTCAGGTTTAATTTTATTGATCTTCTAAAATAAATGCTTTTCATTTCATTTTGATTTTTATCTATTTTTTTTGTTTTGACTTTTAGCAATTTCTGCTTTGAACTTTATTATTTCCTTTCTTCTCCTTACTTTGATTTAATTTGCTCTTTTTTTCTGTTTTCGGTTTTTTTTTTTTTTAAGGTCATATCATACCTGATGTCGTTGATTTGTAAATTTTATTTTTTATTTTTTTAATCTTTTTAACGTTTATTTATTTTTGAGAGAGAGAGAGAGAGTGAGTGGGGGAGGTGCATAGAGAGAAGGAGACACAGAATCTGAAACAGGCTCCAGGCTCTGTCAGCACAAAGCCCGACGCATGGCTTGAACTCACAAATGATGAGATCATGACCTGAGCTGATGCTGGACACTTAACCAACTGAGCCACCCAGGTGCCCCATCTTTTTTCTAACATAGGTGTTTAGCTCTATAAATGACACTAACTATAATACTTTTTAGCAGCATCCTACAAATCATCACATATTGCTCTTTTAATTCTTTCAAAATACTTTCTAATTTCTCTTCTGATTTATTCCTTGATCCATGTGTTATTTAACAATATTTTATTCAGTTTCTAAACATTTAAAGATATTTCAGAGTTCTTTCTGTTATTGATTTCTTTTTTAAAAAATTTTTAATGTTTATTTATTATTTTTGAGAGAGAGAGAGACAGAGCATGAGCTGGAGAGAGACAAAGAGAGAGGAAGACACAGGTCCTAAGCAGGCTCCAGGCTCTGAGCTGTCCGCAAAAAGCCCGACGCAGGGCTCAAACTCACAAACCATGAGATCATGACTTGAGCTGAAGCGGGACACTCGACTGACACCCAGGCACCCCTGACTTCTAATTTAATCCTATTATGATCAGATATCATACTGTTATCCTTCTAAATTTATCAAGACTTATTTTATGATCCGGTGGTCTATGTTGGTAAATGTTCTCAGTGCACTTGAAAATAATTTTATTGATGCTAAGAAAGCTATATAAATGCCAATCAAGTTAGGTTGGTTGATACTTTTGTTCAAGACTACTATGTCTTTGATAAATTTTTGCCTGCATGTTTGAATAGAGGTATAAAATCTGACTGTAATTATGCTTTTGTTTTTGTTTTCTGTGGTTCTATCAGTTTTTGCCTCCTGTATTTGGAAGCTGTGTTATTAGGTATATAAACTTATAGGACTGCTATGTCTTCTTGATATATTAACCTATCTATCATGATGAAATTACCTTCTTTACCCCTGGTAATATTCTTTGTTCTAAAATGTATTTTGTGTAATATTAATGTTACCACCCCAACTTCCTTTTGATTACTGTTATCAACATACATATTTCCCCCTTCTTTTACTTTTGATATACATGTGTTTTCATATTTCAAATAGCATATTATTGGGTCTTCCTTTTTTATCCAATCTCACAATCTATGCCTTTTAGAGAAGTTACACTGAATGTGCCAATTAACATATTAAGTTTTTCATCTTGCTATTTGTTTTCCAATTGTCTCCTTTGTTTTCTTTTTCTCGTTTCTTCCTTTTCTGCATTTATTTGCATTGGGTATTTTTTATAATTTCTATTGTTGGTTTACTAGTTTGCTATGTTGTTTTAGTGGTTTCTTTAGGGTTTATAGTATATATATCTTTAACTTACCACAGTTTATCATCTACTAATATTATATCACTTCATACACAGTATAAGAACCTAACAATAGCATTCATTTCCCACCTCTCGGTTTTTATGCTATTAGTGTCGTAAATTTGCACATGTATATATGTATTATAAACTCCAAATACAGTATTGTTATCTTTGTGTGAATAGTCAATTATCTTTTAAAGAGATTTAAATAATAAAAAATCTTATATATTTACCTATTAATTACCATTTCTTGTGTACTTTATTTCTGGGTATAGATTCTTATTTCCATCCAGTATCATTGTCCTTCTGTCTGAAGGACTTGTGTCAACATTTCTTTTAATGTGGTTCTGATGGTGATGCATTCTTTCAGCTTCTGTACGTCTCAAAATGTCTTTATTTTGTCTTCATTTTTGAAAGATATTTTTACTGGGTATAGAATTCTAGGTTGACAGCATTTTTTAAAGTCCTTTAAAGATGCTATTTCATTCTCTTATCACTTGCTTTTCTCCTGATGAGAAATTTTCTGGCATCTTCATTTCTCTATACATGATGTTTCATTTCCCTCAGCTTTCAAGTTTTTCTTTTTGTTACTAATCTTGAGAAGTTGGATTATGTACCTTGCAGTAATGTTATTTATACTTCTCATGCTTGCACTTCATTTAACTTCTTAGATTTGTGATTATCAGGTGAGGAATAACTAACCTGGAGTTTCAAATAACATAGTGTACACAATCCACTGGTATTAAAGATAAAACAACTTATAATTTACCTACAGCCAACCTGAAGTTTTTTCCTTTTTAGCCTTCCTGGATCAAAGGCTAGAATCAGGGATGGGATCAGGCTTCATGAGAGGTGTCTCAAACCTTTTCTGGGGGTCAATCCAGTACCATAAGGATTTCTATCAATGGGAGACACTTGAGGCAGAGTCTTGTTTTCCACAAAAAAAAAGGGATAGGTTGGATAAATAACAGAGACTTGGCATGGTGAGATGAGGGAGTTTTGGCAATTTGACACACATCAAATGGGACTCAGCCAATCAAAGAAGTCTCAAAGTGTTTCCCAAGACCGGCTAAATTCACATGCATCTAAGGTGGATGTGGTCTGTGGTCCAGACTTTTCTAAGAGTTTTAGAGTTCACTGCCAAATATTAATGCAAAAAGGAAGAGGAGAAGGAATAAATTGAAGAGGAGAGGAAAGGGGGACAGAAGAGAAGAGACAATGTTCAAGTTTATGACTGCATTCTAAAATCATGGCTTGGCACATATAATGTAAGAGTACCTGGCTGTCATTCCCTGTCTCCTTTTACATGTCCATTGGGAATAGATCCCCTGGAGGAGAGCTGCAAATGATTCTTCAGATGCACCAGGATAGATGATATAGGGAAAGACAATTTTTAAATGCCTTTTTCATGGTAAGTGATCATAGATACTGGTGTGGAAATAACAGAGCTAGGTCTAAAAGAGAGGGAAAATAATTACGTTTCTAAATTGTAGATTTTCTATATCCTTTCTGAGTAAGAGAAACAAACTTAGAAATAAAAGAACTCCAAAAAGATTTAATGATGAACATAGTACTGTCTGCTGGCAGGGACAATAGCTGGACTTTGGCAAAGTAACATGATTTTGGCAAAGTATTGAAACCTGGAACATGTAGAAACAATACAAATGCAAGGCAGTGGCTTCTTGTGACATTGTTGATACAGAGAGGCCTCTTTACGCTATACACTCATAGAAATACTTGATAAAACTTTCTTCACAAAACATATTTGAAGTTTATGTGAAAGAAACAAAGAAAAAGAAAGCCCTAGCAGTCAGAAATGAATAGGAAAGCATTAAGAGGAAGCTACTGTTGTTGTGAATCAAGGGAGTAATGGACCATAGGCTTCAGGGTTTGGAAGCTGGGGTTTTAGATCCACTCAGGAACCTGGGATCACATGGGACACAGATCTACATGATAAAGACACAGTAACACATGGCACATAGCTGTCATGGACATACAGAACCCCTGCTGTCTAGTATTCCACAGTATTACTACACCAAAATGTATTTTTCTGTTCTCCAACTATAACATTTCAGTGAATTCTGGTCTTTATGAATATAGACATTGCTACTATGAAAACTCTTATAAAATTCTCCTGGTGTGCACAAAAACAATTACTTCTTTAGGGTATATGCCTAGGAGTAGAACTGCTGAAACATAAGGTATTATAAGTTGCTTACAAAATAGGATATTTTCAGATGTTTTAATTTTTACTAACTGATGCATATAAAATGGAATTTCATTATGGTTTTCAAACTACAATTGTTTGATTATTGGTGGAGTTGATCATCATTTATGTGTTTACTGGCCACTTAAGTTTCTTTTTCTGTGATATACCAGTTTATCTTTTGTCCATTTTTCTATTGAGTTTTTGAGAAGTTATTTATATATTCTAGATCCTTTTCAAGTACATGTATTATAAATATCCTCTTTCATCTTCTGGGCATTTTTCACTTTGTTCATGGCAGTTTCTGTTGAACTTTTAAAACTTTTAACTTTACTGTAGTCAAATGTAACTCTCTGTCCTTTGTAGTTTAGAATTTTTGCCACCATTTTAAATCACTTCCTACCCCCAACGTCATAATATATTCTCCAATATTGTTTCCCAAAGGTATATGGTTTTAATTTCACCCTAACTTTTAGTCATCTTTTAGGAAAAATCCAATTACACATTTTAATACATAAATGAAGCCAGTACCATTTATTGAAGTTCATCCCTTCACCCACTGATTCGCAATTCCAATTTTGTCTGAAATCAAGCTTCCATGTATGTGAAGTCTATTTCTGGATTTTCTATATAGATTCATTGGCCTATTTTCTACCTATATACTAATACATCACTGAATTACTTTTGTAGGCTTAAAATGAATCTTAATATTGGCTAAACCAATCTCCCTCACCATATTTTTCTCCTTTGAGAAGTTGTGGTTATCATTAAACTTAATTCCCAAAACCGAGCAAAAGACCCACTACCCACTGCCCACCCCCCACACACACAGAGACAAACCAGCTTTTACACTATTTTTTAAAAGTTTAGTAAAGAAAGATAAAGCAAAAAATATTAACAGATACATGACATGATAATATTAAATTATACTAAGGTAAAATGTACCCTTAGAGATAAAACAGTGTCTTACTTAATGGTGGAAAAAATTTACCAGGAAGATATAAAAATCCTGATCTGGTATAAATGAAACCACTCAGTTTCAAAACACATTTAAAAAAATAAAGAAGTAGACGTGAGAGGAGAAAATGATCAAACCCCACGGGGTATTTTAACACATCTCTCTTCAAAAGTGACAAGTCAAGCAGATAATAAATAAATAAATAAATAAATAAATAAATAAATAAATAAAGGAATACAAGTTTGAACAACAAAATAAACAATATTGATCCTACAGACATAGCCCACAAATAAAGTAAATACGTCCTTTTCAAGCACACATGGATAATTCACAAAAATTGACAACGTTCTGCACCATAAAAGAAGTTTCCATCAAGCAATCAATACCAAACACTACAGGATAATAACATTCAGAATCAATAGAAAAATGACAGCTTTGCAAAGTCCATACGTCCAGCTCCCACAGAGTTTTTCATAAATTGCCATGCTCTTGGAAAGGGACGCAGTGAATGGCCTCTTCCATGAGAGTAAAGAAAAAAGGACACAACACTGTGGCCTGTGGAGTCAAGCAGACTCCAGCGGGGATTCCAGCTCATTACTTAACAGACTTGTGACCTTAAGGAAGTGACACAACCTGCGTGTGCCACAGTCTCCTCACAGCTGGAATGGAAAGTGTCTTTTTCAGCACGCTGTGTGAGAATTAAATGAGATAATATACAGCACTTGGCCTAAAGTAAGCCCACATAGAAATACCTGATGTTTGGGTTTTTTTAGGTTTTATTTAAATCTGTTTAGTTGTTGGTATTATTATTATACTAAGGTTTGTTCTTCAACATAACAAAGTAAACTCCTCTTAGGTTTTCTACCCAGTCACAAGGCACCCTTTTCCAAATCTACACCACGGATTTCCAGTTCAGACACAGAACCCACAGCAGAAGAGGCAAAGAACACTAGCTAGCTTCAAATTTCTCACACTTCATTTCTTTAGGTGTTCACTTCTCCTTTTCCAATTTCTTATCAAAAACATCCAAAGAAGTCATTCCGATTTGGCTACCTTTTGCCAAACATGTGGACTAAATGCCCCTGTCCTTTCCTCTTTGAAATCCTTTGAAAGTGTGGACCTGTGGATACCTGAAATACTGATGAACTAGCAGCCAAGTGACTTGGATTAGAAATCCTGCCCTGTCTCGGTTGGTCTCTACATGACTCTAAAGAAGTCTAACAAGGAAAGTTCCTTTTTGAGAAGATTTGGTGATATGGGAGAAAGCCTGTGATTATCATAAATAAATAAATAACTGTACTGGAATGTGATCATGACTTTTGTCTTTATTTTGTTCTGCACCTGTCTCATTGTGAACCATAACCTGTGCTTCTTCTGTTATCATAGGCTGAAGCCAACCCACGGAGGGTCATGAATGCCAAAGTGACTTGGACTTGCCTGGCTCAGTCTCCTCCAAAGGGCCACGGACTCACTGGGGAGAAGTACTGTGTCCAACTTGTCTTTATATCCCAAATACTTAGAATCTGGGCTTGCAGGGTGCTCAGAGCACATCTGTCCAAGAGAATGAATGATGACACGAATAGATGAAGAAGGATCGAATTGGACGTGCAATCAGGTCCATAAGAAAAAGTATAATTGACAAGAGTGTAAACAGTACATTAGACTAACACAAATAATGAAATGCACAAAGGGCACTTTCCTTTTTTCTCCCAGTGTCTCTCTCATTTTTTCCTTATTGAAGTATAATCAACATATACTTGACCACAAATATTTAAAAGGAACTATAAGACAAATTTTAACATATATACAATGTCTTTTAACCATCTGCCAAACCAAGACCACCCTCAAAACTTTCCTCCTTGCTCCTCTTTAACAGGCTTGGAAATGGGAGGTCTGTGGGTAGGTTTGCCCAGAACGCTGTCAGGAGCAACACCTGTTGCGGGAGCGAGGGCAGCAAGACTGGAGGCAGGAAGGGCTTGGGTTGAACTGTTATTAAGAGATGGCTGAGCCCACAGGGAGAGAAGCTGCCCCACGTTGAGACAAGGGAGGCCATCCTATTGGCCACTTCCATTGGTCACTAGATATGGACTTCCTCACAAGGATAAGCTTAACCTTGGCAGTTCCCTTTGGCCCAAGGCATTTGTGGGGAGGGACTCAGCTGCCAACTTAGCAGGCAACATTCCCAGCAGTCGCAGGAGCCAAGAACCTGCATCCTGAAGGGGGATCTGTGCCAAGCACCACAACATACACCTCCAGCGGGGAAGGTAAAGGATGCAAGGGTACCTAGGCATGGTCCCTGCCCTCCTAGAGTGAGGAAATCAATGGTTTTGACTTTATAGGAAAGAATCCATTCTAATGAAACCAAAGCTTCTACCTGCATTGTGCCATGCACTGCTCTAATCTCTGTACTTCTATTACTACATTTCCACAACCACCTTATGAGGCACCTGAAGCACAGAGAAGTCACATAATCACCCAGCATCACAGAAATAGTGAGCTCAGCTCTAACAATAGAAATTCCAGGCTGTTTCGTCCTATTCAACATCTCTAATACCACAATCTCCTGCCTCTCTCAACTTATATTTCACTCAGATTTTTTTATTATGTTTTATATTGCATATCTTATCTTGTAAAAGGTACTACTGTTGCATGTTATGTTCAAAATGGGAAACTGGCAGTTTGGCACACACTGATTCTGTAAATCATGCAATGCCTAGATTAGAAATTACCCAAGTAACATCTGCAAAGTTATGTGATATTTTGTCACTACATTAGGAAAGGATATCATTATAACTTGTAATCGTTGATGGAGTGAAAACATCACCCTAGAATTAGTCTGATTCAAAGGAATTGGAAATGGGAAACATGCACGCACACACGCGCGTGCGCGCACACACACACGCGCGTGCGCACACACACACACGCGCGTGCGCACGCACGCACACACACACACACACACACACACACACACACACACACACTCCCAGAGAAGAAATTTAAGACCCAGGCACAGAACCTTGTTTCTTATTCCCCAGGAAATGGTCATTTTTTACTGAAATTATCCTAGTAACTCAGAGATATCAAGCTTGAGCTATGCAGCTCTCTGACAAAATTCATTACCTATTGTGTCTGACCAGGCTCAATCAGAGAAGCAAAATCACTATGACAAATCAGATATTGTAAAAGATGAATCATATGGATTTGACTTCACACAACCAGTGGAGCAGGCTAAGTAATCTTTGAGAAACTATTCCACCTGCTTCTGGTATTGGAGGTTGAATCTGCAGACAAGGCCATCAGGAAGAGCAGGCAGATGGGCAACGGAGAGAGCAAGGAGAAACTGGAAGCTATGAAGCCTAGAGAGGACTAGTACCCACTGCAGTCTCTCCCTGCCTCCAAGCTCCCACTGTGATGACGGCGGTATCCTGCAGAGGAAGCTAGCACCCTTCATCACAAAGCTAAGCACAGTTTTGAGCCAAGAATCAGAGAAGCTTAAAGGCAGAAATGCAGCAGGAGCTGGAGGTGAGCCAGCAGATCATCTACCAGATGTGACAACATGTAGGAGGCAGCAGCAACACCTTGTGCCCTGTGGTGACCTTCTAGCATAAACAAATATGGCTGCTGCTTCAATTCCATCTGCCACATCTCCTGCAAAATGCCTCTGATGGTCCAAGTGACTTGGAATTATTCATGGGAAATGTAGTTTTAGCTAGGTGGACATAACATAAATTTACCACACCCATTTTTGAGGGCAGATCTGGCAGTAAAAGGAAGTTCCCAGATGCCCTACCTGAGAAAATGTTACCTTAGATCTTCTCAAAGTAGCTCTTGAGATTATATAGGGTGAAACTTAGTCTTTGTTCCCCTCCTACTACCAAAAGAAATGTTGATTAGTTACTAAATACTTGACTGTGGATTTACAGCCATTACCTTAGTTAATTCTTAAGTTTAGTACTCTATTTATTACCCCTACTTTGTAAATAAATGCAATGAAGCTTAGAGAAGTTAATAGGCTTACTCAAAGCAACACAGCAAATTGCAAATCTGGGACCCACATATGGAGTTATGATTCCATAACTCCTGCCCATCACCAATTCAGTCTGTTACTGCTGTAACACTAGAGAAAATTGTCTCAGTCATCACCTTTTATGAAAATCTGAGAAGAGCCACTCTTTAGTGCATTGGTGTAGCCCTACTTACTTTTTCCTGGGTGTATACTGAGAGTCAGAGACCCACAGAGAATTAGCACTGGAAGTGTCTATCCCTAGAAACAAAGAAGAGGGGGGAAAGAGGAATAAAAGTTCAGGAATAAAGTGAAAGGGGGAATCATGGGTCTGTAAAGGGAATATTCAGCAGAACTAAGGTGAGAAGAAGAAAGGTGTATGAGCAGAGAAAGGAAAGTACTGGTATTTTCTAAAGGAAAAGAAAGATTTTTCTAGAGTCATGAGCAGGTTAAGACCAAATCAGGAGTGAAGGCTGTGGTGGGAGACAGAAGTTGTACATCTCTCAGTAAGACTTCTGTAAACCTGCCAGCTCAGGACCAAAATGGCCCTATCATTCCCTAGCTTGACTAAATGCTAGTCAGGTTTCCCTTTTCTTAGAGCATTTAACTTTAGAAAACCTGTATTCTAAATCCTTTCTCTCTGCTTCTTTGAGATGTAAATCTGTTAAAAAGCTTCTCACCAGTTTTACAATCCTGTAGTGTCTTTCCAAAAGGGCTTGGGAGCCATTCCCTTGGAATGTAAATACGGGTGCAAGGTAGATAGCACCCCCATATCCTAGTTTCTGTGAGAAGATAGGAGCCTAATTTCCCATGGACACCTTTTTCCAAGCTGTAAAACTATCTCCTGTCACAAGGATACAGAAAGTTTAGTTTGGGGAAGGCCAATTAGCAAATACACATGGCGGATCATCCTCCCCACCCACCACCCCAGCTGCTAAAATGTGCCACCCCCATGTGTCACTAGAGTAGAACCCAGATTGGGGTCTAGCCTCTCATCTTCTTGCAGTAGCCTTGAATCAACTCCTTCTTACATGTTGAACTTTGTCCAGTGCAACTTTTGCTTTGACTGTCATAAGCCCAATATGGAATGGGAAGCACTAAACTGTGTTCTACCTATGGAGAAGAGATTTATTATTCAAGGGAAGATAAAAGCATTAACAAAAAAAAAAAAAAAAAAAAAACAACAACAACAACAAAAAAAAAAGAGCAATTCAAGCACCTAGGGAGCCAAACTGTGAGAAAGACAGAATAGAGGTTTAGAATACAGGCTTTGGAGTTCATGACTCAGGTCTAGGTCCTCTGACCCCCTCTTACTGCTTTTACTACTGTTGCAACACCAGACCCATTATTTACCCTTATTTTTTTCTATGGCCCAGCAAAACAGTGCTAGTAATAATAGTGCTGGTTGTATGGAGAATTAAATCAATGTGCATAATGCTCATATGACTAGGGTCTAACTAAGACTCAAGAAAATTATCCTTCTTATCTACCCAGAGGGAGGTTTTTCCCTCCCACTTTGCTATCTTGAGATATTTCAAACCTAAAGAAAAGTCAAAGAGTAATAAAATGCCCTCATTTCCTTTACCTAGATTCACTAATTGTTCACATTTTGAACCTCTCCCTCTCTCTTTCTGTATCTCTCTCTCTCTCTCTCTCTGCCATTTGAAAATAAGTTGCAGACATCATGCCTAAATACTTCATGACTGAACGCTTCAGCATCCATTTCTAGAAAATAAAGACATTCTCTTACATAACTGAAATGCATTAACCACACCCAAAAAGATGTAATAAGATCATCTGTTGGGAGGGGGGAGCAGTTAAAATGGTGAAGAAGTAGAGGGACCCTGGGCTTTCCTCATCCCTCAGACACAGCTATATTGAGGTCAGACCACTTGGAACACCCAGGAAATTGATCTGTGGAGTGGCAGAAGGATCGCCACAGTTGGTGGGAAACAGCTTGACAGGTGCAAGGGTTACATCAACAAACAAATCAAATGACACCTAATCAAAGGTCCAAACACTCCACCACCACAAGGAGGAGGAGCTCTGCAGAGGACTTACCAGAGAGAGCAGCCAAAACGCAATAGCAAAGTACACGCAGCATATACCAGAAACACCTCCTGAAGTGCCAGGCCCCGGACAATGTATGACCCCTTTTTAATACAGCAGTACTCTCAGGTGCAGGAAACATAACAAGCTTTTAGAACATGCCAGAGACAGAAACTTAGCCAAAATGACAAGACAGAGGAATTCTCCCAAAAAGAAATGTCAAGAAGAAACCACAGCCAGGGACTTGCTCAAAACAGATAAAAGCAATTTAACTGAACAAGAATTTAGAATAACAATCGTAAGACTACTAGCTGGGCTTGAGAAAAGCATGAAGACATCAGAGAAGACCTAAGAAGTAGTCAGGATGGAATAAAAAGTGTTGTAACTGAGATGCAAAACAAACTGAATATAGTGATAATGAGGATTTAAGAAGCAGAGGAGATAATAAGTGATATAGAAGATAAAATTATGGAAAATAATGAAACTGAAAAAAAAGAGGGAAAGGAAATTATTAGATCACGAGGAGAGACTTAGAGAACTAATTGATTCCCTGAAATCCATATCACAGGAGTGCTAGAATAAGAAAAGCAGGAAAAAGGGGGAGAAGGTTTATTTGAACAAATTATAGCTGAGAATTTCCCTAAACAGGGGAAGGAAACAAGAATTCAAGTCCAAGAGACACAGAGAATTCCCCTCACAATCAACAAAAACAGGTCAACAACACAACATATCAAAATGAAACTTGCAAAATACAAAGATAAAGAGAGAATTCTGAGAGCAGGGCAAAAGGCCCTTTACCTATGTAGACACAAGGTTAGCAGCAGACCTGTCCACTGAAACTTAGCAGGCTGGAAGGGAGTGTCAGAAAATTTTCAATGTGCTGAATGGGAAAAATACACAGCCAAGAATTCTTTATCCAGCAAGGCTGCCATTCACAACAGAAAAAGAGATAGAGTTTCCAGACAAACAAAAACTAAAGGAGTTCATGACCACTAAACCTGCCCCATAAGAAATTGTAAGGGCAACTCTCTGGGGGGGGGGGGGGGGGGGGAGAAGACCAAGGCAACAAAGATTACATAGGACCAGAGAACATAACCAGAAACACCAACTCTACAGGTAACACATGGGACTAAATTCATATCTTTCAATAATCACTCTGAATGTAAATGGACTAAATCCTCCAATCAAAAGACAAAGAGTATCAGAATAGATTTTTTTAACACAACGCATTCATTAACACATTTTTTAACACAACATTATTTTAACAAAAACACATTCTGTTACTTTTTTCAACTTATTTTTTTTTAATTTTTTAATTTACATCTAAATTAGTTAGCATATAACACAACAATGATTTCAGGAATAGATTCCTTAATGCCTCTTACCCATTTATCCCATCCCCCCTCCCACCCCCCCTCATAACCCTCTATTTGTTCTCCATATTTATGAGTCTCTTATGATTTGTCCCCCTCCCTGTTCTTGTATTATTTTTGTTTCCCTTCCCTTGTGTTCATCTGTTTTGTCTCTTAAAGTCCTCATATCAGTGAAGTTATATGATATTTGTCTTTCTCTGACTAACTAATTTCACTCAGCATAATACCCTCCAGTTCTATCCATGTAGTTGCAAATGGCAAGATTTCATTCTTTTTGATTGCCGAGTAATACTCCATTGTATATATATATACCACATCTTCTTTATCCATTCATCCATCGATGGACATTTGGGCTCTTTCCATACTTTGGCTATAGTTGATAATGCTGCTATAAACATGAGGGTGCATGTGTCCCTTTGAAACAGCACATCTGTATCCTCTGGAAAAATACCTAGTAGTGCAATTGCTGAGTCATACGGTAGTTCTATTTTTAGTTTTTTGAGGAACCTCCATACGTTTTCCAGAGTGGCTGCACCAGCTTGCATTCCCACCAGAATGGATTTTTTAAAAAATCCATCTATATGCTGGCTACAAGAGGCTCATTTTAGGCCTAAAGACATCTGCAGACTGAAGGTGAGAGGATGGAGAACCATCTATCATGTTAATGGAGGTCAAAGGAAAGCCAGAGTAGCCACAAATATATCATACAAACTAGATTTTAAAACAAAACCATAACAAGAGATGATGAAGAAGGGCATTATACCATAGTTAAGGGGTCTATCCATCAAGAAGATTGAGCCATTATAAATATTTATGTCCCCAACTTGAAGGCCACAAATATATAAATCAATTAATAACAAACATAAAGATACTCATTGATAATAATACCATAATAATAGGACACTTTAATACCATTCTTACAATAAGGGACAGATCATCTAAGCAGAAAATCAACAAGGAAACAATGGCTTTGAATGACACACTGGAACAGATGGACTTAACAGATATATTCAGAACATTTCATCCTGAAGCAGAATATATATTCTTCCCAAGTGCAGATGAAACATTCTCCAGAATAGATCGCATACTGGGTCACAAGTCAGCCCGCAACAAGCACAAAAAGATCAAGAACATTCCATGCATATTTTCATATCACAACACTATGAAACTTGAAATCAACCACAAGTAAAAATTTGGAAAGCACTCAAATCCACAGAGGTAAAAGAACATCCTCCTAAAGAATCAATGAGTAAACCAGGAAATCAAAGAAGAAATTAAAAAATACATAGAAGCAAATGAAAATGAAAACACGACGGTCCAAATTCTTTGGGATGCAGCAAAGTCAGTCTTAAGAGGAAAGTACATTGCAATTCAGGCTTATGTCAAGAAGCAAGAAAGGTCCCAAACACACAACCTAACCTTGCACCTAAAGGAGCTAGAAAAGGGGCAGCAAATAAAGCCTAAAACCAGCAGAAGAAGAGAAAGAATAAACATTAGAGCAGAAAAAGATATAGAAACAAACAAACAAAAACCAGAACAGATGAATGATACTAAATGCTGGTTATTGGAAAGAATAAACAAAATCGATAACCCGTAGCCAGACTTATCAAAAAAGAAAAGAGAGATGACCCAGATAGATAAAATCACAAACAAAAGAGGGGAGACCAAACCAACACCACAGAAATACAATTATTATAGAATACTATGAAAAATTATATGCCAACAAACTGGACAATCTGGAAGAAATGGACAAATTCCTAGACACTCACACATTACCAAAACTCAAATGGGAAGAAATAGAAAATTTGAACACATCCATAACCAGCAAAGAAACTGAATCAGTAATCATAGATCTCTTAACAAACAAGAGTCCTGGCCAGATGGCTTCCCAGGGGAATTCTATCAGACACTTAAAAAAGGGTTAATACCTATTCTTCTCATACTGTTCAAAAGAAAGAAAGAAAGAAAGAAAGAAAGAAAGAAAGAAAGAAAGAAAGAAAGAAAGAAAGAAAGAAATGTAAGGAAAGCTTTCAAACTCATGCTACAAAGCCAGCATTATCTTGATTCCAAAACCAGACAAAGACTCCACTAAAAAAGAGAATTAAAGGTCAATATCCCTGACAAACCTGGATGCAAATATTCTTAACAGGTACTAGCACATCAAATTCAACAGTACACTAAAAGAATTATTCACCATAATAAATTAGTATTTATTCTTGGGATGCAGTTCTGGTTCTATATTTTTAAATCAATCAATGTGATACACCACATTAATAAAAGAAAGTGTAAGAACCATATGATCCTCTCAATATATGGAGAAAAAGCATTTGACAAAATACAGCATCCTTTATTGATAAAAACCCTCAAGAAAGTAGCGATAGAAAGAATATACCACAACATAATAAAGGCCACATATGAAAGACGAACAGCTAATATCATCCTGAACGGGGAAAAACTGAGAACTTTTACCCTAAGGTCAGGAACATAACAGGGATGTCAAATCTTACCACTGTTATTCAACATAGTGTTGTAAGTCCTAGCCTCAGCAATCAGACAACAAAAAGATTTAAAAGGCATACAAATTGGCAAAGGAGAAGTCAAACTTTGAATCTTCGCAGACAAGACTATACTCTACATGAAAATCCTGAAAGACTCCACCAGAAGACTGCTAGAACTGATACAATTATTCAGCCAAGTCACAGGATACAAAATTAATGTATAGAAATTGGGTGCATTTACATACACCAATAATGAAGCAGCAGAAAGAGAAATCAAGGAATCAATTCCATTTATAATTATTCCAGAAACCACAAGAAACTTAGGAATAAACCTAACCAAAGAGATAAAATATCTGTCTGCTGAAAATTATAGAAAGCTTATGAAAAAAATTGAAGACACAGAGAAATGAAAAAACCATTCCACGCTAATGCATTGGAAGACAAATTTGTTAAAATGTCTATACTACCCAAAGCAATCTACACATTCAATGCAATCCCTATCAAAATAACACCAGCACTCATCACAGATCTAGAACAAACAATTCTAAAATTTGTATGGAACCAGAAAAGACCCTGAAGAGCCAAAGTAACATGGAAAAAGAAAACCAAAGCTGGAGGCATCACAATTCCAGACTTCAAGTTGTATTACAAAGCTTTAATCATCAAGACAGTATGGTACTAGCACAAAAATAGACATGTTGATCAATGGAACAGAACAGAGAACCCAGAAATGGACCCACAAACGTGCGGCCAACTAATCTTAGACAAAGCAGGAGAGAGTATCCAATGGAAAAAAGAGTCTCTTCAAAAAATGGTGGTGGGAAAACTGGACAATGACATGTAGAGGATTGAAACAGGACCACTTTCTTACCCATACACAAAAATAAATTCAAAATGGATGAAAGACCCTAAATGTGAGACAGGAAACCATCAAAATCCTAGAGGAGAACACAGGAACAACTTCTTTGACCTTGGCCACAGCAGCTCCTTACTAGACATGTCTCCAGAGGCAAGGGAAATAAAAACAAAAATGAACTATTGGGACCTCATCAAGATAAAAAGCTTCTGCACAGAGAAGGAAACAATCAATGAAACTAAATGGTAACTGACAGAATGGGAGACGATATTTGAAAATGACATATCAGATAAAGGGTTAGTATCCAAAATCTATGAAGAATTCATCAAACTCAACACCCAAAAAATAAATAATCCAGAATGGGATTAATGAATGTGAAGAAGACATGAAGAGACACTTTGCCAAAGAAGACATCCAGATGGCTGACAGACACAAGAAAAGATGCTCAATGTTGCTCATCATCAGGGAACTACAAATCAAAACTGTATTGAGATACCATCTCACACCTGTCAGAATGGCTAAAACTAACAACTCAGGAAGCAACAGATGTTGGCAAGGATGAAGAAAATCGGCAATATTTGCACTGTTGGTGGGAATAGAAACTGGTACAGCCACTCTGGAAAACAGTATGGAGTTTCCTTAAAAAATTAAAAAGTATTACTACCATGCGACCCAGTAATTGCACTACTAGGTATTTATCCAAAGGAAACAAAAATGCTGATTTGAAGGGGCACATGCACCCCAATATTTACAGCAGCAGTATCAACAACAATCAAATTACAAAAGAGCCCAGGGGCGCCTGGGTGGCTCAGTCGGCTGAGCGTCTAACTTTGGCTCAGGTCATGATGTCACAGTTTGTGAGTTCAAGCCCCGTGTCGGGCTCTGTGCTGACAGCTCAGAGCCTGGAGTCTGCTTCAGATTCTGTGTCTCCCTCTCTCTCTGCCCCTCCCCTGCTCATGCTCTGTCTCTGTCTCTCAAAGATGAATAAACGTTAAAAAAAAAAAAAAAGAGTCCAAATGTCCATCCACTGATGAATGGAAAATTACTCGGTGATCAAAAAGAATGAAATCTTGCCATTTGAAACAATGTGGATGGAAATGCGTGTATTATGGTAGGTGAAATTAATTCAGGCAAAGAAAGACAAATATCATATGATTTCACTACTATGTGGAATTTAAGAAGCAAAAAAATTAACATAGGGGAAAGGAAAGAAAAAAGATAAAAATGGAGGCAAACCATAAAAGACTCTTAAATACAGAAAACAAACAGGATTGCTGGAGATGAGATGGGTGGGGGATGGACTAAATGGGTGATGGGCATTAAGGGGGGCATTTGTTGGGATGAGCACTGGGTGTGGTATGTAAGTGATAAATCAATGGGTTCTACTCCTGAAACCAATACTACACTGTATGTTAACGATCTTGAATTTAAATAAATAATGTACACTAAAAAAAAAAAAATCATCTGTTATTCAGATGATATTTAAATTTCTTCAAATGTTTCCAAAATGCTTTTTATTGTTTTTGTTTTTTCCTGCCTGATCCAAGATCCATTCAAGGATCACAAACTTCTCTGTGTTGTTCTTGCCTCTTTAGTTTTTCTGAAACTAGACAAGTCTGCCATGTTTTGTGTGTTAAGTGTTTTTTATGACCCTGACATTTGTAAAGCCCAGTTACCTTTTAGAATAAACCAGATTCTATACATGCCAGTTATTTTCCTCATTAGATTCAGGTTTCACTGTAGCTGCAGAACACACAATCTTTTTAAATATACATGCAGCATTTGACAACATAGATCATATGTGGGGCCATAAAACAGGTCTCAAAAATGTGAAAGGATAAAAGTCTTACTGGAGAAAAGCAACGGAAGATGGCGGCATAGGAGGACGCTGGGCTCACCACGTCCTGATGATCACTTAGATTCCACCCACATCTGCCTAATTAAGCCAGAAAACTAGCAGAACGGACTCTCCGGAGCCAAGCATAGACCAGAGGCCCAGGAAAGGGGGTAGGAAGGGCAGAGAGGCGTTGCATGCTACATGGACTGTCAGGAGGGAGCCAGGGCAGTGGAGGGGCAGCCCACCTGGCAAGTCGGAATCCCCGAGTCTGGCTTGCAAAAGTGGAGGGGCCGGAAGGAGTGTGTTCTGACAGCCAGCGGGACTTAGTATCTGGAATGTTATAAGTCAACAGCTCTGCTCAGAGAGCGGGAGGGAGAGTTGTTGAGGCCCGGAGGACAAAGCTCAGCTCAGCAGCGAAAAAAGGCGCTGGGAAGCGCCATCTCCCTTGCCCATCCCCCAGCTAAAATCCCAAAGAGAACCAGTTCCCGTCACAGAACTTGCTTGCACTGCGCAAACACCCAACACTGTGCTTCTGTGGATCCATTTCTCCCACGGGTCGGCCTCCGACCTGGTGCTGCAGGGCCCCTCCCACAGAGGACCATGGAAGGCAAAGCGAGCTAAGCCTGCCCCTCCTGTCCCTGTGCACCTTGTGGATCCATGCCAGCTAATATGACAGATCCCATAGAACAGCACCACAAGCCATAGAAGCAGCATCCACAGTGTGCAAGTAGCCCAGACAGGGGCCACACCACTCCACAGTGAGTCCTGCCCCTGGGAGAGGGGAAGATAAGGTACACACCAGTCTGACTGTGGCCCCAGCATTGGGCTGGGGGCAGACATCCGGTCTGACTGTGGCTCCATCCACCAACAAAGTTTATCCGGAAAGCACAGGGGAAGTGCCCTGCAGTTCTGCACCACTCCAGGAACTAACCAAAATGAAGAAAAGGAAGAATTCTCCTCAAAAGAAACTCCAGGAAGTAGCGACAGCTAATGAACTGATCAAAAACAATTTAAGCAATATAACAGAAAATGAATTTAAAATAATAGTCATAAAATTAATCACTGGGATTGAAAAAAGTATAGAGGACAGCAGAGAATCTATTGCTACAGAGATCAAGGGACTAAGGAACAGCCAGGAGGAGCTAAAAAATGCTATTAATGCACTGCAAAATAAAATGGAGGCAACCACAGCTCGGACTGAAGAGGCAGAGGAGAGAATAGGTGAATTAGAAGATAAAATTATGGAAAAAGAGGAAGCTGAAAAAAGAGAGACAAAAGAATCCAGGAGTTTGAGGGGAGAATTAGAGAATTAAGTCATGCAATGAAATACAATAATATACGTATAATAGGGATTCCAGAGGAGGAAGAGAGAGAGAAAGGGGCTGAAGGTACACTTGAAGAAATCATCGCTGAGAACTTCCCTGATCTGAGGAAGGAAAAAGGCATTGAAATCCAAGAGGCACAGAGAACCCCCCTTCAGACGTAACTTGAATCTATCTTCTGCACAAACTATCATAGTGAAACTGGCAAAATACAAGGATAAAGAGAAAATTCTGAAAGCAGCTAGGGATAAATATGCTCTAACATATAAAGGGAGACCAATAAGACTAGTGACGGATCTATCTACTGAAACTTGGCAGGCCAGAAAGGAATGGCAGGAAATCTTCAATGTGATGAACAGAAAAAATATGCAGCCGAGAATCCTTTATCCAGCAAGTCTGTCATTTAGAATAGAAGGAGAGATGAAGGTCTTCCAAACAAACAAAAACTGAAGGAATTCGCCACCACTAAACCATCCCTACGAGAGATCCTAAGGGGGATCCTGAGAGACAAAGTGCCAGAGACATCACTACAAGCACGAAACCTACAGACATCACAATGACTCTAAACCCATATCTTTCTATAATAACACTGAATGTAAATGGACTCAATGCTCCAACCAAAAGACATAGGGTATCAGAATAGATTAAAAAACAAGACCCATCTATTTGCTGTCTACAAGAGACTCATTTTAGACCTGAGGACACCTTCAGATTGAAAGTGAGAACTATCTATCATGCTACTGGAAGTCAAAAGAAAGCTGGAGTAGTCATACTTATATCAGACAAACTAGACTTTAAGTTAAAGGCTGTAACAAGAGATGAAGAAGGGAATTATATAATAATTACAGGGTCTATCCATCAGGAAGAGCTAACAATTATAAATGTCTATGCACTGAATACAGGAGCCTCCAAATATATAAACTAATTAATCACAAACATAAGCAACCTTATTGATAAGAATGTGGTCATTGCAGGGGACTTTAATACTCCACTTACAACAATGGATGGATCATCTAGACATAGGATCAATAAAGAAACAAGGGCCCTGAATGATACATTGGATCAGATGGACTTGACAGATATATTTAGAACTCTGCATCCCAAAGGAACAGAATATACCTTTTTCTTGAGTACACATGGAACATTCTCCAAGATAGATCACATACTGGGTCACAAAACAGCCTTTCATAAGTATACAAGAATTGAGATCATACCATACACACTTTCAGACCACAATGCTATGAAGCTTGAAATCAACCACAGGAAAAAGTCTGGAAAACCTCCAAAAGCATGGAGGTTAAAGAACACCCTACTAAAGAATGAATGGGTCAACCAGGCAATTAGAGAAGAAATTAAAAATATATATGGAAACAAATGAAAATGAAACTACAACAATCCAAATGCTTTGGGATGCAGCAAAGGCAGCCCTGAGAGGAAAATACATTGCAATCCAGGCCTATCTCAAGAAACAAGAAAAATCCCCAATACAAAATCTAACAGCACACCTAAAGGAACTAGAAACAGAACAGCAAAGGCACCCCAAACCCATCAGAAGAGAAATAATAACGATCAGAGCAGAAATAAACAACACAGAATCTAAAAAAACTGTAGAGCAGATCAATTGAAACCAAGAGTTGGTTTTTTGAAAAAATAAACAAAATTGGTAAACCACTAGCCAAGCTTCTCAAAAAGAAAAGGGAGATGACCCAAATAGATAAAATCATGAATGAAAATGGAATTATTACAACCAATCCCTCAGAAATACAAGCAATTATCAGGGAATACTATGAAAAATTATATGCCAACAAACTGGACAACCTGGAAGAAACGGACAAACTCCTAAGCACCCACACACTTCCAAAACTCAAACAGGAAGAAATAGAAAACTTGAACAGACCCATAACAAGTGAAGAAATTGAATCAGTTATTGAAAATCTCCCAACAAAAAGGAGTCCAGGACCAGATGGCTTCCCAGGGGAATACTACCAGACATTTAAAGCAGAGATAATGCCTATCCTTCTCAAGCTATTCCAAAAAATAGAAAGGGAAGGAAAACTTCCAGACTCATTCTATGAAGCCAGCATTACTTTAATTCCTAAACCAGACAGAGACCCAGCAAAAAAAGAGAACTAGAGTCCAATATCCATGATGAATTTGGATGCAAAAATTCTCAATAAGATACTAGCAAATCAAATTCAACAGCATGTAAGAAGAATTATTCACCATGATCCAGTGGGATTCATTCCTGGGCTGCAGGGCTGGTTCAACATTCGCAAATCAATCAATGTGAAACATCATATTAACAAAAGAAAAGATAAGAACCATATGATCCTGTCAATCGATGCAGAAAAAGCATTTGACAAAATTCAGCATCCTTTCTTAATAAAAACCCTCAAAAAAGCCCACAGCTAATATCATCCTCAATGGGGAAAAACTGAGAGCTTTCCCCCTGAGATCAGGAACATGACAGGGGTGTCCACTCTCACCGCTGTTGTTTAACATAGTGTTGGAAGTGCTAGCATCAGCAATCAGACAACAAAAGGAAATCAAAGGCATCAAAATTGGCAAAGATGAAGTTAAACTTTCACTTTTTACAGATGACTTGATATTATACATGGAAAATCCAATAAACTCCACCAAAAGTCTGCTAGAACTGATACATGAATTCAGCAAAGTCGCAGGATACAAAATCAATGTACAGAAATCAGTTGCATTCTTATACATTAATAATGAAGAAACAGAAAGACAAATAAAGAAACTGATCCCATTCACAATTGCTGCAAGAAGCATAAAATACTTAGGAATAAACCTAACCAAAAATGTAAAAGATCTGTATGCTGAAAACTATAGAAAGCTTATGAAGGAAATTGAAGAAGATATAAAGAAATGCAAAAACATTTCATGCTCATGGATTGGAAGAATAAATATTGTTAAAATGTCAATACCACCCAAAGCTAACTACACATTCAATGCAATCCCAATCAAAATTGCGCCAGCATTCTTCTTGAAGCTAGAACAAGCAATCCTAAAATTTGTATGGAACTACAAAAGGCCCCGAATAGCCAAAGGAATATTGAAGAAGAAGACCAAAGCGGGAGGCATCACAATCCCAGACTTTAGCCTCTACTAAAAAGCTGTAATCATCAAGACAGCATGGTATTCGCACAAAAACAGACACATAGACCAATGGAATAAAATAGAAACCTCAGAACTAGACCCACAAAAGTATGGCCAACTAACCTTTGACAAAGCAGGAAAGAATATCCAATGGAAAAAAGGCAGTCTCTTTAACAAATGGTGCTGGGGGAAGTGGACAGAAACATGCAGAAGAATGAAACTACACCACTTTCTTACACCACATGCAAAAACAAACTCAAAATGGTTAAAGGACCTGAATGTGAGACAGGAAACCATCAAAACTCTAGAGGAGAAAGCAGGAAAAAAACCTCTCTGATCTCAGCTGCAGCAATTTCTGACTTGACACATCCCCAAAGGCAAGGGAATTAAAAGCAAAAATGATGTATTGGGACCTCATGAAGATAAAAAGCTTCTGCACAGCAAAGGAAACAATCAATAAAACTAAAAGGTAACCAACGGAATGGGAAAAGATATTTGCCAATGACATAACAGACAAAGGGCTAGTATCCAAAATCTATAAAGAACTCACCAAACTCCACACCCAAAAAACCAAAAAATCCAGTGAGGAAATGGGCAGAAAACATGAATAGACACTTTTCTAAAGACAACATCCAGATGGCCAACAGGCACATGACAAGGTGCTCAACGTCACTCCTCATCAGGGAAATACAAATCAAAACCACAGTCATATACCACCTCACGCCAGTCAGAGTGGCTAAAATGAACAAATCAGGAGACTATAGATGCTGGCGAGGATGTGGAGAAACGGGAACCCTCTTGCACTGTTGGTGGGAATGTAAACTGGTGCAGCCGCTCTGGAAAACAGTGTGGAGGTTCCTCAAAAAATTAAAAATACATCTCCCCTATGACCCAGCAATAGCACTGCTAGGAATTTACCCAAAGGATACAGGAGTACTGATGCATAGGGGCACTTGTACCCCAATGTTGATAGCAGCACTTTCAACAATAGCCAAATTATGGAAAGAGCCTAAATGTCCATCAACTGATGAATGGATAAAGAAATTGTGGTTTATATACACAATGCAATACTACGTGGCAATGAGAAAGAATGAAATCTGGCCTTTTGTAGCAACATGGATGGAACTGGAGAGTGTTATGCTAAGTGAAATAAGTCATACAGAGAAAGACAGATACCATATGGTTTCACTCTTATGTGGATCCTGAGAAACTTAACAGAAGTCCATGGGGGAGGGGAAGAAAAAAAAAAGAGGTTAGAGAGGGAGAGAGCCAAAGCATAAGAGACTCAAAAACTGAGAACAAACTGAGGGTTGATGGGGGGGAGGGGAGGGTGGGTGGGTGATGGGTATTGAGGAGGGCACCTGTTGGGATGAGCACTGGGTGTTGTATGGACACCAATTTGACAATAAATTTCATATTTAAAAAAAAGTCTTACAAAATGTGTACTCTGCACTGGTATTAAATTAGCGAAAAGATATTAGAATATAACAATAAGATACTTAGAAAAAATCCAATATTTGGAAATTAAGCAACACATCTAAGTAATCCATAGATCACAGATGTAATTATAAGAAAAAAACTGAAATTAAACTGAATGTTCTTGAAAACACAGCATCTCAAAATTTGTGGGATATAGCTAAGCACTGCTTGAAGGAAACTTTGTAACTTTGAATACTTACTTCAGAAAATAAGAAAGGTCTTCAGTCAGTGACCTAAAGTACAAGTCAAACCCAGAGTAAACAGAATGGAGGAAATAATAAACATAGATAGAAATTGATAAAACTGAAACCAGACAAACAAGAGAGAAAATTCCTCTAAAAAATAATTAAACTGATAAACACCAAGAATGATCAAAAAAAAAAAAGGACACAAATTACCTATAAAAGAGGTGACACCACTGAGAAAGTTACTGATCTTAAGAGGATAATGAGAAAATATTACAGTTTTATGCCAACAAACTGAACCACTTAGATGAAATGGACAAATTCCCTAAAAAACACAACTTACCAAAATTGACCTAAGATTTACATTAAATATTTTTTTAGCAAATATACTACCTAGATGATGTTTTTTATTTCTTCCTGCATTACTTCAGGAGATACATAATGTTAGATTATCCCACTTGAAGATATACCAGGTATGATTACTTGGTTAAGGTGTACAGCATCAAATATGAGCATTATAAGAACATATTTTCCTTTAGCTCAAATATCTCTAGGGTGATACTTTGAGACCATGTAAATATCCTGTTCCCCAAAAATCTTTAACCCAATGATTTCATCAGTCATGGATCATTCTATTTGGAATAACTGGTAATTGATACTTAATAACAGATTATATGATGTGAAATGTGGATTTTCTAATTGTGTTAGTGCATCTACATTTATTGGCCACTATTCTTTTATAAAAAGAGCTTTCTTCTATCTCTCTCGATGTCTCCCCCCTCTTCTCATCACTATGAACTCATGAATTCAGTTTTTACTCAACATGTTATAATCAATGGTCATCATTCTTTTTAATGTGTAACTTGTACCAAGCCAGCTTTTGTACTTTTCTTTTTAATGAACCCATTAGTCTTTGTGCACTTACTTGCTTTTTGACATGAGATTTTTCAGGCTTACCTTGTAAATTCCCTGCTCTGGGCCTAGACATAGCCATTTCTCTAAGAAGCATCATTAGTATTTAGAAATTCAGACCTAGGAGCTAAGTGCACTCACTGCTACTGAAGTGGATTTGCTTAAAGCTCTTTCAGTGAACAGAGATAGGAAGTGTCTATGTGTGGCCATGGTATCTATCAATCTATATACATACATAATAAGCTTGTATTGAGGCCTCTCACTGAAATCCAACCCTATCTATATCCTTTGTCCTCACCTAGGAATGTAAAAGCTCTGCTTCCCAAAAACATCAATATATTTACTCATTTGCTGTATCCTATTATGCAAACAAAACAGTTTCAAAATTATACCACCCAAACCATTACCAAGAACAAAGCTGCTAAGCAAATATTAATCATTCTTTGAAGTTCTCTTTGACTTTATAATATGTTCTATTTAGGATGTATAGTCATAGCTCTATAAGCCCAGAGTTACTTTTTTTTCCTCTGTGTGATTATCATCAATTTGACATGAAGTTGGGTTATTCTTCTGTTTGTAATCAAATTTATTGCCTGTTGTTTCATGTTTTTGTTAATTTTTTAACTTTTCAGATATTTACATAGTTGAAAATTAAAACTATATAAAAAATTTTCTACTAAAAGAAATCTCACATTCACCCCTATATCCTCCACACTATCTCTACATACCTTGTAAGTAAATATTTTCATTAATTTCTGGTTGATATATCCCATTTCACTTTGCAAGAATAAGCAAGTTCCCCTTCTTTTTTACATGATATGTAGATATGCACACCACTGTATCCTGGACTTATGGACAGCTTCTTTATTCTTCTTCTTTGGCTACACTTCATACAACTGTATGGAGCACTATATTTAATTCAATCGCTCTCCTTTGAGTCATCATTTAGAATGACTGTAATGTTTTGTTATTGTAACTTATTCCTGAATGAAGACCTTGCACATATGCTATTTCATATTTGTAGGCAAATTTCTAGAGATGGAACTTCTGGTTCAAAAGGTAAATGCATATATAATTTTTGTTAAATATCATCAAATCCCCTACAAAGGGGTTGTTATCATTTTGCAGTTGCAGCGTAAATGTGTAAAAGTATCTGAATTTCCATAGCCTTGACAGATGTGTTCCTAGGTTTTGGACTTTCTATCAATCTGATAGATGAGAAATGGTCTCTCAATAAAGTTCTCATTGACATTTTATTATAAGTGAAGACGAATTATCTTTTTTTTTTTTGCAATTAAAGCCCATTTTATATTTTTTGTGAATTCTTTTGAGTTTTTATTCATTATGTCATATTTTGCAATTTTTTATTGATTTTTAAGAATTTTGTTTTTGACTTATTTATTTATTTTGAGGGGGGAAAAGAGAGAATCCCAAGCAGGCCCTGCTCTGTGAGGACAGAATCAGATGGGTTAACTGACTGAGCCACCCAGGGGCCCCAAAAATTCTTATGCGTTATAGAAATTAGCCTTGTGACCATCATATAAGTCTCCTGATTTTTCTTTTTTTTTCCTTTTTTTTTAATATATGAAATTTATTGTCAAATTGGTTTCCATACGACACCCAGTGCTCATTCCAAAAGATGCCCTCTTCAATGCCCATCACCAAAATGTTGAATGATGCTAACAGGAAAGCGATTCCTGTGGTTGGAGAATCCAGAAAAGGCTCAAGAAGGAGTTGGTATTGGAATGAACCTTCAAGGTAGAGAAGGGAGTTTTGGGGAAAGGGATGGGGCTGGGGTGGGGGGGTCCACATAAATGATCTTTGTCTTATGTCCTCTTCTGTACTTTGCCAAATGCTCAGTACCTGCTTTCTTTTTCTTTTCTTTTTTTTTAATATGAAATTTATTGTCAAATTGGTTTCCATACAACACCCAGTGCTCATCCCAAAAGGTGCCCTCCTCAACACCCATCACCCACGCTCCCCTCCCTCCCACCCCCCCATCAACCCTCAGTTTGTTCTCAGTTTTTAAGAGTCTCTTATGCTTTGGCTCTCTCCCACTCTAACCTCTTTTTTTTTCCTTCCCCTCCCCCATGGGTTTCTGTTAAGTTTCTCAGGATCCACATAAGAGTGAAAACATATGGTATCTGTCTTTCTCTGTATGGCTTATTTCACTTAGCATCACTAAGTCTCCTGATTTTTTACTGGTGTTTTGACTTTGCATATAGTGGTCTGCCATGTAAAAAAAATTTTTTTATTTTTTATATGATTTATATTAGCCATCTTTTCTTCTGTTGTTTCTGGATTTTGGATTATAGTTTGAAAGTTTCTTCATGCTCAGGTCAAGAGATAAATCAGCCATTTTTTTTGTACATTTAGATCTCTGATCTACTTGGAATTTGATCTGGCAATTTGTATGAGATATGAAATTATTTTTTCCCAAATGACTAGCCAGTTGTCCCCAAACCCTTTATTTTAAAAGGCCCTATTTTCCAGGGTGCCTGGGCAGCTGAATCAATTAAGCATCCAACTCTGGATTTCAGCTCAGGTCATGATCTCAGGGTTCTTGAGTTTGAGCCCCATGTCTGGCTCTGCGTTAACATCACAGAGACTGCTTGCTATTTTCTCTCTCTGCCCCTCCCCTGCTCATTCTCATTCTCATTTTCTCTCTCTCTCTCTCTCTCTCTCTCTCTCTCTCTCTCTCTCTCTCAAAATAAATAAACTTTAAAAAATAAAATAAAAGTTCCTATTTTCCAAAATAGAGGGAATTTGAGACACAGAATTTGTTTTATGAGTGATGGACAGCTGAGGAGGCAAACAAGCTCAGAGACTGACAACCACAGGAAACCACCACCAGCTCTGGGCTAAAGTATCAAAGAGAGAAAGAAATGTTCCTGAAGCCCTGGGCCCTGGGCCACCAAGCAAATGCAGCAATCATGACTGCCTGTCCAGTGAGATCTGAAGACTCCAGAAGCTGCACTTGCTGCCTAAGAGAGACAGAGAGAGAGAGAGAGAGAGAGAGAGAGAGAGAGAGAGAGAGAGAGAAATGCTTCCTTTCTTTCTGCCCTCCAATCTCCCATCAGTGGTTCCAATTGGCCAAATTCAGATGGAAGTCAGTTAATGGAGGGCCTAGGACATGCATCCTACAGAGTTTAGCTTTCTTGCAAAATAGAACAGAGATGGAAGAGGGGCAAGTGTTGCCCTGAGGACAAAGGGGTCGCACAGTACTCACTGAAAAAATTAAGACAAATTCTTTATATTGTCATTAAAATGAACGCTCAGAAGATATCATGTAACTTATTCATACTCTAGTAGCCAAATTCCTCTAAGTAAATTTTAAAAGGTATATATGGATTTAAAGACAGACTGTAATACAATCTTTTTATAGGTCAATCATGTGTCCTGAAAATAATCTGGATCAGTAAGATATTTATTGTATATGTGTTTGGCATGAAGCAGGATTGAGGAAATTAGTAATGTGGGGATGCAATTAGAAAGATTTTAAAAATATAATTAGTCCTGCAGAAATCAGAAACATCCAAGAAACTGATATTGAGATCAAACATAACTGAAAACAAATGAACAAAACATATTTAAATGTTACCTTAAAACATTAAAAATGAATTAAAAAAATTATAAGTCATATACAATGAATGCAGGAGTTTCTAGATACTCTCCTCAGAGGAAGCAAAAATTTCTTCCTGAGAAGAAACTTCTTCCTTTCTTCTGTTTCTGAGAAGCATAGATACTTCTCAGAGGAAGTAAAAATTTCTTTTTTATCCTTCATAATTTCTCAAGTGCTGTATTTTTTTTAATTTTTTTTAACGTTTATTTATTTTTGAGACAGAGAGAGACAGAGCATGAACGGGGGAGGGTCAGAGAGAGGGAGACACAGAATCTGAAACAGGCTCCAGGCTCTGAGCTGTCAGCACAGAGCCCGACGCGGGGCTTGAACTCATGGACCGCGAGATCATGACCTGAGCCGAAGTTGGCCGCTCAACTGACTGAGCCACCCAGGCGCCCCTCATGTGCTGTATTTTTTAAGAAAGTGATTTGCTTTATTTTAAAAGTTAGTAAGCTTCATTAAATATTGATTTAAAAACACTTTTTATAGGTCTTGGAATTTTAGATATATGTATACCTACCAATCATAACATAAAATCTAGACTGTATGACATACTCAAAAGAACAAATAATGCTCTGAAATTCAAATCTGGGGCATAAAATTTATATTCAATAATACATTCATCTCTGAGATTAGGCTGAATTATCCAGATGAGTCTAATCCAATATCATGAACCTTTACAACAGAGAACCTGTCCCCAGGCTGTGGTCAGAGGAAGAGATATGATGATAGAGGCAGGGTCGGAGGACCTGCTCAGCTATTGCTGCCATTGGAGATGGAGGAAGGGGGTCATAAACCAAGGCGTGCATGTGGTCTATAAAAGCTGGAAAAGTCAAAGAAAGGGAGTCTTCCTTACAAGCTCCAGAAAGGAATACAACCTTGCTGATACGTTGATTTTAGACCAGTGAGACTTTATCAGCAGAATTATCAGAAAATAAATTTGTGTTTTAACCAGCACCCCCAAAATAATAATAATAATATATGCCATCTCTAGGTGTTACATTTTAATGTAATTTTTTTAGAAATATGAACTTTAATAAATGTAACATTCTATATTATACCTTAAGAGATCCATTACAATAATCATCTATACATCCTAATCTAGCAAAATCCAAATATAGCCCCAATATATGATAGTTGCCATAAAACAAATATTTTGACTCTTGAAGGAATGATTTATTCTCAGAATTAATCCAATGAAACAAGATCACTTTCCCATAAGGAAACCAATCATGTATCTGTATTAAATTTCCTAGAAAATTAAAGGCTCCAAATCAGATACCTTGCTGACTCATGATTCAGATACTCAGAAAAGAGGTCTCTAGGATTCTCTAGGGAATTCCTATTCCCCTTATTTCTTCTCCTTCTTCCCCTCTTCTTTCCTCCCTTCTCCTACTTGCCAGTGTCCTCTTCTGTACTGGGTAGCACCACCATTTGGGGGAAGAATCAAAAGGAGAAAAAAATCAGCTCAAGGAAAAACATCCTGGTACAGAGGAGGATGGAATAAACCACAATCGTGTGTGGGGCACCATTAGTCATTGTGGTTCTGCATACTCCATCTCCAGCAAACCCATCTTAACCAAATACCCCTGGATAATTGGTTCCAATGACTAATACATGCCCAATGATCCAGAGCCTGCAGATTGTGGATGACAAACAATAAACCTGCTTAGGATAATGTGATTGATTATAATTCCATTTGAAATAAACGTAACAAATGGCGATACGCTATCTAGTTAACCATGCAGCACAACTGTAATTGTTAAGGTTGTTCATTTCATTACACAGTGTCCTTTCTTAGAAAAAAATTCATCTGCTCTTAGGATGAGGAATTTTTGTTCTTACTTTGAACACATGGTTTCCACTAGTTACCTGGCTTGTTTCTATTTCACTCTGGCTTCTAGAAAATCTAGAGCCTGTCTATAGTCTGCAGAGATAACTCAAAAGAAATATCTGCATGTTAGCTTAAATCAAGTAGTTTATGTCCGTATCCTTAATATTATTCTATTCTTTTTTGCCTATCTCTAATTTGTTTTGTATTTTAAATATTCCTGTAAGTCATCTGTCACAGGCTGACTTCTCCAGAAACAGATCAGACAGAGAGTTTGGGGTACAAGATATTTATGTGTAACCAACACTTCTAAAAGGAAGTAGAAATGGACAGAGGAAAATGCAGGCTTGATCAAACTTTGGCCAAACTGGCAGGGTGCTGTGAAGTGAGTATGGTCCTGTGGCATGCTATATTGGCTGGTATATTCCCCCCTCAATTAGTCACCAGACACAGGATTCCCCAATAAGGATGTGAGCTCAGGCAAGGTAGGTCTCTAAAACTGAGGTAGACTATGAAGAAATTGAAATATGCCTGCAGATTGCAATACCCTCAGCTATGCAGCAAGTCCTTCTTTGAGGTGAAGCAGGATGGCACATCCACCTCTTTTTATTTTAATGTTTTATTTATTTATTTTGAGAGATAGAGAGAGAGACAGAGAGAGAGAGAGAGAGAGAGAGAGAGAGAGAGAGAGTGTCAGATTGAGGGGGAGGAAGAGATAATCCCAAGCAGCCCCTGCATTCTCAGTGCAAAGCCTGATGCAGGGATCGAACTCACGAACTGTGAGATCATGACCCGAGTCAAGATCAAGAGTCAGAGGCGCCTGGGTGGTTCAGTCGGTTAATCTCACGGTTTGTGAGTTTGAGCCCCACATCCGGCTGTGCTGACAGCTCAGAGCCTGGAGCCTGCTTCGGATTCTGTGTCTCCCTCTCTCTCTGCCCCTCCCCTGCTCGCTCGCTCTCTCTCCCTCAAAATAAATAAATACTACAAAAAATATTATAAAAAGAAAAGATCAAGAGTCAGAGGCTTAACAAACTGAGCCACTCAGGTGCTCCCCACTTCTTTTTCTACTTTAGTCTCCTTCTCCTTTATAAAGGATGGAAGAGAAGCTCCTCCAGGTGTCTGGTGTGCCCCTCTTCACAAAAGAAGCTTAGGAGAGAGATGTTAGTGAGATAACTACAGTGCCTAAAGCAGAAGTCGGTCTCAGAGTCCCAAATTATACTATCTTTTTCTCCCACTATCCTTTTTAGATTTCATTAACCATTAGCTACCACCACTGCTGATCTGTCTACTTACTCATTAGTGTTACCCAGACCTTCAGCCCTAAAGATCTGAGCCTTGTCACCATGCTCTTTGGCTGGGGTCACTATACCAGCCCATTTACAGTCACAATTGGGCAAGGGATTATTAAGATATATCCAAGTGAATCAATTGAGTTCTACTATATTCCTTCCTGCCTCCATTGTGTAATAGCAGCCCCATTTCCTCCAAATGATCAACTACCTCGCCAAGACAGTGACTCATCTTCTTATTTTTGATCATTGAACATAAGGAAGTTGACAAACGAAGTGACAAGTGACAAATGAAGCTTATAATTCAATGGGACATTTTTGTATCCCCTTCAGACAGTATATGCACTTTGGAGAGCAGGATCTATAACCCAGAAGAACCTATAATTATGGGGAAAGGAAAAACATGACTCTCAGTGGGTCACTGAGAGTGACGGTTAAGTAGAGTCAGTACTATTTCCACCTCCTGATTACTGTGTCCATGTATTCTTCCTACTGGGATACAGCAGATAAAGGTGATTGATTCAATGCATATAGAGTATTCTAGAAGATGGCATCCCAACTGTGTAGAGGATTGCCTCTGGGTTTCCAATGATCTGTTAGACAAGCAATTTTTGAGTGGAGTAGAATGTGATATGGCCAGTGAATCTCATGGTCATAGATTCACTCCTGAACCTGTTTTTCTATAAAGTGGGTCCCCTGGTCTGAGGCAACCTTACACAAGTTTCCATGCCAATGAATCAAATGCTCTATAAGCTCTTGGATAGTAGTGCAGGCTGAGACTACATTGACAAGAAAGGCAAACTCACCTAGAATACATGTCCATTCTTGTAAGACAAATGAAAATAAACAAATAACCCTTTCAGGATGAAATGAGTCCAATGTAGTCAACCTGCTACCTACAGGCTACTTGGTCTTCTTGAGTAATGGCCTCGTATTAACATTGTTCTCTGTTGCAGACATACTGGATATTCAACAGCAACCCCAG
Source organism: Prionailurus viverrinus (assembly GCF_022837055.1). NCBI lineage: Eukaryota > Metazoa > Chordata > Mammalia > Carnivora > Felidae > Prionailurus > Prionailurus viverrinus. Next base: position 113,489,262 of record NC_062561.1, on the reverse strand, counting down.
ATTGTCAAGCCTTTGTAAATGGAAGTCCAGGCTGCTGGAGTCTTGCATATCTGTCATCTTTGTTACCGTCTTTCAGGTGCCTGTTGTCCCAGCACTGCAGTGAGTGATGACAGAGACTGGCTGCGTCAGCTGGATAGGTAATTTTTTCTTCCTTGGTTGTTAAGTATCACTTTCATGGTAAATGCTAGCTTTTGAACACTGGTACAGTGATCTTCACAATTCATATCATATATCCATCCATATGTCTCTAACCCAGACTTTCTTGTCAACCATCTTCCATTCTTTCTTCTTCCAGGTCCCTGATCAGCTGACCAATCCATGCATCACTATCCATAATGTTGTATATATTTAACCTCAGGCTAGTTCTTTTTCTATGAAAAAGGTCTACCAATCCTCTGAGCACTGAGAAGATTTACCTTACCTTTCAAGACCATCTTTAAATGAGATTCTGGTATAGCTACCATCCATTTCTGATATGTACACAAATACTAAGCTAACTCATCTATATTGAATTCAGGCTTTTTCTCCTATTTATATTAACATCTCCATGTAAGGGGAATAAATGATCCTGGTACCAGAGTGGTGGGTGCCATGAGGATCTGAGCTACATGTTCATGTTCATGTCCCCCTATTACTCAGTCCTAGATATACCACATCCATTTTTCTATGGATTGTTCCTGGACCCAGCTATCCTTATGAATTGTCAATGTGAAAGAACCTATCTCATGAAGGACCACTCTGGACATACAGTCACCTAGCTTCTCATGGTTCAATGTTCCATCTCTTCCAGGACCCAGTAACATGCCAGAAGTTGTTTTTCAAAAGGTATAAATTCTCTACTGCAAATGGTAAGACCATGCTCCAGAATACCAAAGGCCCACTTTATGATTCTTTCACTGAGGCTTAACACAAACTATACATGACATGTTTTCCCACCAGTGATAATCCCTAAGATTATTGGTCTGCCAGATTGTGTGGCCCAAGAGCAGTGCTGCTTGCACTACAAACTGATCCTACTATAGACTTTTTTCCTGCTCTGGGTTCCACTCAAAGATGGTGATCTTTCATGCTTCCTACAACACAGGCTGGAGCAGAACCCTGAGATGTACAATTTGCTGACTCCAGTACCCAAAGAGGCCTACCAGTCACTGTTCTTCCTTCTTTGGGTAAGAGATTACAAGACATAATGACTGGTCTTTTACTTTGGAGGTGATGTACTGGCACGCTCTTAATTCCTGGATACCTAAAAAATTATAGATGCAGAAAAACCATAAATCTTCACAGGTTTCACCTCCTATCTTCTGGAGTACATGTGTCTTACCAGGACCTCCAGCATGCTGGCAATCTCTTGCTCATTGGGTCCAATCAACATAATATCATCAACAATTTAATAAATTAATATGATGTTCTGCAGTATGTTCAGACAGTCCAGATCTCTTTGCTCTATATTAGGACAATGAGTAGGCCAGTTAACATAAGTCCTCAAGCAAAACTGTGTATTCCATGCAAATATCTGATCCTCATTTATGATCTGGGATAGAAAATAACATATTTTCCAAAACAATTACAACATATTTGAGGTCTATTAATCTACTCCAACAAAATACTACATCTAGTATAGTGTCTGTGACTGGGGCTACTACTTGCTTCAACTTGAACTACTCTATCACCCTGGGGACACTGGCTTCTGCAAGTATAGAATGACCAATTAAATAGAAATACCTTGGGGACTATAACCTGTGAACCCTTTAAATCCCAAAAGGTACCATTAATCTTCACTATTTTCCTTCTCCAGGATGTCATACTGTTTTTCACTTTACTATCTTAGCTGTCTAGGGAGTGTGAGGGATAGTTTCAAAAGCCTTCCACTTTGTTTTCCTTGCTGTGATAATGCTTACCACAGAAGACTAAAACCCAATGTGGAGACTGCAACAACTGTCAAGCATTTCAAAGCCATTTAATATCCTGGAACTAAGGAAATGGCCATCAGGTGGGTTTGTGGACATGCTGGCCAACACCCCATTTATTACCTGGTCATTTCATACCACTACTCTAACAAGGGGACCATGATGACACATTGAGTCCCTGGATATTAATATCAACTCAGACCCTGTGTTCAACAGATCTCAAGATGGGTACTGCCTTTATTCTTTTCCCTAGTGTCAAGTTGTTCAAGTAAATGATGGCAGGACCCTTTGGAGAAGGGCTAGATGAATAATTACCATGTAAACAACCTAGATCTTCTTTCTCCTAGGAATTTGCCCACCACTTTAATAATGGTTTCCAGAACTGAAAACAGGATCATCCAGAAGCTGAGCAAGGAATCATTATTTGTTTTATGAAGACTATATTTTTTAAAGCAGTTTTAGTTTCAAAGCAAAGCTGAGCAGAAAGTACAGAGAGTTTCCATATGACCCCTGCCCCACATATGCACAGCTTTCCCCACTATCACCATCCTGCCAGAATGGTATATTTATTACAAATGATGAACCTACATTGACACATCATTATCACTCAAAGTCCATAGCTTATATTAGAGTTCACTCTTGGTGTTACACATTCTATGGATTTCAACAAATATATAATTGACATGTATCCACATTCTAATATCACACAAAAAAGTTTTACTGCCCTTAAGATATTCTGTGTTCTATTCATCTCTCCCTCCCTGCCAACCCTTGGCAATCACTGATACTTTTATTGTCTCCATACTTTTGTCTTTTCAAGAGTATCATATAGTTATAATCATACAGTATGCAGCCTTTTCAGAATGGCTTATATCATTAAGTAATATGCTTTGGGGATCTTTACTTTTTATTGAAGTAAGACATCCAGGGCCTATTAGTCATCGTTTCTTAATTTTTCTGCAGCCATAAACTGAATAGTATCTTAGTCAGTTACCCATCTATTTTGTCCTTAGAGATGCTATTTTCTATTAACCATTTCCATTAGTCTGTGGGCTCTTGATTGACCCTCCATTCTTGCTAGTCCTGACAGCACTGCAACAGCCTGGTTTCAGATGTTAAAGTCCTGCCACTTGGCCTCCATTGTTTCAGGGTTCTATCATGCCCACCTCGATCAGTGAACGAAGCCCATAATGGACCATGCCACCGCCAGAATATGCTACTGCCAGCCCTGGCCTACAAAGAAGAACTACACTGAAAATTTAGATGATACTGGTGTTCTTCTAATCAGTGCATTTCTTATGACTTTGGTAAAAGATGTATCCTCTAGGGCCCATGAACATAATCGTCTCATGGGCCTTCTAGCCAAAATTACTGATCCCAGAATCCCCACATCCATAAGCATTTCATTCCCTTCCTTCTGTCCTCTGCCATGAAAATTCTTTCATTTCAACTTTGTGTATATGAGCCATTGTTCTCTTTCAGATTTTCAGGGGCCACCCGAGTAGTAAGTTCACACCACTTACTGGGATCCTCACCAAAATAATAAACGCAGTAATTCAAGAGAACATTTCCAGGTCAGTTAACTGTTCAATATGCAATTTTTATTTCAGGCCCCCTGATCAAGCATCCTCAGAATCCAGGCCCACACTTACCTCCCTGACTCCTGCCAGTACATGTTGGCTATTTCTTGCAGCTCCTTTGGTGCACTGTCCCTCTCCTGCCTTACCAGGCTCAGAACATCCTCCGCTATATTATGGGTCTCTAGATAATAAAGTCAATTCACATCCTGTGTACAACTTAACTTAGTTATAGGCGTTGTGGTCAGCAGAGAAAATTGTATGGGTCCTGAGACAGATACATGATACTTCATGGGTGAGAGGTCTATATAAAATCTTCCAGTCTCAGATGGGGGCGGGGGGGGGGGTGCTAACTCTTAATGGAGATAAATGGACTGTGTATATAGCCTCAAAAGGTTCAGAAGTATACAGGGGGTCAAAATCTTGAGAGACACCCATGTAGATGTTCTCATTCCATCAGAGTCTTGGATTTTTCCAACCAAAGTGCTTGGCATGATAGACTTATTTTGGTTCAGCATTTAGTCATCTCTAAATTCAGTCCTCCAAATATTAATTCCTAGGCTTAGACCTTGACTTTCTCTATCTTCCCACTAGAGTTGATAAGAGCTTCTTTGTACACAACCAGGAGATCCTCTGGATTTTACATTTCAACTGCCAATTACACAACTTCAGCTACTCATTATCTTTCTTTTGGGTACCAATGGCATTTAACTATAGCCTCTGCTTGACATTATTATTTCTCCTGTAAGTTTCAAATGCATGATATATCACCCATGCAATGTATCCTCTTCCACAAATACAACTTCCCAATTCAATACCATTGAAAGTTCAGGATGTAGACCATCACCTTGTTCCAAGAGCTGTGAAGAGGTCTGCATTACCAGCTAGATGGTAATTCAGCTTCAAACCCCACATAATCACCTACTTTCTGAAACCACACCTACTACCAATTAACGCAGGTTCAATTCCCTGGAAACAGAAACTGAGACAGAGTTTGAGATGAAAGATACTTATTAGGGAGCAATATTTATGAAAGGAAGAGAGAGTAGGTAGGATTGGACAGAGGAAGAAACCAACTATGATAATCTGGCCAATAAGGCAGTGAGCTATGGAGTTCCTTACAATAGTGTCTCTAAAATGGCTTTATATACCCCTACCTTGTTCAGTCACCAGATAAAGGCTGCCCAAGAAAAGGTGTTACCTCAGGTAAGATGGCTCTTTTCAGCTGAGGCAGACCCTGAAGGATATGAAAGCTGGGGTCTGTCAGATGACTATCATCCCTGTGTAAGTCCTTCCTTGAAAGGGAATCAGTGTGTATAAATAATTATTTATTTCATATTACTTTCTGCTTATGTTTTAGGGGGAGGAAGGAGCATAGGGAGAAAGAGAGGATCTTAGGCAGGCTCTACACTCAGTGTGTAGCCTGATGTGAGGCTCTATCTCACAAACCATGAGATCATGACCCGAGCTGAAATCAAGAGTCAGACGCTTAACCAAATGAACCACCTAGGCACCCATTTTCTCACTGATTAAAAAAACAAACAAACAAACAAAAACCCAACTTTTCATAAGTTACTGGCCAATTATAGCTGACATAAAGCCTGTAAACTCACAACCACTGAAATCCACAAGTTTACAGCCCAAATTAGAAGATCAACAATTTTCCACAAAATGCATAAAATGAAGAGGATTAAATTAGCATTACTCGTAGCATCACTTTAAGACACAGCGCCATTTCTAGTCGCTCCCCACCTGTTCATGAATAAAGTCACAATTTTTTCATGGCTTGAGAACAGTCTAGAGCACAAGATTTTTCTCAGATCTGTGCCCACTCTGGAGAAGCTTTGCAGTGATATTTCCATCAACCAAGATGAAAGAGATTTCTACTCTTTTTTGAGTACAAGCTTAACATAGAGGCTTCTTGAAATTTCAACCAGATTTTTTTTTCCTGTAGGACTTATTTGTATCACTTTCTTAAATCAAAAATGTAAGAATAAATCTGATTACTATATTGTTGCTTCTACCCGGGAGAAGGAGCCAGGTCTGTCCAGTAACCAAACAAATTAGCATGAGAGAAAAAAGAGAGTAAGTGTCCCAAAGGGTTCAGTCATTTGAAGCAGACTTTCATACTTATGACTGAAGTTTCTAAAACAAATCACTTCCAATGGACAAGAGCAGTGTTTCCTCATAGTATGACTTATGAACTTCCCACAACAGAATGGCCAGAAGTTCTGGAAGAAAAAAGGCAAATTCTCTCGAGCACCAGAAAATTGTATTTTTATATTTTCAACAGGCTGGTGAGGTGACAACAGAGCACACAAAGTCTGATGAACCATATATCAATAATATGTTCACTGTTCAGACATAGAGTGAGCTGTTAAGCAATAATGAAAGCTGATGTATACTGAGCTCTGACTATATGCCTGACACTGCTGTAAGAACTTTATGTGAGTTGTCTCATTTTATCTTCACTGTAATTCTACAAGTGAGAGACTGTTATTACTTTCATTTTACAGGTGATAAAACTGAGGGACTACTTGGGAATTGGAGGATTTGGAATTAAAATACAAGAAGTTTGACTAGAATTGTATAAACTCTACTCTGAGCTAGGAGAAAACAAAGCTTAAGACCTTACACATGAAACTTAGACACCTATATAGTCTTCTAAACTTTCATCAATGACAGAGAGAACCTAATTACTTCTGTGTTTTACACACTGAAAATATTTTGATATGTATGTAACACTCTTAGATTACAAGTACTAACCCACTGAATGAAATGTTGTGTATGACCATGATCCTCTGGAAGTGATAAAGCACTCTAATAATGTGGACACTGAAAGCTGGATTCTTCACAAATACCACCTTAACCTATCACTTTTGAAGAGCTAACTGGCCTGATTATGACCTGTCTTCACTCAATATATCTATAAAATAATTAGCTCATTTCCTCCATATATATAACTACTGCACTTTCATTGTCACACTTTTAAAAATATGACTTGTTTTTTTTTTAATTTTTTTTTTCAACGTTTATTTTTTTTGGGGACAGAGAGAGACAGAGCATGAACGGGGGAGGGGCAGAGAGAGAGGGAGACACAGAATCGGAAATAGGCTCCAGGCTCTGAGCCATCAGCCCAGAGCCTGACGCGGGGCTCGAACTCATGGACTACGAGATCGTGACCTGGCTGAAGTCGGACGCTCAACCAACTGCGCCACCCAGGCGCCCCGATATGACTTGTTTTTTAATGAGCTCACCATGAGTGCAAACAAGAACATAGTTCATGTCAGAATTTCATGAAAACACTCTTTTGGTTATTTATTTAAAACAATATAATAAGACTTCATCTCCAGCATTATCAACTAAAAGCCACAACCCAGTAGTCTTAAGAAAGTATTTATAATTAAGAGTATTTTATTCTATACTGTTTTGCTAATCATGATGATGAAGATCCCAATCAAAAAGATATTACCAGTGTCATAGCTAATCTACTAACTTTGTGACTGTGTAAGACACTTTTATTGGTTTCATATATTTTGCTCTACACTTCTATGTGATATTAAATAGCTCTTAATTCATTAACATTTTAATCAAGAGAATTCAGTGTATTTGTTCCTGATTCTAGTTAAAACTAAAATTATTTTCTTGAAAACTAAAATTTTTAAAAGAAAAAGTTTTCATTTTAAGACAATTTCTTTTTAAAAAGGTATTTTATCCAATAAAGCACAGTCACTTATATTGGAAAACCTGTATACAGGCTTACAGGAATAAAATTAGTTTGTTGTCAAGCTTTTTAGAGAGTTGTAACTAAAGAATTACTTTAACTTGTCTAGTTATAAGGGGTAAAAACATTCTAACTTATTATTCACCTCTTAAATGTTAAATAACCCTTCTGGGTGCTTTGTACATGTCATTTCAATTAATAATCACCACGCATTTGGAAAAAAGTATTATTACCCCCATTATTACCCACCATTTATGTATGAGAAGACAGAGGTTCAATTAGGTTATGTATTATGTCCAAAGTCACACAGTTAATAAGTGAATCAAAATTCCAGGGTCTTCCCCCACACATCATGTTGCTTCCAGAGAAAATGCTAGTAGCATATTAATAAACTAATGCAACCTGATTTGCATATAAACATAGAATACCATTTTGCAAAATACATTATAAGCCAATTGTTTAACCCTAAGTATCACATTTACACACAGAGACAGTCTTTACAGACTGTTGTTAATCCATGAATTGGTTTCAAAGAATAAGCACTCTGATTTATTGTTCAGTGACAGAGGGAGATCCTGGAATTAATCCTGGTTTCTCACACACAGGCAATATTTCAGTTAAGTAGGTTTCTCTCCCATGAAGCCATCAAAATACCTTAGTGTTTAAGAATCACAGACCATTTGTTAACAAGGCAATTGGTGGGAGTGGGGACTGTGAGGAAATGGATTTTTGCATTAGGAATTTCCTTTCAATAAATGGAAAGTTACAAATGAAAGTTAATCCTTCTAAAGTCCTGTTGTTAATATCAGACTTGATCTATATCACTGACCTCTTCCTGATCCTAGATAAGGTTAAAAGATCATGAAACAAAAGGATATAGATAGAACATGCATCAGTCAGAGAAGACAAAGTCTTCTTAAAGCTTATTTAAAAAAAAAAAACAAACTACTTCTGTCATTCTCAGGTTCTCCGGGTGTTAGTTTTCTTTTCAACTCCCTTCCTGTGTAAACACACACAGACACAACAGGTAGGAAACCAATTCATTCCACATTTTTCATTTATTTAAACAGATGAATATTCTGCCTCAGGAGCCAGAACCTGCTGCCTTACATAATTGAGGTGTGTGTGTGTGTGTGTGTGTGTGTGTGTGTGTGCGTGTTATGCACTGTTCTGGGGCATGAGAGGGGGCAGGTAGAAATCGTGAGGATCTATGGTAGGAAGACAGAGTTGCTACCTCCCTTTCAAAGCTACTGTCTGCGAGAAGGGGTGGGAACTATACCAACCCATCACCACGCCACATGCCAGTCTCACACACGGATCCTTCTCCGTCATGTTCCCTGGGAAATTTCCCCCAGAGTAGGAAAAGAACGGTAAGGCAAGTCTGCCTCGGAAGGGGAGTTTTTACCATTGCAGCACAAAGGACAGCGAAGCGCGCTTTCACATCTTCGCAACTCCACGGACTTGACCAGCTTTACACTTCAGCACCACGGAGAGCGGCATCCCCTCAGCTACCACCCATGGGGAGCCAGATTCCCGCGACTCATCACCGGATTCCGGTCATCTAGAGACCAGAGACCAGCCTGCTTATTTCTCCCTCAATGTAAGCGACTATGATGATTCTTTCATATCGATTTTTCCAACAGAGATTGTTTTCTTGCTGAAATATAGAATTCAACTTTTATTTATTAGCCCTCTCCCTCCTGTGCATTGCTTGGATTTTTAGATATGAACCTGGATCTGAAATCTTTCTTATTTGTTGGGTTGGTAGAGGAATTTTTTTTTTTAGTTTTCATTGGAAGTCTAAGTTTATAAATCCATTTAAAATAGACAACTCATATTGGTAACCCAGTCCTTCTGTACTAGAGTGCAGGGTTGTTGTTTTGTTTTGTTTTATTCCTGGAAGAGAGTATATGTGTTGTCTGTTCTCCTCCTACTTCACTACTGACAGCTTTTTAATTTGCCAATTTTTTTGTGATTGTATTTATCTTAACATAAATATAGGGGTAGGAAAAGGAAGAAGGCTATCTTCTAATAAGTAGCCACCATTAAAGAACTACAGGTGGGAAGAAAGAGGTTGTTCTTTTTCTTTCCTTTTATTTGTGAAAAATAATGACCTTTAGATGTCCGTTTCAACATAACGAATATGCTCTTAATAAAAGAAATGTAATCCAGGCAGTGCTTTGACACAAGCTTTGAAACTCTGAAACACAGAAACTCCTCCTTTACATGTGAAGTTGTAAATTCACTTAAGTATGACTGAATAGACTTAATCAAGATGCTATTGCTATTAATTGTAATTTAAAGGCTTAATGAATTCAGGGTAGATTTGAAAGAGGCAATAATGATTGACCCTGTCTGGTGGCACTCAGTGAATTTTTGCCTCAGAATGCCACCTGCTGGTGGGTCCTATTTCTGAATCACTGGACACACATCAGATTTATGAATGAATACACATTAAATCCAGAATATTCATTATGAACATGATACAAACTCACTCTCTAAGATTTGTTAAACAATGACATTGGTTTAATTATTTAACAATTTACCAAGTTTCTATGTCACAATTATAATTTCATAAACATTTCTTTCCAAAACACTTGCTCGAAGCTTAGGGGCATACAGACTAGCTAACTCCTTCAGGCAGCAATTAACCCAGAAAAAAAATGAGAGCTATGTGGAGCCTCACTGAGGCTAATTTCAGATACATGTGGTATCCTGGATGAGAACTGACAGGATCTCTTGCTCAGGAAAGGCAATCACCATTCCCCCCCCTCCAAAATATTCAGCATGTTACTTTTTTCAGTATTGTCATTTCACGATTTAAGGGCCTGTCTTATTTTCTTAGTAGTAGATGATCATTTCAAGCTCTTCTGTCACAAAAGTCAATGACATAGTTAAAAGGTTACATGGATCTATTTTATACCAAGACAAATCTTTGGGGGAAAGGCATGTAACTATAAGAACTTACTGTTTCAGCTCTATCTGGAGATATACACAATGAGATACAGACATCCAGTTTCCCCAGTTCCAAATAGACAAATAAGGATTTTTTTTAAAAAGAATAAAAGAAGCACACACAAACCACTAATTATATTTGTATGGATACTATAGAAGGTAGTTTGAAAATATGGAGAATAATCTCTTCTCTAGATGACACTATTTGTTGAAAAATAAATTGCTGATAGAATCATTTGTTAACATTAAGGAATCTATATAATATTTTTCAATCCAAGATGCAATGGAAAAAATATATATCACACTAGCAGAATTGTTTGGAAAGTATATCTCAGGATAATGTATTATAATGAGTGGCACAAGGATACTTGGCTATTCCATAGAACCTGAAGAGTAAGATATATAAACTCATGTATATTCATGGGTAACTAGATAGATATATTTTCTTTTATTCAAAATGGGTGTATTTTACAAGCAAATTGCTGTCACTAGCTTAGGTGAGAACTTGAATGCTATAGATCCACAATTTTTATGATTATATTAAACTAAGACAATTAATAGTGTCCAATGTTACTACAGCACTTACTAGGCACTATCATTTATATGTACTATCTCACCTCAGCTTCAACAGAACAAGGAAGGTGATACTTAGAAATTAATTGGATGCCTCTGGAAATACATAAAATTTTTCAGAAGTATCCTGAAGAAGTGGGAATGTCTCCGTTTTTTTTGCCCCAGTCACCCAAGAGAATTAATACACCCTCTGATATTAATGGTCTCATCTAGCAACCTAGGGACCATTATTTACAGTGGAAATGGAAACTAATTTGGCTTTGGAACTCATACCTAATTTTAAAACTTGTCGGCACAAATAGGAAATAATAGCAATAGGATCACATGGCTCCTATATTTAAAAGAAGTTAAGACACTGGTAAACATTAACCCTTCTATTTTGTTGCTCTTCTTTAATAACCAACCCAAATTCAAGTATTTAAGAATTAAGTTATCCAACCATGTACCATACGCCAGGCATCACGTGTACTGGGTACCAGGTACATATGCCGTATAAATAAGAAATTCCCCTGCCCTCAAGTATCCTGCACTCTAGTGGAAAATTTTACAGTCTAAAGACATTTGGGAAAAAATGGAGGAAGAAGATGGATGGCAGTGGCATACCAGACCCAAGCATTAGCTTTGAAACCAAAGAGATCAGACTCCTAATAGTGGGTCTACCACTCACAAGTTACATAGGCTTAACAAAAGCAGTTAATTTATCTGAGCCTCATTTCACCATCTGTGAAATGGGAATAACACTATCAACTGTATTATGTAGTAGTTAATGAGAATTTAAAATGATAATACATGTAAAGTACTCAGCATAGTGCCTGCAATATGGTTAATGTGTAATAAATGTTAATCATTATGATTAGTCATTGAGGCAAACAGCTAAGCTTATCATATGATTTGTGTGAATTTAAAACAATAATTCACATAAAGCACTTAACAGAATGTCTGCAACATGGCAAATCTGTAATATATGTTAACTATCACTATTATACAGTCATTTAGAAAAATAGCTAAGCTGACTATATCAGTGTAGAGTAAAATGTAAGCCAATTTATAGTCATCTAACATTTGCATAAGGCTTCCTACTATCCAGGACATTTGATGTACATTACTACATCTTCACTGTGGCTGAGGTGCACGGAGGATAGATTTTATTCTTCTCTTACTTTGGTAAGAGAACTGAGATTTTGGAGAACATTCCAAATCACTTGAATATTTCATTACTGTTGCCCTGGACTAAAACTCAGACTATGTACACTTGGGAGAGAATGCACAGACCAGAGCTGGGTTTTCCTGGGTGACTGACCTAACTCATGGATTTTGTTTGGCTCTACCTTTAGTTGTGGAATGTTACAGACTGAATTAGTTTCAGGCTTGGGTGATTTCCATGGAGCCCTATGGTGCATGTAGCAATTTTATAAAAAAAGACAACAAATATCTCCAAAAAGACATTTTGATTAAGAGCCCTTTTCTTCATCAGTAATTAATCACAATTCCTGTCTCCAAAATGCTTAATGGTCATGCTTATTTGCAGTGGATTTAGGGTGCAGAATTCATACTTTTCATGGATCACTGACATCTGGCTTTCCTCAGACTAGCTGATGCATCTGTAAAAGCAGTTTGATAAAAATAGCAACCAAGGGATCAAGAGGGAGTTTAATAATCAGTCCTCCTCTCAAATATGGTTTTGTTTCCACTGAAACTCTTCTTCTCAATGACATCAAATGTCAATGTATGCATTTATGAAAGATGAAAAACACAGTATCTTAATTGAGGTGTTTGATGAGTTTGATCAGTCATTATCTCAGTAATATATGCAAATAAAAGGGCATTTGCATTCAAAGTTCATTTTTAAGAAAAATATTAGAGTAAGGGCAATCAAATGCTAATTGGATTTTAAGAAGATTAAGAAGATCATTTTGCTCATTACTGATCCTGAAACTGTGACAATATCCCCACTCTCCAGCAGAGCAACACAGCTGATTCATGAGTGTGAGTTCTGGCCACCAGCTACTGTGAACCAAATGGCTTTGTCTTTCTGACATATCTTTTGTGGATTCTTCCCAACCCGTACGAAATGTATGGCTACAGACTGACTGTCCACAATGTCAAAATTAAATAGTAAGGATATAAGGGCTAAATATATTTAGAGGTATAAAAATGCTTAAATTGGGCAAATAGGGACAGGTTGGTACAAGAGCATATTAAAACCTTCAGCTATAAGATGAAGCTCTAGTGTACCATACAGTGACTATAATGGTAGATAACACTGTATTACATAGACACAATCTTCTAAGAGAGAAATTCATGTTCTCACCAAATAGATACATGTGAGATGGTGAATGTGTTAATTAACTAGATGGTAGGATTCCTTCCATGATGTATACTTAGAGCAAATCACCACAATATATACTTTAAGTATTTCTCAGTTTTGCCAATCATACTTTAACAAAGCTTAAAAAAAATAAAATACATGTTTAAAAAGCATGATTTAAGGGAAGAGGGAGTCAGCACTAATAAAAAGTCCCCACTGAAGTAAGAAATAGGCCCCCATCAATATCTGAACCAATTCATGTGGCTCTAGGGTCTGCTGTGAAACCCTTTTATGTTAGAAGCAATCTCAGTGAGTAGGATGCCCCATTATATGCTTGTATGCATACATGACTTGAAGGCCCATAAGGTCTCATCAATGACAAATTCTCATAGGAAAATAGCAGAATTGACAATTCTGTGAGCATCCAAATGTATCTCAAAGCTGAGGTTTTAAAAGCTGGGAAAGAGAGGCTTGTTTATTTCTTACTATATCTGGGTGTCTTCTTTCAAGGTCATTCAGAAAAACACATGTCTAATGGTGAAGACATTCGACATTCTGACGAATACTAGTCACACACATATATTTGTTCATGGATAAAAGAGGTTTCTAGAAACATCAGGATTTGTCCATAGATAAAAGATGTTTGTAGAAACATCAAGATTTATATGATGCTCTACTCTGTGAAATTATTTGTCCTAAGGTTTAGTCTTTTTGCTTCACCTAAAAAACAGGAATGCTCATACCTTGTTTTCATGTTTGTTTGTTTGTCTAATGAGGGAAATTATCAAATGATGCTTTAACAACCTTTACGTTTTTAACCTGCAGTGTCTACGATATTTATATGGACTCTGAATTTAGATTGGGTACTTACATGTTTCTTGTAAAATGTTTCTCTGCTCTGACTTGGTTCAGTAGTTATTATTATATTTCCTTTGAATTAATCTCTCCATGGCTTGCTTCTGTAGATTGGTTGTGTACCTATGACCTTGGAGTCTGACCTATTCTCCCTCTTGAGCAGACCTCTAATGGAAAAGTAACATAGAATCAAGCTCAAGCCCTGGTTCCTTCTAGGACAGCCGCCATCTCATCACTGACACACCACTCAGATGTTCCTGAGTGGAAACTGCCTTTTCTCAGGTTGAGTTGTAATGTCTAAATCCAGAGAGGCGCTCCTGAGCAGGGTATACGTCTCATCAGAAGGCAGATTGAGTAATTCTGTCAGAAAGGTAATTAATCTAAGGGCACCTGGGCAGCTCAGTCGGTTAAGTGTCCAACACTTGATACCATCTCAGGTCATGATCTCATGGTTCATGGGACCAAGCCCTGCATCAGGCTCTGCACTGACACCACAGAGCCTGCTTGAGATTCTCTGTGTGCTCTCTCTTTGCCCCTCCCCTGCTCCTGCTCTCTTCCTTCCAAAATAAATAAATCACCTTTAAAAAAAGATTATTAGTCTTTTGTAGGCTCAGTTCCCACCTGAGTATGTGTACCCAGATGACAGACCTTGAAACTGATTTCATGACATCCTCTGAAACAAGGCTCTTTGGGGATACAAATGAGGTGGCTGCTTAGCTTTCAACTCAGTCACTTCTCCTCCCTCTGGAAAACCTGTAATAATAAAGCCTGCTTCCTATTGTAAGTCCCTCTCTCCTCTAAAGGTCACTATTGGACTCCCAATCTACAGTCTGCTTTGGCATCAATAAGCAGCCTCTCTCCCTGGAATGATGGCATTGTTGAGAGAAATGGGCTCAGAGGAGATGGTGAACTTGAATCCCGAGAACCTTTTCTCCAGCCATCTTTTATCAAAATGCACTTTAGAAAAGTGGATGGCAGTTCTGATCTCTTCCTAAAGGAGCACAGAACTCTCTATCAGGATTTATCACCCACAGTTACCTTTTGAAGGAGTTACCCATAATTATTCCTTTTACTTTTTGCAGATGAAAAAGCTACTCCACTGAATAGTTTAGCAGCTTCTCCCAAAAAGCGTATGACTCAGCCCTAGGCAAGATTAGAGCATAAGCTCTGACCTCCAAGTCTTTGCTTTATACCACAAAGGGCCCCAGGAAGCAGCTAAAACCAAAAGGGTTTGAGCAGGTCAAAAGGTAAAATTAGCAGAAAACTAAATGGAGACGCAAAATTTAAAAATCACAAGGGGAGCCTGGGTGGCGCAGTCGGTTAAGCGTCCGACTTCAGCCAGGTCACGATCTCGAGGTCCGTGAGTTCGAGCCCCGCGTCAGGCTCTGCGCTGATGGCTCGGAGCCTGGAGCCTGTTTCCGATTCTGTGTCTCCCTCTCTCTCTGCCCCTCCCCCGTTCATGCTCTGTCTCTCTCTGTCCCAAAAATAAATAAAAATGTTGGAAAAAAAATTTTTAAAAAAATAAAAATCACAAGACTGAGTTGTCTGTCGCAGACTATGAGTCTGGAGTTCTCTCTTGTCCAGCAAAAGAGCGTGTGCCAAATTGAATATGAGAGAGGCTAATGTCTGGGAGAACCCAAGAGCCCTGAACGGGGAGTTTCATCTCCACGGTTTTTGAGACCACAAGGTATTTACCCACGTGGTGAATGTGAAGAAAACAAGATCTTAAACACGTGAACGTGGAGAAAGCAATCAGATAGTAATCATTAACTTGTGTGTGTAAGAAGCAAAGGATCTGGGAGCGAGGGGAGTTTGTGACAGAAGTATATATTGGAGTCAGATGGAAACGATGTCCTACAGGTGATAACAACAAGTTACCCGTGGTCCCATTACTTTATCTCGTTACCTAACCTGGGTGCTTTTGCCCCGTGGTGGCAGCTTTCCGCCCTAAGCCTTTTTCTAACACATTTATGTAAGTAGAACCTATTTCCCCACACTGAATGGAACATTTTTTTTTTTAATCTCAAAACACAAGATTTAATTTAAAGGCCTTCCTCTGGAACTTTTATTTTTTACAAATGGCTTAAATTAAATACTGAATATTCTTAATGCATGGAAACATGACCCCTAACAAACAGACCCAGGGAAACGTGGAAAATGGTTCAAAATAAATCCCCAAGCACTTACTCTTTAGAATAGATACCATCTTATTGAAATGTATGCCGTTCTACTATCACTTGAATAATGTGAGTGAGGGGTAGACTAGAAAAAAAAAAAGAATAGAAAATAAGAAGAGGGCCAATTGGAGAATCAGATGCTCACGTTCATAGAGAGTTAGGGAACATCTGGCCCAAATCCTGCGTGACAGTTAAAGTATCTTGAGCCAGGGATCCACTCAAAGTCTCAATGCTAGCTGAAGCCGGCATATCTGACTCAAGCTCAAATTACCCTATAGCTATCTGCCCTTTTTTGAAACCCTGGGGAATTAAAGATCGGGTAATTTGCACAAAGTCACAAGGTTGGCCAAAGGTGAAGCCAAGACTCCTACTCTAGGTCCTCTGACTTCCAAGCCTGTCTCTCAGCCCTACTTGTGTCAGCATCATCACCTGAAATGAGGACAGTCATAGCATCTACCTCATGGGATAAATGCAAGAATTATACAAGTAATATATGTGAGGTTATTAACTTCTTAGTATATTTAGTAGCATGTAATAGGTGCTTAATAAATGTTAGCTGTTATTACTAGTAGTATTAGCATTAACCTCTACACTATGCCACAATAGCAAAGAGCAAATTAGGAATAAACCCACCATCTAAGCCGACCTGTTCTTCCATCCATACAAAAATCCAGGTTTGATCTTAAGAAGCTACAGCTGAATTTCCTCAGGGGAGCCACTTCAGAAGCCACCAGTAAGTGACAATGAGTCTAGGCCTGCTCCCTATCACATCTTGTCCTTTAGTATCTGCTTAGGCTGCACCGGTATCAGAAAGAAAACACAGACTCCATATGGTGTAGGCATACACTGAATGCAGAAAACAGAGGCGTGTGGCCATGCTTGCATGGTTTTGTCACAGTGAGGGAGCTCAATGGGGAAATGCACCTGAAATCAAGGCAGCAGTACCCAAAGTGGCCATCTCTACAGCAGACGGCTTGGTGAACTGGGCAAGGCAACAGGAAGGAGGGTACAGAATAAAACCAACACTGACTATTTTCTAATACATGTTACCTCATTTAATCCTCCTATGGACCTTATGGCACACAAAAAGCTACCCACATTGTATAGGTGAAATCACAGAGAAGCAATATACTAAAGCCCAGAGACGTTAGGTGCGGTACTAAACTTTGCACAAATGGAAATAAAATCCACAGTCTTTGGCCTGTTTCAACCACATCACTACCCCACACCCTCCCCCTCTAGCTCTCATTACACACCAACCTAAACCCACATTTCAGTTTTCCATCATTCCTCCATCCAAGGGTCACAGACGCTGGATAACTACATCAATATTCCTCTCTATGAATAGGAATAGTTAGGTTAGCCAATCTGTCTTAATCTCAGTAAGAGGAAAATGATTTGTCGTAAAATCCCGATCATGAGATTCTTTTTTATCTCAACAATTTTTGTTTGTTCTGCCCCTGGGGACCCCGCAGGGCCCTGGGAGAGTAACCAAGCGTCTCTGCCTTGTTCCCCCACAGGCTGGGGAGCAGCACCTTCAAAAACATGCAGCGCCGGCACACAACACTGAGGGAGAAGGGCCGCCGCCAGGCCATCCGGGGTCCCGCCTACATGTTCAACGAGAAGGGCACCAGCCTGACGCCCGAGGAGGAGCGCTTCCTGGACTCAGCCGAGTATGGCAACATCCCCGTGGTCAGGAAAATGCTGGAGGAGTCCAAGACCCTCAACTTCAACTGCGTGGACTACATGGGGCAAAACGCGCTGCAGCTGGCCGTGGGCAACGAGCACCTGGAGGTCACGGAGTTGCTGCTCAAGAAGGAGAACCTGGCGCGGGTGGGGGACGCGCTGCTGCTCGCCATCAGCAAGGGCTATGTGCGCATCGTGGAGGCCATCCTCAACCACCCGGCCTTCGCGCAGGGCCAGCGCCTGACGCTCAGCCCCCTGGAGCAGGAGCTGCGCGACGACGACTTCTACGCCTATGACGAGGACGGCACGCGCTTCTCGCACGACATCACGCCCATCATCCTAGCAGCGCACTGCCAGGAGTATGAGATCGTGCACATCCTCCTGCTCAAGGGCGCCCGCATCGAGCGGCCGCACGACTACTTCTGCAAGTGCAACGAGTGCACCGAGAAGCAGCGGAAGGACTCCTTCAGCCACTCGCGCTCCCGCATGAACGCCTACAAGGGGCTGGCGAGCGCTGCTTACCTGTCTCTGTCCAGCGAAGACCCCGTGCTCACCGCGCTGGAGCTGAGCAACGAACTGGCCAGGCTAGCCAACATTGAGACTGAATTCAAGGTAACTCTCCCACTCACCACTCTACAGACAGATTGCCCAGAGGGCTCTTCCAGGTGTGTCCAGTAGTCAAATGAGTTGTCTTCCGGTCTCCCGCAGGGTGAGGGCCCTGGGGTCTGGGTGGCGCCCGGGGTGGAAGGGGACCTCCTCGACCTGGTCAGATGCAGGCCTGAAGGAAAAGCAGCCCCTTAGGTGGGATATTTGAAACCATATACATGTAAAATAGAGGTTGACGTAAGCCCAAGTCTATACAAGACAAGCAGCACACAGGCAGGAGGATACTGCGGTCGTCCTGTAAATGCCCTGTAAATGCTTCATTCAGCTCTGCCCCCAGGGAGCTCTGGAGTGTCTAGGACACCTTGCATGTTTCCTAGTCCAGGTCTTGGACTTCTTGATTGTGTCACCTGAAAGGTTTTGTCTTGTCCATCCTGGACTGCATTGATCTGTGTTTGGTCTCACAGCCAGTGCTAGAAAGGCTTGCCTGCAGCCGTTCTCACTGTAGCAAGCTATTACTATTGTTCTGTCAAGGGGCTCAGGAAAAGGTGCATGGAAATGAAAATAAAACCATCTCTGTAATATTGGACTTGTCACCTCAGTAGACAGGCCCAGGGCAAAACTCTATCGATGCACCCCCCCCCCACCTCCTGAGAACACCTAGACTACCAGGCTAGCCCAGGGGAGACCCATCTCCAAAGTCCACTGTTGAGTGGTGGAGGGATCCTGTGCGGTAATTGTCAACTGACACTCTCTGTTAAAGAGAAGACTGGGACCTAAATCTTTGGACACTATTTAATAATACTTAGAATATTTCGTGGGCACTTATTGTGTGCCAAGCATTAACTGCCTTACCTATATGATGCTGTTTAGTCCCCTCAACAACCATTAATTTGGATACCATTATAATCCCCATTTTATGTGAGGGTACACAGGTAGAGAGATATCATACAGCTAGTAAGTAGCAAAGCCGCTGTTCTCATCTAGGCATTCCAGAGCTAGCTCTTAGCCTTTCTGGGAATTGTTCATGCATTGGGATTCTCAGGGTTCATTTGTCTTTGAATGATGAAGAAATTCTTGGCTGCAGAAGGTATGCCTGGAAGGGTAGGAGCTACAACTAGGTTCATAATTTCTCATCCTGAGCCATCTTATCAGAGCCTATGATGCCATGGAACATACAAAAAGGTGTCACATGCATGGCTGACCATGGAGCTGGGAAAAGAGGTTAACCTGCAGGAGAAAAGTGCATTGTCCAAATAAGGTGTCGCTGTAAGAGCTGTCCCTGGAGGGACACAAATAGGTGGCCGAGGATGGGTACCAATTCACAGCAAGGGAAGCCCCATGGACCACACAGTGTTCAGGGAGATCTCAAAGGAGGCAACAGAATGGGGCTGGGCCTTGCAGAGCAGGAGGAATTAGATCAGTGGGAAGAGAGAGGTGGAAATTTGGAGGAGGCAAGTGAAGGTGATATCCAGAATGGCCCAGAACAGTCATGGGGCTTCTGAGAAGCTGCATGTGACCAGAATAAAGACTTCCTGGAGGGGCACACAGGAGGCGTGCTGAAGAGATGAGCTGGGGGCAGATCTCAGAGGGTTCTGTGTGTCAGATGCTATCCTGTAGGACATGGGAGAGCCACTGAAACTTGCAATAAGGGGGCTAAAATGATGAAGCTAAGTTCTGGAAATTTAGTTCACTGGTAGATGAATTAGAGGACCTGGAGTGTGAGGCCCTGGGACTAAAGATAGGGACAATTTAGTTGTGTATGCGTGAGACCACAGAGGCCTCTCTGAAGGAATAGATCACCCACAGCCACAGACAGAAGAGCCAGGCTCACAAAAAGCTGCAGGGTACCACAGACTGTGAATAGATGAAGAGTCCTATAATTAATTTTACCCCATCTGTTCCCCCTATCTTGGACTGATCTACTGAAGCAGAGCAACTTCCCGATTCCTGCATTGTCCATAGCCTCAGCTAAAAAAATTGGTGGATGGAGATGGAGAAATTACCCAAAGAAGCTCCCAAGAACGTAGGTCTTGCCTGTTCTTTCCTTGTTTCTGTACCATAAACTCCACCCACCAGTAATAAGACCAATGATATCCCAAGGAAGCTTGGTGGGATTTTGCTTATTCCCTCAGCTTATTCCCTCAGCTAGAGTGAATCTTCACAGGCCTTGCAAAAGAAATGGCCAACCCAATTAATTTAGATATTTCTGGCCAAGAAAAAAAAAACAATTCAAGGAAAAAATTTTGGATCAGGTTATGTGGCTAATTGCACAATCCTCTACTTCTCTGGAATTTGGGAACATGCCAGCCTTACTAAATAAGACGATGCTAGACTAACATTTGGAATTCCATCCGAGCCATTTGTTTCCTTTACAAAGACTAAAAGTCTAGCATATTTTAGTATATATAATATCTAAAAGTGGAAGTTTGTGGAAAGCATGATATTTTGATTTAAAAAGTAAATTAGGAAAATTAGAGACAATTAAGAACACTACTAACATGATGACAAATCCATTCCACAATGCAGTGACTTACTCAGAATAAGAGTTAGCATAAATACATTTTCTGGCTATTAACATCCCTCTAGTTACCTTTGTTTGAAATAATGTCTTTCACATTGTCGACAAATGGCGCATTATAAATTAACATAAGCGTTCCTTTAGAACTTTATTACTTATTCAACTATCCTTGTATGTGCATTCCTGACATTATAAATCTTCTCAGAGAAGAGAGCAGCTTAGCAAAAGACAAGTCAATTTGTAATAAAAGAATAAAGAGCAAGTGTGGTTCTAAAATACACTCTTTAGGAGTCTGTCCTACTTTAAAGGGACGACACACAGCTGACTGTAGCCACGTGTTATGCTGATGACCCAGTATCATCAGCTGAACAAAAAGATACCGGGTTCCGACAGGAGGTGTCATATGTCATCCTCCAGATCCTCTAAGACACTCATTCTGGGAATGGCTCCTCCTGACCAGACTCATGCATGGATACCTCAATCAGTTGCCCAGTCTATTATTTTTGAAGTCATTGTAATTTATCACCAGAATAGAGTCTAGTCATTAGCAAGAAGTACAGCCAATGTCAAGGTCTCCAGTAAATTGTGGCTAGAGTCAGATGCCTGCTAGCAAACCATTATTTTTGTTGTGGAAATTACATATCTCCTCAAAGATTTTTCTCATGCATCTCTAATCTTCTGGGGTCTAAAAAGATGCGAAAATTCAATGAGACCTTCCTAATGCCATGTATGGTGCTCAGTAATCTCGTAAGCATTCCAGAAATACTTGATGAAGGGAATGAAGGAAATCCTCAAAGGATAATCATTTCAACTGATGAAGCATGTGATTACTTTTATCTGTGATTTAAACTCTTCCTACATGTATGAATCTAATAGAGCAATTTGATAGACACAGTAAATGGGAAAGCTCTACAGAAGGGTACAGGGTGGGTAAGCGGATCAAACCAACACACATTAAATAACATAAGACTAATCATATGCTGCATTATATGGTGCCAGGAACCACTAAACTCCTGGAGGGCACCAATGACATTCTGATTAACTGGTTTATCTATATAGTAGGAGACAAGGAAAGGGAAGACTGGCATGGGAAGACTGGCGTGCGATGTTTTATCCTGATGGAACAGGCTCTATGTAGAGGCACCTGGAATAGCATGGAAAAAATTAGGAATTTCTCTATCCCCATTGAGTTACAGTCTCTGCCACCAAGAACACAACAAGGTCTTCACATTTCTCTTGAATTAGTCTGTTTGGCTATATTCACTGATCATCCTTCTGGTAAATCTGCTGAAGATCCTCTTTATTTCACTGGTATCTTCCCAAATTCCAGGGCATCCTGTATATGCATATGGCTTATCTATAAAGCTGATGTTTCAAAAGGATTAGAGGTGCTAATCTCTCTTCCATCCCAGAGTTATGCCAACAGCAGTGCCCAGTGGGAGCAGGAAGGGGTGGGGAAAACTGTGGAAAGAGATTTAGGGATTTGGAAGGAAAGAGAAAACAGGGTGAGGATTGGGGTATCCCTCCTGCTCTTTGACCTTTTGCTTAAATTTAAAAGTACCCCATGTTCCCAAGTCAAGGGACTGTGGAGGCCCAAACACTTTACCTTCATTACTTAAGACTTGGTCATTCTGAATAATAACAAAGCTACAACTAAGCAGGCTTTTCATGTTGACACATCAGTATGGAGGCTGCTGATTGTGCTTCCATCAGCAATTTATTCTTATAGACCAGAGATGAGAAAAGTAGGGGGGGCAAGACAGCTAAAGCTTGTAGCTTCATCTTGCTTCAAGTGTTGATGTCAATGGGTTGTTAACCACAGGTATTATGAAAAGTAGATGATGAATTATGTATCGATGTTTGTGTTGCCATTTTAAGACCCATAAAAAAACTCTCTGGGCCTAAAATACCACAAATTAAAAATGCAAATAATGATAAATCAGACCAATTTGCCACCTGCTATGATCTGTAGTGAGGTCCCATTGTGTAAGGTAAAGGTGTTGAGATGACAGTTTGTAATCTGCTTGCAAACTTATCAAAATGGAAGAGAAAAGAGGAGGGGAGAGGAGGAGTAGTGTCTTTTTATTGTGGTAGGGAGAGTTCAAAGTACATCTGAATTCAGGCCATATGGAGCCAGGGAGCCAAGAAGCCAGAAAGCTTGAGTGAAGGCCCACCCAGGGCCTGAGGCAGTACTGAAAAGTTGAATACGTGGGTTGCCCCAGCATCCAGTGGAATCTGCATTTTGCACCTGTTTGTCATGCTTTGAATATTTTTAGGATTTTTAAATTTTATAGGCCAACACTCTGGGAAAATAGATTTCCTTGAAGTTTGAAAGCCAGGCTGGTAGTATAAACAAATGCCTATTTAACATGCAGCAAATGACTTGAAAATTGTTTCCTTTTCCTTCAGGAAAATATTTTTTAAGCCGTCAAGGCTGCACATCTTAAAAGCAAGTTGTTGGTTTTTTGTTTTTTGTGGTTTTTTTTTTTTTTAAAGAGAATCTGGCAGAAAACTCCTTAAAGCACTCACTTATATATAAATCCCCAGTACCCTCAGGGATCAGCCTGTGTCACCCAAGCCCTCTGCTTGAGCATCTGGTGATAGAGAATGTAAGAAGAAAAGGATCACAAATGTCACACGATGAACTGTCATGGGACCATCCCCCCACCTGAGCATATGCAGGTATGGTGAGAATAGGGCATACATGCCAGTCCACAGGTCCACACTGGGGCCAGAATCATCAGCTTCCATGTCTGAGAGCAAGATCCAGGGGACTGGCTGATCTCAGGAGAAGGGACAGACATGACTTCTGCCCACACTAGCTCTTTTTCTATTTTCCTACCTAAGCATTTGGAGGAACACTTTCACCAGGGCATTTGTTAATGAGTCATCATAGGAAGTGAGCTAATTAATGTATCCTTTCATGACAATTTTTCATTGGGTCACAGCGATTGCCTGAAGTTATGTGATTGTCCTCTCCTAGGGTTTATGCCAAGAGTATCAGCCTCTAAATTATAGGGATAGTGTACGTTGGGTGACAAAAATTCAGGCGGGTTAAGGAGGCCACTTTGCTTGATGAGGACAAGAGCAGGGAACAGGCTCTGCTGAGCACCCAGTGCAGCCATGCTTCATTTCCTCAAGCCTGTGGAATGGAGATCCAAGAACTTGGCTGTCTAATCAGACTGACCCAGCTTCTAATCCCAGTGCCATCTCCTGGTAACTGTGCAATCTTAGGCCTCTATTACAAATTCCTTTTCTTACTTTGAAAACTGGGGTATTAGAGCTGTAACATGTCTGAAATGGAATGCCTGTTTTCCCCCACCCAAACACTGGCTCTTACCCTAATCTCTGTAAATAAATAAATGAGTGGTGAGTGAATTAATGACAATGGCCTCCCAGGGTGCCGATGAGGATTAAATTAGATGAACAATATAAAACTCTGCAGGGAACCCAACCGACCCAGAATACATACATAATTCCTACCACCCAGAGCTCAGTGGAGATGAGCCCACTGGATTCCCGGCACAACTTTGCTCCCAATAAACGTAACTTAAGTCTCAGCACCTCATCTATTCAGAGGGTCTTCCTGATCTCTGCTAAGCTTCCTTCCCCCAACCCCTGAAGATCTTTCTGGAATGAGAAAAACTACTACCTGTGAACTCCCTGGTTAAAAACAGGCCAAGAGAATATTTCCAGTTGGAAAAATGCAGACCACTGAAAGTGCATAAGCCTCAAGCGCTGCTAAAATATTGCTGTGGAAAGAAATGGCATGGGCAGGAAAGATAGAGCAGCAGGGGAGGGGGAGGAAGGAAATGGGTAGGCAGAGCTCCTGCCAAATACAGACAGAGATTATTTTTTGAAAAATATCTCCGTAGAAAAGATTCATCACTACACATACAAAAAAAAATGGGGAAAATATCATTTCCTCTGCAAGTGCAACTATCAGCGTAAAGTATCAGAGATATGGACAAAATGGAGACAGTTCTAGAGAATATTAGTCGATGAGTAGCAGCACAAATTAAATCAAATAGAAATGAAGGATTTTTCTCTGAAAAAAAGTTATAATGCTATATAAATTAATCATCATAGGACATCATTAATCAAGTATGCTGCACACCCCATCAACACGCAGGCATGTATTTTACTAGGAGCAGTTTCATGGATTAAGTGTGGAAAACATGTCAGGAGGACAGGATGCGAGTATGGTCTGTAGGCCCAGAGAATATCGCGACTGGGTGGACCTCGTTACAGAGGTATCTGAAAATCCAGCATTCCTGCAACACACATTTATTAAGCCTGTAGTATGAACCAGGCTCTAGGCTGGGTGCTGGGATGATGATGAATAAGATAAACACAGTTCCTGCTCTCAGGACCTGATAATCCAGGGGAGGGGATAGGCATTCTTCATACAATCATACAGATAAACGGGGCTTTACAAATCGTGCTGAGTGCTAAGCAGTAAAAGGGAGGTTTTATTTTATTTTTTTAAAGGGAGGTTTTAAAACTTGACTTAGTGGGACAGCTGACCATGTGTGTTTAAAGATTTCTCTAAGGAGACATGTTTAAATGGAACCTGAGGCTATGGGAGACCTACACGCCAGCAGGGAATGGGAAAGATGGCGCTAGGCATAAAAACTGCACATGAAATAGTTCGGTACAGATAGGGGAAAGAGGCCCTATGTAGAGAACTGTTAAGTCGCTCCACATTATAGGGAGGAAAAGGGAGAGTTGGCAGGTGACAGAGGCACTGAAGAACACCACCTCACCCATGGCCTTACCACCTAATAAGTTGGGCTTCATTTTCGGGTAAATGAAGAGCCACCAAAAGGTTTCAGGAAATGAGTGAGTGACTCATATGTGCACTTTGGAAACACCCACTGTGCCTGCTGTAGAAAATGGACTGGAGGGGACAAGGCTTGGAGGAGTTGGACAAGTGCTGTTGGAAAGGGGGGCCTCCCAGAAAGGGGGTGAATGGCACATGAGAGCAAAAGAACCAACACATCTCAGGGCAGCTGGATGGTTCACTCAGTTAAACATCGGACTTCAGCTCAGGTCACGATCTTGCAGTTCACAAGTTCAAGCCCCGCATTGGGCTCTGTGCTGACAGCTCAGAGCCTGGAACCTGCTTTGGATTCTCTGTCTCCCTCTCTCTATGCCCCTCCCCCACTCGTGCTCTGTCTCTCTCAGAAATAAATAAAAATATTAAAAAAAAAAAAAAGAACGAACACATCTCAATCTGCCGGGGGACTCAGCACAGTTGGAGCAATGGCACAGTCAGAAAAGGTGACCATCTCCTGGCTGTGTCCAGGACAGCTTGTTTGTCCGTGAGGTGCAGGGACCCTGCTTCTTCTGTCCCTGGGGACTCTCCGTGATTCCCAGCAAGGAGCTCTCACAGTGCAGAGACACAGAGAGAGGAGGCAGAGAAGTGCAGGCTCCTCATCTTCTCCTCCAAGACAGAAGTCCCATGGAGTAGCAGCAGGGCAGGAGAGCAATAAGGATTCCCATTTTCTATCCGTGTATCTGGAGGTAGAGAAGGGTGTGGCCCAGGCCAAACTGCTCATTGCTAGAGCAGAGGTATTGGAAAGTGCGTTCAGAAGTGATATCCCCAGAAGAAAAAGAATTCTACTGAGGGGCGCCTGGGTTGTTCAGTTAGTTAAGCATCTGACTTCGGCTCAGGTCATGATCTCACGGTCTGTGAGTGTGAGCCCCGCATCAGGCTCTGAGCTAACAGCTCAGAGCCTGGAGCCTCCTTCAGATTCTGTGTCTCCCTCTCTCTCTGTCCCTCCCCACCCATGCTCTCTATGTCTCAAAAATAAATAAACATTAAAAAAAATTTTTTTAAGAAAAAAAAAGAGAATTGTACTGGATTTTAATCTTTCCAGTGCATCTTCCAGATTCTGAAGATATCTTTTTCTGTTGGCTGCAATGACCACATAAACATTTCATTAGAGGAAAATAGCTAAATCTTATCTTACAGTTTTTTCAGCTGGAACTAGTATTAGCATAAATAAAAGTAGAAAGTAGATCTCTCTCTCTCTTCTTCCTCCAAGTTTTTGGATGCTGAGAAAACCAGAGAAGGAGGATATTAGGGGCAGGCAAGGCTTTTCTTGGCACTGAAAATCCTCCCTATGAACACCCAGTTGAGTATAGGGGGATATATTAGGCTTAGCACTGCTGTGACAAAGTACCATGAATGTGAGCACTTAAAACACAGTAGTGATGGGGAGCCTGGGTGGCTCAGTCGGTTAAGCGTCCAACTTCGGTTCAGGTCATGATCTCACGGTCCATGAGTTCAAGCCCCGCGTCAGGCTCTGTGCTGACAGCTCAGAGCCTGGAACCTGTTTCAGATTCTGTGTCTCCCTCTCTCTCTGCCCCTCCCCTGTTCATGCTCTCTGTCTCAAAAATAAATAAACTTTTAAAAAAATTAAAAAAAAAAATAAAACACAGAAGTGATTCCCTCACAATGCTAGAGGCCAGAAGTCGAAAATCAAGTTGTTACCAGGGCCATGTTTACTCTGAAGAATCTAGGGTAAGATCCTTCCTTGCCTCTTTCTTGTTTCCTTGGAGATCCTTGTCTTGTTGACAAATCACTTGAATCTCTGCTCTGTTGTCACATAGTGATCTTCTATTTGTTTCTGTCTTTTATCCTGTTCTTATGAGAACAGGCTTATACGGACCAGTCATTTGGGATTAAGGGCCCACTGTACTCCAGTAGGACTTCATCTTATCTAATTACACCTGCAACACCTTATCTCCAAATAAGGTCCCATTCTGAAGTTTCAGGGAGGATGTTAATTTGGGGGAGATGCTATTCAACCCAATATAGTGGGGTAGACTACCAAGTTGGGATAAACTGGGGAAGAGTGAGAAAGGAACCAAAACAAACCCTCAGAACAGGGCAGGATAGAAGGCCAGAGGTCAGTTATTTTAGGAAGCCAAACACAGTCCTAAAACTAGGAGGTTAGTCTTGAAGAAAAGGGAGAGATTGCTAATGCTTTCTACTGGTCAAGGTAAAAGCAGAGACAGAGATACTAGAATTCTGTAAAAGTGTGTTATGTCTTGTATTGGAGGGAAGTGGGAGGTTGCTGGCAGAAGCAAAGGGGGAACCTTGGTATTGGGGCACTGCCCCTCTCAAAGACATTTTCAAGTGTTGGGTTTGGGAATGATGAACATAAAATACATTGATTACAGATTTTTAGAAAATCTAGAAAAACAGTGGGAATAAAAAGGTCAGTGTTAATTCCCACCATCTAAGAATAATTCATATTTTGGTATTTTTTCTCCTAGTGCTCCCCCGACACCCAGGCACAAAAAAAAAACAAACGTGAATAGAACTATGAGTCAGATGATAAAACATTATCATCATTTTTTGTTTCTCACATACACTTTATCCTCATTCCCATTCTCCCCCACCCCCAAAAATCACCCACTTGAATGTATTTATATTAATTATGAACATACATATGTATTTATGTGTTGTTCACTCAAGAACTATCTCTTTTGCACCTACCATGTGCAGAGTCCTAGAGATTGGGAACACTTAGAGACCATCGAAACCCTAATTTCTCTGCCCTCCTGGAGCTTACATTCCAGTGGGGGTATGGAAAAATATATTGTTGGGTGATTGTTAGTTACATAAAAGGGATTACAGTACAAAATTATGACCCGTCTTCTGTTTCCCTTAACACCATGGTTTTTACGGCCTATCCGTGTCAAGCTAGCGCCCTGCCTCTGTCCGCTGACTATCTGCAGCCTTCCTCTTCCTCATTGTCACAGTGATGGACACCTAAACCGCTCTGTCACCACAAATGATGCTGCAAAACACACCCCCATGGCTGCATGCGGTCCTATTTAAGTGTTCCTATGACACACCCAGGAAGGAATACCCAGGGTTAACGCCACTCAGCACAGCCGACTGCTCCCCAGAAGGCCTGCCCTTGGGGGCTGTGGCCTGCCACGTGCTGCCAGCTCTAGGTATTATCCCGCTTTCTCACGTTTGCCGGTGTGAGAAATGCAGTTATTGTAATTTGCATCTCTTCAGTAGTTAATGAGGTTGAACCTTCCTTCACATAATTGATGAGCCATGTGCATTTCTCCTCTCGGTGAACTGCCTCTCCCTCTCGTTCCCTCATCCGCTTTTTAACAGGATTTCTGGAGTATTTTTAAATCTTCTTTCCAGAGTTCCTCATCTGTTCTAAATACTAGCCCAGTGTCTATTTCAGACACTGCAAATATCTCCTCCCTGTCTATCACTCGTCTATTAAATCTGTCTATGGCACCCTGTTTTGAAGAGGAACCCTTATTTTTGAAATAATTTGTGTGTTTACTCTGAGTAAAAAAAACTTTTCCCCACGCAAGGTCACAAAGATATTCTCTGACATTACATCTCTTTTTTCTTCTATTACCTTCACGGATCCACCATTCACTTTTAAGTCTTCAGTCCAACTGGAGGTTGCTTTTGTGTGGAGCATTGCATTTTTGCCTTTGTCCTTCTAGGGAGCTGGTTCCCCCTCATCATCTATTCAGGAACCCAACTTTCCACCCACTGTGTGCCACCAGCACACATCAATTCCCACATACATGTGTGTCAGGTTCTGGACCTTCTGTTCCATCCCAGCGTCCTGTCTAACTCTTCCTTTACCCACTCCTCCAGAGTTTCATTACTAAGACTTTGCTTTATGACCTATTACCACATATGGAGATCCTTTTTTTGTTTTCTGTGCATAGATTTGTTGTGTGCGATGGTGACAAAGTCTTGCCATAAACAATTTGGAATCCTGGCTTTCTTACGGAATATTGTAACTTTGGCCTTGCCCCCCACGTAATGTCAACACTTGATAAATAACAGTTCCTGGAAAATTTTGGTGTCCTGTGTTGGGAGTAAAACTTCTCCTTAGGTTGTACTGTGTGGAGCCTGTAAATTAACTAAGAAAAGGCAGATTAAAAGAAAAGACAGAGTTTATTCATAGACATATAGAAGTGCAGAAAAGAAATGGCTCCTTGAACAGTTAAGATGGGGGTTTATATACCACCTTAGCAGAAAAAAAAAAGTGAGGGGAAAGAGTTTCTAAGGAAAAAGAGGACGTTTAGGATACACATGAGCTTTTGAGGGAAAAAAATGGAAAGCGTGAGTGTTTGTGATGTTCTCATCTGGGTGCAAGCAGACAGTCTCCTTTTTAGCTGTTACCCACCCCCCACCCTGACCCACAGGATTTGTGGCAGTTACATTTTGGGAACGTGCTGCTACAAAGTTTTTTTTTTTTTAAAGTAAAAGAAGTCTAGCTGCTGGTCTGTTCAGATTTTTTTTCACTTAAAATAATCTTCATGACATTCTGATCAATAAAAGTCAATCTCTGACAATTAATTCACTGAGTCCCCACCATGGAACAACTTCTGTGGTCCAGTATAAGGGAAGGGTGGGCCTCAGGGACTGAGGAAAGGCCACATGATGAAGGATATCCAGTCCTGGCCAAGGAGACAGACAGACCTGTGTAGAGGAGGAAAATAATTTTCCCTCCACCCTTCTGAGTGCACAGTTGAGACCCTTGTAGGAAAAGAAATATTAACAAGAGGAAAATGGAAGTTCAGCAGCAAGTATATCTGATGTATACAAGGGAAACACCCAGGGAAAAATGAGTAACCCTCTGAGGTGGCTTAGAATTCAGAATTAAATACAGTCTTGATCAGGAAAGGGGAGGCGGATGTGCACCTCTCAGAAGAGGGTAAATGATTTTTAGGTAAGATGAATGGGCCCTCAGAAGAAGAGATGGGAGATGTGAGAATTTGTGACTGAGTCTGTCTGGGTGTGGGGGGCCTCTTCTCCTATGATGACTCCACCTTCCCTGGTTGATGAGGCTCCCATGGAGGGGATTCATAACAATTGAGTTCCTTTTGGAGGATCTATTTCAGGCAGATAAGGGGGCACTTGCAGAGACCCTCCCCCTCATTTGCTGTTTTTCAGGAACCTACAGCTCAAAATCATCAATATACCAAAAGGGCATATTTTGGGGTGGCATGTCCTGAACTTCTACAAGTCATTTCTGGGGTGGCACATTCTGCTCTCCTTCACTGTCTACCTGGTAATGTCTGCACCAAGACTCAGTTTCCACAGTGTCACCTTCAGTCATTTTCTCTAAAACAGAACCCACTGCTCCCAGGGGCTGTGACAGTCCATTCATGAGGGAGAATGGGGCACCCTCGTTTTGTGAGAGGCTCCTTCTTGTAAACACCCACCAGCTGGCAGCCCTGAGCAGAATCAGAAGACAAATCCTGAAATCCTTGATACTCCAGATGGCTCTGCAGGACTGGCTTGGTGAGAAGGTTTGTGAGTTCACATCCATCCACTAACCAGCCCAGCCCAGCCAGCGGGTGGACCAGGCAGGACCAGGGCAGCCTCACAGTCAGCTGCCAGTGGAGTTTTCACCATTTTTGTTGAAGTTCTATGAAAGACGCTTAAGAGACCCCTAGAAATTGCACATTAGGGTTAAAGGATTAAGTGGTAGAACAGAGATGGGAGAAGCCTAGAAAATGTGAATGAGTGACCTGAAGGGCTATTAGGAAGAAAGGAGAAGGCCATTGTCTGTATTTTCTAATGATCAACAAGAGCTGGAATTAAAAATCAATACTAAGAGGACAAAGATCACAGATTGGTTTTCCAAATGGCTTTGGCAACATGACCCAGATAGGCTTAATGTGTTTCCGCTAAATTAAGCCACAGTGAGGACCAGCACCGAACGATGAGAATAACGTGTGTTGGTCCTGCCTTGCTGCTGCTGCTGCTGCTGCATCCAAAACTGGTTGAAAAGTTCCTTGTCAGATGCAACAGCTTAGCATGGAGCAGTCCAGAATTTGGTTTCCCCTTGAGGTTCCCTATATGGTGAGAGGTATACAGGAATAAGGGACAAATGAAGAAATCACCCATCTACTTCTCAAGTTTTTATCAAAGGAATGTATGATGTAAAAAATAATAATAGTAATTCAGATAGCACCCAACAGTATACAAGGAGAAGTGAGCCCCCCCCTTCCTTAACACTCTCCCTCGCCCCAATCTCGACTCCCAGACTCAGCCTTATGAAAAATGTCTTTTATATCTGGGCATAAACATTTTATTCGTACACAGGCATGTATTCATATGTAGGTGTAAATATATATGTATTCATTTGAGTTTTGCCTTAAATATATTGCGACATTCTCCACATTCAGTTCCCGGCTTGCTTTTTTTCACTTAATAATAAAATCTGCAGAGATGTCGCTCCATATTGGCATCTACAAGTCTACCCCTTCCTCCCCAAGAGCTATAATAGAAGTGCTCTAAGAAATAGACACAGTGTAATTTCTCTAACACTCCCTTCTGGGTGGTCCTTTAGGTTATTTCCAGCTTTTATTTCAGTACACAATGCTGCAATGAGCATCCTTGCAGCTTTGTGTACTTCTGTGTGCATAACTGCAAGCTAAACTCCTTCACATGGAATTGCCGGGTCCAAGAACACAGACATTTAAAATCATGCTTCAGACCGACGACTGGTCTCCCAAAGGGCGGTACCAAATTATACATGTCACCGATGGGCTATGAGAGTATCTTTTGTACTTCTCTTGCCCACAGTGAGCATTATCACACTTCCTGTGGGTTTTACAGGTAAGAAATGGCCACTCAATGCTCTTTTACTTTGAATTTTTTGACTAAAATTAAACATTTTCTTTATTGTTCATCTGTGTTTCTTTTACCATGAATTGTTGGTTCCTGTTCATTGTTGGTTTCTTGGTTCATTCCTCATTTAATTTTTAGTTTCATACAAATAAAATTATTTGTATGAAAAAGAAATCAGGGGCACCTGGATGGCTCAGTCGGTTGAGTGCCCAACTTCAGCTCACGTCACGATCTGGCAGTTTGTGGGTTCGAGCCCTGCGTCAGGCTCTGTACTGACAGCTTAGAGCCTGGAGCCTGCTTCGGATTCTGTGTCTCCCTCTTTCTCTCTGCCCCTCCCCGCATTGCTCTCTGTCTCTCTCAAAAATAAACAAACATTAAAAATTAAAAAAAAAAAAAAAGAAAAGAAAGAAAGAAATCAGACCTTTCTCTAGGCTGCATGTTGCAAGTTTTTTCAGCTGGTTGTCTTTTCAGATCTCTGAGGGTATTCTTTCTGAATGGCAATGTTGTTCAAATTCTATAGGCTCCTCTCTGTCATTCTTTTGGTTGGGATTTCTCAGGTTCACGTCATGCTCGCAAAGGTCTCCTTACTCACAGATCATCAGGAAAATGCACCCGTGTTTTCTCCAGTGTTGCTACAGTTTCACTTTTGTGTATTCCACTATTCATTCCATCGGGAATTCATTTTGGTGTAAGGAAGAAATGCTCTCACCTTCCTGACGGCAACATTCCTCACCTCATTCCAGTCAGTCACCAAGATTTGACTCCATTTGGCAGACTCCAAGACACCTATCTGCAAATATCAACCAGAGAAACTTAATGTCAAATGAAGCAGCAAGAAGGTGGCTGCCGGTCCACATGACTACCCCTTTGCTCGTCAAACCCCAGATACACAGATTTACACCATAAGTTTCTTTTCTTTCAATGTTTGTTTATTTTTGAGAAAGAAAGAGCACA
The DNA here is from genome assembly GCF_022837055.1 of Prionailurus viverrinus. Taxonomy (NCBI): domain Eukaryota; kingdom Metazoa; phylum Chordata; class Mammalia; order Carnivora; family Felidae; genus Prionailurus; species Prionailurus viverrinus. The sequence goes on along the minus strand of NC_062561.1, from coordinate 113,455,775 downwards.
AGCAGGAGAAGGTCAGAGAGGGAAGGGGACGGAGGATCTGAAGCGGGCTCTGCACTGACAGCAGTGAGCCGGATACAGGGCTCAAACTCACAAACCGTGAGATGGTGACCTGAGCCAGGAGATCCTGACCTGAGCCACAAGATCGTGACTTTAGCCAAAGTGGGACACTCAACCAACTGAACCACCCAGGCACCCCTAAGCCATAATGTTTTTAAAATAAACAGCCAGAAGTTACAGTCAGCTCATTTTAAATTTTCTTAAAAGGCTGCTTTTTTTTTTCAGGATATGGATGATTTTAGTGTTTTGTTTTTAGGTTGTACAGTGGTAAAAGTCATGGTTCTTTTCTTTTTCCATTAAGCTGATTCTCCCCTTGGATACTGCCCCCCTGGAGTCCTGTAAATGACACAGACAAAAGTCAGATTGACAAGAGAAAAACAAATAGGAATTTATTGACAGGTGCACCCCATAAACAGATGAGAGAAGTCAGAGATGAGTAACTCAGGGGGGGCGAGTAGGAGCTGGGCTTAGATGGCACCTCCACAAAAGAAGAATACATTTTTAGAGACGTGACAAGGCAAAGGAAAAGGACTTTGAGCTTCTGGGGCATTAAATCTCAGGAAGACTAACGGAGAGACTAATGGTAGATGAGGGCTAGTTTCGGCAAGGTTTGTTATGTAGATTCCTCTGGCCGCTGTCTCTGGGCTGATGGGGGTCTAGAATTGTCTCCTATGATTATCTTCTGTCCTTCTTGCTACAGAGAGGAAAGGGGAAGCCATTTACAAATTTATGTCCTGCTTCTAGTCAAATAGGGGAAGGGCGGAGGGCTTTTCTTGTATCTGCTTCTTCTTCATTGTCTTCAGCTCAAAATAATCTTTAAGCCAAAGTTGCCTATTTTGAGGTAGCACATTCTGCTGCATGCCAAGTCCATGAATTATAAGAAGCTGGCAAATGCCACTGTGGCTTCTGGATCCAAGGCAGACTTCCACCTAATACCAATCAAGAAAACTGGCAGAACTGCATTTGATTACAAAAAGGAAAAAAAGTCTCTATCATTCAGAAATTTCACTGGGCATTGATAAACTAAGTATCTCTCCTCCTTTCCCATTTATAAATTATGTGATCAGCACCTACTGTAAGTGTTATGTACCCAAACACGGTGCAGGGATAGGAGATTCTGCAATAAATAAATCCTAGCACAGGCTTCCTTCCAAAACATGTATTGCCTGAGCAAACACACTTTTCCATCAGTTGTCAATGAGACAGATCGGGTGGTATGGCACCACCTGCACTCTTTTGCTGACCCCGAGGGGACTGGAGGAGCTGGTAAGTACTGGCTCTGGTCACAGGAGAAGCAGTACAGCAGAAGACCCAGGAAAACTAAGAAAACGAAAGTTGTATACCTGGTCCTAAAATTACAGCAATGTGAGGATGACTGAAGCTAGAAACTTTCTAAATACTATCAATTCTCACACAGAAAAGGGCTCTCCAAATGCTTGCTGGCAAAACTATCTTTCATATTATTATGATCACTTTGTCTCTCCTACCTTCAGTGTGAAATTAATACTAATGCCCTGGTTTTCTGGGCTCCAGAGCAGGCTTGCTAATTACTGATGGATAAATGCTTTGAAAATTAATAAGGGCCATAGTGAAATGTTAAGCACTGCTTTCCTCTCTCTTTCTCACATACACACACATACACACACACACACACATACATATACTGGAAATACAACACACTCCACATTTGCTAATAATACAGCTGCTTGAAACTGGGGGTTCAGAGCTCATGCTTGCATTCTTGGCAACAGAAACATGAAGCAACTGGCCTTTTGCATGAGGAAGACCAGGGCTTTGCCTGTTGAGTTGACAGCTCCCTCCAGTTTCTCCTACATAGTCTGTGAAAACAGTAGCCCAAGGATCTATCTGATGACAATTTCTCTTCTCTGGTGATGATTAATTTTGCTAAAAGTTTATACTCCAAAGGATTCACCCCAAACCCTCCATAACACATCAGAAACTTGATGTTTTATGTGCTTAAAATGGATATTTTAACACAAACACGGAGATGACCTCCAGGAAATGTGGAGGAAGAAGAAAAATGTTTTAATTTGGCTGACAAAATTAGGAGCAAGAGTTTATTTCCCTAAGTGATAATCTCCTCTAAGGTTACAAATTTGGAAACCAGCTTTCAAACATAGAGTTGGGTCTTTTCTTCACCTAAAGCAAGTATTTGAGGTATGTTCTCATGACGGTCATAGTTTTGGATATTACTCAGGGGAACCAAACACCTTGAGCCTTGTGGTAACATTCTCCCCAGAACATGGGAAATGTCAACAGGCGATATGGCATCATAAAAGAAGCTCCTTCAGCGCGATGCTAGGATGGGGCCTTGACCAGTAAGGCTCCAGAGCAGAAAGGTAGAAGGGAAGGTCATTGAGTGAGGAGACCTAGGGCTATAAACTGCTGTTTATATAAACAGCTCAGGCTCAGTCATTTCACTGTTTGGCAGCCCATCTTCCCCATTTACAAAGCCAGGTGCTTATAACCCCTTAATGAGTCCCCAGTTCTCTAGCCCTTTCTGTTTCTCATTTCTACAGAGCATTTTCATAAACAACAACGAAGTGGAGATTTAACAAGAGATTGGTGTTCCCATTTTACAGATGAGTAAACAACTGAGAGTGGCTGAATGATTTATCCACAAAGAGGGGTCTTCCTTCTGCATGCCAGACACTGTACTAAGAAGTAGCACTAAAAATGTGGATGAGATCCAGACTCTGTCCTCAAAGCAACAGGAGAGACAGGAGTAGTTAAAGGATAATCACAAGGTAGTAGAACGGGAGCAAAATGCTGTGAGAACACACACACAACACAGAGTGCAACAAATGGACTGTGAGACAAGGCTTCCCAGAAGAGATGGTATTTTGAAGTGGTTCTTGGAGGGTGAGTAGGAGTTTGGCAAATGGAGGAGAGAAAGAGAAGCATAAAGGCAGAGGAACGAGTGTGTACAGGAGCATGGAAGGCTTAGTGTACTACTTGGTGGACAGGTGTCACCAGGGGAGAACAGGCTTCTAAAATGGGGCTAATGTTAGTGAAGTATATTGAAGTAGGATAATAAAGATGCCGGGACTTTATCCTGCAGCTTTTCAGCCAAGGGGATGATGGGCTGGCATTTGGGTAGAAGAAAGAACTATTGGTAAAGAGACTAATCAGGAAGCTAGTTCAAAAGTCCAGACGCTAAATTACAAGGACTTGAATGAAGATCATGATGAATATGGGTGGCAGACATAAGAGATACTCTGTATCATAATCCATAGATCTTGGTAACGGATTGGCAAAGACAAAGATGTTCCCAGGGTTTCTAGCTCAGGAGGCCGAGTGGATAGGGATTCTACTTCCTGAAAGAGAAAGCAGAAGATCAGTTTTGGTTGTTACATGGAAAACCCATATGTTCAGTTTGGGACATGCAGTTTGAAGTGTCTGAGAAAACCAGAGGAGATGACACCTGGGAGCTGAACATGTAAATCAGCTCCTTAGAATACAGGTTGGGGTTGGAGATAAAAACCTGGGAATCATCAGAGGTGACAGTGGCATCTGTGCAGATAAATGGAATCACATCGAAGCCTCGGTCTTCTTTTTTCATATTTACAAAGTGGATATAGGTCCTACTTCCGAGAGTTATTCAGTCATTCATTGGATAAATCAGTTTAAAGAAAAAAAAAAACTAGAATATGATTTTCCTGATTAGATTTGAACTTATTTAAATGCAATCACTTACTCATCTTTTTCCTATGTCTTCTGGGACTTTTAGAAAGTCACTGCAGATGTCTGTGCACAAGATAATGAGCCTATAACAGTCAGCTTTGGCTCCAAGACCACCTAAAGGGCCCAGTATGCCCTCCGTCGCTGCTCCTAGGTCAATTCCTTGGTAGCAACACACTAGCCCTTTCTTGCTCCTCAGGTTTCTTCTATAAATAAAACTCTCAAATCAGACTATAGGTATAGGTCATTTTATACAGCATTTATTAATTCTTATAATGTGGCATGCCCTGAGCTGGAATACACAAATGAAAAAAATTGATTTGCTAAGTATGAAAATGTCAAAAATACAAAGAACGCTTTGTCAGGGCTGCTGGGCTCCAAGAAGAAAATGCAGTGGGGGCCCGAGCATGAGATAGTGGATCTCCCCAAGGATATCAGAAGAGTCATCCTGGGGTTACGTTCAAGCTGGTCTTGACAGGGTGGGAAGGGATCTTAGAGGAAGCAAAGAGAGCACAGTCCAGGCTTAGGAACACACGGCAAAGAGGCACCACAGTGAAAAGAACGGGGTGTGCTCCTCCAATTGGAGAAGTTATAAGTACTAATTTGCCTAACTTGGTTTTACTTTTCATTTTATGAGCAGAACTCTACAGTATGTATGTATGGACATATGTATTTTTATTTTTTTAAGTTTATTTATTTTGAGAGAGCCAGAGACAGCACGAGTGGGGGAGGGGTAGAGAGAGGGAAAGAGAGAGAAGCCCCAGCAGGCTCGGCACTGTGAGCACACAGCCCGATACAGGGCTCAAACCCACGAAACCATGAGATTGTGGCCTGAGCCAAAACCAAGAGTCGGACGCTTAACCCACTGAGGCACCGAGGTGCCCCTTTATTTATTTTATTTTTTTAATTTAAATCCAAGCTAGTTAACATATAGTGTAGTTCTGCAGTTTTTTTAATTGCTACTTTGCCATGTAGTTATTAGCCCCTCTTAATCAATAGCATTTTCAGCAATCACAAGCAAATTTTTAAAAATTACTTCTATACACACACTGTGCTATAATTACTCTTGAAAATGAGTCCCATGAACATGTACTATTCTGAATCTATAATCAGGTGAGTCATGACATAATCCTCTGGAAGGGTATGTTATCCGGTGATGCCAATTCAACATTCGTGCTTCTCTGAAATGTTTCCACAATATACAGTTGATGCCAATAACATGTGCAGGTCACATTTGCTCTGAACTTCTTTTTGGATCTTATTTTACTTTCATATTAAAAAAAGAAACAAAGTCATTCGCTATCAAGTAGAGAAGACTACCGCCATGGCCAAGATAGCACCAAAGCTGGATACCACCTTGCCAACACTCAGGCTTAAGGGCTCAGCAAACGTCATCCAAAGAGTATTAGACAAATTTAAACACCAGAACACACTCAAAAAATTTTTTCTGATTATACTGGTAATACACAATTAATGTAGAAGACGAATGTGTGCATAAAAAGAAAAGAAAAATCATCCTTTATCCCACCAGATGTTAACATGTTAAAGAGAATCCCTTTCCAGTGTTTTACGTCCCAAGCATGCTTCACATGTAACTCTCGTTTTCTCTCCGTCCTTTAGGTCCTGTTAGTATTAATACTTAAATGTTTCCCCAATCCATTTCCATCCCTATATCCTTACCACTGTACACTGAAGCAGCTCCAACCACGATCCTATCTCCAGGCCACAATACTCCCCAACACCGAGGCTATCCTTCACACAGGGCCAGAAGGATCCCACTGACATGCAAACCAGACCATGCCATTCTCCCTCCTAAAAAGGGTTGATGGCTGCCCACTGCCTATGGAATAAAGTCCAAGCTCCTTATCAGGAAATACAAAACACTCCATGTCCCAGCTCCTCTTTACTTCACCAGACTCATCATCTTCTGCCACCCTCTACCTCTACTTGAATAGTTCCCTATATATTTGTATAGCATGGCTTTGTTTCTCTTGTATAGCATGGCTTTGTTTATGTTCTGTCCCAACATGGAATGCCCTTTCTCTACCTATTGAACTGAGTAACTCTGATTTATCCTTCAAGATTCAGCTATGATTTATTTCCTCCGAGACAACTTCCCTGAATACCCAGACAGCGCTAAAAAACCTGTCTTTGATGTTGATGTCCCAAAGCAGTAAGCCTACATCTATCCCTTTATCGGTCCATTACTGCCACAATATCGTTGTGTAACAAACTACCCCAAACCATCAGTTGTCTACATGTCAGTGTTTATTGTAACATTCACAAGTCTAAGGGTAAGGGGAGAAGGCTCCTCAGCACATCTCATTCTGGGGTCCAGGACAGACAGGTAGTGACACATTCTTCCCTTGGTGGAAGTCACACTTCCCACAGGGCCAAAGGAATATACACGATGCCTCTTACGACCCAGGTTTAGAAGTCACACACCATCAGTTTCATGGGCTAAAGCAAGTCCCATACTAAGCAGACATCAGTGCTGATGGTAGTATACTGGTCTTATGGAGGTGGGGAAGGAGGGAGAAATATCTGTGAAACAATGAGCTTATCTAACACAGTATTCATCTCAAAGATGGTAACTATCTTTCTATTTGCTTGGACCAAAAACCTCATTCGCCCTATCTCTCCTCTGTTTGTGTCTTTTCATACCCAACTCATCAGTAAATCCTCTTGGCTCTATATTGTAAAGATATCCAGAATTCTATCTATATTTATCACCAGTTTGACCATTTACCTTTCTGGTAAATGAGGTGGTCCAGGCCACTCTCATCTCTCTCCCAGGTAACTACAACAGCCTCTTCGTTGGTCTTCACGCTTCTGCTCTTGCCCCTTAAGTTTATCCCATCCTAGCAGCCAGAGTGATACTCTTCAAGCATTCATCAGATCATGTTAACTCTGCTTCTTGAAACCCTCCAAGGACTCTCCACCTTAATAGAGTAAAAGCCACAGTCCTGACAAGTGCTATTAGGCCTTTGGCCATATGTCCCCTAGCTGTTCCTCCAGACCCATCTCTTCCTTTCATCCTGCTCACCCACTTTGCCCCAGGAATGGGCTTCTTTTCTGTACCTCAAAAATACCAGATCCCCTCCTCTTCTGACTTTGCACACTTCTCCTTTTTTGCACTGGTAACCATCTGTCTGGAACACTTTCCTTGTACATCTTCATAGCTGCCTCCTTCACCAACTTCAATTGTCTATCCAAAAGCACCTCCTCAGGGAGTTCCTGCCACACCATCTGTGTAAAACAGCAATCTACAGTCCCCATGCCCCCAGAAAAAAATACAAGCTCCTCAAGAGCACAGGTTCTGTTTTGCTTATGCTGAATCTCAACAATCTAGACCATTGCCTGGCACAGGGTGGGTACTCAATATCTGTGGAATGAAATGACCAGCACTGCAGCCTAATACTGAAATGACTGGGTTATGTGTTGTCCCTCCCATGGGTGGGCAGCGACTGCATCTCACTCCTCCTTGCATCTCCAGTGCTGGGTACAGCTTCTAGAATACGGAGGGCTCAGGAAGCACGTGCTGAACTGGATGGAACATCTCTGTGAGGATGAATCACTGGAAAGTGCACAAGTTTTTGAGATAACAGACTCATATTGTTTTTACTGCTTACCAGCTGGGTTTATTTGTAAGGAAATATTTTCCCAGGAATTACGATGAGACTCAATGTACAGAAACTCAGGTCTAGTTTGCACAAAAAGGTGAGATCCTCATCACACTTCACTGCAGGACCTCCACTGTCTACCTTTTCCTCTGGTCTGTTGGCTCCATGAAGGCAGCAGCCATGCCTGCCTTGCTCTTCATTGTATCCCCAGGGCCCTAGCACAGAGGTCAGCATGCATAGACTTCTGTTCATTTTTTTGAATAAATTAATGAATATGTGCATTCTTCCCTGAGCCAATCCATAGACCAAAGTGACTCAAGTGTGCTTGTGGACTAAGGCTTAGTAAAGATCCAAGAACAGGGAGTTGTCCATTCAGCACCACTCCACAGCTATACTGTATGACAATAGATAGTATAGTACAGTTTGGGGCAAACAGACCCCAAAAACACAATTGCTAAAAGCCGGTGCCCCATGAAGAGCGGTCACCTTGCTGCCCCCTTTGGAATTCACCTGACACAAGCAATGGGTCCTCACCCTACCATGCTGTTTCTCTGCATATCTGAGGAAGGAGCTACGAGGTCTTCCGGCCAATGCAGGGGGAAACTCTGCAAACCCTCTGCTTCCCATCCATTCCCAGAACTTCTCACCATGAAGACAGGAGAACCCGTTACAGAACAGGGGTGGGTGACATCCTGCTGGGAGTCATAAGACCAGAAATATCATGGGGGAAACATCATTAGGGGCTCCTCAACCCATCACCATGACATTGTGAGGTCCCAACTCCTACTCTACTGGGTACAAAGACCAACCAGTCATGCTTAGGCCAGCCCCATGTGAGCAGGACAGGAAGGCAAGGGACAGAGGGCTGTTTCTGTGTAAGTGGAACCACCAGGGTCCCTCTTTCTCTTTCAACCCACACATCCTGAGCATTGTCCTGACTCACAGTTTGGAGCAATCACACCAAACACAAATCACTGGAATCGCTGACTGATGGACGGTTGATAGAGTGGTGTGTGTGTGCAGGTGAAGGCCTGGGAGAGGAGAAAGGGAGGGAGGGGTGCAGAGGTGGCTGGGAGGTGTGGGGATGGAACAAGTCTCACATGGGCACACCTGTCTTCCAGTCTCAGTTCCCTGTGGTTCCAGTATAAAAAGCAGAAAGCTGAGCAGAGGCACTGCTAGGGGTTCCATGAGAGAGAACCAAGTAGCATCTTTAATCTGAATAAGGATGTGCAGAGAGTGTGCAGGAATTCTTTGGATACCCAACCATGTTCATGCTTATTTAATGATGAGAAGTTAGAGAAAACAGTGGATAATGTGCATAATGTATGCACATACCTATGCTATGGCAAGAGTAGCTAATACCCATCCCAGTCCACACACAGTCCACATGTTCTCTCCCCTCTGGCCTCTGTACTTGCCAGTCGCTCTTCTGGAGTGTCCTTTCCCTGTTACCTCTCCTCCCCACTCCCGCCTGGTCATGCCTCACTTTACACATCCCCAGGTCTCAGTTTATACTCTGCCTCTCCTGAAGGGTAGCACTTTTAGTCACCTTGTGGTTCATACATGGTTACATGTCATTCCTCAAGAGTAAGGACTGTTGTTTTGTTTAGGTCTGTATCCCCAGTGCCTGGCACACAGTGGGTGCTCAAATATACTTGCTGAATTAGTGAATAAAATACTTGAATTGCTCATCAGCCACTCTTCTTAGGCAGGCCTCCGACTCCATCAGAGGGGACTTATTATAAAATCAACAAGCAGAACTATCCGTTACTTTTGGGACCTCACAATGTCATGGTGATGGGTTGAGGAGCCCCTAATGATGTCAGTACCTGCCAATTAAGTAAACCAAAAATCGGGTTGGAAACCAAAGTACCACCAGAGGCACTGTCAACACTGCCTAAGAAAGGCAGTGCGGTCACCTGAGGAATCAGGCTTAGTACCCACTGTGAATGATCAGGGACTCTACTTCATGTCTGCACCTTGGTCCTGCTGGCTGCCTGTTCCACCTGAGGACCGACACAGCGTGAAGCTGTGGGATTGAATCCAATCATAAAATGTGTCAACTTTACTAGAAAAGGCACTTTTCCATGCTCTCCACTAACCTACAAGGCACAAGTATCATCATACTGGTTAATACCTGTCACACATTGTGCTAAGCAACCTATAAAAATTATCTTATTTAATTTACACCTTGCAGCAACCCTACAAAGCAAATAGCATTATTATCCCCATTACACCAAATACCAACCCCCGTTACACATAGAGAGATTAAGAATACACTCAAAATCACACAGGCAGCATGTGGCAAAGCTGGGATCAGAACCCAGACACTCTGATTCTGGAATGCAAACAGTGACCTCCCAGTCAGTCTTTTCATGCAAACACTGACCAGGCCTGTGCTGAAAAGTTCTGAGATCACCAATGGCTCCCACACAAACAACTTCCCCAAATCGTGAAGGACACGGAAAACCCACCTGGAAATGCAGGGAGTAAGTATGGGATGGATAAAGGAAGGCCTCCTCACAGAAGCAAATAATAAATTCAAGGAGGCAGTGGGTGACCAGTGGCAGAGTTAGAGTCGGGCCTTTGAGCGGGTCACTGGAGCAGGAGGCCAGCCCCGCCCCACTCCACCCTCAGGGCACAACCCTGGATTTGAGGACCTGGGGGCTGTCTAAATCCCCCTGGGACAGTCAAGGTGAGAAATGCTGCTATCTGAGTCATGTACTAGACTTAAACCACCTTCCTTGGATCTGCATTCCTAAATGGAGATTAAATGCTGAAGAATATATGTCTTTTATGATCCTTTGGAGCATGAGCTTATTGATATGGTGAAGGTTAATGAAACAATTAAGTGTATGCATGAAAGCTACAACATGGGTTGAAGCTTTTCAATGTTCATCTGCAATAATGAGCACCAGGCTCAGGTTCTTACCCCGCATCTCACATCCATTAATTATTTCAGTGATTCCAGCTACAATTAATGAGAATTCAGCCATGTGTGTTAAATATTAACATTCAGTTTTCTCATCCATCAAATGAGTGAGGGGATGTGCAGAAGGGAGTGCTAGGGGCAGGAGGTGGCTTTGAATCCTTCTCAGCTAAAAGGTACTGAGTGCAACCTGTGTGGCCAGCACCGTGCCAAATGTTTAACCTTGCCTCACTGAATCCTCACAGTGTAAGTGTTGTAATCCTTCCTTTTGTTACTGCCATCTCTGAGGTCACCCCCTCAGAACCTGTACTCGATTCTCCACAAGGCTCCTTCTATCCCTTACTCTGTCCTCAGATCCCACATACCCTTCATCTCCAGACAGCCCCCACTTCACCCTCTGGAAGTCATAGTTTCTCCTTAGCAACATCCCCCATCACACTGCCCCCTCTACTCAGAGATGCATCACATCTCCCTCTTTGAAAGGGTGTGCTCCTTAGGGACATATTTCCCCTGTAACCCTAGCGAGGTTTTGCTCCCATGGTCCCCACACCCCTGGGCCTGGAGAAGTGGAGTGGGCATATCTCTCTTGCCGCTCCTTACTACTTCCAGACCTTCTTCCTTCTCTCCTCCCCAAGAATATTCAGCTTTGAACCATATTTCATCAGATTATATTACCCATTACCCCTCATCACTGCTGCCTACAACAGTGGATCACTCTGTCCTCCAGCAGTCTGAATGTCGTCACCATGAGCCCATCTGAGCCTGAATCTGTCCTGATGAATAAACGCAAACTCTCCATAATCTCAGCATCGTACTCACATTCTCTGACCACTCACTCAAACTTCTCCTTCTGCCTCTAAAATCCCAACTCTATCAATCTTTTGCCTGCCCCATGGCCTCCAACCCACTAATCTTTTTTTAATAACTACTTTTATAGCAGTTTTAGGTTCCCAGCAATATTGAGGAGACAATACAGAGAGTTACTGTATATCCCCTGCCCCTCTAAGTGCGTAGCTTCCCCCATTAGCAATATCCCCCACTGGTATATTTGTTACAACTGATGAGCCTACACTGACACATCATTATCACCCAAAGTCCGTATTTTATATTATGGTTCATGCTGGCTGTTGTGCATCTTAAGTGTTTGGGCAAATGTAGAATGACACACATTGCCATTACAGTATCATACAAAGTAGCTTCACTGTCCTAAAAATCCTCTGTGCTATACCTATTTAACCCTCTCCACTCTCCTGTCCCCATCCCCTGACAACCACTGATCTTATTACTATTTCCATAGTTTTGCCTTTTCCAGGCTGTCATATAGTTGAAATCATACAATCTGCATCTTTTTCAGATTGGTTTTTTCACTTAACAACATGCATTCAAGCTTCCAACATGTATTTTCATGGCTTGGTAACTCAGTTCCTTTAAGTGTTCAGTAATATTCCATTGCCTGGATGTACCACCATTTATTTATCCATTCACCCACTGAAGGGCATCCTGGTTACTTCTCAATTTTGGCAACTATGAATAAAGCATCTATAAACATAAGCATCTATGTACAACTTTTTGTGTAAACACAGTTTTCAACCCCCTTGGGTAAATACCAGGGAGTACAACTGATGGATCATATGGTAAGATTATGTTTAGTTTTATAAGAAACTGTCAACTTTATATTTAAAGCGGTATCTTGTAGACAACGTGTAGTTGCATCTAATTTCCTAACCTTTCCACTTTCCTCTCCCCTGAAAGTCCTGTCTCCCTTCATAACAGCCTCAATTCCATGGACTATAATTACAGTCTCTCTCTCTCTCTCCCTCTCTCTCTCTCTCTCTCTCTCTCTCTCTCTCTCACACACACACACACACACACACACACACACACACACACACACACAACCCTCCACTCCTCTGCCCCTCTCCTGATCTGCTGTATTCTACCTATTCCATGCCAGTACCCAGGGAGGTTAATGTGGTTAGAAAAAACCAACCACAATAGCTGGCTTCATTTTAAATTTCTGACCATGAACCTCAAATAAACTCTTTTTGGTCCTCCCGTAATTATATCCTGTTTCCTGAATTTATTCACTCTTAAATTTTCCTAAAACCTATTTAGACCTCTTCTCAAACTTCTATCACCTCTTCCCCAATTCTTACTCTCAGCTGTTAATTTTTAGTTCCCATTTCACTGAAAAAAAAAAGTGATACAATAGAAAGAAAATGTCTACAGATTCCCACCACCAATTCATCTACCTAATGGCATGCTCACCCACATGCTTGACCTTCCCTCCTACTATAGAGAAACCATATGTGATTCTATCTAAATCTATTTCTTCACTTATATATGAATATCTAATCTTCTGTCATATATGCTTTTGAGCTACTGGATTAATACAATGATCTACTAATATGATATACAATGCTCAGTATAATTATCCACTGAAAAGTTCCTAACAATATGCAAAATATTATGGTTTCTCCCATCAGGAGAAGGAAGGAAGGAAGTGGGGAGGGAAAGAGGGAGGGAGGGAAATCGGGAGGAAGGGAAGCAAGAGGTGGGCAAAAAGAAAGCTTCTCTTGACCCTACTTCTCACATCAGCTAGTTTGCCAGTTCTCTGCCTTCCTTTGCAATAAAATTCCTCAGAAGAGCTGTCTATATTACTGGCCTAAATTCTCTCTCTTCCCAATCTTTAATCCTCACCAGTTACACCCTCTACTCTCCCAAAACTGCTCCCATCAATGTGACCAATGACCTCCAAGTTGTTAAATGTGATGGTCAATTCTCAGTCTTTCTCTTAGTGGAATAATATTTTCACCATCTTTAAAGAGTAATTATTACCACTTAATGAAATACTAAAACGTTTAGAACTCTTTTATTGTAAACTGCTAATATAATACTTTTTTAAACAAACTCTGCCTAAATATCAAACGCAGAAAACCTCCCAGCATGCACACAAATGTTGATTTACGTCCAACTGTATTTCAGTTGAAGCTTTCAATGAACATTCCTCTCCCATAACTGTGTCCCTGAACAGAGGAGAAGGGGGAGTAGATTTGAGGCCCACACCGTTGTTTAATCTAATTTCTAAGGTCTCCTCTGAGGAATAAGTGTTAATTATCCTGTACTATGTGGGTGTCTCCACAACATCAGTCTGAGAAATTCACTTAACTTTTGACCGATCAGCATAATGAGCTTCTCTTTTTCTCTTTTCATTTGTCAGTAGCTTTGAAAAAGTTTTAGAGTTGGGCTTTTTAACCAAAGTTAAGAAAAGTAGTAATTTGTGTTGTTGTGTAGTATAAATTGTGGTGTTGTCAAAACAATAGCTTTAGCACTAAAAATTCAAGCATCAACATACCATGTTAGATGGCTTTGGTTCGTCCTCTGTGTTAGAGACTGAGATTCATCCCAATAATAAGTGAGCTCGTGACATTTATGAACCATAATAAAAGAGAAGAAATTCTGGACAGTTGAAAATCAAAGAATCTCTAGTAATATCCGTGTTAAAGAGAGCACAAGAAATACATGATGAATACTCTAAAAACTGTTCAATACATTAACCAAGGAAAAACTTTTGAGCCAGTAATTTGAGGTTGAAAGCCAGCAAAAATCTGTTGGCAATATTTTGTTGAGACATAATACTTTATAAATCTTTAAACCAATACAAAAGCATGTGACTATTTTAGTATTTATAATAATAAATGCATCTAAGTGTTCATTCAAGAGTAAACAATCCATATTCACAGATAACATGCTGATCTATGTAAACATTATAGGCAATCTACAAACCACCAGTAAGTTTATCCAAGTCACAAAATATAAGCTCAACACAGAAAAAAATCAATCATACTTCTATACATGGTAATGAACAATTAGAAACTAAGCCTTTTAATTTTTTATTATTTTTTAAATGTTTATTTGAGAGAGAGAGAGAGAGAGAGAGAGAGAGAGAGAGAGAGAGAGAGAGGGAGAGGGAGAGAGGGGGAGAGAAGCAGAGCACGAGCAGGGGATAGGCAGAGAAAGAGGGAGACACAGAATCTGAAACAGGCTCTAGGCTCTGAGGTGTCAGCACAGAGCCCAATGCAGGGCATGAACCCACAAACCATGAGATGATAACCTGAGCCAAAGTTGGATGCTCAACCAATTGAGCCACCCAGGCACCTCAGAAACTCAGCATTTAAAAAAATATATTTCATATAGCTAAAAAAAGGAAATACTTAGATACAAATTTTACAAAACAAATGTAGGATCTGTATGTTAAAAGGCATAAAACACTAAGGAAAGAAATCAAGGAAAGTCTAAATACTGTAGAGGTAGAACATGTTCATAGTTTAAAGGACTCAATGTAGTTAAGATGTGAGTGTTCCTCAAACTGATCTATAGAGTTAACACAATTCCAGTAAAAAGCACAGCAGAATTTGTCGTAGATGTGAACAAGCTTATTCAAAAATGCATATGAAAAGGAAAGGAATGAGGAAAAAACAAAACAACTTGAAAAAGAATAACAAACTTGAAAGACTCAAAGTACCTCATCTTAAGATTTAAAGCTACAAAAATAAAAACACCAAATACTAGTGAAATAATAGATATTCGATCAAGGAAACAGAACAGAGAGCACAGAAATAAACCCACACAAATACGGTCAACAATCTTGACAACTGAGTAAAAGCAACTCAGCGGAGAAAGAATATTTTAACAAATGCACCTGGAACAAATAAATACGTATGTGCAATAAAAGGAACCTTGACCTAAACCTTACACTTTATATAAAAGTTAAAACAAAATGGTTCATAGACCTAAATATAAAATCTAAACTATAAAACTGTAAGAGCAAGACAGAAGAGAACACATTTGTGACTTTGTGTTAAGAAAAGATTGTTTAGCTGTAACACCAGAAGCATAATCATAAAAGAAAAAAATGATAAATTTAAAACTTCTGTTCTTTGAAAGATGATAGTAAGAGAATGAAACTACAAGCCACAGACAGTGAGAAAATATTTACAAACCTTATCTCTTATAAAAGAATTATATCCAGAATACACGTAAGAATTCTCAAAACCCAAGAAGAAAATAAACTCAATTTAAAAAAAATGGACAAAGGATGTGAACAGACACTTCATCAAAAAGATATAAAAATGACAAATGAGCACATAAAAAGATGCTTGACATCATGAGCCATTAGGGGATGTGAATCAAAACTAAAATGAGATACCACTACACAGAAAATAAGTTGGCCATAACAAATGCTGGCGAGACTATGGATGAACTGGAACTTTCATAATTTGTTGGTGGTAATATAAAATAATATCCATTCCAAAAACTAACTGGCAGTCTCTTACAAAGTTAAACATATTCTTGCCATATAGCCAGCAATCCTACCCCTAGATATTTACCCTAAAAAACTAAAAAGGTACCTTCACACAAGAATTTGTACATAAATGTTTAT
This sequence comes from Prionailurus viverrinus, assembly GCF_022837055.1. Lineage (NCBI taxonomy): Eukaryota > Metazoa > Chordata > Mammalia > Carnivora > Felidae > Prionailurus > Prionailurus viverrinus. Next base: position 113,440,021 of record NC_062561.1, on the reverse strand, counting down.
AGAAGAGTTATTCATAGTTGCCAAAAACTGGGAGCAACCACATGTCCTTCATTGAGTGAAAGTATAAATAAACTGACACAAGCACACAGCAAATGTCAAATAAAAAGAAATGAATTACTGATACATGCAATAATGTGGATGGATCTCAAAGGCATTAAGCTGAGTAAAAGAAGCCAGTCTCAAAAGGCTATAAATGATTCCATTTATATGACATTCTGGAAAATGCAAAACTCTATGGCCTCTTGATTCCAGGCTTAGCACAGCCACAGCTCATGGTCCCAAAGAGCATTGTATCTGGACAAACTGGGACGCTTATTCTTTGTCCATTCACCAGTGCCCACAAGCTAAGAATGGCTCCCCCTTGTTACTTTCTTTAAACACAGATTTGAGTATGCCCTAATAGTAAGTAAAGAAGATTTGCATATAGCAGTTCATTGACATGGATGGCAAGGTCCACATTGATATAAACCACAATGCTGGTTTAATGGAAGTCATCAGCAATGACAAGACTACAGTGAACTTCCATCTGACTATGACACCAAGAATCACATTAATGTTCATCAGATTAGTCCTGATGTAAGTTGTGGAAAATAAGAAAGATCTATGCGGGCACACGAGAAATCTATTATCTGGTGATGCATGATGCTGACACTACCCACTACCCTGATTTCATCAAGTGGAACAAATTCATTCAGATTAATTTGGAGACTGGCAACACTACAGATTTAATCAAGTTCAACACTGGTAACCTAGGTATGGTGACTGGAGGTGCTAACCAGGACAGGATTGATGTGATCACCAGAGATAAAGAAAAGTGAACATATTCAGAGTATATTTTTGATATACAGATTAGAACTGGAAGGAGAGGGAGGGAGGAATCAAGGATTTCTCCAGTGTTTTACATTTTCCTCCCTATGAGCCAGTCTTGCTCTCCTCCAGCATTTAAAAATCACAAACACCAAGAGGTCAAGACTGTAAAATCAATGGCCAAAACAAAGTGGTAACAATAATAAAAACTGCCTAAACATAGACATGTTGAATCACTATGTTATAGACTTGAAAATAACATAACATTGTGTGTCAACTATAAAAAGTTTTAAATTGCCATTACAGGCTTTATTTTTAATATAAATTTTTATTTATTTCGGTTTTTATATATTTTGTAATTTGTGTTATTTATTGTTAACTATACTAAGCATTTTACATTGTTTTGGTATTGATTCTCCCAATGATTACATGGTGTGTATACCGTTACAGATTAAAAACTGACATGCAGAAAAGTGGAATGGCTTGTTCCATTTCCCACAACTAACAAGTAGTAAAATAGGACTTCAAACTCCAGATTCTCCTGACTTTAAAACCTGTGCATCCACTTACTATATGACAGAATCTGTTGGGTGTTCAAATTTCCATATCCCAGCCCACCCTTTATTGCCCCAAGTTAGTTGAGAGCCCCAATTAAGCTTCTGGTTTTTAAAGTGTGCTAAAGAGAGAATATCCTATTCACCAAGAGGCAACAAGGTGAGAGGGAAGACAACAGGATCTGGGTCAGACCTACTTGTTTTGAATCTTGGCTCAATCACATAGTAGCTATGTTAGACAAGTAAACTGCGCTGATTGACTCAAAATTTATTGAACACCTATTATGTTCCAAAAAATGTTCTAGACGCTAATTATATATTAGTGAATAAAGCGGCAATGTTTCCTAACCTCAAGAAGCTTACAATCTAGGGGAGGACATAGACAATAAATAAATAAATAGATAAAATATATAATATGTCATATGGTCATAAGCAGGAAAGGGTGATAGCAAATGGAGAAGGGCTACAATTTTTTAAAAGATAGTCAAGGAAGGCTTCTGGGAAAGTGACATTTGAGCAAAGACTTGAATAGGTTGCAAAAGTTATTCATTTAGATACCTAGGGAAAGAGCATTCCAAGCCAAAAAAAAAAAAAAAAAAAAGCCAGTATAAAGGTCTGGTCCAGGCCAAATGTGCTGAGAGAACAGCAAGGAGATCAGAGTGGCTGAAGTACACTAAGGGAAGGAGAGAACACAAGAAATAAAATCAGGAGGAGAATGGAGAGGCTAGAAATGTATGTCCTTATAGGACAACATAATGACTCCACTTTTACTTTGAGGGGATGAGAAGCTGTTGGAGGGTTTGAACAGGGTAGTACCATGATCTGACTATTTTTTCTAAGTTTCCCTCCAACTGATGTATGGAGAACACACTATAGCCGACCAGGACAGATTTTTTTTTTTTTTTTTGACCTGAACAAGTGAAAGAATGGGAGAAACTGAGGTGGAGAAGACTAGATTCAGAGTTAGTTTTGTTACGTTTGAAAAGGTGATTTGGCATCTAAGTGGAAATATCAACTTAGCAATTGGATGTATGAGTCAAGTTCAGGAGAAGGATGTGCTAAGGATATAACTTTTGGAATCATCAGCAAATGATGGTATCTAATGCTCTTATATAAGATCACTAAGGCAATGAGTTTAAATAAATAAAAGGAGAATTCAAAGGACGGGGCACATCTTTGGGCATTTCAAAACTAAGACATCAGGGAGATGAGAATAATTCTAGAAAGAATACAAACATAGTCATTCAGGAAGAAAAAACGCAGAAGACAATGTTAGGCTGGAAGCCAAGTGAAAAATGTGTATCAGAGAGGAGGAAGTAATCATCTATGTCAAAGCTCTTGATAGGTTATATAATGTGAGGATTGAGAATCAACCAATGGATTTGGCAACCTAAAAGTCACTTGTGACCTTGATAAAAACCATCTCAGTGGAGAAAGTGGATGTGAGTGTGAAAGTCTCATTGAATGAAATAAGAAAAAATGCCTGGAGGACATTTGGAAACAATGAGTGTAGACAACTCTACTGAGAGTTTTGCTATAAAAGGGAACAGAAAATTGTAGTGGTAATTGGACAGGAAAGTGGGGTCAAAAGAAATTCTTTTTTAAGAGAAGAGAATAGTTCCATGTTTGTACACTGAGCCAGTAGGGAGAGGGAGAAATTGACAACACAGGAGAAAGAAAAGAAGATTGCAGGAGTAGGTGTAAGGGGCTGACATCCAGCACCAAAGTGGACGAGTTGGCCTTATTTAGGAACAAGAACACTTCATCCACAGAAAGAGGAGGAAAAACAGTCTATGAGTATAGATGCATGAAGGCAGAATATGTGATGGTGTCAGCATGTGGTGCTTCTCTTCTGATAACTTCTATTTCCCAAGCAAAACAGGAAACAACGTCCTCATTTAAGAGTTAGGAGGAAGTGGTGAGGTGTCAGAAGACTGAGGAAAGAGAAGGTATGAAATTCTTGTTAGGAGAGAGAGAGGATAAACAGCCCAGAGGCATCAAGTACTACTTGAGGTTGGAGGTACTCTATAGCATGTGTGATCAGTGCAGTTGTGTGTTCTCCAGCCACGTTTACTATTCAGAGGTAGGAACAGGGCAGTGGAGAGTTAGACTCAAGACCGGGTTTTGTTCAATGGGAAGGATGAAATAAGAGGAGGGCAAGAGAGCTGATGATATATGTACAGGGATGATCTTAACAAATGCCCGTGAAATATAAGCACTGCAAGGAGGGAGACAGACATCTAAAGAGAATGAAAATCGGTGAGAGGGAGGTATACTCAATGGCTTGTAGGTATGGTGGAATCAAAGGATTGCTGGGGTTGGGGTACCAGAGGGAGTGAGCTTGACCCATAGGAGGGGGTGGTCAGAAACGGGGAAACTTGAAGGTGGAGTCATGAAGGAGCTGAAGTTGTGGGGAATAATTAATAAGAGAATGAACGGCTGGGTTAAGAGTTAAGGAAAGATGCTGGGGTCATTGGGAAAGATACTATCAAGGAAATGAGAGAGCAGAGTAACGGGAGGGCCATCTTTCTGGATATTAGAACCACCAAGAATAACAAGACCAGTAATGTTGGAAGAGGGCAGTGAGACAGAAGCTAAAATCTTCAAGGGAGGTAAGAGTGATCCAGAGATGAGTGAGTTACTAACAGAAGGGAAAGTGGATTCAACCTGTTAGTTTCTCCCTCCGGGTCTCAGTTTCCTCTTTTTAAGCTGGAAATGCTGATAGTCCTTCCATCATGACATTTTTATAAGGATTGAGTGAGATGATGTAAGAAGAACATCTGTCACCCAGTGGGACTGACAGACTTTAATGTGTAGAAATGAAAACATTTTTAAAAGGGCACCTGTGAGGTCCTGGGTGAGTGTCTCATCTACCCCCAACTAAAGTTGGAAAGTGTGACTTGGAAGGCTCACTGAGCTCCGTGTTGGCCCAATAATTACATTCATCATAATTCCCCAGAGATGTTCACCTACAGTTCTCTCTGATAAGCCTGGGCCTGGCCATAACCACCCCCCACCATCTGCAGCTGTGCGTACCCATGTCATCTCTGTCCTCCTAGCAGGCCCAGGTTCTCCCTGACTCTTCCAGCCATCTGCACACACCGGGTTTGTTGCCTTCCAGCCTCAGTGTCTAATGCAGGAGGCAAAAAGCAAACCACGCGCTTTGGCTGCTGTGTCTGGTGTGTCTCCCCTTTTTATGGCCAGGCTATCTGAAAGAACCCAGGGAAGCAAAAGTCTCAAATAAAACGGTACCTGGTATTCTGAACTGCACGGAGCCCAGAAACGTACAGAGGATCTGGGGCAATACAGCCTGGTATTCCTAGCATTGGGAGCTTGGGCCATGGGCTGGGTCAAGCCCTTTCCACTTCTTTTCTGTGTCTCTCCATGCACTCAGTTCTAGGCAGGAGTTTCTACCAAGAATATGAGGTCATGTCCAACTAATAGGGAAGTGTCTGTCTTACCAGGAACAGGCAACAGTAGTCAGATACTGCTTCTTTTCAAGAAAGAGACAATAACGGTGATGGAGTGGGAGCCAGAGACTTAGGGAACCTGAGTTGTGGTAGCAGGACCACCAGAGTTGAATAGGTCCCTTTTGCTGAGCCCAGTCCCTGGAGTTTCCCACCTCTGGCTCATCAGGGCTCTCAGAATATCCTAGCTGGAATAAGCTCTGAGCAAGTTTTACTTAGCATTACTGTTATGCAATCCAGAGAGTGGATACCTAGGCTCCTCTACCCACACACTACTCAGAGACCACATATGCCTTGTTCATTGCCAAGTTTTCATTGCCTGGTACGTGGTAGGCCCTCAGTAGTGAGAGAGGGAAGGAAGGGAGTGAGGGAGGGAGGGGTGCTAAGGATGAGGCACACAGAACACAGCTCTTCATAACACTACCCAGCTCTGTGCCAGATACCGAAACCTAGAATACTCCCAGCATCTTCCCTGCATTTCTCTCCATGACAATCTCCCTGAGCCGAGCAGTCATTTTCCTACCCAGAATTCCCTTCTTCTCTTTAAATTATATATAAAAATGAAGGGTGGCACCTCCTATCAGAAAACATTTTCTTGATCCTTCTCCCAGCAAACAAACATTTACTGCCTTCTTTCTCTAATGCTCAGTGACATTTTGACGCAGCAGTGCTGGAAGGAGACAAGAATCATTAATTCAGAAAAACGGCTAAGCTTCTACAGCTTGCCAGACTCCTACCTATTTACTCAGGAATCCAAATTCTGGAAAAGCAAACCTGAATTCCTGTTGGCCAACTACTATTTACCAGTCTGGACTGCTGACATTGATCAACACTAAAAGTGACATCTGGCTCTTGTGTCCCCTCTGAATAGACTTGTTTCAACTAACAAACGAACAAGGAAACCTCTAGAGAAAAATATTTGGGGGAGTAGTGACATGAGGGTGACAAGAAACATTTTTTTGTCCGACATTTTGGATCATTATGTGGAATTGAAGCAATCTGTTTTGGGGAGAGCGAGGTTGGCATATCACTAGGAAAGGAATTGCAGCCTCTCGAAGAGAATTCTAAAAGGTACACCTAGGGAAGAGTACAAGGAACTCCAGAGGCAGCTCATTAAAAAAAAAAAAAAAAAAAAAGACTGAACAAAACAAAGATGAAGCTCTAAAAATGTTTATTCAACAGGCAAGTAATTTAAGGAGCCGTGTTTGCCACATAAAAGGATTTGTGGTAAGAAAGGATCCTGTTAGATTTAAATTACATTTGATATTTAAATTTACAGTTCACTAGCAGGTTTTGCAGGCCATAAAAAGAAAGCTCACCTGTGTACATTTTTTTTCCAATTTTAGCCTATCAGCCATATCTTTCCCATACACTTCCTGTGTAGAACAGTTACCATTATACATTGGAGCTAAATGAGCAAAGTGTTATTTCCAGCCTTAAAATTAAGTTCATTTATCACCCCTCTCCCAGAACTGAGGACAAAGAACTGCTGCTTGGAAAGAGCCCAGGATGGGCTTCAGCAGCCATCAGAATCACTTGAGAGCGCGAGGTTAAAAGACAGATTCCTGGGCCTCTGCAGGAATTCTGACCAGCCAGTCAGTCGGTGACAGGACCCGGAAATCTGCAGTTTCAGCATGCACCAAAGGTGACTCAGACATGGGCGGCCCATGCAGCACACCCTGACAAATCCCAGTGTAGAGATGCCCTCTGGGTTGCTGTGCCTTCTGGACACAGCACACCCTGGCCCCAGTGCTCTCTGTAAGCTAACACTGGGTGGACACTGCTGTGCTGGGCAAGCCGATCTGCGGGGCTCAGTGTGACACACCCCTGATTTCTCTTTATTCTGTTAGAATGATTACAGGAAGTTATCTATGCAATGCAAGGATTTTGTGGTGGGCGTGCTGGACCTATGCCGAGACACAGAAGAGGTGGAAGCGATTTTAAATGGTGATGTGAACTTCCAAGTCTGGTCCGACCACCACCGTCCAAGTCTGAGCCGGATCAAACTCGCCATTAAATACGAAGTCAAGAAGGTAAGCTTCCCCACCTCTCCAGGCCTTCCTGCCTTGCAGGGCGGTGGGCCCATCCATATTTTACGTTCCCACAAGGTGACCGTGAAAACACCCATCACCCAACTTCTTTCTAGACAGAGAACTTCCTGCCTTGCAGGACTGATCAGAGCCCCTCTCAACACCCCATTCCTTCACTCCCCGAGAGAGATAGCTAGCATGACTGTAATTCCATGAACAGGCTTTGAGCATGGAAAACAAAAGAGATTTTCAGCCTCCAAACTACTGGCAGGGACAATGTGACATCACATCAGCAAGTAGGCCAACTCCCAAGTTTTCATGAGAAACATATTACTCCAGTCTATCAATAGCACTGGTTGAGCTTTCTCTGTGGGCCTGGGGACTTGTTGAAAACGTTTGACTGTGGAGGCTTCATGGGATCCGTGGTTCTGGCAGCCTCAGAGGAATTTCACTCCAAAGCTTATGACAGTACATAGTAGGAAGCTCAAGTAGACTTTGACAGGAGTAACACTTGTCCCACCTCCTCAGTCAACCTCAAGGTGTCTTTGATGGTCACAGGCACCCTGTAGCCCTCAGACCCACAGTGGGTGGTCAGACTGAAGTCCTAAGCAAAACTCAATGATGCTTCCATTCTAGATGTACTCCACATTTTTGAGACTCTGCTCTTATGTTAGATGATGTCATCCACCCCGATGAAAACTGCAGAGCAGAGCTCCCAAGATCCATGTGTTTAAATACCATCGTGCTTCTCATGTAAGCAAAATGGGGTACCAACCTTCAGGGGTTTCATTTTTCCCCCCAACTATTTCACATGGTCAATACTAGGGGTAGTTTCAATGCCCCCAAACTGACCTCTGGGCACTTCTCCTCTTGCTTGATTCTCTTAATTTGTGTGGAGTGAACCATCCTTCAATGAGTCACATATATCTGTGGAATTTAGCTAGTGAGAGCTTCTAAGTTTGAAAAAAATCTTCTTGTCTTTTTACTTTTAATAATAAAAAAATAAAAATAGCTTTTTCAAAGACTCTGATCCCAAAGTTAAACTACACAAATCATGGGAAAGGTGACCTTTGATTACCATTTGAAATCACAGGGCTACGAAAAGAGAGGGAGAGAGCTGCAGCTTCAAGTACAACCCTCTTTTCTTAGCTCAGAAAAGCTCATTTTTTTGCCAACCCCAAGAGCTCACTGAGGCTTTTCATCAGAGCACAGCAATCCATTCCAGCAGCTGCTGAGATATCCATGGCCTTGGAGTTCACACAAACCCTGCTATGGTGACTCTTTAGCAGTGGTAAAGATGAGCTCGAATTTCCAGAACCCCAAGCATTTCCTCCCTCCCCCAGGTCAGTGTGTCTGGCTGCCTCCAGACACAGGGAAGGAGCACGGGGTGGAGGCAAAGAACAAGGGATGTTTGGCATCGGCCGACTCTACATTGACAGTTTTGGCTATTCATAAGCAATTCCAGTGGCCCACAAAATGCAAGTATTCACCATTTCTCTGAAACACAAATCTAAACCTCTTAGCAAAACTGTCACTGAGGGTAGATCAGTAGCTAGTCCAGAAGTCTGGCCACGACCTCTTGTTGTCACCTACCAAGTATGAAACAGCTCTGGTGAGGAATGAGAAAAAGTGAAGCACTCCACACACATGACAGTTTGGAGCAAAATAAAAAGGCTTTATGAGGGAAATTATTTAGTGGTATTTGCCAATTAGGGGTGTCATAAAGGTCTCAGGAAACATCCATCATGAATGTCGAATGTCTGGGGCAATCCATAGGTAGGAAGATGATAAACAACTTGCATAAAAAGTCAGCGTTGCTCCTATCAAAGACCTACAATGGGTAGAAAGTCTCTCAAACCATGTATGCCATTATGCAACAGCAGACAGACTCAGAGCTTTCCCTGACATTTATTCATCATGAATTACCAGTGAAAATACCGAATATTAAAAAGGTGTATTAATATTATAATGAGATTTCATTTTTAATTTATGAACTTTAGCATGCTTGCATGGGCACAATCTAACCCTGGGTCACTGAGTTATGAAATGACTAGCACCAAGGCCTAGTTATAAAGACATTGCCTTTTACACCTGATATATATGTTAGTTTTAAGGCTGGAATAAAAACCATAAAAACCTCCTAAATCTTTGTCTACATGATATCAAATCAAACCATGAATTCAGTAATTAATGCAAACTAGTTGTTCTTGGCAGTTTCATGGGCTGCTAATAACTATGACCTTAAAAAAAGGTTTTGTGTTCAAATGAATTTGGAGATCTTGAGTAGAGTTCAATGGATTTCTTTGCTTAAAGACATTATAGAACTTTTAATACACATTTCTACTCTAATTAAAAGACGACTACAATATGTATTACTTGACCAAAGAACTCTATTTCTCATGGAACATCTGGTGAAACTAGTTTTCCATGTAACAGTCTTTGGGAAACTTTAATACAGGATCAGCCTACATGGTCTATGAAATGCATAGATTCAAGTCTGGTGGGTGCCACCCTGTGGCTGGTAATGAGCCCTGGATCATGTCCTTCACTTGAATGTCTGCCTCTCTTCAGGCAACACACTAACGTCTAGTCTTCTGGCTGGCTCAATCATAATGTCAGCCTCCATTAGATAAAGACAGCTATTCAACCAGTGCACAAGGGACCACCTAGTAGAGAGAAAAGAATCATGACATGGGTGTCAGGAAACCAGATGTTTAGCATGATTATTTCACTTCAAATCTTTGAAGCTCTCTGGGTCTCATTCCCCATATGCAAAATGGGCATATAAGCTTTTGCTTCAGAGTCTTCTGTGAACTTTCAAATGAATGGATATGAGAGGAAATGCTCTGGAAAGTGTAAAGTTCTCTGGAGTTCCACAGGGAAGCATCATTGCTGTTACTCAGTGATGTCCTCCTTCCTTGGAACTAGACAATCTTTCTATTTCCAGAGACATCCCTATCTTGTCCTTTGTATTCTCCCTAGAAAATGCAAGAAACTTTCCCCTGGGTAAGGGCATTGGCATTATCATTATAGCCTAAAATTCCTCCAGAAAAGACAAAAGGCCTTGTGAGGATATGGTTGTCCTTCATGACTTTTGCCTAAAGAGGGTAACTCAGCCTCCACAAAAACCCAGATGTGTCATATGAAATTTTAATAAGTGTCCCCAGTAGGCAGTGTTGGAGAAGTGGCTAAGAAGATGCCTTTGAGCACCTGGGTGGCTCAACTGGTTAAATGTCTAACTCTTGATTTTGGCTCAGCTCATGATCTCCTGGTTTGTAAGTTTGAGCCCTGTGTCAGGCTCTGCACTGACACCATGGAACCTGTTTGGGATTCTCTCTCTCCCTCTGTCTGCTGTTCCCATGTTCCCATGTACATGCACATGCATATACTCTCTCTCTCAAAGTAAATAAACATTAAAAAAAATAAAAAAGATGACCTTTGAGGTTAATCCTGGTCCAACCACTTATTAATGGAGCCACTTAAGCAAGTCACTTAGCCTCTCTATGTCTGACTTGTCTTATCCATAAACCTTGGATAATAATACCTACTTCATGGTAGGATTATGATAGAGTCAAATGGGATAAATTAAGTGTACCACAAACAGCCTCAGGCCCATCAGCCTGTGGATATAAATGAAGCAATATAATACACATATTGCACTGGCCTAGAGTCAATGTTCACATTACTTAATGCATTTCTGCGACCCATCCCAGTCCATCCCAGCCTTTATAGACTACAGTCCCTCCAGAAGCCAAGCTTGCCTTATGAAGAAACAAGGATGCTTTTTTTCCCCATGCTGAATCACACTTAAGCTCAGAAGCAAGTCTACCTGTGCCTCATGGATAAAGAAAACAACTCCTCCAGCTTTGGCCTACAGCTCACCTTGGTCTTCTCCTTCAGGGCCAATGTGACTAACAGGCATCTTGCTGTTTTCTCCATCTCTCTCTGTCCCCTTGGAACCATGACTAATAGCTTTCTTAATTAAAAGCATTCTTCTCCCTCTGCATATCAACTCTAATGCTTAGGAGACTTCCAGCTCTACCATTGGGGAAGATCCAACCAGTCTTGAAATTCATTTAGACTCAGCTGGACCCAGGCTGCACCCATAAAGGGAGCCCAGTGTCTGGCACATGGTCATTGTTGAGTGGCTGGTCACAGAGATCCAGACACCGTCCTTGTTGCTCTATTCAACTTTTCTAACTGAAGACACACATCTGGGCTCTTCACTCCCATCTTTCTCTCTCTCCTATTTTTTGCTTCTTTATCTCTAGACTCACAGGGATGCTATTTTCCTTTCCTTCCCCTCCATCATCCCTTCCTTCTTCCTGACTCCAGGTCTACCATAATGATGATCATATTAATCTCCTATTTTCTGAAAGAACTTTGTAGACATGTGTCCTCCAAGCTCAAATGCCATAGGAGAGTGGGTCAGAGAGACGCAGAAGGTCCTGGTTACATGACAGAACCCTTAACTCCACCTTGTAGAGGTGATAGAGGTCCCATTGGATATAACAAAGCAAAGATCTACTACAAATTTAAAAAAGGAGAACACATGAATACAAGCTGTTTCAGCCACTGCCTGTGAGCTCTACAGCCTGCTGGGTATCCCAAGGTTGGTACGATAGTACTACCCTGAAAGAGCCACTGGGTGGTGGGGAAGGTGGGGGCAGGGATGCTATGACTATGGCAGCAATAGCCTCTGCACTTCACTAGCTGAGCAAAGTAGAATTCACAGCAGTCACCTCTTTCAGACTTGCAGATAGCTCCAGTTCTAGCGTCCTGGCCTGTGGCTTGGTTTGTGGGACCCAAGCATGGCACTGGCCATCTTTCCTTCAAACTGATGAGACTAGTAAAGGTATAGTTCCATTTTGCCTAGGCTTCCAGACTCTGAAAGTTCAGAGGTTCCCTTTCCTGACTCTGCCAAGCTCCTGGGTGCTTCCTAGCTCAGAAAGCTAATCTCACATGAAATAAAGCCTTGGGACAGGACCATGGGAAGGAGAAGGAATGAAGGTGGGGTTTGGGGTGGGGGGGCTGGTTCTTATTAGCCCTACTAAGACTGTTCCATTTTTCTCCACACCACTGTACTAAGGAAATAATAGCCCCTGTAATTTTCATTCATTTCCTTAGACAACATTTAACAAACATTCACTATGTCTACTACACCACCAACTCTGTGCTCAGCACTGGGGAGAGTGAGAAGACAAAGACCCAGGCCTCGCCCTTGAAGAGTGTATATAGCAAAGGAGAGAGAAGTGTGAACAATGGTTACAATCCTGTCTGAGTAGGACAAATAGAAATGGGAAGGGGCAGCATGGAGGCCAGAGGAAGCAGTGACCAGCTCGGTCATGACCCCAAGAAAAGTTTCCCAGAAGCAGAAATGCTTGAGATGTGGCTAAGAGGATGAGAGGTCCTGGATGGGATGTCAATTTAGCAGAGAAGTGAGGAAGGACAATTTACGCAGAGGGAGGTAAAAGCTGAAAAGTCACAGATACCTGAGGGATAGTGGCATGTTTGGGGATACGCTTAGAGGGGGGCAAGTGCTTCCCAATGGCTATATCACTGTGGGAAAGGAGCAGGCTGGAAAGCTTGTCCAAACCAAATCCTTGAGGGGATTTCATTACACAGCCACTAGGACTTTATCCTGGCAGCACTATCCCAGGGAATTTTCTGTGATGGTGGAAACTGACATGGTAGGCACTAGCTTCTTATGGCTAGCCAGCACTTGAAATGTGGCTAATGTACTTAGGGAACGCAATTCCTAGTAATTTTTAAATTAACTTAAATATCAAAGCCACATGTGGGCAGCGGGTACCACACTGGACAATATGGGTGGATATCCCCAAGCATGCCTTCAACAAGCTTTCAGTGAGGACTACAGAGCATGCTGTGCTAGCTGCCAGGGACATGATGGTGAATACAAATGACACGATGTCAGCCATCATGGGAAAGACAGGTATTAATCAAAACATCACACCAATAAACTGTCATGTTGCAACTGAAGTAACTATTATAAAAGAGAAGAGCGTGATATTATAACGTCTAAAGCTAGATGTGACCTAATCAGGGAGGTCAGTGAAGGTTTCTCCGAGGAAGTCATATCTGCTCCGAGAGCTAAAGAATAAAAAGTTAACCAGACTTTGGGAGGACATTTCTGAGGGACAGAACATGCTCAAAGCATATTCGAAGGCCCTGTGGTGAGAAAAAAAAATACAGCATATAAGAGAAACTGAAAGGTAAATGTGGCTGAGTTGGAAGGCGTCAGGAAGAGCAGGGTACATACGGGATGAGTGTAAACACACGGGCGGGGCCCAGACCTTGTGGAGGCTCCTAGACTATGCTAAAGGCTGTTGTTCTCCTTCCTTTCTAAGACTAAGAGGAAGCCAGTGGAGAACTTTAATCGGAAGTGGTTGTAAAGATGAAGAAAGATGGAGAGACAGCTTTTCGTCAGAGAAAGGCTGGAAGGCAAAAAGGGCGGGTATGGATGCAGCATGGTTGCTGGGCGAAAGAGACAGGATATTAATGAAGACAGGCACCATTACGCTGTGTTGACAAGCAAAGCCGAAGGTGTAGTGGCTTTTAACAAAAGGCGGCTTATTTGTTGCTCATTCTGTTTCCATCTTGGAACAGATTTCACCCAGGAACCCAGGCTGATAAGAACAGCTACCCTGTCCAAAGTTCCCACCTTGCCAAAGGAAACTCCGGCAAGGGAGAGTCCCACACCAACAAATAAATGCTTCCACCTAGAAGTGACTCACATTGTTTCCACTTACAACTCATTGTAAACAACTAGTCACATAGCCCACCAGCACCATGGGAGAAGCCAGGAAGTATAACCCTGCTGTATTTTGAAAGGATAGGAAAATGAAGCTAGCCGGCAAATACCCCAAATGACTATCAAAAGGACAAAAGTTGAAGGAATTCATATTAACAGCCTCAACTTCTCTATAAATAGGAAGCAGAATCACCCTCTGAGGTAGAAGGCAGCCTCAAAAAAGTGAGAAAAAAAAGTTGAGGAAAAATTCCGTGGGAGATGGAAGAGACAGCTGAACAGTAGAGCTGATATCCCAGCCAAGACTGGAGAGATTGTAAATTCTCTGCCAACAGCCTGTGTTCTTAATAAAAATAGAAAATCTCTACCACAAAAATGGTAACATGCCAAGTCAGTGTCCTCCATGAACCTCAATTCCATGCTGTCAACTTCATTTCAAGATTTCTTCATACACACGGGGCCCTGAAGTGCACAAAACATGCCCATAGTTTTCCCCTCAGAGAATAAGACCAATGAGCTAGAGGTGAGCTGGGGGGCAGGGGGCCAACTGCACCCATATCACCACTCTGTCTAAAGCTGGGCAAGGGCTCTAACCCCAGCAGAAGTCTCTTTGCTTCTTTCTTCCAAAAATCACCACCTTGTGCACATGTGACAGTCGTGCTGTAAATGGGCCCATTTTCCTACCTGGAAAAACGGCCAGGAGAAGAAAATAGAACGTGTTATGGTTGCGAGTCTGCCTGCTCAAGTTCTCTGCTTACTGAGTATGTGGCTGTAGTTAAGCAACCTAATCTGCTAGCCTGTAGCAGGCTCCCAGGTAAGGTGGACCTTGATGCTCAAGAGTCTCCCGACCTAAATTTGCACTACAAGAGACATCGAGATCCAGCAGAAGCACAAGTGACTGATGCCCCTCACCAAAGTGCAGTGACCATGGGGAGGGACACTAGAGAGAGGGAAGATGACCTCTGCTGGGGTTCTGTTTCATTTCCTCTGTCTGCACGGAGCACAGGGACAGTGAGCAAAGGGGACCTGGGGACACCAGAGCTTTCTAGAGGACGTCTGAGAGTCCATTCAGACACTCACATGCTCTAAGCAGACATTCTCCCACTGTGTTTTCCTGCTGAGGCATCGTTTTACCAGATGCTCAGAGTTAAGAAGATCAGAGTTGTCACAAACACAGTCTGGCTGATCAGGCACTACCCCAAACTGCACCACAGGGTGCCCGGTAGCTGCCAAACACTGTTAGAATCCATTGGTGTTGAAAGCATCAATCTGCATCCTCTTTGGGGATCCCTCTCAGCACTTGTGTAGCCCTAGCCTGACCACATAGCACAAAAATTATCAATGTCCATTAATCTGTCAGCTCAGAGGGGCTATCTTTTGCATAGATTAAAGGAAGTGTTGTTTTTCTCAAGCAGCAAATCTTAAGAAGGACTAATCCAAGTACACATGTATCCCTTTTCTGCCTGGCAAAACTCTCAGAGGAAAAATAGAGTCTGTTGGACAGCAGTACAGTGTTGCATCTGGAAGCCTGACTGTGCATGTTCAAGTCCTAAGTCCTTCTCCTACTAGATATGTGGCCTCAGTTTCCTTACCTCTATAATGAGAGCAAATAATACCTAATAAAATGATAATCGATGTTTATTAACACACATAATGCAGCCAGAACATGGTAAGTGTGTAATAAATGTTAGCTAGTGGAAGCTGCTTGCCATGGTGGTTTTATAAGTAGAACTACTCTTAAGTCTAAACCAGTGTTTCTCAAATTCAGTACTCAAATTTTGGGCCAGTTTTTTTGGGTTTTTTTTGTTTTTTGTTTTTTGTTTTTTTTTTGCTGGGGGCACCATCCTGTGCATTATAGGAAAGTTAGCAACGTCCCTGACCTCCACCCACTAGATGCCAGTAGCCTTCTCCCCCCATGTTGTGTCAACCAAAAATGTCTCCAGATAGTCACTCATGTCCCTGGGGGAAAGGGTGGGAACAAAATCATTCCCTGTTGAGAATCTCTGGGATGGTTTTCAGAATCCAGGCCACAATCCCTTAACTACAAAGCCCGGGGGCAGGGATTACAGTTCTCCAAGGATGTATTGCATCTCTCTAGACCAAATCCAAGGTTAAATCAAACTCAAACTCACTGTATCTCTTGGAACTAAATTCTCAAACTTAGCTGCACCATGAAACCACCTGAGAGCTTTATTCAAAAACACCAAAGTCGGTGCCCCACCCGCAGAGTCTCTAATCCAATTCTTCTAAGTGGAAGCCCAGGGAATGGGTTTTTTAAAGGCTCTTATGATTCTAAATTTCGGAAAGACTGAGCTCCTGCAAAGTAGGACCTCTCCTCATTCATCTTGGTCTGTGAACAGTACTTACCCGGCACATAATGTACAGGCTCCCTGCTGAGTAAACGAATAGATGGGCACAAAGTGCAAAGTCATACATAGGCTTTAATCGTTCTCAAACTAAATATAACTCCTTATAATATTCAGATGATGTTCCAGGCTGGTCTTCAAGTATGAGGCCACCATCTCCACTTTCTCCATGATGACATGTGTCCTCTGGGGTTAGAACACCGGGAAAGAACTCTTACTATCCAAAGAAACCCTAACATTGGTTCTGGCCTGGCAGTCTTAGGGATGGAGCAAAGAGGTGGGTGGCTCCCAGGGTGTTCATGCATAGTCTCAGAGAGACCCTCTGACGCCTTTGTCCCCCAAAGGAGGACTCAGATCACTTACTGTTCCACAGTGGATCTCAGGATTGCTCCCTGCACTCACTAGCATGAGTTGCTAGCCTACTCCCATATCCTGCCTGGCTGTTTTAAGAGGGAAAAGCACAGCACCTGAGGCCTCCTCTCTGCCCTTCCTCAGGCCTGCTGTGAATCATCTGATACAACTTCCTCTAAAGATCAGATACTACTATGCTTTTGCAAAAAGAGATTTCAGATCCTCAAAGTAACGGCTGTCACAATAGGGGAGAAAACTATTGCTTTTTGGTTATTTTGCTGCCTTTTGTTCAGCTCTTTCACTATATAAATATTTGCAAGAAACGATAATCCTTTAAAGCATTTTTCTTCTTGGTTATCATGTTTCCTAGGCTACGCAGCCTTAGCTTCTGAAACTATCATGATATTCATCATGTGCTGCATTTGTTAAAATAGTCAGAGTCTGATTATTATTACATCCTGATTTGGAGGTTAACAAGAAGAGAAGAATTTGAGGAGCATTCAAGGGAGTAACATAAATCCCCAATGCCTCCAAGAAATAGATGCAAATCAGATGCATTTACTAGCCCAAAGTGGAAAGCACAACAAGAGCCGTTTTCAAATTGTCACTTTTATCCCAGAGTCAAACAGATCTTAGAAATGATAGTCCCCCCAAGGACCTGTGACTAACTCCAGTAATTAAGCTAAAGACAAACTCTCATTATTTCTGTACTAAGTGGTCATATATAGATTCAGAGTCTTAACGAGCATTTGATCTTTTATATATTCCTCCCATTATGTACCATAATGCATTATTCTTTTATTAACATTCATCTGCCTAAGGTCATTTGTAAATTCCTTGATGGAAGGGGAGTTTTTTAAGTATAATTGTGGATGAAAATCTGTGCTTAATAGAGATCCCTTGACTTACATAATCCAGGCCATAGGCATACTGTACTTAAAAGATTGGAATAGCCTCCAAATGTTCTTCTTACCTCTTCCCTCCTCCCTCTGCCCCACACACAAGCTACAATTACAAAATTTTTTAAGTAATCAGATCCTGTCACACCCCGCTCCCTTCTTCCATCTCAAAGGGAACAAGCCAGGTGGAGTCCCTGCCCTCAGGAAGCTTTCAGTCTAATAATCCTCACTGTAAGAAGCAGAGCCTGAGACAAGGGTCCTTGTGCAAGTGAGCAATCTTAGAAGAATCCTACAATGAGGGGGCAGAAGCTGGAGAAGAAGCTAATCTAAGAAGTGATTTCGGTGAAGCTAACTTCAGCCTGATCTCGTGGGAGAGCTCTGATGTATGAGTAGCACCATAGCGAAGCAAGGGGCATCTGTATCAGTCGGTCATTACTTGCAGGTTGCCCCCCAGGGGTGAGGCATAACCTGCCAGGCATTTCTGGGCAAAGCAGCTTCCAGGGGCAGAGGTAAACTTCTGGAGAAGGATTCATCAGTGAGTCCTCGGCAGCCAACACCCCCACGAGCAGGGGATGGGAGGGCCTAACAGGTAAAGAGATCTAGGCGGGCCACCACCACCATCTTTCATGCCGTTAAAGTGCTTAAAACCCAAACTACTAACCATGCTCTACAAGGTGCTTCACGGCTTAGCCTCTGCTTCCTCTCCAAATTCACCTCACACCAAGCTCACTCCTGCTCACTCATCTCCAACTACACTGCCTCCTTCTCTCTCCCTTCAACACTCCATACTAATGCCCAACCCAGAGAAGTTATTGATGCCTTTCCCTCATATCTCTCCTGGCTGGACCTTCTTCATCATTCAAAACTCAGATCAGCTATCTCCTGAGAGAGACCTTCTTGATCATTCTGAATGTCACCATGTTGCTCCCTCCCTCATCAGCCACTGTCTATCCCAGTACGTGTTCTATTGTAGTATCATTTGTTTACTTGTTTACTGTCTATTTCCCCCAACACACTAAACTCTGTGGCAGCAGCTCACCTCTGTATCCTGAGCCTATAGCAGACCCGAGCAAGCAAGAGATACTCAAAATTATTTACTGAGTAAGCAGCTGAGTCAATGGATGAAACATACCTGAGTTTTCTTCCAGGTTTTATTTTTCTGAAATACAGTAAAATCTCATGTTCTAGATGATGTGCATTCCTAAAAACTGTTGAGGAAACTCTCAGGGTTCTCTTGAGAATCAAATAGCAAAGTAGCCTATGATGAGTTATGAATATTAGCTATTTTTTGTCTCATTCTTGGACTCCTATAACTATTGGCAATGAGTCCATGGAAACTCAGATCGCCACTGACATGGTTATTTTATGAATAAATGAATGAATGAGAGAGAGGGAGGGAGAGGAGGGAAGGAAGGAAGGGAGGGAGGGAGGAAGGAAGTTATTTAAATATAAAATACCACTACTTGATTAATAAAGTTCATAATATTTTTGCCCAAAACTGAATCCTGAAGAAATTATCAATTTTTATAGTATTATTCCATAATAAACCCATCTGATGTATCATCATTTGATTGCTTTGCTTGCTCTCCTTCTAATAGGTGTTAGCTCTTTCTGAACAGGCAAATTTGCAAACTTCAAGGAGGAGATAACCATATGACACCTGTTATCAGCTAAATCTGTGGGCATTAAAAAGAAAGACCCAGCCCCTGGCATCAGGAGCTTACCTCCTAAAGGGCTACCCAGACCTCAATTCAGCCCTTTATCTAACAAAGAAAGGAAAGATTAACTCAGGCAAAAATGATGTGGGAAAACTTTAAGGAAGAAGAAGGGGTAGCTTTCGAGTCAAACCCTAAAAGATGGGTCAGAGCTCAAAAGAAAAGGGGAATGAAGATGTTCCAGACAAAGAAATGGGAGGGAAGCACAAAAGTGTGATAATGTTTGGAGAATTACAGATGGTGAGAGTGAAGGCATATGGGAAGAGAAGAGCCTGGGGAGGAAGGGACAAGATGGGAGTGGCAACTGGAGACCAGAAGCCTGAGGTCAGAGAAAATGCAGCCTGCTAGGGATGTGGGGCCAGATGTGACAGGCTATGAAGATGTGCTGAAATGTATGACCTTCATTCCATAACAGAAATGGAATCAATGACATTGTCTTTACAGGTTGCCTTTATAATCATACTTACTTCATTTGTTCCACAAACAGCCTAAAAATAGGAAAAAATTTTAAAAGGAAAAGAATAATCTACAATCGTGTCCACATGTTGATTGTTTTCATTTCTTGACATGCCTCCAACTATTTCCCATACAGACACATGTATTTACATACTTACAACCATAGGGTAAATAATTCTGTGATGTGATTCACCTAGCATTAGAACACTTTTCTATTTTTTTCTGTAATTATTATTTTTATGACAGGATAAGACTCATGTATCACAGTTTATATCTTGTCTACTGATAGACATTTGCTTTTTTCATAGATTTATATTTTTCTATTATCTTCATACATATCATTTTCTTTCCTTCTTTTTGTTATTTCCGAAAACTGAGTTTGTGAGAGTGAGGCTCCTGGGTCAAAGGACACAAATATCTGTGGAACACATATTGCAAAATTATTTTTCAAGGGCTACACTATTTTTCAATATCAGCAATATTATACAACTGAGCCGGTTTCATTGGTACTTTGCAAGTATTACATATATTAAAATGTATTCCTCTGGTCACTATGCAGATGAGCATTTTCTACGTGAATTCTCCCCACCCACAGCCATTCACTACACACCACCACCAATATCCTTTAGCATTTGCATATTGGAGCCTTGACCTTTTCAAAGGTGACATGAATGGCTCTTGCGCAATACAGAACTTTTTACATATATTTGTGGCTAAGTGCTAGGTCATGACTGGAGGTAGCCTTGTTACCATAAGACAGTTCGAGTAGCAGGGTTTGATAGTGTATAGAACGGGAACTAAGATGCTACTGGAAGAGTCGAATGGGAGGTGATGGGGGCCTAAAGTAAAGTGGTAGCTGTGTTCATGAAAAGAAAGAAGAAATCTTGCATAACTGGTTTTTTGGAAGGAGAAAATGGGGCTTTGGAATCCAGCACACAAATTCAACCTAGAAGTTTCTGTGGGAGTCTGGCCTATCAATCACAGGACAGACTGTATTACTCAGATCCCTAAATTGCCCTAACAGAGATTTCACTTAGGTGACGGAGGGTATTGGAGGCCATCTTGGAGCCTAGGGGACTTTGTGATAGGATGCGGCAGTGCAGAGCCCTGGGCCCACATGGGTGGGGGAAGGACTAGGCAGAGGACAAGGAGAGAAACAATCAGAACTCAAGAGAAATGCTCAGGAAGAACACATATAGAGTATTTCTCTCTCAGGAGTGCCAGCCCTGTCCCCACACTTCATGTGCGTGCCTCAGCCTCACAGCCTTGGTCACATGTCCCCATATTACTGATAAAGGTATGGGGGCCCAGAGAGGGAACGCAACTCTCCAAAAGTTGGGCAACTGATACGAAGTAGAAGAGGAATTTCAACTTAAATCCCTGGTCTCAAAGCCTCTGTTCTTAGCCACCAGACTGTGCTGGGACCTGAGGGGTTAAGACCAGCTCCCCCCCCCCCAGAGGGTGCCAGAAGAATTGCCAAAGGGAAGAGGCATGGGGGGCAAGTGAACCCACAGAGTCAGGTGCTCCTACTCAACCCACAAGCCCTGTGCACAAAGGCAGAGAAGTGCCGGAAACTGGAGGAAGTCTCTGGCTACAGAAACTAACTCAGCCAAGATCCTCAGAGAAACTAAACCTCTCAGTGGATCCTTCAGTTTCCCTGGATTATTTTCAGTGGATGCAAAATAGTACTTGGTTTTCTAACAAGGACCCTCATTCAATGAGCAAAAAGATGTTTAAATGTTCACTAATTTGGAAGCTGCTTTCAGTAACCAGCATGCTGAAATTTAGTGCTATTAAGGCCCATTAGGGAGGATTTATAAAGACAGAATTCCAAAAACCAGATCCGTCAGCACCAGTTACAGATCCCTAGCTGATAATAGCCCACTGGCCAGAGAAAATGGTGTACTATGAGGGTGGGGGACATACACGTATATATGTTCTATTGTAATTGTAACTGGTTATTATATTTATGAACATTGCACATATATGCACAACTATGTAATACTGTTGTTAAAGACTTCTTCCTGAAATAATGGGCTCCCTCCCAGAAAATCAGAGTGCATGATTCTGTGGAAAACCAGATCTTTCAACGTGTGGATCATGGTGAATCTTTTCTAGGTGGAGGAGGGGTTAGAATCATGAGCTCTGGATTGAGACAGCCTGAAGTCACCTTAAGCAAACCACTTAACCTTGTTTTTCCTTCATCTCTAAAGTACGGGTCATAATGCGTGCCTTATAAAGGCCTAGAACATAGTAGGTACCTGATAAATGTGGATGACTAGCACATTGCAAATGCTATCTTTCAGGAATTATTCTAATCCGCAGCAGGTACTAGTTACAGGACTGGCTACACATTATCTAGGTAGCAGGCACAGCACAGCCCACTCCAAGGTATTATAATCTATTATTAGAAAACAGTTTTCTATTTCTAACCTTAATCTGTTCCATTGGAAATTTCATTTTATTATACTATTAAAATTTTATGTACATAGATATATAGTACTATACATGTAATTAGTGGAGAAACAGATATAACCAGTATGAATTTGCTTCAGGACTCTTGGGTTAAGAAATCTCATACGTGGAATGGGAGTATTTGGGTGGTTGACGTCTTGGTTGTGTGACCTTAAACAAGTGACCTAGCCTCTCTGTGCCTCAGTTTCCTCACTTGCTTAAGAAAAAACATAAAAGGGGCACCTGGGTGGCTCAGTCGGTTAAGCGTCCGACTTCGGCTCAGGTCATGATCTCGCGGTCCGTGGGTTCGAGCCCCATGTCAGGCTCTGTGCTGACAGCTCAGAGCCTGGAGCCTGTTTCAGATTCTGTGTCTCCCTCTTTCTCTGACCCTCCCCTGTTCATGCTCTCTCTCTGTCTCAAAAATAAATAAATGTTAAAAAAAAAAAGAAAAAAAGAAAAAACATAATGGTGTCTATGCCATAGGATTAGTGTGAGGATTACATTAACACATGAAAATCACCTAGAATAATGCCTGGTGCATCATATATATCCAAAAAATGTTGGCTCCCTAACATTTTTTACTTTTCTAAGCCATGTGAAATCTGGCCCCATATCTCCTACCCAGGTGGCCAGAAAATCCTGTCTCAGTCACTGTGGAGCATCCTCCTCTGTGTCACACCACAGTCCTGAAAACTCACCTGTATATGCAAAGGAGGGCTCTTGGCCTATCCACTTCTTGTGGATACACACTGCCCCTAGCACGCACTGATCACCACCAGCTGCCCAAGCTGTAGCTCCATCTAATTCATTTAACAGTTTGTTTGAGCACCCACTCTGTCCCAAATAGTGTAACAGGTATTGGGAATACAAGAACAAAACAGAACAGACAGGAGTCCCTTCCCTCATAGAGCTTCCAGTGAAGCAGGATCTCTGGGCCAGACTACTGCTGGGGTCCTCCCTTTCCACAAAGAAGCCACTTGGCACTGGTGAATCCCCCAGCACTCTGGAATGACCGCCATCTGGGGGTCTTTCTACCTATGGGGCAGAGTTCAAGGGCAATCTGATGTCTACACCCCACAGAAAACTCATAAAGCCCAATTTCTTCTTCTAGTCTCAGGAAACATCTCTCCAATATCAGATACCCTTCTCCATCCCCTCCCCCTCACTAGACCTTGATACCCCAAAATGGCCAGCATGTGGTTTTTGGAACCAGTCCCAAGAACTGTGTACTTCCTCCTGAACCACAACAACTTGGCTCACAGAATCCTCCTGGACACCTCCACAGGAGGTAGAAGGCCAATCTTTCTCCCGTCATGATACTTCAGCTGAGAAAACATGACAGGCTCATCTCCCAGGAAGGTTATTCTTTTTATTATTATTTTTTTGAGAGAGAAAGAGTGTGGGCATGCATAGGGGAGGGGCAGAGAGAGGGAGAAAAAGAATCGCAAGCAGGCTCCACACCCGGTGCAGAGCCCTGTGCGGGGATTGATCCCATGACTGTGAGATCATGACTGAGCTAAAATCAACAGTCGGCCACTCAACAAACTGAGCCATCCAGGTGCCCCTCCCAAGAGGGTTATTCAGACACCCAGTGATGCAGAGGAGATTAAGGGAAGGGCATCTACAGCTCAGTGGGCAGGAGGTGGTATCTGGGTTACAGAGGTATCCGAGGACAGGAAGACAGAGAACAGACTATCAGGTCTGAGGAGTGGAGGAAATTAACATGATTTTGAGAAAGCAATTGCATCAGAGTTCAGGGGCCAGATTTCAGATAGTCCAGAGGCTGTGGGGAAGGTCAAGAACACAGGTGAGAGCCAGCTGTGATTAGGAGGAACACTTCTTCTGTGAAGGAGAGGAGGAGACGAAAAGAGGATGAGCGTCCCAGGAGAGGAGAGTTGAAAGCTGTGGAGGGAGCTCTCACCCAATAATCCCACGGAGAAGGAGGTAACATGGAGAGCTGGGACTGAAAGCAACACAAGCGTTCAACTTATCTTCTGGTGCTTAATACTCAGTGGCTTAAAAAAACAACAAATACTTTTATCTGCTTACAATTCTGTGGATCAGGAAATCCGGCATGACTCAAGTGAGAAGTTCTTATGGCCACAGTGCATCAGCTGGAGTCCTTTGCTCAGCTGTATCAAACTGGTGTAAGCTAATTGGTGGTTAGGCTGAAATGGAAGATTCTAGAAGGCTTCACTTACTTGTCTGGCACATGAATGCCCTTTTATATAGTGTGTTTCTGTCTCTCTCTTCTCTCCTCTCTTTCTCTCTCTCTCCCTGCCTTCTCCCCCTCCACATGGCTATGTTGCATTTCCTAACAGCACAGTGATCTCAGGGGGGTGGTCTCCTACAGGGCAGTTGTCTTTGAAGAGGGAGCTTTCCCAGGAGTGAAAAGAGATGCTGAAGATCTCTAAGGTCCAGTCTTGGAAAGTTCTGCAGCATCACTTCTACCACATTCTGTTGTTCAAAATAGATCACTGAGAGCTAGCCCAGCATCAGTGGCAGTGGAAATAGACCCCACCTCTGTCACACTGCAGAGCATGTGAGATGGGAGAGATTATTACCACTATCTTTAGAAAGGCCATCTACCCCCAGGCGGAAAGAAAGGGTTAGACTTCTTATTTGTAGGGGCACATGGTAGAGTTAAGGAGATGAGCTAGAAGATTCATTCATTCATTCATTCACTCATTCATTCAGCAAATATTTATTAAAAGGCTACTATGTACTGGACACTGTTCTAAGTACTGTGAACATAATGCAATTAAAAAAAAAAAAGTCCTTGCCATTATTGAGCTTACATTCTAGTGCAGTGACAGATGATAAACGTGTACCATAAAGTCTGGCGGTTACCAAGTGATATAAACAAAGCAGGGTAAGAGGCAGGAAGGGACTGATTGGCAGGTAGAGGGAAGACTTCTATTTTGGTCAAGGTGGTCAAGTGAGACCTTAGTATGTTTCAGGAAGAGTGGGGAGTGGAGCTACATCACACTGAAAGAAAAAGGAGATTGGCAGGATGGGAAGTATGCAAGAACCAGATTATCAAAAATCTCAAAGATATGGGAAGAAATGTTCTTTTTCTCTACCCATAGTGGGCAGTCATTGATCAAGCCTCTTGTCCAGATGAAGGGAGCTCAGTTCTTAGAAGAAATACATCCTTACTGGCCCCTTCCCTGTTCTTGGGGAATTGAGGAGAGGGGAGATTACAGAATCTACCATCATCCCTGTGTCCTCTGACCCAGGTCTACCCTTCTGGATTCTCAGAGCTTGGGAAGGTGTCTTTGCTATATGTCGGACATTATAGCAACCAGAAGCTATCCAAACTTGGTCTGGAAATAATATACAAAGAATTCTGCAAAGCTCCAGATGGCTTTGTAAATCCAATTAAACTCACAACTGGCCCAGAAACTTTCCCCATCATAATTACATTATTGATCATTAACATTTAAAGAAGTTGCAAACAGAATCCTGGACAATGCAATAAATTATAATTGTCTGCTGGGCAGGTTCCATGAATCAGGTGCCTCTGGAGCCTTTTGAGACTGTCTGATGCTGTAATTTAAATGATGTTGTTCTGCTCTTTGGTAAATGGGAGTACAGCAGGGGCGGAAGTGGGGACAAGTGTGTGCATACAATCTACATTATGGGTTCCTGCCCATATATCTAAAAATGAAAGACTATTAGCTGCCAAGACACCCTGTTTTTCTGAGGCACGTTTAGTCTCCATGTTAGGGTGATGCAAGACTCCTGAGCAGCTCCTACCTCCTACTGCTCTCCAAAGGTCATCCACCCTGAGCTATCTTCATCTCTCCTGACACAATGGGTTCCGAGGCATCACTAATAAAACAACAATCTATTAAGTGCTTAATGTGTGCCCTTAACCATACCAAGTGCTCTGAATACCCTCATTCAGCGCACCATCAATATCGTCATCCCCACTTTCCAGATGCAATAGCACTGCCTGAGAGGCAAAGTCAAGATTTAAAGCAAGATCTATCTGACTTAGAAGCCCAAATTCTTTGCAGGTCCTTCTTTTCAGAATGCTCTTCCTGACTCTCTTAATGGTCTCCTAACAGACTCTCTAGCTCAGCTCAAAAAACCCTCCTCCTCCAGGAAGCCTTCCCTCACTGCCCCTCCGTATCCCCTCTTGGGATGGGTGCTTTTCTCTGCTCTTTCATAGCATCCTGATAGCACTGCTATAGCACCGACTGAGCTACAATGAATCTTCCTGTTTACCAGTCTCCCTGACTAGACTTAGAGGGCCATGAAAGCCAGAACATTATTTTTAACCTTTGTGTTCGTGGTATCTGGCTCAATAGGTATTTTCTGGACGAGCATATGAGTGAATGGATGGATGGATGGATGGATGGACAGACAGATACAAATTTATGCATACATACACACATGTAAGCTTAAACATATCACAATTGCTTATGAGATTCAGTTTCAACTTCTGAAGAATATGAACATTCTGAGAGAAATAAAGACGTTATTGCCATGGGTTGATTAAAAACAAAAACAAAAAACAGCACCCAAAGTAAGACCAAAATTAACTCACCAGGAAATTTTCCACATATATATACCTTGGGGTGTGACCCCTGAATGACAAAGGGCACTAGTGTCTCTTCAAATACTAAACAGAAGTGTCAAGGGGACCTTTCCATTGGTTGCTGAATATTCATACCCATCATTTGACATGTAAGAATGACAGCCAGCGGTCACCTGCATGACCAGGGTTTGCCTCCACCAGAAATAAACACATCAGGTTTCCCAGTGTCTGGGATGTGATAAATTTCCAGATTTCCTGGAGAAACAAAAGGTGCAACTGGGGATGTCCAGGCTGGAAGCATTAGTGACAGAGCAGACACAGGTACCACCAAGAGGAAAATACAGCAACCTTTGCTACGTATCTGGCTAAGGTGTGTGCCAGGCTTTCCGTCAAGTAACAATGTCCCTTCAAGTATCAGATGATAGAAATGGAAGCACGACATCAAGAATTAGGAAACACCCCTCAAAAGTTGTCTGTGTGCTCCAGATGTGGAAAATCATGGTAGCTGTTGGGGAGGGAATATTCATCATAGATACACTCTACTGTTTGCATGGGGCCTAGAACTTTGTGAGAACTAACCTGAACATTGTCTACACTGGGTTTCACTTTGTTGGTCAGGTTGGTGCTGGGAAGCAGAAGAGCAGGAAATAAGGTTAATGTTAAGGAAAGACTGAAAGACAAATTCCCAGAAACGAGAAGTCTGGGAAAAACCTGAGTGTAGGGGCGAACAGGAGTTCAGAGTTCAGCATGAAGTGGTCCTCAGGTCCTCCCTGACCTCCCCATAAGCCAAGACAAGCTAACTTTATATAGGGAGCTAAGAGTACTGGCTCAGGTTTTCACACCTTTGTCCATCTGGCTTTTGGGAAACTAACTCATGTAGTCAAATGGAGGTGACATGAATAAGACGAGTAATCTACTTGGGATCATCAAAACAGAATTATGCAGGCCTGAACCCTGAGAAGGAGAAACTGTGGAACAGTGGAAGGCATTACTTCACCCTGGGCATTAGTTCCAGTGACTCTATTGAGGGAGTGCCCTCTAGAAAAGATGGGCATGAGAAGATACAGGCATTTCTGGGGTAGACGGATGGAAATGTGGAGATTAGACACGATGGTGAGCAAGTGGCCACATGTCCCGAGAAAGTGGATGGCCCTCACAACAAAGGCATTCGAGGTCTTAAGGAATTCAGCGTCCACTACCTTGTGGGAGCCCCCCAGGCCAGCAGCAGAACTGCAGGAGAAAGAAAGTCACGAGAGCAGAGGGCTAAACACACTACAGAGGTAGGTGCAGGCCAGCCAAGGAGGCGTCCATGCAAGCAGAACAACAGAATAACGAGCTGACGATAGGACAGCCAGAACAGAGCTACAGGGACACAACAGCAGCTGTACCTATGCACTGGATCGGCCACCTGGGGACACTTCAGGGAACATTTAGTATGTGACTCAAGTAGAAACACATAGGAGGCCATCATAAAAAACTGCTTGCCATCCAGCCTGAAAGGGCTCTGACGTAGCAAGTTTTGGAAATTCACAATCTTCCCAAAGGCAAAAAACTTGACCGCCTCACTTACTACTATATTCTCCACACCTGAAGGTGCTTGGTGCAAAGTATCAAATAGCATTTACTACATGTCTGGTCGTTGGACAGACAGATGCATGTCAAGGGGGCTGGTCTGTACTCACCAGCTGACAAGACTGTGAACATTTGGCTCACGTTTCTTATTCCTGAACCAAGGGTTTTTCAAGATTTATGTCTCATATTATCAAAATACTGGTAATGGTCACATTTCATAAGTGTTGAAAATTCCTAAGTTTAAATTTTAAAAAGGTTAAATTTTAGGGGCACCTGGGTGGCTCAATCGGTTAAGTGTCCAACTTTGGCTCAGTTCATGATCTCACAGTTCGTGGGTTCAAGCCCCACGTCAGGCTCTGTGCTGATAGCTCACAGCCTGGAGCCTGCCTCGGATTCTGTGTGTCTCTCTCTATGCCCTTCCCTGCTCAGGCTCTGTCTCTCTCAAAAATAAAATAAACATTAAAAAAAATTTTTTAATAAATAATAAAAAGTTTAAATTTTAAAAGACACTAAATCCTGAGTGTGCTTTAAGTGTAAAACTGCATATACAAATAAAAGCATCAAGTAAAAATAAAACATGGGCAAAATATATGTTACACATACACAAGCATTATAATATAAATTCATAAAAGACGAAATTAATTTTAATTTTTTTTTTCAACGTTTATTTATTTTTGGGACAGAGAGAGACAGAGCATGAACGGGGGAGGGGCAGAGAGAGAGGGAGACACAGAATCGGAAACAGGCTCCAGGCTCCGAGCCATCAGCCCAGAGCCTGACGCGGGGCTCAAACTCACGGACCGCGAGATCGTGACCTGGCTGAAGTCGGACGCTTAACCGACTGCGCCACCCAGGCGCCCCTCAAAATTAATTTTAAAGTGTGATTTTTAAATAATTACATAAAGGTAAAATGTAAAGTGTGATTTTAAAAAGTAAAGCATATCAAATACATCATTGCTGAATTATATGCATGTACACTTCTCTGCAAGACAAACTTGAAAATTTTGGTATCATAAAGTTATAAGTCAACTCCAAAGAGCTCCTTCTGATTTCTTCATCTGCAACTGACCTAATATTTTAGTAGATAATTTGATAAAGCCTTTTTGGAAAATGCATGACCACTTCACCCTACTACCTACCACTAGTTCCATCAACATAGGAAAAGAATTTTTGTTTTGGTTGAAACCTGTGTCTTTTATTTCAAGAAAGTATTTCCAGTCTTTGCTTTCTTTTATTTCACTAAATATAGATGCAGATTACCTTTATCAAAATCAGTACCTTTAAATATATGTTCTCCTTGTTGATAAAGTCTTAGAACTAGAATAAGAATTATTCTGCAAGAAAAATTGAAATCAAATTTCTTCCTCTACTTAAAAACCATGAAAACTGTAGGTGAATATTCTGTAAGTGAGCATACCTTTAATTGATAAAAAAAAATTAATGTTTTATATAATTCTTTGGACAGGGCTTAACATGTACATGATTTGTATTTCTGACTTTTATTACAGAAATAAAATATTATACCAGAAGAAAAACAACAGTATTTTGGCACTTCAAAATTGAACCATGAACCAAAAATTGAACTGCATTTTCTGAACCCCTGAAAAATCCTTTGAGTCAGGCACGATTAGGGTAATTTTATAGATGGAGAAACTGAGACCTGAGAAGTTAAGCCACTCAGTCCCTCACCAGTCAGTGGTAGAGCCAAGATTTACCCCAGGTGGACTGACCCCAAAGCCAGTGCATGTTCTACGCCCCCATGCGTCTTTATACCTAAGGCACAGCAAAGCCACCAGGAAAAGTCTGCAGAGTTACGGATCCAACTTGGGAACATTATTCAGTCAGAACTCAGGCTCAGAGAATTATGTGAAACTACAGCTCTTCTAGTAAGTTGCGTCAGGTGGGATTTGGCAAGAGACCCAAGATACTAATTAGGTCCTCAGCAAAGCAGTTTTTTTTACTGGAGTCTGTACTTTTCAATGCTGTAAATCTGTGCTTAGGTGGCCTCGACATTAACCTAGTCCCTGGCAAAGTGGTGACCAGGCATTAAGCAACTACTCAATCAGCTGCTGCTGCTCTTGTCTTTATGCAGGAGAGAGCACCCAGGATTTTGTCTTTGGTGTGATGATTTATTCCGTTTAGGAAGATAAAGTTGTTGAGGAAACTGGCTTGAGTCCTTCCCCTTATGTATTCCTGATTTTTATCTCCACTGGGACTTGGCTGGCCCACAGACAGAAACTCAGAGAGATGAGAGTTCTCACAGCATCTGAAATCAAGAGGTCCCTGGGTCTCTGTGGGCTTGGAGAAATCACTGTGGTCCCTTGTGCTTTGACATGTCTCCCTGATTTAAAATCTACTTTGTGGGAATACAGGGTAACAGTTCTATCCACTGTCTTTGAAGTCAGAGTGGCCTGGTTTCAAGTCTAGACCATGTCATGATCGCCTTTGTGATTACAGGCAACTTCCTGAAGTTCTGTGTCTCAAACTTCCATCTTTAAAATAAGAACATAATTGGGGCACCTGGGAGGGCTCAGTGGGCTAAGCGTCCAACTGCAGTTCAGGTCATGATCTCACAGTTCATGGGTTCAGGCCCCGTGTCAGGCTCTATGCTGACAGCTAGAGCCTGGAGCCTGCTTCACATTCTGCATCTCCCTCTCTCTCTCTGCCCCTCCTCGGCTCGTGTTCTGTCTTTCTGTGTCTGTCAAAAATAAATAAATGTTAAAAATTTAAAAAAAAAATGATGACATAACAACAGCCATCTCAAGGAATTGATATGAGGGCTAAATAATATGGTGACTGTTAAGGACAAAGCCTGACATACAATAGATGCTCAATAAACATCAGCTATTCTTTTTTTAAGTTTTTATTTATTTTGAGAGAGAGAGAGCATGTGAGAAGGGAAGAGAGAGAGGGAGAAGAGAAAATCCCAAGCAGGCTCTGCACCGTCACCACAGAGCCTGACATGAGGCTCGAACTGATGAACAGTGAGATCATGACCTGAGCTGAAACCAAGAGTCAGACGCTCAACCGACTGAGCCACCCAGGTGCCTGCAGCTACTCTTTATTATAATAATAATTATCATTATTGTGTGAATATTTCTGGATTTATGTTAGCTTGCAGTGGTAATGGCATACGTAGAAATTAAACAATCCTCATCCAATCCAAAAGAAAATCCTCAAACCCTACTTTAGTCTCATGCTTCAATCTTCTACTGCACAAGAAAACAAAAGCCTGGTTTAGTTTGTATCACCTCTCCCTGTTTGCCTTCTAGTAAAGATGTGAAGACAGTTAAGTGTTCATCAGAACCTGAGTAATACAAAATTTGTTATATTTAGAAATTGTTCTGAAAGATGAGTCACAGAGAAAATCATAAAGCAAATCTTAGAGGCTTCAGAAGAGCACACGATTTATCACTCAACAGATGTTTAAGATTATGAGCACCTGTTATGTGCAAAACATAAGGCTGCACACTCTTGGGGATACAGACAGTTGGTTCCTTCAAAGAGCTTAATAACAGTGGAAGAGATAAGATGTAAACACAATAGTACAGCTCTTCACGACTTGACCCTTAAGCCATGACTGCCAAGTGAGTGGGCCGTAGAACAAGACCCAGAGGTGTCCAAGACATCTCAGGGGGTTGAGGGAATTGGCAGAACTTGAAAGTGGGAGAAAGTTGTGTCTCAAAGGCTTATTAGGAACTGAATCAGAGAAGGGCAAGATGAACACAGGCAGGTAGGCTACACTGGCCATGTTTGGGAACAGTATGTAGAGCAGCTTGGCTGGAGAGGAAGGTCCAAGAAGGTGAATAGTTGAAGACAATCTAAGGTTTGCGAAACGCTGCCTCCATTTCTGCTATGGTTTCAGGCTATGACATAACCCTTAGTGGGGACGACAGAGTCACTGCCCAGGTATGGTGAGTGGCTTCTCTGTGGCATTGCGAAAGAGCAGCGGCAGTCATCTGGAGCTGACTAGAAGCTCACTCTGAGCCCAAAGTGGGACTCTGTCTGTGAGAGTGAAGGCAGACTGGAAACCAAGTTTCGTCATCAGCACCCTCTGTGCTCAGGGCTGTGGGAGGACTCCTGATGAGCACTGGAAAATCATATACTTAGCATTCGCCTCCACGAGGGTCAGGCAAGACCCCTTGCCATTGCACCTGCACTCAGGAAACGGCTCACCTACAGCCCTGGGAGAAGTCCAGCACCATTTGTTTAGGTCTCTGTGCCCCGGAGACTAAAGCGCAGGCTATTCATGAACAACTGTCTTCATCGGAAAACCATTCTGTCTCTGGTAAGAGAGAAGCTAAGTCAGAGATACAGTGCTCAGAGTAACCCACCAGTTTGGGGCATTTATGTAATTCCAGTTGGTCTGTGAAATTGGAAGACTGCTTAATTTAAGGTGGGAGAGAGTTTCTTGTGTCCTGCTGTCCCTGGAAAACAGACACAGAGAACAATGGAGTAAGCTATTCAACTCATAAGATGATATCAAACCTTCATAGGGGTGAAGAGCCTTCAGAAGTGCTCATCTCTTGCTGCACAGCAGATTTGCAGGATGGCTCAGTGAGTAGCCAGCTGCCTGGCAGGACACCCAGCTGTAGGAATAACTAAGAAGCATGCCAGGGCTGGTTAAGCTTGCGGGTGCACATGTGGAAGATGAGGTAGGGGAGGCCAGAATGGAGTGAGAAACATCTATCTGTAAGGCATCCAAATGGATTCTCCCATGAATGAGAGGGATGTCTGAAAGACAGTTGACTAGTAAGAAAATGGAGAATTTTGAAAATGGCACTGCAAAAGGTGGGGACAGTGAGGCAGTGTGCTGAGGCAATGCATACCAAACAAAGAAGCAAAAATCCCCTAGACCTGAGTGCCAACACCTATGTCCCTTGTTGGCTCATTTCCTGGGTAGCCCCTCCAGATAATGGTATGAATTTTTTCCTGATAACATCTTTAAACTTCTAGTTCCACTGCCTTCTGAAATGAAGCAAGTTGTTGTTATTGTTTTCCTATCTCCTGGCACGTCCACAGTGAAAATAAGTTCAGTTGAGACGTGAATTCAGTCATCTGTCTGTTCATTATGTCTGCTGGAGACCAAGCAAACTTTCAGCCTTTTATATCCATATGCCTATTCCAGATGTAGTGACATAGCCAGAAGTGCTGGGAATCTACCAAACAACTGGAATGATGAGTATGGAAGGTCTGTAGATGGTTCCAGGTTTTCAGTCTGAACCCACCTTCTAGCTAGGTCATTTACTCATTCAAATAGCACTGCCTGAGTACCCATTCATTGAGCACCATACTAACTAAGGACCATAGGAGCCAACCAGGAGTTTTCTCTCTGGTAAAGGATCACCCAGGCATATAACTATGATAAAAGGGAGAGACTAAGAACTGCATGAGAGGAGAAAGAGAGATTCTCACCTGAGTAGGGAGGGTGAGATTTCAAGAGAGATACTGAGCTGAACAAAACTTGGATAGTGAAGATGAAAGGGGAAGCAAACTGGGTAGCAGAGATACCTTGAGCAAAGGGTTTGCGATGGTCAAGCTCGGGGTAGGCTCTGAGAACAGTGCTGCTAGAATCTGGACAGAGACTAGGGATGGGAAGGAAAAGAGTTGGAGTCAAGTTGCAACAGCAGCTGAAAGTCAGGTCTGAACCAACTCCTACTCTCCCTTCCTTTGCTCTGCTCTTCTTCCTTTTTCTTCCTTTCATTTCCTTTCACTTGCTTTCTTTCTCTCCAGTTAAAATCCCCTCCATCTCTGCCTCCATCTCTCCATCCATCCCAGACAGTGCGAAGGAAGGGGACATGGGATTAGCATAGGACTCTCACTGCTCTGGAGAAGCAAGTCCGAGATTGACTGTCCCCCCTCAAGAGGACACAGCCCACCACCAGAGAGTGAAAAGGAGACACCCAGAACTCTGGCTGGAAAACCCTATGTGCATCTCTGTGGCACAGCTGAAATCTGCAGGCTCACAGACATGCCTTCCTGCTTGGCAGAGAGAACAAGATGGTGAAGGGACCCAGAAGAGATGCAGGAAGCTTCGGCTGTGAGAGGAAATATAGGGAAGTGGTTGAGAATGTCAACTCTGGAGACAGATGTGAACAGTTATGGTATAACTGTTTTATAAAGAGCATGTTTTATAAAGAGCATGAGAGTTTATAAAGAGCATGAGAGTTCCCACCCTAGTGTGTTAAAAGGATTAAATGAGAAAATGTTCACAAGGTGCTCAGCACAAGGCCCATCCACATGAGTGCTCAATAAATGTTAGCTTTTTACTGTTTTATTTATGACAGAAAACTAAGACCAGGAAGGACTAAAATCTAAGCCAAACAAATCAACAGCATTCCAAAGGGAACTGAGTGGAATATAAAGACCTCAGGCTTTGGAATCAGAAAGACCCAGGTTGGAACCACTTTCTAGCTGTGGGACTGTGGCAGCTTGAGGTGACTCAGTCTCATTTTCCCCAGCTGCAAGAGGGGGATGAAAGCACATCTTTATTTGTATATGAGGATATATATATATATATATATATATATATATGTATGTATATACACACACACACACACACACACACACACATCCATTTTTGGAAGGATTATTATGAAGATTATAGATAACATAACTAAAATCCCTTGATGTGGTAGGGCCTCAATTATTAATAGTAGAAACACTTGAGCTGTGACTTCAAGAATTTTTACTTTGTCTAGTGCCCAGGCTGACAGGCTCCTTGAAAGAGGTCTGATTGTTTGGATTCCCCATCCAAAGTTCCAAGCCCCGCACCTTTCTCTTCTCACCCCCACCACCATCCACCCAGATCTATCACAGACTATCCTCTTGTGGTGGCCACTTGGGAGCTGCATGGCTAAATAAACAGATTCATTGAGCATGGAGACAATGTTGACCCCATACCAGAATGCTGCGTCAATTGAAAACTTAAAATTAGTGGCAATTTCTGCTTTTTTATTGTAATCAAGCATACTAAATTTTTCAGGAATTTTTAACTCTAAAAACACCATGGATACTCAATACTCTGCTAATGACATAAACTCATCAAGGAAAAGAACCAAGAGCACTATTTAGACATCCCTAGAGTGGGAGTAGAGTGGGAGTAATAATGGCAGCAGTAATAATATCAATGCCCACCTTTAATATTAAGCACCAGACCATGTTCTGAGCACCCAACACACATTCTCCTCTCCCATGGATCACGAAACTAGGACCTGGGAAGTGGCATGCTCAGGGTCACACAGCTAGGAAATGGCAGATCTGGGACCTGAACCTGGATGGGCCAGCCTCAGAGCCTGTGAATGCGACCACCCTGCTAAGTGCTGGCACAGAGAAGAGCAGTCTCAAGGTCATCAATGGAAACAAAGCAACTGGCTGTGCCAAGGATGTGGGGCTCTCGGTATTAGGTCGCATGGGAGAAAGCACACGAAGTGCACCCAATGATGGAGTGATCACTCATCATTCATGCGTTCACCCAACACAGAGAGTCTACTCCAGAATCGGCAGGGTGGTGTTACTCCAAAGCCCCATTCTACTTGCAGAGTCACAGAGCTGAGATCTCCAAGTGCACAACGACTGCGACTTGGCTCTGTATTTCCCATGTTGGGCACAGCACCTGGTGAGAGAGAGCACTGAAGAGAGGTTTGTGAAGTGAATGAGAAAACAAAGGAACCACCAACAAACTAAACTAGTAAATGACTGACATTTCTGCTTCTCTTCTTCCCTCCTCAACTTCCACGACTTGAGAGCTTTCCCAAGACAAGATGGGAAGGAAAACAGTAGCACCCCTGAACCTAATCCCATGAGAGGCTCCAAACAGGAAATGGCATCACAGAATTATTCTAATTCAGACGGATGGTCCACACTGAGAAAAGCCACTTGGTGATTGTAGCTTGAGACAGTGTCTGTGGCCTACATAGACAGTTTCCAGGAAAAACGTGTTTCTATAAGCAAACACTGGTGATAAGCCAAGTGGAAAATCCTGACCACAGTCACATCAGACATCACTGGGCCCTTTG
Organism: Prionailurus viverrinus; assembly: GCF_022837055.1. NCBI lineage: Eukaryota > Metazoa > Chordata > Mammalia > Carnivora > Felidae > Prionailurus > Prionailurus viverrinus. The sequence continues at coordinate 113,404,017 of NC_062561.1, read as the reverse complement.
ATGGTTTATCTGTATAAAAGAAAGTAATTTTCTCTATAAGCACTGGATTTTATAAATTTTGCTCCAGCTAAGTTATTCTTCAGCTTATCAAATCATGCATTGCCACATCTCATCATTCTGTAAATGATACCTAGTGTCAGAGAGAAAAATCTGTGCTTAAACGATATGGAAATCACACAGTCTCAAAGCCTCTGAGCTCAAATGTAGTCATGTCGTCCTCTTTTCCTCCCTGCAAAAAGTGCAAAATGCAGGACTTAAAAGCTTTTAAGGTGGTGGACGGGGGAGACAGGGCATTGGGGAGGGAGGAGAAGGGCTTTCCACAGGTCCAGTGACCTGCACTGCTCCTTAATCAGTAGAAGGGAATGAGGGTACAGCAGAATACACTTGACAGCAGAGACCAGCCCATTTTGAGCTAACTGCATGGATAAATCAAGCTGCACCTTTAGTGGAGGATGAGGAGGGAGGGACTAGATAGAGACGGAGTGACCTGACCCACACGGTTAGGCTACGGGCCCTTTCCAGAGACACCAATACTTCAAGAACGTAGCTGCTAAAACAATGTGGAGGTAAGAATAAAGACAGGGTGGTGAGGAAGAGCTGTAGAGAGTAGGAGAAAGAAACTGAGGGAGAGGGGAAAGAGAAAATGGGCAAGGAAAGCAAAGTCATGGATTTATTTTTATTTACTGAATACTGATATAGGGCTCACTATTTGCCAGGTATTATTCTAAGCACTTTACAAATACTAACTTACTTAATCCTCATTATTAGCTTCATTTCTAGAAGAGAGAAGGAAGCTAAGCATGGAAAGAGTCAATGAGCTGACAACATATGGCCAGCAAGTGGCAGGGCCAGGACTTGAACCCAGGAAGCTATGCACCGGTCCATACTCTTACCCACCCCACATCAGGAAAGTCTTAGACCCTGTTGCAATGGGAGTATCTGGCCAAGGGCATCAGCATCCCCTTGAAACAGCTTTAAATATAGTTAGTTAGTTAGTTAGTTAGTTAGTTAGTTAGTTAGTTAAGGAATGTATCTCTTCAACAACTAGTCTTACAACATCAGCTATGTCCTTGTGTATGAATATAAATCAGGGAGACAGTGAAGGGGATGGTTCTCCTTTGAGCTGTAAAAAGAAAATGGTAGCCCATGGATCAAATAAAAGCAAATAATAGCCATGATTTGGCTAACATGCCCAAGAGTTCCCATATGCCAGCATTATATTCTCACTATGTCACCAGGGGCTGGGAGGAACAAGACATTTAGGTGAGATATCAACAGAAAAGTAGCTTTGGGTATAAATGCTATCATATTAACGATGAAGTCTGGTCAAACAAGCTGCTGGGAAAACTGGCTTAAGATGGACTCAAAAACCGGCAGCCAGAAGACTCCCGGTCCCTCCTGATTCTCAGGTTCTATTTTCCAGCAGTCTCCTCATCCATTGCAGGGAATTCTGTCTCAGGCCCCCTTCCTATCTCTCTGCAGTTTTACTTCTCTCAAGTTCCCTCTCCGGCCCCGGTTCTTGGCACAGTCCATCCCCATCATTGGCGTGGCTGGAGTTATCTTCTCTGAAGAGACTGCTCAGCTCCACGTATGCCCACCTTACCAGATTCTCAGCCCTAGGCCATCGGGAACTCCCAGCTATGACGAATATGAATCACGCTGCTGGGAAAATTGAGGAGTTCTCATCGGTTCTTCCCGTGAATAACTTCCATAAAAGTGTGCCACACTCAGTCCAAGATGGTTTGGGGCAAGAAGGGCCTGGACAAAGCTCTTGGTATCATGTATCCTTCTGCGAGCTAGATGCCAAAGAAAGCAAACCCAAGACAGTACTTTCTGTGTTCCCGTTCTATTCCAGCTGTGGGCTCCTCTTCCATCCATTCCTTTGTGACCCTACTTTTGAAAATCCTTCCCCTGCCCACCTCCTCACCCCAGCCCCATCCTGTAGGAACTCTTCCTGCCTTAGTTCCCTAGCTAGAGTGCCTTTTTGGTTAGAGTGTACGGCTCTCTGTGTCCGGATGGCATGTCTCACGTTACTCTAGCCTTACTGGGATCACAGATGGTATTTCCCTGTGCTTCAAAAGCACAGTAGAAAAAATCTTTTGCGACACACTGAACTACATGTCATAAAGTTGTCTTCAAAGGCCCACCACAACTATAGAAAAGTGCCCATATAAAGACAAACAGTTTGGGCTTTAGCTATCCGCTGCTGTCAGCTTTCTGGGAGCATTATACCATAAAGACTGTCTGCCAATAAACAGCATGTTTGGAGCTGGGGTGCTTTATTATGGGGGAAGAAACATAGCTATAAAAATTAGGACGTGTCTGACCACAAGAAGACAAAGTCTCAAGAGAGCCCCTATGTTTTAGTTGTGACCAGTGTTCCCTGAGGCAGGCAAGGGAGACTGGGAATGGTCCCCATTGTGTTCTCTCTCAGCATTTCTTCCCCTCCAGCTCTGCTGCTCAATCTTTTGTCCTGACTTCTCTTCAGGAGGCAACAGAAAAAGCATGGACAGACTCTCCCAAGATACAGAGAGCCCACTGGAGGGGATTAGCACTGAAATCCTTCCAGAGCAGCTACAGGGAAGGGAGCCAGAGGGTGAGCCAAGGGGTCTTCTGCTATTTCATAAGTGTACGTCTCACCCTCTAATTAGACTCTTTCTCCAGAGCAGAGCCATTTCAGCACCCAGAGAAGGCTGTTGAAAAACAAAACTGACTGGCTCACATGCACACCCACCATCCCTCTGTGGGACCTCAACTCTCAGAAAGCTGATAATTACTAAAACACCCACATGATTTTCTGTTGCTTGCTCCACTGTATTGTGAGTCAGAAAGGGCATAGGAAAGCCTATCACCTGCTGTCCTGGAGCTTCCTACCTTAGGTAGAGGAGAATCCACTGCTCTTGTCCTTAGAGGGAAAGACCAGAGTGGTTGCCATGGATCCAGTAATGCTACCTAAAAAGCCTCATTTTCACTAATGTTTGAGTAGCGGTATTATCAGGGGCTGCTGCATGGCCAAACAAACCACTGATAGTGTACTCACAGATCACTTGGCCTCTGCCTTGAGTTCCCAGAAACTGGAAACAAGAACATGCTGCCATTTGCACTGAGAATGTTTTAAACCAGTTGTATTTACGTTACTCTTAACAATGAAAAGGAGTTGTTTTGCATTTGCTCAGAACCACTATACATGTCTCCTTAATACCCAGAGAGGCACATGGGATGAAAATTGGCATGTTATGCTCCTGTGTAATCATATGAAAAGTCAGACCCTTTAAAGAATGCCCAGTCTGTCTGTTCCAATCCACGGATACATGGCTAAACTTTGCAGGGCCAAAAAGCAGGGCTACCAAAAGCAATCAATGGCTTCCTCCTGTCACAAGGAGAAAATAAGCTAGTGAGTAAAGTTTTCTCAAACGTAAACTTCATTCCCATAAATTTTACTTACCAATTACCCATTTCCAGTGACCAGGACTCAACATCAACTCAACACATGGCCAAGTGGCACCAAATATTTGCAGAAAAAGGCTGTTCGGTGGCAGCAGCTCAAGCCAACTTGCTGGATAGAGCAGAACAAGGAAGCCTCTGTATATGAATAAAAGAGTGTCTCATGGACCACATGGGCAGAGTGGAGCGAGGCCCCAGAGAGGGGCACACACTATCTATCTGAGCCTCTTTCTACACATCTTCATTCTTCTTTCCTTTGAATTGGCTTGTTTTGCTACTTAGTCCATGCAATAGAAGATGGTTACCCACACCTCCCAAGATTACTTGTTAACTTCCCAGTAAAAGAAAGAAACTGCCCCTCTCAATTAGTTGCAAATATCGCAGTGAGAAAACCTGATAGGCCGGTTTAAGTCCGGGTTCTTCACCTAGTCCAGTAAGGTATATCCAGAGGGGTGAGGTCACGTGATACAAAATGGCCATAAGAGGTCTTGTAACCTGGGCATTAAGGCAGTTGCAAGAGAGAGAGGTAGCAGTGAGAAGCTACTATACCAGGGACACCATATATCAATGCTCTAGCAGGCCACAAAAAGTTCTATGTGGCCAAGCAAACACCACTAAAACCCAGAAGGGAAATACTCAGTTTTAACATGTTCTCCAGAACACTTTTCTTAGTAGAGGAAAAGAGAGAACAGTTCTGCAACCACATCTAATCCTACAAGATAACAGACTGCTTTGCAAATAAGGTACTGAAACTCACAGTGATTAGGTAAGTGACGCGAAGTCACCTGGCTAGAAAATGGTAGAGCAAATTTCAAACCCATGTGGGACTCCAAGACCCCATCCGTGCTCCATTCATTACTCATGCTGCCTCCCAAATGAACTCTGCCCCAGATAAGTACCAAGTACTGATGCAGCCAGTCCTGTCAGGCTTCTGACCTCAGCGCCAAGACACCCGGCATCCTCAAGCTGGAAGGGCCCAGCGGGCACCTGCCTGCTGCTCTGCTCTAACACCCAGGCCACGTCCCAGGTAAACCATCTCAGCCCTAAGCTACTCATAGGTCGTATACTGTTCAAGTGCTACCGATGCCATTTTCCTGTTTGCGTTTTGTTTTTGTTTTTGTTTTGTTTTTACAGTTCGTTGCTCATCCTAACTGTCAGCAGCAATTGCTTACCATGTGGTATGAAAATCTCTCAGGCTTACGTCAACAGTCTATCGCTGTGAAATTCCTGGCTGTCTTTGGAGTCTCCCTAGGCCTCCCTTTTCTCGCCATAGCCTATTGGATTGCTCCGTGCAGCAAGGTACAGACTGCTTAAGGTGCATGTCGTTTGCAGTGATTTCTTCTCTCTTCTTAGCATGACCTCAAGTCCATTTGTTCAAATCAACAGCTGAGCACTTCCCGTGTTTAAAGAAAATAGTCCTGAGATACTCAGTTCAAGTAGAAAACCACACAGACCTGGGCTTTTTGTTTGTTTGTTTTTTCATTTTTTTTTAAACAGAGAGGAGTGATAACATGGGGAATTTAAAATACATGAGCCATAATCTGATCAATAATAGAAGAGAGAGGGAATACAAGGCACTTCTGCTCTTCTAATTATGCGATGTCCTAGACATGTCCTCTACACTCACTTTGATAATTATAATAATGGTAATAGGAAGAGCCAACATTTATTGAGTACTTTCTTTTGGCTAAGCCCTTTTCATGGAATATCTCATTTCCCTCCCTCAATTACATTCTGACACATATATTTTATGAAGTAGGTTCAGAAAAGAGAAATAACTAATAGGCTGAGAGTCCAATGCAGCTCATCTGGGGACACTGCAGACCCATCTCAACATCGTCCCAGTTTCCCTGGCTTCCTTCATTGGGCTCTGTCCCACATGGGCAGCTAATTAGGTCACAAGAAGGAAAAGACAAAGGAAAGAAAGAGAGCTGGAAAGGTGCAGAGCTGGGTTCTTTTCTCACGGGGAAGGGGCATGTCCGGTGCCTGCTGGTGAGGGAGGGAGTGGAGCCCACACAAGTGCCAAGCTGCCAACCTTGCCACACCACCGTCCCTACAGCCTAGCCATCTGATCCTGAGTCTCAAAGAGCCACAACAGTCACTGCAGCTTCAGGCAAGGTTAGCACGTATGGGACTAAATCATGGAGAAATGATTCCACAGGGAATGCGATCAGCAAATGTGGTTAATGAAAAATGGAACCTCTCATTTAAAAAAAAAATTGTTTTAAATGGAACCTCTTGTCAACACCACTAAGAGGAATCCCTTGCCAGGATGATGGGCCCAACACTTCAGGGCTGCTGCTGAGGCCACCCAACCAAGCAGGCAGTGACCTCACTGCCTTGGAGTAAGACGTGGGCCACCGAGAGAGGGGAGGATTCAGACTCCTTCTTCTGTAAAATGGTACTAAATATAAAAGGCCTCAAACTGAATACGTGTGGTATTCAACCTTACATCTACTGAGGATTTTGTTTCTTTGACAGTCTACCATGTCATGGATTTCTAAATCAGAACTCCCCAAATGATGCATATGTAAATGAAGGCAATTTTTTTCTCTTTTATTACAAGCTGAAAAAAGTACAGTGCATAAAAAAACCTAACCAGACTTAAAACTGGGTTAGAGTAGGTCACTGGTTTTAGGCACATGTTTTCATCCTGGAATTCTCTAGTCTGTACCGCAGGTTAGGTCCTTGCCTTCCTCCAGAGTCATCACAGATGGACAGGGATGCTCACCTCCATACTCTGTGATCCCCAAACTAATTTCAGGACATCCAGTCATTAAAATGATAGCCAGTTGGTAGACAAAACACTGACAATCCTCACTTTTGCTTTTAAAACCAAATGTGACAGCTACCAGAAAACGGACTAGCCAACACCAACAAATTGGTTTGCCTCTGCCTGCTAGGTGGCCTAGGGAAATATTGAGGAAGAAATGATATTGCAGTTGCTGACTAAATTGTTTAGATTTTCAGTAGGTCTAAGAAGAATCATCTTGGCCAATATCATGAAGATGTGATGCCAAAAAAAAAAAAAGATGCATAAAGGTGGAGGGAATTCTGGACTTTCCTGGGGTCCAATATAAATCCTGGAATCTGATACCACCATGAAACATACGGTCACACCTACAGTCGACTTCTAGAACATTCTGGAAGAAATGATTGCAGGAAAATTTAACCCAATGGCTGAGGCTTCCTCTCCTCTGTTCAGATACCTGTCTGACTGACATCTGGTGTTCCCAGAGCTTCCAGTTAATACTCCAAAAAAAGAGCACTAAAGATAAATATGAGCTGGCCATTATGCCACCTGTGCCTTCTGGGCACTTTCTGGGCTGCAAGTCTGAGTTCAACACTTTGGAGGGTGTGTCCATATTGGAGTGACAAGTCTTAGTCTGTGGCATGTGATAATTCTTGCTGGCACTGCTCATTCTGAGGAAAGATTCTCTCATTAAAGAGGGAAACTTTAGTTGTCAAAGTGGCTCTGAGGCAGTCAAAGGACAGATAAAACAGCCAAGATATTTTTAGTCTTTTCTTTCACCACTCTGAAAGAAATCCTTTCAAGTTTGGCAAATATATTACATTACTGGGGATTATAAAAGGGTCACATCTTCCATGTGAAGAAACCAGGACTCTCCAAAGGCTCCAGAATACAATGTCCTCCCAAGAAAAGTGGCACAGTGGAGAATTCTGTTAATGTGCTAGCATCCCTCCTCCCAAGGGGTCACTTCCTTTATACCTGTCCAATAAATCTATGGAAAAGCCACCGTCATTCCAGCAACTTCATATTCTAACCACAATTTGACACCTGCCTCAAAGAAATTATACGCTGATTTTTTTATAAACATATTTGTAAAATGTTACTGCTAAACCTCATCAGTCAGCTAATGTCCATCAATGTCTAACAAATATTGAAGTTTCTGTTTCCAAATTAACACTGCATTTACACTTAATAGCTGCTGCCCTAATTTAGGGACCATTAGGGACACCAAAATTACTTGATTGGCTTGCTAAAATTATCTCATCATTTCTTTCCCATTGAATTCCCACTGCTGTCAATTCTACTTTTATTTAAAGTTTTGAGGGTCCCTATGAAAGAAAGCTAAATAAGGATATTATAAGGATTATAAGAGTGTCAACAGAAGTTCAGCTTAGTAATATAGTGGCTGAAGAGGGTAACCAAATCACAGATGTGTACCTAAGGTGATAATGCCAGGTCTGGATCATGGGACAGGCCTGTCAAGGTCAATAAAGAGAACAGTGACATTTTTTTGATCACTTCTCATTAATCACGAACACGGCTGAGGTCATGCAGCACACTGGGAGGCTGGTGAGTTCTAACCTGCACCAATGCTCTCAGGTCCATCTTTTCCCACCAAGCTCTTCCTGCTCTCAACAAGGGCTCTGATGCCAAGGGTGTGTATAGCCTGTTTTCCACCCTTTGCTATTCCATTCCAATTCATAATTTAGGTTGTCTGCCTATTAAAATCTGAGAGCTGAAAGAAGAACAGTCATCCTCAAGGGCTCAAACAGTGTCTCTCCAGCAGGTGGACTGGGGCAGAAGTCCACATGATGCAAGTGTTGAGGAACCACACAAGCTTTCATTATAAGGGTGTGAGAGGTGAAACTGATTTCCTCCAAGCCTGTTAACCTTGACTGTTTAATTATCCTTATAAATCAATCCCAGGACTCAGACAAGGAGAGCTGTAAATACCTTCAGCCTCCTACCTGAGGTCTCTGCATTAGACGATCCATCAGTCCACATACTACCACGTAACTCTCAACTGAGGAATGCCAAAGTGTTAGCTGCCACGCCCTGACCCCTCAGCCTGGTGCCAAACAAAAACACCCAGTGAGGAGGTGCAAGGAACTCTGCAGCTTTGGAGGATCCCTGCTTTGCCTTGCCAAAGCTGAAGTGGTTTGACACAAGGGTCCTCACACCATGCAGTCCAGGGCCAACCAGGAGAGGACAATGATGTCAAAGGCCTCTGAGCCCCCCTCATTCACCCCTAGCAGACAGCACTAGATTAAAGAAAATGATGCTGCAATTTTTAAAGCATTGCCATGGAGCGGAAATTTGTGCCAGGAAATAGAGCATATTTTGCTCTTACATTACAAAAGTGTCTGCTCTCAAATCCAAAAGGAGAGTCCCTTACCTGACACCTTGCCAGGACAGGATTTAAGAGTACCAGAAGGCTGATCACTTCCACACGTAGCCAGGTCTGAGTCCTGCAACATTCTCTCCCCAACTCTCCATTGATAGTAGCAACATTGAAAGGAAGAACCAACCCTTACAGCTTATTCTAGGCCCTCCAGTGTCCAGCAACATGTTGCACATAGACAGGACCCCAGAAGAGCTCACGGCATAAATGCACTAGGACTCTGTGTAGCTTCCACCTTGTGAACCCTTGTGTATAAGCTTTTTAAGAGCCAGCTGAGTTTAAGTTTCCCCTTAGGAGAATTGCGTGAGGCCCTCCAGTGTCACATAGTAAGTGCTTCCTGGCACTTCACGTATGCTTCACATGTGCCAGGAGCTGCTCTGCTTTCTGCACGTTATTCACTTCTTACATCAACCCTATGTAACAAGTTATATTGTTATCCCCTTTTTACAGATGAAAAAACTAAGACACAGAGGAACTAAGTAACATGCCAAAAACTATGGAGCTGTGACTGAAATCTAGGATCTCTGGCTCCAGAGACCTGACCTTAACCATTGCACATGAGTGCACACGCACGCACACACACATAGGCCTGTCCTCCCACACTTTCCAGTACATCAGCAGCATAAGAACCTTCAATACTGAATATAAGTATCTTAACTGTTGCTTACTTGACTTTGCAATGCATCTGATTCAGAAACTTAGAGATGGCAGGACTTTTCTAGAAGGGAGGAGTCAAAACCATGACATGAAACTCTACTCTTTCCTCTTCTTTCTGGAGAAACCCTACCTTCAAGAGTCCATTATCACTCAGCACCTCTTCAGCCCCCAGGACAAAGGGTGGATTCACAAGGTAATGTGAGAACACCCAGATTAAAGACACCAAGTGAACAACCAACCCCCCGGGCCTGATAAAAAAAAAAAGAAGATTCCTGAACCCTAGGTTAAACATTTTGATTAAGCATTTGAAAGGGAGCATATGGAGAAATCCACCCCTAATTTAACCAGGATCTCTAACATTTGAGAACCACTCTGGCCTTGAAGCTGTGCATGTTTCTTTTTGGAACATGATCCATATTTTTCACTGAGCCCTTCCTTGATGCCACTGGCACATGGTGGCAAGTGAGGGTGGCATTTGCTGAGGGGGGCTCTGGTGGTACAAGACTGGGGAGAGATGTCAGAAACATTCTCTGGGTCCCCTTCTGCAGATATTACCTACCTTGCAGGCATGTGGCTACCAGGTCCCCATTTAGATGACTACACTTATGGCTATGGCTAAGAGCCCAGGGGCATGGAACACAAAGGCTTGCTAACCAATAAAACTCCACCTCTGATTGCTCATGAAGGCCATTCATTTGCAGCTAATTCAAGAGCACTACTCAACTGCTCTCATATTCATACACTTCTCAGAGTTTAAGAATAGTACACAGGAGGTTTGAAGTGAGCCAGAGTACTTGAATACTACAAGCCTAGATTTCCTGGTATCAGTTCTCTGCTCACAAGGTCCAAGTAATGACAGAGCTGCTTAAGCCCATTATTCAGACTCACCAGTTTTGCACCGGTGAGCAAACGGCAGACCAGACCAAGGTCTACATCTCCCAAAGCTCGACCATCTTTTTTTTTTTACACCTACCACTGTTACTTGACCCAGCTATGAGCTGCTGGCATGCTTGGCTGACTTTTCTCCTTTCTTTTATCTCACCTGGTGGCCTTGTGAAAGGAGGAAGTTTTCCCCAGGTGTAATTTGTTTCAAAAATTATCTTTGTGAGACAAACAGGAAACGTCACACACACAACAAAAAAAGAAAAAGAAAAAAAGAGAAAAAGAAAGAAAAGAAAAGAAAAAAAAAGAAAACCATTAACATGATTTGATCTTATCTGACCTTTGTCAAATTTTGACCATTTAAAAAGAAGACTTGAAGCCCAGAAGAAAAAGAGGAAAGGAGCATTAATACCTAACCTCACCTTTCCTCCCTAGGGCTCAGATCAAGTGGGGACTGAACCCAGGCTCATCTTACACGGCACCACAAGAGCCTTATCAGAGTTTTTTCTTATGTTTGTAGTAGATACAGTAATTTTTACAGTCTCATCTTCTGCCAGACAATAAGAACCTGAAGGAGGTAACAAAGAGAATATTAAATTCCTCAAACCGTGTCTTCTGGGGAATACCAAGGCCAGCTCAGGTTCAGCTGTGTGTAGCTTCCTGTGTCAGGCACCTCACATGGGTGAGAAGGAGCAGTGTCCCTGTGTCCTCCTCCAGGTTGTCACCAGAAGACATAGAGCCTAATGATAAAGGACTGGGGAAACCTGGCCATTAATCCCTGAAGAGCTGGGTCTCTCCCCATGGTCCCTATCTCTTTCTGATATTTCTGGGACCCTGCTGGGGCACACAAGATCTGACATCCCTTTCCCTCTGCGCAGCCTACCCCACTCCCCACCCTTCAGTCAGGCTCCACCTTCCCTCGACTCTCACCACTACCCCAGCTAGGACACACTGACAAGAAACAATGCATTGACTGTTGAAGGATGACTCCTGGGTACACGAGCATCCTGGCTGGGAAACGGGGCTTCAAGATTCCAACACAGTCAGCTAAAATGGCGAAAAATTCAAACCAGCTATTTGATATATAAATCAAAATAAGACATGGTTTAATTCAGTTTTCTTACTGAATTTATGTGAGATGTTTTATTTGTCCTTGGATTTAACCTGTGCATTCCAAATTTAACACATCTGTGTATAATCAAAACTAAGCTACAGTCCTATTTTGTAAATAATGAACATTACAAAGGAGTGCCATTTATAAAATGTCTGTAGGCCACTAGAATTAGTGCCATATGATATTTGACAATGCAAATGAATTGAAATAAGTTTTTTCCAGCATAGTAGGGATTCCCAATGTCTAGACCTGAGATGCCAAGTTTTTTTTTAATTAAAAATAGCATTTTTTAAATTTCAATACATAGGTTCTATAGCATTAGAATCATAATAAATCACGTTACAGTCATAACCAGAACAATTAAAGTGGATGATTACCATGCTGAAGCATATTAAAAGAACATTATCAAGCCATCTGATTTATAAATGTTATGTCAAACATAGTCATAATTAGGGAAATTTTACCTGCAAAAAACCCTGTAATTGATCTTCTACTGAACCAATAGTCTATCTCCTGGGTGACATTTCACTCTAGGACTCCTGAATGAGTCAGAATGTGAACATCAATTAACCAGGCACTGGCTACAGATGAACATCTGCTCTGGAGAGGGAAGCGAGCTTCAGAAAAGGTTCCTCTCTTTGCTCTCGTCTGACTGGTGTACAGGGTGAGGAGTAAGTTTTGGTGCTTAGGTGCAAGTGATGGCAGTGACCTACAAGGGACCCACACGAGTTCATCAACAGGGGTCAGGAGACTCACTGTGTAGCCTGCAGGTTAGTTCTCAACGACTTAAGTAGCCTTTGGATGGCACACCAGGGCTAGAGAAGATGTGGCCAACACTTGCTCCCTAACAGGGCATCTCCTGGATCATCTCAGGCTCACATGGAACAAGCACACAAGTTAATGATGCACTAGAGCCACAAGGGAAACCTCAGTAAGTTTTACAGCAGCATCACAGAGGCTATGATAGACACACAAACTGTAGTAAAAATATAATTTTTTAAAGTACAGGGGGTGAGGGGAGTCCTATATGTCTGGAAATAGACCTGTGAGTTAAAAAATGAAATCAAAAGGGAAACTGTAACATATTTATAACTGAATATCAATGAAGATACTACCTGTCCAAATTTCTTGGAATACAGCTAAAGCAGTACCTAGTGGGAAATGTATAGTTTAAACAAATTTACCAAGTTATAAGCAACACTGAAAACAAAACATCAAAAAACAAAACTCAGGAAAATGGAAAAAAGAGCAAGGGAGCATATCCAGTGTGTAATTTTTTTAATTCTGAACTCTACTGAGATAGGTTATTTTTCTCCAGATTTGAATGGCATAAAATGTGTATCCATGTGGTTGGGAGATGCCGTGTAGATTATAAAATGATGATACATCAGTGTCTTCTACTCCTGCTCTGTACCACTCCCACTAAATCTCTTAAATAGAAAAAAATGGAAGTCAACAGAAAATGTATTTGCTTAAGCAGCATCTCACATAAAAGCGCAAGAGAAAATGTGGTCTGGGTTCAGTTAGCGGCTTCTGTCCAAGATAATGGATTCTCTGGCTAAACTTTTGGCAAAAGCATTTTAAAGAGAGCCTGCACCCACCTACAGCTGCCAGTTTAATATGTCTTGTACATATTTTGTTTCCAGCTAGGAAGAACCCTGAGGAGCCCTTTCATGAAATTTGTAGCCCATGCAGTTTCTTTTACAATCTTTTTGGGACTGTTAGTTGTGAATGCATCAGACCGCTTTGAAGGCGTTAAAACCCTGCCCAACGAAACCTTCACAGACTACCCGAAACAGATCTTCAGAGTGAAAACCACACAATTCTCCTGGACAGAAATGCTCATCATGAAGTGGGTCTTAGGTAAGCAGTCACTCTGTCCTATATTCTCTCCTCCACTAATGATAATAGGACATTACTAAACTCTGACTTCTGAACCTCTTCCTCTCCTCTTGAGTGCCCTCTGGCAGGCAAAATGGCAAGCAGATGACCAATACGGAAGCCAAAGTCAGCTTCTGTATATGCTGGTATAGAAGACTCACAAACCTTTAATATAAATCCCAATTTCGGAAGAAGATGTTTGGAGGAAATGTGCTACATACTTTTCAATACACATGTATTGAAAGTGACTGTAAAGTAGACTTGCATGGGAAAATGTATTTGAACCGTTTAAGTGTAGTCTATAAGAAGTCTCAGGAAATCAAGTTTTGTTTCTAGTAAAGAGTATAAAACTTCAAAGCTTAAATGATATTTTTTATCACTGACTACTAATATAGAGTAGAATCTTGATGATAAATATAAACCTAAAAAGTTAGGGGAGTAACATTTTCTCACTGTTTGTGTTAATGAACATCAGGACCCTGTGCAATTCCTCCCTGCGGTGATATTTTGTGCTGCCAAGGTCTACCACTAGAATTGCCAAAGAAAGTGTTCCCAATTTCCCCAATGACTAGCTAAGACCATCTCTCTTTAGCCTACTTCATAAGAACTATAAATCAATAAGATAAACTAAAATGGTAAAAGCTACACCTGTATAGGCAAAATGTGACAGAGGTTTTTCTAACACTGAAATTTGCAAAATTGATTAAAAAAAAACATTAGACATGGAGAAAAAAACGATTAACTGTAAAAGCTATAATCAGTGGCACTGTACATAACTAAAATCTAATCAATAAATTATAATATTTGTATCAAAAAATATGAATTTGATCAGAATTTTTGAGCAAAACAAAACTGAAGACAGAACTGCAAAATTTCATCTCTCCAGTATCACGATGTGTTCAATTAATTAAACCACCCTAATGGTATGCACCCCAGATTTTGCTTTTGTCACAAAATTTCAGTATTCGTATAATTTTCACTGTGTTTACATTAACAAACATGAGTAAAACTGTACACAGGGTCAAAGTGTGTATGCCATCAATCAACAAAATCACAAAAAACTAAGTACTTGAACACAGCCCAACACATGACCTGCTGCAATTAAATGACATAGCCTAAGCGAGCCACAACAGTCAAACCACATGAGAACATCCTACAGATGGCCAAGCTGAGAGCAATGGGGATATGGACTCTGGGCTGGGTCTCTAAATAGGAAGAGGGAGATAAAGGTTTGATCCAAAGGACAGAGGCAGGGAAGCATACCGTGCTTATCAGAGGCTTTCCATCAACCAGCAAGTCTATGACCAAAGGCTCATTTAGTGGAGTCACCGGCACTAAAGCTGTAGAGAGACATTAAAGCCTGATGCATTGAGTTCTGGGGTCTAACTTTCACAGTTCAAGGCCTATCCCAATTCTCCCTGGTATACCCCCATGGATAAACTCAACACTTTCACACTGCAGTGGACTGAACGTCTGTATCCCCCCCCCAAATCCATATGTGAAACCCCTAATCCCAATGTGATGGTATCAGGGAGTGGAGCCTTGGAAAGGAATTAGGTCATGAGGACAAAATGCTTATGAATGGCCTCAGTGCCCTTGTTAAAGGGTCCCCGAAGGTACCATGTGAGGGTACAACAAGCAGTCTGCAACCCAGAAGAGGGCTCTCACCAGAACCCAAATATGCCTGGCAATCTAATTTTGGACTTCCAACCTCCAGAACTGTGAGAAATAAGTTTCTGTTTATAAACTACCCAGCCTGTGACTTTGTTATAGCAGTCCAAATTGACTAAGACAGAGATTCCATTTTTTTTAATATAATTTATTGTCAAGTTAGTTAACATACAGTATATATACAGTGTGCTCTTGACTTTGGGAGTAGATTCCCATGATTCATCGCTTACATACAACACCTAGTGTACATCCCAACAAGTGCATCCCTTGATGCCCATCACCTTCCCGCTCCCCCACCTCCCCATCAACCCTCAGTTTGTTCTCTGTATTTAAGAGTCTCTTATGGTTTGCCTCCCTCTCTGTTTGACACTATTTTTCCCCTTCCCCTATGGTCTTCTGTTAAGTTTCTCAAATTCACGTTATGAGTGAAAACATATGGTATCTTTCTCTGACTGACTTATTTCACTTAACATAATACCCTCCAGTTCCATCCACGTTATTGCAAATGGCAAGATTTCATTCTTTCTCATTGCCAAGTAGTATTCCATTGTATATATAAACTACATCTTTATCCATTCATCAGGTTATGGACATCTGGGCTCTTTCTATAATTTGGCTATTGTTAATAGTGCTGCTATAAACACTGGGGTACATGTGACTCTATGAATCAGCACTCCTGTATCCTTTCGATAAACTCCTAGTAATGCTATTGCTGGGTCATAGAGTAAATCTATTTTTAACTTTTTGAGGAACCTCCACACTGTTTTCCAGAGTGGCTGTACCAGTTTGCACTCCCACCAACAGTGCAAGAGGAGGTTCCCATTTCTTCACATCCTCACCAACATCTGTTGTTTCCCAAGTTAATTTTAGCCTCTCTGATTGGTGTGAGGTGGTATCTCAGTGTAGTTTTGATTTGTACTTCCCTGATGATGAGTGATGTTGAGCATGTTTTCATGTGTCTATTGGCCATCTGAATGTCTCTGGAAAAGTGTAAAACACAGAACAAAAAAAAAACAAACAAACCATAACTCACATGTTTTTATGGATAAAACTTAAAGAGTATTTATGGCACCAATCACTCACCTACCACCTTTCCACTGGCCTCCAGGAAGAAGACTGTGGTGAGTGTGACCTAACTTGCTCTTAAGTGGGTAGGTAGAGCTACCATATGTTACTGAAGTATGACTTCCTCCTGATTCCTCATATTTCTCTTCCTGGATATCAGAGTACTGTCCCAGTAAGAGGCAGGTATCTCCAGCTAGAAAGGACCCCACTTCTATAGCCTAGTCCCAGTTTCTACCCATCAAAGCAGAACTGAGTTTTTAAGACTGTTACATGAAAAGTACTGGGGAGGAGTGGACTTGTTGACCTATTATCTATTATATTTCAGGCAGAAGATTCTAACCACTTTGTCTTATTTAATTTTTGTCAAACTTTTTACTATGAATAATTTCAAGAATATATAAAAATCAAGACAAGAGTATAATAAAACCCATGGACCACTCTCTCATGTTCAACAACTAGGAAGTCATGGCTAATCTTTGTTTCATCTATGCCTTCACTAGCTCCCTTCCCCCAAAGCTGTAGTATTTTGAAGCAAATCTCAAGTACATATCATGTACAAACATTTTTGTGTGTAACACTAAAAGATAAGTTCTCTTTTTACAATCTTTTTTTCTCTCTTCAAGTCGACTGATACTTTTTCCTCATTGTCTGTGATTCTAATCCCCAACTGGTGAATGTTTCCTTTCAGCTATTATATTTTCCAGTGCTTGAAATTCTCTTTGGCTCTCTTTTTATCTTTCATTTCCTTCTTCATGACGTTTACATTTTCCTTTAAGTCCTTGAACATACTGGGCATACTTATAGTAACTGTTATAAAATCCTTAACTCCTAATTATATCATTTCTGTAATTTCTGGGTTAACTTCTATTACCTAATCTTTCTCCTGACATAAATCCCATCTTCCTGCATCTTGGTGGGTTAGTAATTTCTGATTGAATGATGGGCACTTGATATGTTATGTTGTTGATCATCTAGATTTTGTTGTCTTCCTTGAAAGAGTGTTTGGCTTTATTCTGACAGGCTATTAAAATTACTTGAAGATAAGTTTGGTGCTTTTCAAGCTTTCTTACAGTGAATCTGGAGAAAATTAACCATAAGGATTGTTTCTCCTTATACTATAGAGACACACATCTGGAGTCTCTACTAAATGCCCTGGATAATCAACAAGGAACCTCAACTCTGGATGGTTGGAGCTCAAACATCTCTCCATTGTGGGTGAGCTCTGGAAACTATTCAGCTTGCAGCTCTCTGGCTGTTAGTGGAGTTTTATTCTGGGCATTCATAACTTAGTATTGAAATGTTCAAAAAGACCCCTATGAAATTTTCTGGACTTGGTGGTTTTGTTTTTTGGTTTGCGTAGTATCCTTCTCCCTGGGACTCTGCCACACAATGTCTAATTACCTCTACCTTCCTGAACTCTAGACTCTGCCTCTTCAACTCAGTAGGACTGCCTACCATGCTTCTGGGATCCCTCTCCATGCACTGCAGACTGGAATGTGCCACCATAAAGAAAGATGTGGTGATCAAATGGCTTACTGTGCTGGTTTCCCTTTACTGAAAGACCACTGTCCTATGCTACCTCCAATGTTTGAGGATAGTTTCTTTTTTTTCTTTATTTCTTCTCCCTTTTCTAGTTTACTAATCCCATCATGTCTGGTAATAGAAATCAGAATTCTTTTTTCTAAAACAGAACCACAAACATAAAAAAAGTTTCATAATGATTTTTTTTTTGTATCTTTAAATACCTAGTCAGTACTCAAATTTCTCTGATAGAGGAGACAAACTGAATAATGACCTGAGTAGCTTGCTTCTCTCTTCCTTCTGATCTGTTCATATTTTACCTTCTCAGAGTAGCTGAGCAGACATGAGTAACAGCATGAGTAACAGCATGTCCTCTCATCTGCCTACTCTGAGAAGATGAAATTTTAACAGAGACCTGAAGGTAAGCTTTGCAGACATCTAGGAGGAAAACATTCCAGACAGAGGGATCAGTATGTGTTGAAGGCTTGGATTCAAGGGAACAGCAAAGAAACCAATGTGGCTGAAGCTTAGTGAATGAGGAAAGAACACAGATGAAGTCAGAGGGGTAGGCAGAGTCAGATCACACAAGGCCTTGTAGGCCATCGTACACAGTTTTGATTTTATTCTGAGCACGACAAGTAACCATTAGAAAGTTCTGACACAGAAGTGACATCATCTGACTTAAGTTTCTGATGGGGTTCACTGGCTGCTATGTACAGCACAGAGGATTCTGGAACAAGAAGAGAGGCAAGGAGACCAGTTAGGAAGCCAGTACATTAATTCAGACAGGAAATGGTTTGTTTTGAGGAGGTGGTAGGTGGTGATTACATTCTGAAGATAAAATCGATAATATTTACTTTTGGATTTTGTGTGGGGCATAAGAGAAAGAGAGCAGTCAAGGAAAATTCCATGTGTTTTAGCTCAAGTAATGGTATAATAGAGCACCATTCACTGAGACAGGAAAGACCAGGGGAGGAGCAGTTTGGAGAGAGAGCAGGAAAGGAAATCAAGAGTTCAGTCTGAGATACCTATTAGACAACCAGGTGGAAATGTCAAGGAGCACTTGGCTATACATGTCTGAAGTACATAAGTATATAAGGAGAGGCTGGTGCTGAAAACATAAATATGAGCATGTCAGTATATTTAAAGGAAATTACATGCAATCACCTCGACTGTGAATGTGGTCAGACAAACTGAGGACTGAGTCCTGAGGCGTGATGATACTTAAAGGATGAAAGACGAGAAGTATCTAGCAAAAGAGATTAGGTAAGAGGAGAGCCAAGAGAGTGGCGTTGAAGTCAATCAAAGTAATAACTGTGTCAAGAACCAGGGAGTGATGACTTATGTCGAATGCCAGCAGATTAAGTCACATGAGGCCTGAGACCTCACCAACAAATGTGGAAGCAAAGTTCCTGAGTAGTCAGAGGGGATGGAATCCAGTATGCAAGTGGAGGACATGGACTTAGCAGGGCCATGAACTCCTCATCCAGTATAATAGGAGGGAAGCTGGGGTTGAGGGCACAGGGCAGGTAGCTTGCTAGATGCAGTGGTGGGAGCAATGTGGAACTTCTTGGGATATTTCTTCTACTTTCTTCTTTTCTCGATAAATATTTTCTAGTTATTAGGCATTATATTATGTATCAGGCGCTGTACCAGATACTGGGGAAGCAGTTGTAAAATATGACTAACATGACCTTATCCCTAAATACATTCTGAAGCTCTTTAATTATTACAAAGTACTACTAATCTTTGAGAGAAAGATTCTGAACACTGTGTGCACTGCTGGCACATCCTAAAGTCTACAGTCTGATTTACCCTCTGCTCAGACAAGGAGAGCCTTGAAATGGCAGGAGGCCTATACTGACAGAACTTTGAATTCTACTTGGGCGGGGAAGCCTTGATCATCTAGATACACAGCAACATGGTCTTGTCTCCCATAACTATCATACGAATGAATGCAGGACTTTGGACAGATTGATTATAAAAACACCATCATTCCCTCTACCAAAAGCTGCCCTAGGGCTGAAAAGAACCTTAGGACCCTAGCAAGTTCAACTTGCTCCTTTCATGGAGGAAAACGCTGGCCACAAAGAGGTGGATGGCCTTCTCCAGGTGGCCTGCTTCTACTCTTTGAACCCCCAGGCCTCAGTAAATTCTCCACACAAGACCTAGAGTGATCCACTTAAAATACAATCAGGTTTTTTCACTCTCTGCCTCAACACTCTTCAGTGGCTCCCCATCTCCCTCAGAGTGACACCAGTGTCATTACAATAGCCTACAAAGCCTTCCACCTCTTCACCCCACTTCATTTCCCACCACTTCCTACCTCACTCGCTCTGTTTCGGCCCCACTGGTTTCCTTGCCTCACACCATTTCTACCTCAGAACCTCTGCTGGGGCTGACCCTCTGCCTGAGAGCTCCCCCAGAGAGTGCATGGCTCATGCCCTCACCTCCTCAGGTCTTCTGCTCTAAAGTCTCCTGCAAAGCGAGGCCTTCATAAACCAACCTGTTTGCAGCGGCAAGTTCTTCCACCCTGTCCTCCAGTACTCTGTGCTCCTTTTCCTCCTAACAGTTAACACCTCTGACAAGACGACATGCTTTCCTTTGTTTCTTCCTGTCTCAATGATGTTAACATTTCTGTAATCATGTAAATGTGTAGTTGCCCCTTTCCATCCTTTGCTATCACCATCTCCATCTGGTCATGTGGTTTTCCCAATGACCTCTTTCAAGGGCCATGTCGTGTGACAATGCTCTAGCTCACTTCCCCAAGCCTCTACTCACACTGGGCATGTATGCTGTTCCTCTTCTGCTGTACAGTTCTGCGGAAAAGTCAAACCCAATGAGAAATGTATTCTGCCTTTACTCTAGATGCTTTAGGTGACTACCAGCAGGAACTTGGGAAGAATTCAATCCCAGAGAGTTAAAACACAGGGTGGGGGCCACAAGGAGAATAAGAAACATACTGAGAAATGGAAGAAAAACCAGAACATGGTATTAAGAAAAGCAAGAGAGAAGTAGGAGTGAGGAAGGAGGGCTAAATTTGCCAGTAGACATGCATATTCTGTAGCTCTGTCAAACGAGCGGCTTTCTGGGGGCCTAAATGAACCAGGGACCATCATTCCTTCCACCCCAGAGAACCTCCAATATCAGTTCATACCATAGGAACCTCCTTCCTGCCTATCAGTATCAGTGGCAACTCTGGGGTAGTTGTTAACAGCTTATGATAGGTGGCTTTTCAATTGGAGATTGGGGCTCCAGAGACACTCATCAGAGGACTGTGTAACATTAGTGATTCCCAAAAAGCCATTGGGTTTGGAGCGCAGGAAAACTCTCCACAACGCATGCCATTTCTCCATCAAGGAATAGATTCATGTCCAAAGACCTGTTCTACAGCACTCTTAGACCCTGGCAGTGTTTTCTAAAATAGACATCCCAGTATTGAAAGTGAACTGGAGATATATATGCTCAGCATAGTAAGAAAATACATTTGTGAAAGGGCTGTAAGAAAACACTTGGGACTGGGTGTCAGGAAACCCAATCCCGTGTCCCTTTCTCCTCGGTGACCCCGCCTCTCTGAACTTTAGTTTTCACACGGGTAAATTGTGATGATCAACCTCTCCCTCACTCCACTCACCCAGGGTTATTAACTCTTCAAGGACAGTGCTAAGTCCTGGCTCCAGAACCATATGGCAAGGTTTGGCCAAGAATCATAACATTTTATGTGCTGAGTTCCTCACCTAATTCATTCTTCTGATTGTTTCCCCAATTATTTAGGTAAAATTCCCAAGCAGATTGCTCCAGTCAACTTTCCAAAGTTTCTCCCAACAAGTCAGACCACGTAGCTACTCTGCTTACCACCTTTAGGGGCTATCGAGCTGCTCAGAGTGCAGTCCAGCCTCCTCCTCATGGCCTGAAGGAAGGCTCTTCACTGACCTTCCCTGCTGCCAACCGCCAGCCCCACTCCCTGACTCTTGAGCCACACTCAGTCTCTTCAGGCACGCGGGAAGAGCCTGCTGTCCCACACTTCCATGCCCACTATCTAGAACACCCTGCCAGTCCCTCCTCCCTCACCACGCTAACTCCTGGTTCCTCACACCAAGTGTCCCCTCCTCCATGAATTCACTCCACTCAGTGAACAAATGGAAGTTGTTCCAGGCACCCTCCTGGGTCGCAAGATCAGAACACTGACTGCTCTTATCCCTGTGTCTGTGTCTCCACAAACAATCTCTGGACATGTTTATTACAGCATCTGTCACCAGGAGTATTCATTATTGCTTATGATACATTTGTCTCCAGCGCTAGGCTGGTCTTGCTAAGGAAGGGCTGACATCTTGGTTATTGTATCCCCAGGATGGGGGCTGGTACGGAGTCTGCACTCAACAGTGTCTATTAAGTGGGTGGAGGAGTTTCCTAACCAGTGAGAGTAAGCTTGTGCCTCCCAGAGGGTGTGGTAGGTGACAGCACAGTGGGCAGCAACAGTCCTGAACTGCCTGTGTGGCTCTGGACAACTTACTTGCCATCTTGGCATGGAGGTTTTTTTTTTTTTACCCGGAAGGTGCAGATTAACTGCAGATTAACTACCTCTCAGGCTGCTAGGAAGGTGTACTGGAGTCCACCTGTGCTTAGCACAGGGCCTTGGCACTTGCACAGTAACTGTCAGCAACTCAAATGGGAGAAGAGAAACAGGATGAGTTTTGTTAAGAAAATTTTAAATCTATTAACCTCATCTTCCTGCCTGGAAAACAGCTGAATCCCAAACGTGTCTGAGGCCCAGAATTGTTGCCAAGACCTGCCATTGAGATAGTGTTTGCGTGTCAGGGCTTGAGGGCATATTCTCTCTCCCTCCTGCAAGTTCACAGAACACCTACATTTTGGCCCGGTAATGAGAAGCTGACCTGAAAGAACAGACAGTCCCCCCAGGAAGTGGTCTGGGAAGCCTGCTCTGCTGAAGACCCTGGGGCAGAGTACGGAAAGCCTTGGGGCCAAGACCATTGAAGGAATGTGCACATTTAAGTCCCTGAGGATTCGGAAGGGGGAATCCCTTCTGAATAGAATCTGAGGCTCAGGATGGGAGGGAACCACCTTTTGAACTGTCAAGCTCCATCTCAGCAGCCTGCAGGCCATTATTCAGAACCTGCCCAAATGTCGCTATTCATTTCTCCCAAGGCTTCCCAGCATTTCCCAACCTATTCCACTGTCACCCACCCCCCATTAATTTTCAGTGACCTTGTTCTTTGGACTCCAGGCATCCAGAAATGAAGGGGATTTTGCTTGAAGGAGGCTCCAGTACCCAGCATCCTTACCCCTGAGCCCCGGGGTTTTAACACTCCTCTGAGGGACAAGCTGGAGGAAAGGGACCATGATACCCAGCATGGATATAAAATGCTGAACCTCGGAAGCAGGGAGCCTAATTTCACTCACTAAAGTACTTAATTTCACACATTTCTTTTTTCATTAAGCATTCCTGCTGCTCAAACCCTTGGGCCCATGCTACTTTTACTCATGGCCTTGGAATAATTTAAATTAGCCTGGGTGAGTTAATATTTAAATCTAGTAAAACTGATGAGGGCATTTGACTATGGAGGAAATGATTTGCAATGCCCAATGAGAAGCTACTAGATTGGTCAGAAAAGTCAGTCTTCTATAAGCAATCTGCTTTTCAGATTCCCAGAGCTTTTAGTGCTTGAAATTACCCCAACACCCAATATTTTAGTGCTTGTGTCATGGAACCAGGCTGGAATACTGGCAGAAAAACCAAGCGGCACTTGGATATCTTAGTGGATCAGAGATTTATTTACCACCAGTGGGCTCAGAGGAGACCGTTTCTCCAAAGATCTGAGCGCCGAATCCAAGTGGGGAGTGTAACTTACAGTTGTCAGCCTCCGTATCTGTGGGGATTTTCGCGCACGGGGCAAATGAAGGAAGAAGCACCTGGAGGAAGGGTCTCCAAGCTAGAGACCAGAGCGTGTTTTAGTCCCATGGGCCATCTTTGGCACAGTATTTTATTCATCTCTCCAACACTTGAAATACCCAGTAAGTGGCCAAGCTAGAACCTGAACCCAGGACTTCCTGAATTAAGGCCAGTGATAGCCTGCAACTTGCCTAGTGCCCAGCTAAAAGCAGTTCCACTAAGACACCGGGAATTTTAATTTGAGGGGAGAAAAAAACAATAAACATTACTTCCCCTAGCCTATAATGGCTTTTCTAAACACATTTTTAAAACATCTATTTGAACTGGCACAATCGAAAGTGATTTCAAGTGTTAAGACAATTTTTACTTTGCTGAACTACCATACAAATTTTGAACAGGGAAGCTTGAGAAGTGTGGCTTGATTAAGAAAAAGAAGGTAAGGCAGCAGTATCTTATAAACAGACGTGTAATCCTTTGGGATATTTCCTGTTGTGGGGACTCAGATTTGAAACAGACATGCAGATCTTAGAATCCACTGCTTCAAACAAAGCCACCACTTGTCTAAACAGCCTTTCTCCTCAGAAAAACATTTGGTTTCAATTCCTCTTACATAATGGACCATTTTCACCAGAAAAGGGAAAACTCTGATTAAAACACTGCCTGGGCAGGGGTGCCGGGGTGGCTCAGTCGATTCAGCGTCTGTCTGTCTCCGGCTCAGGTCGTGATCTGGACATTTGTGAGTTTGAGGCCTGCCTCGGGCTCTGTGCTGACAGTTCAGAGCCTGGAGCCTGCTTTGGATCCTGTCTCCGTCTCTCTGCCCCTCCCACACTTGCTCTCTGTCTCTCAAAAACGAATAAACGTTAAAAACAAACAAACAACAACAACAGTCTCTGGGCAGAGTAGAGATGATCCACTGTGGCCGGACATGGGCCTGTGACCAAGTCAGCCATGCTTCGGTGCCCATAACTCTTTGTCTGCTCCTAGTTTCATTCTTATTTATTTATTTTGAGGGAGGGAGAGAGATAGCACGTGTGTGCTGGGGGGGGGGGGGGGGGGGCACAGAGAGAATCCCAGAGCCTGCCTGCTGTCAGCATGGAGCCTGTCGTGGGGCTTGAACCCACAAACTATGAGATCGGGGCCAGAGTCAGACGCTTAACTGACTGAGCCACCCTGGCACCCTGCTCCTAGTACCATTCCTGACTCCAAGCTTTTTAGGCAGGTGCATCCTCAAAGGCTACCAAATTATAGTGTGGTGATCTGCCAGTGTGCTTGGGTTTGACGTATGGAGGAGACAGAAAAGGGGACACCGGCAAACGGCCAGGGCGGAACTATTCAGGGAGACCAGCATTTGCTCAAATCCAGGATGTGCAGTAAGAGATCACACGAAAGTCTGACAGCCTAGCCCTTGAGTCCAGACTTCATCTTAGGGACGAGGAGTACACTGCAGGGGCAGGTGACCATGATCTGACCTGTACTTGAAGAGGTAAGGACATAGAACTGAAAAACTGAGAGTCCAACCGGAGGAGGGTCTGCAGAACTGTGGTGATCCATGGTGACAGCCTGAGGAGTTGGGGCCACAGGAAGGAGTAATGGGCAATGGTGGGGCTGTGAGGTAGGGGGAGACGGGGCGGCCAACTTGGGATACGTGATATATCTGGCACTGGCAGGACATCCACTTAGAGCAGTCTCTCTGCATAGCAGAAATGTAGCCTTGAAGCTCTGAAGAAAAACAGCAAGTTATTTACCTGTGCGACATTTGCAAGGAAATGAAGAACGAAGCTCAGTCAGGGACAGAGGGAAAATTGAGAATGGCCCAACTCTTGGAAAGCAACAGCCTTTAAGGGCTGTGGGACAGGATGAGGACCAAGAAAGGAGGCTAAGGAAGAAGAAGAAGGCTGTGGGAAGGCAGGCCGCCATGTCTGATGCGCAGCAGCCAGGGCAGTGCTGACCTCTTGGAAGTGAGGCATTGGTGAATGAAACTGTTTCACTAACTGACCACTTAGCAATTCTTTTACTACATTAACCTCCTAAGTATGCAGGCCAAGTGTAGTACGTAGAATGGGCTGGTACGACGTCAAGTCTTTCCCAGGTTTGAGAGGCTATAAAACTCCTTAATGTCACTTACAAAATATTCAAGAGTCTTTTCCACACAGTCCTGGCTCTGAATCCATTTTTTAGTTCTGAAGAGGCAGAATAACACAGTGGTCAGGGCACAGACTTTAGGGACAGGCCTTCCAGATTCAAATTCCAGATCTCCTGCCTCCTAGGTGGGCACATTAAAAATCTCTCTGCCTAAAGAACATTCGCTGTGAAAACGAGATAACAACAGGATGTACTTCACGGGGTTGTTCCAAAGATTTAACTGAGATAATATACACATACACGCACACCAAACAGTGCCTGACACATAGTAGGTGCTCAGAATGTTACTGAATCATTTCGTTTTAAAAATCTAAGCCAATTTCGTTTTACATCATCAGTGAAGACAGAGAATGACAGTATTCAATATAGTACAAGGCTGTACACAAGCCACATACTTAATTAAAATTTCCTAGTAACCTCATTATAAAAAGGCAAAATTAACAATATTTGATCTAACCTAACTTACCTAAAAATAGTGTCACTTCAACAGGTGATGGCTATTAAAAAAATGAAGTATTTTACTTTTTTTTCTTTTTTTACTAAGTCTTTGATACCTGGTGTGTTAGAATACACTCACACAGAACCTCGCATTCAACTGGCCACATTTCATGCGCTCTATATCCACATGTGATTAGCGGCCATGATATTGGCAGTGCAGATATAGAGGAACATATATCAAACTGTTAATTCTGGGTTACTTCACAAGGCTGGCTTAGAGGTTAGGTAGGGGAACTAGCAACATTTTTTTTACATACTTCTACACTGTTTAATATGTTACAATGACGAGATACGTTTTTAAAACCCAGTTATGTTATAAAAAAAAATTATGAAAAAACTAACAACCCAAAATTAATGTTCACTGAATCATAGACATATAGAAAGTGTTCGAATGTGGGAGTTAGGACAACTGGGCTCCAGGCCATATGTGGGACCTTCAGAAAGCCCTTTCCCATTCCTCGCCCTCAGTTTCCTTCCATTTCGTTTAGAAAGGGATGTTTCCTTAAAACCTCTCAGTTCTTAAAATGCAAAAATGTTGGACACTGTATTTCTCCTATAATGCCTCCAAGAATCTATGAAAGGATGAGAACTTTCTCCTCAATCCTGGAGAAGGTTTATCTGTAAACAGACGGGCAGGTAACAGGTCTTCTGGTGATCTGAGAATTTCCTGTCTCTAAATCGGCCCTCGAAGACACGTTTCCGTTTTGCCGCTGGCTATCAAGGTTCTCAGCTCTAAAGAGCTCACATGTACATTCATACCCTGGTTCCCTCCGTGCCCCGCTGTGGTCACAAATGCCAAGGGACATGGAAAATGAGCCTGACCTTCTCACTCTCCCGCAGGAATGATTTGGTCCGAATGCAAGGAAATCTGGGAGGAGGGGCCGCGGGAGTACGTGCTGCACCTGTGGAACCTGCTAGACTTCGGGATGCTGTCCATCTTCGTGGCCTCCTTCACCGCCAGGTTCATGGCCTTCCTGAAGGCCAGCGAGGCCCAGCTGTACGTGGACCAGCACGTGCAGGACGACTCGCTGCACAACGTCTCACTTCCGCCGGAAGTGGCATACTTCACCTACGGTGAGCCAGAGGGCGCTCTAGCGAGTCCTGCCTTGTGTTCCCGGGGCGTGGCCCAGGGCCCTGAGCTCGGCTCCACCTGCGGATCTGCTGCAACATAGCCCAGCTCCCTGCAGCACAAGCAGCTCGGTGGAATGTGCAATTAGTGACTATAAGAAATGAATTTTTGTGTGTTTAGGATAGATTTGTTTTGGAAAGGCTCTTAGAACGTGTTCTGGGAGATTTTTTTTTCCTTTATTATTTTTTTTAGAGCGTGAGCAAGGGCACGTGCGAGCAGGGGAGAGGCAGAGAGAGAAAGATTCTCAAGAAAGCTCCATGCCCAGCACCGAGCCCCTCTCGGGACTCGATCTCACAACCGGGAGACCATGACCTGAGCTGAAATCAGGGGTCAGTCGCTTAACCGACTGAGCCCTACCCAGGCTCCCCGTTGTTTTTCTTTCTTTTTTTTTTTTTTTAAGAAAGATTTCATTTCTGATGTGGCTCCAGGAGCAGTAAGAGGAAATGTATAGATGAAAGAATTTTCGTTCTGTATTTGATCCCTGTATTTTGTGCAGAGATAGGCCCTCAATTGCCCAATCCGAACGTTCTTTTCTCATGGCAAAATTAGTTTTTTTGGAGATGACTTAATTCTTTCAAACCACAAGGCCATATGGTGGGAGGTAGTAGACTGAAATTTTAGGAATAATAAGAGTTACAGCATCCATTTATTGAGGACTTGCTAGGTGCCAGGAACTGTACAGACATTTTAAACCATAAACTCCAATCTTTGCAAAAGGCCTCAAAAAAAGGGGGGGAGGGTCTTTTCTGCCCCTATTTTCAGATGACGAAATGGGCTTCCATGGCAGGGCTTATAGTGTTCTCAGAAATACAGGAATACCTTGGATAGCAAGGGATCCTGGCCCAACATGAACTGAAAACCATTCAGAATGGCATGGTGCTTATGTTTCCAGGCTTTGGAGTTACACTTAGATTCAAATTCTACTTCCACAGCTTACTCTGAGATTCTGTTTATCTAACTTTTCTGAGCCTTTATTTTCCCAAATGTAAAACCAGGAGAAAACCTATGTCAGAAAGTTTGTTTTAAATAAGATAGTGCAGGGGCGCCTGGGTGGCGCAGTCGGTTAAGCGTCCGACTTCAGCCAGGTCACGATCTCGAGGTCCGTGAGTTCGAGCCCCACGTCAGGCTCTGGGCTGGTGGCTCAGAGCCTGGAGCCTGTTTCCGATTCTGTGTCTCCCTCTCTCTCTGCCCCTCGCCCGTTCATGCTCTGTCTCTCTCTGTCCCAAAAATAAATAAACGTTGAAAAAAAAAATAAAAAAAAAATAAGATAGTGCATAAGAAGAATTTTGCATTGTGCTCTAACAATATTAAAGGTTCACTAAATGGTAATAGTTATTATCAATACTGCCTATAAGGTCATTTGCCTGCTCTAACACTGTGCTTTCTGTACTAAAAGAGAAAGAGAAGTGGGGAGAAGAAACAGATTTGTGTTATTGTTACCAGTAAACTAGTTGAATAGGCATTCATTAATGGCAGCCACTACATTATGAAAGGTTTGAATGTCAAAAGTCCCTGTTACATGAAGTCACACGGCTCCTGTGACCTCTGAATCTTCACAGTCAGGTAAAGCAATGAGCTGCAGAGGGCTGGCCATTTAATACAGCTGTTGAGTTGCTACCCATATTCCATATGGATTGTGTTACACAGATTGTTACATGTAAATGTGGTAAGGAAACACCTACTGAGAAATGGCGAGTCTGGTAGTATTATAAGCCATTCGCTTTTCATTTGTTGGTTTAGCAAAATTAGACTTGTTAAAAGCAAAATGGGCTTGTACGTTTTCTCCTCTGTGCTATTCAGGGTTCATCAAAGAAAGATAAGAGAATCTTGATACTAAATTGGACAATTTTCTTTTTTATTATTATTTTTGAGGGAGAGAGTGTGAGCAGAGGAGAGGGGCAGAGGAGAGGGGGGGAGAGAGAGAGAGAGAAAGAGAGAGAGGGAGGGAGAATCTTAAGCAGGCTCCACGCTCAGCATGGAGCCCTACAAGGGACTCTATCTCACAATTGTGAGATCAGGAACTGAGGTGAAATCAAGAGTCAGACACTTGACCCACTGAGCTCCAGAAATTGGATGATTTTCTTTTCTTTGAGAGAGAGAGAGAGAGAGAGCAAGCAAGCATATGCACGAATAGGGGAGGGGCAGAGAGAGAGAGGGAGAGAGAGAATCCCAATCAAGCTCCGCATCATTAATGCAGAACCCTATGCGGGAGCTCAGACCCACAAACTATGAGATCATGATCTGAGCCAAAATCAAGAGTCAGAGGCTTAACCGACTGAGCCACCCAGGTGCCCCAAACTGGATAATTTTTTTAATTCCCTGATTCAGGCTGCAATATTGTCCACTCGTACCTTCTGTTTCTTTTAAGGATTGTGTTAAGGTCTCACCCAACTGCAAAGTACTGCACATTGTTGCCCCTGCTTCGAGGTTCACCCTGAGTCTTGGAAATCTCTTGGCTCTGTCATAGTGTTCGCTTGTGCTCCAGTTGCTGGGCAAGAGAGCCCCCTTGTGGCCATCCGGGCAGTGGTACCTTCCAACCTCTACAGCTCCGAATAGACAGATTCCAGTTTTTCAGGTTGTGATAGGGCAATCTATCTCAAGGAAAGAGCTCCAAAAAGAAGAAAATCCCTTTGTCTGAATTGTCACACTTCTGTCTGCTTTACAACAATCACAACTCTTACAAGCCAATGTAAATAGAAAACTTTTTCACTAGAAATCCTGACCTGATCACCAGGGTCCGATGACAGCTAAATCTATCTTACTGCATTATAGAAGCAGCTTTTATTATTACAGTTAAGGTTTAATACGGTAAATTATAGGAGGGAAAAAAAGAAATCCCTTTTTTGTGTTTCTTGTAGAAGTCAAGTCATTTCATGTTACCCAAATGTGTTATTTATCCTTAGAGAGTGACAGATACATTTGAGAAACATAATTTGTTCTCCTTACTTGTCTTTCCTGGACTTCTGAGTTATGACCTTGATGAGAACATAGAGTCTATAATTGTGTTGTATCTCCAAATGTAATTTAGAATGCACTCCATGGAACTTTGTAGCAAACAGAGGCCTGGCTTCCCTTACTAAATGTTTCTTACTGCTCTTTATTATTATAATTGTTTAACACAGTCTAGCTTTGAAAATAAAGAAAAAGTTTCCTCTTCTTCCATTTCCCTTAGGGTGCCAAGAATTGCTATGTAATCTCCTTGCTATCTGCATTTACCTGGCTCTGAAAAAGACCCCATACCCCAAATCCAATCTTTAAAATGGCAATAATAATATCTGCTCTACAGGACTGTCACTAAAATCACAGCTAATGTACAGAGTAAGGGCTAATTTAGGTTTCTCAATGTTTCCCAATTGATGTTTCACTTAGCACTTCTCAACAGGGAGACTCTTGGCTTTTTTAGCAGAACAATTTTCGTGCTACGGGTCTGTCTGGAGTGATGCGGGATATTAGCATCCCTGTAATCCTCCTGCCCCAGCTTCGTGAAAACAGCCGACACCCACATACAGTTCCCCAGGATGAAGGCGCCGCCCTCACCCGAGAAACACTGTATGTGCCGACACGTAGCAGGGAGCTTTTCAGTGACAGACGCTGTTCCTTGCGCCATTAGAACTGCAATAGGAACCCTTCACAGCTCTGTTCTGCTGCAGGAAGACACTCGGGGCTACTGATACTCACATCAGAGACCACAAACAGAAACCTGACCACCCAGGACAGGTCCCAGGACTCTGGCCACCTGGAAAAGCACTCTCATAGCAAACCTGGATGACTGGTCACCACTTTGGAGACCCTAGCTCAAACACAGAGCAACTCTTCCAGACACACACTGCCTGAGGAACAAAACCCCAGAACGTTTTCTCAGGCAAGATCCTTCAGATTGCCGGGCCTCATGGGTGCTCCTCTGTTTCGATTTGTGGCTAGTCCAAACTTGTGGTATTTCCTTCATTCATTTAACAAACACTTATCAACACCCATCGGTGCCAGGCCCTAGGCTGACTACGCACTTTACATCCATGATTTCATTTTACCCCCCACTACAGTTCTCTGAGGTTGACGAAATTACACCCAGTTTGCAAATGGAGAAAATCCAGCTCCAAAACGTTAACTGACTTGCTTGCGATCACACAGCATCTGCGTAGAAAGGCCACTGTCAACCTCAGGTCTGTCTGACTGTAAGCCCGTACCCCGCCCCACCACCTCCTCGTGACGCTTCCCCAGTGACTAGAGCAGCCCCTGCTTGTGGAGCTCACACAATGGTAGGGAGGACAGAATAGGAAGCAGCACGGTAAGTTCCATGACAGAGGGTGCACAGATAACAAGGGAACCAAGGGGAACCGGGAGCCCATCTCAGTTTGTGGGAGTCACACAAGGCTTCCTGAAAGAGATGTCACTTGAGCAGAGTCTTAAAGGATGACCAGGAATGAGGCGGTCTTAAAGTGAGGGAAGAGTGCTCCAGCCAGATGGACTAGCACATTCCAAGAGGGAGGGTGTGGTACCTTCGGTGCATTGGAATCAACTTCAAGGGCAGGAATGGCAATGATGAGGTTAGAGGCCTCTAAAAATGCCTACCTGGTTTCTCCGCCAGAAACAAGTCACTACAGCAGATCCTGCCCCCCCCCACCCCCCCCACGAGTAACCCGGATTATTTTCTTTCAGCCAGGGACAAGTGGTGGCCTTCAGACCCTCAGATCATATCGGAAGGGCTGTATGCCATCGCTGTCGTGCTGAGCTTCTCCAGGATTGCATACATCCTGCCAGCCAATGAAAGTTTTGGACCCCTGCAGATCTCGCTGGGGAGAACTGTGAAAGATATCTTCAAGTTCATGGTCATTTTCATCATGGTATTTGTGGCCTTCATGATTGGAATGTTCAATCTGTACTCCTACTACCGAGGTGCAAAGTACAACCCAGCGTTTACAACGTGAGTAACCCAGGGCTCTCCTCGGAGGGTCTCCCTGCCCACCCCCCCGCCCCAGGAATCTTTAGGAGTCTCTTTCAGGTGGTCCCTGGCACAGACTCGTGTTTCCTTGGTGTTTCTACAAATTAACAGCAACTTGATCCAAGGGCAGCTTAGAGTTCAGGTTCTGGAGTTGAAAGAATCCAGTTTTTACTCTGTATTAGACCTTCATTTTTGCCACTTACGTTCCTCAACTTCTCTCATCTTTAGTTTTCTCTTCTTTAAAATGAGGATAAAAATAATAGCTGCTTAATAGGGCTAGTCGGAAGATTCATTGCAAGGATACAGCTTATTCTCAATACATGAAAGCAAGGACTATTACTACTGTTCTTGTATTTGCCTGTGTTGCCTAAAAAACAGAGCCCAGGGCCAACGTTGCGTGCCAGCGCTTTACTGGAGAAAGGCAGTCACAAGCCAAACAAAATAAGACTGAAGGAAAGAGGAAAGTGGGGGGTGGGAAGGAGAGCAGATACAGGGTGCTGACCTAGCCACCATCTATCACAACGTACAGCATGGTCACGACATACTCTCTGGGAAGATTATATGGAAATACCACATCTCAGAATAGCCCATCAGGATGAGAAATAGCCAGTTGATCAGCCACAGCCTTTCCATCTGCTATCTTCCATTAGTCACATTTGAAAACAAAAAGATTCACTCCAGAGGACACGAACTCACCTAGCACCGTGAAGACAGCCCTGGGGGAGCCATATCGACAAAGCATGAGAGATAGGTCTGCGTGTCGGTACGCTCAGCCGCCCTTTGCACGTGGCCGGGTGAACCAGTGACAGTGCATGGACACTGAACAAGTCCGGCAACATCGTGTGCATCAGCAGCAGCTGGGAAGGCCCAGGCAGGGAGGCAAGAGGCATGGGTACAAGCAGAGGCAAGGTGCTGTCAGGTCGACTGACGTTAGGGTCCAGTAGCGGCTGCTGCCCGCAGAGCAAGATAGTGCCGTGGCCTCCTGCGTGGAGGTGGTGTTGGAGCTCAATGAGCCTGTGTCCACGCAGACCCAGGGCTCTTCCCCTCTGCGGGTGATGCCAGGCAGTCTCCTGGAGGGCCATCAGTAGCATGAGCAGTGGTCTAGTGGAAGACTCAAGGAGACCTGAGTTTACAACGTGACAAGGCGTTTACTAGCTGATGGCCATATGCCAGGTCACTTGATTTATCCATGCCTCTGTGTCTTCACCTGGAAAATGGAAATGACTCTCTGCCTTGTTCATAAATCCCTTTAGGAATACTTGAAGTGGTTGTGCAAAGGGCCCACAGCACACAAGTATTACTGGTCTAGGTCTTCTCCTTGGCCCACCCAGGCTCAGAACTTCCCCCTGCTTCTTCAAGCTCCCACCCAGAATCTTGAAGGAAGGATAGTCAGATCTCCAGGCAGAAGCACAGCAGCTGGGACCTGCAGGGCCAGCACTTCCTGACATGGGTCCCCAGGAATCCTAAGTGGCGCAGAATTTGTTTTCCGGCCACTGAAAATGGCTGAGCCCAGCCACTGAGGTTCCCTGAGCAATTCCCAGCTTGCAGCCCTTCTCCTAGAGAAATCACCTATCAGGGGAAGACACTTAGCGCCGAGAACCCAAACCAAGAACAACGAGCACACTGTACCCCTGAGCTCAGAATCATGGACTCGGCTGCCCAGCCCACAGGACCTACCTAGAAGGGCAGGACTCTGGTGCTGCTGAGCCACAGAAGCGGTTACTCTCTGGCACAGAGTAGTTTGTGTTTACAAAGAGCAGGTGCCTAGCCCAGGGCTGAGAAACGCACCAGAGAGATGCTTGACTCTGCCCTCAGCCCACAGCAGCCCAAGGCTCAGACAGACCAGGTTTCAGACTGAGCTCTTCTCTTCCCAGAGGAGAAGCCGGCTGTGTGGCCTTGGGCAAGTGCTTAAATCCCCTGGGCCTCAGTGTCCCCAGGTCTGAAGTAAGAAGACCAAGATGACCAACCTCACAGGATTGGTATCAACAGTATCAAATGCAGGGCATGGTGTACAAGGGAGCTCCAGTGAATGGCAGTGGGGAATAAGGAAGCGGGGGAGGGTTCACTGCAAGAGCAGACACCTGGGTACTGATTTGGCTCGACAGAACCCTTTCTGAGCAGCAGCCTCGTTTACAAACTGTTGTGCAGATGAGGCCAAGTATATTATTGAATCAGCCGGACTACTTTATATGACTCCAATACTCAGTGATTAGCTGTTGCAGGAACGAAATAAGCTTGAATCACCCAAAGGCAAGTTCGCTCTAGATCCGCTAGATGTACCCACTCAGCAT
The DNA here is from genome assembly GCF_022837055.1 of Prionailurus viverrinus. Taxonomy (NCBI): domain Eukaryota; kingdom Metazoa; phylum Chordata; class Mammalia; order Carnivora; family Felidae; genus Prionailurus; species Prionailurus viverrinus. The sequence continues at coordinate 113,369,719 of NC_062561.1, read as the reverse complement.
GGGATGTAGGGGTTATTGAACAACAGTCACGATGTCCACCAATGAACAAAGGCTCTTAACGCTCTTTGGTCGGGCCTCGGGGTCCCTCCTGTGTTTCCAGTCTAGCACAATGCCTCGTGCACGCGGTATGGCTCACTAAATTCTTTGTGAACAAGAATGACGGAGTGAACAGGGGAAACAAAGCCAGGTTCTAGGCAGTAGAGTTAGCCAAAGACTGGGGATCTGACCATGTGAACTTCTGTTCCTTTTCTCAGAAAGGACCCTGGGTATTCTGTGTAAGCCCTCTCTCTGTTCCTCACAAGGAGCCTGTACTACTGGCCCACAGTTGCTCAGAAGGTCAGTGCCAGGACACAGGAGAAAATGAAAAAGGTCAGACCTAAGAGCAGTGTTCACCTGGCCACAATTCCCAGCTAGACGCACCACCGCTAATCTCTAGAAGGAATCAGTGGGAATCAGGAAAGTCATGGGAAAAGATGAAAGCAGAAGAAAGGGGCAATGCGGTCGGCTTGTTCCATGTCCTGGGAAGCAAATGGAGACCTTCCAGACACGAGAGATCCAACCGAAGAGGACCCAGGCCCTCCAGGATGGGGAAGGGAAGAAAAGGTGTGGCAGAGGCAAGCACAGTGGAGAAAGGACAGGGAATTTATGGCCTTGGCAGTTCCTAAAATGGGATGTGCAGCTGTGAGGGCATGTGATTGAACAGGAAACAGTCAATAGAGCGGTGAAGTGGAGAAGAAAGAATGGATTTTTATAAATGTCATCTTTCACCCTTTGACTGCTCTCTAGGGTGGTTGCCCTAAGAGATCTTTGATAAGCAAAAAGCCACGTTAAGATAAATGAGATGTGCACTTTCAGGGACTCAGAACTGTGTACCAACTACGCTGGTGGTAAAGTTGAATGACCCCCTCTCAGGTGAATGTGTGCCTGTCCCCAGGCCACCCTGCCTAGCTCCAGATCTTCCCTCTAGACGTCCCACAGGCTGGGGGCTTCTCTCCTGTAGAATTTGGAGCTTGTAGGCTAAGATGGGTCCCCTCATCTGCTTCTAAAGAGTCAGAAGACTCAATCCTCCAGAAAGGAAATCTGGGCTGGAACACACTGCAGGCATCACCCCTCCCTTCGCTGGTCCCCCAGCCCCACACCTGCCATGTTCAAGGACAGCTGGGGTTCCTAAAAGCTGTTCAGAGCCCACTTTGGAAGTCAGCTATGAGGCACCAAGAGACAGCTGCCCCTTCAGAGCCCTGCTCACTGCTCACCCTAGGGGTGCAGTCCCAGTTTAGATCACAATAGCCAGTCCCCCCTGCATCTCACCAAGTTACAGCCTGTCCCAAATGACAGGGCTGGGAACAAAAGGAAAGAGAACAAAGGTTTCAGAGCCAATTGCAGACCCTCAGGCCTCAGCCCAGACCTGAACACCCCCCAAGTGTTCCAGTTCTTCCCTCCCTACCCCAAATTCCCATTCCATCCATCCAGCAGACCTCGGTGAGGGGGTTAGAAGAAAATAGACAGACTGAACTATTTCTGCTCAGGTATGAATAAATGCACAGTAGGAACAGTCTTAAGTGAGATCAGTGGTTCTCAAACCACATAACCATCTAGGGAAACGGCTGAACTGAGGACTTCCGAGGTCCCACCCCCTAGAGACTCTAATCGCAAAAGTTCCAGGGTAGGGCCCAGAAGTCTGGATTCACAAGCCAGTGGGGGGGCTCTGTGAAGGTGGTCCGAGGGCTACAGGGTGACAAATGCTGATGCTATCCAACCTCATTACTCAGATGGGGACAAAGAGGCCGCCCTCATCGGTGTGTATTTCAAAAGCAAAGGGCTTGTTCACCTCAGTAAATGTCTCATTGGTAGACTCTCAGGCTCTGCAAGTGGGATTTGTTTTTGTAAGTACGAGTCAGAATAGGTAGCCAAATCCTGTCAGCTCCGGAGTCCGATCCTATGAACGCTTCGCAACGTGTCAGCCTCCGTCCACTTCAGAACCCAGGGCACTCTCAAAGGGCTGGGTTATTTTTCTCAGTCGCTTCTGTGTCGGGGCGCCGGCTGAAGGGGGGCAGGGAGGTGAGGGCATGGGTCATTGGCTGGTGAGCTGGGCCTGTCTGGGCATGACAGATAGTGCACCTGCTGGCAGCTCATTATCTCTAAGCCGCTCCTATGAGAAACTGTGAATGACCGAAGGGGAGGAAGAGACAGTGCTCAGACAAGTTTTATGCTCTCAGAGTACAAAATCAAAGTATTCTAAGACAGGGGTCAGGAAGTAGAGACAAAGTTGAAAAAGTAGCCAGAGAGTGCTCTTCTTTAAGTAAGCCTTTAAGAAAAGTTGCTGATTCTGTTAGGAATTTTGTTCTTATTACGAACACATCTTTAACTTTATCATGGAAGTCAGCAGACAAAGAGGGTCTGCCTTTTGAGGGGGTTGTTTTGAGATTTTCAGCTTACAAACTGTATGGAAACCATGGGGTTCCAGCACTCTGGTTACAGTGTTAGACAGACCAAAAGCCCTGGGCTGGCTGATGAAACACAGCTAGGCAAGAATGCCTACAAAAAGGGTTGGCTTGGGTCACTTAGATGTCTTAGTTGGTTAAGTGTCCAACTTCAGCTCAGGTCATGATCGTCTGGTTTGTGAGTTCGAGCCCCATGTCAGGCTGTCTGCTGTCAGCACAGAGCCCACTTCTTTGTATCCTCTGTCTCTCCTCCCCCCTTTCTGCCCCTCCCCCATGCTCTCTCTTTCTCTCAAAAATAAATACTTTTTTTAAAAAGGTAGGTTTCCTTGTACTCTGATTGTGACCATAGCAGGACAGGGACACAGAGAAGAACAGGAGCAACGGGGGGCAAAGAGGTAGAAGTGAAATTATTAGCCAAAAATAATACCTCTCCTAAGGTTATTCTGTCTCCCCAGGACTCATTTTCATGGAAGGAGTTTCAGCAGTGTAAGCAAAATCAGAAGCTTCTGTTTTCCATGACGGTTATGGAAAATTTCCACATACTATAAAGGGAGAGATTCATATGGCCGCCAGGGGCAGGAGGTGCTGATTCAGCTCCCCCAGCCCCATGGGGCCACAGAATAGCCAGGTCCTCCTTCCTGGAGGGGCACTGGGGCTGGGGCAGAAGCTCCTGAAGACTCTGCCCCACATAGCCCACCGCACCCCAGAAGTGCTGTATCACCCTGTTGCTGAACAATTCGCGACACACACATGATCTACACTCTCACTTAATCCTCACAAGACTGGACTGACACAGACACTACTACCCAAAAACTAAGGTTCAGAGAGACATTAGGCTTTCCCAAGACTCCAGAGCCAAGAAAAGGACCTGAACTCAGATCTGCCTGACTCCTATCCTTGACGTGAAATTCCCAAGAGTGGGATCCCCACCCCCACACCACAGCTCCAAAGTCAAGGGTGAGTCTCTGTAAAAGTTGGGTGACTTTCCTGTGGCACTAAACTCTACAGAAGATCCTACTGGATTCAGATGTACCTATTGTTGAGAACCTGAGAGCTCTACATACCTTATTTCTAAATATCTCTTGATTTCAACTCAGGTCATGATCTCACATGTGAGATCAAGCCCTGCATTGGGCTCTGTACGGGTGGCACATAGCCTGCTTGGGATCCTCTCTCTCTCCATCTCTCTCTCTCTGCCCCTCCCCTGCTCACACTCTCTAGACAAACATAAAAAAAAAAAAAAAGACTATCCTCCTGTCCCTGAGGAACTCATAAACAAGTGGGGAATTAAAAAAAAATAGCATCATTATTTCACCACATCAAAGGGTACTTGGGCAGCACGGTGAGGAGGAAGCACTGAACTGTGCCCAGCAGGGTCAGGGAAATGTTTATGGAGGGGGTGGCCTTGAGGATCTTGGAGGATGACTAGGAAGTCATTCAAAGTAAAGGAGCAGAGAATTTTTGGAGAACTTCCAATAAGCAGGAGTTTGGGGAAATGAGAGATTACATAAAATAATCCAGGAGCATCCAGGTCATGAAGGACTTTACGAGTCCGGAAAGGCTGGGGCACCTGTTTGAAGGATGCTTTGGAAGGGGTGAGACGGGAACCCCAAGATCGAGATTTTTATCATGAGTGAAAACACCCACAGCCCCTCCCCTCAAGGAACTTGCCGACTGGCTGGGAAGACAGGTCACAGGAATGAGGGCATGTTTACAAAATGAGATGTCCTGAGAGAAAGGACCTTAAAAGAAGGGCAGCTCCCAGGAGAGCGGAACTAGGTCCATTAGGTGGCTGCAGCAGGGAGCCATGGGAGAGAGGACAGTGCCTGGGGGATGGAGAAAGGAGATGGAAAGGGACCCTGGGGAGGCAGGAGTGGAGATGTGATGACTGACTGAACATGGGGATTCTGAGGGAAGAAGGATGTTCCTTGGATTTTGACAGTTGGAAGGCCCTAGAAGGACCTGGGGGAGGCCATCTGGAGGAGCACAAGATGGAGAGAAAGGCAAGAGTGCTGGTGGCTCAGGGGAGAGATGGGGGCTTCCACCATCCCCGGGAACCATAGCCAGCAGAGCCGAAGGCAAACACTCAGATCCAGGAAGACGCCTGGAAGTCTGTGTCCTAAGGGGTTGGAGGAAGTGTAGGGCCTTGAGAAGGAAGGCCCCATGCTCACAGCACCAGGGGCCAAGCAGAGACTTGCAAAAGGAGCAAAGTAGGCTTTTCAGCTAAAAATGCCATATTGTTCTTTGTAAACAGAAGAGAAGAGCCTGAGATTTCCCTGGCCCGAGGAAGAGAAAAGAAAGGGAGACAGATGAGCCATACAAGCCCCGAGATGTCTAAAAAGCAGTGATGAGCCCCGGGGCGGGGGGGGGGGGGGGGGGGGGGGCTCCTGACAGCAAAGGGTCATAGGGCCAGGAAGGATCTGGCTGCAGAGGAAGTCCTGCTGGGGCAGCAGAGGCTGGATGCTACTGCCCACTAGTAAGACTCGCTATAACCAAGCGCTAGGTAAGAGAAACCAGGGAAAGCCCACGTTGTGGCATCGCCGGACTGTGGCCTGCTGCCATGCACACTCTTCTGGCACAGCCCGATGAATGTGTCTGTAGGTGGGAACCAGGAACGGAACCGGCCAGCTGGGCTTTAGAGGGGACACATTCTCCCAGGATTCTGGGTCAGTGGTGAAATCTGGGCATCTCTCATACAGAAGTGTTATGTCATAGTTTACTATATTCTGAAAGCTATAATCTCGCCTTTCATCTTTGAAATTCAAGCTAGGTGTAAGGGTTTGGGGGAATAACGGGGCTTATTATGGCCTCTGTCATGGGGGAAAAATAGTAGGAAGGTTCTGAAACTTGGCAAAGCAGGCAGCAGGGGTCACTGAATGGGGTCCGGGTCAGGCTCAGAGAGGCCGGGCATCTGGAAATGATCGTTATGTTTCAAAAAAATAGTTTGAGTCTAATATAAGTTCTCATCTTTGCATAATTCTCCAGGAAGTGATAAAAACATAGATCTTTTCCCGGACCGGTTCAGAAGCATGGGTGCACCCATTATGGCAGCACCGTACTCTCATATGATGTTCATTTAGCCCGCTCTTCCTGCTTATTCATGACATGACATTTTAAAAGCCTGGTTGGTACCTTTAAGCTTCTGGAACAGGCTGGGAGCCCACAAGTTCATGAGTGAAAGAAAATCTTGAGGATAGAAAGATGTGCTCTCTTCCATGGCAGCTTCATAGCATATTTCCAGGCCCTGCTCCACATCTCCCATCTTGTTCTCAAACTGACCATCGCCAAGTTAATGTGGAGAGAGCCCTACCTTTCTATTCACTAACACTCGATCCTAGGGTGGCAATAAGAATGATCAAATTGCCCTTCCCCAAAGCGACAGAGTGACAGGAAACGGCTGTCCATGGTTGGCTCTAGAGATATTATCAGAAGCGCTATTCCTTGGGTGGGTCTGAAGCCGGCCGGCTAAGACCAAGTCACCTCGTGCCTTGGTTTCCCAGCATTCAATCATTTATTGACAACAGGTGTTTGCTGAGTCCCTCCTATGAGCCGGGGCGGGGGGTGGGGGGGGAGCACATGTCTGGGCACCCATGACAGAGCAGTGTGCAAATCAGTAGGCCCTGCCCTCATGGAGGTCACACTCCTCCATGGACGGGAAAAGAAGGACAAGAGGCAAAAAAAAAAAAAAAAAAAAAAAAAAAAAATTTAAAAACTAAAACAGAGATAAAGAAGATCATTATAGAGTAAATGCGGAAGGCTAGGAAAGAAATAAAAACACTGCACGCAAGAGTAAGCTAGGGAGGCCTCCTTCAACAAGGGCATCAGGCCCTGTCTGAGCCCCTGACAATCAAGTTTACAGCGTGATGCCTGAGGAGAATGAGGGGCGGCCACTGGCCACTCATAGAGAAGGGGGAAGGGCCTTCCAGGCTGAGGGAACACTCTGGCTGCAGTCAGGGAACCCGCAGGGAGTCAGACTATGAGGGGCCTTGAGGCATCCTCAGTGACTGAATGGACCCTTTGAGGGAAAACCACTAAAGGGGAGGGGCAGGTTCCCACTGCTATTTTCAAAGGATTATGCGGACAGTTGATTGTAGGCTGTGCGAGACTCTCAGCCTGATGCTGGAGCCTAATGCGGTAAAGAAAGGAAGAAAAAACACGTAATAACAAGATCAGTAACATTCATCGCGTATTTGTTACCTGCCAGGCAGTATTTTAATTCGCTTCACAAAGCATTTGAATTAATTCATCTAATCCTCACAACAGCCCTATGAAGGAGAAACTGTAGAGTTTTCCCATTTTACAGCTAGAAAAACAGAGGCCTGGAAAGGCTGTTATTTGGCCAGAAGCTCACATTCAAAGTCAGGTTTGCCTGACTCAGAAACTGCTTCTGACTACCTCCCCAGAGCCCTACCTGTCCTGACAGTGGGGTCAGTGCTCCACATTCTATACTAGGGTCTGGAGTTCCAAGGGTGAAGAAGACACAGCTCTGCCCTCCAGGAGCAACCAGGCCCCCAGTATGAGTAAGTCCGGGCTGCACAGGGTTTGTGGACCCCCGTTCCCCGGCACTGATTCTGGGGCCAGCCTCATCTATTTCTGGACACTCTAAATCAAACTTCTCATTTAGGACCCGGGATAAACCAAGAGGTAATTCAGGGACACAACCTTGCAGAACATGAGGGGCAAGGTTCAGACTTCCTTGGGTGTCTGCCTCTCTCCGCTCACCTTTGAGCCTGGCCCGGCAGCCCTGGGTCCCCACAACCGGGCATTAGAGAAACCCAGTGCTTGTGCAGGGTCTCTGTATACTCCAAGCTCTGTCATCCATCCTCCCAGCCTGGATGGCAGGCAAGCATCATCTCTACCTCAGCAGATCTCTAGCACAGGCCCCGCTATTGTCTTCTCAACTTGAGAAGCAGCCTTTCGGGAGCTAGTCTCCTGCTTAATTTTAGCCTGCTATGTGCAGCTTTGGGTAGATCACCGAACTGAACTGTTTGGGGGAATGGGGGGGGGGGGTGCTGGGCAGAGTTCCACCGCCCGTGGGGAGGGCATCATGACATTCTGAAGAAGCGGCAATTTTCCTAACAATCTCCCCAAACCCTCGCCTTGTTGATCAGTTTGTTCTCTGAAACCTATACACAACCGCCTCTTCGGGCAACATGTTATTAAAGCCCCATTATCCAGGCGAGACAGACCTGGGAGAGAACTGATTACCATGCCCCGGCCTTCTGCCTGACAAATCAGTCCCAGCCTTCCCCCGACACACACCCCCGCACAGTGGGAGCAGGGGTGAATCACAGCCTATTCAACATCACTCACAGGCGCTTTTCCTCTGTTCCTTCATTAGGAGCACTTCTTATGCTAGGCTGGCCTATTGACTCGACTTTTCAGTCCCTTCCAATACAAGCCAAGAGTCAAATGCCACAAGACAGCCTGGGCTGGAGAAGTCAGAAAGAGGATTTGCATGAAATCAAGGGTTTGTGATGATCTTTGCAGGTAGGAAGGAAGATGGGCTTTTTCAGTGAGGTCAATAAGCACCTGAATTATTAGCTGCATTCAGCCCTGTGTGGCAGCACCGGAGGGGTTGGTGTGATGCCGGGTAAGGCCAGGCCAGCAGAGCACACGTGCCTTCTACAGACTTGCAGCATTCTGTCACCTAGCTGGGGTTGCTTTAGACTGGGACCTCCACAAGGACAGAAGCAAGGTCTGGGGTACACTGCCTGGCACATAGAGTTCAGTGGATATCTGGCAAATAAACGAACAAAAATAACAGCTACCATCTTTTGGACTTGCATTATGTACGTTACATAAGGACGTTCGGTCAATCTTCACGGCAACTGAGTAATAGAGCACCTCTATGCCCTTTCACAGATGAGCAAAGCGAGACCCAGAGAGGTTTTGTAACATGCCCGGACTCACACAGCCAGTACCTGGTGGAGCTGGGATTTGAACCCAGCCACGCACCTCTGCTCTTACTAACTACCCCTCCAGCTATGTCTGTGAAGCTTCTTGTGATGGACACAGTTGAAGGAATCTGTGACAAACTCGGTAGACAGGCAGAGTGGTTTGGAAGAGGATGTGGAACCGATGACCACTATCTCTGGGAGTAAGGAATCTCACATTTAGCCTTGAGACCAGCTGGTTGACACTAGGGGCTTTGTGTGAGACAAGTGGCTTCACGGCGATTATCAGCTAAGCCAGTTCCAAGACCCTATCTTCCTGAAAGACAGCCCCCAACCTCCACAGTGACTGGCCTTCTGCCCCATGCCCTAAGTCCCCTAGCTCCTGAAAATTGTGGCTCATAATTAATACATAACTCAGAGAGCATCACAACCTCATGAAACACTGAGGCCAGCTTCCGTGCCCACACTCTTGACACTTGTAATATACTACTGGCTCCTTTCCAAGGCCAGCCTTCTGAGAATATATTATGGTAGGTTTCCAAGGTCAAAGTAACACAGCCTTTTCCCACTCGGGGCAATGAGGACATGTTTCATTTATTTCCTGCCACATATTAAACCAGAAGATGCCGCTAGCATAGCATTTCAAGTTAACTGTGAAGCTCTACTTACCATAAAAAGCATCAAGTTTTCAGAGAAGTTTCTTCCCCCCCCCTTTTGCTTCCTGCTAGGATGTCTGCCATTTTCCTGTTGATTTATAAGGTCTCTTTATATAAGAAAGACATCCAGTGTCTGTCACCGTATCACAGATAAAATTTCTTTTCTCACTTAGTCTTTTGCATTTCATTGTTCGTTATTATGCCTTTGTTGTATACATGTAAAGTTTTACGGGGTCAAATCTCTCCATCTTTCCCTATCTTCTGAAATGTCTCCCAGCCCAAGATTATATAAATAACAGTATTTTATTCTTTTTTTTATTTTGTCATTTTTTAACATTGACCTCTTTGATTGCATTCAGAATTTACTTATATGGCTTGAGCTATGAGTAAAATATTGTACTGACTACCATTTAGCTAATTGCACATAATTCAGCCCCTAAGGTCCCTCCTGAGAAACAACAAGAAAATTAATCTATTCAGTTAATCCAGTTCGTGTCAAGAAGGGTAAGTACACAAGAAAGACCCAACAGATATCAAGGATGAATCTAGCCATTTTGGATTATTCATGCTGATGGACCCAGCTTTTCCTAAAAGGAGGTCTTTGCTATGACAACCCATTTTTCCCCATAATAGGGGACACAGGACTAGGGACACTCCCTAAAGAGTTTATGCGAGATTGTTAAAAACGTATACTTTGGCTAAGACCCCTTCCTGCCCAGTCAGGTGCATATGTTAATGTACTGGAGGGGGTCACTTTCATGCTGGGGTCATAGCCAAATTCCGATGCAGAGACTAATCTTTAAAATATAGAAATGAAACAGGTATGAAGATTGTCTGGAAGCCAGATAACCAAAAGGATCAGCAGTCCAAGGGGGCAGGAGTAGAATCTGATGGAGGAGGAGCTGAGCCACGAATTGGATTTAGGGATCTGTAAATATTCTTTTACTAGAACACATACCGCTTAGTGGGCTAGCTCTGCCTCCTTCAGATTATTCTGTTACATAGAATGCCTAAGCGAAGGCATCAAGGATAAATCAGAGCTTAGTGGCAAAATTCATAGGAAGAAGCAAATGAGAAAAAAAAAAAATACATGCTGAATCTAGGCCAGTTTCCCTAATCAAAATTCAGAAGACTTTCCCTGAATGTTCTATAATTGCCTGCTTCATTTGTGTCAGCCAAAGCTTTGCGGGGTTTTCCGAGGTAAGCAATGGAAGATGAATTTCTGTAAAGCATCTCCCAGTTGCATATGTTATCCGTTTCTTAGGACGTTCATGGTAAGTGCACAAATCCTGGACCAATGCCTGCCTGCCCAGTCCGTTGCTGAGATAGCGTGCTCTCCGGTTTTCTGCTGATCCGATTAGGAAGGGAACAACTGTCAGAGAGATCACATTCTGCCGTCTCCTTCCAGTTTGGGATTTGGGGCTCATCCATGGGTTCTCTGCCACTGTTTCCTTCCACTAGGGTGATAGCCAAAAGCTTACCTCTTAATCGAAGGCAATACCTGCATGGAATCATGCCCACACACTGAGTGCCATCTTTTCCACACAAAATAGATGCTTTATCTCACAGGAAGAATAACATCTTTCTCATAATAGCATCAGGAGCCGGGGCTCTAAAAGAATGGCCTGATACCCAGTCATTACTTCCAAACCCCTCACTAAATTCCTTCCTATTAAAAGTAAAATGAATTAAATATTCCAACCTCACAGTTTTCAAAGAAACCAGAAACAAGTGATGACAACAAAAACCCACTTCAATTTTCAGTTTTCCGACTCGGGGATGCATAGGGAATGAGTCAAACAGCTGGCTAGACGCACACATACACGTACGCCCACACGTACTCACACACAGGAGAGCTGAAAATTCATGCGAGTCAGAACTGGATTTTTAGCCCAAGGGACAAACACTAGTATTTTTGTACATCTTGTCAAATAAATACCAGTCCTTAAGAAACGCTGATATTTTTTTGAGATCTAGCTAATCCTGGCCACTGTGGGTGAGTGTTGAAAACCTGAAATGTTAAAGAGAAAAAAGAAAGCGCTTTCTCATCATGTACCTCAAAACTAGATGCACACCAGAAGAACTGCCTAAAACCCTTCGGATGTTACCAGATGCATGGGTGTGTTCTAAACCACCCAACCCAAACCCAGCTTTCTCATTGGATTCTACGTTGTAAACCTCACGCGGAGACCTAGCCACAAAGTATGGACCGTGAAACATGCTTGGATCTTACTGTAAACACTAGGGTGTTATCATAAGTTCATAGTCTCTAAAGAGTCAAAGATCAGTGTCCTAAAAGCCAGATCTTCCCCGCAATGCCCTCCAAACACATGGAATGTCAACCCTGAGTGAGCTGTAGGGTGAGGCTTAGACAGTTGCCTGGTAAATGTGAATGATACGGACACACCAAACTCCCTATTCTCGTAACTCAACTCCAGTTGAGAGGATGTGAGCTATGTGGCTGGCCTCGCTATCCAGAGCCAGGGGGTGGGAAAGCGTGGTAGTTAGAAGTACATGCTTTTGGAGACCTCAGATGTGCATGGGTCTGCACCCCACCTTCCGGTAGGGCACCACTGAGAAAGGGTAAGGCTCTGAGTGCCCGTGCTTCCATATGTAAATGGAGGTAGTAAGATGATCACAAGGCTTAAGTGAGCTGCTCTGTGACCAGTGCCATGAACCGATGATGCTGCCTCTAACAGTGGACACCATCCTTCCCCCCTCCCCCCCGCCCCTTCACGTGGGTCTGGGAGGTCTGAGAAGAGACACTCAAGAGGAGATTTTAGGAAGAATGTGCTTTCTGAGGCTGATAGCATATAAGAACAAACATGTGCCCTGGTGTTGAATTTTTTAATTTTTAAAAATTAATTTTAAATATTTAAATGTTTAATTAGGGGCCCCTGGGTGACTCAGTCGGTAAGGCATCCGACTTCAGCTCAAGTCATGATCTTGCAGTCCATGAGTTTGAACCTCACGTGGGGCTCTGTGCTGACAGCTCAGAGCCTGGAGCCTGCTTCGGATTCTGTGTCTCCCCCTCTCTCTGCCCCTCCCATGCTCATTCTCTGTCTGTCTCTGTCTCTCAATAATAAATATGTTTTAAAAAGTGTATAAATAACTTTAAAAAAATATTTAATTACTTGCAAGATTAAAACGATACCATAGCCCAGAGTCCCAATAGATGGACTGAATGGAAAAGAAAGAGACTGCCCTTTATAATATTTTTGTCAAAGTCTTCTTAGAAATCTGAACCTGCTATTATTTCAGAAGCCCTGTCTCCACCAGCCAGCCCAGCCCCACTCTGGGATAACCACCAAAGTCTGGGTGACGGGAACTTTTGTGCAAAGAGTGTTAGCAGATGCAGAACTGCCTGAAGAGACTGTCTTTCATTACAGGGTTGAAGAAAGTTTTAAAACCTTATTTTGGTCCATCTTTGGCTTGTCTGAAGTCATCTCGGTGGTGCTGAAATACGACCACAAATTCATCGAGAACATCGGCTACGTTCTTTACGGCGTTTATAACGTCACCATGGTGGTCGTGCTGCTCAATATGCTAATAGCCATGATCAACAACTCATATCAGGAAATTGAGGTAATACCAGCTAAGTGAAACTGTTCTCTACCCTTTGGTTTAATTTGCGTGGCTGTTTGCCACAGTGAGGGTAATGATATTAGAAGCCCGTGAGTTATTACGTGTGAAGCCGGAACAGCAAATGACCAGCATTCTTCCCACGGGGCTCCACGGAGCTCTTTCGATCAACCCGCCACGTGGCAGGGTGGCCACCACACATAAAGTGGCCCAACAAGGGTGGGAAGAATCAGGGTCTTTTATGCTTCCCTCTTTCACATGTCCCCTCAGGACAGCATGCAGGAGGCCCATGGCAAACTGGAATGACTGTATCTTTTAGCCAACACTCCCTCTGCCTCTCACGTATTATTTATTAAATGCCTACTGTATGAAATGCCTGTGCTTAGGCACTGGTGACACACAGACAACTAAGACAGTCTCTGCCCTCTAAGAACTCTGTCCTTTGAGAAAACCAGCTATGTCAGTCAACAAAGTGCAGTGTCCTGGGCCCCGCACACCCAGAGAAGTCTTACCAGGTGCACGAGATTGGCAGCAGAGAAGCATCCAGAGATGATGCGTGAAGGCCATTCGAGGACTAATACAATTTTTCCAGATAGCTAAGGGAGTGCAGAGAATGTATCAGAGGGGGGCGGTTTATCAAAATCTAAAAGGCACACACTGTAAGCTAGTGATTGCAGCCTTTTGGGGAAGAGCAAGAAGTTAAAAACAAACAAATGAGCATTAACAGGAATCTAGTGAAGTGGATTATGATGCATCTGAACAGCAGGATGCTGTGTGGCTTGTAGAAAGAACCAAAATGCTCTCCCTATACGGACGGATGGGGAAAGACCTGCAAATTATAGTACTAAGTAAAAAAAAAAAAATCAAGTTGCAGGACAATGTTTGTGGTGCGCTTTCGCTGTGTGAGAAAGCAAGAAAAGGGCGTCCGTGCTCATTTGTAATTGGGTAAGCATTTGAAAAAGAAGCCTGTAAAAGTACCCAGACCAAGCATAGCGGGGGATGCCTGCTGAGAGGCGGTAGCTGGGGGGCAGAAATCTTATTATTGTTTTACTTACTATAACGTAAAATAAATAAGCTAAAAATTAATGAAACACACTAACCTCTTTTGAATTGACTCAACAATTCCAGTTCGAGGAATAGATCCACGCAGAAATACGATTTTAATAGATGTTCACTGGAGGGAAAACGTGGAGCTAGCCCATCAACATCAGAGCGTTTCAATAACCTCTGATACAATATAGACTTCAGAACACTGTATATACAAGGAGAAAAACTTGTTTGTGCTGAAAAGACAAAATCTCTGTGATATTGTTAAGTGGGGAAAAAGCGCAAGTTGTAGAAAAATACAGGTAGGAAAATCTTATCTACATAACAATACGAATGCATATAAAGAAAGAGAGGGCATCTCTGCCCCTCCTCTGCTCACGCTCTGTCTCTCTCTCAAAAATAAACATTAAAAAAAAAGAAGAAAGAGAGAAAGAAAGAGCAGAGAAAGGTAGAGAAAAAGTAGCACACTCTTGACCCAGGGCATCCTCTGGGGAAAGGAAGAAAAGGAGAGAGATTGGAAGGGGACTGTCACATCTGCCTGGTATATACCTGTGTACTCAAGCCTTGTATAAGACAAGTATTAGTGTATTTCTCACACAGAAAATAATTAAAGACCTCCATGCATTCGTTTGCTAGGCTGCCATAACAAAATACCACAGACTGAGGGGGTGAAACACAGAAACGATTTCTTCACAGTTCTAGAGGTTCAAAGTCCAAGAGCAAGATGTTGGCAGAGTTGGTTTTTTCCAAGGCCTCTCTCCTCAGCTTGCAGAGGGCTGCCTGCTCCTGGTGTTCTCACAGGGCCGTTCCTGTCTGTGTAAGCATCCCTGGTAACTCTACCACTCCTTAGGAAGATACCAGTCATGTTAGATCAGGACCCGCCCTAGCAATGTCATTGAACCTTACCTCTGTAAAAGCCCTGTCTCCAAATCGAGGCACATTCTAAGGCACTGGGGTTAGGGCTTTAACATATGAATTTTAGCGGACACATTTGGTTCATAACACCCCCCCCACACACACACACACAGTCCAAAACAGAGTATTCTGAACAGTAGGAACATGTGCCAAGGAGGGAAGGGTGAAACAATGTGGTATTTTGGGCCTACAGGAGGGCAGGCTGTGCAAGGAGACGAAGGAAGAGGTAAGAGGAAGAGATGAGCCAGCATGAAGCCTAGTCTCTTCCCCACTCCCCCCGCTGCCACCCACAGGAAAATGCAGCACTGTATCCCTGGACAAACATCTTTTTTTAATGGTGTACGTATTTGGTCTCTTACGTGGATGACCTGTTGCTAACCAGCCCCCACCCCCACCCTTCTGGGCCTCAGTTTCCCCATATGTAAGAGAAACCACATGGCACCTAGAGAACGTGCAGACCTCTGTACCACTCACCCTGGGCATTGTACTCCATCCTAACAAGCACGCCATGCTTTGGTCCAAACGAATGTGGCACGTAAATCACTGTGGCTCAGTGTGGAGAGACGCCCACTAGTTGGGGGCGGGGTGGGCAGAGCCATGATGTCACGTGGGCTTGTCACGTCCAGTTACCCCAGCACCGCATTGCGTCACGGTTCACTGCAGCCCACACCTCCCCTCGGGGCTCTGCGCTTCTTCTCAGGGGAGAGCGCTTGTGCCCTCCCAGCCTGCCGGTGGTGCGTGGACAAGGACCCTGAGACATAGAACGAGGCCACTAGATGCTGCCCAGTGTTCATGGTCACGCTGAACTTTGATGAGGTATAAATTTGTGAATCCTTCCACAAGCATGCTTATTTACTCAGTCAACAGATCTCGAATACCTACTCTCCAAATCTGCTGACCCGCCTGCCTCTACACCTGCCATGCCCCCATCTGCCCTTCCGTGGCTGAGAGAGAGGCCTTCTCCATCCGAGCTGCCCCGCCTGCGTGCCCTAGCTCCCTGCCCTCTCTCTTGCCTCCTCAGGGGCCACCAATGCACTCATCCCTGCTCCTCGCATATCTTCGCCCTTCCTGTCAGCATTTAAATGAGACTCTGGATCTTAAAAAAAAAAAAAAAGTAACAAAAAAAATCCTCCCTCCATCCTGCTTTCCAGCTCTTTCTCTCCTGCTCTTTCCTGGCAACTTTCTCAGAAAAGCTGTTTACACTCCTCATGCCTTCTCTACTCATTAACTCCATTAACTCCCACTCTTCTCCACCCCCACCCAATGCACACCCGACTTGGTAGAGAACTACTCACCCCCTGGAGCCCAGCTCCAATACCAGCCATCAGGCAGCCTCCCCGACCCCGGGGCCGGTTCTGGAGCCCTACACGCAGCATCCCCTGCAGTTGAGCCCTTAGCACAACTCCAGGGGAAAGACCAGGGGACGAGTAGTTCAACATAATCATGTCATGGGCCAGAGCACGTAATCCACGACGGCACGGAAGGACTGTCAACCCCAGTGCATACCTAGTCTATGCTGGCCACATAGCAGGTACTCGACACGTGTCTGCTGAACGACTCAAGGCTGAACACTAGGCACTGTGTTAAGCTATGGGAATAAAAATAATACTTCCTGAGGGCGTGCTAATTTCGGACACTAAGCGGTCCTCATGTGTGACCTCAGGTAACTCTCACAATGACCTACGAGGTAAGCATCTTTATCCCCATTTTACAGATGAGGAAATGGAGGCCTAGAGCAGCCATGCCACCATGGCTGCAGAGCTAGGAGGAACAGAGGCAGGACTGGAACCCAGGCAGGCTCCAGACCCTTTGCTGTCGCCGCGATACCAACCTTCCTCTCAAGTCAGGTGTCCCTGTCACATCTCTCTGTCGTATAGCAGAGGCTGGGAGCAAGCCCTGACCTCACGAAACTTCCAGTCTAAAAGACTCCAATATGATGTGTCCCATAGACCAGGCCAGCTGCTGATGGGTTCTCAGCTAAAGCAAACAAAATGGCCAAGCCTGCAGGTGATAGCCTTACGGCACGCGGTACCTCCTGGCAGCCTCATGTGGGCCCCTGCTAGGCTCACCGTCCTGAGAAGTACAGCGAGCGTCTGTGCGGAGAGGAACCCACCCCTCACGGAGCACATACTCGATGCCAATCTCAGGGCTACGTGAGGGAGGCGGCATTATCTCCCTCTACTGACGGAGCTCTTGCTGAGGTCCTGCAGCTAGTATGGGCTTGTGGGCCCAGGTCCATGTGACTCCAAATTCCACGCCTCTTTCCTACTCTCAGACTGCCCCACTAGGACAGAGGCCCAAAGAGCCTGCCTATAAAATACAATAAAAATAAATAAATAAATAAATGAAAACACCTGCTACCTCTTGGAGGGCCCACTCAGCATTCCGGGATTGACACCAAGTCACAATCGATCTAGAGGCGCCTGGGTGGCGCAGTCGGTTAAGCGTCCGACTTCAGCCAGGTCACGATCTCGCGGTCCGTGAGTTCGAGCCCCGCGTCAGGCTCTGGGCTGATGGCTCGGAGCCTGGAGCCTGTTTCCGATTCTGGGTCTCCCTCTCTCTCTGCCCCTCCCCCGTTCATGCTCTGTCTCTCTCTGTCCCAAAAATAAATAAACGTTGAAAAAAAAAATTTAAAAAAGAATCGATCTGGGGGTCAAAACTACCTCCACCACCAGACAGCACGGCCGGACTGCCTCCTGCTAACTCCAGTCAGGTCTGTTTCTCTTGAATTACATATGCAGAATCTCTCAACATCCTCTGTGGCAGCACTTCGACCGGTAAGCCATATGGTTTCTAGTAAGTACACAGCGGTACAATGCAACATGGGAGATGTTCACCACCTGTGTCTGCTGAGTACTTGAAACGTGGCTGGTCCAAATTGACATGTGCTATAAGTACAAAATATACAATGATGGCAAAGACTCAGTATGAAATAAAAATGTGCACTACCTCAGTAAGAATTTTTATAATGATTACCTGCTGAGGGGGTTACATTTTGGATCTGCCTGATCAAATAAAATGTATTGCTGAAATTAATTTCACCTGTTCCATTTTACTTTTTATAATGTGCCTACTAGAAAATTTAAATTTAATTAGGTGGTTCACCTTCGTGGCTCAGTATTATATTTCCACTGGGCAGCAATGCTCCAAAATATTAATACCTTGATGCTGTGGTGGACTGTGAATCCAACAGAGCTCTAAATGTTAATGGATAATGAGATTGAGTGGCAGTGAGAAAAGTTCTCTGGTTAGCGGCAAGTTGGAGAATGTTTGTGAAAATTCCCAGTGGAGAGTCAAGGAGGTATGAAGAGGCTGAGGTTTTCAGCACTAAGTCCTGAGGAGTTAGGCAGAGATTGTTAGGAATAACTAATTTCACATGGTTTTAGCAAGAGCAAATGCCCCATCTTGCGTCTCGGTAAAGAAGGAGAACATCCACAGATATATCAGTCAGAGTCCTGTTTAGAAATCTGCCGTCACCAGTTCATGAGATCAAGCCCCACACTGGTCTCTGTGCTGACAGTGGGGAGCCTGCTTGGGATTCTCTCCCTCTGTCTCAAAATAAATAAACTTGAAAGAGAGAAACAGAAAGGAAAGGAAAGGAAGGGAAGAAGAAAAGGAATAAAGAGAGAAAGAGAGAGAAAGAAGAGAGAAAGAGAAAGAAAGGGAAGAAGGAAAGGAAGAAAGGAATCTGCTGTCATAATGTGTAGACTGCATCCCCACTCGTCACACTGAATTCTGATGTGAAATCGTGCCCTTTGATGTTGTGTCGTTTCCCTCGTCCCACAGGAGGACGCAGATGTGGAGTGGAAATTTGCCAGGGCAAAGCTCTGGCTGTCTTACTTTGATGAAGGAAGAACTCTACCTGCTCCTTTCAATCTTGTGCCAAGTCCTAAATCATTTTATTATCTCATAATGAGAATCAAGATGTGCCTCATAAAACTCTGCAAATCTAAGGCCAAAAGCTGTGAAAATGACCTTGAAATGGGCATGCTGAATTCCAAATTCAGGGTAGGTAGCGCGGGGTTTATGGGGCAAGAGAAGGTCGCAGGAGGGGAAGGCGGAAGGTGTGTGTGCTTGATCGGCGCAGGTGCCCTGAGATGAGGGAAGTCAGAGAGGGGCCCGAGCTGTTCAGAACAGGCTGGCACAGCAGCACAGAGAATGCCCGTGGCGGCTGCCCTTCTCCCCACAGCGCCCTGCAGATGTGCCCCGCAGGGGCTGAGCAAGCTGCCTTGCTGAGCCATGCCCCCCACAGAGGGAGCGCCTTAGAGGGTCCCAGGGAGCAACAGCTCTTCCCAAAATTGGGAAGAGAATGATCCCTGGAAGAAAGCTTCCCTGCCATTATCTCTCCCTCCTGGAGACTCTCAATGTTTATTAACATATTAAAATCTCTGAGAAATCCCGGAGCAAAGACATCCCCTGCGGCTTTAACTCAGTGCTTCCCAAAGTTGACCAAACTATATTCCGTAAGCTGTTGTCATCCTACAGAACTCAAGTCCCAAGAACAGTGTTCCAGGCAACCTAGTAGCAGTGGGCATATCAGCTTCTTTTTAGACACAGCTTCATATATGGGTGTCATATGTGTTATTTGAACATATGTGTGTATGTATTATTTATTATGTATTTGTTCTTTCTTTCCCTCCCAGAAGACTCGCTACCAGGCTGGCACAAGGAATTCTGAAAACCTAACAGCAAATAACAGTTTCAGCAAGCCCACCAGATACCAGGTAACCACACCTCTCCCAGGTATGGGGAGAAGTGGACTCCATCCAGACATGGATTTAGCGACATGGCTGTCAGCCCCCCAGAACACAGCTTCATTTCTCCCTTCATTCAGCAAATATGCATTTGAGTGGCAGCTCCATGAGAGGCACTGCGCTACTCACTGGGGACGAGGACAAGGCTCCTATCATAGCGGCACTTCCAGCCCAGTGAGGGATAGACACAAGGAACAAGCAAACACACAAGTAAATATGTAACTTCAATTTGATAAAAGTAGAAAGAAGAAAACAATCTGGTGCGAAAACAGAGGGGGAAAAAAAGGGAGCCCCTGCTTTGGTGTAGTTATCAGAGGAGGCATCTTCAAGGACAGGACACTTAGCTAAGACCTCATAGTTAAGGAGGCAGGCATGGGGGGCCTCCCAAGCACAGGAGAGGCATCAGCAAAAGCCAGAGGGGGAGACGCGGGCGCCTGGGTGGCTCAGACGGTTAAGCGTCCAATGCTTGCTTTCAGGTCAGTTTGTAATCTCACGATTCATGGGTTCGAGCCCTGCATTGGGCTCTGTGCTTGCAGCACAGAGCCTGGAATTCTCTCTCTCCTCCTCTTTCTGCCCCTCTCCCACTTGCTCGCTCTCTCTTGAAATAAACAAAAATAAACTTAAAAAAAAGCCAGAGGAGAGAAGCTTGGCAATTCCAGAGCAGCTGGAGCTCAGCAGGCAGGGGCCAGTCATCCAGGTGCAAGGGAGGGGGGCTTGGACTGGCTGTGAGTAGGGTGATGGAGGAAAGTAGACAGATTCAGTCTATGTTCCGGACATATAGGCAATGGGACCTGAAGCATATCTGCAGAGATGGGGGGTATCCCATGTGACTCCCAGCCATCTGTCTTAAGCAACCAGGTAGACACAAGGGCCACCTGACCTAAGACCACCAGCCTGCCCAAGTCTGTTCTCATACATAAACCTTAGAAGACTTTGTATGCTTGCAACCCTTTGCACCGCTTTTGGAAATTAACGCCACATCTCTGTATCTGTTTGAATCAGCCCATGAGCCAGTGATAAATGCTAACTACAGGTTATTGATTATAAAAGTACAGGCCATTCTTTTCCTGTCCTCCCCTTCTCAGAGATCAGCACTTTTATCCATGCTGATCAGTTCTTATCAGAGGTAAATTTGAAGCTGTCCTGAGCATTCCCAGGGCGGAGGAGCTATGTCCCTGGCCCACCATCCCAGAGGGAGCAATTAGACTTTGACATAGCATCTTCCAGCCACAGATCTCTAATTGTATCTCCACCCATATTTCAGAGCCAGCTGTGCAGGTCGGAGGATTTAAGGGCACAATTAAGAAATGGTTCTTCCTTCAAAGTACTTACAGTTTTATGAGATGACACGGGCTAAAAACTGGAAATGGGCAAATCTTGTATTTAATCGTGTACAAAATTGGGCCTGACCAGTTTGATCTTCTTTGAGTTATTTTACGGGACCAACCCTTTGGTCAGTGGAAGGATTTTTATTTCCCAGCTTCTCAGAGAAAAGTATAGATTATCTGTGCCCCAAAAGAGATAGAAAACCCTAATGGGTTAGGGTTAAATCTCTGATGGGTTTCGGGCAGAATCAGCTGCAGCTATAAAGGAAGACTGATTACCTGGTGAGACGTCCTGTACCCAGAATGAATCCTTTATGAGCAAGACTGTTTTCAAAAGCAGCCTCAGAGAGATCTCGTTCCCGTCTTCCCTCATCACTGGTTGAGTCCCTGCTGCTTTCAATGTCCCCAAGAGCTTCCTGCTCAGGATTACAGAGATTGGTGGTATTCAGCTTTGGGCTACTGATGACCTTGGACAGCTTGCTCATCCTGTATTTTGTGAATCCACCAAGAAAAGCCCGGGGCTACTTATTCAAACAGTTTTCACAGAAAAGAAGAAAGGAAAACCAGGGCCAGTGAGCATCAGAGGGACGGGGCTGGGAGGCAAGTAAAGGGGAACAGAGAGCACTTTGCATTTGCACATGCACCCTTTGCTCAGCCCTGCAAGGTGCAGTCGGGTCACCTTCCTGAGCCATCATCTGCTCAGACAGGAGGAGTGAAGCAAGACACGGCATGAAGGACACAGGGGCAGAGGCCAGACACTAGCCTGGGTGTAATCTCACCATATGCTGGTGAGAGAGGCAGTATCTCTAAACCCATTTATCAGATGAGACAACTAAGGCTCAGTGGTAAAGGTCCCACAGCTAGGTGAACTATGTGACTCACAATGGCACCCCTCCATTACTACATCACGCTTCCTAGGTGCCCAGGCCTTGCTGAGAACCTGTCCTGCCTGTCAGCAGCCATCTGTGGAGGGGTGAAGGGGAGGAGGCAAGGTAGAGGAGGAGGTTCTCGCATGAAAGATTGGGGCAAGGGTCTGACAAAGCCTCTTTTGTGTTCTTGGGCCCGCTGGTAGACTTCCAAGTTGCACTGCTTTCTTCCCAAAGCAACTGCCAAAGGTGCAGAGATCAGAAGGAGCCCAAGTACACTTCCTCTTTCTTACCGTCCCAGCCGCACCCAGAGCAGGCACCTCACTGAGGACGTGTGCTGTCCGTGTCTTACACGGTCATGGTTCAGAGTCATTCTGTAGCATTCCCAATAAGACAAAAGCACCATCGTTCATACACATGGGGTTTTTAAACTCACTGCCTTTGTGTCTCTTCAGCAGATCCGCTTGAGTGTTTAAACTTAGTCCTTGAGGTGTTTCCGTTAAGCGTGTCAATCCCTCGACTTCCGGGGGGTTCTCTGTTGTAGGGAAGGCAGAGGCTCGCTGTGCTGTAACTTAGGCATCCAGGCTTCTGATTGCTAGACTAGCCCCTTGCTTTTGCAATGTTTTGTTTTGGTTTTTCTCCCATCTGGGCTCCTATGGAACTAAACAGTGGCACAAAACCAAGATACTGGAAAGGGGGTCAGAGTGTGCCTCCTGCCAAAGTGACTCTGTGACCTGTAACACCATCCAGGGTGTCTGTCTGCTGGGGCGTGTGCAGACACAGACACTCACACTCTGAGAGGTACGTTTCCATCACGGGCAAAGCAAACAAGCCGCATCCCAAATGAACCGCAGAATCCAGGCGCACTCTGTAAGTCAAGCAAACCCCAGGGTTTGTGATGCAAGCCCTTCCCCAAACCAGTGGGGACTCCTCTTGTCCATGTTCTGGGTCCTCTTCTAGATCCCGCTTGAATAACTGACATGTCCTAGGATCCATTTTGCCCCTCTCTTCCAAGTGTCCCTCGATTTCTCTTTTCCTGGGTGGCACCACGGCTTCCTCCTGGATTTTGCTTCGTGTACCATCTTCGACGTACCGTATATGTGCCCTTCGTTTACATCTTTAACTGCCCTGGCTGTGCTGCGCAGAGACATGTCTCTTCTGCAGAAAGGCTTTCTGTTTCCCCAGCACCAGCAGCATGGAGAGGCCATCTGGGCCCCAGGAATGTGGGGGGCGGGGGGCGGAGAATTGTGTGGCCCCTTCCCTGGATGTGGGTCTCCGTGTCATAACCCTTCTGACCTACTGTTCCTCTCCTTCGCATCCCCTCAAGTGTCATGGCACTACATATACTCATCCCCAGCACTTGCTAAGGGCAGGAGGGCAAGGTGGGCAGAGTCATCACTGACCGGGACTCATTAACTTGGGCAAAGTTTGTTATCTTCTTGAAGTGAAAGAACTCTGTGAAAGAGAGCAAGGAGACATCTCAAAACCCACAGCAAAGGAACATTCTTTTTCCCCCTACACAGTGAAGGAGGGGAGACTTTTGGTGTCCATCTTCCCTGAAAACAGATCTCCTCTGTAGCATCCACGTTACATAGATGGGCACCTTCTAACCACTTTGGCGTTTCTGGGGATAAGCCTGGCATGTCATTCCTGCATACCCCAGGCTGTCTAACAGGTACACCCCAAAGGGGAAACCAGGTGCTTATCAGGACACAGGGTCTAAGCAGTTGCTCAGCAGGTCATACTGTTCTCCTTTTGGGTACCTGTCACTCCTGAGTGTGCAGTGGGGGTGGGAGGAAGGTTAAAGGGTCCCCGCCTGTCTGCAATATTCAAGAGATTCTGCTTCCATATTAAGCCTCTGTAATCCTGATGCGTGGTGAGAGGCTTAATAACAAGCATTTGCTTCTCTCCCCTTGGAGCCACAGATGTGCAAACCTTAGGTCGTTATGCAGGCCAGCGATCAACAGTGGGCCATGAGCGTTCATGACAATGACATACCGATGACCTTCTTCCCCAAGGGCAGCAATATTTTTCATTCAAATATCCCAAGGAGTAACAACTGAACAAAGCCATCAATCCTCCAAAATCTAGCTGAGGCTTCTTCCTGCCTAGAACACTGTTGTTTTAAAGATCAAACGGGTACCTGAAAGCGGCCCAAACCCCCACCGACCAGTGGGAGCCAGTTTCCTGCATCTCATCCCCCAAAGTGTCATGCACGTAACCTTTTCCTGAAGGATAGAAGAAGGCCCAGCTTTGGTTTCCATTTTGGTTGAATCTCGCCTCTGGGCTGTATGACCCAGGAGAAGTCCCCTGGCTCCACAAGCCTTGGTGTCCTCATCTATGAATGGAGACAACCTCTCCGATCTCACTGGGTTTCTGGGAGGATTCAGCAGGGCCATTTTGTCAAGGAGGCTAAGGGGACTCCTGGTCTGTAGGAGATACTCACTACATCTGTTTCTTTGTTTCTTTTTTACCCCTTCCTTCTCCCCTCCTCCCAGAGGGCCACTCCACAGTGAAGGGGGGCTTGTGAGCAGTGTCTCACCTACTGAAAGCAAATGGAGTTGGAGGGGCACGTTGTGTATTAATAATAAACATACCATGGAATCTTTTCAGCTAATGGGTTGAGTTGTGCTGTACTAAATCACAGCGTGCACCCTAAGCCAGGAAGACGGTCATCACTGCCATGGCTGTGAAAAGACTCCACTCAGCACATCATGAGAAAGAGAATTCTCCACCTCCAGTCTCGGGCTTACGCTTTTTCCCTCTTACGTACAAAACTTCTTCAATTGATGAATCCAGAAACCAAAGAACCCTTAATTCTTGAGGTTTTCCTTAAAATAGAAACAAACTTTAACTAGATCCCCTGGCCCTGCCTCAGCCTGAACATTTGCAGAAAACTTCTGAATCCTGTGTTCAGTATGAATTTTACGCACTTGGGTATCTGCTTTTTGGGGTTTTGTGCTTTTCCCCACGAGGACCGGCTCGGGATAAAGATGGTTTTGTTTTGGCTTTACGATTCCAACTGAAAAGAACCTTACTGAGTCCCAGAAAAGGCATAGATATTCTTAATAACTTGGGCAACGTGCCTTACTGACTAGGAGAATGTCAAGGAGAAATCTAGCCTAGCAGCCTGACCACTAGCATGGCAAGACCCAGGGCTCTCTGACAGAGGGCAGCATGAAGGCAACTTGCTCATTCACTGTTCGGCAAGAAATAAGGTCACTACTCAAACCGAAGAGTCAAGTGGACCGCCAGCCCGAGGGCTGAGGACAGCAACACTGGCCTGCAGGTGTCTCAGGGAGAGAACTTAGCAACCTGCCTGATGACACACAGCACAGCTAGGGACAGAATTCAGGTCCCTTCCATCTAGAAAAACACTGCGTCTCTCCCCTGAGTCCTCAGGTCTGAGCAGGTGAGCTAGTCACAGGCACAGATGAGCCAGGAACAGGGACTCCCTCCATCTCTGCCAGCTGCTCAGCTCGTGCAAGGTTCAGAAGTGTCAGCTACCAGAGTATTTCTAAATCCTGCGATCTCCCAGGAAGCCTCCAACGACTAGCTGGCAAAATCCAAAGTTCACCTCCTGGAGTCTTTCTCACACTTGGCTCTATTCTGGGTGTCTCTTGAGTGTTTACTCATACCTCCTCATTTGCTTAAAGAACCAATATCTGCATAATGCATGACAGCTGAGGGCGCAAGCCGTCTCCCCCAGCGTGACTGGCAGCCCAGCGTCAGGCATGTGGCATCTCAGGAAGTGGTGTTTTGACAAAACCTCCCGAGGCCCAGCTGTGTCTATTGCTGCCTCTGGTCAGAATTTTCCAAGGTGCAGTGGACTTGTCCAACCTGGTCCTGACTCTAAGCCCTGAGGAGAGGACATGACTGGCTAAGGTCACAAAGAAGATGAGGGTAGAGTTGGGCTTAGGACCCTCAAGCAGCACCTATGCATTTTAGATGGCGCTCCCTCCCCCTTCCCCTCCCATTCTTCCTGTCTCTCTCTCTCTCTCTCTGTCCTTGGCTTGGCCTGCCACCACTAAGTGTCCTGTTCTTACACCCCAGGGTCAGGATCATGTTATGGGGAGAGGTTAAACAGAGTCAAGCCTGGGTTCCACCAACAGGCAAGGCACCCTCAGAAGAGAGACACCAGGTGCAGGAGGACTCCCGGCCACGGACCGGGCACTCTGCAGAAAAGAGGAGCCACAAATACACCAGGCAGGCTGCTTCTGTCCTTGGCCAGGCTTGTTTGACCCTTTCCTTGTGTTCACATTTCAGAAAATCATGAAACGGCTCATTAAAAGATACGTCCTGAAGGCCCAGGTGGATAGAGAAAACGACGAAGTCAATGAAGGTAAGCGAATGGATTGGTTTCCTACAGGCTGTCAGTGGGACGTGGCCTCACCAGGCTAAAGTCAAGGTGTCATCTGCAGGGCTGTGTGCTTGTCTGGAGGCCCTGGCGAGGCCTTGCTGGTTCGGGTGTGGGCAGAAGGAGCTTCCAGGCAGCCGTGGGGCGGAGGTCTCTGTTCCCTGGCTGCTGTTGGCTGAGGCCACACCCGACTGCATACAGCCGCCTCATCTCAGAACCAGCCCCCCGGGTACTGAGCCCCTTCTCCAGCTGCCATGTTCCTTCCGCTTCTGTCATCCTGCCTCTTTGACCCTCTCTTCTGTCTTCCCCTTCCACTTTTAAAGACTCACAATTAGACTGGATAATCCAAAATAATCTCCCTATGTAAAGTTGGGTGATGAGTAACCTTAATTACACTTGTGACCCCAGCTCCCTTTTGCCATATAAAGTTATCACACACAGTCCGGACACCAGGGATTAGGACCTGGCCACCTTTTGGGGGGGGGAGGGGGTTGGTAATAACTCTGCCTCCCACCTCGTGTCCCATGAGTTCCAAAATGGCCCAGAATTCCTCGTTCTGTGAGTGCACATATAGAGAGCTGCAAGCGGCCTCCCCTCCACTTTCAGAACCTGTCACCACCCTGTCTCACTTCCAGGCTCTTAGAATCTGACAACTAGCAGTGTTGCTCAAAGTATCCCCTAACTCAGAATCACTTGTTAACATCGCAGATTCCAGAACCCACCCAGGCCTAATGCATGGGCATCTCTGGTGGGGGGCGGGGGAGGGGAGGGGAAAGGGGGCTGCTTGTAGGGCAGGGGGGGGTGCATTTTTGATAAAAGCACCAGGTCATTCTGATGCACATTGAAGTTTGCAGACTACATCATATTCACTGTTTGGGTTATTTTCCAGTCCATTTAATGCAGTTACTCTTAAATGAAAAGCAAACTACCTTAAACCAGGTAATTAATCTTCATGAGACACACAGGACAGATCTGCTCCCTAGAAGCAGCCTCCTCCATGAACAAAGGCATGAAGTCTCACCCTTCCTTGGGCCACGGGGGCTACCCAAAGAGCCTGGTCATGAAGTAACCCTCTGCTTCATCCTGAGGCCATCCAGCATGTAGCCTGAAGATCAACAGTGGCTGAACTCATTCCTGGGCTGACACTGCCTAGAGGCTGAGCGGGAGCCCATCCAGCCGCCCCTACATATGGGTCTGAAACGTAAAACGGCCAGCCTGGCAGCCAGCTGTGATTGACAGGAATGTAACTGATTATACAGGTTGGGGCTGCCAAACGTCAGGCCACTGGGGTTGTACCGTGCAGCTGGGGCTCCAGTAAAGCACCCAACATAAAGGAACTAGGGGACGTATACATTTGTCAAAAGTGGCCAAACTGTACCTTTAAGATCTTTGCCTTTTCTGTATGCAACACGTGAGGAGAAAAGAGATAGGAATATCAGAAAAGAACATTTGAGCCCTCCTAACTACAAGAGTTCCACAGCCCAAGCCCAGGGGGGTTTCGGCCCACGTGGTTCACTGTGGAAATGAGTGCAAGTTCCCACCTGGTGGTCCCTTGCAATGGAAGGAGGAAGAGGCCTCTGCCGGGTGGTACCGCCTGCATGGTGCGGGGGACCCTGCCCCTGTCCCCGTCCCTGTCCGGCTCCACGGCCACATGCACTGTGCTGAGCCATTCCCTTCATGCTGGGGAATTTCTCCTCTCTGCAGATAAAGACAGAACAAAACATGGAACATCGTGGAAACGACTGTCCCAGTGAAGGAGGGTGTTGCTCAGAGTCTTGAAATCTGCCTTTAATGGCTCCAAGGCCAACATTCTAACAATCATGATGTGAAATAGGTGCCAGAATAGGAATTCACAACCTGACCTTGACTCCTCTGTCTACCTGAAACCCTTAACAAAGACCTTGACCAGGAATGGGAAGAATGGTCCGACCAGGAATGGACGGACGTGTCCTTCAGTGGTAGGAGCTGGGTGTTACTTAGATCCAAACACAACCCCCATGCCCTCACCTCTGCCCTTAGTGGGCAACCTGAAATTACCCTGGAAAGATGCATGCCCCAAACTGATGTGGAAGGCGCCCCTTCAGCCCGCTCATGCTGACCGAAATCTCATCTGTCCTTGCAGGTGAACTGAAGGAAATCAAGCAAGATATCTCCAGCCTGCGCTACGAGCTTCTGGAAGAGAAATCTCAAGCTACCGGTGAGCTGGCAGACCTGATCCAACAGCTCAGTGAGAAATTTGGAAAGAATTTAAACAAAGACCACCTGCGGGTAAACAAGGGCAAAGACATTTAGCAGCCTGCATCGGCATCTGTGACTTCTACCAGCATTCCCAGGCCAGGATGGATTTCCTAGCCACCAGCCCTGGCGGGGAAGGGTCCTGGGCCCACTCCTCTAGGACACTAAGGGGACCCATTGGCTCTGTCCTGAGCAGAGTCGCTGACATGTGCAGTATAGTAGCCTGCCTTGACCCAGAACTGTTGTGAATCTAGGCTGTTGGGTAAGAAAGGCCAGCACAGGAGGAGGGGGGAGGAAACGCTCCCTGACACGTGAGACCTTTGGTCCAGTCACAGTGACGCATGTCCCTGTGGCCAGCGCAGGAAGAGGCCTTCTTGGATGCACACACATGCCCTCCCACCGCACACGGACCACATCTCTGTCTGTGTCCCAGGAAGACAAACCACCTCATCCCATGCACCCCTTCTCACTCCCTCTCCACCACCTAATCACATCCAAACAGAACCGGGAGGTGACCTGTGATCTATTCTTAAGTGCCAGACGAGAACACAGATAGCCTAATAGCAAAATAGTTCTATTTGTTTATAAAAAAAAAAAAATTAAAAATCCTAAATCAAAAATTGTACTGTAGGTAGCACTGTTTAGAGAACAACAACAAAATCCAAATGATGTATTTTTACCTTTATTATCTTGTATTTACTATTTTTACCTAAAATGGAAAGAAATAAAATTACCTCATAATAGCCTGTGGAGCCTCCGTCAATGTGCCGCCCTCCTGCCATCTTGTGGCCTGTCTGGAGGTGGCCTTGGAAGCCCATGGGCCAGCACTTCTCTGGGAGGAGAACGGGGCAGGTATGGAGAGGGAAGGGACCAATCCCCTAAGATCATGCAGCCAGAACACCTACCTTCTAGCCCTCCTCCTATCCCCAGACCTACTGACCCCAACTTGACCAATGTCAGGAAGGAGGTAAAGAGAACGGTGAGGGAAGTGAAACATTTCCTCCCACCCACCTCTCACCCTCTTTCCCTGTGTGGGAGGAGAAGGGGTGCCTGACCCCGCACCCCCACACCTTTCGGGAGGGACCTGAGTGTGAGTGCAGAGAGCGGCCACCAGAGGGAGTCCTAGTCCCAAACAACTCCCATTCAGAGCAGGTTGGAGAAGACGCCCTTGGATTCAGGGAGAGGCCACTGGCCTTACAAGTAATACTAGCCAGATGTAATGAGTGAGCACTTGCTGTGTACCAGGCACTGTGCTGAAAGCTCTCCCGCATCCATCCACTGAACCCTCACAGCAACCCTGTGAGAAGAAAGACGCTCAGGGCCACAAATTCAGATACCTTGCAGATACCCTGGAAGGGCTAAGTGTGTGTGTGTGTGTGTGTGTGTGTGTGTGTGTGTGTGTGTGTGTACGCACAGGTGTTTCTTATACATGGATATGTATGAGGGGGCTTCTGTTTCAAGATATAGAGTGCATCTTCAGAGATAAAACACGTTTTACTTTAACAGCTGCTCTAGGAAAAGAGCAGATCAGGAGCACCAAATAAAAGTGAGGTTGGTCCCAGCACTGAGGCAGTGGGGTGGACCATGACAAACAGGGCAGCTGAGCCCTACCGAAAGTGGGCCACAGACACTCAGCCCGGCCCACTGCTGCCATAAAGAATACAGGCCCAGGTTTG
Organism: Prionailurus viverrinus; assembly: GCF_022837055.1. Classification (NCBI taxonomy): domain Eukaryota; kingdom Metazoa; phylum Chordata; class Mammalia; order Carnivora; family Felidae; genus Prionailurus; species Prionailurus viverrinus. The sequence continues at coordinate 113,339,968 of NC_062561.1, read as the reverse complement.
CCAGATTTTCCCAATTTCTGGGCGTGGAGTAGGGGAGCCCACGTTTGTTGGGCCCCTGGCAGCCAAGAGGAGTGGCTCGAGAAGATGCCCTGAAATGTGGTTTCACACCTGGGCTTTCCTGGCACCATCATCCAACAAGAAGGAAACAGGGGCCTGATGCATACTGTAAGTTTACGGGCCGGGAGCTGTTCACCTGGGGTCCTTGCGAGGGGCCATAGATGGATCTCCAAAACCCTGCAACCCCTCAAGTGCCCGGCATATTGTGTGCTTGTCTTTGTAATGGTGCCTTGTTCTGGACAGCACACCTGCAGTGTGCCCCAAATACTCATCCATGGCCCCCTCAAAGCCTGCAGCTGATGACCGACATCATTCAGCAGATGTGTACTGAATCCCTCGTCAACCACTGGGGGTGCAACACATAAGCGTCCAAAGGGGCTCCTTTTTATGCCTGGACTCCGACTACGAAAGCCGATGTGCTTTGTAAGAAGAGCAGTTGATTTATCCAGGGGACAAATTACCAGCACTTCTGGAAGATTTCCTTTCAGATCCCTCACTTATCTTCATCAGAATGCTAATAAACGCTTCGAAGATGCATTATTCAATTTCCCTATCTGCCTTCAACCAGAGGCAGGTGGCAACCCTGCCCGGGATTTGAAAATCCTGGGGTGCCCTTTTCCCTTCAAGCCTAAGCCTCAAATTCTCCCTTTCAGGAGATAAAGAAAAACAAGTCCCACTAAGGAATTAAAAACGTCAAAGGAAAACTAGCACCATCCATTAGGTTTTTGATGCCACATCTTAGGGGTGAAGGCCATCCCAGAATGGATTCTGAGCTGCCGGGTAGATGTCGCACAGGAGAGGGACCCCAGGCTCATGGAGAACTGTTGAGAGGCCTTGGAACTGATGGCTGGCAGACCTATCATCTGGAGCTGAGGCAAGAGCTTAGTGATTTTCCAGGCACCGACAACCTCCCTCCCCCACCCCATCTCCTTGCTCCTGTTGAATGAGCCAGATGAGGGAGGCAGCCGTGGGAGAAATAAAACAGGAGAGTGAAGAATGGAGTCAGAGAAGGGCTCACAGACACAGGAGGAGAACGGGCCCAGGCCCTCCGTGGAGGTCCACAGACCCCCAGACTTGCAATCTTCCCAAAGCACCCTATCCATCCCCTTGGAGCATGCCGCACAGCTATCCATATAGAAGTCTGTAACTTTCATGTATGCCTGTAACACCTGTCTCCGCTGCTTGCCAGGAAGTTCCAAGAGGCGGTCTGGGTCTGTTTTATTCCCACTGTGCGCTGGCACAGGGCCAGAGAGCTGCCACTCCATGAATCATTGCTACGCCCAGTTTTCAAAAATTCCTTCAGATGGCGCCACTGGGCTCTGAAAATGTGAGTTTACAGGAAACACCAGCCATTGTTCTGTGCAGACAAGCAAAACGCTGCAGCTATTTCCCTCCTTGTCACAGCGTGGAAGGAGCTCCAGCTTGCAGTACCCTCTCTTACTACGAAGCTGCTTCAGACTGGGCTGGGACCAGACAATCACAGCACGGACCAGGTGGCGGGCGGGTGGATGGGCAGGGCGAGGGCTCGGGCCTGGCGGCCCCATCCAGGTCTCTGGGGAACCAGTGGTGAAGCAGAGAGTTCTCCAGTAACTTGTCACTTCTGATGGCTCCTAAGACGACTCGGCAAATCCTAGTGACACATCCTGGACCAAAACCCCCAATTAGTCCCCAGAGCTATTCCTAAAGGATATGTGCTCACACACTTGAGAAAGCACAGCCTGCCTCCTCTGCCCGTCAAAGTATCTCCCTCCCTCCCTCCCTCCCATGAAGACTGGAAGATGAAACAGTGACTGACACAACCAGGCTAAGGCACATTCCTTAATGGAGGGGCAGCTGTGTGAAAGCCCCTCCAAATGGCCGTAGGCCTGGGAAGGCCCGGAAGGACACCTTCAAGTCCACTTGCCCCCAGGAGGCCAAGACTCGTTGCCCTGCTGGGACCTGCTGTGCTGGGACCTGCTGGGAGCACTGGGTGTCCAGTTACAAATAAGCAGCCTCGGGCCCATCACTCCTCAAAGGGTTCATTAAGGCTTGTGAAAAGTGTGGAGGTGGAGGCTCCCAGAGAGTGACAGGAATTAGGAGTCTGATCCTCAGAGGCAAGGAGGCAACGCCCCCATTCTGTTTCTGTGTCTTCCCCTCATCCCTAGGAGGGTGAATGTGCTAGAGGGAAGGGACTCCAGGAGAGACACAGGATGTAAATCAGCTCAGGCAACAAAATCCCTTGGGCCTGGCCTGCAGACACAGCAAGGGCCCAGGCTGACCCAGCCTCATCCAGCTCTTGGGAGTGGAGGCCGCCCGAGCCGGCTCTTCCCGGAGGAATCCCCAGCCACTCTTTGCTTGGGGATTTCTCCCTCTGCTTCTCCACTGCAGTCAAGCAGCTGGGAAGCCCCTCTGCTTCCGGGAAGGAAGGATCCAGACACAGGTAATGAATACAGGGGTCCGGGGCTGGGGTTTCCAAAGCCCTGAGTCTTCAAGGAAGGGAGAGACAACTGAGGGAAGAATCACAAAGTTGGAAAGAAATGGCGTTGGAGGAGCATAGGGCTCTCCCGTACCCAGAAACGCCTCCCTGCAACAGGGGTGGGACAGGAAAGGAGGCCTGCTGCTGAGAAGTGAAGGTCAAGGCAGCCTGGCCCTGCCGGTGGAGGAAAAGTACTCCATGCCCACAGACACAGGGCCGGCAACTGGAAGGCCACATCCTCGTCCCAGCCCAGACACCCCCATCCAAGTCCATGGAGGCTGGAGAAGGAAGAAGGAAGGGCTGCCCACCACACCATCGCAGTACAATATGGTTCAAAAGTGTGGATTCCTTGTACTCCAAGTGAGTCACAAATAACTGGGTGAGGGGCACCTGGGTGGCTCAGTCAAGGGAGCGTCCGACTTGATTTAGGATCAGGTCATGGTCCCAGGGTTTGTGGGATGGAGCCCCCGAGTTAGGCTCTATGCTGACAGCACAGAGCCTGCTTAGGATTCTCTCTCCCTCTCTCTCTCCCCCTCCCCTGCTCACGCCGTCACTGTCTCTGTCTCTCTCTCTCTCAAAATAAATAAGTAAACTTAAAAAAGAAAAAGAAAGAACTAGTTCAAGCAGAACCTGCTGTGTCTGGACAGGGACCAGCATCAGCTGTGCCCACTGACCAAAGAGGCCCGTGGTTCCTGTGGTGCTGACCCCAGACACACCAGGGCCAGTGGCCCACGGGCCCCAGCAGTGTGCTGGTAAGCAGAAGGCAGAAAAAGCAACTCAGATCCAAATAAAAGTTTATCAAGACACTTTCAGATGTCTGAGTGTAGATTCGGATGCTCCCTGAGTAGACAACACTTCCCCCTTTGCCACACCCACCCAAAATCTGTGTGAACTCACAGGTCAAGCAGGGGGAAGGCAGGGGTGAGGGGGGCAGGAGGGGCGGCCATGGGGCACATAGGCTTTGTATCCACACTGCCCCATGAGTAGAAACACAATTCACCACCGCCCCCCACCCCAGGCAGAGGCTGGCACCTGACCCCAACTTAACCAACCAGAGTACCCAGCACCCCAGAAACCACCATGGCCCCAACGAGGCCAATCACGTTCCTGCCTTGAGATGCACATACACTCGGACACCAAGAAAGAGAAGTCATTTCTTCCTACTGGGGTGGCTGACCAGGGGAATGTGAATGTGAGCCAGCAGCAGCGGACCCCTCCTTGCCTCACAGACAGGGAGTGTCTGGGAAGGAAGTGAAACCAGAGAGGAGGATGAAAGGAGAGGGGAGGAGACAGCAAGAAGGAAGTGAGGGGAGGTAGCGGAGGGGAGAAGGAGGGAGCAGGTGAAAGGTATACCCCTAGCGCCCTTCTTCCTGCAGCTCCTCCTTACAGCTGGGGAACTGTTCCAGAAGCCGCCTGAGCTCAGCAGGCAAATAAACCCCACTGTTGAAGAAGCTGGTCTGCACGGAGTTTCTGGACAGCCTTTACATTCCCAGAGTCTGATGGACACAGAAATGACAGGATTTCTTTGCCCCACCCATCCCCTTGGGGCTGTTTGGTTTCTGTGGTTAGAGGAGCTGGGCCAGAAACTGACCATTCTGTTTTTCTTGAGATTGAGTGAGGTTCTGACATAGGTGATGGCCTCGAGCTGGTTAAATTGATCAAGGGCAAATCTACAAGACACTGGACGTGAGGGCTGGCCAGGGGCCCAAGCGATGCGAGTACCTCAGGACTGGCGGAATAGGGTGCTCCCCGCTCTGCCCAGGCTCCAGCTCTGAAGAATGCAGATTTGGGACCCTGGACACCTCTGGGATGGGGACCCGGTGAGGCACCTCTCAATGGCTGTGCGGGCAGCAAGTAGTGGGGGAGGCTGAGGAGGGCAACACAGAAACGGGGACAAGGCAATCAGCTGGTCAACTAGATGTATCATCCTCGTTGGGGGTGGGGGTCAGTACTCAGACATTCTAGAAATAACCAGGAGACACTTTGAGGATGATCAGGTGCTGGCTGGTGAGGTTCCTGCTGCAAATAGGAAATATACAGCCCTATGTTGTAGGTACAGGCTGGGGAAGCGGACTATCTGAGTTACATAGAGACAACTCAATATTGGATGTGGGGGCATTCTTCTGCCTTCCATGAGCACAGATGATGCAGAGTGCCATGAATCCCGGCAGCTAGGCCACAGACTCAGAGGGTTTTCAGTCTGCTGGTGCCATGGGGATCAGACCTGAGCCGGGTCAGTTTCAGAAAGAGAGAGGAGGTAACTCTTTGGATCATTTCGGTGACAGAACAGAACAGAGCCCCAGGGTTTCGTGCTCAGCTCCAATCAATCACAGGAGAGACAATCCAGCAAAACACAGCCTCCGGTGTTTTCCCAACCTGCACAACTAAATCAGAAGCCCCCACAGCCTGGTGAGCCCTGCGGAAGGTGAACATTCTGAGAGCCGAGCTGTGTTTTTAGACACATCTTTACATGCAAATGCTCACAGCATCGTCACTGTCTGTCACCAACAGCGTGAACAGAATGCGGATTCTGTGCTCCGGCAAAGGCCATGGGGGCTGGGGCTAGAGCTGCTGCTCATGACGGTTCCCCTCCAAAGATACATTCAGACGCGCTTGCTGAGTCCTGGGACTTCTGAACCTCTGTGTCCCCAAGGAGCAGCTCAGGGTGACTGATTTCCATTGGACCGAGGCTGCACCGAGAGGACAGTGTGTATGGATCAGTATTCTAGTCACTCTGGACAGATATTTCAATTCTTCTCCCGAAGGGGAGAAATACCATTTTCCTGATTCTTAAAGACCTCCCAGTGGGTCCTCCCCCTGCAGACACATGACGGGAAAGATTCAGCCCAAGGCGAAACATAAGGGACTGCTTCTGGGAAACGGAGTCGACGTCTGAGACAAGAGCACAGGTGTGTGAGAGCAAACCACGGGAACGGTCGCTCCACACACACGCCCCAGGTGTGTGTCACCCACAGGGTGACAGGGCAGAGCCCTGCAGGCCACCACAGGGAGGCGCACTGACTTCAGGTAATCCTAGAGCAGACAAGGAGGGGGGCATGTCTGCGGCTCCATGAAGATGAAGCCCCCGGGGGCCCTGTGCAGGGACTCCACGGGGCTCTCTGGAGGGCACCCCCAGAAAGAGGCGGCTGAAACTGATGTCAAAGAGGCAGCAGAGAGGAAAGAAGAGAGCAACTACCTACCTGCCAGGCCTCGGAGTCTCCTCCAACACCCAAGGGCAGAAACCACCATCAGCATGGAGCAGAGGAGCCTGGGTCCAGAGAAGCTCCCCAAGTCACACCACCGGCCTCCCGGCCCAGGAAACGGCAGGGCCAGCCGCATGGGGCGCCGGCGCAAAGAGAGCAAGGGGGCACAAGGGCCTGGCCTGGCTGCTTCTCCTGGTCTACGAAGTGTTTGGGTAACTTTCCAAGAAAGCAAGGAAAATGAGGGTTCCGTGAATTAAAACCTCAGTGGCTCCCACGAAACGGGCCTCCTGGTCCTCGGGCCCTTGCTTATTCCCCACCCACATCCACACTGGCTCGGTCATGTGACCAGCGTGAGCCAACGGGACACTAGCCAGCATAGTGCTAGCAGAGGCTTGATTAGCACGTGCTCACTGGGGCTCATCTCGAGGAAGACAAGCTGTGTCCCGAAAGGGCTGGGCTACCGTGTGTTGAGAGGCCACGTGGAGAGAAACCTTGGCTCACTAGAGTGCTTTGCAGTCTAGCTACGCTCCCAGCCGATGCAGCCGCAAGAGAGACTCAGCTGGGCAGAGAAGAGCTGCCCAGCTGAAGCCTGTCAACCAAGGAATCATGGCAAGTAAAGTTTGGAGGTACTATATTACCCAAGCAGGAGATAAACAAAGGGACTGAAGGGGAGCCCAGGAACTTTGCACATCATGCCCAGCTCAGCCACAGGAGAGGAACCTCACCCGCTCACCCCAAGAAGGTGACTTAACTCCAAGGACCTCAATTAACAGCGCTTAGGAATGCAAGTCAGCTGGTGTTCATAATACGGGCACAATCGGGGTTCCCAATGACTTAGATCGACAGAAAGAAACCCTGTCTCTGTCCACCAGTAGATACCCCCAAAACAGCGCTGGCCTTCTTCTGGAAGGATGACCCCAGTCAGGGCAGCCCTCCCCTTCGCTCATGCGTGGCAGCGTGTGGGGTGCCCAAAGGATGCTGTGGACTCTGGGGGCGCTGGGCAGGCTGCAGGCTCCCTGGAAGGAAAGGAGGCGAGTCCAGCCAGTTAAGTGGATTGGTGAGATTTTAATAGAAGCGGTGGACAACACAGAGGTGATGTCTCAGGGTAGTCAGTGAATCACTGCCAGCGGACAATGATAACACGCCCTTAGGTTTCCAACCTTACAGGTGTCAGAGCAGTTTCACATCCTTTACCTCTTCTAATTAAAACAACAACCCAGCAAAGTGGGCAGAGGAGAACTCATTATCGTCTTTGCAAAGAAAGAATTGAAGTAGGTCAGGGATCCCACTGAGTAGAACCACCAGGAACTGGAAGTTCAGCCCCTGAGCCCCGTGAACTGGCCTGGGTGCAAGGGGGGTGCCCATGAACACAGGTGAATGGGAAGACTGCCCTTGGGCTGGACCCCAAGTGTCCAAGTGTGGATCTCCAAGTATGGCAGCCTGGGGGAGGAAGGATGCTCCTTGCAGGGCATTTCTCCATGTGTTCTAGAACTCCCTGCCTCAGGAGGACAGCTGTCCTCCTACCTGGGACACTCATTAATGATGTACATCTACAGACTGGAGTGGGGCCTAGCAACCTGTATTTCAAGATGCTCCCAGGTGACTCCAAGGGTCCATCGTGTTTGAATACTAACGCCGCAGAGGGCCCTTTGCCGCATGGCATGGGTATCAGGTTACTTGACTGGTAAGAATGGAAATGGGGCCGGGGACTCATGGTCCAGTGCTCTCACTAACTCTCCAGTCTTCACCAAGGAGGTGGGACTGATCCAATATTGGAAGGCTCTCTGAGATTTGGGCACGAAGGAAAGATGTAGGGTAAAACGTGGGAGGCACCAAGAAAAAAAAAAGGTTGGGGTGAATAACTCAATCCCAGTCTACCCTATGCTTCATATCCATTAATAAACATCATTATGAGGCAAACAGGCATAGCAAAGGGACAGGAAACACTAACAAGTGTTAGGCATAGTAATGTTCTCCAGGGTCTTGTCTCGTTTCCCGGAGGTGAGGAGATGTCATTCTTGCACTGGGGCATGGGCGGGGACTCTGCCCACTCTGTCCTGGGGTCTCCAGATTCACCTGATGTCAGACAGCAGAGCTCAGGTGGACCACCTGCCCGAGTGGGACAGCAGGTTTCCCGGGTGCCCTGGCATCAGACCTCCTCCGAGGGGCCGCTCATCCCCCATGTGGGCGGCTCCTGCCCATGGAGACAGGTGCAGGAGCGAGGCACCCACGATGCACAGTGAGTGCGCATGGGGTGGGAGTAGGGGTGTCCTCTTCTCTTGACCTCACAACTAAGGTCATCATATTTGAGACCCATCTCTTATTTCTTATTTTCACCCTTTCCTTCTCTTGGTGATGGAACCAGAGCCACTTCCGGTCTTTATCCGGAGGAAATGTGCTGTTTAAGTGTGCTCATAATTGGAGCTGGTAATCTGCTCCTTAATTCTCAGCGTGTTTCCCCCGCTTGGCTCACCGAGCCCCTTCCTGCCTCCTGTTCTATTTTCATCCTGGCCTTCCCAGGTGGGGACTCCTTAAAGGGGCCCAGCTGGCGTTCTATCTTTTTCCTTTCTTTCTAAATGGCCCTCACAGAGCCCAAGTGTGGGCCTTTTCCTCCTCATGGTTCAGATCAAGGCTCTGATCAAGGGCTCTGAGGGGCCAGAGAAGCACCTTCCAAGAAAGGACACTATTTTGGGAGTTTGGACAGTGGAAAGGCCCCGCCTACTCACCCTCTGGCTTAGCAGAGCCCAGCTAGGACCCTCCCGCCTGTGGGGGAGGACAGACGTTCTCTCTGAAGCCAAAAATGGTGAGTGTCTCTTCCACCCTGGCTGTCCTCTCAAGTGGGTGCAGAGAGGGTGGAAAAGTGTCCTTGGTGACATCATTGGCGGTGCCATTGTGAATCAGAGCTCTTGGCTCTAGGACTCCCAACTGGGCCCACTCCCTTCCTCTCTCCAGGGCCCAGCCCCACCTCCAGCCTGGGCAGGGCCGGGGAGCCAGGGTGCTCCCGAGGGGCTGAGGGAAGCACGTGAGGAGCAAGGACCTCAGAGAGGGGAGAGAAATAAAAAAGCAAATGACTTTTGCTGTTTCATTTTATACCGTTCTTTTTTAAAAATTATTATTCTCATTACAAAAGTAAACCGGAGCCGCTGGAGAAATTTTTCCAAAACCTCAGCACTCAGAAGCAAATGAAAATTGTCTTTAATCCCAGGGCACAAAGATAGTTACTGGGGGTGCCTGTGGTTGGTTCCGCGTATTTATATCAGCCTTCACCCACAAGCTCGAGTGGACAAGGACTGTAACCTTACTTTTCCATTAGCCAGTCTCTGGGAGGAGCCCACCCCACTCTTCCTCTGAGGTGGTAGAGATCTCAGCTCCGGATGCCCACACCCACTCACCTGACACCGTGCTAAATTCTGCGGGCTGCTGGTAAGTGGGCGATCGTCCCATACACAGCCTTCCCCGCGCTGGCATCCGCCAAGCACCTGCTGTCCTATCAGCTTCCTAAAGGTCAGTCCTGGAAGGTGCTGTTGCGTCGACCTTCACCCCCATCCAGAAGACATCCTCCGACGCCTCCACACGGCTTGCGCGTCCTCCCTGGAACACTGGCTCAGAAGCTCTTCTTCTGTCTTCAAACCATGTGGGAGCCGGAGGAAACTAGCTGTGGCCCCTTGGCACTTCCCGGTAGACAGAGGTGGGTTTGCAGAAACTATTCTACCTTCTTGCACCCGGTGTGGCAGGGGGAGCCAAGCCATCCATACTCTGAAAGCTGCCTCCCTGGGGCTCTATCCAAGAAAGGTATTTATTATCTCCTTCTGTACCCTGATCCTCAAAACCATCCCTTGTTCCTGCCACCCCCCTCAAGGCAGAGAGGTCTCCTTGTCTCCCAACCAACTTCCCACTTCACCCTGCGCCAAGAGCAGGAAGGTCTCCTGTGACGTCGAGGATGTGAACGTTTGCCTTTACACAGCGCTACTGTGTAAGGTGGAGTGGTATATGCACTGCACAAACACGTGCCCCTGAGTGGTGAGGATACAGCAGGAGGCTCCCACCTGCCCTGCCCTGACAAGAAGAAAAGTGCCTTTTTATAATTCACCCAAAGCTACCATACGTGGCCGGCACAGCCCTGCCCTTAGTCATGATGTCTTGTTCCAAACCTTACACCCAGGTCTAGACTCGTGAAACTCAAAAGCCAGCCATTTGACTCCTTTGTGAGTTGAGTCCTGCACTGTTTTCCCTTCCCTGAGGCTTCTCATGTCAGGCTGAGTGTTGTCTCCGTCTGCAGGCAAGAATCATAGGTGTCAGGAGATGCCTGACGATATCACACACACCCACACACATGCACACGCACACTCCCAGCTCCAATGTCGGATTTGAATCTTTGGGTTTGAGGCCAGAACTTCCATTTAAAAATCTCCCCCAGGTAGGGATGCCTGGGTGGCTCCGACTCCTGATTTCAGCTCAGGCCATGATCTCATGGTTTGTGAGTTTGAGTTCCGCATCGGGTTCTGCACTGATGTGGTGTGGAGCCTGCTTGGGATTCTCTCTCTCTCTCTCTCTCTCTCTCTCTCTCTCTCTCTCTCTCTCCCCCTGTCTCTCTGCCCATGCTCACTCTCTCTCTCCCTCTCAAAATAAATAAACTTAAAAAAAAAAAAAACTCCCCCGGTGGGTCTGCAGGGGGTCGAGGAGAAGCCGCGCCATGAGGAGAACCTGAGACCCAGTCCCTGGAGCACACAGCCCCACAACCCTCAGCTCCCCTTGGAGGGGGTGCTGTGCAAGGGCGGTGTAGGCCATTACGTTTCTTGCCTCGGCGGGTGAATTCGGTGGGGCTGGATGGTGAATGGTCCTATCTCAGAATGCCCTTGACCTCCCCCCCACCCGCCACGAGCATCTCGTTGTTTTCTCTATTTGGCTCCAGTTGAGATGCTGAGAAAATCCACATCACGCCATCTCTGGGGGAGACGCACCCTAAAGGCTTTCGTAAAGAAGAGCCACATGACTGGAGTCATTCAGCCCACTTCCCTCATCCAGCAGAGCGAGCCCATGGCAGCCTCCTCAGGGGGTGGTGGCAGGAGCCCCTTTCCGAGCCACAAGGGGCTGCGGGGACCACACGTGCCTCGCCTCCCCAGAGGACGGAGGAAGCCTGTGGGGATGGAGACATCCCAAATTCTGACCTGAAAACCCAACCCAGTAGGAGAGCAGGTCAGATTTCTATTGCCTCAGCATAAAATGGCAATGCTAATGTGGTTTCCAATTTCGGTTTTAAAATGCCACTTAAAGGACAGCGTCAGTTCCCTCACTTAAGACTTTTTTAAAATAATCACATTTCCTCATGAATCAGGCCGTGGGCATATCTGTCCTTCCTTCCCTGTCAAGAACTGGCAGAGCAAAAAGGATATTTTCTCAGATCTTTTCATAAGCAGTTGCTGCTTGTTTGGTCTGTAGGTCTTTCTCACTCCTACCCGGCACCCTCTGTCCCTCCTGCCCACGGCCTTGGCCCTGGCCCAGGAAGGCCCCCGCCTCTCCCCTGTGGGGGCACATGGTACCCCCAGTGACAGAGGTGCAAGAAAGACCAGGACGGAAGTGGCCAGGGGCAGGTTTGGAGCAGGGGTAATTGGACTGTAGGGAGGAGTTTATCCAGAATTAAAATTATAGGGACCCCTCACGGTTTTATGGGAAAGAAACCAAGTTGTTTAAAAACAAAAACAAAACGAGATCCTTGAGGAAAAGAAAGAAAACATAATTTCAAACCCTGAAAGGAATATGATCCCAAATATTGTCAATTTGGATTCTCCCCCCTCTTTCTAGGCAGGAATGGAACTCCTTCCCTATAATTTTAAGTATAGGTGGGGGGAGGGACATGAAACTTGAATGTTGTCAAAAGGACATCTCTCCTTTGCCACCTTCCCATTAACTTAAGATGTGACTTCAGAATTTGTGCCCATGAAGACAGGGTGGGCAGAAGGCCCAGGCCAACGGCCAGGGACCCATCGAGAGTCTTCTCTGGAGGATCGGGTTTGCAGGCTTGGCCTGGTCTTTGCGGAAGGAGGTGAGCAGGGAAGGGGTCAGGCCTCTGACGGCCCACGGCCCACGCAGGACTCAGCTCGGGAGTGGGATCCAGAGGCAGAACTCAAGCCCGCACCTGCTGCAGCACCCCCAACTGGCCCAGCTCCCCAGAGCCCGCCCAGGGTGCTCACTCTGTAGGCAGCTGAGAGAAGGATGTAGTGATGACAGGAGCAGGTGACACCCCTTCCTGGGGCAGGTAGGGCCCCAGCCCCAGGGCTTCTTGAAGCTGCACAGCTGCAGGCCTCAGCCATGCGTGAGGCCACAGGTGCTCCGGAACACTCCACATACCTCCCAGGTATCCGCTCAGCTGTACCTGAACCATCAGAAGGTTGAGTCCAATGGCCCTTACCAGTCCTTCCTTTGGGGCACCCCCCGTCCCTCCTGTTTCCCACACCCCAGACATCAGGCATCCCTGACCAGTTGGAAGGAGAACAGTCCCTCAGCTTGTCTCTTCTTGGGAACGCTCAGCCTCACAGACCTGGGTCTGCAAGAATGGAAACACCTCTTCCCACCACCTCAAACATGCTGCGGGCAGCATCTCACTTATCAAGGCCTCAAATGCGCTGCATCTACCCGCCAGGCCTTATTTGAGCTCTAAAGGGCTCCGTGTAGAAATAATAAAGGAGGCTGAAAACAGGAATGTTCTAGAACAACCACCCAGACTGAAGGGAAGGCCATAACTTGAGTCCATGAGCTGACTGATGTCAGATGTGTCAACTTTCTACCACCAGTGTCCTGTCCAATTCCTAGCAAGGGGTGGGAGAAGAGGAGAATTCTAAATGGTTACTGTTTGCCTCCAAGATGACTCTTATTTCCTTCTTTACCCTGGTCTGTATTTTCCACATAACGACCAAACGCTACTTTTATAAGCAGGATTAAAATAAGAGGGAATGAATTTTACTTTACAAAGGTCATTGGGAGCCACTGTAAGTCGTTGACTCTGGCAGTGACCTGAAGATAATCTGGGCTCGTGCTGGCAGGGAAGGGCACCCAGGACGGATGGAGGTGGGTCTCCTTTGAGGTCAACGAAGCTCGAGCTTGCGGGCCCTGGCTCATGTTCACCTGGTCAGGCATTTTTGTAAAATTTGCAAAGGTAAGGCATTTTATGAGGTAAGACTACTGTCTTCCTCTACAATTCCCCTCTACCACCCTGGTCATTCCCAGGAACACGCCCACCACCCGCTCTCTGGGCTCACTCGTGCCAGGATGGGAAGGTACAGGATCAGGGGTGGGGGTGAAGTGTTCCTAAACAGCTGGTAGCAGGAAACATAGCTAAGGAAGGGAACTGAGGAAACGTAGGGCGCCAGAAGCCAGTCCGGATTGTTCTTCCACAATTGCTTTGGATCTTTGTCAGCTTTTCAAAATTTCTAATTTAGGGACACCTGGGTGGTTGGTTAAGCGTCCAGCTTCATTCAGCTCAGGTCATGATCTCGCGGTCCGTGAGTTCGAGGGCCACATTGGGCTCTGTGCTGACAGCTCAGAGCCTGGAGCCTGCCTCGGACTCTGCGTCTCCCTCTCTCTCTCTCTGCCCCTCCCCCACTCATGCTCAGTCTCTCTCTGTCTCTCAAAAATAGACATTTAAAAAAATAAAATTTGTAATTTATTTTGATTGTTTCTCTTTCTAAGTAAATACTCACTTTAAAACCTCATTTTGTGCTGTCATTCTCAAAGACAGCCCCTAAGATGCACAAGGGCCCCACAAAACCTTGCTCTACCCCTGAGGACAGGCTGCAGAAGGACAGGGAAGGGCAGGAGGCTGCTGTGATGGCGGTGTCTGGTGGTGGGGGGGCGGCTTGTACACCCACCATGCAGAAGCAGTCCCTATGGAAACGCCAAAAGCAAGAAAAGAGAGAAGGTCCAGCCGTGACACGCAGCCTGGGGCACTCATGGACCTTACATTGCTGGCCACGAAAACAAGGCACTGACTGTGGGGGGGAGGGTATCTGGACTCTGACCTCGGCCCAGACTCAGGGACCAAAACCCAAGGACGTGACTCTCAGCCTCGGAAGACTCTGAATCTGAGGCGCACAGTCTAAACCGGCTGTAAACGGCCGGAGACTGCCTGGGTCTCACCCACCCAGGAGAGGGGAAGGGTTAGCCAGGGCCAGGGCTAGGAGAGGGGGCTTCTGAGGAGAGGTGACTCTTGCTGGGACTTCAACCCCTGGCACCTGCCTCTGCCTCCAGGCCTCCACAGCCCTCTGCAGCGGGCCAGCAGCCCAGCCCAGGCAGGGGAAAAATGACTCTACTCCTGACCACCCACGGAGCCCCAGCCCTGCCCCATCTGCATACATCTTGCCTGACAGGCGACCACTGGCCTGGCTGAGGCAGTTTTAGTCTCAGCCTCTGGCTGCCAGGTCCCTCCCTCCTCTCCATTCTGAGATACCCCAGGAGGTTCTCCTGTACCTTATTTTTTTTATGTATTCTCAGAGAGAGAGAAAGAGCAGGGGAGGGGCAGACAAGGAGACAGCAAATCCCAGGCATGCTCCACACCATCAGCACAGAGCCCAACACGGGGCTCAAACCCACAAACCACGAGATCACGACCTAAAGCAAGATGAAGAGTCGGACGCTCAAGTGACTGAGCCACCAGGCACCCCTGACTCCTGTATCTTTAATCCACTGGCACTTCCACCAGTTAATCTCTGCCAGGTACTTCCTGGTGAACTGGAACTGACACAGGGCCCAAGTAGATTTTTCTTCTTGCCACAATCAGAGTAATTAAAGGCGATGAAGAGCCAGTAACTCTTGCATCGTGTGATTCACGCTATTCCAACGTGCTATCTAAAATGATACTGCATCTCATCTGATGTACTCATACTCAATCTTAGGAAACACAATTCTAGAAAAGAACAAGCTCTTCCCGAATGAATTCTTGTGCCCTGGCCTCACCACCGAGTTCCAGATCTTTCCATGAAGTAGTTCTCCCTCACTGCCACAGAAGAGGTGGGTTGGGGGGCCTCTTAATGGACCGAACAGACCTTCTCCTTTGAGAAGGGGTCTCCTTGCTGCCTGTCTCTACTTCTGGGCCTGAGGCACCCGCTCTGGTGCCCAATCTCTTCCCAGCATAAACTCACAAACCGGGCACTATCTCCCCCTGGAAATACAGGGGCAAGACCAGAGGACCCAGCCAGACTCCCAGGTGCCCCTGAGCCTGGCTATGGATTCCAAACACCAGCCCTGTTCCAAGCCCTGAGGCCCCTTTTGCTACATGCTGGCTCTATCACAGCTTTGGCCTACTTCCCATTCTTGGCCACGATGGTGGCCTGTTCCTCAGCATGCAGCGACCCCACTGTGACTCCATGCCACCTGCACCGGCCGGGTCCAGGCAGCAGGAGGAATGTAGCTTCACCATCATGCAAGCCTCTGTCCTTCCCAGAAAAGCCTAGGTGATCCAGCCCAGGGGGCGGCAACCAGTCACCGTCAGTCTCAGCAGCCCTGGAAGCTTAGTGTCCCTGTGGTCTTCTCAGCCAAAGGGACCCAGATGAGCAGATGAGGTCACAGGTTATTGGATATCAAGGCACGAACCAGTGAGACTTTGTCCAACATGTGGTCCACCAAGAGTCAGAGGCACCCACCACCTGCAGATCTAGACTGGCACCGTCTTCTGGGTGTCCCTGGCCACAACCCCAGCCAGCCCTATGGATCTTTGTCACTGACTCTCTCCATCCCGCCATCCCACAAAAGAACCTGCAGGCCCCCGGCATCAGAGGACAGCGGTTGAGACCCCCTTTCTGGGAGAAGGGCGTCTGGGAGCGTTCTCTTTGCAGCCGGCCTCTCGCGCACACCCCGTCCTTTCCCCGAAGTATTCCTCCCCACAGACCAGACAGCAACCCCATGCGGGGCCAGGCCTGACCGTGCCCCAAGCCACTTTCCACTTGGAAAAGTGCTTCCTTTCAAGAGCTGCGCTTAGCCTACTTGCTATTTAGTTCTCAAAAAACGGTCCTTCTAAAATGCAACCTTAATCCGCTAGGCACTGTGGTTGCCAAAGCCATCTGTAAACAAACAGACAAACAAATGGAAAGCACTGCCCAGGGGGCGATGGTTAAAATGAAAAGGTCTGCAAGCAAGGGTATCATCAGCATTCGCGGAGGAACACTCCACAGCCATCACAGCACACAACACACACCAAAAACCATCCCAGCAGCAACAAACCCCAGACAGCAACATTTCACCCCTGACCTTCACCCCCGCCTCTCGGTGCCGCTGAGTGGTTTAATAATAATTCCCTTCACATGCAGAAGAAACAGAAATAGCTTCCCCAAGCGCCACAGGCCGCTCAGCACAGTTGATGAAATCCTGGGGCTCTAATGCTCCCAGGCTCCCAAGTTTCCATTAAGCAGCTGCCAAATGGCTCTATCGTGGCCGGAAAGGCACTCTTGCCTCGCCTGCCTTGGTCCCTCCACAGACAGGCCAGAGGGGCGGACACGTGTGTCACTCAGCGACCACGTAATGGGAAAAGGTCGCTCTGGGGTCCCGGCCCTGCCACCTCTGCCTGTCAAAGCCAACTCGGATCCCCTTTATGATCTTTTCCGAGACTTAAATGTATGGGTACACAAAGCTCCCTTAATGGAAGGTCGCTCTGGCTTGTGTAACAAGCTGTGTAAACTTCATCTCTGCATTTACTCAGCACTAGCCTTGTTTAATTTCCTGTCCGGGGACGTTCGGGGAACGTGACTGCCCTCCCAGGGCTCTGAGCATCTTTTGGAAAAGAAGCAGTGCCCTTCCCACTTCGAGACCAAAAGACCCCCAAAAAAGGGCAAGATGCCTTCTCCAACTTTACCAAAAGGCAAGGCAGTTTGACCACATGCTTTTTTGCTGAGTTTCTCATTAGAAGTAGCCTAAGACGGAGTAGACGGGGCGCCTGGGTGGCTTAGTCACTTGGGTGTCTGACTTCGGCTCAGGTCATGATCTCATGGTTTGTGAATTCGAGCCCCACATCGGGCTCTGTGCTGACAGCTCAGAGTCCGGAGCCTGCTTCGGATTCTGTGCCTCCCTCTCTCTCTGCCCTCCCCCTGCTCACACTCTGTCTCTGTCTCCGTCTCCCTCAAAAATAAATAAATGTTTAAAAAAAAAATTTTTTTTTTTATTTTTTTTTTCAACTTTTTTTAAAAAATTTATTTTTAGGACAGAGAGAGACAGAGCATGAATGGGGAAGGGGCACAGAGAGAGGGAGACACAGAATCGGAAACAGGCTCCAGGCCATCAGCCCAGAGCCCGACGCGGGGCTCAAACTCACGGACCACGAGATGGCGACCTGGCTGAAGTTGGACGCTTAACCGACTGCGCCACCCAGGCGCCCCTAAAAAAATTTTTTTAAAGAGGGGACAAGTACAGGCTACAGAATGTCGGCTCCCTTGCATCCTGACCCAGCTGTGTGGCCTTGGCACATGGTGTCACTTCTAGAAGTGGCAGCTTCCTCCTTAGGGAAACGGCGGGATGCAACAGTACCTGTCTTCCAGGTCCCTGTGAGGAGAAAGATCACACCAAAGCCCAAGCCGGAGCTCAGCCTGTGGGGAGATGTCCGTGAATGGCAGCTACCGGCACCGCTCTGCCCTCGGAGGTGGTCACGGTAGGGGCGAAGTACGTGGTGAAGTGAAGTCTGGCTGCCCAGGTTCAAGCCTCAGCCCCACCACTCACAGCCTGCAAGCCCTTGCAAAATGCAATATGATGCTGAAAAGCAGCAGCTGTGGGGAAGGAATGAGAGTGTTGGGGACCCCAGGTTCAGGGATTTCCCCTCCCCCCATCGAGAGCAGCGGTACCGCAGAGAGGCTCCATCCACACCAAACCCTTGGCGGACGCCCCTACTCCATGCTGGCTTCCTGGATGCTCACAGCGTGTTGCCAGAGCAGGACCAGAAATCACCTACCATAAACCCTCATCTTACAGCCCAAAGGGCTGGAGCCTGCCCTAGACTCTACTTAGGACCTATCCACTGAGCCGCCCAAACTTCCTGCCCTCGCCTCGTGTCTGACCTGATCTCACGCGTGGGGCAGAGAGGAAGTAGAGACAGCAGGGCCTTGCTACCCCCCGTACAGAGGCAAAGACAAAATTCCGGGCAAAATCCCAAACCCAACTACTCTAGCCCTGCAATTCAAGCCTCACCGAGACCCAGGGAAATAAGACAGCAGTGGCTTCACCTGGATAAAATCTCTTCCATTCAACCCACACGCTCTCCCTCCCCCTGGCTGACAGCGTCAGTGAGGAAGCCTGTTCTGAGTTCACATAATGTCCCCTGGGACCCTGCTGCCTGAGAAAAATGCTGTCCAAAATAGGTCAGGCCTTCCAAGAGAGGGGAAACCTCCCCTCACCGGAGTCGCCCACTTGCACGGCTACTGCCTCACTTTCTTGTGGTGGCCGTCCTGTGCTAACGTGGGTAAACCCCGCTCCCCTCAGAGCCAGCTTTCCCATCTGGAGAATGAGGGGTTGACCCAAGAAGCATCAGTCGGGCATCAGGGCTCAGCGTCTACACCTTAGGGGGACACTGGGCAGCTCCTCAGAACACTGGGCAGATGAGGCAGTGCTGCATCCTTCCAGGTCCTGCTGTCCCCTCCATCCCACACACATCCACCTCCTGGCCCTGGGGGGGCCCCCAGGCGACTAAGAGGGAAGCACTCCGAGCCGGAGGCCTCGCTCAGCAAGCAGTTAAACACTGTGTAGAGTCGGGACTTGGAACCACAGTTTCGATGTCAGACAAAGAGGTTGCGGAGGTGTTTCTCCGGGGCTGAGACAGGATTTATGGGAATGAGCTCTGGCCAAGATTGGCCTTGCACACCCTGGTTTCTCGTATTGTGGCTGCGGCCAGGTGTGAGGGGGGGTGAGGGCGAGGGGGACTAACTCACTCATCTTTCCCCCTGTTCACTCAGCCAGTGCTCACCAAACTCCCCCATGCACTGCACCCCTTGATGGGATGAGAGACATAGCTATGAACTTGGCTGAGCCTGTGGGAACCTCGGGAGAGTGACCAGGCAACAGAGCTGAGACTACGGCGAGGGGTGAGGTCTCTAGGGTGCAGAACTTCACAGCTTCATGCCCCAGGCCTCTCACCCGCCTCCCGGTAATTCTGGTCCTGTTGGACGATGACAGTCCAGGCTGACCAGTGCTTCTAGAGAAGTGCAGGGGCTACCGTAGCCAGGGCAACACCTCCCATTCTAGTCTGGGGGGGGGGGGGCGGGGGCTTGAACAGTTTCTCAAAGGAAGAGAGGAATTTGGACCAGGAGAACCCCTCAGTCCCCCTGACTGCTCACTTCTGTTCTGGCCACCAAGGCTTTGCCTGGAATGGCAAGGGCAGGTGGGCCATCGCCACTATCACAGCCTCCTCTGTCCCCCCCTGTGCCAGAGCAGAGCTGGCTCACAGTTTGGGAGGGGGGGGGGCACATGTGCCCCCAGGGCACAGCTAGAGAGGCGCCTGGGCCCATGCAACCAGTCCCAACTAGTCTCAGAGTGCCTCTGCCACCGCCCGGGGCCTCCCCCAGAGGCAGTGTGCCCTGCCTGCGCTACCCAGCAGCCAGTGGGGCTCCGCGCCCACCCGGCCTCACCGGGAGGGAGGATATCGAGGAGAACGAAAGCAGGTGTCCACGTCCAGCCGCGCCCTGCCTCTGAGTCGGTCTGCTGTCCACAAGTCTGTTTTGCGCGTGTCTCTGTTCACAGGTCTGTAACCGTTTCTTTGCCCGTCAGTCTTTCCGTGACCCTGTTTTTCCTCCCTTCCTCTCTCTGTGTGTCCCTCTGGCCGTAAGTGATGTGAGGCCGGGCCGGGGCAGTCGCAGCGTGTCCCCTCTCGCCCTCATTGGTTGGCAGCCGCTCCCCGGGGGCAGCCGCTGTCAGTCCCGCCCCCCCTCCCGTCCCCCGCCCGGGACCTGAGCGCGCTCAGAGCCGCCTCGGAGCGCAGTCTCCTGCTGAAGACAGGAGCGAAGCAGCCAAAGCGAGTGGGGACAGACTCGCCGCACACCGGGCATCTGAACAGGGACTCGCGGCTGCAGGACCGTCTGCTCCGAGACGCAGCAGCCGCGGCGGCGCCGGAGGACTCCCCGCCACCCGCCCTCGGTGCACCTGGCGTCCCGGCGCCAAGCAGGCACCCGAGCTGTGGCCGCACTCCCCGGGCGCCTCCCGCCGCCGCTGCAGCCTGGGGGAGCCCAGAGCCCGGAGCTCAGCAGAGCTGGGGGCCGGAGCCGAGAGCGCGGCTGCAAAACCGCAAGCCGGGTGATTGAGCACCGCGGGTGGCGACGGCAGGACACAGGAAAAGCCCGAGGGTCGCGCACTTGGGGCCGCCCGGCTGCGACCCGCAGGGACGGCAGCTGAGCGTGGAGGCGAGGGAGCGGCGCGGCCCCGGCTGACCCGAAGGCACCGGCTCCCGGTCAGGTGCGCGCAGCAGGGCGGGAGGGGCGCGCCATGGAGGCGCCCGGAGGCGCTGGTCCGCGCGACACCAAGTGAGGCGGCCCGGCCGGGGTCGGCGGCCT
This sequence comes from Prionailurus viverrinus, assembly GCF_022837055.1. Classification (NCBI taxonomy): domain Eukaryota; kingdom Metazoa; phylum Chordata; class Mammalia; order Carnivora; family Felidae; genus Prionailurus; species Prionailurus viverrinus. Next base: position 113,319,740 of record NC_062561.1, on the reverse strand, counting down.
CGCGGGTCATGTACGGCGACGTGTTCAACGCCACGGCCGGCCCGGAGGCGGCTGGAGGCGGCGCGCTGGCCCTGGCGGCCACGGTCAAGGCAGAGGGCGCTTTGCCGCTGGAGCTGGCCACGGCGCGCGGCATGCGGGACGGCGCGGCCACAAAGCCCGACCTGCCCACCTACCTGCTGCTCTTCTTCTTGCTGCTGCTGTCTGTGGCGCTCGTCGTCCTCTTCATAGGCTGCCAGCTGCGCCACTCGGCCTTCGCCGCGCTGCCCCACGACCGTTCGCTGCGCGACGCCCGCGCGCCCTGGAAGTCGCGGCCGGTGTAGCTGCGGGGTGAGCCAGAGCCGGCCGGCGCAGTGTCCCGGTCTCACCCCCGGCCGCCGGTAGGAGCGGGGCAGGGCGAGCCCGACGCCGGGGGTCGCTGGCCCCTGGGCACGCCGCGCCCTGATCCAAAGACCCTTTACGACCTCGAGCGGCAAGGCGGGCGTAAAGGGAGTCGGAGGCTTCGCGGGCTGCGTAGGGTCCCGATCCCAGCAGCCGCGGGCTTCCAAGGTTCTGATCCCCTGGAGGAGTCTCTTCCCCCTCCCCGGACAGCGGGTCTAGCCGGGGTGCCTTCCTGGAAGACGGCGCGCCAGCCCAGACGCAGGAGCCTTCCCCACCGCCTGCTGACTCCCTTACTTTGCACAACGGAGGGGCAGGCATGGCTCGGCGAGAGCGTAACTAGCCAGGGGGCTGCCTAATCCAGACTCCCTGGCCGGGTGGCTGTCTTCCCGCGGCTGCTACCGCCTCTTCCACCCCTCGCCACCGAGGACCCCAGTCCCCCGGGAATCCGAGAGTGAACCCAGCCGGACTTGCAAATGATGGCCTTTGGGGGCTGCGTCCCCTCGGGGAAGTGAGGGGATGCTGACTTTAAGTAGGTCTCGCTCAGGTCCAAGGGTTCAGTTTTCTTTGTGGGCACGGGAGGGGAAGCTAGTCTAGAGGCACAGGGTCGCACCTGCAGCACCCTGTGGTCGGAGATCCGCGTCCCGCATCTCTAGGGACCACATTTGTACAATAAAACCTCACCGAATTGGACCCAGTGCTGAGTATGCTCTGGTCATTGGTCGCGCCACTTAGGAAAGGGGTTAAGGGCAGAGCTAGCGGGCAACACTCAAGCTCAATCTGCCTCCTACTTCACCATGAGCCAGATCAGTTTTAATGATACTTTCTCCTCTCTAGCTTTTACTCAGCGTCAATCAGGTAGTTGTTCTGCGAAGTGTTTTCTCAGAGCCCCTCTCAAAAAAAAAAAAAAAAAAAAAAAAGGGAATTGCTGCCTTATCTGCAGAAAAAATTCCCTGTAAAGGCTCCATGGAGACCTTCTCCACAGGGCAGTTGCTTCCACCTGGCCCTTTCTTTTGCTCTCAGAGCCTTTTGGACCTGAACCCTTCTAAGAGCCAGTTGTAGACCAGCACCATGTGGTGATGGAAGGGCCTGAGGTCCCAGCAATGGGATCAGCTGCTCACGGCTTCTTCCCACAGTAGGCAGGGGCCAGCACTGGAGAGCATGGGGTGGGGGTGGGGGGGGGGCAGTGCAAGGAGCAGTGGATGAATAGAGCCAGCTGTGAGGAGCTGATTAGAAAGACCCTGAGAGGGAACAGAAAGATTTGTGATAACCTTGGCCATTTTCAAAGTTAACCTAATTCTAGGGAGTCTACTTTATGGGGGTTTAAAATAGTTTCAGGAGGTACCTGGCTCAGTAGGGGCACTAGAGCTTAGAGAATGTTTCACTAAAAATAGATTTGGTAGGTTATCTGATTCAGTAGAGCTAAACCATTGAGGGGGGGGGGTCACTCGGGTTTTGAGAACCTGAAGAACGCTAGGATGTTGCATCAGGCAAAATGCAGACAGGCACACAATTCCGCACACCGTTTGTGACTGATGTCTAAGGACCGAAGCTGGGGGGGATGAGGGGGTAGGGGAGATTTGCGAGGGCCAGAGTCCTAGGCCAGTGAGCGCCCAAGATTCCCTCCTGGCCCCTATCCAGGAAGCAGGACACACGAGCTGTAGACAGGGTCTCACCTGGATTAACCACATCTTGGAATGCTAACCCCAACCACCCCCTGATGGTGCTAATTCTGTGAAAACCTCACAGAACATTTTAGTGAGGTCTTTGGAAATGTAGCCAAACCTCTCCAGCCTACAGTAATGGTAACCCGGCTAATCTGCATGACCCTTGGTTGCAGAGAAGATTAAATGGAATAAATGTAAGGAAATATGAGGGCCCCTGACTGGCATCCTGAAGTGGTGCCCAGCTGATAAGAGGAACCCCTTTTTTAGCTGTGATGTGGGGGACTGGGAGGGGGAGGAGACTGTAAAGAGACAGAGTACTCCTTCTCCACATCTCCCAATGGGTACATCTAAAGGCAGTATGCAAAGTAGTCAGAGCACAAGCTTTGGAGTCTGAGCGGCCTGAAATCCCAGCTCCTCTGTTCGCTGGCCGTGGGACTCCACGCACATCATTTAATCTATTTCGGCCTGTTTCCTCATGTGTGAAATGGGTGCTCTTTCACCTAGCTCTGCAGGGTTGAAAATGAAATGTGCTAACAAACGTGAACACACCAGCTAGCATCCAGACGTTAGCTCGTCCTCTGAGCCTCAGGCTTGAGGCGGCAATGCCGAAAGGTGAAGCTGAACCCAAAACAGGATGTGCTCTCACTAGGGCTCAATGTCTACTGTGACCACACCAGTGCAAAGGCTGGTCCCTGCAAGGGAAAATAGGAGTGGATGACTGGCTTAGAGGCTGCCTAAGCTTCCCGGGCCAGCATCGGCTACAGCCAGAGAGATCCCACGAGGCGCTTGGGATCCCTTGATACAATACAGGCCCAAGGCCTCCAGAGGTTAAAGCTGAGAAGTGCTAACGAAGACGGAGACAGCTGGCAAAGTATCTCTGTCTGCTGCCTTGCACTGTTTTCGCCACCTAAATCAATGGCCTGGCCACTTCAACTACACAGGCATTTTTTTTTTTAATGTTTATTTATTTTTGAGAGAGAGAGAGAGAGAGCGAGCACAATTAGGGGAGGGGCAGAGAGACAGGGAGACTCAGAACCTGAGACAGGCTCCAGGCTCTGAGCTGTCAGCAGAGGCCCACGCGGGGCTCAAACCCACAGATTGAGCCCCACAGAGTTCACGACCCGAGTCAAAGTCAGGCACTTGATGGACTGAGCCACCCAGGCACCCCTACACAGATACTTTTGAAATAAACTCTTAGGTAACTGGGCCTATGTAGAGATCGAATCTAGAAACCAGGCAGGGTTGGTGAGAGGGACTGGACTAGGGCTCTGCTTTTGCCAGCACTGTGACCCTGAATAATTTCATTCGCTTCTCTAGGCTAGAGATAGACTGGTTGAGCAGTAATGGGCCTAGCCCCACATTCTCCCCTGGAAAGTAGGGATGTGGCTGAGTTCATGTCTGCCCTCTATTGATACGCAGGGTAAGTGCACTACAATGCGGCAATTGGACATTTAGATGGATAGCAGGGTGGTAAGTCTGTATGCACACATCCTTCTGCCCTTTGCTCTTCCATCAGTCCCGTGAAGTCTTGGAGCCACCTCTGGAGAGCTGGACCTGGCAGGCTAGAAATATGACGGGACCCATGGCATAGGCATTTGGGCCGCTCTGCCCATAACCAGCCACTGGGAGCAGACAAGAGGGCTGAGCACAGGTTTCTGATGGGGGCTTAGGGGGAGGTAGGGTGGAAATTAGGGAAGATGCCTGCAGATGCCAGGGACCAGGGAGAAGCAGCATAGGGCAGTGACTAAGAGCTTTAGCCCTGGCACTAGGTAACCTGACCGTGGCCACCCATGCTACACCTGGATCGTGTTTCTGGATTTCCGGGAGCCTCGCTTTCCTCACCTGTAAGATGGAGATAATAACAGGACCTGCCGCAGAGGATTTTCAACATCGCATGAGACATCCCGAGGTCATGTTTGACATGCAGGAAGTGCTCTGAAGGCGAGCTGTTCTGATCATTAACCAGGATGACCATTTCAGAAGTGTTCGCAGCAGCACTAACAGCAACTGCTCTTCCTCGGTGACTTGAAGTTCTTCAAATGGGACATGCTATTGCCAACTGGTAAAGGAGGCTGCCCCTTTCCAGCAGGTGTGCCCAGAGCAGGAAGGCAGCTGTCCTTGGTCTTTTCTCTCTCTGCACATTCTCACTAAACTAGCTCCTCCACTCTGATGGCTTCAGGTGCTTTTCAAATGACTCGCTCCAGACCTGTCCCTGAGCCCATTCGATTATCTTCATTTGGACAGCTCACAGGGAACCTCAAGCTCTGAAACTCGTCATCTTTCTATACATTAGATCTTCCTTCAGTCTTCTCCATCTCAGTAAATTGCACCAGCACCTGGCTGCCCGAAGTGAAAGCCACAGTGGTCCTTCTTGACCCCAAACTCTTCATCTTCCCACATGCAGTCTACTACCTTCCACAAACCAGCCCACTCCATCTATCCCCTCCATCTCCACCATCGCCACCCAAATTTGAAGCCCAACATTCATTTTTTTCCCCTCTCCGATCAGAGCAACATCTGAGCCCAATGTCTGCCTCAGGCCCCAGCTTATACTCCAGTGGCTTCTCTTTGCCCTCAGGATTTGCCACAAAGCCCTAATCTTGGCCTACAAGACCCAGCACCATCTGCCCTTCCCCCCAACCCCCCTGCCCAACCACTGCAGCCTCATTTCCTCATACTCTTTTGTACTTTTAACCCCTAGGGTCTCCCTGCCTGAGCTATTTGTCTCCCCTCCCTCATCTGGCGAATGCCTTCTTATCCTCCAGGAGTAACTTAAACATCTCTCCTTCAAAAGGACTTGCCTGAGTTCTCAGAGAAGATCAGTTCCCTTCATTCATAGGCCCCAGTCAGCTCCCTTATCAGTCAGCTCCCTTATCACAGATATTAAATAACTGTGTAATTTGGAGCCTAATGCCTCTCTCCCTGCTACCAAGTAAGTTGTATGAGGTCAGGGACAACATCCACCGTGTTCACTGCTGTCTTCCCAATGCCTAGCATAGTGTTAAACACAAAATGGACGATGAGTCTTTGTTGAATGAATTACAGTGGAAAGACAGAGCTAGCAGGTAAATTTGCCTGTGGGCTCTTCACCTGAACGCTTTGCCTTTCATTTTCAGCCTTAAACTAAACTTGTACAAGATACAATATTGAGTTGAACTCTCCTTATTGATTGGCCCTTCAAGTGGCCAGTTTCCTGGAGGTGGTAATCCACAAAATTGTGAGCAACTGACATCTCCTGTCTCCATCTATGTAACACCACAGTTATTACTGGGTCTCCCGCAGAGACTAAAGAACATGCAATTTAAGTTTGTACCCTTAGCTATTTCTACTTGAATCACTCCTTTGCCCGCAGGGAAGTGGAGAGCTACTTTGTAGGATCATTCATGCTTTCTGGATTGTCTTGACTAAGAATCAATTAAATCGCTGCTTCACACATTGAGTTCCTCACCTCTTCGTGAACTTTATCAAAGATTTCCTTCTCAATGAGACCGTCCCGGATCCTTGATCTGAAACCTGAGCTACCTTGCCCAACCCTAGATGTTTCAAAGCTCCCTTTCTTCCATTTTCTCCTTAGAACTTCCCACTGCTCTATATATTTCATTGTTCTTGTTTTATGTCTCCATCGACCAGAATGAAGATCCTTGAAGGAAAGAACTTTGGTTTTATTCAGTTTACCCTACACCTGACATCTAATGTTACTCAAATGAATGAGCAAACCACCTGGTGAAATGCTCAAAGCCAGAACAAAAATAGAGACATTAAAAAAAAAAAAATAGGAGCAGTCTTTTTCGTAAAGTCTCCTTCATTCTTTGTTTCTGCTTCTTCTCCACCTTCCAAACTGATCCGATAACCCTAACCAGATAGGGGTCAAAAACACTCAACTATGTTATAGCTTTGCCTCCCATGCGACAGCGGACTCTCTTGCCACAGCTCTACCGCACTGCCTGGCGTAAAGCTCGACTTGTAGTAAGCACTCGGGGAGGATCTGGTGAGAGTAAGTGAATGAGCAAGCAGTATGTACCGTCTGAACTGTCATAACAAAGGACAATCCCCACCCCTAAGTTTTTCACGTAACTTTCCAGGAGAACAATTGTGTCATCCTCACCCCTTGGCTTCAGTGTCCATCTCAAGGTGGCTTCTCTAGCTCCTGCTACCATATCTGCATCCTAGCCATTGGGAACAGGAAAGGGCCAAGGAGAACATTCCCCTTGGGAGCACGGCACTGAATGGTACCTATTTCTGCATCTATCCTTAGTCACGTGACCATCAGCTAGCTGAAAGGGAGGCTGGGAAGTGTGGTTTGCAGTTGGACACAGTGCTCCATAATTGAGGATGGGGAGGATGGGTATTGGTTAACTTCCAGCAGTTTATTAAACAGACAATAAAAGGAAGATACCTTTGTTTTCGTATGAAGATCTTTGCAGTCTGCAGATCTTTACGTATACCATTTATACGTAACTAGCTGGTTTGTATTCACCATCTTCCCCCTCACTGCTCTACTTTGGCTGAAGCCAACTCTGTAAAATTTAAAGAATTTCATGTGAAGAAAATGCAATTGGGGAGTGTTTATCATTAACCTTACTAACGGATGCTGGGACAGCCCTTTGAACTCCTCTGTGCTTTTTTACCGCCTACAATTCCACATACACTCTTCAGCAAAATTAATCTTGTATTTGGAAGTACAAATATGGTCACTATGCGCTGTCTCTCAAAGGTGTTACTTGCGGTACCCGACCCAAATGCAGTTAAAGGCCTGTCCCTCATGCACAACAACTGGGGGTGCTATTATGAGATCTAAACGAGGGTGCTAAAATCAAGCTACAGGGTTCGTAACACTGCCACCCTCACAAGCCACGAGACATAAAAGCACTTCTTGGTTATTTCTCTGGTCAAACACATCCAGTAAACTGTGCCCTTCGACTTTCTGTGGGAAATATTAAGTGCCGACAGGGTAAAGCTCCAATTAACAGCGTTAGTTTTGTAGTTTCTCTAACCAACGATTCCGGGTACGTGATAACTTTGGGGCAAAGATCTCAAAGTTCAAGGAGAAAGAAGAGATATTGGTCTTAAAATTTCTGAGTCTCCAATGAGGCCTGCAAATAAGAGATCTAATATTTAGGGGCGCCTGGGTGGCTCAGTTAATAGTTTGACTTAAGCTCAGGTCATGATCTCCCAGTTTGTGAGTCTGAGCCCCCCTGAGGCTCTGTGGTGTCAGCACAGAGCCCATTTCAGATCCTCTGTCCCCTTCTCTCTGCCCCTCCCCCACTTGGGCGTTCTCTCTCCCTGCCCTCAAAAATAAAACACTTAAAAATGTTTAATTACAACTAAAATACTTAGTGCTGAGCTATAAACCATTCAACTGAGATCACATTACATAATTGAAAAGATGAATTCTACTATGAGAAATCATAGCTTACTCTGTATTCTCATTCATTCCACAAATACTGGAGGCTTAGAATTTGTCAAGAACTGACCTAACAGTGGGGACACAGGCCTGGCCTCAGACAGCTTCTATTTCCATGAGATGAGACAGTCTCTAAACAGGGTAAAGAGATAAAATCGGCAGTATGTTAGATGGTGACAAATGCGATGAATGAAAAACTTGTTCTTTCTCCCAAACTCCCAAGGTCTTATCTTCCTTCTTTCTGACAGGCTGTTTCGAATCCCAACTGGCTTCAGCAATCTCATTAAAATACCTGGTCACTTCAGCAATCTCATTAAAATACCTGGATAGCTAGGCTTGATGTACATTTTGCAAAAAGTCTGCCATTCAACAAAAGAAGACAGTTAAGAGAGGACAATATTCTCTCGGGCATATCAAATCCAAGAAACGCTCTCGAACCAACTTCTGAGAATTCTTTCAAAAAAGGAAGTACAGCTCTGTTCACAATCAGCTCAATTTTTGCCAAAGAAAGAAGACGAAATGGAGGGCGTCTACCCCAACAGGTTAGAAGGGTACATGTGCTACAACACGTATATATGTACCAATTAGCTACTGGTTTGTGGTTTTTTTAGTTTATCCTTTTCTGTACTGTTAAAACCCTCGGCATGGAGCACAGACAAAAATAGTATTTAAAATGAAGTAACATTTGAGGCGCCTGGGTGGCTCAGTTGGTTAGGCGTCCGACTTCAGCTCAGGTCATTATCCCACGGTCAGGGAGTTCAAGCCCTGCATTGGATTCTGTGCTGACAGCTCAGAGCCTGAAGTCTGCTTCAGATTCTGTGTCTCCCTCTCTCTCTGCCTCTCTCCCCGTTCACACCCTCTCTCTCTCAAAAATAAACATTAAAATTTTTTAAAAAATAAAATGAAATAAAATAAAATGAAGAAACATTAGGTGAGATTTTTACTGGATAGAGAAAGGGGTAAGAGATAAAAACAAAAGTATGAGGAGCTTTCAAAATAGATCCCCGAATATCCAAAAACTGGCTCAGGAACCGCCTCTCACAGAAATTTTACACACATCCAGGTGACACCATACAGATAATGAGCCTTGGCCACCAACCTGCATGCCCCCTCCACCTCCCGTCCCACATACCCTAATACGGAGATGGTTACAAAAGCGACCAACAACTCTCCCTTTTGATACCTTCCCTGTAGTCCCACCCTCCTTTCTTTAAATTACAACCACAGAGTGACTTAGATCAAGGGAACACACCACCTTTTAAAAAAATCAAATCTTTATTAATAATAGGCTTACCAATTCAACAAATATACAGCAGTAGTTAACATGTTAAATTGAGGAACTTTAAAAAAAAATGCTTCCTTCTTTGAACCATATATACTCCAGAGCTCTAAGTACTTTCTTATAAGCTTGCCCTAGCCTACTGACAGCCTCCTTATAAATATGTATAAAATCGGAACTGCATCGCAACTGCTGTAAATGTGGAACAGCATTAGCTATTGAGTGTCATATCTGAAAGAAAAATGAAGCAGTTGTCACAGCTGATCCCCTCATCACCTGAACTGTTTGGGCTGCAGCAATTTGAAAACTAATTATCTTAAATCAGAGAGAAGCCAACACCTCTCACTGTTCAGTGAAAGAGTATGCCAGAACAAATGCTTTTGAAAATGCTTTAAAAAAATGTTTCCAACACAGCCACTGAAGTCACTACTAAATACCTTATACTTAAAGTAAAAGGGCATAGGGCACTGATTTGCAGAAATGGATTCTTTTGATGAAGGCTTTTCTCCAAAAAGAAAAACAAGAGCTTTTGGATTTATTCTTTTGGGTTGAAATAGTTAGTGTTTTTCTCCTGTTCTAGTGGGGAGCACAAAAGATTTACACCATCCTCTTCTAATTAGAATGAGGTTGCACTTCTCCTATATACAACATAGTGGTGGTAAAAGTATGTACTCGGTGGGGCTAAAACCTGTGATTTAAAAAAAAATTTTTTTAAAGGAGAAAATAATAACAAAGTCACCTGGCAAGGTGGCTAATCAAGGGTTGATCTACTGAAGTCAAGCAGCATCAGAAATAATTCCTGTCAATTAAAGAAGAAATACAAGAGATAGTAAGAATAAAAATATGAGTTCTTATGTGCCAGGCACTGCTCTAAGTACTTTATTTGTATTTTCTTTAATCTTTCCCAAAATACTATACAGTAGACTTTCACTTTACAGATCAGGAAACTGAGGTACAGAGTGGTTAATCAACTTGCCTAAAGGCACAAAGCGAACAGAACTATGAGGCCCAGGACTCCCACGGAGGCAGGCAGAACCCATAGCTACTACTCTACCTCCCAATCATGCAGTCAAGACCGCTCATTTACAGATAGATCTACAGAAGGGAAACTAGCGGTTAAATGAAAATACCCCAGACTCTAGATCTAAATACTTTCACTTTACAGATCAGGAAACTGAGGTACAGAGTGGTTAATCAACTTGCCTAAAGGCACAAAGCGAACAGAACTATGAGGCCCAGGACTCCCACGGAGGCAGGCAGAACCCATAGCTACTACTCTACCTCCCAATCATGCAGTCAAGACCGCTCATTTACAGATAGATCTACAGAAGGGAAACTAGCGGTTAAATGAAAATACCCCAGACTCTAGATCTAAATACTTTTTCAAAATCCAACTAAACTACACTAAGCTAAACAAAGAAAAACACATCAACTCTCTTACAAACAGAATGAAGAAACACTACATTCTGAGCCAATCTCCCACGGAGGAAGGAGGCATGGTATATCCATTTCCTATTGTTAGCGCACACAAACAGATAACACAGCCAGTCACAGCGACTGGTCAACTCACCCTTTTTACAAGTCCATTCAGTCAAAGACGTTAGGTCAAAAGAAAGTACCGAAAGAAACCCCCTTCCCCCCCAACACACACACACACACACACACACACACACACACAAAAAGACCCAACAGACACATAAGCAGGTTTTGAGGTTTATTAAAATAAAGTATTAGCAAACAATATGCAAAAACAAAGTTCTTAAGAGTTATGGCTTTGAAAAAGCACAGTATAGTAAAACCTAATACATTTTTATAAGTATCAAAAAGGTAACAGAATTGAAGCATATTGCTAGAATTTCATTTTCTACCACATAAACAGAAGCAGAACAAGAAGCGGACCTATACTGCAGCCACTGGTTTGGTCTTTATCATCTGCATATGAGTATCTTTTTAAGAGAAGATGGGCAGGTACACACATACATCCAGTTCTCATGATTACAATCCGATCCAATTTTAAAATAAGTGATCCTTAAAATGCAATTTTAACCAAACAGATTAAGAAGACAATAGCTTGCCCAACTATTATCTTCAAGAGTCCCTACATATAAAATACTTCATGAATAAATCAAAGCAACATTATCTCCAATGATATTAGAAAGGAATATCTGACTCTAAAAATGTCTTCTTTATAAGGAAAGTGGGATTGTTTGGCCTCACTGTAGTTTTATTATAGTTAATACCAGCTAGTATCAAGAAGGCACTACTTATTAATGGGGGGCAAGAATCTACCTGTACACAAAATTCTGAACTTTTTAATAACAGTATCTTCAAATAAATCCTTAGAGGACAATGGTTTATAATGATTGCTAACAATTTCAAGAATTGAATTATTTGGATGAAAACCATGCACACCTTTTTCACTCTGCCATGAATGACAGAAGAAACCTACTCTATGGCTGGATGTTTTCACCCAAACATCCCATCATTTGTTTAACAGCAATTGCTACCAGCAAATATTGTATCACACGCTCTTACTTTAAAAAAAAAATTGCTATGTAAAATACCTCTCATTGGTTTTTACAAACCATCCAATTTTAGGGTAACACTTCAGTTGTAACACAGTTGTATTTTAGAAGTTAAGTTTCTATTGTGAATAATCCAATAAAACAAAGGCTTGATAAACACTGTTACCTCTCATAATTAGGAAATGCTGAACTATAACCCAGTGAATTCCAAAGAACTGTCCAAGCTTCTGTCCAGCAGGCAAAAGTCTTTAACGCAGAAGAAATGCCTTGAATTCTCACTTTCCATACATGCATCTTCTGTGAGAAGAAAACCTCTCCCAAATCCCATCTCTATCAAAGAGGAAAATGCTGCTGCTCTGGAGGAAATGGGTCTCAAATAAGAGCCTGCCCCCCAGAAAGCTGCCCTAGTTAGTATCTCAAGAGACCACCCACAAACCAATGTATAGGAAAACTACCTCCCAGAAAAATCACCAAACATGCCTGAAACCACCATGCTAACTACTATCTTAAAAGATCCTTGCTTATCTAGCTGATGGGTATGAAGAGAACACATATTTATATTCCTACCTGAGAGAGTGAACAAGGATTTAAGTAATACAACAAAGAAGGGCTCTGATCCTCTTAAAGGTTAACAGATCCAAAACTGAAGTCATCATCGGAAGCTCAATTATCCAGAGTCTTCCTTCTTCAGTAAGTATAAAAGACATTAACGCATTTTAAGTGGGGAAGTGATAACGATTCAAAGGAACACTGAGCAAACAACCATAAAGAGAATAAAGAAATGGATCCAAGCTGGCATATCAGATGTTTTCTAGAACAGAAATAGAGTACTTAAACAGGTACCATCAGACTTTCTGGAGGTTCTCTGCTACTGGCAGGAGTTCATATTCTCTACAAATCTTCTCCTTCAACAGAACACTGTGACAGAACTGTTTCCCACAGGTTCCCTGTGAGCCCCAGTTCTCATCTTGACAAGAGATTTCAGATGGGACCACGTCTTGATCATTTTACATCTTAAAAGGATATCTTACCCTCAAATGTTATGAAAAGTATCAAGTAGCTACATCCTCTTTCTATACTATTAGGTATAGCTCACTGAACTACCTAGGAATCTTACTGTGGATTTCAACTAAGAAACCCAGCCAATTCTATTACCATAGGTTCCTTACATAATAATAAAATGTGAAAAATGATTTATATTCTGATGTATATACTTGACATTTTGATTGATGTCTTAATCTCTAAAGAAAAAGTGTTAGCTTCAGAAGATCAATAACATGCCTAATAGTTTACATTCTAAAATATAAGCCAGGCAATACCAAACAGACCATAATACTTCATTATACAAACACGCTGGTCCAAATGCAACTCTTAAATTGTTTTTCCAAATATCTTTTTCTTGGGTTAATTCATTACTCAGATGAATTTTCATTCTATTTCTCTTTTTGCATTTACCAACCTGGTTGTAATTTTATTATTCCCAGGCTCTACTCTTTTCAGCTTGCAAATATTAATATGAAATGTCTGATTGTTCTAGTGGTGATGTTTTCATAAATTTGACCATGAAACATTCCAAAGTCTAAATAAAAATTTAAAACTGTAATTTTCTGAAATGGTTTCTTTCAGAAGTGTCTTCATTGGTCAGAATTTTAGTTTTTAAAATCTCACTGGCAATTTTTACTTCCCATCCATAGATTTTGGACACACCCGGGAATTACAGAAGCAACTGCATAAAATTTTCAGTTAAAATCCAGGGGTATATAGTTAATGACTTTTAGTTAAGACCACAGGCTTCTACTCTTCCATGGAACTCTGAACGGTCAATAGCTTCAGTAATGACCTTCATGAGACACAACTCCTTAAGGAAAAGACAGAAAAGACCAATCGCATAAAATCTCAACAACTCTAAAGACCATAACATGAATAAAAACAATTTTTAATGAAATCAATTGAAAACATCAATAAAACAATTCAACAGTTTCCACCAGTTCAAGTCCATGGAAGTTGATTACACGTATCCGTCATTCAACCTGGGTGGTTTCTTCCTACACATTTGTTCCAAAGACTATGCCATAAGCCTGGTAAGTAAAAGAACGACATAAATAGCTAGGTTCTAACACTAGGCAAATAATTCTCTTTCATGTGGCTGACACAAGTGTGGAAGATTAAGAATGCAGGTCACGTAAAACTTACTTATGTTGAAGGCTCAGGTGACTGTCAGAAAGTATCCTTTGACCCAGCAAAGGACTGTGAGCTGAAACATATATGGCACTTCATCTGACAGAACTAAAGCCATCCACTGGCTGCACTTTGTAAAAGCAATAAATAATGTCACAGAAAAAAGGAACTGTATTCTCCTTTCCTCAAAAAATGCAGAAAGGGCAAAGGAGAGAAAGTCAAACCAAACTAGCACTTTAAATAGAAGACTGACATGGCTCCATATACTTTCAAAAGGCACCAGAAAATAGCTTTCTCTGAGAGGTAAATTAGGTCACTTTTTTTCAAAATAACATCTTTGTTCTCATGCCATAACCAAGTGTCCATTTGGCTGCTCTCTAGAAAGAGAGGTTAAAAGTCCTTCCTTCAAGCATGACTGAACGAACAGGTATTTTAGAGTTTTCGTGTCTTTCCTCTCCGAGGACTAGTGTTCTGGGACATTAGCATCCATGGAAGTGCTAACAAATGGGAAAAAACAGAGCATATGTGGGAACTGAGAGAATAGTCTGCATTCTCTGATACGTGACTATTTCAAAATCAACTATCTCAACAACCACTGCTTACTCGTTTAAGTACCAGACCAGCAGCCCCAACCCAGGGTCAGACCGAAGAGGTTCTTACGGCTACCGCACACAGGTCCTTTCCTTACTAGGGGCAACTGACGCCAGTAAGAGCAATGGGAGGAGTGTGTGACTTTCCAACACAAGTGACACCCAGAGAATGGTAGGCAATTAGAAAGGCACCTTACATTGGAGCTACAGAATAACAGTCTTATAAACTAGGTCGAAAATACAAAAAAGGTAGAAAAAGTCTAACTTCCTACAACTGTAATCTATAAACCGCAGTGTTTGTTAATACAAAAGGGGTACCAAGTAAGTAAGGATGAGCATCGAAGTCCAAGTCACTTGAGTGTGTTACACAAAAGGTTACACTAAAAACTGTCACCCATCAAAGTGCAAAACAGAAGATTAATGCATGTCAAAGTTAGAGTTCTTGCAACAGTGGCCAAAAGTAGCCAAGCTGAACAAGGCCGCGCATGCACTAGCTATATAAAGTAGTACTCGGGACAGACTCGGAGTAAATGACATATACTGGAGATCTGGTGTTTACAATAATTTTTCTTAAAAAAAGGAAATGTTTTACAAAAGATATACTGAATGAAGCCACAACAGACTGACAAACACTTAGCTGTAGTAAATGTACATTTTATGACATCATCTAGAAAACTATCACTTTGCTTTTACTGAACACTACTTGTGAGAGCAGTGCATAGTGTTCCTTCAAACAGAAGATTTTTTTTTTTATAGTTTCTTTTCAGCTCCTACCACATGCTTTCAGAAAACAACGAACTACACTTTCTTAACACTGGTAGGACAAAGAAACTGGAAAAAGTACATTTCCTGTAGGGTTAAAAGTAGAAGGGAAGAATTTTCACCACATACTTTCTTTTTCTATTATAATTTTTCATCATGTGACGCATTATATTTTTCCAAGAAACTGAACAAATAACAGGCTGTTGGGGCAATAAGGCAAAATTATGTTCCAGTTTAAGATCAATGCCAAACCTGTGAATTTGGGGTACAATACTTCTACTTTACATTTTTCACAACACTTTTGAGAGTTAATCACATGAACACGAATAACAAACAAATGTAGATTCGTCACAAAATACAAATGTATTGGTCACAATTATGTAGAAAAAAAAAAAAGGTGTAATATCTGTTTTCCATATAAGCTCACAGTATCTGTACTGAAAAGTTTCCCTAAGATTAAAACGAGTCCACGAATAATATAATTGAAAAGACTACTTCTGCACTATGAGACGGAAGATATGGGGTTCAGAGGGGAACCCATCTGAGTAAGGACTTTATCCAGCCACTGAAGAGGCCCATGAAGATGAATCTCAATCCAACACGGGGTGCTGGTAACATCCTGCCGGTGATATTCTGCTCCCCAGCCCTAAGAAAATGAAAAGATATCACAGCAAAGCCCTCTTTAAACTGTAAACCAGTCTAAACCAATTTTAACATACTAACAAAAAGATACTTTAACAATAGAGATCACCAAACCAATCTTAGGATTCACCATGGAATTCAAAGCAACAGAGTTGCAGAACTTTTGGAAAGAGATAGGAGTCCCTTAATAGGAATCCTTGGAACAAGATAGGTTTTAGAATTCTTTTTTTTTTTTTTTTAGTTTAGAAAGTTAATACAGTACAATATCTCATAATTAAAACATAAGTATTTCTGCAGTGAGATACATTCTCAATGAGATAAACAAAACTTACAGTCTCATGTACATTCACATCAGATTTTGTTAGGAAAAAGCTTTTAGTTTTTAGGTTTGGGGTTTTTTTGTTTTTGATTTTTTTTTAACTATCAGTTAAGGAAGGCACTGTAGATCTCATCAATGCATGCAAATGTAATTAATGTAGCTGGGATGAAGGAAGCTGGAATATTTTAACCTAAAACTCTAGATAAAGATTAAAATATATTTTTTCACTTTTATTTGCCTGGATTTACCAAATCCTCTGCTTTACTGCTTAAAGTAGTGCTGGCATGGATAAATTAGGCTTAGGGGTGGTGGAGTAGAAATTAAATATACAAAAGTTAGGTTTCTATGGAGAGGGGCATGCCTTCGGGACTGCTGATAAAGTGATGCATAAAACAGACCTATAGCAAAACAGTAAGGAAACACTGGACTATTCTTCTGAATGTCAAAAAAAAAAGTCCACATGCAGCATTTCACAGATGCTCTTCTTTGGCTAAATCCGTAAGGACCAAGTGGATGTAGTACAGGATGCTTACATGTATCAACTAAAACTCTTCCCTAATTTTACTCATGAACCATCATCTTTGGAATGCCAATGAAATCAGGCCAAGAGCAAATGATGAATTTGAAACATTCAACTTTGCAAATCCTCAGTAACAGAGGTTAAATACCTGGAAGATAATATTAGTATTTTGAAGAATTTTTTAAGTCACTCCAGTGGGATCTAATAACAATTGAAATTGCAGAGGTTAAGGAACTTGAAAAGCAATTTTAATGTGAAATGCTTTCTAGCAATTTAGTCTTTAATTGAAATTCTTTATAAATTCAGCCCCTATTCATATCAAAATCATTGTCAGTACTATGCATTTTATAATGTCTGGATTATAAAATTACTACTTAGACCTATTGAGTGGTTAAAGCCTTAAATTCAACAACATCATTTAAAAACCTATTAAGTCAAGTCAAAAAGTAAATCCCACCTTGCATTTTAAGAATTACTTTTTAGAATCATAACCTACAGAAATATGAACTACATATTTACAGTGACTCAAATTAAGCTACAGCTTACAACCCACTCACCTTGACAAAACTCATTCGAATGGTACACATTTTGGTGAGCTCATACACCGCCTCAAATCCATGGTTGACAGACTGAGCCAGAAGCTGAGCAAACTCTTGATTGTTAAAAATTTTGAGGCTGCAACTGCTGGGAATCTTACAGACAGTGGTAGGATGAAAGCCGTGATGAAAGTTGCAGTTCCTACTCTGTACAAATATGCTGCTGTCACTGAGGCACTCCGCGTACACCTCGCCACCAACGTAGTACAGATGAACACCTTAAAAAGACGAGCATTCCAAGACTCACCTTAATAAATCAGTATAATGAAATCAAAGAGGCTGTATGGGGTGCAACCAAGAACACCCACTAATCCACAGCAACCGTGCAAAGTCTGGAGGTAGAAGCTACCACTAGAGGGCCTATGGTGCCGAAGATAAGGAAGAGGTTAATAATGTCTGCCTGAATTCTACAGTGGTCCTCAAGTAACCAAGACTTAACCCTCAGGCTGGCAGATTATTATCAGTTCTTAGGTTGTCTTCTCTTTGCCAACAATCACTTGTTAGCTCTATGAGAGAAAGCGAAGGCAAAAAGACAAAAAAGGCACACCTATGATGAGTCCTTTCAAAGGAAAGCTGGCGCTCTTAACTATCATAGAGTCAGTTGGCAGAGTGTTTTGCACTCTTTTTACTAATGGAGGGTACAGCAGCATTCAAAGACCCTAAATCCTCTCTGCTGTCAGCACAGAACCCCCCTGGGATCCTCTGTCCCCCCTCGGGATCCTCTGTCCCCCTTCTCTCTCGGCCCCACCCTTGTTCGTTCTCTCCCTTTCAAAATAAATATATAAACTTAAAAAAAAAAAAAAAAAAAAGAGACCCTAAACCACATATGTAATTTCAGTTCACAGGAAGGGGTTCTAAACAGATTTATTTCACTTCCCCTAAAAAGAATGGTTTTTCTATTTAAAAAATATATATGTAAATAATATATAAATGTAATTTCAATATTAAAACTTCAAATTATGTAGTTAAAGTTTAGGTTATTTCCAACTTTTCACTACCCGAACAGTGCTAATAAGACCATCTTTATAACACATACCCCATACACATGTGAGTCACAGACTTGTATCAGGCTGTGATACGAAAAGCTGTTGTTTTGTTTCTGAGCAAATAAAAATGGCACACAGAAGAAGGGATCCTAGAACTGGGTACTAGAAAAAAAGGGAAAACAGATTCCAGAACTAAGAATTCACCAAGTAGATTTCTCTTAAATTACCCTACTGTAGTGCAAAAATCAATGCATAGAAGTGAGGCATTTCACCTACAAAATTGCACCAAGATGGCAAGAGTCAAAAAAGAATGGAAACTTTCTTTTCAACTTATTTTTGGCCACAGTATTTTGCTGAATCTCTTCTACAAGAAATCACTTTACAACGATAATTATGTACATCTTCTCCTAACTGGGACTAAGACTTTCTCAAGTCAAAGAAGCCAAAAACAGCAAGTGGTAAAAACTACACTTCTTAGGAGACAGGTAATACACTCCACCTGGGATAGGTTTCCTTCCTGGCCACTTGATGCATGGGACTCTGCCCTTTGACTGAGGTGTGGAAAGTTCCTTGTTTGTTGTGGCAACTGTCTTACAGGATGAAATATAAATGAAACCTTGTTACCTGAATTTAAAAGGCAGGAGGAATAGTGGTGAAGCCACTGGAAACTTGTATCATTCAAATTGGATTCCCTACCTGTAATCCGGCTCCTCCAACATAAGAGAAATTCTTACAAGGCACTTCAACTCAAAATACTCTACAAATACCTCAATTAATAAATTCTACTCTTCCACCAGCACTCCTATATTTCACAAATATTTGCTGTGTATTTACTATGAGCCAGGCACTGCTGAAAATACTGCTATGAACAATGCGTATTTCTGTAAAGCTTACATTCCAATCAGGAAGATACTCAAAAAATAAACACAGAAATAATATAATTTCAGATCCTAAGTACTAAGAAGTAAAACTAAGCAGGAGAAGGAAAAGAGGACTGATTAGGTCTTAATACATTCACCAGCAGAACTGGAGAGCAGCACCCATGCTCTAGGCTCATCTTCTGCGCCAGCACCTTCCATGATACATGGTAAACGGCAAGTACAGCAAAGGACTCATTTCAACTGAACGCAGGGAAATGACAAAATTACCTTTTCCAATATGTCGCCTAGTGTTTTCAATTGTTGAATTACGATTAACGTTTGACAACAGCCCCAAGCAGAATCTACTTTTGTTATTTGAAGGGTCTGTGAATCCATCCACTAACACGCTAGTAGAAGATGCATGAAAAGCCTCCCCAACACGATTGTTTAATTCATAGTAGACAATTGAACACCAATGTTTGGGCTCCTCATAGGCAACAGGCTGAACATCTGTAAACAAACCAGACAAAAATACAAAAAACAGAACATTTAATGAGTGAATTAGAAACCCCAGATTCTTTGTTTCCTTTTAACCAAACCCAAGCGCTCTATGAAAAATACTTTCAGATATTCCACTTAAATCTCATTGTTCCTCCCTGACTTTGAGTCTGTATCAAAAAAAAAAAAAAAAAGCCTTGAATATGATGATTTGAAAAATTATCAAATACAGGGGCGCCTGGGTGGCGCAGTCGGTTAAGCGTCCGACTTCAGCCAGGTCACGATCTCGCGGTCCGTGAGTTCGAGCCCCGCGTCAAGCTCTGGGCTGATGGCTCAGAGCCTGGAGCCTGTTTCCGATTCTGTGTCTCCCTCTCTCTCTGCCCCTCCCCCGTTCATGCTCTGTCTCTCTCTGTCCCAAAATAAATAAACGTTGAAAAAAAAAAAAAAAAAATTATCAAATACAAATACAAGGATAGGCAACATTACATTTATTTTTTTTTCTTTAAAATTTTTATAACTGATGTATAGTTGACATACAACATCACTTTAGTTCCAGGCATACAATGCAGTGATTAGATAATCCCTATACATTACTCACCGCTCACCACAATACGAGCAGTTACCACCAGTCACCACACAACATTATACAACACATGTGTAAAATCATATGGTATTTGTCTTTGTGACAAATTTGTATTTGTGACTTATGTCACTTAGCAGAGTAGCCAGCCTCTAGATCCATCTATGTTGATGCAAAATGGCAAGATCTCATTTTTATGGCTGAGTAATATTCCACTGTGTATAAATCTCCTTTATCCATTTATGTACCAATGGACACTTAAGTTGCTCCCATATATTGGCTATTGTAAATAATGCTGCAACAAACACAGAGGTGCAGATATCTTTTCAAATTAGTGTTTTCAAAAAAAAAATAGTGTTTTCACTTTCTTTGGATAAATAACCAGAAGTGGAATTACTAGAAAATACAGTGTTTCTATTTTTAAATTTTTGAGGAATCTGCGTATTGTTTTCCACAGTGGCTGCCCCAATCTACACTCCCACAAATAGTGTACCAGGTTCTCTTTTCTCCACATCCTCGTCAATCCTTATTTCTTGTCTTTTTGATACTAGCTGTTCAGCCTGGTGTGGGGTGGTGTCTCACTGTGATTTGATTTGCATTTCCCTGATGATTAATGACACTGAGCATCTTTTCGTATGTCTGTTGCCATCTTTATGCCTTCTTTGGAAAAATGTCTATTCAGATCCTCTGTCCATACATGCAAAAGACATATCTGGTACAGGACTATTATCCAAAATATACAAAGAACTCTTAAAATCCAACAAGAAAATAAATAACCCAATTAAAAAAAATTGATTAAATACATAAACAGCCACCTCATTCAAAGAAGATAGACACATAACAAATAAGCATATGAAAAGAGGCCCCACATTGTATGCCATCAGTAAATGCAAATTAAAATAGCAGTAAAATACCACTATAGATGGCAGTGACATTATAGGGACATTAGAATGGCCAAAATCCAAAAGAGGGCCAACACCAAATGCTGGTGAGTATGTGGAGCCATAAAAATTCTGATTCACTGCTAGTGGGAACATAAAATGGTACAGCCACTTTGGAAGACAGTTTGGCAGTTTCTTACAAAACTTAACATACTCTTACCATATAACCATATACCAGCAAACACGCTCAGTATTTACCCAAAGGAGCTAAAAATTTATTCCACATAAAAACCTACGCATAGATGTGTACAGCAGCCTTATTCATATTTGCCAAAACTTAAAAGCAAGCAAGATGTCCTTCAGTAGGTGAGTGGAAAACAAACTCTGGTACACCCAGATGACAGAATATTATTCAGCTCAACAGAGACATGAGCTATCAAACCATGAAAAGAGATGAAACTTAAATGCATGTTACTCTGTGAAAGAAACCAATGTGATGAGGCTGCATACTATATGATTCTAATTAGATGACATTTTGGAAAAGGCAAAACTATGGAGACAGAAAAATTACCAGGAGTCAGAGGGAATGAGGGATGAATGAGGGATGAATGAGGGATGAATGAGGGATGAATGAGGGATGAGCAGGCAAAGCATAGAGGATTTTTAGGGCCGTGAAACTATTCTGTATACCATAGGTATACTTCCATATACTTCGCTACTACATTCATTTGTTACAATCCACAAAACACACACCAAAAACGGCCTCTAATGTAAATTATCAATTTGGGATGATAATGATGGTAAAGGCAGGTTCATCGATTGTAAGAAATGGACCACTCCAGTGTAGGGTTTTGGTAGCTGGCCAGGCTGTGCATGTGTGGAGGCGGGGGTGGGGATGGGAGGTGAGAATGACCTGTACTTTTATACTCTTATTTGCTGTGAACCTAAAACTCATATAAAAAATAAAGTCTGTTGAAAACACACACACACACACACTCACACACACACAACTAAGTGAGCATTAACTTTGGTAAAAGGTGGTATACATACTAATGTTAAAGGCCAGAACTGCCTATGGAAAAAGATTTATACATCAACTATCGGCCAAAATCTTGTTGTGAAAGTCAACAATTCCTAATGGATGCAATGGATGGAAGGGACACATGAAACTCTTCTTCCAATGCTCACAGGGTTTCTTTCTTGAGGCTGAAATGAGGAAGATAAGTGATGAACCCTCAAGTTTTCTTTCAAAAAAGACAGACATAAAAAAATGTCCAAAAACCCCTAATAGCGGCTATGTGGCCGAGGCAGACCATGCAAAAGAATTGGTTAACTTTTATAAACTCAGCACTGGTTATTCAACTGCAAAGAATTCAGATAAGCAGGACCAGAGAAAAATAAACCAATGTGGACCCATAAAGAGAAGTCCTAAGAGGTCAGAATTTAAAGAAGTTTATACAAAAGATGGAACAGGGAGGGGCCCATAACCAGACACAGACAAATGAGTTTCAGGCAGTTTTAAGAATAGTATCAGGAAAGCCAGAGCCAAGCAGAAGCCTGCAGAGAAAAAATGCTAAGCACAACTAAAAAGACAATTTTGGTTTGGAAAAAAAGAAGAGAATGAAGAGCTTTGTCTCTGCTCAAGGCAAGGGACACACTGTCAACTGGCAATTCAAGGTGCTACAGTTTAACTCTGAGTTCCCTTCTGTCACCTATCTGTCAAAGAAAACAGAGAGAAAAAACACAAAATAGGACTGAAATGACAGGAAACTTCGGTGAGAAAACATATCTAAGGAGGGCAAGAAGACTGGAGTGCCAAGTTCCTCTAAAGGGACTAAGCTGTTAGGCCGAGACAAACAGTACAGCAAGGAGTGTCTCACACGCAACAGCAGGAAACTGCACTCCGCCCTCTGCACAGTCAGGAGAAAGAGGAAAAGGAAGATGACAGGTGAAGTAAATCCTCTCCGTATTTTCAAGGAGGATGAGAACACCATTCACTGGGTATTTCCTGACGCGGTATGCCATGGTCATTACACAGAGCATCTAATCCAATCAACAACTAACAATTCCTGGGCAGACATTCTCTCTGTTTAATTTACAAATGGAGAAAGGGAAGCTGAGAGATTTAAAAAGCCATCTTAGGCTGCAAAGTGAATAAGGGGAGGTGGAAGAATTCACATCCAGAAATTCACGTCTGAGACATTTTGATCCAAATGAAGGGAGATTCTAGGAATTACAAGAAAATTAGTATGGCAAAATTCCTAGATAAATTCTAGACCTTGAAAAAGCAAAGATATTATTCACAAAGTTATTAACAAAACTACTAGGGAGGCCTGAAATTTAACTATTTTGAGAAATGCGGGGGTCCTGGGAAAACACATGTGACATACACTCATATGGTATCATCACAAACACATGCAAAGTACACAAAAACACCATCCTTTTAAGAAATGTGTAAAATGGCAGTACCTTACTTCTTCTAACTGGTCATATACTAAGGAGTTTAAGGTCTCAAAACACAGTGACTTTAGACAGACAATGAGATACCACTTCACACCCATTAGGATAGCCATTATATAAAAAAACAAAAATGAAACAAAACAAGAAACACAGAAAATAACAAGAGTTGGCAAGAATGTAGAGAAATGAGAACTCTAATGCCCTGCTAGGGGAAATGTAAATGGTACAGCCGCTGTGGAAAAAAAGTTTGGCAGTTCCTCAAAAAGTTAAACAGAATCACCACAAAATCCAGTCATTCTACTCCCAGGGATAGGATCCAAATGAATTAAAAGCAGAGAGTCGAATAAATACCTAGACAACAATATTCATAGTGGCATTATTCACTATTCTACCAAAAGGTAGAAACAACCCAAATGTCCATCAACCGATAAATGGATTAACAAAATGTGGCACAAAAGTGCATATAATAACGTGCATACGAGAGAACACATTCAGTCTTTATAAAGACATGAGATTCTGACACATGCTATAACACGGATAAACCTTGAAAAGATTAGGCTAAGTGAAAGAAGTCAGCCACAAAAAGACAAATATTGTATGATTCCACTTAGACAGGCAAATTCAGAGACAGAAAGTAGAATGGTAGCTACCAAGGAGCTAAGTGGAAGGGGGATGGGCAGTTACTGTTTAATGGGAAGAGTTCTGTTTGAGATGATGGAAAGTTCTGGAAATGGATAGTAGTGATGTTTGCACAACACTGTGCATATACTTAAGGATACCAAATTGCTCACTTTACCAACAGAGCCCTCAAAGTATATGAAGCAAAAACCAACAGGAATGGAAGTAGAAATAAAGGATTCAACAGCAATAGTTGGAGATGCCTCAACCTGCAATCTCACACTCTCAATCACTGATAGAACAATTAGAAAGAAAATAAGCAAGGATACAGAGGACCTGAACAACACTACTAACTTGATGTAACTAAAATCCACAGACCTTAAGACATCCTACGGTATCAAAATAAACAGTTTTTTTCCCACAAACACATGGAATTAGTCTCTAAAATAGACCACTGCTCTGCCAGAAGCTGGCAAACCTTTTCTGCCCGCTAAATCCAGCAAGACACAAGAAGGATTAAATTCCATGACCAAGTGAGATGCAAATATTTTAGATTTTGAAAGCTACAGACTATCTTTGTCACGTATTCATCTTTAACAACTCTTTTTTTTTTTTCATTTTTTTTAATGTTTATTTATTTTTGAGAGAGAGACAGAGTACAAGCTAGGCAGGGGCAGAGAGAGAGGGAGACACAGAATCTGAAGCAGGCTCCAGGCTGTGAGCTGTCAGCACAGAGCCCGACGCAGGGCTTGAACTCACAAACCGTGAGATCATGACCTGAGCCGAAATCGGACGTGTAACCGACTGAGCCATCCAGGCACCTCAACGACTCTTTTTTTTTCTACTTTTTTTTTTTCAACGTTTATTTATTTTTGGGACAGAGAGAGACAGAGCATGAACGGGGGAGGGGCAGAGAGAGAGGGAGACACAGAATCGGAAACAGGCTCCAGGCTCTGAGCCATCAGCCCAGAGCCTGACGCGGAGCTCGAACTCCCGGACCGCGAGATCGTGACCTGGCTGAAGTCGGACGCTTAACCGACTGCGCCACCCAGGCGCCCCACAACGACTCTTTAATAATCTAAAAACCATTCTTAGGTCACAGGCTGTACAAAAACATGCATAAAACAATTCTCAGTAAGTTTTAAAAAGAACGGAACTCATACAATTTAGGTTCAATGCTTTATATTCCCACAATGGAATTAAATTAGGAACCAACAGAAAATACTGAGGAAATCCTGAAATATATGGAAACTGATGAACATGTTGCTAAATAAACAAAGGGTCAAAGTAAGAAATCACAAGGGAAATTTAAAAATATTGTGAACTGAATAAATCCAAAAACAAAATGTATCAGAAGTTATGGGTTTGAACTCCTATGCTAAAAAAGAAACAACTCAAACCAATAACCTAAGATTTCACCTTAAGAAACTATAGAAAGAGAAGCAAACTAAGGCTAGAGTAAGCAGAATAAAGAAAATAAGACAGACTGGACTGGAAATCTGTGAAAAAGAGAAAAGCTGGTTCTTTCAAAAGATCAACAAAATTAACAACCCTTTAGCTAAAAACCAACCAAGAAAAAAAGAACAAGACGCAAATTACCAAAATCAGAAATGAAGACATCACCACTAACCCCCACAGAAATGAGAAATACTAAAAAGTGTACCACAAAAAACTTTATGTCAACAATTAGACAATCTAGACAAAGTAGACAAACTCCTAGCAAGATACAAATTACCAAAACTGACTCAAACAAACAAACAAACAAAAAACCCAGAGACTCTGAATAGAATGACAGAATCAAGGAAATTGAACAGGAATTAAATTTCCCCACAAAGAAAAGTCCAAGCCCAAATATCTTCACTGGTAAATTCTATCAAATATTTAAAGAAGAAATAATACAAACAAACTCTTCCAAAAATAGGAGGGAACAGTTACCAACTCATTCCATGATGTCATTATTACTCTGATATCAATGCTGAATAAAGACAACCCAACAAAACTACATACCACTATCCCTTCCTCATGAATACACAAGTAAAAACACTCAACAAAATATCAGTAAATCTAATCTAAAAATATGTAAAAAAAAAATTATACACTATATGGAAATATCCCAGGAATAAAAGATTGGTTTCGAGTTCATATAATACACCTTACTGTTAGAAAAAAGAACAAAACCTCATCTGATTATCTCGACAGATGCGGAAAAAGCTTCTAACAAAATCCACCATCCATTCATGGTAAAAATTCTCAGAAAACTAGGAATAGAAGAGACCTAGTAGTTTACGGCCAGAACAGTGGTAAGTACAAGTGGTGAGAGCAGGCATCCTTGTCTTTTTTTTTCTTTTTTAATTTTAGTTAGATAACATGCAGTGCAATATTGATTTCAGAAGAATTCAGTGACTCACCATTTACATACAAAACCCAGTGCTCATCACAAGTGCCGTCCTTAATACCTGTCACCCACCCAGCCCATCTCCCACTCACCTCCCTCCATCAACCCTGTTTGTTCTCTATCGTTGAGTCTCTTGTGCTTTGTTTTCCTTTTTTCTCCCCCCCCCACCTTCCCATATGTTCATCTGTTTTGTTTCTTAAATTCCACATGAGTGACCTCATATGATATTTGTCTCTCTCTGCTTATTTCGCTTAGCATAATACATTCTAGCTTCATCCACATTGTTGGAAATGGCAAATTTTCATTCTTTTTGATGGCTGAGTAATATATTCATAAATATATTCATAAACATAAATGTGTGTGTGTGTGTGCCACACACACACCCCACATCTTCAATTGTATGGGGAAAGTAATCTAGTGTTTTACCATTAAAGATGGTGACAGCTGTAGGTTTTCATATATGCCCTCTAATACTACTAATAAGAGAGAGATTAAAAGGCATCCACATTGGATAGGAAAAATGTAATGCTGTTTTTTATTTACCTGTTCCTGTATTCATAAGACCCTAAGGAATTCGCATACACACAAAAAACCCCTACTAGAATAAATGAGTTCAGCAAGGTTGCAGGTTACAAGATGAATATATGAAAATCAATTGTATTTCAATGTATTTAATTAAGAAGAAACCAAATATGAAGTTCTAAAGAAATTCCATTCCCTCAGGAATGCATCTATAGAGAAAAGCAAAAGTAAAACAATACTGAAAACTTGAAGATGTAAATAAATGGGAAGACATATCACATCTGTGCACTGGAAGACGATGGCAAACCTCTCAAACTGATTCAGAGATTCAACGTGATCTCTATCAAAATCCAGGGAAGGAATTTTGGGGAGGCAGAAATTTACACACTGATACCAAAATG
This sequence comes from Prionailurus viverrinus, assembly GCF_022837055.1. NCBI lineage: Eukaryota > Metazoa > Chordata > Mammalia > Carnivora > Felidae > Prionailurus > Prionailurus viverrinus. The sequence continues at coordinate 113,292,682 of NC_062561.1, read as the reverse complement.
ATACGGAAATGCAAAGAATGCAGAAGTGCTAAACGATTTTGAAAAAGAAAAAATTCTTCTCACTTTCAAATTTCAAATTTCAAAAAAACACTTCTCGCTTTCAAAATTTACTATGAAGCTTTAATAAGTATCCTAGACTATGAGGTATAGATATACAAATCAATGAATGAGTTGAGAGTCCTGTAACAAACTCTTACATATATGGTCAATTGGTTTCTGAAAAACATGCCAAGGCAATTTGTTGGAGAAATCGTAGATACCTTTCAACAAAATAGTGCTACACCCAACTGGGTATCTACATGCACAGAGAGGAATTCAGATCTTTACCATACAAAAAGTTTACCTCAAAATGAATCACAGACCTAAATGTAAAAGTTAAGGCTATAAAATTTCTAGAAAAAGACAAAACAGAAACTATTTTCACAACTTTGGGATAGACAAAGATTTTCTAAATGCAGCACCACAAGCATGATCAAGAAAGAAAGAACTGACAAACTGGACTGCGTCAAAATTAAAAACCTGCAGCTCCTTCTGCCATCTTGCAGCCTGTGGAGGCCTGCTGGGAACAGGACTCCTAAAATGACAAATATGTCTGAAGGCTGTGGTCCAAGGCCATTTTTGCTGGCTCTAAGCGGGGTCTCCAGGACCAGAGGGAGCACAAAGCTCTTCTTAAAACTGAAAGTGTTTATGCTCGAGATGAAACTGAACTCTACCCTGGAGAGAGATGTGCTGATGTGTACAAGGCAGAGGTCACAGTGACTCCTGGTGGCAAAGTGAACGAAACCAGAGTAATCTGGGGAAAAGTAACTCATGCTCATGGAAACAATGGCATAGTTTGTGCCAAATTCCAAAGCAATCTTCCTGCTAAAGCCACTGGTCACAGAATCCATGTGATACTGTACCCCTCAAGGATTCAAACTTACTGAAAAGTAAATAAATAAGGGTATAGAAAAAAAATCAAAAATTTTCATGCCTCAAAAGAAAATCCAAAAACAAGCATTAAGAAAATGCAAAAATAACCCACAGACTGACAGGAAATGCCTCCGAATCATACATCTAACAAAGGAATTCTATCCAGAATATATAAAGAACTCTTACAAGTGAACAGTAAAACAAACAACCCAAATAAAAAATGGGCAAAAGATTTAATTATTTCATGAAAAAAGATGTATGAATGGCTAATAAGGACATAAAGAATGTTCAACAATCATTACTCATTATGGAAATGCAAATTAAAACAAGGAGACACCACTTCACGTGCACTAAAATCGATAGAGTGGTGATAAAAAGATAAAAAGACTGACAATAACAAGTATCAAGAGCATGTGGAGAAACTGGAACCTCCTATGTTACTGGTAGGAATATGAAACAATACTGCCACTTTGTAGAAATTGGCAGTTTTCTTAAATAGTTAAATTTATCATATTGAGTCAGAAATTCCATTCTTAGGCATTTATCCAAGAAAAATAAAAACAAAGCCCATACAAAGACTTATATGCAAACGTTCCAAACAGTATTGTTCATATGAGCCAAAAACTAGAAATATTTCAAATGTCCATCAACTGATGAATGGATAAAAAAAATGTGGTACATCCGTACCATGGAATATCATTCAGCAATAAAAAGGAACAAACTACTGATACATGGTTCAACGTGAAAGAACCTTGAAAACATTATGCTAAATCAAAGAAGCCAAGATGCACAAGACTACACATTATGTGATTCAACATACACGAAATGTTCAGAAAAGGTAAATCTATATAGACAGAAAACAGTCTAGAGGGTCTCTGGAGCTGATGAAAGGAATAGGGATAGACTGCAAATAGGCACAGGGGATCTTCTAAAAAGCTTATGAATACGTTCTACAAGCAGATTGTGATGATGGTGCCAAACTTTATGCATATTACTAAAAATCACTGCATCGTACACTTCTAATGGATAAATGTTAGGGTATATAAATTATGCTTCAATAAAGTTGGTTTCTTAAAAGTGGCTAAAAAATTAAAAACAAACAAAACAGCAACAACAATAAAACATGGTATTTTTCTCTTACCTCTGCTGGAGATACTAGGCATAATCTGAGGAATCATGTTATTGCTTGTATCCATGGGCTGGGAATTATCTTGACCCATTTGATCGTCTGGTGGCATATAGGCAGGAGGAGGAGTATCAGCTAAGAAGAAGAAAATGAGCCAAGTTAAAATCCCAAAAGAGTAGTTAAAGTCTTCATCCTGCTTACATGTATTCTTCAAGCATTGGGAAGTTCCTAAGATGACCAGCAGAATTTTTAGTGAACATTACAGACAAACAAAAATGTAGGACGCTATCTTAGGGCATGAGAAAATGAGAAAAGACAATACACCCATTAGCTACTGAAAACTGTTACAAGTTCACATGTGTTTGGTCCAATCCAAGAGAGTAAGATCAGTGCTAAAATTCCCTAAAATAGAATTCAAGATCAAGAATTTTGTCCTTATGTACTCAGAATTGTATGCTTGGAGAAACTACAACTATTACAAACCAATCTGAAGGATGCAGATTATCCTAGTTTGAGTACATACCCACAGAGACACTTTTATTTTTTATTTTTCTTAAAATGTTTATTTATTTTGAGAGTGTGAGAGAGAGTGTGTGCGAGCAGGGAAGGGCCGGGAGGGAGGGGAAGAGAGAGAGAGACAGAGAGAGAGAGAGAGAGAGAGAGAGAGAGAGGCAGAGAGAGAGAGAGAGAGAGGCAGAGAGAGAGAGAGGCAGAGAGAGAGACAGAGAGAGAGAGAGACAGAGAGAGAGAGAGAGAGACAGAGAGAGAGAGAGAGAGAGAGACAGAGAGAGAGAGAGAATCCCAAGTAGGATCCACGTTCAGCATACAGCCTGACACGGAGCTCCATCTCACAACTGTGACATCATGACCTGAGCCTGAATCAAGAGTCAGACACTTACCCAACTCAGCCACCCAAGCACCCCTAGAGAGACACTTTTAAATTATCAAGATCATCACATACTGTGTATTGTTAATGAACACTGGAAAATACAGTGGTCATACAAAATGTACCAACACGAACAGCAGCAAAACACCTAATTCTTTTGCAACATCCTAAAATGGCTGTCATGTCTTACTAAATGACTAGGTAATTCTCTTAGGAAACTGAATGTTAACTAGAAAATCTTTTGAGTTCCAACACTCACAGTTGACAATCATTGCAAAAACTAGTTATATCTTTGTCTCGGTAGCTATAAATACTGAATATAATTTGTCTCTCACCCGAAGGTTTGTACAAAATATATTTTGAGAAAGAACTGCAATCAGACTGAATTTAGAACAAAGTACGAAAATTAGTTTTTAAACAAATACCTAACAGCAAGTTAAACAGCTGACACTTAATTCCTTTTAGAAAGACAAAAAATAAATAACTGCATCAACTGATATTTCACTGCAGTAGAGAAACCAGAAATAATATACTTCCCTATGGCTCCATCTGCAAGAGTAGGCATTCAAAGTGAGAAAACAATGCGTCCATATGGGACACGCCATTAACAAAATTTGGGAACTTTATAAAACCTACTTATGATCTTTCTCCAGGCAAACCAGTTCATCAGACCTAATTAAAGATAACTGGAGTGCATTTTAACCTTCCAAAGTCTATGATGACGTGACAATCAATAAAGTTAAAAAAGCAAAGACTTCAGAGTCAGAGAAACCTAGGTCTTAAACCTTAGGCAAGGTCCTTAAACTCTTAGAGAGAATATCAACTTCTTTCTCCACCTATAATAACAGGAACACTATCTCACATTGTTGTTCTGAATTAAATGTAATACACTATCTTTCATCATAGTACCAGTTACACAAAAGGCACTCAATAAATGGCACTTCATATCATAAATTACATGAAAATATTTAAGTCAAATATGGCTACTTCCATATTTTGGTAGAACTTTTATTATTTTTTAATGTTTCTTTCAGAGAGAGAGAGAGAGAGAGGGAGAGAGAGAGAGAGAGAGAACAAGCATGCACACACAGGAGAAGGGCAGAGAGAGAGGGAGACACAGAACTCGAAGCAGGATCCAGGCTCTGAGCTGTCAGCACAGAGCCCAATCTAAGGCTCGAACTCATGAACCGCAAGATCACGACCTGAGCCGAAGCTGGTCACTTAACCACCTGAGCCACCCAGGCGCCCCTAGAACTTCTATTTTTAATTCCTGGTAATACAGAATTTAGTTGTTTGATCCAATAAATGATCCAGTGATAATTAAACAACATTTCTATTTTTCCAGATTACCTACTTACTTCACAGTCATCAAACACAGTCTTTGTCTGTCTTCAGAACGTTGATAACCTATTAGAATACTCTGCCTTTAACGTGTATAGGACCCCCTATGAAACCTTTCAACTTAGCAGCATTTGGCTTCACTCTGAAGTCACAGTGGCAGCCACTCAGTGTAGTTAGTTGTACATATATATTTCTATAATTTCATCCATTCATTTAATAAATATTTACTGAGGGTCTATCATATACCAGGCTCTGATGCAGGCTCTGGGGATGAAGCAGTAAACAAAAGAGGCTAATTACCCCCTTTTCATGGAGTTTGTAGTCAAGATAGGGAGAGGAGGGAAGGGCAGAATATAAGATCATCTATATTATGTTGGACTGTGATACACACTATATACAAAAATCAAGCAGTGAGAGACAGAATGTAGGATGAAAAGAGAAAGTGATTTTTGTTTCATTATTCTTTTTTTTTAATCTTTTTTAATGTTTTATTCATTTTTGAGACAGAGAGAGACAGAGCATGAGCAGGGGAGGGGCAGAGAGAGAGGGAGACACAGAATCCGAAGCAATTCCAGGCTCCGAGCTGTCAGCACAGAGCCCGAAGCGGGACTCGAACTCAAGAACCGTGAGATCATGACCCAAGCTGAAGTCGGATGCTTAACCGACTGAGCCACCAGGTGCCCCTTGTTTCATTATTCTTAAAGGATCATCTCCCCAAAACTGTGTTTGCTTTTTTAAAAACATTCAATTTATTCAACCTAAAAAAAAACAAAACCAGTTCATCCATTTCTCCTACCCCTTGTCTCTGGCAACTACCAACCTGTTCTTAGTATCTATGATCTTGGTGTTTTGTTATTGTTGTTGTTTTCAGATTGCACATATAAGAAAAATCTTATGATATTTGTCTTTCCCTAACTTACTTTACTTAGCATAATAGCCTCAAAGTCCAGCCATGTTGTCATAAATGACAAGATTTCATTCTTTTATGGCTGAATACACCACCAGTTCTTTATCCATTCATCCCTCAGTGGACACGCAGGTTGCTTTCATGTCTCGACTATCATAAATAATGCTACAATGAACACAGGGGTGCGTGTTTTCAAGCTGGTGTTTTTGTTTCCTGCAGGTAAGTACTGAGAAATGGAATTAACAGATTATCTGGCACTTCTATTTTTAATTTTTTGAGGAAACTCCATACTGTTTCTCACAGTGACTGCACCAATCTGCACCAACAGTGCATGAGGATTCCCTTTCCTCCACATCCTCGCCAACACTTGTCATTTCTAGTCTTTTTGATAGTAGCCACTCTAACAGGTATAAGGTGATAGATGACACATTTTAGTTTTGTATTTCCCTGAAGATTAATGATGTAGAGCATATGTGGTGGCGGTCACGTACATGTCTTCCCAGGAAGAATGTCTATTCAGGTCCACTGCCCATTTACTAATTGGAATGTTTGTTTCTGTGCTATTGATTTGTAGGAATTCTTTATATATTTTGGAGATTAGTTCCTCATCAGATAGATGATTTGCAAATATTTTCTCTCACTCGGTTGTCTGCCTTTTCATTTTATTAATGGTTTGCTTTGCTGTGCAGAAGCTTTTTTGTTTGATGTCATCCCACTGTTTCTTTTTGCTTTTATTGCCTTTGCTTTTGGTGTCAGTCCAAAAGCCAGCACTAACCACTGTCAAGGAGCTTCCTGCCTATGTTTTCTTCTAGGAGCTTTATGGATTAAGGTCTTAGGTTCAAGTCTTTAATCCACTTTGAGTTAGTTTTTGTGTATCGTATCAGTCAGTGGTCCAGCTTCATTCTTTCGCATGTGGCTGTCCAGTTTTCCCAACATCATTAGTTGAAGAGACTGTCCTTTCCCCACTGTACATTCTTAGCTTCTTTGTCGTAAACTAACCCCCCACCTAAGTGTGGGTTTATGTCCAGGCTCTCTCTCCTGCTCCAGTAATCTATGTGTCTGTTTTTATACCAACACCACACTGCTTTAATTATGATATCTTTAAAACTGTATGTTAATTATACTTCAATTTTTCAAAAATTGTTTAAAATATTACTGTAGCTCTTTGAAATCAGGGAGTGTGATGCCTCCAACTTTAGTCATTCTCAAGATTGCATTGGTTATTCTAGGGTCTTTTATGGTTCTGTACAAATTCTAAATTTGTTCTATTACTATGAAAAATACAGCAACTCTCCTTTTTAAAAAACATATGGTCCGTGGCAAAATAAAATCTAAAACTCTTCTGGATATCAAACAATTACCAAAGGATATAGTCAAAAATAGCTACCTCTTAGCATGCAACAGTTCACCCAGAGGGCCAGTAGTATAAAAACAACTGTTGATTCTCGAGGAGTAATTTTTTTGTATCAATAAAATAAATTCTTACCTGGGAGCTGAAATGGACTTCCTGGTCCAGAACTTGCTGGGGAATTGGGATATGTGCTGCTAGCGGGGGAAGGCGGATAAGGGCTATTTGGAGATAAGGGGAAAGGAGTGTTGTTGGGCTGGTGGAAAGAATCTGGAAACGTTGCATTTTGTGGCATGTGCGGCTCGTTGTGGCTCAGGTTTCTAAACTGAACCAAAAGGCTGTGTTGTGGATTGAATTCATTGTGACGAGGCACTAATACTGGAGGTAAGACTGAAAGACAAAAATCAAAAGCCATCTGTCAGCAATAACTAAAGCAAACATCCCATACACATTAAAGGGTAGATAGAAAGTGTTCAGTACAATTATAAGCCTATTAAAACAATTCACTTTCAGGAAGGGCTGCTCTGTAGAACCTTGAATGTGTATTTACATAATAACTAAACCAAAAACTCTTTAAGGATTTAGGCCTGTATAAAGAACTCTGGAAAACAGAAAACACAGACAAGACACCACTCCTGTTCAATAGGAGAGAAGGCATGTTTAAAAACACTAATATTAGAGAGAATTTAATGCAGTGAGAATTCAAAGAGGTGAGCACTTCCAGCTAGCAAGGGATCAAACAACACACTATGGGAAAGACAATACCTGATGGGACCTTACAGAATGAGGGGTGTCAGGGGCACAGATAGTAGAGGAGGAGATGGGGAGACTCCAAGAGGGAGACAGGAAGGCACAGACAGGTGCCCAAACACTGAACTAGGAGCTGAGATTAGAGAAAGACGTTGAGGTCAACTATGAAGATGCCTTGAAAGGCTCTGTTTTCAATTTTGAACATTTCATTTTTCTTAGTTTGAGAGATAACACATTTTAGGTTCTTCAGTAAAGTTTTCCCTAGTGAAAACAGTCACATTTCCTAGGCAGAAATCTTCCATTCACAATCAGTTTTCTAAACATGATCATAATGAAAATACATCCAACAAAGCCTAAGTATTTTAAGAGACGTATTTTTAAAGAGATGAACTTTATTCAAACATTCACTTTCTTTAGAGACCCAAATGACCAATCACGTAGAAATGTCTACCTTTCCCTATAGGAAATCAAAACAAACCTCATTTCTTTAAACTCCTACTGGAAGTACCAGTTTATCTCTTTTACAACTTTCCCGTATTTGTCAGCGCAATTTTACTTCCAACAATCTCACTTTGACTCTGACATTATTCAGCAGCAATAAAATCAATCTGTTTTTAAGTTAACTAGGTCATAGTAGAGATGTACCTGAGGAATCAGAGGCTATATAAGTCAGCATTTGTACTGTTTTTTTTGTCTCTTTTCTTTGTACTGAATCAGTGTTGTAATTACATAGTTAACATCTGATTACAACTGTTTTGCTCGACAGTGTATTACCAACTGCTGTTCCCTCACAGAATGATGGGACAGGTGCCACGGGAGAGCAGGGCATTAGACAGTAAGAATTTCTATGTTTAGCTGGCTAGCAATCTGAAAGCCTTAGTGAAATAACTATTTAAGAATTCAATCTAGTAAGGATTCCTTTCCTTCTTTTTTTTAGAGGCAGAGCTAAAAATCAGTGACTTCTCTCTTTATATTATTTTTACACACTATTTAGAAATTATTTTATTTTCATGCAAAATACATGGATAGTTTAAAAAGAAGCTACAAGAGATAAACACAGCAATTTCTAAGCCTTCTATACTGCTTTCAGAGACAATAAATTTAAACTCTTACCCATTTCTTCTAACATTTACTTTGTGCATTGCTAAATTGTATGCTTATATTGCTCTTATTAATTTGTGAAGACACTGCAGATTTGCTCTTGTGGCAAAGGAAGTAGCTTTCTTCTATCATTCTACCCCACTCCCATTCCCCTTCCCCACAAAAAGTCCCAAAAAAACTTTTGGTTAAATGTATAAATATTCAATCCTGAACCAGATATGTACTATGATTATATGTTTTCTTGAACAGTGCTTTTAATAAAGCTGATTATTGACTTGTTCCTTCATTTGTTTAATCTTAAGTATGTACCACTGATATTTCCAGGGTCTAAGAGTTTTGTCAAATTCCAGTCAATACTATTTTCCAGATGCTACAAATAAACAATCTACTAACTCATTTCTTCCCCTGGACCCTTTGCCCTTCATTCTTCTACAATCTACACTGGTTGCTGTGTTAAGTCTCCTAGAGCTCTCAAGTCCTTAGATGTCCCTTCTCTTTTCCCCTGCTGGATCCCATTTCCTAGATCTCATCCTCTATTAGTTTCCTAAAGAAGGGTAAAAGGAAGGTGAATTTTCAGTCCTTGCATACACGAAAATACCTTGTCTTTTGTTCATCGGCTGACAGATTCCAGAATAAACAACTTTTTCTCTCTTAATTTTGGGGGCACTGCTTCACTGCCTTCCAGAATCCAGAACTGCTTTGAGAAACTTAACAGTCTCACTTCCAGTCCTTTGTACATGTCCTTTCTTTTCTCTGTGGGAGCTTTTAGAATCTTCTTTTTTAACCGTGATATACCAGAATTTCACGTGTGGGTCTTTTTTTTTGATCTCTGACAGCACCATCACTGCCATTGTTTTTGCATTTTCCAGAGACTTTTTTTTTTTTTTTTTTTTTTTTTTTTTTTTTTTTTTTTTTTTTTTTACCATTCTGGGCTTATATTATCTCCATGTGAAATCCAGACAGCCTCTAAGGTGGCCACCGTGGTTCCCAACTCTAAGTATTCACCCCTGCATAATCCTCTCCCTTTGAGTGTGAGTATTGTATCCGGGACTTGCCGCTAATAGAATGTGGCAAAGGTGACAGGATGTATGTGATGACACAGTATAAGAATGTAATGTCCTTCCATCAAGAAGACCCTCTCTCTCTTCTTGTCTCTGAAGTGGGCTGCCATGAATGTGAGCCACCTATGAAAAAGTGGCAAGCACATGAAGGCAGCCTCTAGTCGGCAACCAGCAAGAAGAGCCTAAGAGCCCACAAGGAACTAAACCCTGCCAATAATCACACGAGCTAGGAAGCAGGTCCTTCCCCAGCTGAGCCTCACATGAAACCCACGCCCTGACCAACATTTTAAATAGAGTCTTGCAAAGGACCCAAATTAAGCCATGCCTGGACTCCTGGCTCATAGAAACCGAGACAGTAAACGTGTATTAAGCCCCTTAGCTTGTGTTAATTTGTTATGCAGCAAAAGATAACAAATGTACCAAACTAGTATCTCAATTTATACAATTCATTCATTAAAACAAAACACAAAACTTACTGTGCATCATCTACTGAGTGCAAGGTAATACTACTATTCTAAGCACTGCTGATGCAGTATAGAATGAGACAGAGGAAGTTCCTGCTTACATCAGTCAATAAATAAAAGAAAAAGCTAATTCGGCATCAAGCAGTGATGGGGGTATTTGAGCAAGGGCTGAATAAAGTAAGAAAATGTGCCATGAAAAGATGGTAGGGGAGAAGAAGTAGAAGAAATAGAAAGAAAAAAAAAAGTCTAGCTGCAGGGGTAGGGCAAGTCCATGGAAGAGAGGAAGTCTGAAGAGAGGTTATGTAGAAATCTGTTCTAAGTGTGATAAAAGTCTCTTAAGTGTTTTGAGCAGGCACTGACATGATTTGGCATCCTCTAAAGATCACTCTGGCTGCTGTGCAGAAAACAGAATGGGTTGGAGGGAAAGAAAAGAGGCAGAGAGACCTATCAGGCACTACTTAAGATGAAAGATGAATGTGGTCTATACTAGAAGAGTGGTATGAGAGATGGTAAGAAGGGACATTATCAAGATATATTCTGAAGGCAGGCAAATAGCATTTGCTCATAGCTCAAATTCAGGACTTCGGAGAGGTAAGTAAACGAAGACGTCAGTAGTGATTACACGAATGCTTGGTGCCATTTGCTTCAATAGGGAAAACTGGAGGAAGAAAGCACTTGGTGAGGGAAAAAAACCAAAAGTCCTACTGAGATACAGTAAATATGATATGTTTATGAGAGGGATCAAGTGGAGGTGTCAAGTGGGCAACTGGATACAAAAGTCTAGAACTCAAAGGAGAAGTTCACTCTGGAGTTCAAAATGTAAGCACGAGCTTTCAGACAATTTTATGAAAAGTGAGAGCTAATAGAGCCCATAGAGGAAAAATATGGATGTAGAAAATGTCTAGGAACTGAGTCATGTGAAAACAGGAAAATAAGCCAATGAAGAGACTAAACAAAAACAGCCAGTGAGGTAGGAGAATGAGAAAAGGGTAGGGTTCCAGAAGCCAAGAAAGAAACAGTTGTGAGCGGGAAGGAAGGAGATCAACCATCAAATGATGTTGAGAAGGAAAGGAAGAGGAGGACTGGGAATGAGCCCTCTATCCAGAAGAAGGCATCACAAGCAATCTTCACAAGTCAAATGGTAGGGAAGAGAGACCAACTAGGGAGGGGTGTCCAGAAAGAAGGGGAGGGCTAAAGTCCTGTGGAGGTAATAAAAATGGAGACTCCTATAAGAGGACTAGGGGAAAGAGTGCAGGAGACTGGGGGTGAGGCAATGTAAATGAGGTCAAGACCAGCATTCTTTCTGAACTTTTATTTTAGGATGGGCAGTATCAAGACATGCTTGTGTGCTGACAGAAATACTCTAGTAGGGAGGGGAAATATAATGCTGGGGAGAGGGGGGTACCTGGAGGAACAAAGTTCTTGAATACAGAAAAAGGAGTGGGATGCAGTACACACACGGAGCTCAGGTTTTAGATAAAATAGAAACATGTCACCCACAGGAAAGGCAGAGCACATATACAACTACCTCTGCCTGATTCACACACACATGACTGACTGCTTAAGGTGGACATGAATTAGAATTAGCCACTTGGGAGCTATATTATCTACATATAAAAAGCTAAATTCAAAAGCCACTATTCCTTCCGAGATTAAAATCTTTAAGAAGGAAACACAAGGCTAATATGGTCTTTTAACTACTAAATCACTGAAATGTAAATCAGCAAGAGACACGTTTGTTCAATTCTTCTTAGAGTAAAACCTACCTGGACTCTCCACTCTCTTATAGTGGTATGGGTTGATACAAACTTCCTTTTGCTTAGATCCAAAAGGAAATTCACAAATATCCAACGGCTTTAGCTCGTGATGACTCTGCAAATCAGGCCAGCGCCAAACACGACAATATATAACATGGGGTAAGCCTTTTCTGTGAGAAACCTGCAGGCGTCCATCTAAAGATCTGGGAATAGTGACACATTTGCTTGGCTGTCCTGGACTGCTCAAGGCTTTCTCCAGTTCTTCCATGGCACCCTTTTTCTTTTTTAGCTTTTTCACCAAAGCATCGACTGCCTTTTCTGCCCATTTCTCCTCTTCATCACCTTGCTTCCAGCCCAACAATCGCTTTACTGCTGGACTAGTAAAGGAGAACAAGCTGGCCATTGACGTCATTTGATATAAATCTTCAGAGACCTTCCTGCAACTCAAAGTCAGTGGCTACTCAAAGAACAGCTCACAGATGAAAAGTCATATACAGGTTCTAAGCAGAAGTTCCCATTAAAAAGGGAGGAGTGACATTTATCTTCATAAGTGCCATAAGATTCTTTCATTGGTTCAAGTCCTGAAAGAGAGAGAGGAAAAAGGGTAAGATCCCTAACTTAAATGAACACAATTAACACACATCTAAATCAATATAAGCAAAAGGTATATTGTTTTTAAATGAGAACAGAAAACCATTACAAAGCAAACAAACAAACAAAAACCTAAGTCTAGAGAAAGAGATTTTCTCTAAAGTCCTGTGACCACTCACTTCCTTTCTTCATACATGAACAAATAATTCACTGGCAATGCCAAACGATAACCAAAAGCAAACACAGACTGCTTGCTCTACTTCCTATGTATGATCCAAAAAATAGCCTCTAAACGTTTCCTTTCCTCAGGCCAGTAAGCCCCCAAATGCCCTTCAAAACTTTTGATTCTGAAGTACTTCTCTTCACTGAAAGTCATGTCACGTTATGTCAATTTTGAACATGACATGTCCTAATCTGAACAAAAGTCTTCACATAAATCTAGCTTTTCCCTAAGGTCATTATTGTCCATAAAATGTCTCAGAGACTTTTAAGGTTTGGGCAAAAGCCATAGTACTACTTAAGTCCCATTATTAGAAACAAATTTTATCAAATTCTAGCTTAGTTTTTTTCTTAAGAGATAACAAGCCCTCAAATAAATCATAACACACATAATTGCCAGAAAAGTGGGAAGTATCTATTTTTAAAGCTAAGAATGCTGAGCAGATTTAAAGGGAATAAATGCAAAGTTTAACCCAGAAAAGGGCAGTTTATAATTTTATAATGCCCATTGCCTTCTGTGATTATTTTCAGCATATTAAGTTAAAGAACCTGCGCTAGGCAGACCGCCCCTCTGCACCCTTAAGAAGCTCTTGGCAATGATGACAAGAGGAAGTGATGTGCAGTGGCACCGCACTGATAAGAAGAATGGGTATAATTCCCTGTGGTCAATACACAGCCAAGTGCAGACAATGAGTAGCTGGTGAAACAGCACGAGTAATGTTTGGAAAAAGGATGTCAGTAACCAAAGATGCTTCCTTTCCTTGTGCCCAACATTGCAAATAATGCCGCAGCTCTGCCTTTGACAAATTCTAGTCAACTCTACTGTCAAGACCATCCTGGATCGGGATACATCTTCCCAGAAAAGAATATGTGCGTTCAATTAAAACCCAGGTAAATATGAATTAAAAGAAAACGGAGTTAAAGTCAACAAATAATTACTGACTGCTTGTTACGTGCCATGTACGGTGAACTGCCATGATGGTGCTTAAAGAAGTCACTTCAAGTATGGCTTCATCTTAAGAGCCAACATGTACTTACTGAGAACCTACTAAGTGCCAAGCATTGTTCTGGATGCTGATCAACCAGCAGTGGCTATCCAGACTCCTATGAACCAAGGTTAGGACCTGGAACCATGCGGGGAAAGGTGTACAGAAGTAGAAGGAAACTCCTGTGTGGATGAACTTCCCCAGCCCAACACAGGATCATTTTAGCCAGGTAAGCAAAACTGGCTATATTAAACTAAAGAAATAAAACGAGAGACTGAAAGTGTATTTGTCAGTAACAGTTCACAGACTATAAAGTGTTATGTGCTAAACATAAAGAAGGGCTGAGCTCAGGTGTAGCTACCTCAAGGAGAGAGGATAAAAGCCATTTGGGCCAGAGAGTAAACGTAAGAAAGTAAACCAAAATATGGTTTGCTTGTCAAGACAAGAGAAATTTCAAAGGCATAGGGGACACAAACAACAAACAAAAATACGTGGGCAGACAAGAATAGAGCATTTCCTAAAATAGAGTAGACAGGTCTGGCTGGATTGAGATCTTTATTGAGTAACAGTGGAACATAATGATGAAGGCTAGACAGGGTAGTGCATGCATGTAGAAGAGAGAATAGATGAGCAATGGAGAGGTTAAGCTGAGAAGGGGAAGACAAATGGAGAGAAACTTAAAGACCAGATACCAGATTAGTAGTGAACCACCAGAAAATGCCTAATAAATTTTAACTACTCATCTAATAGCACTATCATCATCATCATCATCATCAAGTACTAACCATATTGCATATTTTAAAAAAGGAAAAGTTATTTATGCATGTAAACACAGAACAAAGTCTACAAGGCCACATAATTAATCACTGCATGGAATGGAGGAAAGGAAATAGAAAGGGGTCCAGTGTGATTTGTTTTATATACTTCTGCATTGTTTTAACCTTTTAACAAAGAGAATCTATCGACGCATTACTTGCATGATATTAAAATAAAAACAGTAAACTAAAATTATGGTGAAGAGAACTGAGTTACGAGTGCTGGCACTACAAGGAGGTAAAACTAATGCATGCTGTGCTACAAGTCAGGAAAGGATGGTGGTTTCCCTTTCAAAGGAAGGATATTAATTAGAAGGGAATCAGAGTTTCTGCCATCCTGGTGAAGTTTTACTTCTCACTATGGGTGATTACACGGGAGAGCTCAGTTTGTGAAAATACAGCTGGTGAGATACTTAAGATGTGTACTGTGCACTCTTCTGTATGATTTAAAAATATTTTCTGGACAGACAAAAAGGACTGAGTGCTTAGTTTCCTTCCCATTTTTCTTCCCATCATCAATCAATTCCCCTTCTCAGAGATCATCCTTCTATTTTGTCCTTCATGGCCTTCCAGAGAAAATTAACACAAACACACACACACACACACACACACACACACACACACACACACACACACACACACACCTTCATTGACATGAACTGTGGTATTCTAAAAAGAAAAAAGGTACAGAAAAACATATGAACGATATATCCTCCAGATCTTCCCAGAGCAATATAGAAAGAGCTCCCACATTCTTTCTTTTGTCAGTAACAGTTCACAGACTATAAAGTGTCTACAGAATTCTACACAGAATTCTAATATAAAAGTAACCTTCAAAGTATGTCAAACTCTGTCATACCCCTGCTCAAAAATTATTCTGTGGCTTCCCATCACACTTGGTATCCAAATTCCTTAACATCACTTTAAAGGGCCTACATAGCTAGCCTTTGGCTTCTCCTCCAAATTCATTTCTTTTTTGTTGTTGTTGTTATTTTTAATTTTTTTTATTTAACACCCAAATTAGTTAGCATATAGTGTAACAATGATTTCAGGAGTCAATTCCTTAGTGACCCTTACCTATTTAGCCCATCCCCCCTCCCACAACCCCTCCAGTTGCAGATTCA
Source organism: Prionailurus viverrinus (assembly GCF_022837055.1). Taxonomy (NCBI): domain Eukaryota; kingdom Metazoa; phylum Chordata; class Mammalia; order Carnivora; family Felidae; genus Prionailurus; species Prionailurus viverrinus. The sequence continues at coordinate 113,277,294 of NC_062561.1, read as the reverse complement.
TTTCTTACCATTGTTCTAGCTAACTTAATCACCCTTGACTTCTTTCCATTTCTCAAGTGTTCCAAGATCATTTCTATCTCAGGGCCTTTGCACTTGATGTTTTCTCCCCTGGAATTCTCCCTGATCTTATTTAACACGCTTACTCTTTCAATTAATTCAGCTACTCAAATGTCACCTCGTGAAAAAGGACTTCCCTGGCCACTTTATCTAAAATAGTATACATCACACTCCCACATCATTCCCTAGTCCCTGATTCTGCTAAATTTTCATGATATTTATTCTAACCTGACCAAGATACCAATTTTATTACTTTTTAGATATTTTCCCCACTGAAATGTTACTAGGCAGGTAGCTTTATCTTCCTTATCCACCATCATAGTCCCCTGGACCTAGAACAGTACCTATTTATTCAGTGAGTGAGCAAGCAAGTAGTGAGTGAGTGAACTAAAGAAAAGCAACTTGGAAAAAAATACATTCCTTTATAAGAGCAACTACATAAAAGTTAAAACATGGTATTTATGAATATGCACACATATGGTAAGAGAATATAAGTATGAATAAAAATGATACATAACCAATCTCAGGACACTGAGTACTGGGTACCACTGGTGAAAGAAGGATGAAGAATGGAAAAGCTTCAGCTGTCTTCTTTTAAAATCAGATTTAAAAAAAACCTGGCAAGTAACCAGATATGTTATTTTCTCTCCTGTTTTCTATGTTTAAATAGGTCATAACTCAAAACATTAACTATTTTTAATTTTTAAAAAGTAGTATGATCAAAACAGAAAATGACCAGATTCAGTCCTTTATAAGACAGAAGACCATGAGCAAGTATCATTCTTTCCAAGTCTACTAACTTATCTGTACAAAAAGGTAGATGGTTCCTAAGTCACTGAAATGTTTAAGTAAAAAAATATGTGTGCACATATGTGTACACACAGCACACATACAATAAATGCTTTATAAACTCCAAAGTGCTATTTAAACATGAATTATGGTCATTAGTATTCAAAGGAAGAGTCAAGACTTAAAAAAAACCTAATGTACCCACCACTGTACCACTATCCACACTTTCTGATCCAGCACAAATTCCTGTACTTTTGCCCATCAGTGTCCAAGAGAAATCTCTGTCATCCTTAGTGATAAGCTCAAGTCCATCCCCCTTTGTGAAGAATTCCTTCACCACCCTATTCTAAAAAGGCTATGGTCATTGAATATTTATCATAAAAACTAATTAATACGACAGTGACAAGGGGGCTCCTGGGTGGCTGAGTCGGGTGAGCGTCTTGATCTCAAGTTTCGTGAGTTTGAGCCCCGTGTCAGGCTCTGAGCTGAAGGTGAGGACCCTGCCTGCTTGGGATTCTCTCTCTCCCTCTCTATCTGCCTCTCTCCAACTTGCACCCACCCTCTCAAGATCAGGAAGTTTAAAAAAAAAAAGTGACAAGAACTATCTTAACTTCCCAAATGGAGTACAAAATCCTTCCAGGAGGAAGTCTTCAGGACCTGGCACCATTCCGTGCATCGTATCACATACTAAGGGAGTATTTAATGAATGGTCATTGACTTTTCTATCAACTATACCTTGAAATCAAAGATAACTTCAAATTTTGAACCAAGTGACTAAGATAATGATAACCCCATTAGCAGAATCAAGGACACTCAGAAGGTAGTTAAGTCAGTAGAGAAGAACGTGAACTCTATCAGAAAAAAGTCATAACTGGACATATAGGTTGAGCAAGGAAAAAATGAGAAAGAGATTTAGGATTTTCTACAAAGAACTGAAACAGTAATATAAAATAGGTTTTCAACAGAGTGAAAAGAGCAACACATTAACACGGGCATATTAGGGAACATTCACTGGTAGGGAAGAGGAAAAAGTCACCGATGAAGTATTGTTAAAAGGAGATTAAAATTACATACAACAGTACTGCAGAATATCAAACACAAGGCAAAGTTTAAAGAGAATGTGAACAAAGAAAAGGCCAATGACTGGATATCATTAGTTCAACTTCAAGAGACTGATTTCAGGAAGAAAAAAAAAAAAGGGTGTCAGATTCCAAAAACTTAAGACTCAGTATTAGTGTTTTCTTAAAACGAGAAATGGGAAAGGAGTAGGGACAAATCATGTATTCAACTCTAAAAATGGAATGACTAAAGATTTCAGAAACCTTTCGTGCTATTCTTTCTAAAACTATTTTGTAACTTTGCAACCTGCAGAAGTGATATGTGCAACTAATTCAAGTACTCATTATCTAAGTCTCACCTTACAAAGTCATCATAAGAATTTACTGGTGTTTAAACAAAAGAACTGATCAGGCATTTTACATAATACCCCAATGGCCATTAGATGGTAAAATAGACTCAACATTGTTATCAGAAACAATTTTTTTTTTAATGTTTTTCTTTTTTTTTTTTTTTAATTTTTTTTTTCAACGTTTATTTATTTTTGGGACAGAGAGAGACAGAGCATGAACGGGCAAGGGGCAGAGAGAGAGGGAGACACAGAATTGGAAACAGGCTCCAGGCTCCGAGCCATCAGCCCAGAGCCCGACGCGGGGCTCGAACTCCCGGACCGCGAGATCGTGACCTGGCTGAAGTTGGACGCTTAACCGACTGCACCACCCAGGCGCCCCCAGAAACAAATTTTTTTTAAAGAAAACAGTGAAATATCACTCCACATTACACATAAATCCCGATGACCCAGCAATTCCATCCCTAGGTATATATAACTAACAGAAACAAGTGCTAGCGCCACCAAAAGGCAAATACATGTTCACAACAACTTTATCTGTAATAGTCCCAAATTGGAAATAACCCAAATATCCATCAACAGTGGACTGGGTCAATAAACCATAGTAACAAATTCATAAAACAGAATACTTTACAGCAACGACAAAGAGCTAACACATGAAAAACATGGATAAGTCACACAGATAAAATATTGAAGAAGTCAGATACAAGAGATTACACATTTTATCATTCCTTCTCAGAAAAAGGCAAAACTAACCTACGTCACCAGAGGCAAGAAGGGTTAACTAAGTGGGGACAAGACAGTCCTCTGGGGAGACAGAAATATTCTACATCTTGATGTGGGTGATGATGACATAGATGTACACATATGTAAATGTTCAATAAGTTATATACCTGAAATTTATAAAATAATCTTTAAAAAAATTTGTTTGTGAACTGATCACTTACAAAATTAGTTCCCATTCACTAACACTTCCCTCACCATAATGGCTTACAAGCCACCAGTGAAAGTACAAAGTTTGCAAAATACTCTGAAATTTTACAAAGTTTATTAAAATAACGGCCAACAATGTAGGGTCGGGGATTTAATTTTACCCTACCATTCCCCACCCCCAAGCAAGTAAGTTAGTCTGTTAACTGTTTCACGGATGCTGACGAAGGACATGGGACTCCAGATTCAGAGACAAATGACTTTAACACTCATGGACAGACAGCAAGCAGCATAAGCATCAGATTTGCAGTTCCCTTCGCCTCCAAGAGACCCGCAGGAGTGATGTGATATTGCCAAGATGGATGGTACTTCTGCAGTGGGTTTACACTGATAGGGAACAATGAGCTGAAAGAATTCACCATGTTTACACTTACAGTAAGCAAGCCTATCTTAGTGGAGAGAGAACAGCTTCACTGACAAAGGATTAAGAGTGATCCTTAGTAAAATCAGTATGTATTTTTTATGGATATTTTCACAAAAAACACAAAAAAGCTCTTCATGTTAGTAGCACGCATGACAAACATAAGGGATGCCCTATCATGCTAAATTATCTTGTGAGAAAAATTAAGCCTATCCATCAAACTTGATCCATTCTTTGTTCACCATAAGAATACATGTTTACAACTGTAACTTAATGTTTTTCCCAAGTTTTAATTTTTGAAGATGAAGTCCCAATCAGACCTTTTATTCACAATTTAGTATAAAATACAGATCGAATTTTAAATGGTTTCATTTTAAATGGGTTTCTTTAGAGCCAATTATCGTTAGTTCAGGAAGACCTAAGTGTAGCATGAGCTTTTCTTAATGACTTAGTTATCCTTACGAAGCTCTCCGTTGCTGTGCTGTACTGGAAATTCTCTGTACAAAGCATGGAACATGGGTTGCAATGTTAATGACTGAAGAGACAACAGGGCATGAATGATCTTAAGAAGTTACCTACAGAGGTAGACTTTTGTGGGACATTCGGCTTTCTTAAAAAGAATATAGCTATTTCAAGGAATCCAACAGCTTCCTTTCTACAAAATCAATTGCTAAAGCAAAAACATTAATATTCCTTTGATGATGATGATGATGATAATAATAAAAAACCACTAACATTTATCGAACACTATGTTAACACTGTTAAGGACCTTACTCTGAGAGACAAAAAAATCATTAAAATCTCGCAACAGCCATATCAGGTAAATTCCACTATTCTCATTTTACAGATGAGAGAACAAGGAAAGAGAAATTAAAAGTAACTTGCTTATTTATATAGATTAGAAATAGAGCCAAGAATTGAAACTTGGCAGGCTGGCTCCAGAACTCACACTCCTAAACACTGTACACACGGTACCCTAAAAAGAAAAGTCTCCCACCAAAGAATATTCTTTGCTTAAAGACCTTCTCTACTGTTCTCCCTATCTCTGACTTCTCCAAAATACTCAAAGTGTTGTTATCACAACATTATATAGTTTCAGAGACCAAGGATAATCCTGTTCAATATGCTCACTTTCAAAGTGATTCTTTATACCACTTAACATACTTCATTAACCTCTTTATCTACTTCAACCCATTCTTCTCTCAATTGAACAAAATGAGTCAATATGTATGAAAGACTAGTGTTTATTACTATAATAAAATTATAAAAATAAAATTTATATTTTATTAAAATTTAATTAAAAATTTATATTCATTATGGTAGCCTTACTCCAAAGCCTTTTTATCTCATTAGGACATTTTTGCCACACTAATCACTAGAACACATAATTTTAACAGCCTAAATCTCACTCATTCACTTCATTAATATTTAACATTTAGGTTTCTAAATAAAATTGTTTTACTGGGATCAAAATTGCTGTACTGTACCCGTATGATAAGTTTTCTCCTGTAAACTATTCTGTAAAATCTATCAGATTCGAGACAATACCTTGATCCTCACAAATAAAACTATCACAGTGCTTTGGATACAGCAATAGATTTATTTTACTATCTTAAGTCCTTGGTTATAAAAGAATTTCTCACTACATACACAAAAAACAAAATAAAATTTTTTTTTCAACGTTTATTTATTTTTGGGGGGACAGAGAGAGACAGAGCATGAACGGGGAGGGGCAGAGAGAGAGGGAGACACAGAATCAGAAACAGGCTCCAGGCTATGAGCCATCAGCCCAGAGCCTGACGCGGGGCTCGAACTCACGGACCGCGAGATAGTGACCTGGCTGAAGTCGGACGCTTAACCGACTGCGCCACCCAGGCGCCCCGCAAAAAACAAAATAAGATATTATACTTTTTTCTAGTATGCATATATTAGCATCTGTAATATGAACCACAAGTAAACATTCAATCCTTTGAAAATCAGGATATGACTAGGTTTTCTAGTAATCAAAATGTAGAATTTTGAATCTATTCATGAAAAGTTGGTTCAATTTTTCACACCTCTTTTGCTTTTCACTAAGTAAAATGAATTCACAAACACTGAGAACACCAATTTTCAGCTCAGTCAGCTGTGTGCATAACCATCCATAATACCTTCCTATAGTATCTCTAAACTTATCCTAGTAATAAAGTCCCCAAAGCTATACTGAATAACTTCAGTCTTCAGAGGTTACATATTGCTAGGCAATTAATCTGGTTCTCTGTGCTCCCATTCCACAATGCCTTCAGAGTCTACTGAGGCACAAACAGACATAACCAGTGCTAATCTTGATCTCAGACTCACGGTCTTATTTACACAACACACATTCACTGAGAGCACCTAAAAAGGGCAAACCACTAAGCAAGAAACTAAAAGGCTAAAAAAGATAAATCAAGTCCAGACTAAAACTTTAAAGAATTATAAATTGATAAGCTATGAAAATATGCCCATACCTCTCTGCAATGCACAATGGAGAATGGCAGATGCCCTAAGGGTGTAGAAGGTGCTACAATAAATTAAGGGGATGGCCCTATGGGGACAGGGGAAGGGAGACAAGAACCACCAAGTAGCTTTATCAGAGGCATAAAAATAATTGTGAGTAAAGACACAAAATCTGAGTTTTCATCCACCAGGATGAGAAAATGATTCAGTTTGCTAGAACTGAGGTGGTAGAACTAAAGAACTGGCTAGAAATATACAATAAAATAAGGCTAATCTACACACAGATAACAATATACGCATTGTAACACATAAAAACACCAGATCTAAAAAGTCTAATAAACTTGGGTTCAAATTCCGGATTTAACATTTACACCTAAACCTCTATTTTTTCCTATTTTGTATAATAAATATCAGTTCTGAGAATTAAATGAGATACCCACTTAACTCAGTGCCTGGCATGGCACATTCTCAGTAAAGGAGAACTGCAGTTACCACTGTTGCAATTATCATGAACATTTCTGAGATCAGGCTGAGGATTTCAAATATATAGCTGAGCTACTTTATTTCAATGAATATACAAAGCCATCTACTTAAGATGTACCATTATTTTATTAACCTTGAAGGAAGAACAGGTTGCAAATTAAACTATCACACAGTGCTTTCTTATCACTTAAAATTTTTATTCACAGTATCAATCTCTGCCCTCAGACTGCAGGTCTGAAGTGTTCCCGTATTACCCCAGTATTGTCATTCAAGCTATGGACATCCCTCCTGCAAGTTCTGATACTTGCTTGATCTTCCCAAAGGGTGTACATGAAAGAAATGACAGCAACATAAACAGAAAGGCAGAGTTTATGCACCTGCAAGGACAACTGCAACACAAATGTCACCTAGCTAAAACCAATACTCAAATGCCATTGATTATAAGACACCTCCCAATTTCAGAGATGTTACAAGGTGAAAAAAATGTAAGTACACCTTATAAGAAATAAGGAAATAACGCAGCTTTTTCTTTTTTCCTCCCCCAAAGTCCCTTCTCCTGCTACCCACCCCCCCTCCATCACTTCCCACCAGTATCTGCTGTTCTCCTTTCTTTTGTTCTCATCCCTTTGACTCTTCTTTCCTGCCTACTCTTTATTCATTCCTCATAGCGTCTCTCTCCCACATTCCTCGTTGCTTACCTCTGTGCTCTCCTCTAAGTAAAAAGGAAAATGCATTTCACAGCCCAGATATGTGAGACAGTGTTCTACACGAACACCTGGCTTCTAAGCAGATTCTATTTGTGCCTCTGCCATCTTCATCCTGGGCCAGTGATCACATTAAAGCTATCCTAATGTACACCAGTGGGAATAATACATATTTGCTACTATTTTTTAAAGGTGATATAATTAATTCCTAGGAAAACAAGGAGACTTCAAGGAACTGAAATCATGGAATTATTTTCTTTTGCAATAAACATTCATAAGAAGCTATTTCAAATTTGTAACATTTAATGTTTAACATCTTTTACATTTTAACCTTTATTTATAAATATCAAAGGCTTATTTCAATAGCCTAATCAGGGAGAGAAGACAAATTCTGTTTTCTCTTTTTTGCTCTGAGGTTGTACTATACCAAACTTTTACAATTTTAAGTGTCAAAATGAGCCTTTTCCTTAGAAGTCAAGTCTTATGACAGTAATGCATAGTGGGCTAACCAAGTAAAACAAACCAAAAAATACAAATTAAACTGAACAGTACCCAAAATATTCCTTTCAGGGATTTTCTATTTCTAGCTTTAAAGCCAGAGAATGTCCCCAAATCTAAAATCCTGTTAGGAAATACCTGTGACAACCTGTGTAAGTTGAGCCAGTTAATTCCCATCAATATTGCAGTTTGAGTAAATGTAACTAAATCTGGTGATCAAACACTGTGAAACTTAGATCTATTTAGGGGGATCATAAATAAAACAGAAAGAAAGAGGAATTATTCCAACATAACTGGAAAACAGGAGAGAAAGAAGGTAAAAAGATATATTTGTAAATAAGAATGAAGAAAAAATTAACTAGGCTGCAAATGGCTAGTGACAAAAAGTGGAAGGCTTCGCCAGTATATAAAACATCTTAGCTCTGCCTAGCTCTGGGTCCTTCCCCCACCACATACATTGCAGGGAAGTGGATAAAAGTCTTAAGGATGAGGCGAGGATAACAGCACATCATTTCTGCACATATTTTGGGAATGCTTATCACAAGCTCAAAAGAGGAAGATGACAATCTATAAACCACAATACAGTTGTTAATAAAGAACAAGAATAAGAAAAACCAAGTATTACTAAGCCAAATGAGGCAGGAAGAGGACAATTAGTTTGTGAAGCAAAAGGGAAAGGCCCCAGAATGAATGCCAAACAGGGAAAGAATGAATACAGGGCTACAGCCCTGCTGCTAGAAGGAACCCTATTTGCAGTGTAGAGTTCTAAGCAGAAAGACACGTCCAAAGAGGAATTTCGAGAAGTCAAAAATGGCAACAGCACATGACTAAGTAAGAGACTTAATTCAGGAGGCAGAGGGTAGATGGAATATATGGTAGAAATCCAACTATGACAGGAGGACACTCCAGCACAATGGTACACAGACCAGGACAGGGATGGCAGTAGAGACAAAAATGAAGTGATGTGATGGGCATTACAAATAAAACATCAACAGGATTTGGTAACTACCCAGAAGAGACCAAGGGCAAACAAGAAAGGTAACGGTTTAAAAGCTGAAAAATAAAGACATCACTTACCTAAAAAGGACAATTCTAGGTCTAGCCAAGAGGAGGCTGTGGAGGGCTGGGAGGAAGTAAGCACAGATGCACGTCCTGGCAATAGTGAAACTAAAGCTCAAGAGAAGAGGGATGTGTAGATTTGGAGGACCATAGCAACAGAAGGGAGAGCTGACTCTGAGAGGGCAGGTTTCCTTTACTCAAAACCGGCTGAGTATCTAATAAGCCAAAAAGTCAGGCTGAAAAGATACTATCTGTAGTATCAAACATCTTAAAAAGTAATGGAAAGAAGAGAAGGTGTTGTGAACAGCTTCATATGCTGGTTAGTACACCGCTTCATTTTCTTCTAGATTTACTTTCGTATGATAACCAAGAAAGATGAGCCATTAAAGTAAAATTAAAAATATGTACAGCAAGCAGAGAAGGCCAGTAACTGAGCAGGCAGGAATGTGTGTTACTTCTTATACCAGAACTTGGTGGGACTTGAGAAAATAACTATGACCTATTACCTGCCATACCTTGGAAGTTTATAGTCTACCTCTGTTTATGAAGACCTGACTGGATGACTTTTTCATTACAGTGGGGTTTTTTTTATTTCTTAGAGAAATGACTGCTCCCCAGAGCTAAAAAACAAAAACAAAAACAAACAGGTAACAGTAAGATTGAGAAATCCTTGTGTGTTAAGTTCCCTGAAATTCTTCTGCGAACTTTCAATTAATAATGCAGAGTACCCTGGAAATACAAAGAAAAAGCAGTGGTACCTCAGAGATATATTGAGAACATTATACACATTATAAAATTAAGAAACATCATGCATTACAGAAGAATCTAGCATATTACAAAACACACACACACACACACACACACACACATTAATTCTATTTCAGCTCAAGCATCCCTTCTTCAGGAAGCCTTCCCAGATGGTGATGCAGAGACAAAACCCCCCTCTTAAACACTCTTACTGCATCACATAACTCTACTTTGTAGCACTTAATACACTATATTTTTACATTTATCTGTCCAACTCCGTAAGAGTACAAATTCTGCATGAATGTATATTAGAGGAACCATACCTATTTTCACTCATCACTGTAAGCCCGGTGATACACATGCTCAAGAAATATTTGTTTAATAAATGAAAGAGAATGAGCACAAAAAGCTTTTGAAAGGGCCTTAGCTGAAGGGGTAGGGTACTTCTCACTTTCTGCTTCATACAATTCTTTACTTCTTAAAACAAACATACTTCCAATATAGTCAGGGGAAAAAACAAATTTTAAAACCAAAGTGCAGCTATACCTCACCCATATTAAAATCCTTACTAAAGAGAGGATTTGTATGTCAAGAGACATTCATATTTCAAAAAAATTATCTCCAACAGATCTATCTAGGACTATTCAAATTTAGAAGCGGAAATTTAAGAAAAACCAATGAGAAACTAGGGGCAAACACTTTCTGCTCTCAAAAAATATTAGTAAGAATTCATCTTTCAAAGGAATTTATCTTCCTATACTGGAATGTCTTTTGTACCTCCGAGATTTTACAAAGGCCATTCTCTGCCCAAACCACTCTCCTCAAGCCCCAACCACTAATTTCCAAGCTCTCTTGGCATTCAGACTTCAGCTTCAGTGTCATCCCAGAGACCTTCCCTGATCACCTCATAATCCTATATAAAGTAGGTGTTCCCCAATCCCTCATCTAATACCATGTTCATTTCCTTCAGTGTATAAATCAATTTGTAAGTGTTTGCTGACTTACATGATTTTTATCTCTCTCACCAGAGAATAATCTTTAAGAAACAATACTAAGCATATTCAGAGGACCTTTGAAATTTATTCAAGTAATTCATTCAGAAGGATATTTTCTGAGGTAGCATTCCAGGAGCTGGGAATATACACATGAATAAAGAGACCCAAAACGCTTGTCCTCGGTAGATTACACTCCAGAGGAGGGAGACAGACAAAGGCAATAAATAAGCAATACTGTAGTTTGTTCGGGGAAAAGTGCTAGGGAGAAAAATAGAGCAGAGGAAGGTGAATGGGAAGTGTGGTGGGAGAGGTGTGATTTTAAATAGGGCAGCTGAGGTGGGCCTCACTTAAGCAGACACCAAGGGAATCAAAACATGAAGGAAACAGGAGCAAGACAGGCAGACATCTGGGGGAAATCATGGCAGGCAAATGCAACAGGCAATGCAAAGATCTCAAGGTGGGAGCACGTCCGGCACATTCTGAGAACTGCCAAGACCAAGGTAGTATGAGAATAAAGTGAACGAGGAAGGGAAAATAATGAATGGGGTTCAGTAGGTGAGAGACCCAGATTGGACATCCTGCATATAAGGGCAATGGCTTTTACTGTAACTCAAATGAGGACTCATTTGAGAGCTCTGAGTGGAGACAGGACATTTTCTGACAAACATTAAAGAACTAACTACTCTGGCTGATGTGTTGAGAATAAACAGCAAGGGTAAAAGTGGGAGACCAGTTCAGAGTTGCAGTAAGCTAGGTGAGAGATGATAATGGCCTAGATCAGAGTGATGGCAGTTCAGTGGGGAGCAGACAGCTTCACATGCATTTTAGGGAATAGTAAGTTTCCTGATAGAAGAGATACGGGGAATGTGAGAACACAGGCGTCAACAATGATTCCAAGGTGTCAAGCCCTGACAACTGGAAGAACAGGATTTGTCATCAACTGATTTGGGGGAAAAGTGATAACAAAGCTAAAGGAAGATCAGGAGTTACATTTTACATACATTAAATGTATAAATAAAATGTTATTAAGCTTCACCAGGCTTCCATTTCAAATGAAATCATATTAATATGAAAACCCAAAGATCCTGTTCTTACCTCAAGATACCTAAGTAGGACCTCCTGACCAACTCCCAGAAGATATACACAAACCACCCTCCAAACGCATCCCTAGACACACACACACACACACACACACACACACACACACACACACACGGTTCGTGCCCAGACTTGACAAAACAATTCACAGAAACAGCTCCTTCACTTTCTGCTCCAACACCTCTCCAACTGCTTCAATCCAAAGTAAAAGGCAAGTGACCAATCCAAAAATTTCATCCAACACTGTTAGTCAAAACAAAATCTCCTGGGCACATCAACCCATGCAAATAAATGCCCATACGGTTGGGTCACAACCCACCATGATCTCAGCCAAGCCTGTACAAAAGAATTACAGATGGGGGTCCTAAGGAAACGCATTTCTCATAACCATCCCACAAAATTCAGATTCGTGAGGTTTGAGATTAGAACCCTACCTGCCACCATTTCAACAAGAGTCTTAGGGTTTACAGCAGGTCTGAGAAACAAGGTCCTTAGAAACATGTAAAGAAGTCACTTGCAAAGGTAACTGTTTTTGTGGCTGGTGGGGGTAAAGCTCTAAAAATATCTTACCCTTATGGCTCTAACATCAATAGTAGTGACCACGTATCCGCACCACCAGTGTCAAACCAATCCTAGATCCAGACATACAATTACTAAAACACGTAAGCCACATCCCTGGCTGCAGGCAGAGAAGAGAAACAAACCAGGACCAAGTCTGCCCACAAGCTTGCTTGCTTGCTTTCTTTTTTCAAATTTTTTTTAGTGTTTATTTATTTTTGAGAGAGAAAGAGAGAGGGAGACAGAGCATGAGCGGGGAGGAGCAGACAGAGAGGGAGACAGAATCCGAAGCAAACTCCAGGCTCTGAGCTGTCAGCACAGAGACCGACGTGGGGCTCAAACTCACAGACCGTGAGATCATGACCCAAGCCGAAGTTGGACTCTTAAACAACTGAGCCACCCAGGCACCCCTCCCACAAACTTTCTTGATTCAGAAATCCTACTATTCTTTATGGGAACATCTATGAGGAAGAGGGGATACAACATGGGCACCAAAATAACTTTCCTAGAGAAACATTTAAATCACTACTTTTCCAAATCGTGGCTCTCAATTTCCAAAGATATCAAAAATTCTCACAGTGGATTTCAAAGCCAGTCAGGAGCTGAACTCATGTTCCCTGACACTTCTCACAGATTATCTTGCATAGTCTCTCTGTGCCCACACAAGTCTCTACGTTTTTATCTCCCACATCCAGACTTTTGTTTCCCAGTTTTTAATCACTCTTTAAACTTCACCTGCTCCTCTAAGTCCTCTAATTAAGCAGAGCCTGATCTAGATGTATACTCACCCCCACAGAGCCTGCAAGATTTCCTCTATTACTACCAGATGTGTTTGAGTATACTTGTACAGGCCTGTAGGCACAGGAATAGACACAGAGCTGGTCAATCATTATGGTGCTTTCCTTTAAATTATAAAATCGTCAAGGGATACCAAATCATTACATTACCAAATGTGTCTCTGGAGCACCAAGCACTAACCTGAGTACACAGCGCTTTAGGAAGATGGTCTCCACATACCTCATGTGCACCCCAGAGTTCAAGTCACCTACTCAGAAGAAAAGGGAGCAAATATGGCTCTGGATACCTTTTCAGCTGTTGTCATCATTCATTTAATGTATACTCAGCTCCAAAGAGTGGAAATGGAAATGGTCAGTGAGTTAAGTAGGTACTCACTTAAGTGGGCAGAAAGAGGTGAATAAGGGGGGGAAAAAAACAAAAGACTAGCTTTGAAATATTTCCACAGTACCCCCTTTTCCTGGGAACACAGAAACCTGAATAACTAATACAGCCCACCAGATAGGATGCAAGGCAGATCCTGACACATCATGAAAACAAAAGTGAACAAAACAAAACTTGCCTTGAAAGCACCAGCCATATTCTGAGATCATAGTTAAACGGGCAAAGCGTAAGGCACGTCTCAGGACTCCAGGTGCTAAGCTCAGAGAAAAGTGCGATGGTGACACTAGCTTCTTTTCTTACTGTTATTTTCAGCAGTAACAAAGTAACACATATATACAGAAATCAAAAGGGGAAATCCAGTTCAAATCAGACAACAGATCAAACCATTGTCAGATTTTCAGAGTATACTCCTCTGTAAATTGGATGAACATTACAGAGACTAGTACACCAGAGAATTCAAAAGCAAAACCTGTTCACAAAATGTACTTTAACAACTAGCTTCCAAAAGTGAATTTCAATTTTAGTCTTGCCCATACAGAACTGTCTGATAAATAATTCTTTCTTCTAAAATACTGTCACAACCAAGTCAGGAATATCACAGTAAAAGCAGGAAGAAAAGTCACTGAAACCACCTCCCTCCTAAGATGGGGCCAAAAATGTCTCCAGCTAGCTGCCCAAGACAAACACAAGCAAACAAACAAACAAAAAACATTGAAGAGCTGGAAACTAGGCGATTATTTATGAAAAACCTACTAACTCTGTAATTACCCCCTCTTTCAAACAATAAAAATATTAGAATGTAAACATGATGTACGAAAATGGGAAATTAGCTGGTCCTAACAACAATCAATTCTTCAAAACGAACTGTGTATCTTAACCTTCCAACTAGTACACATACTTCTCGGATTCAGAGTTCTAGATAACGACAATAAACTAGATAATCTAACACTAAAAATTTCAATTACTGTTATTCTATTAGGTTTGGAAGTGGAAAAACAGGGTGTGAAAAGACATGGATAGGCTTCCTGGGGTCGTGCACCATCTTCTTTGGTGGGAAAGCACCCTATCTCCCTGCAGCCTTCCTGGGTCGTAGCCTTCCAGATAACTCTCCTCTCCAGAATAATCAGACTGGTGGAGTTACAAATCATCTCTCAGGCTGCAACTGTCCTTTATAAAAGGAAATCTTCAATGTCTTTGACCCTGAGTCAAGCGGCACACCCATCAGATATAAGGCGCTGGTAACGTGAACAAATAAACTATTTTGGCTTCTTCTTTGTGATTAGTATGGAACATACACACACAAAGAGAGAGACACGTGGGGCGCCTGGGTGGCTCAGTAGCCTAGGCATCCGACTTGGGCTCAGGTTATGATCTCGTGCTTTGCGGGTTTGAGCCCCACGTCGGGCTCTGTGCTGACAGCTCAGAGCCTGGAGTCCACTTCGGATTCTGTGTCTCCCTCTCTCTCTGCCCCTCCCCAACTCACTCTCTTCTCTCTCTAAATAAACATTAAAAAAAAAAGAAGAAGAAAGAAAGAAAAATTTAAAAAAAGAGAAATGAACACAGACCCTCCAGAAGTAAAGAGAACAGGCAAAAATGATAAACCAAAGGAATAAAGGCGGCTATATCCTAAAGTACACTCAAGCAGACTCTGAAATTTATCCAAATGTGTGGCTCACTGCCTAAACCAACATATACATCTGGTAATAATAAACACTGATAAGTCATAAACAAAAAGGGCTTTCTTAATTCACACACTCTACAAACTATTGGTAACATTAAAATTTACATAAAGCACTATCAAACAATATGTGTAAAACAGATTTTTTAAGATAGCATTAGTATTTCAATTTACATTACTAATAAGTGAAAAACTGGTATTTTACTGTTTGGTCTTCAAAAACAGAGAATCCAGTATCTTTGATTTGACCAAGTTACAAATCTGTTTCCAGTAGACAGAGAAAACATATTGCCTCTGTTTAACGCAAAGGACAAAAAAGATCATCACTGCAAATCATAATGTTTGGGTTCATGATGAAAACAGGAAACAGACAGGCTGCCCAGGTATAATTATGGTTATAGTGTAATGTGCCTTCAGGTTCAGCCAAGAATTAAAACTCAGTGAAGAGTAAGCAGAATTTACTTGCCTCTACCTTGCTACAGAAGGCAACTTTTAATAATACTTCCAGCAACATGTTACATAACTAACAGTAAACAACATCTGATTCAAACCTCATTAGTAACAACATTCTGCCACTGTCTCCCACTGAAATTAATAGCTGACTTTGCCAGAGGGGAAAGAAATGCAGCACATATCAATCTACCCATTTCTGTGGCGCCTACCGAGGTGAACCAGATGAGTAGATAATACCAGCAAATCTGCACGTATTCTACAAAAATATTCTTTTTTCAGTCCACTGCTGACTTTCCTTTTCACCACACTGTATCATATGGATGCATTTAAAATCTAAGAGGAAAGTCAGTTGAGAATGTTCACCTAACTTTTGTTGCCGATCTCAGCTATTTCAAACCTGAAAGGAATGGAAGGATAAATAATGAATGAAATTTTGTAACAAAGATACAGGGTAACATTCATGTGATAAAAACACCCATGTGAAAAAGAAAGGCACACTGACCAAGGGATCTGCAATAGAGAGGGAATATAGATCTACAAACAAACAAAAAAAAAATTAAAATTTAAAACTCTAAAACGTATTATGCACCACTTTTGTGAAGGTTATATTTTGGTAAATTGTCTCTTACGACATGTGCATTCTTGTCATCTTGGGGTTCCCCACAGAGGGAAAAAATAGTTACCAAAGAAGGAGTAAAAGAAAAAAAAGAAAGTTGTACAAATCTGTAAAATAATCCCTTACTTACTGACTCTGGAACACACTAATTTCACAACAGTATCCTGATCAATACCAAACTGTCACACTGTGTCTAAGAACTGTTTTGCCTACAACGGCCACTTCCACATTGACACCTTGCAGAAATCTTAGAACTCCTTTCAATTAAAATTGAAAACTAACTCGTTCCGGGCAATTCGAGTCCTCTTAAGGAAATCCAAGCGCTCTATTTAAAAAGAACTTAAATAATTTTTAAAACAACAACCCAAGCATCCTTTACTCTCAACTTCTGTGAGGCCAAGCCACGACCTCCACCTACCCAGCCTGTTGCTAGATAAGAGCACTTTAGGCAGTGCTAGGCAACAGGCATGATGTGACAAACCCAACCAGACTTCAAAACTTTTTCCACAGAAAGATAAGGTAAACAAGATATACTTAGCACCACACCCATTTAAACGCACAAGCAGCCAGGAATGTTCCTCCCCCCCTCGCCCCCCCACCACCCCAACAACTCTTAGACCTCCAGCTGGTCAGGAAACAATGTCTCTGCAATCAAGATAGCGATCTGGCCCAGGGTGTTCAGGCATTCCTCACCTCCAGGCTGGCCTACAGCTCCATTCTCCAATGCCATCAAAACCAGAATTGGAACATTTTGTTAGGAATCGGGCAAACGTCCAAATACCCGGACTATCCTCGCCCCAGTTCTTTTTTGCAACCAAAATCTGTTTTGGCTACTGAGCATGCTCCAACTTAAGACAGGCGCCACATGGGAGTTTTCAAAGCTTAGGCTCCAAACTCCACGTAATAACAGCAGCTGAAAGGGGAAGAGAGGAAAACGGGCGGGGGAGGGGGAGAGCCCGGAATATGAATTTGAGTACTGATATTAAAGTGAAAGACCGGGCAGAGGCTGAATGTGCAAACAGGCACGGCTTGGCGTTTTCCTTGCAGCAATGCAGAAGTTAACACGAAGGGGAAGGAATCTTTGCAATGGTGAAAACTGGCACGGCAACGGGCAGAAACCAGGTCTAACTACCAGCTGAGTGCAGTAGCAGGTCACAAGTGCCCAGAGTGTAATTCCCACCGATAAGCGTGGATCCTTATCTTTGAAACACAAAGCGACGGCGGCACGGATTCATCAAGCCATTGGACAGCTTTGCAGTGTAGCAAGCAGACCGGATGGCTCGACCGAGCACGGCGATCCTACCAGGGGTGTGACTGAGGGTGGTGCTTAGATGAGGTAGAACAAACCGCTCCTCTGGACACAAGCAGCGCCGGGATCTCCCCCCCCCCCCCCGCCCGCCCCCACCGCTCCTCCTCCGCCTCGAGGGCGTCCCGAGCGCCTCCCTCCACAGTCCGGGCGGCTAAGGCGGCGCAGGAGCAAGGCCAGCCACGGGACGCCCCCGGACGCTGCACGGCCTCCGCAGCGGGACGGGCCGCCCCATCCCCGGCCGCCCGAACCTCTGCAGGCCGGGAGTCGGCCTACCTCTCCCGCCCCGCAGGCCCGGGCGGTTTCCGTTCCGCCCGCGGCCCAGCGCCCCCACCTCGGCCGGAGTCCAGCCACTCCGGCCTGAGGGCGAGCTGCGTCGCGGAAGAAGCTGCAGCCCCCAGCCCGGCTCGCCCGCTCGCCCGCCCTGGGCCCCACACTAACTCACCCGCCGGCTGGACGCACTCCCCCGGCGCCGTCGCTGCGCTTTCCCTCAGTGCAACTTTATTAGCAGCTCGGCCGCGAGACACGCGCACGGCGCCCGCTCGCCCAGGACCCGGATGAGGGAGGGAAGGAGCCGGGGAGGACGCCGCTGGGGTCTGCGCATGCGCGTCAGGGGTCGAATGACCGCTGCGGTGCCCGAGGGAAGGAAGCCTCCGCGCCGGGCTCCGCGCGGCCAAGTCCAGCTTCCGATCCGCCGGAGGCTCTCGCGGCAATGGCCAGCCCCCGAGTGGGAGTCGGTCAGCTCCTACCGCCACAACGGCCACTAGTAGTCTCCACTCACCAAAGCAGCCCAGAAGATAACAAAATAAAACTATTGCCCTCGATAGGGACAATTGCGGATTTTCTCAACTGCAAAAACTGTTAAAAAAAAAAAAAAAAAGATCTTCCGACACAAGTTTGCTGCTTTCATTGATTTTTAAAGTAACTATATAAATCTAGGTGAAGAGAGTCCTCTTCACTTAGATCTTTCTATGAAAACTAGCTTCAAAACAAACTTGAGAACAGTTTCTTACTCAAGGCAGCCCTGAAACACCTCCCATTTGGAAATCTTGGAGCCTCTACTTTCCCAACCCCTTTTGAGTGCCTGAACTTGGAGTTCCCCGAAGTAGGACCGTCCATGTTGGGAGATCAACCCCACTAGTTCGGGATACACACACCCTTCTGGACAGGTGAGGCCAGTGAGGTGCACAGAGGTCACCAGTAGGCTGGCATTTCTCCAATCCGCCTCCTGGGACAAGAATCTAAGTCTCTTTCTTAGTCATTGGGGCTCTTCTCATTGTTCTTTCCCCCAAAATTCCCCAAAGCGGCAGCATTTACCAGACTATGATGATGGCACTACCTAGGGCACCCATGTGGAAGAGTACTAGTGAAGAAAGACTTTTAAATGTTCTTATTTTAAGAGGTCAATACTGGTTTTCCAATACTCCACCATAGGTTTACTTTTTAAAGAAATTAATCTAAGTAAAAATCAAAATTGGAGTCCTTTCCAAATCCTCTCCCTCATAGCCTAATCCAATCCATCATGAAATCTTATTGACTCTACCTTCAAAATATATGCCAAATCTGACCATTTCTCACTGCCTCTATTATCACCTCTGTGGCCTGAGCCAGCATCATCTCACACAAATGAGCAGCTGCTATTTTGCTCAGGGCCCCAGCAGTTTGTTTCCACGGTGAGGAGACAAAGTAAATGTTGCCGAAGTCTCTGCATGAGGGGTGGCCAATCTCGAATGGGAGAGACGCCTGGTGAGGAAGTGTAGTGGGCCAGGGTGGGGACCCAGAGAGTGCCTGTTCTGATCAAAGGGACAGCTGCTGTTCCACTCCAGCCGACCACCACTGTAGGGAAACAGAATAAGGGCCAGTGTTGGCAGATCGTCGGATTTTTCAAAAACAGTTGGAAATCTGGATTTTAATGCAAAAAAAAAAACTCTCTGTTGTCTAAAAGTTTAGCCACTTCTCTCATTCTTTCTCACTTCTTCGCCCTTTCTTAGACACGCTGGAGGCCAATTCTCTCCAAGCCAAGCAAAACAAATCCATGGTCCTGATTTAGTCCTATTGACCATTGGTTTGCAGTCTTGGGTCTACATCTTAAACCTCTTTACTACACCATAAATTTTGTGAAAGTAACGTCTGTGTACTTTAACTCTTTGTCACACTCACTGATTATTTGTTGGCAATTCAGAAGTTTCCAGCCCTTGGAAGGCACATATTTCTGGAGCCTGCATGGGTTTACAACTCCCAGAAGTGCCTATAACCCTGCCTTGGAGGGTGCCTTTTTTTTTCCCTCAGAACCGATGTTTGCAGAGTGTTTTGTTGAACATTGTAAGACATAACAATTTGGTTTAAACATTTTGTACACTAGAGCCATTCCTCACTTCAAACAGCTAGTAAAATCCTCCCCCAAACTGTTGGCCATCTTACAGTCACTGCACATTATATAAGGAACAATTTGTGATTGCAGGATTCCTATTAATGCTCACATTTGTAACCTTAAAGCCAACAGTTGTGTTTCCTGAACCATGTACACACCTACTGATCACAGCAACCAGACTCCAACGTCTCCAAGTTGCTATGTGAGCTCAGCTTAGGTCTGAAGTGGGAAGAGATGATACCATAGAAGAAGGAATGGATGGGGAGCCTGGGTGACTCAGTCGGTTAAGTGTCCGACTTCAGCTCAGGTCACGATCTCGCGGTCTGCGAGTTCGAGCCCCGCGTCAGGCTCTGGGCTGATGGCTCAGAGCCTGGAGCCTGCTTCCGATTCTGTGCCTCCCTCTCTCTCTGCCCCTCCCCCGTTCATGCTCTGTCTCTCTCTGTCTCAAAAATAAATAAACGTTAAAAAAAAAATTAAAAAAAAAAAAAGAAGAAGAAGGAATGGAAACTTGAACGGCACAAAAATGCCTCCCAAAGGACTAAGAAATTACCTAGGCTCAAAGGGTATAGAAAATCAGACAGATCGCTAAATATCTAGATAGTTGAAAAGATTATCAAACGGGGAATGAACAGGCACACCAGAGCCATAGGAATGGAATAAGGAAGTTCCTGTTTTTAACTATCAAATGGATTCTAAAAACAAATGTAGAATGGGATGATCTGAACAAATAGACGTAGTCTCAATGGGGCATCACAATAGATAAACTGATTTAGCATTCCCCCATGAGAGCAGATAAAAGCAGCTTCAAACTTCAATCTTACTATACTTGCAGAGAAAGCTATTTGTGGATAATTTAGGCCAGTGCTTCTCAACCAGAGGTGACGGTCCCATCCCAGGGGAATATTTGACAATATTTGAAAACAACCATGACTGTCACATACAGGAGGGTGGTGCTAATGGCATCTACAGGGTAGAGGCCAGGGAAGCTGCTAATTTCTCTGCGATATACAGGACAGCCTCCTTCTACCAAGAGTCATCCCGTCCAAAATGTCGCTACATACAAAAAGGTTTTTGTGTGTTATTTTTTTTAATGTTTTAAAGTTTATTTATTTATTTACTTTGAGAGAGAAAGAGAGAGCACATGAGTTAGGTAGAGTCAGAGAGAGAGAGAGAGAGACAGAGGGAGAGAGAATTCCAAGCAGTCTCCACTCTATCAGCACAGAGCCTGACAGGGGCTTCAACTCACAAACCGTGAGACGATGACCTAAGCCAAGAGTCTGATGCATAACCGACTGAGCTACCCAGGCGCGGCTGTAGGTATTGTTTTAAGCCCCAGATAGGTTTTCTTTGATTGGGGTTGATGTTTAGGGAGAAAATGGGCCCTTTGCTTGAATTTTTCTAATAAATAAATAAAAAGAATTGCTTTAATTATTCATTAGGTGAAAAGAATCAGCCAGAATGTTTAGTTCATGACCTACTCCCACCTTGAATTTTCCAGAACCAAAAAGGAAGTAATTTTCAGGAAATAGGGGACCACATATGGAACATGAAGAACTGGAATCATTAATTCAGTGTTTCCCTATTTTTAATTTTTAACTGAAGGGTAATTGAGGCCAACTGATTTTGGTGCCAATATCCTTAATAAATATGTCATTTCCATGCTTTGCTACAGCTCAGAAGATTCTCCCTAATGCCCAACGCACACCCACTAGAATTGGAAGAACATGATGGTGTTTCAAGGAGTCACCCGGCATAAAAGGATCAGTGAGTGACCACAGAGATGCAAAGGGTCCCACCTCATAGCCACCTCCGAGACACTCACTTCCTCCGACAGTCATGGCAAGTGGACCTCAGAGGAAGAAATGCCTGAGTTTGAGTGACTCCTCTGGACAGTGTCCTGGAAATGATAAAGCTTCCTCTCCAAGTTCTGTATGTTCTTCAACGGACAGACTAGCCCCACCCCCAAGCCTTCATACTGGAAACGGCGCAGGAGGCAGAGCTAAGTGGAGAAAAGTGCCGAGAAGCATGAGATGGCGAAGAAACAGTGTGCAAAATTCCGAGAGAGAAAAAAATCATCACACAAAGTTTCCCAGATACACTTCATGTTACAGAGCTAAGGTTCTGTGTGAACCAGAGAATACACTAAAGTGATTTTATTCAACATTTGAAAGGATTTTTTCCAGGGGTGCCAGGGTGGCTCAGTCAGTTAAGCAACTAGCTCTTGATTTCGGCTCAGGTCATGATCCACAGTCTTGAGATCAAGCCCCACATCTGTCTCTGTGTTGAGAAGGGATCCTGCTTGAAATTCTCTCTCTCTCTCTCTCTCTCTCTCTCTCTGTGTGTGTGTGTGTGTGTGTGTGTCCTTCCCCTGTTTGTGCTCGTGCTCTTTCTCTCGCTCTCAAAATAAATCAATATTTTTTAAAAAGGACTTTTTTCCAGTAAAATTTGAGTGTTCTGTGGTGAAATGATCCCTTAATAGTCCACAGACCCTTCATTTTCACAACTCAGATGTTGAGAGTCTTCATTTACTGAAAAAAAGAAAAGTAAAATAAAAAAAAAAAAAAATGACAACTGCCTCACGGAAAGCCCAGGAATCTCCAGGTCATAGACCCCTTGAAGCTTCAGGGACCGGATGTGAGAAACTCTGTGACTACCCCATCGCCTGGAATGAATATGCACATTTTTGTGTATATACCTACCTACACATTTTCTGCAGAAAAAGTCCATAGTTTTCATCTGCTTCTCAGAAGCTTGCCTGATCCCCAAATGCTTGCAGATGCTTAAAGCACCGGTGACTTTACGTGTGGTGCAAATTTAATGTGTCCATTTTAAGTTCTCTTCTCTTCTCTTTTTCAGAGCAACATAATTGGGAGATTCCTCTCTAGGGAAGACCGCTTGATGCAGAGTGTAGGAACCTGGCTTGCCTGTCTCCAGCCATCTGCTACATTAAAGAAGGCCTCCTATGGCTGGAATCCAAAACACAAAATTAAAAGGGTTGCTTGCACCCAGAGTCGTAAAACAAAGAGGCTTTCTAAAGCAGAGCTTGGAGGGAACACTCATTTCTTCCTGACTTAAACAGCATCTGTTCCTCCTGACGGCAAACGCCCTCCAAGTTAACTCGACGGAACGCCACAGTTCTACGTTCTCAATTTTCATCCTCAGAGACGTAGTCTCAGATGAGCTAAACCACACGTGCATTCTGCCACAAATGCAGAGCAGCAGGTGAAAATCTGGGAATGCTATGAAATTGCAGGGACGGAAAGGAGACAGAAATTCACATTCCCTCCAATGCCTTTTAACTGCGTAAAATCTTAGTCAGGAGAACTCTGAAGTCACACTTCCGGGTTTGAACACCAGCTGTCTCCCTTACTCCCTATGTGACTCTGCACAGGTTCCTGAACCAATCTGTGCCCTGGTCTCCTTGTCTGTAATTCCCTAATGGGAATTGCAGTAGTATCAAGTTAATAGAATTATTATGAAGATTCAATAAATAGAAACTCCATAGGCACTTAGAACAGTAGTGCAATGGAAGGCATGTATTTTCACAGATACACCAGCAACCTCTAAAACAGTCCTAAATTCATTTGTTACATAAAATGTGCCTTCATCTTACCCAACAGTAGACCCTCTTCTCTTCTCACCATGGTAGGTGATCTCATTCACCCTCAAGCCTACGGTACTCTCTTTTGCAGACTATTCCCAAATTTCTGTTTCCATCTTGGACTTGGCTAATGAACTCCAGACCCTTGAGCTCCCTTCTAATGTCTCTACTGCACTGCAGTAATTGTGGATTTTGTCTGCCTGCCATACTCCCCAAACCCCTTTCTCCTGCTTCCTTTGTGATACCATTCCTCTTCGATATTAAGCATGGTCCCAAACTCCCCACCCCAGAGATGGGCATACGACCTAGGAGGGTTATCCTAGTTTCCCACTAGCCAGTCCATCATGAATGGTTCATAGGTGGACATATGACCCAAGCAAAGTAACACGTATTAGCTCTCAGACTGATGTATGGATGTTGGGAGAGAGGAATCTTCCTTACTGTTGCTGCTAAGCTAAGGCTGAGTCTGAGGCTGCCAGAGGCCATCTAACTACCAAGTAGAGGGAATTCACTTGGTGATGAATCCCAAAGAGTGAAGCACAGCTGAAATACAGAGGAGAATCCATGACAAAAATCCCTTGATCTGGCTATGCCTGAAGCTCTAAAGATCTTTCTTTGACTTCCCATTACATTAGCCTATATATTGTGCTTTTGTTTAGCTGGGTAGGCTTGTACTGCTTGTAACTTCTGCCCTTGGCAGTCTCACTGGATTTATCAGGTACACATTTGAACTCCTGATATTTGTCATCCTTCCTTCCCAGTCTGGTCCTGCTCCTATCTCCCCCACATCAATAAATGGCAACTCCATTTACACAGTTGCTAATATCAGGCAGCCTTCTGTAGTAGATTCAATTATTGTCCTAAATCTTCACCCCTTCCCTGTTGTGGAATTATATACCTGCACCTTTTCCCGCAAAACTTTGCACTAACTTTCTCTAGAGAACGTGGAGTATACTTGCTTCTTTGTGCCTTTCATGTTGACTTTGGCCAGTAGATATGACATGAACATAATCTTTAGATGTGCTTGACAGTTTGACTTGGCATTCGGCACTTTTTCCATCTACCATCGGAAAAATAGGCCCCAGGTAGCCGTCGGTCCAAGGATGATGAAAATACAGATAAACAAGAGCTGATCCCAAACCGTAGCCCAGAGCCTACCTCACCAGACCTGCATCCTGATACACAGCCATCCATGATGATTCAGGGACCCAAGAGTGAAAAGTTAGTGTTTGCTCTTGATCACCACTGAGATTCTGGGTTTGTTTCTTATGCAGCAATAGCCAGCTAAAGCATTCTTCACTTACCCCTACTTCTCATCCTCATTTATTTGTTCATTTATTACCTCTCTCATTCAACGATATGACAAATATTTATGGACCACGTACTACATATCAAGTGTATTTTGGGCACTAGGGAAAAGACATTAAACAACATAGACAAAAATCCCAGCTTTAATAGAATAAACAGGTAATTTTTTTAAAAATGAAAAGTACAATTTAGCATGTCATCTGGTAAAAAGTACCTGGTAGAAAATTAAAATCATAAATGGGGGACAGAGTGGGTACCTGGATGAGGAAGGACAATGGCTGCCGTGTTGATGAAATAGTCAGGGTTAAATAGGATTGCCTCCCACTTCCAATTCAGTATAAAGTCGTATCATTCCTACCTTCAAACCAGATCTAAAACTTCTCCATGTCTCTCTGTGTCTACTATCTACAGACAGTCAGGTCCAGTCGCTACCATTTCTCTCTGGACTCTCTTCTGCTCCCACCCAGCCTTGCTCCAGTCCCTTGACCACCCAACAGCTATTACATGGTGAAAATGTAAATCAGATTATGATCCCTGTGGAATTAAAGCTCTTCAAGGTCTTCAAAGTCTTCCCATTGCAACTAGGATAAAATTCAAGCTCTCTACCCTGCCCTGATCAATATGGTCCCCACCATCGCCAATATTCTTGCACATGCCTTGCACACACTGGCCTCATTTGTGTTCCTCACATGCCACAAGCTGTTCCCCAACTTAGGGCTTTGTACATATGGCTCCCTCTGCAAGCAGGAAGCCATCGCTCTTCACCTTGGAAAGTTCAGAAATGCTTTGCCAACCACACCTCATCTGTCTCACTCCTTCTCATCAACCTTGGGTCTCAGCCTAAAGGTCAATTTCTTTTTTTTTTTTTAATGTTTTATTTATTTTTGAGACAGAGAGAGACAGAGCATGAATGGGGGAGGGTCAGAGAGAGAGGGAGACACAGAATCTGAAGCAGGCTCCAGGCTCTGAGCTGTCAGCACAGAGCCCGACGCGGGGCTCGAACCCACGGACCCTGAGATCATGACCTGAGCCTAAGGCAGATGCTTAACCGACTGAACCACCCAGGCACCCCCTAAAGGTCAATTTCTTATCAAAGCCTTCCTTGCCACCTCTGCCCCACTCAACCCCTCTACCCTGTCAAGATTGGTTCCCCCCATTATATACTTTCAGACCATCCAGATCAAAGTCTATATTCCCCACTGGAGTTAAGCTCCTCTTCACAACAAAATCCTCAATACTTAGATCAATGCCTGGACTGCTATAGGCCCTCCAAACAGAGCCATTGAATTTTCTGCTTCACTTTTGGTTTTAGTAAAAATCACCTTTGTTTCCATTTAATTTTTTAAAGTTCTTAATCAAATTTCAATATGGAATAGGGTGTGGCTCCCCTTGTCTCCCAAGCAGAAATTCAGCCCTTAGATGTAACATTTGTTCATTCTCTTATTCATTCAACTTAAATATTTGTGTGATACCTACCATGTGCTTGCCAGTGTGCCAAGTACTGGGCTACCAAGGTGACTTCACTGTTGAAGCTCACAGTCTCCTGGGGGATGTTCATGTGTTTTCTGTCTTCAAGATCCTTGAACACTTGATGAAAGAGTCAGAAACTAGAAAATCAAAATCGTCAATTTCAAAGGTGTCAGCCAAAATATACTCAGGAGAGGGGACTCTTTATATCTTTGAGGAGCCCTTTGTTTTATAAAAAGCTCGCACGGGTAAGAGACCATTTGATTATGCAAATGTGAAACACCTTTTCTGAAAAGGTGTGTTTAGCACTAAAGGGTTAAACTATGCAGTACATTCATTGGAAAGGTTGTTACAGGAAGAGCTACATCCCTGGAGACTGTATTTCCTGAGATGCTTCATTCCTAAATATGAATTTTTTTAAAAATAGCCTTACAATTTTATAAAAATAATGCAGGTTTATTGGAAAAATTCAAATTACAGAAGGGAGGCAAAAAAAACAGAGTAAAAGTTACTTGAAATCACACAAAGAGAGATAGCCGTGATAAATAAGTTGATAAGACATCTTGCCAGACACCTTTCCATGTGTATAATAAAGCTATTATTGATCAAGTGTGTACTTTGTCCTAAGTACAGAGCAATGTGCTTTACATTTTTTCATTAAATGTCACAGTAACCTCACAATGGAGGTGCCATATAAAACAAATGATCTTTTTTTTAAATGGAGAAACTAAGGCACAAGCTTTTAAGGATCTGGATGCTGTGAATGCATGTATTTCTACAGCCTGCTTGGGCTGTAGAACACCCAGAAATGTTTCTAACCTTGGAGGGTGTCTTTTTTTTAAGAACTGGTGTTTGCAACTGCTTCGCTAATCATGGAAGGCTATCACAGAATTTGATTGAAATATTTTGTGCACTGGGTCCATTCCTCACTTTGTGCATCCTGTAAAATCTCACATTCTCTGTTTTCTATCCCCAGTCTCTTCCATCTTCTCACACCACCCCCAATACGGCCCTCCTTTCCCCTGTCATTGAACTGGCCTCTTCGCTGTTCCTTCCTGCTCCCAACCCGCCATCACACTCCATCAATACACCTTTACTCTTGCAGAACGTCCGTAGGAATGTCCCCTTGTGCAGCCTGTCCCATCTTTCCTGATCCAGCCTGCCTGGACCTCAAGGATCTTTCTTGGATGCATGGCACCATGGGAGGAGCACCAGAAGGACAAGAGATACGCTAGGCAGAGATGGTGAGGGGTGAGGGGTTTCAAGGGCATTTGACAGATAAGGAAGTGGAGACTCCAGAGAAGTGAAATAGGCTCCTGAGTGTATACAAACAGTGGGTGATGGAACTAGAATTCAAATCCAGTAAGTTCGATCTGATGCCCAACCTCCTGCTCTAACCAACTATGCACATTGCCTTCTCTCTTGACTCACTCTCACTGAGATATTCTAAATGTCTGCACCCCAACAAAATGGTTCCTTTGAATCCTATGATAACAGTCGGGGAACCACAATACTAGGCAAACTGAGCTGGAAAAACAGTAGTTAGTAAGAGAACGAATGAGTGAACGAATGTTTCAGTGCGTACAGTTGCCATTTCTGAACTGAACTGAATGCGTGTGATTTGGTGATGGTGAAGTCACACAGAACAAGCAGGCCATAAAACTTTATATTTATTCTAACAGTCAGGTAAGGACCCTGAGCAAGCTCAAAAGGCCCTGGATGAATGGAGTTACTGTTCCAACATGTTGATCTTGAAGTGTAGTGAAACCTATTAATTCTATTTGTGTAATGACTAATGCCTCTGTGGATGTATCGTTTACAATATGATGGCATTATTAAGGTGCCACATTAAAGGTGATTTGAACTGATGAATCAAATCAGGTAAGTTCCTCTAAGTCGACCCTGGCTGCTCAAGTCATGTGGTATACCGTTCCCCCAGCGGAGACCCACCAGGGGTGCTATTCTTATCTGTGTTGCTTCCACAAACCTGTTCCTGAAACAGCACTATCACACTACACACTAGAAACCAGAGTTCAAACATTTCAAAAACGAAGAAGTCAACAAAGTCCCCCGAGTCATATGTGTCACAGACGGAGTGGGAGGAACCTCCAGCCAGAGCGTGCTGTCAGCAATGAGAATTTATATGAGGTCTGACCTCCAGTGGGCTTCTGGCTGAGATGTCTCTGAGGTGGTAGCAAAAGCCATCTGGGGACTCCCACTGGTTTTCAGGACCACGGGAAAGAAACTTATATAGGTTAAAATATTTGTTTGACTGTCTTATGATGGCTGGGTGAGTCTCTACTGTCAGCCCAGCACAAGAATGATAAGGAGACATTATTTATTTATTATCCTATTTATCCGTTCACACTTTACATTCCTCCATTCATTCATGAAGATCAGGGCTAAAGAGACACTTGTCAGTGGAAAAGAACACCCACCTCTTTCCTTGAAACTCTGCCCCCATCTGTTTCTTCAGTCAGATCTCTATTCCGATCTCTGGCTTTGTGACTGGGATCGGATTCATTTATTCACTCAACACACATTTATCGAGTGCTTGCTCTGTGTCAGGCCTTGGGCTACACACTGGGAATGCCTTACAATGCAAACCAGGCAGGGCCTCTGCTCACGTGGAAGGTAGTCAAGTCAGGAAGACAGACGTAAATCCTCTATCTCGAGTCTGCATAATTAAGATGATCCCCAAACATCCCCTTTCTTCTTTTGAGCAGCATTGGCTGAGGTCAACTTTTTTTTTAACTTGTTTTATTTTTTATTGTTTAAAATTTACATCCAAATTAGTTGGCATACAGTGCAACAATGATTTCAGGAGTAGATTCCAGGAGTAGTGCCCCTTACCCATTTAGCCCGTCCCCCCTCCCACACCCCCTCCAGTAACCCTCAGTTTGTTCTCCATATTTATGAATCTCTTCTGTTTTGTCCCCCTCCCTGTTTTTATATTATTTCTGTTTCCCTTCCCTTATGTTCATCTGTTTTGTCTCTTAAAGTCCTCATATGAGTGAAGTCATATGATTTTTGTCTTTCTCTAATTTCACTTAGCATAATACCCTCTAGTTCCATCCATGTAGTAGCAAATGGCAAGATTCCATTCTTTTTGATTGTTGAGTAATACTCCATTGTATAGATATACCACATCTTCTTTATCCATTCACCCATCGATGGATGTTTGGGCTCTTTCCAAACTTTGGCCATTGTGGATAGTGCTGCTATAAACATGGGGGTGCATGTGTCCCTTCGAAACAGCACACCTGTATCCCGTGGATAAATGCCTAGTAGTGCTGGGTCGTAGGGTAGTTCCATTTTTAGTTTTTTGAGGAACCTCCATACTGTTTTCCAGAGTGGCTGCACCAGCTTGCATTCCCACCAACAACGCAAAAGAGATCCTCTTTCGGCTGAGGTCAACTTTTTAAACTGCACAGCTTTTTTCCTTTCTCCACTCACCTCATCAGCACATGATGGGAAATTATTTTGGAGGTCTATAAGCAACCTCATGGAAAGAGATCTTCTCAGGCCTGGCTCACTTTTGTTGTGTTTGCGACGTGGGCAGAGCCAAAACCGAACTGGAGTAAATAAAGGCACGCAGACAGCCAAGCAGACATGCCTGCATTGGTTCGTAAAGGAGTTAACGCCTGGGGCTCCAAGTGACTACCAATTCACCAACAGACTAGGTCTTCACCTGGAGCTGCTAGGAGGCCAGAGACAACTAAAGTCCCACAGCCACATGGGGCATTTGTGTGTGTGTGTGCCGAGTGGTTTCTAGCAGCTACCTTTAGGGACTCAGCAGCCTTAAGGAGGAACCAAAAAGGTCTCTTTTTTTTAGCACAACACACAATGAGAACAAAAACACAGCGACAAACCCATTCCTCATTCTCACACTTGGGCTCTTCTTCCTCTCTGAAATTGGAAGAAACAGATGAACATGAGCTACCTAATGGCAGAGGACGCCTATTACAAGGATATCTGGCAAGGTGGGGTGGTAAAAACATGCTTTTGTTGGCTGGGAAGTCACTCTGTTCCCAGGGCTACCAAGAAGGAGTTGTCCAGCAGGCTTCTAGAACAATACTCGGGGCGTGATTGGGGAATCAGCCAACCCTAGAGTGACCCTCCTCCTCTTTTCTCACTTGCCCGGAATTCCTGGTAGTTCAACTTCTCAAGAGAGACTTCCAAGTTTGCCACCACCCAAAATGAATTCTATTGGATAGATTTCATACCGAGCCTCCTCACAACGTATTGGCTTCTCTCACGGCAGCTCATTTGCAATTTGGCAGGGACGTCAGTACTCATCTCGGGGACTGTGAGTCCAGAGCTGTAGGGGCTGCTTCTTTTCAAACCACACGGCACAAGTCAAACCCATTTCTCCAGGAATGACGTGGCTCAGGTCACTTTCCTGACAAGTTTGCTGTGGGCATGGCAGACCCCCTGTGCTTTCTGGGCTCTGCCGCTCCCAGCCCAGCATACAAAGTGAGGGCCAGGAGATCTGCTCAGTACAGTAGCATCCCCCATGCAAGGCATTCATTGATTCGTTTATCCATCCAAGCATTTGTCATACTTCTACTAATGGTCTGCTCTGTGCAGGCTCCGTGACAGATGCCAGACACAAGGCTGAGCAGAAACAGACCCAGTCCTTGCCCACGCCACTGAGAGAACCTAGTAGGAGGGACAAGTGACCGCACTGTAGAAAAAGGATGACGGGCCAGTAAGCGTACAGACCCAGGGGGCAGGGATCGCTGCCCTGACAGAGGTGCTTAAGCTTCTATCTGAGGATGAGCAGGAGTCAGTTGAGCAAAGGTGAAGTTTGGGTGGGGCTGAGGGTGGGGAAAGCCTTCAAGGCAGTGGAGGAAATAGCAAGTGTGAAGGCCCCAGGGCAGGAAGACCAGTGCTAGACAGAGAAAGTAAACACAGATGGGCCTGGAGAGGTGGACAGGACAACCCAGGGCTTGGTAGGCCATGGCTAGTGTTTGGCATTATCCTAACAGCATCATGTGTCAGAGCCGGGCCTCAAGCAGTTGCCTCCCTAGTGAGCAGGAAGGCTGGTGGTGGCAGGGAAGACGAAGGGGTGCAGAGGAAGAGGGGGTTACTCAAAGGACAAGCTCTCTGCCAGCATTTCAGCAGCACTATCACGGTGTCACCTGTGACCTTCATCCAGGGCCGGCCCAGGACCTTGGCCGCCTCAGTCTCGTCCCATCTGGCTTTCCCGTTGCGCTGTGGCCCTGTGCCTGGAGGGACCAGGGTCACCCAGCTGCCTAACTGCTGCCGGAAAGGGAAGGGCAGGAGTGAGCTGGAAAGTCAGAGGAGCTGGGAAGGCGTGTCTGGGGCAAACAGGCTCCACGGAAGACTGAGTCCACATGCTATCCCCCAGCCTTGCAGGATGTGGGAAATGACACTTCCTCCTGGGGAAGGGGGGGACCAGGGGGGGATACTTCTTCCATGAGTCCTAGGTGACACAATATCCTGTATGGAGTATCTGTGGGAAGACTCATCCCCCCAGGATTTATCTCTGATGTAGGGAAGTGGTAGGGACACATCTATCAAGTTCTTTGCTGTGGTGGATGGTACATAGTGCTACGTGGTAGGCCCACATTAAAATGTTTGCTAACTGAATTCTAGAGCAAAACATATGTAATGTAATTTTATTTTTCCCTGATTACCTTAAGGGAGAAATCTGGGACACCCCAAATTAAGAGGGAAAACAGTCCCATTTCTTATTCTCTTGAGTTGGACGGGCTCATTAGAAATGTTTTAAACGGGTAGAGAAGTCTTAGGCTAAACCAGGGCTCCTGCAGACTTTGCTCTCATCATCTTATAAGACATTGATTGTGTTCGTTTGTTTAATTGTGGAGACTTTATTTTTTCCCAGGCCAGTGTTCCAGCTAAGGTTGGAGCCCAGATAAGTCTTCACTCTAGAGACAGGTCTCCTGGCCTGTGTGCGCACGTGTGTGTGTATGTGTGTGTGTGTGTCTGTGTAGGCGTCCTCTCTTTTCCTGTCCTGTGTGTGTGTGTGTGTGTGTGTGTGTGTGTAGGCGTCCTCTCTTCTCCTGCCCTGTGTGTGTGTGTCTGTGTGTGTGTGTGTGTGTGTGTAGGCGTCCTCTCTTCTCCTGGCCTGTGTGTGTGTGTGTGTGTGCACATGCGTGTAGGGGTCCTCTCCTCTGCAGTGACCTAGGAAGAAAGGCCCTGCATCTGGCTAGCCAACCAGGAGGCAGCAGATTATCTCAAGACCACAGGGTGAATTCGGTAGACATTACCCTGATGAAAGCACTGGGCATAGCCTTTTGCTCACCTGGGGATCTGGAAAATTCTTGCTCAGGAGCCCTACTTTCCTTGACAGTAGAGAGGAGGGACCCTATGTAACAGGGAGATCCCAAAAAGAGCAAAATGAGGTGTTCATTCACTTGCTCTTTCCCCGCAGCCAGGTCCTAGGAACTGGACCTAGGATGAGGCCAGGGTCCCTTGTGCCCTCTGGCACACTGGAGCGGGGCTTGGGTGCCCTGCCTGTGGACTGTGTGCTAGCTCACTGAAGCCCAGGCTCTCTCCAGGCCCTTTGCAGGGTGGAGCCCTGGGGCTGTTTACAGAGCTTCGGGCACTTTTCATGTGTAAATTTTTCTGGGGAGAGGCCCTTTTGCTTATTCTAAGGGTTTGGGATCTCCAAGAAGCTTAGAACCTCTTGTCTGGATAAAGACAATTCTTTGCACTTTACCTCATCTTCCAGAAACCCAGATGACCGCGGCCTCACTCCTGCCTGATCATCTCAGAACCCTTCCAAGGAGAGGTGGCACACAGTGGCTCACTGAATCCATGAATGAATGTGACAGAGTAGGAAACTTCCTGCGGGGTTGGAAGGTGGATCTCCGTGGGAGATACTTGCTCCTTTGAAGCAGAACTCACAAGTGAGGTGCTTTCTACCCTGCGGGACAGGACTTCTGCCCTGTGCTTCTCCTCAAGCCAAAGAGTTCCACGATTCTAGTTCTAAGAGGGCATTTTCAGATCCTCACAGCACCCTTGCTTGCCCCAGGGGGTCCTTCAGACCTCAGTTCTGATGGGAGCTTGGTAACAGAGGAAGAGGGGAAGAGAAAGGGGGAACAGTGTGGGTGGGTAGTGGAGAGCCCAGGATCTTGAGACAATCCTTCCCTTTGGCCTCCATTTACTCCCAGCTTCCAACCTCGGGAGTCTGGTCAGAAGGGCCTTTGAGTTTGATCTGGGACAGAGAAAATAAAACAGAGTGAAGCATCAGGCCAGGAAGGAGGGTGAGGGGAGAGGAGGTTGGGATTCGTGAGATGGGTGTGAGGAGGACTGTGTGTGGCACAGAGGCAGCTGCAGGTCGGGAGGGAGTGTCGTCGGCCACTTCCCTGGCACGGACAGAAGTCTCCATGCTTTGGGTTGGGAGCTCTTTGGGTTCAAGAAGGAAGTGGCCCGGGAGTCTGAGCCTGCGGGCAACGGCCTAGGTTTCCTGAGGAAGGAAGAAGGTCCAGGAGTCCGGACAAGGAGGGCATGGTGTTGAACCAGATGGTCTGACATTTTAGATTCCTGCCCAGTAAAAAAAAAAAAAAAAAAAAAAGACAACAATTGAAATTAGACAGTCAAGTGTACACTTTTATCCTGCTGGTTTTAGATCCTCTCTGTCTTCATTTCATTATTCCTTAATTAACAGCCCTTGACTCAAATCAGTTCTTCCTTTCTCAGCAGAGGAATGGACAGTTAGTAAACAGAGGGATCCAGTCCTGGGAGGAATCCTTTGGTCTTGGCAAGCTCAGCCTCCATCTGTTTCCAAGCAAGCTATTCCGAGGCTGTGTGTGTGTGTGTGTGTGTGTGTGTGTGTGTGTGTATGTAGGGGGGAGTTGTGGTGGTAGTCATGTCTATGTCCATAAAAACCATCACTCCTTTTCTCTTCCTCACTGCCCCCTTTTCATCCCTGACTACTTCTCTCCATCTTCCCTGCTGCACCCCCCCCAACTCTCAGCTCTCCTCTGTGTGGAGGGTCTACAAGAGAGTCCTCTCCCCATCCCCTCCACTCCTGTCCACACCTCACTTCTCAGATCTCAGTATTTTTTCCCTTAAGACAGCCTTCCCTGAGCCCAGCCTAGACTGGTTCCTTTCTAGGTTTTCTTGGAACCTGTTGGATTTTTCAGAGTGCCATGTCCCTTTGCTATCATGTACTAGGATGGTGATTATCTGATTGAAGCTCCTCTCCCTCACTAGACTGTGAGCTCCATGAAGTTAGACATGCCTGTTCATGTCCCCCCGTGTATTCCCAGAGGCTCACATTGGTCCACAGCAGGTGTCCCCTCCTCTTCCTCTGTAACTCTCTCCCATTACTGATAGAGTAAATGCTCTGGAAATCCACAGAAGGGGTCAGATGTATTTTTCCATTGGGGGATTTTGTAAATATTCAATGGTAGTTCACATGACCCCCTGTAAACCTTCTCAAGGTCAAAAAGGCTCAAATGAGGGTTCTGGCCTTTCTGCAGGAATAACACTAAAATGGCGGAAGCTCTCAGTTGAGGCAAAAAAGGGGACCAAAGGCTTCCCATCCTACATCAGCTTTTCAATGGGTCCTGCTGATTTTACAGAGTCAGTAGAGGCACGTGTTCTGTTGCTCCCACCCAGGAAGCTGTGGTTCTAGCGTGGGTGGTGGTGTCTTGCTGGGGGAACGGGCCCCTCACTGATTAGAATAAGCAGATCCTGTGAAATTACTCATACAGGCTGCCCAGCTGTCTGCCGCCCAGAACTGATAGTCCCCTGTGCCCGGCCAGATTTTTCTTGCCCAGCTCACGTGGAATGAAAATTTTAAGACTTAGAGGGTCATACAGGGAAACAGGAAAGTTTTTCTGGGCCTCCCAGAGGAAGGGAAGAAAGGAAGTCCTGTGTGGAGTTCCCAGGCTGCGAGATGGACAGAGGCCCTGAGGAAGCCCCTTCTCCCCGAGCTGGCTCAGAACTGGGTCTGCTCCGGGGGGTGGGGGTGGGGGGGCTCCGGCCATAGTCCCTCAGCGCCCCAGCTCCACAGGAGCATCTGGGCAGCCAGGTCAACTTCCTCTGCTCTGAAGCTGGTAGACGTTTGCTGCTGTCAGTAGGGGAACACATCCTTGAGCGGACCTGTGCTCCAAGTCCAGCAAAACTTGACCGCTGCCTCCCAAAGAGCCCACAAAACAGCCCACATCAAACCATCTCTCTGGATCCTTGAAAGTGAGCCCCAACCTAGCTGAATGCCCTGAAGGCCAAGCTTGTAGCTCAGCCCCTTCGGTTTACGTTCCCTCAGTTTTGTTTATGTGCATTTTCTTAATCATCTTTACTGTTTATTTTTTTTACATTCAAACTTGATACATCTTCATCCCGAAGAAGCCAAATGTTACAGAAAATACATAATACAGAAAGTGCAAGTGTCCTGTTCTCTCTCTCATCCCCGTCAAGGTAACAACTAGGTCAGCAGTTCGGTCTAATCATCTGGATCTTGTTTCTGTACACATACTAACAAGGGCCTCACTACATTTAATATTTTGCAATCAACCTTTTCTACTTAAATATTTGGAACCTTTCCATGTCACTGGAGTCTATGTACTAAACACCTCAATATTTTCAACACCTCCTATAAACGGATTTTTCATGATCTCTCCCTTCTTTTCCCTGTGATTACAAGCCTGGTGTAGTGAGCATCTTTGCATCTTTGCACATTTGGATGGCCACCTGTGTTGCTTCCGGTCCTTTCTATTACTGGCATGCTGCCGTAAACAGGTTTGCGCCTTTGCTTCTGTGCATGTGTGTGCACGTTTCTGTGGGACAGAATTCTCGAAGCTGCGTTCAAAGGTAGGTGCATCTTTAGTTTTGAGAAATACTGCTAAAACGTGCTCTAAAAAGGTTGTGCCAATTTTCACTCTTAGTGGCAATGTGTGAATCACTTGGTTGTCCCTTAAGGCTGTCCTTGGCTTAATGAGGGGCATGTCAAGATACAGCTACATGGATTGTGTTCCTGCACTTTCTGTGGGATTCAGGCTCAACATAGAACGGGCAATACCACTCAGCACCTGCCATAAAGTCCCACTCAAGGTTGCACATGAGAAATAAGGTGGTCCAAACTTCTGGGAAGGTCTGAGAGCCAGCCTGAGGCAGAATGGAGGTGGACAGATACCTGGGGAGACGCCTGTGTCTTCGTTCTTATCTAAGGAACACATCATTTTTTCTTACAGGATTTTCTGCAGCTCCCCCCACCCAATGTCACGCCACAGACACACACAATCATGTTTCGTAGTTTCCTGTACCCTGGACTCCATCAGTTGTCTAGATAAATGGTCCAAGGCTCACTGAAGATTCCATTCCATCCCTGCTTGGGCCTGCAGGTGGACGGGCATGCAGTGAGCTCGCAGCGCAATGTGACTGTCAGGTTCTGGGAAGAAATGGCATTTCAATCAGTTAGATCTCAGGTGTGTTGTGAGTCATTTTGTCTTTCAAATTTCCCATTGCTCTGTCTACTCAGCCTGCCCCTCCTTGTTAGATACAGGACTGCTGTGGGAAGAATGGATGCTTGATGTATGTGACTAGAGAGGGTTGAAAAAAAAAGCAAAGTAGAACCCTCCGTAGGACTCCTGGCCATAAGCTTGGATTAGTCACTATAAGACAAGGCCGCCCTGAAGATAATAACTCACCAGAAGAATTAACATTTATTCAGGGCTTACTATATACCAGCTCCCACTCCAAATACTATCTAGCATTATATATAATAAACATTTAATTCTTTCATCAATCTTAGGAGGTATGAATTCTTATTATCTGAGCCTCACTCGAGTTAACTAGGTAATCTGACCCCTCAGCTTGATGTAAGCTTTCCTCCTCGGATGTCTTCTTTTATAGAGCATTCCAGACACATCTCATTTGATGTTCAAACAAAATAGTGCTGAGAGGCTGTGGGGAAATGTATTAATGTGCTCATTTGACAGGTGGGAAAACTGAGGCCCAGATATATGCTTTGTGTGAGACACCATCTCCTTGCTGAATGCGAACCAAGTCCCTTGACGGCGATTTTTCACATGATACCCCAGCTGAGCATCTGTCCTTGGGTCTCAGGTATTTCTTCAAAGCGCAGGGTGTTCTCAGGGCTTGAAGCACTGGGCATGGAGCCAGCACAGGTGGCTCCCAGCCAGGTGACAGGATCTATAGACAAACTCTGTCCCCGCCTGTAGCCCGGCATGCCTTGGGCAATTATTTTCAGAAGCCATTGACATCTCGGTTGGCTAGAAAGCCTGGCTCTCACCCGCTGCCCAGGAATTGAACTGCTCATTGGCCCATGGGTTTATGAGTGTCAGCTGCTTTTTCTCATTACCACTTTCAATTAACTCATTGTTCTGAGTCCAAGCTAACGGCCCCCCTTGGGATTCATTTACATTAATGTTGGGGCCCTGGTTTCTTTCTTTCTTTTTTTTTTTAGAAGAAAAATTCAGGTTTTGTGAAGTGAACAATTAGAAACATCAGGGGTAGAGGCCCTGGTTGTGGGTCCAGGACAGAAGGGGCACACATTTCCCACAGTGGCTCTGCCAGGACTAGGTGCCCTGGCCACTTAGACAAATTGAACACATCCTTCAAGGCCCAGACCAATCCTTTTTCTTGGAGGCAGCCGGGACTGCAGGACCAAGATGCTGGTGGGTGAGGAAGCAACGTGCTGTGGAGCTTCAAGAAGGCACCTTCCTATCCTGCTGGGACCCACTCCCTAAGGGAAGTGTTCACAGGCTTCCACCAGAGAAGGAAGAAAATTGGAAGAGAACAAACGTTTATTATAACCACCTACTGCATGCAAAGTGCCATAGCTTTTACTTCACATAATCGCCAAATAAGAACTAATATCCCCCTTTTATAGGTGAGGAAACTAAGGCACAGAGAGGGACAGTGACTGGACCAAAGTCACACATCCAGCAATGGTGGCATGGGGATTTGTACCAGCAGACACAGGTGAATGTGGGGAAAGTGAGTGTGAGGGACAGGAGGAGTGCAACTGAGAATTCCTTACAATCCGTTTTGAAAAGTTTCTTGTGAGAACGTGCCCATTTTCATGCATTTCTTTGGGAATCACTTGTTCCTTATTGCCTTATAGATAAGCCAAGAGCGCTGGTTTGAAAACGCTTCCTCTTAATTAAAAAAAAAAAAAAAAGGTTTCTGCCTCTTCTCCCCTTTCATGTGATTGTTGGTCCAGCTGCTGCTGCTGCTGCTGCATGGCTGGGACTTGCGGATCAGAGTGAACTGTAAGGAGACCCAGCTGACCGTTTGGAGAACGGAAAGACAGGAGGCAGAGATAGCAGGGCAGGCAAAGCCCAGACCTGGGACTGCCACCTTGCTTTTCCAGAGATGTCTCAGGGGAGGTATAAGGACACCCAAGAGTGGGCCCTTGTGCTGGGAAGCCCCCTGTGCCATCAATCAAGGGACCTGGGGTAAGTCCTTCCCCCCTGGGCGGAGCCTCGGTTTCTCTGCCTGGAAAGGGAAGGAACGGCAAGAGCGGCCGTCTGAGGACTCTCCCAGTTCCAAAGTCCTCTGCCGTGGGTCGGAGAAGATCTGGGTCTCACTATTCCAGAAGCTGAGAAAGCTGCCTTACCTATTATTTTTTTCACACCCGGTCACTCTGATGGTAACAGATTTTGCATTTATTTCCCTTTGGGTGTCACTTTAAGTTGTGAGTTTGTTGATCTCTGTCTCTGAGGACACCTAGTCTGAATGTATTGGATCTGAATCTAGCCAGACAGCAAATGAACCCAGGGGCTGAACTGCTACCCTCCCCACCCCCACCTGCCGCGGCATCCCCCGACCCTCCACTAACTGAACGGGGTGTATAAAATCCTCAACACGGCTGCAGCAGTTTGCAGGCCACCTTTTGTTTCTCCTCCGGAGGGTGTTCACGTGTATGAGCTAAAGGAGATGGAGCGTGAAGAAGCTGAGAGATCTAACGGAGAGGAAAGGCCGGAAGTTTACAGGGAAGATGGCTAATCCTTGCCAAGGGGGTGAAAAAGTCAGACATCTGCTTGCTGGTTATGTTTCCTGCTGAAATTCAGGGCAAAAGGTCCCCTCCAAGTTTGGATCTGGGTGGGAGGAGAAGAAAAGGAGTAGGAGGATAGATGTGAGACAGAAACCGTGCAGCCGGGGGAGACGGAAAGGGCAGGCGAACACAACTGTTTCTGTATTCCTGCGGCTCAAATCTTCTTCCAAGAGTGGGAAGGAGATTTGGCAAAATATTCAAAGCAATCCTGCTTCCGGGGAGTAAGCACTATCTCAGGGGCCCTTACAGGTTTGCCCTTGGTTCAACTACGTTTCCAGGAGGAGCCGCCCGGCTCGGAGCCAAAGTCCTGCCAGAGGACCGAAGCGGGGAGGTAACCGGGAATTCTTCATTAACAGCGCAAATTAGCGAGAAGGAAAATAAACAGATCCCCGGTTGCTTTGTGTGTGCTGCCGCCTGCCATAACCCCTTACATTTAAACGGCACTTTGTGCTTTGTATTTCCTACATCTGATTCCCATCATCCCATCTCAGTGAGCAATGAAGAGGTCAGGCCTGGCATATTAATCCCCATTTCACAGAAGAAGCTGGGTGGGAAAGGAGAACCAATTCGACCTGCACCACAGAGCCTCGTGTGGTCTCGATTAGACCCTCCAGGCCCAGATGTGTTCCGTCCCCCCAACACCCAGTGTCACCAGGAACTGAGAGGAAGCCTCAGTTCTGTGTGTGGGTACCTGCAGCTTTCTGTCCAAGGTACTGCTTCTGGGCCACCTTGTGTAGAACCAGTGCTTTGTAACTGAGAACTCCCAAAGCATTTGGCAGTGAGCGCTGGTCCAATGCCTAGCGTGCCGCAACCAGCCGACCCAACTTTAAATTCAGTCTTCCTGAACATGAACTTCAATCGGTAGCTCTTAATTTAACAACCTTCGTTGAAGCCATACTACACAATTCTTTCCACTGCCTGTATGCCTTAACGTTTTCGTAATATAACGTCAGGGAAAACAGTTTTAATTTTATCTTTGACCCTTCAAAGACAAGTGATCCGTCAGCCTGCCTGCCTTCCCTCCTTCCACTCGCTTTTCCACAATTTTTTTTTTATTTTTTTTTCAACGTTTATTTATTTTTGGGACAGAGAGAGACAGAGCATGAACGGGGGAGGAGCAGAGAGAGAGGGAGACACAGAATCGGAAACAGGCTCCAGGCTCTGAGCCATCAGCCCAGAGCCCGACGCGGGGCTCGAACTCCCGGACCGCGAGATCGTGACCTGGCTGAAGTCGGACGCTTAACCGACTGCGTCACCCAGGCACCCCTCCACAATTATTAATAAGCACCGTGCCCAGGGCTGAGAAGACAGCAGTGAACTGAACAGGCATAGACGTCGACTTCATGAGGGGAGGATTAACAATATACCAAATCACGTGTTTGAAAGTATGTAGATCTCTCTTCATACGTGCCTGGAAGGAAAGGAAGTGCTACGGTAGAGAAAAATGAGCAGGAAAATCTGTATTTAAGATGGGGAAGGAGGCAGAAGACCAGGAGGGAGAGCAGGATGGACTAAGAGAGGGCAATAGCAAAGACCCCTAGATGGATGGGCAGAGTGCAAAGGGCCTAGAAGCCCGAGAAGAAACCCAGTATGGCCTGAGCTCCTGGGGGAATCCGAAGGCAGCTGCTAAGCCAAGAAATACCTTCAGCGACACACTGTGGAGGATGTTTTCACCATGGACCTCAGTTTTCTCATCCGTACAGTATGAGATACCAGCCTCACTGGATGTTTGAAGCAATAATGAAAATCCTAATGATGGACATCCTAAGCCGAGGTATACAAATGTGTCTTTATCACATTACCAGATTTGCTTCATCGTCATGTCTCATGGGTCTTCCTTGGTGGCGGTTCGAGCTCTTTGAGTCTCTCCTACCATTAAAATATTCTGTGATCTGTAAGCAAACACTGAGAGTTTGGGGTTGCCAAAGGACACTGCATAGCTTTGGTCTAGCACCGCTTCACCACCCCCCCCGCCCAATCTATCGTTCCAGTGCTAATGGCAGGGTCTAGCCTAAGTAATAAGCAAGGATTGCCTTTGTATGTAGAAAAAAAATCTTCCCATCCTCTTATCCCTGACACTTTTTTGGGAGACTTTGAAAACTTAGGGAAAATATTGAAATAAATACAGACAACTGTTTTATTTACTGGAAAGCAGCGTTTCTCCACCTTTGGCCCTCCGGATGTCCTCTCTCCTTTGAGACACCTTTTCTTTGAGAATCACAGAATCTTGGGTGGTTGGTATTACAAATATATGGGTACTTTGTCGTTTTCTGAGAATTATATTTCATATCACGTAGTATCGTTTATAAAACCCCTTGATGCAACTCATTTGAAGCCCCAGCAACCCTGGGAGACAGGCGACCTGTCACGTTTAACCATATCACCCCACCTGATTGTCTTCGGGGCACCTGCTGGTAGCACTGATATCCGATGGTGGGTATTAACTGGTGAATGTATTTTGCTTATCACCTCTTTCCCTACTTCTGTAATGTAAATTTGAGGATATCTTTCTTGCTTACTGCTATGTGCAAAGCACCTAGAAATATGTCTGGTGCACAGGAAGCACTCAGTAACTAAGAGTTTGATGAATTAATTAATGAATCTCATTTTATAGATGGGGCAACTGAGGCTTAGCAAGGTTCAGTGACTTTTCCGGGTCCATGCAGGTATTAAATGGTAGGGCCAGGACCAGGAATCAGGTCTTTGGATTTCTCTCTGAGATGCTACCCCTTTTTCTATGCTATAACCATAAGTTCAGAAATAAATGAAATATATTATCATGGATCTTAAATATCTGAGATCACAGTCCTAATAGCCCACTCTTATAATCAACTTGGTGTTTTGTTTCCTCAACAAAGGAGATTAGAAACCCCTAACTAACGTGGGAAGGAGCAGGAGGGAAGGCCACCATCTGACATCAAGGGAGAGGTAGAAAGACTAAGGAGGAGGCCTGGGGCTCCTAGAGGTTGGCTGGCTGGGGCCATTTAGTGTAAGGGTAGAATGCTCCCTACATTGTCATAGCCCTAGATGAGAGCATCTCAGCATCACACCATTTGATGCAATGTTCAGGAAAATTCCAAGCTGCGAAGGGCACAGACTATAAGAGTGAATTGCAGCAGACTGGGCAGACTTCCAGTTTCGACTTTATAGACTCCTACATTATTTATGTGTATATACTGAGGTATATCAAGTATAACAAAAGCAAAGGCA
This sequence comes from Prionailurus viverrinus, assembly GCF_022837055.1. Classification (NCBI taxonomy): domain Eukaryota; kingdom Metazoa; phylum Chordata; class Mammalia; order Carnivora; family Felidae; genus Prionailurus; species Prionailurus viverrinus. The sequence continues at coordinate 113,234,865 of NC_062561.1, read as the reverse complement.
TTCGCTGTATTTAGTATATTCTATTTAATAAGCCTGGAGAATATGCACTTCATTGTAGAAGGTTTCCATAAAACCATTTAAAGTCTAAAGAAAAATAATTAAGATATAAAGGAAAAGGTCATTTTGACTGATAGGTCGAGACGCAGCTATGAAATAATGCTTAACATATATTGAATGCCTGTAACATGCCAGGCTCTATGCTAAGCATTTTGTGCACTTATCTCATGTAACTCTGATTACAACTCTTTCATGACCCCAAATTTACGGGAGAGTTGGGCTCATAAGATTAAGAAATTTGCACACAGGCAAGCTATAGAGCTCAGACTCACACGCAGACCCTTCTAACACCAAAGATCAGGTTCTTAACCCAGTGCCCTGAGCTGCTTTGTTTCTTGTGCGAATCCCGTATTAAGGGGGCTGTGGCAGATTAGAGGTTGAAAGAAATGTCTCCATTCTACAAAACAGCATGCCTTCAACAATTCTTTCCCTGCTCCCTGCTGGTCACAGATGTTAATTAGCAAACCCTCTCTCTCTTCCAGCTGCCCCCCCCCCCAATCTCTGTCCCCCAAACCTGCAGGCTCTAGCACCAGATAACCCCATGCCAGACCTCATGGCTGTCTACTTGCAAACAAAGGGCAATAACCCCCCATCCACTTGACGTAATAACTCATACATGTCCTGTATCCTCATAAAACGTTGTTTATCCTGCTATCTATTTGACATTTACAAAGGAGCATATGGAAGTGAAAAGATATTTTCCTTTGGATCCAAGAAAGGATTTGGACACTTGAATCATGAATTCCTCAAGGGTCCTGGGTTTGCTTTGTATCTTTATGGTGGAATGTGACGTTCTGAAATGTGGAGCTGTTTGTCATGGATAAAGTTTTGCGTACTGAAACAAAAAAAGAAAGAAAGAAAGAAAGAAAGAAAGAAAGAAAGAAAGAAAGAAAGAAAGAAAAAGGAAGGTGAATTTTTAGTATTTTGTAATAAAGCCACTTTATATCTTTGAAATGTAATTTTGATCTGCTGGAGTAGCCTCAGAAAGGGGTGCTGTGGTGCTGCCTAAGGGCCAGAAAATGAAAGACCTAGTCCTTTCCTAGAGGGAGAGAGCTTGGCTTCCGGATGATCCATCTGGATAGAAAAGAAGCCTGCAACTCTCAGACCAGAAGCAGTAGTTAGCCAGTGGAGGCAGGTACCAGCCCCACCACACAAGACAAGGCATTAAACCTCTGTCAACGTCATCAGCTTTCTCCTCCGTAAAACAAGTACGAAAAGAATCTATATCGTAAGGCTATTGGGAGGATTAAATGAAGTAAGACACATGAAAGACACACTCAACTATTTCATAGCACAATATAAATTCTCAATATAAACTTCAGTTACCACTACAGTCTCAGTGAGGTCCCAAATACTGAATACACAAATCACACACAAATAGACACACTATGGTTGAGATAAAGGCCACAAAGTGTAAGGTGCAATGGAAACTGTAATGAAAGGCCGCAACCGAGCTTGAGTGGTCAGAGAGAACTGGGAGGAAGGGAAGGTCAAACTGAAACCTGAAGGATAAGAAGAGTCCTTCAAGTGGGAGAAGGCCAGTACAATTCCAATTGTGTTTTTCAAAAACCAACTAGTGTGTGTATGATAACCTTCAAAGACTCCGCAAACGTGAAAGGCATCTATATGTTAACACTGCTATGTATTTGCATATCTCTGGTGATTAATGAGGTTATGTTTTCAAATATTTATCAGTCATTTGAGTCTTTATTATAATCTTTGCCTAAGTTGGTTATTGAAGGGGAAACTGTTTTTCTTGTTTCTAAAGACTCTTTATATATTAAGTGTATTAACCTTGTCATATTTATTATAATTTTCCAAATTTCTAATTTCCTCCATTTTGTGATGCTCTTTAAACTTAAAGAAAAAGTACATGGGTGTCTGGGTGGCTCAGTTGGTTAAGTGTCCAACTCTTTTTTTTTTTTTTTCAACGTTTATTTATTTTTGGAACAGAGAGAGACAGAGCATGAACGGGGGAGGGGCAGAGAGAGAGGGAGACACAGAATCAGAAACAGGCTCCAGGCTCTGAGCCATCAGCCCAGAGCCGGACGCGGAGCTCAAACTCACGGACCGCGAGATCGTGACCTGGCTGAAGTCGGACGCTTAACCGACTGCGCCACCCAGGTGCCCCAAGTGTCCAACTCTTGATTTTGACTCAAGTCATGATCTCACAGTTCGTAAGATTGAGCCCCACATCCAGGAGCACTGCCAACACGGACCCTGCTCGGGATTTGCTCTCTCCCTCTTTCTCTCTGCCCCTCCCCTACTTGTATGCACTCTGTTTCAAAATAAACATCTTTTTAAAAAGTACATATGCAGGTACATTAATATTCTGATAAATACATTTGCTATCATTGATGTTCTTTGTTAAGAGTTCTTGCTCCTAACATCAGATAAATACCTATATCTCCTTCCTTTCTGATGGTTTTGTTTTTGATTTACATCCTCACAAGGTTTTTTTAAATCCCTGCGATGTTTCAGTTATATTTGTTCTACATGTACTGACGATGATTCTTACTTGTTGGAATTAGTCTCTGTTATTTATCCTCCACGTAGATAATTTCCTTTCTCATAATCTTGATTGCCTTTCCTGTTTCCTTTGCATTTTATAAAGATTGCTGAAGTTTCTCCTCCATGTAAGTGATTTAGTTTTCTGGGCATTTAGTTCTTTTTTGCCTCCAATCCCGATGATTTTAATCTTACCATTAATATAGCAGTTTCCCTGACTTCTTAATACCCCTTTTCATCTTGTCTTTTTTCTTCATGATTTTCTACCTCTATTGCTGGAAGCTATGTTTATCAGATATGCCAAACAGTTTTCAAAACTGTTCCTCTGGGTTCTGCTATCCATCATTTCCGTTATCCCATTCTTCCTGTGTATTTCTTCAGATGTTATTTCTATTCTGCCTTCTTCATGAGGGTTTTAGTTGTCCCTTGTCAGGTTCCTCCTTCTCGACTTGGTTCTGCGCGAAGGGGGAGCTACCCACAGGGCAGCTGTGTAGGTGTGCTGCCCAACTCCACTTCTGTGAATTCAGCACTAGAGCAGGTGGCTGTGACAGCTCATGACCCAATTCCCAATGTCCAGTAGGAGTGACTACCATGGTTTTCAGCAGAAACTTTTTTCGGGAAAAAAAATCTTACATTGAACTCCAACATAAAACCCTCTAAAATCATAAAAAGCTTGATTGAAGCGAAGGATAAAGGCCCAGACTATCACTCTGTCACATGCCTCTCTTGTCCTAAGACGGCTTTTCTCCTCCTTCCCAACTCCTGACTTTGATGCATTGAATTGCTGGAATAAGTGGGACAGGCACCTGTGTCAGGGGCTATTATAAAGATTTCTTCTCTCTTCCTTATTGTCAAAGCAGTGACCTTGGGTCCTCAGCACTTCGAAATGCTCTGTATCATCTCTTTCCCTCTTGCCCGCCCTCAAACTCCCGGCTCTCCTCTGTTCTGTGATTTGCAGTCTCTGGATGCACTTAAGACAAACGTGTGGTTCTTGGGGTGGGTGGGAAATGACAGTCCCAAGAGGCAGGCTCCTGTTCTGAAATGCTCCGTGATTTTAAGGCTGCTGCAGAAAATGGAGTTTGCTGGGGAGTCTTTCTGCCTTCTTTCTAGGAAAGAGGGATATTCTATTCCATGGTGACACAGGATTATCACCATTTGTTTTCCTCTCTCCTACTCAATTAGCCCTGTATTTGGTGAAAATTCTTCCCAGATTCACTTTATAAGCTCTCCTTCAGGCATTATGAGCCTTGAGCATTTTCTGTACCTTCTAGGAGACAACTTTCAGTTTTGGTGGGAAATTGGGGATAGGGGTTGGTATTAGGCTGTTTGTTTTTATCTGATTTTTATTTAATTTTTATTTATTTTTTTTTAAAGTTTATTTATTCCTGGGAGAGAAAGAGAGACAGAGCATGAGCAGGGGCCTGGAAGAGAGGGGGACACAAAATCCGAACCAGGCTCCAGGCTCTGAGCTGTCAGAACAGAGCCCGATGCAGGGCTCAAACTCACAAACCGTGAGATCATGACTTGAGCTGAAGTCAGTGGTTGGTGGCCAACCAACTGAGCCACCTAGGTGCCCGCAGGCTGCTTGTTTTTAAAGCTACAAGTTCCAAGGATCATTTCATCATTCAGCTGGGGACCATGGGGACCAGAGGTCTGTTCCTATCTCATCTATAAAAGTGGTCTTATAATTAAATTTATTTTATTTTTTAATTTCATCTTTAAAATGTTGGGTTTTTTTTTTTTTTAGTTTATAAGATATTCCACATATCATTATAATGTATATTGGGAGTATATGCTCAGACATTTTTACCCAAAGAGGCAGTTGTGATTAAATCAGCAAGACGGGGGCGGGGGGTGGGAATTGCATGGAGACTGCTGGTCTATACAATATTCTGGCACCTCTGGCCCAAGAGGTTTAAGTGCCACCCTCTGGCCCTCCCATCATTCCCTCTGGGCCCAGACCCCAGGAGAGGGGGAGGAGGCCACCTGAGCAGCACACCTCCTGCCCCAGACACCCCCGCCTGGCTCCTTCCCCACCCAGGGCTCAGACACAGGTGCGAGGGTCCCCTTTCTTTCCAGTTTGCTACAGCTATGAACTCGCTTTAGGATATTTTGCTCTGTTCCAGAGCCCAACAAAGTTAGCATTTAGCTAACGAGCCCCATATTACCGAGAATGTAAAAGACCCCATTGTTTCGCCCTCCCCTTTATAGAGGGACGTGGCTTCCTGAGGTAAATTAATTTGCGGAAGGAGTCAGAATAACCAATTGCTCTACAATGAGCAATGCTGTAAGCCACTCACATACCGGGTGGGGCTTGGGAAAATGATCACACAGTATATTTTTCTTCAATTTAAGTCTTCTATGAAAAAAAAAAAAACTTCTTAAAGCTCTTATTAAGGTATTTGGGCCATGAACTCTGAATGGTTCCCCAACACACCCCTGCATTCTTCCTCATCTTCTTTGACTATCTTTACAAGAGATTCACGTGTTAGGTCACCGGAAGGAAGGAAACAGTCACAACACGATGGTTAAATATGGCTCCTACCCTAGTAGGAAAGGTAGTTCAGAGGGGATCACAGAAGCACCTGGCAGTGACAAGGGGCAAACCTTCCAAAGAGTAGAAAGTCACTAATGAGAGAGGCTTGTCAGGGAGAAAAGCCTTGTATGTGCGTCGTGCGTGTGTGTGTGTGTGTGTGTGTGTGTGTGTGAAATTTTTAATGAACTAGTACATTTAAAAAAATTTTAAGTGTATTTATTTTGGGAGAGAGAGAGAAAAGGAACAGGGGAGAGGGAGAGAGAGAGGAAGAGAGAGAATCCCAAGCAGGCTCCGCACTCTCAGCACGGATCTGACACGGGAATAGAACTCAGGAACTGTGAGATCATGACCAGAGCTGAAATCAAGACTTGGACGCTTAGCTGGCTGAACCACTCGTGTGCCCCTGAACTAGTACTTTTTTATGTTATTTAAGTAATTCACCTTCAAGGGGAAAATTCATACAGTACAGAAGAGAACATGTGATCCTGGTTTTATGACTGTCGGAAAACCAGATATATATGTGCAAATGTTCACGTGTGACATTTTTCTTCCAATGAGGTCTTTTATAAATATAAACGGGGCGGGGGAGGGAGGGAAATGTTTCCCTAAGTTATTGAAACTATTAACTCTAAGTAGTTTTCAAAAGCCACCCCGGATCATACTTGTCTTGTCTTCTTTGAGAACTTTTGGAAGAGAAGCCATTTTTCAAGTGAAAGACAATTGAGGAAATAGAACAGATGAAATTTTTAACAACAGGGCAATGGAAAAGCCTGGTCAGTAGTACCCACTCATTAAATATTTATTGAAATATCAGTTTGTGAACTACAACTCTAACACCCTTTTGCAATTTCATGTTTTCTCTGAGTACACGTTGGGCACCTTCCAGAGGGGTCTGCGGAAATGGCTGGCGTTACTCCCGGGTACTGGGTTGTGTTACATCATACACAGTCACTTGACCAAACCAATGGACATGTCAGTGTTGCCACTTTGTAAGCTGTCACAATCAAAGCTGCAAGGAACATCTTTTTGGGTTATCTTTGCGCATGGCTGTGAGTTCCTCTGTAAGACAAAAAAACAAAAACAAAAAAACCCAACCAGGCCATGGGTCAAAGGGCAAAGACAGGAGAGAGTTCTCAGGAGAGAACTTAAGTCCAAGGACTCAAGAAATGGGTCAGGACTCCTCAGCCCTGTCCCTTCACTCCAAATACACTTGGAGCATTTTTACGTGGTTAACCCCGAAACCGCAGAAAAACATATGCTGGGGATTCTAGCATCAGTGTTCAAGTTAGAAAAGATGAGAAGGAGCAAAATGATGTTTAAATAGAGGAGCATTAGCCAGAGTTTCATTTGGGACATCACTGATTAGAGGAAGAGAGGACATTTTTACATTTCTTGGGAAAAAATTAAAAGTTAATAGTATTGAAGTTGAATTCTACCAAATGACTACCCTAAAAAACCAACCAAACAAAGCCTATAAAAGATGTAGATGTCTGTGTGCATGTAAGTGGGTGGGTATGATTAACAGGTTATGCAGTAAACGCTAGCACTATATTGACAGCTTTATGGGTGATTTTTTAACAAAATTTATAACAATAACGGAACAAAACAATTCGACATGCAGAGGCAGGACAAGTTTCGCACCCCTTAGGTACAAGGGATGTGTTCTGGTCTGTCAGCAGCCCTCTGGGGAATGACCCCCCCCTGAACTCCATACTCTCCTGTCTGATCCACGCGGCCCAGTGCCACTGAAACCGGGCAATTAGACGGCTCGTCCTGGCAATCGGCTCAGAGATAGGTAGGTGATGCAAGGGGAGACTCAGACTGTAGGCGACAATCTAGCTCTTTCATCTGAAATAGCATGGCGTCATCTTTGCCTGTCCCAGAACGAAGCCACATGGTGGTAAATCGGTAAGAAGAAGCCAAGACGGAGCGGGAAAGACCAAAAGAGAGAGATAAGAGATGACAAGTTTGAACACCTCTACTTCGCCAGCTGACTCCTCAGACTCCCCAGTGGTCTGAATCCATACATGTCTCTTCCTCACCTAAGCTAATCTGAGGTAGTTTCTGTCAGTGGTAACTAGAAGAATCCTAAGGCATCATCCCAGCCCCTGCAAGTCTGGGCCACATTCACAGACGTGAGCTGTCGGGTCTTACTTTAATCAAGAATGCTTTCCCCTGCCAGTATGATGTGATTTTTGCCCGAGATAAATTTTTCTGTGAAAGAAAATGCCATTCACAAAGCAACTGCCTCATGAGTAAGGAGAGCTTTGGGGACCTCTTCTTGCTATTGTCCATCGGTCTGTCCTAGCAAAGGGTATGGTTTTGGGGGTGATTCCACCACCCTCCTTAGGCCTTAAACCCTCATCTGCACTTGCTCTATAGAGACCCTCATTCCCAGAAAATGTGACCCACTCCCACCATCCAGGCTTATCACCTTTCAGTCTCTCCCATGCAGTTAAACTCTAGATGTTTTTCCTTTCAAGACCTCAAAACTGCCCAAGTGTCACCTGACCCCAGGCCTGCACCCACATTGCCCACCCCCCACCTGCAACTTTATTCTGAGACCATCTCCTTCCTTCGTGTGACTGCCTGCCTCTTCATGTGTCAGCTTGAATAGTACTTGCAATATCCCTTCTTCTCACATCTTTGATAATCGAATTGAAGATCTTTTACTTCAGTCTTTGCTTTTCTTTCACGGCATTTGTCACAAGACATAATTATACAGTTAGCTGTGTTTCTGCAGTCAGGTGTCAAGTATCTCTTTCTTTCTCTAGAGGACAAGCCCCACGCGGGCAGGGGCAGGGTCTGTTTTATCCGTGACTCTCTGCTCAGTATCTAGAAGAGTGCCTGATCCACGGTCTTGGATACACTAGATAATTCCTGGAACACAGAAAGTGGCCTGATTTCAGAAACAGGGCAGCTCTTAAGAGTCTTGCCAATAAGACGTCAGCGGCCTTTGCGTGACTTCACAATAAATAATCAGGAAGGAGGGTTTCCAGGAAAGCTCTGGAGACTGGGGAGCAAATGGACGGCATGGAGCCTCCACACTTCCATTTGTTTCTTACAGACATCAGTCAGGACTCCTGCATCCTCTTTAACGGAATATTTTGTGCCACTGTTCAGCCAGATCAACTAGGATGCCCCTGGCACAATCACCCTTACTTTCACAGCAGGAGAATGATAGCCATCGAATGCAGACGGTGTATTAGAAACACTCAAGCAGCAAAGTTGAAGGAATTTGCCTGATAAAGGTGTTGGACATTCAGTACAGAATAGAAATGGCTTTCATAAAAGGATGCTTTCAAATTTTAGGAGCATTTTTTATTGTTTTCGATTATTTCTTATCGTACAGAATAATGCCAGAGCAAAGATCCTGGAGTCAGCAAGACCTGGGTTTTAACTGGGCCCTGCTACTTACTAGCTGTATGACCCAAAGCAAGTTGCTTAACCTCTCTGGGCCTTGGGTTTTTTTTGCTTCTGAAAATTTAAGATACTATCAGAACCTACCACATAGGGTTATAATGATGGATGGGCATTAAAATGGCATAATCAATGCAAAGTACTTAGCACCATCCCTGGCATCTAATGAACTACTGTTGTTAGCTACTGTTGTCTTATGGCTATTGCTACTGTTGTAGATACAAGGAAAGCATCTAGAATGGAGGGGGGTGACTGACACACAGCAAAGAGTAATGGACGAGCGCTACTCTTTTGGGTCCAGCATAGGTGATATTCATATATTTAACAGCCCTGGCACGAGGCAACCACCGCAAAGCTAGGCATTGACCTTTGGGCAGCTGGACTTGCGAGGTGAGGAGTGGGTACCATGGGACATAGGGATGAGGGATGACATCATGATGGCTGTGATGGTTAAGAGTCATTATGGGGGAGTCTGGGCAGGGGCTAGTTACCAGCCAGTGCAAAAGTAGCTCTGCAGTGAACCCCTAGCACGGCCACACTGGTGCAAACCAGCTCACATCAGCCCTGGAGCAGGTACTGAGTTGGAACCTGCGGAGGATCCGAACTCAAGGGCATGGCTGGTTCTCACCCAGTTAGAAAATGGCCTCTCAATGCTCACAGAGACTGCCGGGACGTTATCAGGCCTCCGCCTCCTTTTCTGGACCCTTCTTCAGCGGCTGCCTGCACAGGAACCATGAACTCTGTCCATGCCCAGAGACTTCAGCCTCAACACCTCCTTAGCTGCAATTTGTAAGGACTGGCCTCTGCCCACGTTCCCCGTTCCCCTCTCTCCCCACCCCCGCACCAGGCAGAGTTGGGAGCCACCCCTCCCCACCTGCAATCAATATAGCAGCCATCTCACTGTCCCACTGTCTGCTCTGTCACCACCACCCCCATTCCACCCGCCCCTCCCCGCAGCGTGAGAGCCTCAGGGGCCCTGAACTTTGCCCCCGCTTCCCACTTTCCAGCAGGGGTGCAAGACGCTCCAAAGGTCAGAAGCTGTAGGGCTGGGGCTGCCTTCCCACCCCCAGCTGAGTCCCACTCAGGAAATGGCCAGTCTCTATTTTGAGCAGAGAAACGTGTCACACCTCCCTGGGCCAGGACACCTCCTCCCTTGTTAAGAAACCACACTCCAACTGTGCTTAGCCAATGACATTTCAGCCGCCGTCTGCAAAAGCCCTGAGGACCTTTCAAGTTGCCTCAATCCTCTGAGCCTCCAAAAAGTAAATCTTATTTTCTCTTTCTTCCCCTAAGTCAGCTATATATAGCTCTATGCACAATAGCTAACCTTGGAGGACTGGACTCTTGGACGGAGTTGGCCTATTGTTTCAACACCAGCCCAACTGGCAGCTGTCTGCAGGGAGGGGTCCACAGAGCAGGGGCAGCAGGGAGGGGGGGGGGAACAAGTGCAGCCGTCTCAGGCCCCTCACATCCCGGCCCTGCCACTCCTTCGCTGTGCACTTTTGGAAAGCTGACGTGATGCCTCTGAGACTGATTTTTGAAACTGTCACACTACTCTAAATTTATTGGGAGGGTCAAAAGGATTATTGTATACATTTGTCAAGAATCTGACTCAAGGAGGGAGTCAAGTTGGTTGGTAAATAAATACTTGCTGTTAATTATATTACACGGTGACTTTTTGAAGCCTCTGGTTCTTCGGGCACGTGAGAAAAATGTCTTCTGTTTTTGTGTCTCACAAACAGCACGCTCACACATACTCAGAGAAGTCTATTTGCTTTTTCTTAATGTTTAACTCTTATTAATGGCCCATCACGGAACTTGTTCCTGACATTTGTGGAACAAAAAGCAGAGTAACAGGGAGATCAACATACTAGGAGCCTCTATACTCGACAGCTTTATCGAGGTGCAATTAACACACAATAAACTGTATGCAATAGGTTGAACACACGTATACGCCCATGAAACCATCACTGCAATCAGACTGTGAACACATCTAACATTCCCCAAAGACCCCTCCCCCTGTATAATTCCACCCTGCCATACCTCCCACCCCACCCCTACCATCCCCAGGCAACCACTATTCAGCTTTCTGTCAAAAGGGGTTAATTTGCATGTTTTAGAGTTTTAGGTAAATGATCCATATTACATGTGCTCCTTTCATTTGGCCTCTCCATCTTAGCATCATTATTTTTTTTAAGTTTATTAATTTTGAGAGCTAGTGAGTGGGGAAGGGGCACAGAGAATCCCAAGCAGGCTCCATGCCGTCAGCGCATGTCAAGCCCAACGTGGGGCTTGAACCCACAAATCCTGACATCATGTTCTGAGCCAAAATCAAGAGTCAGACGCTTAACTGACCAGGCAGCCCTCAGCATCGTTCTTTTGAGATTCATCCATGTTGATGAAACTACCGATATTTCATTCCCCTTTATTTCTGGGTAGTATTCCACTGCATAGATATGACACAGACTGTTGATCCATCGACTAGTTTTTGACTATTTGTTTCCTGTTTGGGGCTATTATGAATAAAGCTGATAGGAATATTGATGTACAAGATTTGGTTTCTACACATGCTCTCCTTTCTCCTGAGGAAACACCTAGGAGGGAAGAAGCTGGTATGTTATGAGCATGTTGACTTTTTAAGAAACTGTCCAACTTTGCCTTACACAGGTTTGCCTCATCATTCATACCGGCAGTGCATAAGAAAATTCCAGCTCCTTCCCACCCTAGGCTGTGACTGCCACTTGGACTGGTCTCTCCCAGTCTAGCCATTCTGACAAATGTGTAGTGGAATAATCCTACTGTGACTTTAGTTTGCATTTCCCTCAACAAGAATGATGCTGAGAATTTCTTATCATGTGCTTTTGTGTCATCCCTTTATCTGCTCTGGTGACATGTCTGTTCAAACCTTTGGCCCTTTTTTGAAAAATGAGCTGTTTATTTTCTTGACGTGGAGTGTTTGAGAGCTTTTCTATTCTGTGTTTTTCAGGTCTGTGATTTGCAAAGATTCGTCTCTCAGTCTCTGGCTTGTCTGTTTATTCTCTTAACAGCATCTTTCAAAGAGCAAAGTTAATTCAAATGATCATTTTTTTTTTCTTTTTTCAATCAGGCTTTTTGCTCTTGTATCTAAAAAATTTCTGCCTAGCTCAAGGTCAAAAAGATTTTCTCCTGGAAGCTTTATGGGTTTTGGGTTTCTCATTTAGGTCTATGATCTATAAGTTTTTTAATAAAAAAGTTTTTATGATTTCTTTTTATATATGGTGGGAAATATGGCTTAAACTTACTTTTTTATATGGATAACCAATTGTTTCAGCCCCATTAGTGGAAAAGGCCATGCCTTCTTCACTGAATTGTCTTTGCAAATTGGTTAAGAATCAGTTGTCTATTTTTGGAGTCTCCGTTCTGTTCCACTGATCTATTTGTCCATCTCTGTGCCATTATCATCATCTGATTTTTACTTTTCCAATCAGGTAAGGTGAGTCCTCCCATTGTACCCTTTTTCCAAGTCGTTTTGGCTAATACAGGTCTATTACTTTTTATACGAATTTCAACATAAACTCATCAATTTTTAATTTAAAAGAAAGCCACATGGGACTCCGATTGGGAGTATATTACACCTAAGAACACTGTGGTGAGACGTGAGAGCAACACTGAGTCTTCTGATCCATGAACAAACTAAATGTTTTTTCCATTTATTTGGATTTTTAAAATTTGTCTCAGCCAAGTTTAGTTTTTTGTCCATGGGTCTTGCACATCATTTGCCACGTTCATCCCTAAGGATTTGATAACTTCTGGTACTATTGTAAATAGTATTATCTTCAATTTCATTTTTGGTTGTTTGTTGCTGTGAAAGGAAGTAGAATCGTAGGCTGATCTTGTGTCCTGCCACCTTGCTGAACTCGTTCATCAGTGCTGGTAGCTTTTCTTTGATCCCGTCAGATTTTCTACATAGATGATTGTGTCATTGGCTCCTAAAAACAGTTTTACTTCTGCCTTTCTGATTTGGGTAACTCATTACTTTTTCTTGACTTATTGCACTGATTAGAACCTTCAGTATAATGTCAAATCCAAGTGCTAAAAGCAGACATCCCTGTTAACTACTTGATCTTAGTAGGGAAAGTCTGATAGTCTCTTCCACTTTGCAGGTTGTTAGATGGGCTCCTCTTGTAGGTGCTAGTTATCAGGTTGAGGAAATTCCCCACTGTTCCTGGGGTGCTGAGAGTTGTTTTGTTTTGTTTTGTTTGTTTGTTTTATTAATCAGGAATGGACGTTGGACTTTCAAATGTCTTTTCTGCATCTATTGCTATGATGTGTTCTCTGGGCTTTAGTTTATTAATATAGTGAACTAGGTTGATTTTCAAATGTTAAACCAACCTTCCATTTCTGTGGTAAAGCCTACGTGGTCATGATACATTGCATTTTTATAGATTGTTGGCTTCTATATGCTAAAATTTTATTTAGAATTTTCACATCTATGTTTATGAGGGATATCGGTTTGTTTCCTTGCAATGGATTTTCCTGGTGTGGAATCAGACTAACGCTAACCTCAAAAAATGAGTTGGCTTCCCCTTGGGAATGGACTGTTTTAGGGAGGATGTGAGGAGGCAAAGGTTCACAAAGACTCCAAGAGACACTCAGGGCCATTCTGGAGGTGACTTGAGTATTCCAGTCACCTGGAGTATGGTCTAAAAGGGGCCCCTGATGCCCAGGACTAAGGCACACCACCTCCATGAAGCCTTCTGGAATTCTGACTAGCTGTCATCTGGAGTCTTTGCTTAATATAGAGCTAAACTCTCTCCCTCCATGAAGCCTTGCTGTGTGAGTCATCCTGGTGAAAACACTCTCTAGTGAGTTTTCAACTTCCCTTGGCTACTATTACTGCCTTCCCTACAGCATTCAGACATGTTCAAGGCTGTCATCTTTTTTTTTTTCTTAATGTTTATTTTTGAGAGAGACAGAGACAGAGACAGAGCATGAATGAGAGCGGGGGGCAGAGAGAGAGAGGGAGACACAGAATCCAAAGTAGGTTCCAGGCTCTGGGCTGTCAGCACAGAGCCTGACGCAGGGCTCGAACTCGGGGATGGCGAGATCATGACTTGAGCCAAAGTTCAACGCCTAACCGACTGAGCCACCCAGGGGCCCCTCAAGGTTCTCATCTTAAAGGCCGCTAAAAAATGAAGCTCTCCCCAGTCCCGAACCCATGCCACTACTTGCTCCCTCTCTCTCACAGCCAATTTCCAGCAAGAGCTGAATACCCTCCCTCTGTCCCTACATCCCATCCATCCCTATAAAAAGGGGAATGTGATCCTCACCACTCCTACCAAGGTCACCAACCAACTCCTTGTTGCCACTTGGGAGCCCTTCTCTGCTTCCCCAGGCACACCCTTGGGCACTGCTAGCTGCACCTCCGCCTGGGTTCATCTTCTGCTGGCTTCTGTAACACCCGGTCCTCCTCCTCTATCGCTGCCTTTTGCACCTTCCACAGACCCCTACACGTTGCTGCTCCCCTGAGGTCTATCTTCTCTTCTCTTCTTACTCCTCAGACAGATGCCCTAATTCCAGGCGACATACCCCATCCTCACCAGCAGCCACATGTTTGCTCAGGTTGTGCGTGGCCTGACTACGGACAGCACTGTTCACACTGTGGTCATTCCTCAGGGCAGAGCCCGGATTTGAGTTATGCACAACCTGGTCATATGTGACTGCTCTGCTTCTACACACTCCCAACACGCCCCTTGACATCTTCCACAGCAACGGACTCTAGACCGTAAAGCTTTTAAATGCCGAATTTACCCCTTAATCATCTTTGACAGGCCTGGTGCACCGTAGGTGATCTCTAATGGTGTGCTGTCTGGGGGAAGTCCACAACCCTGTCGCAGCCACTATAGATTCCCCCACTGAGAAAGGCCACCATGTCCCAAGTGGGGACATGTCCTCCTTTCAGACTCTGTTCCTTTGGACCAAAAGAAGGGATTGAGCCTGACTCTAGGGGTGTCTCTTCCTCTGCTTCTTTGGGCCTGAGTTTGCTCAGCGAGCACATAATACGGTCAATCTTACAGACCGTGGGGAGGGAAGTTTCCTGAAGAAAATGTCCCCTGCCTTCTGTCCCCCTGCCTCATCCCCAGGGCAATACCTCTAACAAAAACCTACCCCAGGAAAAACATTTTCTTCTCCCATGGAGACAACAAGAGCTCAGACCCCAGAAGGTATGTCCTGCTTGACCCCTGCTAGCTCTCGAGGTCAGTTCTACTCCTGCGTGTAATAGTGTCATGTATGTATTCACTCGGCCATTCTTCTAACAAGTGCCCAGAGCATGCCATCGCCCAGGGGCCAGGCCGGGTACTGGGAGCCAGGGAGCACAGCTACGCCAGATACGACCCCTGTCCTCAGGACACTGCACTCCTCCGCACTTGGACATGTCTGAGCTGATCTAGGTGTGGACTTGCTCACGGAGGAAAAACACCAGCTGCCGTGACAAGGAAGAAGGTGGGTGCTAACACCCGTTGGGCAGTGTTCATCGAAGGGCCCTCTGAGGAGGTAAGTGTTAAAGAATGAGACTGAAGGGCGGGGAGGTTTTTTGAGACACAGCACAGCAGCTAGAAAAGGCATGCTTGAGGAACCAGAGAGGGCAGTGTGGCGGCGACGCGACAAGGCAACAAGAGAGGGGCACCAGGTATCATCGGAAAAGGAGCCAGGTACCGGATCACCCGGCGAACAGAGTCTGGGCTGGGTTGTAAGAATGGGAGGCCTTCGCTGAGGGTTCGGAGCAGGCGTGGACGGGACGGGGTTAGGCTTTCCAGGTGGATTTCCTTACTGTCAAGGGACATCTGCCCACCAGGGGGAGCACCCGCAACGTACCCGCTGAGTCCTCCCCTGTCTGCTGCCCAGTGCTTATTCCTCAACCCAGACCCCAGGCTCCAAAGCCTGAGCCACCTCAGACCAGCAGCTGGATTGCAGAGACGTGATTGGCGGCAGGTGAACTGAGTTCACAGCTGACAGAATCCCATGCACCTGGCCTGAAAGAGGCACAGTGTCTCGGCACAAATTCCCAGGCCTCTATCCCACGCGATATTCTTAATACCCTAATTTTGGATGGCAATTCGGTGATTACAGTTTTGAATGTGTAAACGGCTGCCCAGCAAGTCGGCTGCTGAGAATTCACCCTCAAGCAACACTCATCTGTTTCCGTGAAGAGACTTGTACAAAGATGTTCAGCGGAGCAAGATTGTAAAACTGGTTAAAAACAAAGTAAGAATCCAGAAACAACTTCAGTGTCTAATCCTACCAGGGGAATGGCAAAATACATCGTGGTTCATGTCCTGGTACTCTGGGGGAGCTATTATAAATAAGGAGAGATCTCCAGACACTGTTGTGGGATCGCTTCCCAGACACAATTGAGTTTCCCACAAAGCTGGGTCACTGGAGTCCCATCCTATCCAACAAAAGAGAGACATAAGCAAAATGAAGCTATTTTTATTTAAATTTTACCTTCCTATGTAAATTTATAGAAAGACGACTAGGAAGGAGGCACAGCCAACTCACTAAAAAAAAAAGCTGTAATTGGGGTGCCTGGGTGGCTCAGTCAGTTAAGCATCCGACCCTTCATTTCCGCTCAGGTCACGATCTCCGTGGGCCCATGGAGCCTGCTTGAGATCCTGTCTCTCCCTCGTCTCTGCTCCTCCCTCCCTCGCCATGTCACGCACACACTTTTCTGTCTAAAAATTAAAAAAAAAAAAATAGGGAAGGATCAGGATGAATACCTAAAATTAGGTTAAGGGTGGCTTTTATTACCTGTACTGGCTTTAACTGCTCGTGTGGTTTTTGTTCCACACAACATGTTTTTAAAAACCAATTAGTCAAACATTTGAGCTTCGAGTTTCTAGGCCAGTTTCTAGAACAAAGCTGTCCAACTCTTCCTGTTGCTCACTCACTCGTGTTTATAGATTAACTACTGTGGCCCCCACACTGTGGCAGGCACAGGGAAATGGGAAAGAATAAAATGGTTTATCTGTCTGGTGGAGCTTACCAGATGTTGGAAACATTTTAAAGACCGGCAGACAGACCCTTACAGATAACTCTTCCCCTTTCCTTAGAGTTCAAACTGTGGTTCTGTCACAGAGCAGTTGTGCCACTTTTCCATTTCTTACTGTTTCAGTTTCTTAAACTCTGAGTCTGTTTGTCTACAAAATGGGGCAACATTACCAATTAGGGTATAAATGAGACAGCTTAACCCGGAGCTTTTCATGGTGCTGTACGCTCTAAACGGGTATGTTATTATGCTTGAGGTTTGAGTCCCTTTTTTAACACTTGTATATGTCAGGTCTCTATCCAGCTCCTGAATCCTCCAATAGGGAAGAAGTGGAGACCAGCCATGGGATGGGAAAAAGGAAGGACACTTAGCCCAACTTTATCCCTGAGAGAGGACTTTATTATGAGCTATGAGGCTTTCAAGTTTTTTTTTTTAATTTTTTATTGTTTATTCATTTTTGAGAGAGACAGAGTATGAGCAGAGGAGGGGCAGAGAGAGAGGGAGACACTGAATCTGAAGCAGGCTCCAGGCTTCGAGCTGTCAGCACAGAGCCCGACATGTGGCTCGAAACTCACAGACCGTGAGATCATGACCTGAACAGAAGTCGGCTGCCCAACGGACCAAGCCACCCAGGTGCCCTGAGGCTTTCAAGTTTTGAGCCTCCGAGCTCAATTCTGGGCTGAACCTTGGGGTCCAGAAGCCGGATAATCTTTCATTAGTTCACTCAGGCCCCATCCCAAAAGCATTTGCACATCACGAACTCCGTCACTAGGGGCCAGCTCAAGGGCCTGGCATAGAGATGAAATGAGCTTGTCTCTTAGCCCTAGGCAAGATCACAGGCTGTAGGGGGAGATTTTACTAAGACTTGGGCTCCCCGGGCCTGCTCAAGGACACCTTGACAAGTTTCTAGCGGGGGAGGACTTGTCCAAGTGCTGGCTGCTTCTCATAGCCCTTGATCTGCAAACCCATCCCCTCCCTCCTGATTATCATCCCTTCCCTCAGCTCTGCGGGAAGGGGAGGGCCAAGAGAACAGGACAAGCTCCCGGGGAACAGGCAGGACTGGGCGAGGCCAGCAGCTCTGGGGGCGTGGAGAAATGCAGCCCTGCCCCTAGACGTCACGCCACACCACTGCAGTCGAGAGGTTGAAATTGCAACCAGGCACTCGGGTCGGCTTTAGCTCAAGCGGTTACTTCGCGTGTGGTTACCAAACCTTCCAACCCTCTCGTTGGGGTTCGAGACCCGCGGGTGCTTTCTGACCCTTTTGTCCTCAAATTCTGTATTAATTCCTTCTTTTTGAGAATTTTAGATTATGTTCTTTCAGTCTTCATTTTGCCCCATTACTTATCTGTTGATAATATATATTGGTGTAGCTTTGATAGCCTGAAGGAGATTATGAAAAGGGTCACTTCTGGGCCCAGAGTCAGACTAGTTCTGTATGACAGGCTGACCAGTCAGATACCTGCAACGGGGCGAGGCGGGGGAGTGGGGGGGCGGTAAATGCCAGACAAGAGAGTCAAGGGGCAAGATCAAAACTGTGTAGTATGGATCATGGATTTCATTTCAAATTTTAGAGAGCCTCCGGAATTTTAATAACAATTACTGCCATTTATTGTTATTTTACCCTTCCAGACTATTTTGTTTGCATATACCAAGCTCCCCAAGGACCTGCTGGCTCAACCACAGCTGAGACCTCCCCCTCCTATCTTACCCCAGATTTTTCTTTTAAGTCCTAGAATCCTCCTGTGGCAGCCTGTTGCCGTCTTACTCACATGGGCAGTCCCTACGCATGCCTCCCTCCCAATCAAAAGGCAATCTCTCCTTTTATCTACACCCCCACCCCAGTACCTTACTGGTTTCCTCATAACGCTTGCCCAAATCCTAGACATTTTATGGGATTTTGTTTAATGTGAGGGGTCTTTCTAGAATATAAACTGCATGAGGAGGGCAGCATCTTTGACCCCTGCTGTACCCAGGGCATCCAGCCCTTTCAAGGTTAGATCGAGTTAAGGCACATTTGAGGGCATTAGATACTCGCAGCCCAAATTCCCTGCGGAGTGGTCCAGTTGGGGTGGGGGGTGACCCTTGGTTCCCCCCAAAATCCTTACAAGCCCCAGGAGGCTGAGACTGTGCGTGGGGCAGGGGATCCTGACATGATTGTGCTCTTGGGCTACAGTTCCGAGCCCTGGTCTCAACACTGCAGCCCTTCCAGGACAGGCGACCAGCAGTCTTGCCTGCTATCCAGCCCCCTTGACTCTGGACAGGCTACATGCATTGTGCAAACCACACTTCTAAGTCTTTGCATGTTTCCGAGCCCTTGCAGGCGCCCTGTTCTGCCTGCTGGCTGCACCGGCTGGCTCAGCCCTGTTGCCTCTGCACCCCGCCTCCAGGGGCTTGCCTCCCCTTCCTCCCACACTGTGGTGGGGGGCAGGGAGGCAGAGGTCCCGGGCGCAACCCCTCTGCTCCCTACTGGATAGGCACAAGATCCTGAAAGGGGACTGGGAGCAGGGAGCAGCAAGCAGCGAGCAGCAAGCAGCCCCAGCCCACGAGCAAGCACCAGCATCTGGGAGGAACCTTCCCCGGCGCAGAAAAAGGAGCATGGGTCCATCACAATCGACCTGGATTCCCCTAACCTCCTCCCACATCACCGACCTCTCCCCCTCTACTGGGTTCTTCCCATGGTCCTACAAACTGGCCTTAGCATGGTCCAACCCTCCAAAAACAAAACTAAGACCTACACCAACAAAGAGGTTCCTTCTAACCCATGTCCTCTCCTGACAACACCCCCCACTTCCCCGCCCCTCCTCCCCGCCCCTTCTTGGCAAAGCACCTCTGTCTCCATTTTCTTAGCCTTCAATTCTTTTCTCCTCTCACTGGGTTAAGAGCTTTTCTCTCCAGCTGAGGTACCCTCAGGCTAAGTGAAAATGTCAATTCCCTTTCCCAACCTTATTCTGTCCCACCAACTTCAGCCACACTTGCTGCTTTAAGCCTCCTGACACCACTGGTCCCCTTTTCCCACCTGCCTTCCTGGCCTGTCTTTCCTGGTCTCCTCTGCGGACTCTTGTCCTCTGGACTCCCAAGGGTTGAAGGCCCCATGGCTCTCCCATCTTTTCTGCGACTATCCAGCCCTCTTCCCTCCCCCTGTAACCTTACTCAACCCTCAGGCATTAAATTCCCAGGCTGCAGATGATTTCCAAACGCAGATCTCAAGCCCAGGTTTTTTTGACCTTCACATCTTAATATCCAATTGCTTACCTGATAGATCTCTGACATTTCAAACTTGATTAACCCAAACTCTTGATTCCCTCCCTCTACCCACCCAAACATGTTCCCCGCTCCTTCCCATCAGGAAATGGCAGCACTACCCACTTGGATGCTATCTTTTGGTCTTCGTCATCCCCCCCCGCCCGGCCCCCATTCAAGCCTTTAATGAACAAGTCCTAATGATTTTACTTTGTAAAATAAATCTTTAATTCCATCACTTATCATTGCCATTGCAACCTGGTCCCCAAACATCCTGACTCCATCACTTTTCACCTAGACTCTGTGACAGCAGCCAGCTGGGCTCCCTGCTTGGTCTTAGCACCCTCCAGTTCACCCTCCACATGGCAGGGTCACCTGCTAATGGTCTATGAAAAAAGCAAGGAAATGCTCAAAGCTGTTGGGGTCTTATTAGAAGGATACAGAAGCTGGATGTTCCAGAGGGGCAGAGAGATGTGCCAGGAGCTCCCTGGGATCCCTGAACCTGAATCTGGGGAGGATGGCTGGAGACACCCAGATCCTTAATCCAACAGCTGGGGCAGGGATGGCGGGGTGGAGGGGGGGAACCACAATGCAGGGTGAAACATCCACGTATTTATCTATTTGCAGAGGGTGAAGGGGAGACCGCGTGCTCCTCTGCTCTGCCCTCCACGGCTGGCTGGCCTTTGAGGCTCACTGTTGCAGACTTGTCACAGCATCCCTAAAACACGGCTTCTCTCTTCTGTGAGGAGCTCTCAGCCCTTAGCTATCAAGAGACCTACAGGTGGTGTCCTGCTATGTAAAAAACCTCTGTGCGGGGCCAGGCAGAACAGGTGGACTTTGAAGGGGGTCTCATGTGACTGCCCAGCTCAGGGAATAGGGAGCTGGAGGGCTGGACTTATTCTCCTGGACAGAAGAGGCCACTGGGCCCCCATTGGTTCCAGGCTCTTGTACTTCCTGCTCCTTCGCCTTCAGCCCTGAGCCCTTCTCTCTTCAGGACGCAAGGCTCCAGCTCAGAGAGGCATACCTATTATTTCATGCTCTACTTTTACAAATAGGGAACCCATCAGAATGCCCCCTAAGACCCCTGTTTAAAAGCTAGATGTTCCCAGAATGTAGGAATGTGTCCCTATAAAGGGTACCTGGTGACCTGTAGGGGAGAGGATCCTGGCACCTGCCTCTGGGGTAGGCAGGGGGTTGGTGGGATGGGGTACACAATAAATGTTTCTGCCATTTCTCACCCTGCTTCCTAGCAGAGGGCTTGGTATACACCAGGCATTCAATATGTACTTACTCAAAGAAAGACTGAATCAATGTTCAAAGTGAGAAATAATCCCACCCTCTCCTTTCACAGAAGAGCTCACTTGATTTCCTCAAGCCAGGGAAATCCCACTGCTTTCCAGAAAAGGGTATTTAGGCTCCAGAAACTGATGCACTGAGAAAAAACTCAACCTAACTGTGCTGCATCCTTCAAGAATGTTCAGTTTTCCATATTTGCCTCACAATATCTACCTGGCTGCCCCAGACCTTGTCAGGAAACTAGGGAATTTTTGCTGGTTCCAGTGTGGCTGCTGGAAGCCTTGCCTGCTTCCTGTTCCACTGGCTTGTCCTCCTGGGGAAACAAAGCTTTGCCTTTGGAGCCCAAAGCAGAAACAACGAAGAGAGCAGACACCCCTTCTCTGCCAGCCCTGAGCTGCTATCCCAGATATGGCCGATTCCTCAGTGGTTCTCAAAACATACCCCACATCACAATTACCTGGAAGGTTTATTCAAAATGCTGACTCCACCCCCTGAATTTCTAATCCAGTAAGGCTGAGGTGGGGCCCCCCAGTTGCCCTTTCTGTTAAGTTTGCTCACCATGCTGCTGGTCCCCAGACCACACTTTGAGAAACATTGGTCTAGGGTACTTCTAAGTCTGCTGGGACATTGGCCACTTCAAATGTAGCCCCTGAACCAGTACCGTTCATGTCAGCTGGAAACTTGTTTAAAATGCAGACTCTGAGGTTCCTTCTCAGACTTATGAATTGGAATCTTCATTTTCAGCAAGTTTAAATAGCACGGACGGCTATTTAGTACA
Organism: Prionailurus viverrinus; assembly: GCF_022837055.1. NCBI lineage: Eukaryota > Metazoa > Chordata > Mammalia > Carnivora > Felidae > Prionailurus > Prionailurus viverrinus. The sequence continues at coordinate 113,213,004 of NC_062561.1, read as the reverse complement.
CACGGCTGGGGGTGAAATATGCTAATTCTTGGTCTTTACCCCACCCCAGCTGAACCAGTCACCCAGGGAGGCCCAGGCATCTGCTTATGTCAGGAGGGCCCTAGTAAGGATCTTTTGCATAACACTGGCGGAGAACCGCGGTTCTTCACCTTAAAATTTCCAAGAGAGGTTCTCAACTATTGAGGCACAGGTTCCCTTAAAACCATTCATGTCCAAATATCTGTTGGAGTCCAGGCCTAGGGCTTTTAGAAGGTTGCTCAAGACTCTAACATGCAGCAGGATAAAAAGCACTGCTCTGGGTTGTTGCTGAGGCAGTCCTTCCCCGTGGCTACCCAAGGTAGTGAATGGTGACAAGAGTCTAGAGTCAGAGCGGGATCAGAATCCCCACTTAATCATCAACGGTGCCTCTTTGGGTACATTATACAATCTCTTGGGCCCTCAGCTTCTCCCTCTGTAAACGAAAACAATAATGAAAGAGAAGGTGAGTGTAACATAGGGAGCATAAGGCTTCACAAAGCTAGGCGTTCAGTAAGAGAGGTCTTGGTTTATTACAGTAGACACCAGAAGGTGAGATTGGTGGAGCCCCAGAGTCTTTGTGATTCAATTTCTCTCTCACGGGTCAGTCCTAAGGCCACCCTTGGCGGCTATAGGATAACAACTTGCAGGCTTTTCCGTGTGTTAAAATGCAAAGGTGGGGACTTATTCCCAGGAGGCCCTCTGAATGCTCACAGGCTCCTAATTTGTCAGATACACTGTGTGGATGCCCTGGGGGTGAGCTAGCCCACCAGAGGTGTGCCTAGGAGCACCCCCAGCTCAAAACAAGTCTCTTGTGAATCTGGGAGAGCTTTACGGGCAGGGAATCACTCCGCTTCGTGGAGTGGGTGCGCAGTGAGGCCTCACACGGCCTGGCCCCGAATCCCAGCCCCAGAGACCCCCATCTTGACACAGGCTTTCCCTGGAACCAGAGCAATCGAGAGGCCGCTGCAGATGCCGAGTAGAAAGAAATGAAACTAAATCCACAGGATTATTCCCCAAAGTGATTTTCCTAATATTGAAAATACAGTTAGAAAGATGAATGTGTTTTCCTTTTTAATCATTCACTAGTTTAAATACCTACATTAGTTTCTACTGCCGTGTAAGAAGTTACCACAAACATAGTGGCTTAAAACAACACTAACTGTTACCCAGTTCCATGAGTGCTCTGAGTGGGTTCTCTGCTCAGCATCCCCTAGGCTGACAGTATGGCAGTGGGGGGCGGGGGGCGGGGGGGCGGCTCTTACCTGGAAGTTCTGAAGTAAGATCCATTTCCAAACTCCTTGAGGTGGGTGGTCAAGCCGAGTTCTTTGGGGTAGTAGTCCTATTTCCTTGCTAGCTCTCAGTGGGAGCTACTCTCACTGTTAAAGGCTGCCTGCTTTGTTCTCCACTTGACCATCTCTGAATTCAAAGAACAACTCTGCCTCCAGCCTTCCTAAAACACCACGTCTGCCTAACGTCCTCTCCTGCCCACAGCTGGCGAAAACTCTGCTTTTCAATAGTTGTGTGATTAGATTGGACCCACCTGGATCATCTCCCTTTTGCCAACAAAGGAGTAACACTAGAGAGCCAAAGTCACGGAGGCCCCCTCCAAAATTGCGTCTACCACAACACCTGTTTTGTTTTTATTTTGAGACTTGTGAATAATTTATTTTAGCACAATTAAGGGAGATTATGAGCTGTTACATATGCTCACATTTGCCTCAAAAACAAAATCTGGCAGAACCTGCTCCAATAATTTGACCAAGGTTGTCCCTCGTTGATAGAGGTATAGATGATTTTTACTTTTTTTTTTCCCTGCTTCTCTGTATTTTCTGAAACTTTTACAAGGAGGAAGTGTTAATTTCACAAAAAGAAAAAAGTTACCTTCAAAAGCAAAGAAATCTGACTCCAAGGTGTTAAAAGATGTTAAATTAACACCAGTTGATGAGGTGTGGTACAGGTGCCAGCACAGCTAGGTAGATGAAAGGAACAGAAGATGAGAAAACATGGTCCTGAGACACAGCCGATATGAATAAAAATCAAAAGTATCTCTGAGAAGACAAAACAACGTAATAGGGGAGGAAGTAACTGTTGAATTTCTGGCAGGGGGATAAAAGATTGGAGGTGACATTATTCATCAAAACCTTGAATTTTGGGGGTGCCTGGGTGGCTCAGTCAGTTAACCATCCGATCTCAACTCAGATCATAATCTCATGGATTGTGGGTTCGAGCCCCGCGTCGGGCTCTGTGCTGACAGCTCAGAGCCTGGAGTCTGCTTTGGATTCTGTTTCCCTCTCTCTCTGCCCACCCTCCCCCCCCCCCCCCCGCAACTTATGCTCTCACTGTCTCTCTCAAAAATAAATAAATAAACATTTAAAAAAGAGACCCTGAATTCTTGTCTTAGAGTAAATCAAATTCAAATCAAATTTAAACATGAACACGAATATGATAGATGCATTAGGAAATAAAACTAAGTTCACAAATAGGATTTTTCTCAAGCTAAAAGGTGGTTAGAGAGATGACTGAAGGGCTTTTATTTTTAATAACTTACTGGTATAAATTCCATGATTTCCAAAAAAGGTGTAGGCTATTGAGAACCACCTTCCAAGACTGACTTTCTGTATGGGGTGTCCTTGTGGTCGAGTCGACACAAGGATATAAACTATAAACCCCACATAGTGGTGCTTCCCTGTCACTCAAGGGCACAGGGGTTCCCATCGGGGTGGATTCTCTCATGTTAAAAACGTTTTGAGTTCTGAGGAAAGGTCTTCTCACACTCCTGACAGCCGCGGGGCTTCTCACCATTTCCATCTGTGCCGATGGGTGGGCCACACCATGAGACCCCAGAAGGCCTTTCCCCATCAGGCCTGGTGATGACTCTCTCAAGTCCCTTGCTGTCTGCCTACCCCTGTGCCTCTGACGGACAGCCCGTGTGCACTGTCACAGGCCCAGACACCGGGCTGCTGTGGGATGGCCCACATTTTATATTTACTGGTGTATATTTCATATTTTATATAAATGTTTTATATTTCTTTTATAAATATATGCTATCTTTATTGGTGTACATTGTGTGTCCAAGTGGGATGCTGGGGAGGCAGAGAACTTGGTGCCAAGAAGCTCGAAGTGCTAGAGAATTCCAGCCAGTACGAAATGTGCTTAGGGCGGGGCTCAAGGGCGAGTGGTCATTCAAACTGAGTATAGGCGCCCGTGTCCCTGGGAGAGGGTCCCAGCTTGCATCAGGAGCTCCGGGCTCAAGGAGGGTGAGGAAGCCCTGCTCTAGGCTGGAAGTCGACGGGGTCTGATTGGTGGTGTTTCCTGTCACAGTAGAACTGGGATTTGAGGCTGCATCCTGGCAGGTCAGAGTCTGTTCTTGCTTTGCTCTCAGATATGTTCTGAGCTCCTGTGCCTGTGTGCTGGAAGAACTGAGGATACAGGTGTGTGTGTGTGTGTGTGTGTGTGTGTGCGCGCACGCGCGCGCACGCTAGCCTCGGGTCACTCCCCTCCTGGACCGACCACAGTGTGGCGACGCCACCCCCAGGTCTGTTTGCCTTATTCTCCACCTCTGGGAGCCCTACTGAGCGCTGTCATCAGGGAAAGGTCCCTGCATGCAGATGGCTTCCTTGAGCTCGAATTATTTATGGGCTGTTGCCAGGAAGCCATAGGGACGTACTGGCCCCAACTGACAGGGGAGAGAGTGGTTTTTCCATCTGTTCCCTCAAAAACTCATTTCCGCCCAAATGAGGATATTTAATCCAAAGTCTTTCCCCTCTGTCTCTGCTGCTTCCCAATCGCAGACCTTCTTCCTTCAATAGAACTGGAGGGAGAGGATCCTGCACACGGTGAAAACTACCTAAGCATGAAACTTCCTCCCCAGAGGGGTTAGAGGGTCAGGTCACCCGCTCAAGATGAAGTCACCTGCTCGATGGCGTGATTACCCAGCCGTATGTCTGCCGTCTGGACCAGACGTCCTCCTCCATCTGGGGCCTGCTGGCCCACGGGTGTCCCCTCTGAGTGAGGGGGAGGCCTCTTAGCCAAAGTGGCCTGAAGCAGAGCAGAGCAGGCCACCCTCTGCTTTCCAGAGAGAGACTTCAGGAGAGCCCTGGATTCATGCTTCCTCCCATCCACATGCGTAACAGCCTCCAGAGGACATCCCCCATATCTGGGAAGACTCCTCTTCCTTTTCAGAGAAGAAAAGGGGCCTGAGCCCACCTTGTTGAAGAAAGGAGCTATTGCCTGTCTGGAAACCAGGCTTTGGGGTAGTTCCTACTGAGCGCTTACCGCGAGCCGGGCCCCATGCCGGGTGCTGGGACAGAGTCCCTACCTGAGAGCAGCTCACTCTTTAGGAGGGGGAGCCAGAAAGGAAGTGGAAAACTACTCCAAATAAGTGATGAAGGCTATGATAATGGATGCATGGGGGATGGCGGAAGGGGCTTCTGAGCCAGACATGAATGAGGAGGCTGAACGAATGGACAATGTCCAGGTTTTCCCCCCCCCCCCTCCAGGGCTCTTGTTCCCTGAAAAGGGCATCTATTCACACACTCAGACCACAAAACGTACCCGTCTCACCTTTGTGCCCTCGCACTCCAGATGCAGTCCTCTTGCCTCCACTGACCATGTTCTTGCCAAGGCTACTGAGGGCATTCATGTGGCCAAATCCCATGGGCATACCAGTAACTTAACACAGCTGACACTCTATCCTTCTGGAAAGGTTCTCCTCCCTTGGCATCCAGGGCTCCACACACAACTTTTCGGGTCCCTCTGCAGCTTTCTCTGCCTCGGCCAGGCCTCTGGATGCTACAGAAACCCAAGGCACTCTTCTTGACCTGTGTGATCTCACCCAGGCACCGTTTGTGAACAACCCTTAAGTGTCATGACTGCCAAACACCGCAACTCGGTCCTGACCTCTTCCCTGAGCCCTAGGCTCGGATATGGAAAAACCTCTTTGACACCCCAGCCGGATGTTGAACTGGCTTCCCCAGCTTCGAAATATCCAAAGTAGAGCGATTAGTTTTCTTCTCCCGACAGCTTCTCCCTCATTCTTCTGCATTTTAGAAAAAACTGGCACCACCTTTCAGCCGGATGTTCAAGGTGGAAACATTAGCACTTTTGAATTCTCCTCTTGTTTCACACCACTCCTCGAACCCAGTTCCAAGTCCTATTTGTTGCACCTCCAGAATAGATCTCAACTTTCCATGTCCTCCCGTTTCTAGTGCCACCACCCTGGTCCTGCGCCGTCCCTTGACTGCATGACTGTAACAATCTCCTGACTGGCTTCCCAGCTTCTTTCTACTCCCTCCCTCCACCCTGAAGCCAAAGCAATCCTTTAAACACAAACTGGAAAATTAAGAAGACAACGCCATTTCCAATAGCATCAAAAAATTAAACACCCAGGTATGAATTTAACCCAGGTTCTATGAAGGATTTACACACTGAAAAGTGTAAAACATTATGGAAAGAAATTGAAGAAGACAAAAATAAATGGAAGATATCCTGGGTCCACGGGCCAGAAGACTTAATCCTGTAAATGTGTCAATACTACCCAAAGTGATCTACATTTTCAGTGAAATCTCTACCAAGATCCCAATGACGTTTGTTTGTTTGTTTGTTTTTGTTTTGCATAAATAGAAACATCCATCCTAAAATGCATTTGGGATCTCAGGGGACTCTGCTTGGGCAAAATACTCCTGAAAAAGAACAAAGTCGGACAACTCACGTTCTTGACTTCAAAATTCACTACAAAGCTACAGTAATCAAAACAGTGTGGTTTTGACATAAAAATCAACATATAGGCCAATAGAAAACAGATCCCAGACATAAAACCTTGCAGATATGGCCAAATGATTTGCAAAGGTGGTGGTACCAAGACCATTCAACAGGAAAGGGATAGTCTTGCCAAGAAATGTTACTGAGAAAACTGGGGTCTGCATGAAATGAAGTGAGACCCTGACACCACAACTCAAAATGGGACAGAGATCTAAACATAAAAGCTAAAACGATAAAACTCTTAGAAGAAACATAGGGCGAAACTTCACAACATTGCATTTGGCAATGATTTCTTGGGTATGACACCAAAAGCATAGGGAACAAAAGTAAAACAGATACACTGGGCTTAATCAAAATGAAAAATTCCCATTCATCAAAGGGCAATATCAACAGAGTAAAAAGGCAACCCACAGAATGGGAGAAGATATTTGCAAGTCATATATTTTATGAAATAAAATATATCCAGAGTATGTAAATAACTTCTATAACATTCACGAAGCCAACAACCTAACTCAAAAATGGGCACAGACTTGAATAGATATTTCTCCAAAGAAGATACACACGTGAAAAAATACTTAACTGATCATCAGGCTTCAGACGTGTGCAGCCTGCCGCCAACAGGCCTGAGGCCACAGCCAGAGGTTCCTGGGGGGGAAAGTGGGACCCTGCTGCTCCCCTTCCTCTCCCAGGTCCCAGAGTCCCCTTGCCACCGCCAGTTACCTGCACCCCAGGGTCTGTCTGGGGCCTTTCAGGCCTGCAGAAGGGTGTGTGTGTGTGGGGGGGGGGGAGTTAGTGTGTGAGTGTGTGAGTGTGCATGTATGTGCAGGTGTGTGACCATGTGAGAATGAGTGTGTGCATGCGTGTGACCATGTGAGAGCACATGCATACGAATGTGTGAGCATTTGTGAGTGTGTGTACTTCCCCAAACTGCTTCAGTCCGGCATTTGGCCACAGGATCCCACGGAGGGGATGCGTTTCTGTCCTCGCCAGCCTGGGATGGCCAGAGATGGCCTCATTTGACTTGTCTGGAAAGGGCACTGGGCCCATCCCTCATTCCATGGCTTTCTCTCCTGGCTTTGGAAAGATTTCTGAGCACAGTATTCCAGGCAGCTCCTCTCAGACCATGACACTGAATATGGCTTCAAGCACAAAGGCATTTTCCCTGCATGCGAAATCCCCTTCCTCTCTTCTTTCCTGACATCCCTGTGGCCCCGGCACCCGCAGCTGTTGCTGACCCCCTCCTGGCCACCAGCAGCACGGAAACAAGTTATGGTCTAAGTTGTGCAAACAGAGACCAGGCTTTCTGGGGCTTCTCAGAAGGGGTGGGGGCGTCACACCCTTTCCAGCCCCCCAGAACCATGTCCTACTTGGCCAGACACCCCGGCGTGAGTGGGGCCGAGAGGGCAGAGTGCTTGAGAGCGTGAGGTCTGGAGCCATGTGGGCCAGGTTTATGTTCCAGCCTCTGCCTGGTCTGCCATCTGGCAGACGTCCTCTTTAAGCTCCCATTTCCACAGCAGTAAAATGAAAACTACTCATACACACTTATTTTATAAGACTGTAAAGACTAGGAAAGATAAGGCATTTAGTGCATAGCCCAGTGCAGGGTTCCCTCCTCTGGCCCCAGAGCCAGGCGGCCCTGTGTGGGAAATGCACGGCCCTGCTCAGGGTCTCTGTGGTCCTCTCTACCCCGGAGGCACTGGCAGCCACCCAGTGGCTGAAGCAGAGAGAGAAGGGAGCCAAGCAGAGCCCTTCCCTTCTCCCTCTCCTTCCTTTTCCTCACTGGGGCTCGGTGGTCAGGGCTGGCCCAGGCTTGGGCTGCCTCTGGCCTTCTGTTGGAAGGGGATACAGGGCAGGCATACACCTCCCTCCAGCAGCCGCCCACCCCCCAAACATCCAGGGGCTGCTCCCCCAGCCCTGGGCATCCATTCCCAGATGGGAGCACCGAATCTTTAGCCAGCGTCTCCAGGAAAAACACAGGCGGGGGTCGTGGTGTTGAGGACCCAAAAAAGGGAGCTTGACCCTCTTTGCCCAGGAGGGGAAGGCAGGGCCAGGCTGTGTGTGATGCTCAGTCACAAGGAGGACACAGGCAGCTGAAAGAATGGAGCCCCTAGTTGGGAGGCTGGGGTGGAGGCAGGGCAGGGATCGCAGGGACACAGGGCATTTTTAAGGAACTTGTGTTGATTTTTATTTTAAATTAAGGGATCTTTAAAAGTTACACCAACCACTTCTTTGGTTCTGGCGTTTTCTTGGAGGGTCTGGGGTGTGCATTTCGGGTGCTTAAGTGAGGTATGGCTGCAGCATGTTCTGCGAGAGCTAGCCATCACCGGCAGCCCCTGGGGGCAGGTGAGCAGGGCAGAGCTGTGGGAACAGCACCAGCCCGCAGAAGGGGCTAAATGTCACCTTTCAGGGCACCCTCTCCCCGAGAGCCCTTCGCCCCCAGGCTAGCTCCTGAACCTGCTCTCACTCCTCCCACTTCCGGGAGCTCCCTGGCATCCCTTCCTCCACCCCTACTTCCTCAGATTCTCCGTCATCTGTCACAGAAGCTCAGGGGGTAGTGCCACTAGCAGATTCACAATTCGCTTCCCCATGAGCAGGGAAGCTTCATGAAAACAGAGCCTAACACAGCTATTTGTGGAGCCACTGAGAAGCGCCTCAGGGCGATGGATGAGTGACCTTAAGGTGTGAGAGGTAACGTCTGTCTTTCCCCAGGCTGTGGGGCAGGGGCTCTATTGCCAGCAGTGGCTCCAGGGACGCACCGTCCTTGGGTCTCGGGGTCCTGGGAGTGGAATGAGCTCCGCCTGCTGGAGCCAGACAGCCCTGGCAGAGTGTGGGAGGCAGCACTGACCCCCTGCTCCGAGTAAGTGGGCTGCCTTCGAGACAGAACCAGAGAAGGGCTCTCAGCTGCACTGATCCTGAGCAATCCCCGACACCAGGACGGGAGTAAGGATACCTGATGCTGTGCTAAGCATTTTACCAGGATCATCTCCTCTCTTCCTCATGATGGACCCAGGAAGGAGATGATACGGTCATCCCCCTGGTACAGATGACGAAACAGAGGCCCTGAGAGGTGAAGGCCACATAGGCAGGGAGTGGTGATGCCCCGGTTGCACTAGCCTATCTGTGCTGAGGATATTTCAAAACGGAGAAGACAAAAGGAGCAGGGGCAGGAATTTGTGTGTGGGTCCGCACAGGGGGTCTGGGTCTAGAAAACCTTGAACGGCTCCCCTGCCTTGTCTCTGGGAGGCAGAAGGCTTGGGAGGCAGTCCCAACTCAGCTATTTTCTGTGTTGCCAGTGGCTCTCCCTTTCCGGAACCTTGGCCTCCTCATCTGTATAATGGGACTGTGCCTGTAAGTTCTTCACAGGGCAGAACGCTGAGCATTCAAAAGTCCAACCCGAAGGCGGGGCTCACGAGGCTGCAAGGGAGATGGGCACTTGGGGAGGAAAGCGAAGACTGAGGACTCAGCCCCCCAGGGCCTGTGGAGACTGAAAAGGAAAAAAGTTCAGCAAAGACTCAGCACGGCCCACAAACGGTCCCCTCAGCCCTCCTTTCAGGGCTACTGCAGCTGCTTGCTGGTGGAGCCCCGGTTAGAAGGACCCGCGAACCGCGAGAAACAGAAACCTATCCCTCGTGAATACCCAGACCAGCACACAGGTCCCGTCCACACAGGCACATGTTCCTTTGGTTTTATTTTCACCAACACACGATGGCTCTGCCACACCTGGGAAATCCTGGGCTCTGCGTGTTCCACCTGCCCTCTCTTTCCTACCTGGACAGGGCCACAAAGAAGTGTCCAAACCACGTGCAGGCACGAGACGCGCTGGACAGAGCAGTTCCAGCTCATAGCTTATAATGATGCCATTTCTCCAGTTGCTAAAGAGCTTTACAGAGACCACGCCAGGACTCCCCCCCCAACCAGGATGCTGGAGCGTGTGATTCGTGTTTTGTGAGCTCCACAAAACCTCAGCTCCCTTTTCCAGAGCACTTGGCATGGGCAGGAAATTCCACGTTTGGGACAGGGCCTTTTTGGAAGTGACTCTCAGGCAGTGACATCCAGGTCTCTGCATGGAGTAGGTTACCAGCCGCGTGTGGGGGGAAAACAATTTAAAGGACATCTCTTTCTCTCCTCCCTCCACCCACCCAGGGCTCAGATCTCATTATGGTGCCGCCCAGATGCACTGAAGTGTGTGTGATATTTGGTTTCAAAAACATTCAGTCTCTTTGGTAAACTCAGAGAAAGTGGCAGGGAGCTGCCGAAGTGCGTTCTTCCTACATCTTCCGCACTAATGCTTCATCCTCTCTAATAGCCGCTGATAGACAGGAGCTGGAAGAGAGAAGTTTCAAGGTGAGACGTGCAAACTGCCCCTGTCTGTCAAGACACCGTCAGAGTCACAAACGCATGGCCGGCGGCCCCTTCCGCCACTCTCTCCCGCACATCCCGGGTGCTTTTTGGTTGGTGAGCCTTGCTGTCTCACTCAACAATGTTCTGAACTGGGATTTTCTCTGTCTTCCAGCTGGGTTCCCAAAGCCAAAAACTTGCAGCAAGCCTAAAATGTTGGTATTCTTATTATCTCCATCTTATGGAGAAGGGAAGTGGGTGTTCTGCGTCTGACCCCAAAGGCCAGGCTGGTTTTATTGCACCATGATGTTCTTATCTATATACATCAGATGGCACGTTTGGGCCTGCTTGGGGGAAAGGCCCAAACTATTTAGTATACAAGGACTTCAAATCCAGGCCAGACTTACCTAGTTTCACAGAGGTCCGGGCGGCCTGAAAAAACAAACAAACAAAAAAACGCACAAAGTGTCAAGTTTTCCAGTGAAAGCTGTCCCTGCATGTGTTCACAGCGATGGTTTTGCCCCCTGCCACACTACTCACAAAAAATGCCAGCGGTGAGGGAGAGGAATGGGAATGTGTAGCTGCTGGGCCCCAGGGAGCCCCTCAGTCAGTCTCAGCAGCCCCAAGTGAAGTGTAAGCCCCAACCAACTAGAGTCTGAGGTGGATATTCCTGGGAGACCACAAAACCTGACTTCCACAGAGACCAAAGCCTAGAGCCTGGACAGCTGGGATGGCACAGGGGGTGGCCCTGAGGAGTAGGAGCTCAGAGCCAACAACCCTTCTCAAGTGGCACTGAGGAGACCTCTCTGTCCAAAAGCAGAGGACATATTCCAGCTCTGGGTCTCTGGGGTAAGAACCACCTCCAGCCGCACCCTCTTGTCTTCTGTAAGGTGCCCATATTCCCAAGGGGCTCCACCTCACTCGAAGCAGCAAAGAAGCCTGAGTGGGGCTTCTAGGAGGCCCTGGGCAAGCTGGGGAGCAGGAACAGAAGCCCAGGAAGAATCACAGAGGCTCTGCGAGGAAAGAGAAGCTGGAGCAAGGAAGGGAGGTTTCACACACACACTTGCCCTGTATCCAGAATCCTCACCACTACCCTGAAGAGCCCCAGCATCACCCAAGATGGGCCACATCATGGAAACCAGAGGGTGACTTAGAGGCCACACTGTAAGGCTGATTTGGGATGGGTTGCCCTAGTTGGATAGATGGATTCTAGAGCTTTATCTGTTTTCACCAGAATTCTATAGGCTTCCCCATAGAATGAGGTTCAGAGGCCTTGGTTTATAGGCCTGGATTTTGGCCCACAAAGGATACAGGGGCTGCCTGCGTTCTTTTCTCTGAACGCCACACAGGCCAGTGCTAAGGATTCCTGAATGGGAGTGAGGAGAAGTTTCACGGGAGCCCTGGGAGGGCAGCCAAGGAAGACAGGGACCCAGAGAGCTCCCCCCCACCAGGGGCCCAAGCAGAGGCACCAAGGGTGCTGAGGCCACAGGCAAACCTAGCCGCGTCTTACCCTGGAATATGCAGACGCCTGTTTGAAGATTTCAAGTGCAGAGTCTGCAAGTTCATCCCCTCGTTCCTGAGGTCTGATGGCTGGCGATGAAAGAAAAGGCAACTTTGGTGAGAGCAAAACTATTAGCACGGCATTCATAGCGACCGTGACTGAGGGGCACTGTTGGGTTTCCTGCCTCACATTCGCCAATGAATTTTTCCTTTAAAATTTTTCATAACTGAGGGTGGATGGAATCTGGCCCATGGGGAGAGAGCTCCAAGAAAGGTGAATGCACAGTGCAGCAGAGGCTGGACTCAAGTTCAACTTTGCTGGAGGTAAAGAGAGCTCCCATGAGGCGAGATGTAAGAAGCGTGCTTGGAACCACGTTCCCAGCATCCACGTGTGAGAAAGCCGCGTCTGTGTCTGTGTCTGAGTGGGGTGAAGACAGCCAGGCAATTCAACAAAAAGAAATCTGGCTTGAGTTTCTGGGGTAGCGCGTTTGAAACCAACAGTTCCTAATTCACTTTTGGATCAGCCACAGTGATGCTGGCCACGGACCCTCTGTGGGCACGTTGCACACTAATCTTTGCTTTGAACAGTTTTCCTGTCGAGTACCAGCTGCTGTGTGGAGAAGAGTCAGCCGCAGACTGCGGGGCCATGGGATACTTTAGGGCCTTACCTGGAGGCTGCAGGACACTAGAGATGGCATAGACCACGCCATTTGTGGCCATGATGTCAACTTCAGCAACAGGCTCCTTATTGACATTCACTACATTGTTTTTCTGGGAGAAAAAGAGACCACTGTTGAACATAGACCGTATGTATCTTACTCTCAGCAAGTGCTCAGTGAGCAGTTCTGGATGCCAGAGCCTGTGCTAAGTGTGAGGGACACCTGGTGAATGGAATGGTCCCTGCCAGCCACACCTTCAGCCTGGCGGACTCTTTCTGATCCCTTGTGTGCCTCAGCCCAGTGTAATTTACAAAACACCCTTCCGTGCTAGTCACTTGGTCCTCACAGCGACATGTGGTAAAGACACAGATGTCATCGTCTCACTTAGCAGAAGAGAAACAGAGATTCAAGAGAGGCCAGGTGCCTCCTTTAAGCTAAGCGGGTGGGATGGCTGGGAACAGAAGCTGGGCCTCCAGTTCTGGTGCAGGACTCCTTCCTTCCACTCATCCTCAGTGCCTTACCTCTCCCATAGGAAGCGCACCCGGGTGTCTCTCTCTGTCCTTCCTGAACCTCAGGTGTCATCCCAAGGGGGAAGGAAGAACAGAAGCCTGTGACGGCATCCCAACACCCCAAACGAGGAGCTGGGAGATTCTCAGGTGACCTGCAGAAGTCAACTAGTCATCACATTCCTACCCTTGCCATGCTTCCTCATGGGGAAGTGATATGCAAAGGGATGGTGGAAGGTCGGGAGAGAGGAGCAGGCAGCAGAGGCCGAGCCAGCCACATACTGGAAGAGTGGTCCCTCCATGGGGAAGCCCAGTGACCTTGCCAGGTGCAGCCACGGAGGCCACGGGCAGCTTCACGGAGCGGGGCCAGCTATCTATTCTCTCTCTTCAGGGTAAGAACCCCCTGAGGCAGCTTCAGAGCAGAATATGTGTTATCAAAGTGCAGAGCAAGGGAAAGCTTGCAGACCAAGCATCTGAAGGAAAGGGCTCTTGGGATGGTCTGGCACGTGGTACAGCTCAGTGAGCCCCAGACTGGAAGGGATGGGGCGGGAAGGGGCCAGGGGGACTGATCCCTCAAGACGCGTAAGTAATTGCCTATCGTCTCTTTAAGGGGAGGAAGATCTAATGGCCTCTCCCAGATGCCAGTCGGATGCTTGATTCCTGAGCAAATCCACGAGTTCTTATTTGTGGGCCGCCACAGTCTCGCCTCATTTCCCTGAAAACCCTTTTCTCTTTTCTTTCTTTGGACAGAATGCACTCAGATATTCAAGGTGCATCTTCAAGACTGTGTGTGTGTCTAAGGCTGGCCCGGGGGCAAGAGAAGCCCTGGAACCCCAGTGACGGTGCCCGGCCGGCTGTTTGGTTCTGAAACACACTCACTGAGCTGACTTCCAGCTTGTCCCCCTGGAGAGACTTCAGCCGCACCAGGGATCCGATGCCTCCGCTGACCAGGATCTCATCACCAATGTGGTATTTCAGGATGTTGGCAAGCTCTTTAGCATTGCCTGCAGGTTCATGGGAAAGAAGGGAGAGCAGAGTTCATTCCAAGGCTGGTCACTGGCGTGGTCAAGGAGGGCCCAGAGGGGATGCGAGCGGTGATGCCTGACATGGAGAACTCCCTGAACAGGTAACGAGCACTCTTTGAGCACCTGCCGCGTGCTCACCCCTTGGACCCCCCCCCCCCCCCCGCACCTGCCTAAGGCTCAGGGGAAAAAGGCCCATGTCTGCGGCCCTGCATCTGCCTCGGCAGTCAGGGGGCTGATGGGCTAAGCGAGAGCTCTCTGTGATGCCGAGAAGGAGTTAATCCATACTCCTCTATGAGTATGACTCATTTTTCCATGAGCTAAATATTTGCTTGGAAAGCTAGGAACCTTTCCAGCCCCGGCATCTGGGACATTTCATCATCAGCATGGCTCCCGATGGTTATAACACAGTAGTGAAATATTTACACGTTCTGCCCTCAAATGCATATTCTGCGGCCGCTGTTTCCTGAAGGGAGAACTTAAAAGAGTCAACAGCTGCAGTCTGAGGGGGGGTGGCTGTGGAGCCGATGAGGTCAGGGCTGAGGGGGGCATTCCCTCCACGGCGCCCCTCCCGTCACGTCTCAACATTCCTTCCAGCCCACATCAGCTCCTCCACCAACTGGGGAGAGCATCCGATTGCTCATAAAGGTGCACAGGCATTTTCCAAATTAAGTGTGGGAGGCAATGCCTGAAGCTGCCAGCTGCCCTCTCCTCTCCATCACGGCTGCCCCGACACTCACAGTCCCAGCCCAGTGGCTAGATTTCCCCAGGGCCTGTGGATGGCTATTTCCAGCATCTCGAAACTGAGAACGGGGGAAGTTTTAAAGCATCTTGGAGAGTTCACTTGGTTACTGACAAATCCACATCAGTGCCCGTGGGATGGAGACACCAGGTACCAAGTAATTTCCAAACACCCACAGCCTGGCTGCCACGGATTCCCATTCCACGAAAATACTGCCGGGAGCTGCTGCGCCCAGCCGGCCCCCGGGGGTGCAAGAGGCTTCTTTCTTCCGAGACATTTAACACCTGGATTGACCTCTTACACCTGGACGGCCTTCCGTCTCTGTCTCCCAGGAGGGCTGGGGGCTATTCCTGCCCGCAGACCTGGCGGAAGGTGTGCATGGGCAGCCTTGGGCACACCAACATCCCACCCCGTCCCTGCTCCTGCACAAGCGAACACGCGAGGGAGGCCGAGCAGGCCCGAGGCCACTGGGGAATATTGCAGTCCTGCTGGACACAGAGAGGATGGAACAAGTTTATGTTCAGAAGGAACTTCTCCCCTCTTCTCGGGAACATACGTCAGCATCAAAGAGACAGGCGTTTACCAGGCAATAAAGAATCTTAAACAGAACACAAGTTCAGCTCGGGGCTGCCTGCAACCTGAATTTCCTATTCTCCTGCTCCAGAGCAGGAAGGAAGGTGTCTATGATGTGGGCCCCAAAGTCTGGCCAAGGTCCTTCCTCCTCCTCCTCCTCCCTCTCTTTCCCCCCACCCTCCCTCCTCAGGCTCACCTTTTTGTGAGGTGTGTGTGTCAAGGGCAAGCTCAACACTGCACCCCCACCCCACCCCCTCCTCATCGTAGCCATCACCGAGGGAGGACGCGTGCCCAGCGCCCAGCAGCACATTTATTCCGCACAACACACATCAAGGTGCTCTCATTTTTCTAATGGGAAAACTGAAACTCAGAGAGGTTAAGCAACTTGCTAGAGGTCACTCAGCTGGTGAATGTCCGAGAAAGGATGGGAAGCAGCTTTGAGTTAATCCCAGAGCCCAAGCTCTGAACTGTGAGAATTACCTCTGAAACATCCTCAACTAAATTTCTCAGGGCCAGGAATAGCTTGTTGGTAAACTTTTATCCCAAGGGACGTTTCGTGAAGGTACATGGCTTCATTATCGCTGTCCTCAGTGGCAGACATGTCTCAGTGACCAGGCTGGCTGTTACCCACTCAATGCCTTTCTACTCTTCTCTGCCTTGTATGGTTCCCAGGGAGGCTGATGGCTGTGAAGCACATTGTCAAGGCTCCTTTGCCCCGTGTCCCCCCAACTCACAGCTGATAGGAGGCCCACGGCAACGGGCATGCGGGAAGAGAACGAGGCTAAGGTAGTCCTGGCCCCCTTGCCCTGGTTCTGCCAGCAGCTGCGTGTGGCTCTGGCTGCTGTCCTGTGTCCCTCCTCTGAAGCTCTGGTTCTCCCTGTCCCCTCCTCCACCTTCCTCCCCAACCCCAGGCCTGGGTGTCATCACCCTTTGCTGGTCCCTTCCTCCTGCCCATAGTTTTACAAACAGTCTCTTCATTAAGTTCCTTCCAGTGAAACCCTCTGTAACGTGCCACCTGTTTCCTGCGGGTCCCCTGACCGATACGGTCACTTTAGAAACCATGCGAAATGTACTTCACTTGGTCTTTACCCAGGAGTTTGTTGAGCTCTCCTGGTGGCATGGCCTGGAAGGCTTCATTTGTAGGAGCAAAGACCGTGTAGACGCCTTCCCTGTTGAGCATCTCTGTCAGCCCTGCAGACTGGATGGCGGCCACCAGCATGCTGTGGAGACAGCAGAGAAAATGTCACCTGCCTGTGGTGGGGAGAGGGGTGGTCACTTTCCCAAATGCCTCCCCACTGTGGGTAGGTGGGGCCCAGCAATGGAATTCACACCCCTGGCTGGTTTTCACTCCCGGCTCGTACACAAAGAGGGAAGATTCCAGTCTGCATCTTCTCTCCATAAATGCTAAGCTCAGTCAAATGGCCGGAAGTCAGAGGCCAGAGAGGGAAGGAGGAAGGGAGAGGCCGGCAGCATGGCCAACCCACAGACTGGCCGAGCCACCGGGCCCTGGGGATACGATTCAGGGGAGTGCCTGGCTGGTCTCCCAGACTCCGGTGTCAGAGCACCCTGTGGTAAGTGAGCAAGTCAGAAAAGGAGAGAGAGGAGCAAGAAAGCAAAGCAACACAGGGAGCCTGAGAAGGAGCAGCTGGGGGTCTCCAGGCGCCACGAGTGGATATCGTTCAGAGCGAGATTCATCCCACACTCAAAACCAGGTGCTCTCCACTTGGGACTTTAAAAAGAGAATTTGATGTCTTCCTCGGACTTCAATACAAAAATGTCGCCCCCTCCCTGTTCCCAAGGATGTGAGGATTACATTCCCAGAAATAACCCTTTTTATCAACATAAGCTTCCAGTCTGACCTTCACCCTTCCCAGATCCCCAGCCTGGAAGGTGACCAGTGCACCGTCAGTGTTAACTGAATCCCCGAGGAAGTGGGGAGCTTGACAGATAGCTGAGACCCAATGTCCTGCCCCAGCATGACCACTTGGGAGAAGCTGGTTACCTGAAGCGATTGTCCCCCTTTAGGACATCCATGACGGTCCCCATTGGGGGGGTTAGCATTCGGTCCATGGTGAAGAGTGTCCCATACCTGCCCCTCTTGTCATGGGCGGCAATGCAGCTGTTCTCGATGCACAGGCTCTGTGCAAAAGAGGAGCAGAGAAAGGGCACGTTATCCTCCCACATGGGGGCCTCATAATTTGGTCAGGACATGTGCCTGCCGATGGCTTCATCTGCAAAGATCAATGGATATACACTGGTGTGGGTCATTAAGACTAGGATAAAATGTTGTGTTTTCTCCAGAAGAGAAAAAATAAAAACTGTGTTGAGGAAAAATGGCTATCGGGCCCCAATAAAGATATAGAGAGGTCCCTTAATGAGAATATCCCATCACACGTGGTGTCCATCAACAGTGGTCAAATCAACAGATCGAGTCTATTGACTCATCTATGTAACAGATGACAACCATCTTTAGTCAATGGTACTGGATGGTTCCAAGGAAGGACTGCATTGTGGTGTGCTTCCTGTTTGATATTTTGTTGGGTTTGAAGACAGAAAAGAGACTGGAGAAGAGAGAAAAGAGCCTTTTGGACCAGGAAGGGCTGTGCTCATTCAGTTAAGGGGGCTTCTGTTCACATAAGCCAAGGATTTAAAACCTCCATTCCTCCTCCCCTGTTCATCACTCTGAGCTTGAGGCTGACGGCTGCCTACCCAGACAGCTGAGACCGCTGCGTGGTTTATTCCCAAAGGAGATTCTAATCCTTCTACAGTTTCCCATTTTGATCCTTTCAAATAAGATACTTTCCAGAAATTCCTTCCTTCCTTATTAGAAATCAGTGTATATATATACACACACACACACACACACACACACACACACATACTCAGGCAGGCTTCTGTTTATTGAGATTTTATGTGTGTATATGTATATATATATAATAGGTATGTATATATATACACACATACATATACAATATATACGTATATACACACATACATAGACATAGACATAGACATATATGTTCTTTTACCACTAATACAGCTTCCATTTCTTAGACCTGAGACAAAGAAAGAGGACAATTGGGGAACCAGAACTTACATTGCGATAAATAAAAACTCTCAGTTTTTTGCCACCTAGAGTGTTGAGGGTCTGTCCATGGTACAGATACTTGGAGGCCAGCTGCTCTTTAATCAAGTGATTGAGAAGCAAATTCTTTGTGCGCGCATCAATGTTAGGGGTTCCATCTGTAAGGGAAGGTGTGCGTAGGTCCAGAGGCATGCTCCAGAAAGGAAGAGAATGAGAGACAAATGTAGTGAGAAGGCCAACCCTCCTTAAGTTTGGAAACGGGAGATTGAGAAATGCAGTAAGGCTGCCAAATTCCTTAACATCTGCCATCTTCTGCAAATTAACCAAACAAAAAGCTCTAGATAATCGAGGGTGTTTGGAGATTTGCCCGTGGAGGGAGGGGAAGGCATGGACACCATTTGGCCCCCTCCTCCGCCTTCCCCATGACCACAGCTCAGCTGTATCCTCACTCTGACCTTCTGATGATCACATGGGCGATTGATTCTGTACATAAAAAGGCATGAGAGTGCTCTGCTCTCCGGCCAGATGTGAACTTTTGAATTCTGGGGACCAGATCCCCAAAATGCATTCTCTGCTCTGCCAAACGATGTGCCAGAGCCTCCGAGGTTTCTGTTGAGCTGGGTGGGAGTGCTAACATTCTGCAGGGTGCTGGCAATCAGGGAGGAGGCTGCAAGAGGTGACAGTGGTGGTGGGGGGGAGCTACCCCAGAGACAAACTCCTGGGGCTGCTGTCACCATGTTACCTTTGAACACAGAATTCAGGGGGGCCAGGAGGGTCACCCGCTCGTTTCCGGAGAGATGAGTGCCGAGGCCAGCTTGTCTGAAAAGGTCAACAGCTGTGGAAACGTCCGACTCTGCTGCCAACTCAAACAGCGTCTTGGCTGCAAGGAAGGAGAACGCAGGTTCAAAAGTTAGAAGTGCTGTTTTCATTTATCATCCGTCCACCCCAGAGCGTGACACACACCAGCAGGAATGTCATCCTGCGAGTCAACAGCCCTCTCGGCACTGCTGGGGCGCAGCGGGCTCGTGTCATCAGGGCACTGGTCACCCAGGTCTCACTGGGCAGGGGAGCGAGGGGAGGTGCAGGCGAGCAGGGGCTGGCCTCTGTCCCCACCCTTGGTCAGGGCACCGGCTAATGCCTGCAGCAGGGCAGCGCCATCCGTGTCATGGCTTCTGAGTAGTAGATAATGCCAGCAACCACACCCGTACAAAGTCTTCTTCTGGTTTGGTTTTTTTCTTGTGAAATTGCTTCACTCCTGAGCAACCGACCTCCCTCGAAGTCCAGAATGGGGCTAGCTAGCATGCTGAATGAAACCCAAGCCAAAGTCCATTCGGTCATTTCTACCAGGGTCAGCGACTCGGGGATGCTTGGGCATCATTGAGAAGGCACATGCTCTGAGGTCAGCAAATGGCCCTCTGTGCAGGCAGATCTTCTGAAAGGCTTCTTCTGTGATCGAGCGGCTCCCTCCCCAGCTCCCTCCAACCTCCCTTGAGCTTCCTCCACTGCCTCCAAGGAGACGCCTGGACTCCTAGGCCAGCAGCTCAAGATGCTTCAGTCCCGGCTGCAACCCAACAGGGGCCCAGGCCCTTTCTCCTGAGAGGCTGTGAGCTGTGTGCAGGCAAGGAAATGGCCCCCCAGATCCCTACATTCCCCAAGTGTCTCCACCCTGGATGCCAGAGGGGACAGGAGGCCTGGAAGGACCATAGCCTAGGAGGCCTGGCTCACCTGAGTCTGGGATGAGCAGCTCATCGATGTAGTGGATCACACCATTGGTGGCCAGGATGTCTTTGTTGGAGATGATGGCCTTCCCATTGATGGTGAGCATGTCACCGCTGCAGCCCACCTCCAGCGTAGTGCCCTCCAGGGTCTCCACGGACATCCCTGCGACGATGGCTTCGGCACACATGGCTGACTTCAGGATGTGGTTGTTCAGCAGGTCTGGGGGTCGAAAAGGACACAGGTCGAGTCGGTGCTGGCTCCAGGCTGATATCAGAGGCCAGCACGCAGCCTCCATGGCTGTAACGATTCTATTCTCTCTGACGCTGCCCTTCAGATGAGGCTGGGGCACCACACAAGCCTGGGTCCTCCCCTCCTCCTGCTGCTGCCCCGAGTCGAGCCCAGCTCCGCGGGCAGACTGCCTGAGTCTGAATCCCAGCTCAGCCACTCACCAGCGGTTGGGGCCCCAGGCAAGTCACTGAACCTCTGTGAGCCTCAGTTTCCTCCTCAGGGGAGATGAGCTCGGCATTCCTCTCCTGGGGGCGGTGTGAGCTCTGAACGTGAAGTACCCAGCACGGTGCTGGGCAATAGTGAATGCCCAACACGTGTTAATGACTGGCTCATTTGTACCTGAATCTAAGGGGAATTCTCTTACTAGTACCTGAACCTCAAAGTGAGTTCACCCTGGGACTTTTTATTGACAGACCTTTAGAAAATGTAAAATGTGAGAGGCCAAGATGGAAACTATAGCAAATGAGAGTTCTGGGAGTATTTGCTCATTTTATCTGTTTTTGTTCATTTTACCCAAGGGTCTGCTAGTTGCCAGGACCTTGCTTAGGGGCTGGGGATAGTGAACAAAAAGACACGGTCTTTGCCACTGCATTCACCCCACCCATAAATCATAAATAGAATCCTTTATTTACTTGTCCAGGAGCCCTTCAGGGACAGGGCAGAAGTTGGGGGCCCTGAGGAAGCTGCAAGGGGCAGTGGGGGGGGGCGGCTCATGACCCCAGCCACGCAAAACAAGTTCCCAGATGGCTACTCAGGGCCCTTTGCCTTATGTTCTCGCCACAGAGGCGTGTCTCAATCTGTGCCGAGTGTGAGAACCAAAACCGCACAGTCACGGACAGGAGGAAGCCCTGAGGACCTGCAGAGTCACAGGGCTGCTGCAGGGGCTTTGGGGGCCTTGAAAGCCAGTGCTGACGCCCTTCGGCCGGCGGGAGAGAAAGGACAGCTGGGTCGCTATGGGAAAGAGGCCTCGGGATTTAGCTTCTCAGGGAAGGAAACTGAAGGCAGGGTGGGGTGACCCACTAGGGCCACTGGGAGGGAGAGCAGGGCCAGGGCTGGAAGCCAGTCTTCCAACAAGGCACGCCAGCCCGGGCCTCTCGCTTGTCTGCCAACCCACTAGAAACAACAGAGCCTGTCCGGCTGCACTCCTGTCCCTCCGCCTTCAAGCCCGCCATCCAGAACCATGTGCAGAGGGCTCTTGCTTAGAGCAAATGGGTTACTGAGCAGGAAAAGGCAGATGTGCAAAAGGGAAAAATTAGTGTCTTTTTCTTCTCATCAGGAATTCTGATATCTACAAAGATGCAAATGTGCTCTGCACAAAACAGGTGTTACGGGAAGCATAGCTCTGAATGGCAAGTTCAGTGTGCTGAGATGGACCCAAGTCTCAGCTCCTCCAGGAAGCTTTGGGATGCCTCCAGCTGCAGGTGCCCATGAGGGTGGGGGCATCTCTGTCACCACTGCCTGTCTTCAGAACCCACGACCTGTCTTTAAGCCCAGCTAGGCTTAAACTTCCTTGAAGGCAAGTCTGTACCATGTTCCCTTGTGTGGCCCCAGTTCCTGCCACACGCCAGGCACAGAGGCGCCACAACATCTGGACACAACAGATCCCCATCTGTGCTCTCAGAAATGTGCCCTCGCCCATCCCTGCATGGCTGCAAGGAGAACATTTTACGTTTACAGAGTGTCTGAAATGCAGTAGGTATTGTAGATTGTAGATTTCAAAGGTGTGTTTAAATAGATTCAAAAGAAATGATGTCACCCCTGGATTATAGCTGGGATGACTAAGTGGGGTTGGGGTCCACAGGGGACCTGGGACCAACTCCTCTCTGCAAGAGATTCGCGGTCAGCAGGAGCGGCTCAGCACTCGTGGAGCTGAAGGGGGCAGTGGCAGGGGGCAGGGAGGGCCAGGTCTCCCCTCCCCTCCCTTCTCTCACGTGCATGGTCTTTCCAATAATCAATGCACCCCTAGCTAAGCAACCCACTGAGGAAGCACTGAGGGACTCTGCTATGAAGTTGACCGTAACTGAATTTAATTGTAATTTTCGATTATCCATGAGGCCCCTGGCCAGACATAGGAAGAATTCAAGGGTCAGCA
Organism: Prionailurus viverrinus; assembly: GCF_022837055.1. NCBI lineage: Eukaryota > Metazoa > Chordata > Mammalia > Carnivora > Felidae > Prionailurus > Prionailurus viverrinus. The sequence goes on along the minus strand of NC_062561.1, from coordinate 113,190,702 downwards.
CGATGGGTTCATTTCCAGGATGCCAGGACCTGCCATCTCCTCCCCACACCTCCAAGCTGCTGCCTGCTTGGATGCCCTGCTCTGGTTTTGATCATTCAGGCCTTTAGCTCTTTCTGAGTCTGGCCAGGGCCTGCTTTGGACCTCCAACTCTGCCTTGCTCCTCAGCCCAACTGTGTCATTAGACAAAGGTGGCTAGATTCTGTATTCGCCCCTCCAACCATGGCTCTGCTCTGGCTTCGGCAGAGATGGAGCCAGCTGGGAGCAATGAGACAGGATGTCAGGTGGCATGTCTGTCCTGTGACAGAACATCAGGCCACATGTCTGTCTTGGACAAGAGCAGGCCTTAGGCTCAGTCTTGCTGCTCCGGTGAGGGGGCAGCAGGAGCCGAGGGGTGCTCACCTCTCAGGGCCTCTGGGTCACCCAGGATCCGGTTCAAGGTTTCAGCAGGGATCTTCTCGAAGGCCTCATTGGTCGGGGCCAACAGCGTGAACTGGCCATCACCTTCAAGCAGTGTGTTGAGCCCAGAGGCAGCCACGGCGGCCTATGGGGAGGGGAGAGGATGGAGGTTTCCCTAAAGGTTCTGGGATGCTCCACAGGCAAGAGGCACACACGGTGTCGCCAGTCTTGCCTCAAAGGGCCTCAGGCTTGTGTAGAAGCCCAAGACGAGATGGAGAGCCGAACCAAAGCTTACCTCTCTGAGCTTTGATGAGCTCCTACCCCTCCGGCCAGCTCTCAGTGACTTCACGTGGCTTTGTCCTTCCCACCCCCACGCTTTGGCCCCACCATTCCTTTTGCCCTTCCTTCTTTCTTTGCTTCTCTGACCCCTATTCCTTCTTTGGGACTTGACTGAAATGTCATTTCTCTAGGTAGCCAACCCCCCATCACCCCATGCCCACCCCCACTCCGCACCTGAGAAGGGGTCTGTTGCCATACTCTTAGGGCTTGCTGTCCTCACGTTGTATAAAGAACTACTAGCTATACTACCTGGGTGAGCTCCAGGAGTGGGAGGGTCCCATCACCCGCGTCTACAGAGCAGCCAGAATATCTCGCAAAAGCATCAAGTGCCTCCCTGTGCTCTCGGGATGAGGACACACTCCTGTGCCCGGTCTGCTCCCCTGGTGGCCCGGCTGCTCCCGCCTCACGCTCTGTCAGCATGCTTCTCTTCATTCCGGCCCTGCTGGCCTCCTCCTTGCTCGACCTGTTCCCCTCTGCTGACTGTGCTCTTGCCCCTGCGCTTTGTTTAACTGGCCGTTCTCATCCTCTAGTCCTCAGCTCAAGTCACCTCTTCCAGAGAGACCTTCCCTGACCATCCAGCGTCAACTGGCCTCCTCTGCTCCCTACTCACTGACTTTACAATGCCCAGCACAATCCATGGCTACCTCGTGTGCATCTTGTCTGTCTCCCCAGGAAAAAATAAGAAGTGCCACAGAGGACACAAATTGGTCCATCTTGTTCACCTGTATACCCCTGGCACACGGAACAATACCTGGGAAGTAGCAGGTGTTACTAAGTATGGGTTAGTGGGAGGAAGGATGGGCGTTAGGGGGATCCAAAGAGGAAGAAGGAAAGAAGGAATATTTGCCAAACCTAAACAATAAGAGGAGGTTACTCAGGGGTCAACTACGGTTAATCAAAAGATGTGCCCCCAACTTTGTAGGGACATCATTCCCTTGCAGACCCCTGCCCTTGGAGTGACCCAGAAGGAAAGCAGGGGGAAAGTCTGGAGAGCAGAGTCTCCTGCAGAGCTACTTCCTGAGGCCACCTCAGAGGCAGCCCAGCCCCAGGGTGTTTGTCTCTCTGTGTTGGAGATCTCCAGGGGAGGAACTACCCCACCCCCCTTGGTGTCCTTTGTGGTCAGGAAGTTCTCCTTGAATCAGGGCAAAACCCCTGACGGGGCAGCCTGTGTTCACTTCCTCTCAGCAGCCACTGCCAAGAGCAATGCCTGCTTGCCACTCCAGTTGTAAGACAAATGCCTGCTGGGAAGGGCAGAAGGAACAGTACTCGGTGGCCAGGTCAGAAGCCAGGCCAGAAGTCAAACCCAGCCTCCCATGTCCACATTGGTGGCCTCACTGCCGGTCTGGGTTCAAAGGAGACACGGGTATGGCTGCAGCAGGGCCCCATGGTAGGAACATGTGTTCCAGAAGATCAGGCAGCCTGACATCATTCTAGTCCCACGTATGGGAGCCACTGCTTGGGAGGAAGGGCCCTCTCCCCTCTGGAACCCACAGTGCGCGCCCAGGCAGCCTCGGGCTCAAGCGACCTGCCCCGCTGCAGCTGGAGACCACGGAACTTTCCAGGGGAGTCACGAAAGGAAAGCTTGACAAAGGAGAAGACGGGCAGAGACATTTTTTTCCAGCAGAGGATTATGATGTTTCATTGTGGTCAAGCCGAGCGTCTGGTAAGTGGACCCTTCCTGTTCGTGGGCACTTAGAGGAGCTTGTACCATGTCCCCTAAATGCTCATGAACATGGAGACATCCTCTGCCTCTCCCACACAAGAAGGCCCTTTGGGGAGGTGGTGTGTCCCCAGGTCGGCTCCCCTCCCAGGGCAGTCCCTCACCCGAAGGGTCTCGAAGGTGTCCTCGATCTCGATGATCTGCTGAATGTTGTTGGTGACGGTGGAGATGACCTTATCGATGAGGTGCACCACACCATTGGTTGCATGGTGGTCGGCTTTCAGCAGCCGAGCACAGTTGACGGTCACGATCTGCCCAGAGAAGAAATGAGGAGGAGTGGTTGACACATCGGAGGCACAGGCCTGAAGCCCCAGGAAGGGAAAACATGGTGCAGAAGGTGGGTTCCACACCCGCCTGAGGGCCTGAGGAGGGCCTGAGGAGACGCAGGCGCAGGAGGCAGGGATTACCTCCGGCCAATCTCACCTGCAGGACAAAACCCCAGAAACCAGCCCCACATGCGGACCAGGGGCAGGCTTGGTGTGGACACAGGGAAGTGTAGCTGGGGACTCCCTACCCCATTGGGATAGTGGTGGATCTGGATGTCCGAATTCTGGTACATGGAGGTGAGGGCCATGCCGTGTTTCAGCTCATCCGTCAGGACTCGTCTGTTCACCATGTGGTAGCGAAGGGCATTGAGGAGCTCGATGTTGACGTTGCTCACCAGGGAGTCCAGCACTTCCTAGAAGGAAGGCCGGAGTTGCACTTAGCTGCAGACCACATGTTCAAGGGGGGAGGTTCTCGTTACCCTGGGAAAGGCGCTTCTGAAACCCCAATGGCCCCACGCCTCCATTCTGCCAAGGACCTCTCCTCCGTGAGCACCAAAGTCAGTCTGCTGAGCTCAGTTGGACAGATGGGGCACTGGAGGCAACCTGGTGAGGTGTATTCTAACTCGGGTTCCCTGGCTTTCTCTGAGGGCTCAAGGAAGATGTTTCCTGAAACAGTGGGAAAGCACTAAAGAGCCTCATCCTTCATGCCCACAAGCACCCCCCTCTGGGAAGTAAGGCAGGCATCTCACAGCTGGCAAGGAAGCCCAGGCCTCGTTGCTGGGGGCGAAGATGGTGAAGCTGCCTGGCCCTTCCATCTCGGGCCTCAGCTTCTCTGTGCGGTCTGTGTACAGCTGGGTGGTGGTCGAGCCGACGACTCCCAGGGTCTCGTAAAGGTTTGAGAGAGGTAGGGCTGTGGGGGCAGAGGACAGAGGAGGCACAGGCTGTGGGGCCCACCCCAGGCAGACGGCCCCCTCCCTGGGCTGCAGAGAGCGTGGGTACAGCTGCGGGACAAGTGTGCGGGAAAGCCCAGACACGTCCACTGTCTCAATGTGCCTCAAGGTCGTCACGTGTGTCACACGCTTCTTACAGCAGCTCCGTAGGTCAAACGCCTCCCTACTCAGACTCAACTAATTGGTAATTTTTCATCTTTTAGCCATACGCAAGATGAAGCTTCTGTTCCCAGACATTTAGAGAGTACCGGCAGGAATGGACATCGGAAATAGATATCCTTATTTACACACCAGGCCTTCTGATTCATCTAGTTGTCCCAACCGGGTTCCTAATGGCCTCTACTAAAATGAAAGAGCGTTACAGACCTTCCAGGTTCTTTGTATACTTACAAGCAATAAAATGTTATGTCCCACAAGGGGCCTTCCCCTCCCACAGTGAGCTCACCGTCCATTTCAAAGGGCGCGAGGGAAGGCTCAGAGGCTGAGCTCCTCTCTGAGGCCATTCTCCTTTCTCCACTGGCTATTTCCCACTTGCCTTCCACCTGAGCCTCCCGCCACGCCAACCATGACCTTGAGACCTTGGTACCAACCAAAGTGCCCCTTCCTTTTAACTCCGTCTCACATGCTCAACGAATCAACAGCAAGTATTTCATAGTTAAAACTCCCACTCTGCACAGCCCCTGGGGATATGCCTGATAGCTGATAAAAGACAGGGGCCACACAGTCTTTGGCCATTGGTGGTTCCCTATGCCATTTCTGGGTGATCTTGCCTGGTCTACTGCTCTTCTTGTTGGACTGTGATGAGCCAAGTTCTGACAGAGGGAGGAGGGGTGGCTTCGTGCTCCAGCCTGGCTCTCTGGCAGAGCTGATCAGAAATCACTCCTAGCCAGAGACAACAAGGCCAGCAGCCCATGGCTGGGAGGCCAGCACAGGCAGGCTGGAATTGGAGTCTGTTCCACTAGCCCCGTGAGGAGGTCAGCTTGCATAGGAAGGAGCAGGGCGGGAAGCTCCGTGTTCCCAGCTTCCATGCTCTGGCCCTCGCACAGAGCCCAGAACCAGAGAGCACGTGGGGGGCATGTCCGTGGAGCCTTGTGTGTCAGACCCGCGCCACCCTCCCCTCCGCCGTGGACACTGCTGCCTCTCACATGGGTGTTCCTCCCTCCCCATCTCCCTCCATTTGTACCAACGGGCCAGGCCTGGCTTACTCACCTGCAGGACAGCCCTTCTCTCCTGGCACCTTCTCGTACCCAGGGCAGCACTCATAGCTGATGACTCTGCAATGAAACACACACATGAGGGGAAGGCGGGGCTCCCCTTCTCCTGGCTGTCATCAGTCCTCACTCCAGGAAGGGCGTCCACAGGCAGAGGAAGGGAAACGATGGTACAACACTGTACCGTCTTGGAGGAGATCATTCATTCTCAGTCCTATTTGTGCCTTTTGGAACAAAGACCTTGTCACTCTTCCTCAGCTTTGTAGAATGTTCCTAATGGTCACCATCCCTCCAGCAATCCAGAGGGGACTGTGGTGGCCTTTTCAATAGCAGGATTAGAAAAGAGCCCCACTAGGAACTTATCTCCAGCATAACTCACGGCAAACCCCCTCGTCAGCATTCTTGGGACAGCAGGGAGGAGGAAGGGGAGCCCCGAACGTGTCCTGGCTGAGTCTGCCACTAACCGACTGGGACCTCCCTTGCCAGTCCCATCTCCTGACTCCGTTTCCTTATCTGTAAAATGTACGTGTGTATCTTCCAACAGTCATGGGATTCAATCTCTCACAGTCATTTGCTCTCCAATTAGAGGACCCGGAAGGACAGTGTATAGATGATCATCAAGTTTTTCTGTCTTTACAATCAAACTCTAACACTTTTAAAGTTAAAGTAAAAACAAAGCTCTTTTTTTCATTTCTTTAAAATAAAAACAAAATTTTAATCAATAAACATATTTATATGGTTTCAAATTGAAAATATACAAAGGATTACATAGCAAAGTGTCCCCCACTCACCCTCATCCCTCAACCAATTCATCCTATCGTCCTTCCAGGACAACATCATTGATATCACCAGTTTGCAAGGTTCTTTGGTACCTGGATGAAAACAAGACTGGCAGTATACAATTTGTGGGTTTTGTGTGTGTGTGTGTGTGTGTGTGTGTGTGTGTGTGTGTGTGTATGTGTATGTGTGTGTGTGTGTGTGTGTGTTATTGTTGTTATTATTGTTGTTTGGAGATAGAGAAAGATAGAGAGAGAGCAAGCAGGGGAGGGTCAAAGACAGAAAGAGAGAGAAAGAATTCCAAGCAGGGTCCATGCTCAGCAGGTGTCACAACCGTGAGCCAAAATCAAGAGTCAGATGCTCAATTGACTGAGCCATCCAGGCGCCCCTGCCAGTATACACTTTTAAACTTTGAAATCATTTGGCAGAAAAACTTCCCTTCTCCCAATTCTGGCCAGTATATTATGGGACAGTTGCTGTCTTCTGGAGGTCTGAAACACACAGCTTCAGCTAACCGCATGTTCTGGGGAACCAAAAAGACTGAGAATTCCAAGAAATATCACAAGGAAGTAAGTGTTCTAAAAGCTTACACCTAGGCAAGACTTGCTTCTGATCAAATCCCCAAGTTTTCTCGAAGACCACTCCTGCACTGGCAGTGAACACAGTCCTCTCTGGCAGCCTTGTAACCAGATGTGAGCAGCTATTCCCTGCCCCTTCCTTTCTTGTCCCTTCGGGACAGGAGACAATTCAGACTTGAACTCGGGTTTTGACACATAGGTGCTCACCACGGGGCTCTCATAGGATGTTCAATAACCTCGTTCAAAGACAGGCGGGCAGACGGGGGAGAAATGCGGGCTTGGGAGTTGGGGAGGCTGCTCTCCATGAGCCCAGGACATTCTGCTCTTATTAATTCAACAGGAGTCAGCTCAGGAAAGCCCTGGTGAGTCATGAGAAGACGAAGCCAGGTTCATCTGTCGTCCAGGGGGTGTTTCAGAGACAGACCGACTAGGATTCTCAGGCAGCCAGGGAGCTACAGAAATCGCTTTGCCAGAAATGAGTCAGTCCTCTGGGAAATGGCTAAGGAGTGACGAGCCACGCATATTCCTCTTTGCCCGGCTCCCTCCATCCTCCTGCCCACCCCACCCTCCTCCTCTCCAGCCTTTCCCTCATCCTGCTCCCTTCTAACCCCTTATCCCTAAACCCATAAGAGTTCTGCTTGTAAGGGCTAAATAGTCTCAGGACTCATGTCAACCAACCTACAATTTTATTTTCGGAAACTGAAGTCATCTTCTGCAACGAAAGTAAGATTTGACTGATGTGCAAAGGTATGCCACTGATTCTAAAGGCAGTGTGGTGTCATGGAAACAGTACTAGAGCTAGGAGACCTGGCTTGTGACCTCGAAAGTCCACTTCTCTCTCGGGGTCTCAGTTGCCTCATCTACGAAACGGGGTGAGGTTAAACTCGATGATATCCAAGGTTCATTCCAATCTCACACTCATGGTCCTAGTCCCTGGGAGTATTGTAGGGGGCAGAGAAGTTGTCTTTTGAAGGAGAGTGTCCACTGGCTTCTCCCAGATAAGTCTGGGAAGAGCTCCAAGCCTTGGGCCCATAGGTCCACGGGACACCCATACGCGGGATCCCAGGGCTCCTCTGATAAACGCCAGGGCTCTGTGGCTGGGGCTGGAGAGGTGGGATTACGGTCAGGTCCGCCAAAGCTTAGCTTCTTTCCAAAAGTGCTTGGGTGGCACTCCATGAAATCAGAGTAGCACAGCTGGAGGATGGGTCTTCTCCTCAAAGCTCTCCTCATCCTGGGGGGCCCCTGTGCACATGGGTGCTGCACACTCCACACCCGGGAGCCCCCAGCTGTGCTGACCAATGGATTCTCTCAGGGTATCCAGATGGAACCTTTTGAGTTCCATCTCAAAAAAACAAGAGAGAGCTCCACAGCTCAGGCGCCTCACCAGGATTTCACGGAGGACAGAGAAAAGCAACTCAAGTGTGCACTCACTAGTTTCTGTGGCCACGTATACACGGGCATGTGTGGGGGGAGTGGGTTGCATTGGGGAGAAACAGGCGGGGTTAAGCGTCTGGGAGGTAAGACCTACTTAAGCAGGAAAGTGTCAGCATGGAGAAGGATACTTAGGATGGAACCAGAGAGCTGCAAGGGTGTTCAGGGGCAAAAGGGTGTCTTAAGATCACAGCTGGCTAGGGGGCGCTTGGGTGGCTCGGTAGGTTACGCTTCTGACTCTAGGTTTCCACTTCAGGTCCTGATCTCACGGTTTGTGGATTCAAGTCGTACCTTGGGCTCTGTGCTGAGAGCCTGGAGCCTGCTTGGGATCCTCTCCTTCCATCTCTCTCTGCCCCTCCCCCACTAGCACATATGCTCTCTCTCTCTCAAAAATAAATAAATGTTAAAAACAAAAAAAAGATCACAGCTGGATAGAAGCAGACCTAGGACTCCCCTGGGATTTTATGGAGTCTAATCCCTTCTCCATTGCTTTTGGCAACATACAGATTGGGGGAAAGCAGACCGATCTGACATGAAGGGGACCCAGGGGCTCTCTCTGATGTGGCCAGAGCCTACCCTCATCAGCACCCTTCCCACCGTACCTTGCTACGTGGGCTCTCTGCGCCTGCATCCCACATCGGCTGGATGTGGGTCACCCCCAGCAGAGCTCAGTCCGCCAGCCGAAGGCTTTTTCCTGATTAATTGAGTGTGGCTCTGCCAGGAAGCTCTCTCCTCATCCTCTCGCCCTGCTGGTCTCCCCCAACTCCCGCTGCCACAGTCTGGCATCCTTGGCACTCCCTAGGTGCGCAGGCACGGGCCATGCCCCTCACCCCCAGCCTGACAGCCTCCTGGGCCGAGACACTGCCTCGGCTGGCAACTTCTCTACTCCCAACCCTACCCCACAATACCAACTCTTCCCAGGACAGGTCCGTGTGGCCCCAGAGAAGCAGAGGGCAGCTGGAAGTTGCAGACTGAGAATACAGCCCACCGAGCTCCTGGACGAGCAGTGTCTGTCGTCAGCCCAGCGTGCGTCCTCCTTGGTCTCTGGCCCCAGGGAGAACACACGTGGGAAGATGTGGCTGGGGACCCTCACAGGCTCGTGCAGCTGATGCCATCTCTCCAAGATGAACACAGGAAAGACGGACACTGTGGGGGCCTCTATCTGCGTCTCCCTAGTTTCTTGGCCTCCCTGTGCAGGGAGGACCATCTACTGGTCTCTGAATCAAATCTCATCAGCGAAAGCTGTTCTCAAGAGAGGCTCCTGGCTTTTCCTTCACCTAACACAGTCCAGTAAGTAAAGACCTGAGATCAGAAAAAGAATATCCTCTAGGACCGTGAGACACTAATATTCTCCTTCCAGCTTCCCTGGTCAGAAGAACAATTTGAGGAAGAAGGTGAGGAAAGGTGCCCAATTTAGAGGGGCATTTAAAGGAGGAAGGCAGGGGCACCTGGGTGGCGCAGTCGGTTAAGCGTCCGACTTCAGCCAGGTCACGATCTCGCGGTCCGTGAGTTCGAGCCCCGCGTCAGGCTCTGGGCTGATGGCTTGGAGCCTGGAGCCTATTTCTGATTCTGTGTCTCCCTCTCTCTCTGCCCCTCCCCCCCCTCCCCCGTTCATGCTGTGTCTCTCTCTGTCCCAAAAATAAATAAAAAAACGTTGAGAAAAAAAAAAATAAAGGAGGAAGGCAAAGGCAGCATCGGTCCAAGGTCTAAGAATAGAGACACTTGGGAGGCTCTCTGCCATTCCCCTCCAGAGTTACTCATGATCAGATAGACAGAAGCATTGGTACTTCTCTCCCCAAAGTCATTTTCTGAGCAGTTAATATAATAAGTTAAAACAATCACTCTCTCCAAGTGCACTGCACACTTCTGGCCGGCTATCACGGCTGTGAACATCTAGGGACTGAGCAGACTCTGGAAGTAGGTGGAGCAAGGAACACAGCCCGAGACAGAAGGTAAACTGCTCAATGTGTCATGATTTCCAAGCAGAATCACAGAGCAAACACAGCCCAGTATGGTCTAGACATCAGTTGTCCCTCCCCCGCCACCCCCCCCCAACAGACTGCCCATGTGGAGTGGTTCCTTTCCTGTCCTCCTGGCTTGGAAACTCAGCTGAGCTTTCTTGAGCCCCCAGTACAAAATCAAAATTGTGAGCTCCCCTATGAAAAGGGATTGTTTAACCTACTGTCCACCATCAAAGGCCCCATCACCAACCAGCGTCCAGCTTGGTTCATGAGGAAGACAGCACCTTTAAAATTTTTTTTTAATGTTTGTTTATTTTTGAGAAAGAGAGAGGCACACTGCAAGCAGGGGTAGGGGCAAAAAGAGAGAAGATACAGAATCCAAAGCAAGCTCCAGGCTCCGAGCTGTCAGCACAGAGCCTGACGTGGGGCTCGATTTCACAAACCTTGAGATCAGAACTTGAGCCGAAATCAAGAGTCCGACTCTCAACCAACTAAGGTGGCCCAGGTGGCCACTGATCAAATCACATCGTGATAGACGAATCCCCCATCACACATCTATAGCACTTAACAGACAGGGCCTGCATCAGCTACCCATTGTTGCAGTAACAAATAATCCCACACTTAGTGACTCACAACAACACACATTTATTGTCTTACAATTCTGGATGTTAGAGCCAGAAAGCAGCCTTATGAGGCTAAAACCAAAGGCTGCATTCCTTTTAGACGCTCTAGGGGGGAATCTGTCTTTTCCAGCATCTGGAAAAGCTGTGTGCACTTCTTGGCTTGTGGTCCCATCACCCGAACCTCAGTTTTAAATGCACCATCTCTTTCTCTGACTCTGCCCTCCTGCCTCCCTCTTTTTTTTTTTTTTTAAATTTTTTTTTCAACGTTTATTTATTTTTGGGACAGAGAGAGACACAGCATGAACGGGGGAGGGGCAGAGAGAGAGGGAGACACAGAATCAGAAACAGGCTCCAGGCTCTGAGCCACCAGCCCAGAGCCTGACGCGGGGCTCGAACTCACGGACCGTGAGATCGTGACCTGGCTGAAGTCGGACACTTAACCGACTGCGCCACCCAGGCGCCCCACCTGCCTCCCTCTTAAAAGGACCCTTACGATTATACTGAGCTCACCAGATAACCCGGGATAATCTTCCCCCCTCAAGATCCTTCATTTAATCATGTTGGCAAAGGCTCTCTTTTTCCTGGTCAGGTAACACTGTTACAGGTTCAGGGATTAGGATGTGGACGTCTTTACTGGGGTGTTATTCACCTACCACAGGACATTACCCCAGATGGTACATGGATTCATGTAAATTCTCACCCAAGCTAAATTCTCTGGCAGCTAACCTGCCTCCTTGGAATTTACAGAGTGGGAGAGAACCTTCAGGAAAACCTGTACGGCCAACGTGTCCAGTGAACCCCCAGTGTTTGGTCTACGTCCGATCTCAGTTATTTTGAAGTGGTTTATCCCAGGTGACTACACAAGGAACATCAAACAAGGAAGGAAGTGCCGCTGTGGGCCTGGGTACAGCCTGGCATCCCTGGACCATCCTCTTCTTTTTCCTCATAGGACCAAGGCTGTGGGATACAGGACGGGGAGGAACAGGAGGGTTCTTGTTCAGCTTCCCTGCAGATGTCCCTGGGTGCCCTGACAACGTGAGACCTACTGGAAATGGCTCTGCCCGCTGATGGAAAGGCTCGGCCATACCCCCGCTGCCTTGGGTGCTGCAGCCTTAACACAGTGCTGAGGAAGTATTCATACTCCAGCCCCTGGGCAAAGCAACGCTGCTCCCAGAGAAAGGGGTGTGCCCCGCCAGCTCATCTTGGCTTCGAAGAACCGGCTGCTGAGCTTGTGAGATGTGTTACTCACAAAATAACTTCAAGACTCTTAGAATGGACAGCTACCACTCTTAACTGCCGGCTCCCCTGCCGGCCCTGCCTGTGCCACGTTTATGATGCCTGCGCTCCAACGATGACTGCTACGTCCCCGTGATGTCAACTCTGACCCGACTTGGCCGTTAAGCAGGCCTCCCTCTCCTGGGGCTCGCACAAAGGAGGCCTGTTGAGAGGCGGCGAGGTTTCCTGACCACCGTTTCCTGCAGCATTGCTCAAGCCGCTGCATACAAAGTTTTTACGGTGACTGATCAGACTGGGGCCTGAAATCACGGAATGGGATGCCGTCTCCCCCCAAACCCTCTTTGCTTGATTAGCTATTGTATCGTGCTGGTGCTCTTTAGGACCTGAAATAAAAGCTCATGTGAATTTCCAAGTAATAAAATTCACTCAAGTCGCTAAATAGGGGCCCACTGGTAACCACTTCCTGTAATAAAATCCATATGGCAAGCTAGACGAACAGCACCAAAGACTCAAGTTCTTCTCTTTTTGGAAATGCAGCAAAACCTCCGTCTGACAATGTCCTGTACTTTGACTGGAGGACAGTGTGTGGCCAGTCCCCTTCCTTCCTCCATGGAGTTGGAATCCAGGGCCTCCAAGCATCCAACAAGTGGCTTCAGGGTCCCGGGTCTCTGTGTGACTGGACACTGCAAAGTCTTCACCCCGAGGCCCTGGGTTTAGTGCCACTTGTCTGCTTTCAAATTTAAACTCTTCCTCCAGACTTGGGCCCCTTGGTGACCTGGGCTGCCTCCTTCCCCGAGACGCTTGGCTTCCTTTCACCCCAACACATACCTCTGCTCCAGCCTCTTCCCTAAAAATTCTCACTGCCCAAGTCGGCCCCAGGCTGAGACGGTCCTCTCTGCTCCAACCACAACTATGTTCCCCATTTCCCACTCTCGTCTTCACCCAAACAAATGCGCCAAGGGACCCATTTTGTCTGGAGGGACCCCTTGTCAGCTCTAGCCAACACAACCCTCTGCCCCTCCCTTCGTGGCCACCTCTGGCACTGAATTCCTGGGGGTCAGATGGTAGCTCTCTCTCGGGTCTCGGTCCATGTACACATGTGAACCACAAGGCTGCTCCTTCTCAGTCTCTGAGAATGGGGACGCGTTCTACTGCCTCCCCTTTCCCTGCCTGAGGTCTCTGGACTTCTTCCAGGTCAGCTCCTCCGATGTTGCATGTGATGTTCCAGGAAGGGACCCTCTTGTCCCGGATCATGAAGTTTTATATCAACTCATGGTTTCCTATCCTCATTTCCTGTTTTTGAAGTCGCCCAAAGCAAAGGCCACATGGAAGAGTTGAATGCGCACGCAACCCCTTCTGCCTCTGCAGGACCGGGTCAACGGCTGGGGCTGGGCATGGGGCGCCGCGTGACCCCACGCTACACCTCACTTTCCCCCCCACAGCCTAGCCGCCCATTCCCTATCTACCCCAGGCTTCCCCTGTGCTCATTGGCGTAAGGTTGCTGTGCTACCACATCACCACCCTCTTAAAGCCAGACCTTCCCCGAGGGAAGAATGGGCCATCGAGAACATTTGCCAACACACAGCTATGCGGCCTATGCCCTGTCCTGTCACATAGATGAGAAGGGTGTAGGTACTGAGAGCCAATAAGCCAAGGCTACGACTCATCGTTGACAGGGGTATCAGCCAGGAACTGCTGAGGAACGTTACCCAGCTACGGTTAACTGGTCAGGCAAATGCTTCTACACAAGGCTGAACAAAATACCACAGCCAACGCCACTCCGAGGCCAGCTTGACATTACAGGTGGGTCTCATCTTTAGGGAAACCAGGACTAACAAAAGTGTGCAACTCTTGAAACCCAGGGTTCCGAGATGTCGAAGGGCTATTTGCTTGGTACAGGTCTTTGGTCACCTTCCAAGAAGCAATTATGTGCGGCCTACCTCTATGCTTAATTAAGTAATTAATTCACTGTTACATCGAGTAGATAATATACACACATGGGAAAAATCAAACAGTACTAAAGACTTTTTTGTTGTTTGTGTAACAAACACCATGGAAGGACACCATGGAAGGAGGTATGGTATTGAATTTGCATTAATCTCTTTTTGTCCACGGCGGCAAACACTGCTGGGTGTTTACTCAACTGAACCCAGAAGGTACGTCCTCTTAGTTCACTCAGCCCTTACTTTTGAGGCTGGGTGTGGTCAAGCGAGAGCCAGCTGTCATGGATCTGCCCTTGACAAGCTCCCAGGGAGCTGCCGGTCTCTCCCCTGCTCTGCCATGAGCCCTAACTTCTCCTGATTCATACCAGGATTGATAATTGCCTAAAGCAGTCAGGGTCACAGGCTGGGATATTTCTTTTCTATGTACCTTTTCAGGAAAGAGCATTTTCCCTTCCTTTGCAGGTTATGAAGCCGAAGGAGACATCTACTCAAAAGCAATGTCCCAAGCAATACATTTAAAATTCCCTAACATGGGAAAGAGTTCAAGAGAGTGGCTTAGAAGCTCTTAATCCTCCTAGTATGCAGACAAGAGGAAGGTCAGGCCCTCAAAAGTGGCCCAGGAGGTTTCTCATAGCACTTCTTCCTGTCTGTAGCAGAGAGCCAGCTTTGAGATCGGTTGACTGTTGGTGCCAAAACAGATTAAGCCTCCCAGGAATTCTGTTAGGACACGCATGCCACCCTGTTTCCACCAGGCAGCACAATTGGGACGAATGCCACCTCCCTGGATGCTGACAGAGGCACTGAAAAGCCCTGTTGTAACCACACTGGTCCACACCCCGTTGGCACTCTCACCACTGTCTGCATGGCCTAGATCTGCAAATAACAGCAGGTAGCATTTACTGAGCATTTACTATATGCAAGGCACCTTATTCAGCCTTAAATGCATTCCTTCATTCAATCCTCATGATGATCCTGTAAGGCAGTCCTTTGTTGTTCCCATTTGACAGATGAGGCAACTGAGGGTTCCAACGGTGAAGCTGCCTGCCCAACTAAGTGGCACAGCCAGCATCTGAAGCAAGGGAGCCTGAGCCTATGTTTTTAACATGCTTGCTGCCTCATAACATGCATGTTTCTAGGCATCCAGTCTTTTGGGGGTGTTTACCTTATGACTGCAGAGCAGGAGTGCTGTGTAAGTTCACCAGTGGGCTCTCTTACCTAGAGACACAGGCCAGTGGCATCTCTACTGCCTCTGTACCACTTGGTGAGTATTGAGAAGCATGCCCACACATACATGTACACACACACCATGGTTTATGCTGCTTATAATCCCACAGCAGCCCTGAAGAATGTATCCAAGTCTTGTCAGGAGCCTTAAAAATGCAAACCACAGTTGGCCAGCCTCCTGGGGCACCTGCATGGCTCAGTTGGCTAAGCATCCGACTTCAGCTCAGGTCACAGACTCGCTGTTCATGGGTTCGAGTCCCATGTCAGGCACTGTGCTGACAGCTCAGAGCCTGGAGCCTGCTTTGAATTCTGGGTTTCCCTCTCTCTCTGTTCCTCCCCTGCTTGCACTGTCATTTTCCCTCTCTCTCTCAAAAATAAAGATTAAAAAAAAAGAATTAAAAAAAAAGTTGGCCAGCCTCCTAAAAGCGCCCCTCCCCAGGACACAGCTGTGTGACACGTTTGCACATGCATCTGCGTGACTCCTTAGGCAGCCTAACCTTTCAGAAGGCCGGCCCTGGCCCAGGGGCCCTGCAACTGGCTTACGTGCAGTGTGCCCTCTGAGGTGGCTGGCAGTCTCGAGCGCTTACAGATACTCACGTTGATTTGCCACAGATCTTCCTCTGGTACCACTGCTTGCAGTTGGTGAAGTACTTCTTGTTGGTGCCGATGAGCTTCTGCACAGCACACACGTTGGGGCTGAAATAAAAGCAGTGGTGTCAGCAGGATGGTCGGCACCTCTACCCGCCTACCATGTCCTTCCCGCCATGTGGGCCTTCCAGGGTCGTTAGAATGTTCTAGAATTGTCATGGGAATGTTTTAGAATGGGTCATTAGAATTTTCTAGATATGGAGAAGGCACAGTCATGTCAGTGTTGGGACCTGCGGGGTGGCTCGGGGGCAGATACTGTCTCCCTTGATTTCGAGCTCCCCTGCAAGTTTCCTACCAAATTAAACCCTGTCAAAGTGTATCTCGCACACTGACATAATTTCATGGAAGTATCCTTTGACATAGGTAGTGGGTCTGTGTAAATAAAAGCATCTTAACATTTTTAGATCACATTACAGATTGAGAAAGCTAGCTAAGTAGTACGTTTGTGAAGCCAGGCAGCTTTGAGAGAAGCCCTCAGCCCTCCTCTGCACCCCCAAGGCCCCTCTGAGCCACAATGTCCACAGGCTCTAACTGGGCATCCCAGTGCACATAGCCAGCCCCTCTGTCATGAGAGGAGGCCAAAGTCTGAGCCCGGCACCTCCTAGGCAGCTCCATACAGACATGTTCCACATCCCTAAGCCAGGAGCCTGGCTCTGAACACTACTATGCTGGCTGAGGTGAGGACCTCGGTAGGCGACACTCTCCCAATGGACTCTCAGCCATTCACTAGTTAGGCCCCTGCCTGAGTCCACTGCCCCCAGAAAGCCTCCCTCCAGTGTCCCAGGCGACCCTCTCCTGTGCAAATCTACCCCAAAATACGGCCCCTGTTTGATGCTTGGTACCAAACAGAATCCAAAACTGATCAGAGTACATATCTTTCTTCTCTCCAATTACCCCCCCAAAGACCCTTGAGGGTAGGTGCGCTGCCTTGTTCTCGCTTTTACATTCTACATGGGGCCCAGCACTGAGTCAGGGTGAAGCAAGAGCTTGGAAATGACCTTGCTGAAGATACTGTTGCTGGGACCACCCACTCGGAGGAGTTCTCGGGAATGCTGGAAAAGCTCAGTGCAACGCCCAGGGTTCTGCTGAGAAGCCCCCCTTCCCAGAGCTGGGGGGGTTTGTTGGTGTGTCTTTTAACCAATGTACGGAGTCGTGACCCAAACCATGCTCAGGCCACGCAGTGGCAGGATCTTCATTAGGAGCCCCGGGGGAAAGGAGTTAGCTGTGGCTGTGTAGCGGGAGACAATTGGGAGGGGGTCTCCCTGACCTGAGGCAGGAAGTTCCTCGGCTGAACCACAAGTCGGAGGAAAACAAAGCGAAGAGACTGAGGGCTTCCACAAAACCTCTGTGTCCTGAGAGATTCAGGTGTCATTTTTATATATCACCTCCTCTGTTACTTTAAAAACGTGCTTAGCAATCATCACTTGCTGCCAGGAGGCCATGGGTACTTCAGCAACAGCTACACCTACCATCCCCATCATATCAGCTGCAGGAACGTGGTCAGCTCTCAAAAAGTCAGAATCAGGTTATTAGGTAGGAGGGCACACTGACCTTTTGCTTCTCTGCCCTCTCTCTTCTACCATATGGAGGTCACTTCTTTGTCCAGCTTGTGGCTCAGGAGGCAAAGGTGCATGGGCCAAGAAGGCACACTAAATATTCGTGAGTCGGCATAAGAAGCAGAGGGCAAGGGAAGTCGGGGGGGCGGCAAATCACAGGCTGGCAGGGAGGTAAGCCTGTGTCCCCTTAGTCCTAGCTGGGTCTGACCAGATGCCCACAGCCTCCAGAGGATTCTAACCGAAGCCACCTTGCTCCTCTGTTTGCCACCTGCGATTCACAGGTTACAGCCGTCCCCAAATAACCCCTGGAGAGTCCCCACTGGCCACACTCCAGCCCTAGGTACTGTTTATTGCTGAACAACCTCAGAAGTTCTTCTATCTGCCCAAGCAGGAAACAATTACTGTCGATGAATTCCCTGCAACTTTCCGTAGGCGGCTGGCGAATCTTCAGTGAGTCTCTTGTGGATGTGGCTCTAACATTCCTCTGTGGAGTGAGTTTCCACTGCTGCGGCCCCTTTGAGACAGGAGCAGAGGCTGGGGGTGGCTCCCACTCACAGCAGCAGGGGGAGGGGTGGGCTGTATACACAGGAAATCTAGGCTGAAGTTTAATAGAAATGACCTAGCCATTTCTGGGCCCACTGCCTCCAGCACAACAGTTCTGTTCAACTCGGATTTGAAAATCAAGTGCTTCTTGGGGCACCTGGGTGGCTCAGTCGGTTAAGCGTCCGACTTCAGCTTAGGTCACGCTCTCCTGGTGTGAGTTCGAGCCCCACATCGGGCTCTGTGCTGACAGCTCGGAGCCTGAAGCCTGCTTCAGATTCTGTGTCTCCCTCTCGCTCTCTGCCCCTCCCCGACTCCTGCTCTGTCTCTCAAAAATAAATAAACATTTAAAAAAAGAAAGAAACTCAAATGCTTCAGGAAATCCAGTCCAGTTTTGGATGTTGGGAGTCAGAAGTGCAAATGCGTTTCTACTTCTCTGTCCATATTTCTTTTCCCCTCCCTGTAGCAACATGGATGCAGCTGGGAGTCAAGAGGTCACATCACAGTCTCTACTCTCCAAACAGCTTCCCGTGTTGGGACTAAGTCACTCCATCCCACTAAGCTGCAGTTTCCCCACCTGTAAGATGGGAACACGAACAACAGATCTCCCGCGCTGTGGTGGAGATGGGGGTGTGGGGTGATAAAACGCTGTTCGTGGGCAAAGCACACTTCCTAGTTCTCCTTCACGTCTTGGAGCATGCTGCATTGCCTGAAAAGAGCAGATTTTTCTTCCCTTTCCGCCACTTCTCACTTTGAAGGGTTGGGGCTTGAACAGGGTTACCCATTTTGCACAGGGTGCCACACCTATGTGCAAGGCCAGGCAGTCCCTCTGAATTCTCAGGGACAGTTAGATCACAGGAAATGCAACCGTGCCTGCAAGCGTTTGGTCACAGTTCACCTGCCTGCACACCCACACTTTACTGGGAAGGGTGTGTGTGTGTGACTTCCCAGACCATTCTGCCCATCCCCGATCTCCATAGGCCTTCCTAGAGGCCTTCCTTTGCACCCCCCAAGAAGCAAAACAACAGGATTGGCCTGCAGGGGCATGGGGAAGAGGGGTGCAGAGGAAGTTGAGCTAATATCTGAAATCCATAACAAAGAGCACTCGCCTTGTTAAAAAAAAAAAAAGTCCTAATTTTCAGTTGGTCATTGTCTCTTCTGAGCTCTGAAGGGAAGGAGCTTCTC
This sequence comes from Prionailurus viverrinus, assembly GCF_022837055.1. Lineage (NCBI taxonomy): Eukaryota > Metazoa > Chordata > Mammalia > Carnivora > Felidae > Prionailurus > Prionailurus viverrinus. The sequence goes on along the minus strand of NC_062561.1, from coordinate 113,172,118 downwards.
TATCGAGATGACTCTTGGTGGAGCCCTGACAACACCTTTGGGGAAGCCTCACTGTGGTGTGCATGGAGATCCCACTCTGGGCGACAGCGCTGCTCGGCATGCTATCGGCACCTTCTCCTGACTTAGTGGCTAACATACAGAAGGAACAGAAACCTCCCACGCAGACTGCGGCACCCAAACAGAACATGCTTCTTTGGCAAGAAAGGCAAGGAAAGGTGAGCTGGGCAGAGACAATGAAGATGCCAGTCGCACACTTTTTGACTTTTACGTCTCTTATGATCCCCCTCAACTTTTTGAGCTGCCCCCCTCACCCTTCTGTACACACAGCCACAGTCGAAGGTGATTCTCCCCCTTCCCTAAAGACCCCAGGACATTCTCCCATGCTCTACTCTTTCCAGGAGGGCACTGAGGCCGCAGCTCACCCTGCCAGTCTGCAGAAATCCCCCTCCCCGCAGCCCTGGGCACCTGAAAGGCCAGGTAAGCCCAAGGACAACTGCTCTCTGTGGGGGGTAGCCGGCACCCACCCCTGGAGCACTCCTAAGGGTGGGGAGCCAAGGCATAGTGAGGCCTCTGAAGTCACCTGTAGTCACCCCCAACAGTGAGTTTTGACCTGAGTACAGGTCTGCCCAGTCATGTGCCCAGGGCACCACCTGGGTTCGAATGCCAGACCCAGTGGCATGACTCTATCCACGTATGGTTTTACTTACTTGTGAAAAAAGAGTTGGTGCAACGGGACAGGCTGGAAGCTATGGCAAAGCCCGGGTGAGTGTGAAGTGGGATGGTCTAGTCTGGGATGTAGAAATATCACCTGTCCCTGCCTGGGTCTGGGCTGGTGTCTTTACCAGGTCAGACCCTCTGCCTGGGTTTGCCTCCTTCAGCCAACACATCAGTGTCAGTGTCTCAAAGGAATATCTGCGAGGATCATGTGCCACATTTATGATCCCAGTTAATGTTTTAAGGCAGATTCCAGTGTTGGCTCCAGGGCAGGACTAGAGAAAAGGGATGAGTCCTCTCTGGACTCAGTTTCCCAGTCTACACAGCGTGCATGAGGCCCACGGAATTCTGCTCTTCATCTGGCAGGGGAGGAGGTGCCGCTCGGCCCCTGGGGTGCCTGGTGAGCACTGCCTGGAGCCAGGTGGTGGCCGCAGAGCCTTTGGACGGTGCCACCTTGTGCGGCTCCAGTGCCACATCTGTAGGCTCTCTCTGGACAAGGCCCTGGCTGCACTGGACCATGTGCCCTGCAGGTGGGCTTCCTCTCTGCCCTGGCCACCTTTCCACGGTTATTCTGGGCACGGCCGCCAACTCCCCCTTCCTACCCCTGGGAGAGGAAGCTGAAAGCCTCCGTCGTCCAGTGCTCTGGTCCCGAGGGCCGGTGTTGCCGCTCAGTTCTCCCACCTCTTCCTCTACGAAGCCCGTGCCACGGGCTTGCCCTCCACGTCCCCCACCTCCTTCCCTCACCCGGTACAGGGCCGGTCCCTCAGGCCTCCCCGTGCTGCCTGCTCGGCGTTTTTGCGCTCTGTCCCCTGCGCCCCCCCCCCCCCCCGGCCCGTCCCGCGGCCACCCCTGGCGCGGCGGCCGGCTTACCCGTGTTGGCGGCCCCGGAGCCGGCTGTGCTGCAGCACCAGCTGGTAGGGCGACTTGGCGGGGCCCGCCAGGGTGGCGGCGGGGCCCAGGGCCAGCGCCAGGGCGAGGGGCAGCAGCCGCACGAGGAGCGCCATGGAGCGAGAGGACGCGGACCTCGGGAAGTGAGAGCGCCGCCGCCGCGGGCCAGGTTAAGTAGGCGGCAGCGGGAGGGAGCGGCCGCGAGGGGCGGGGAAGCCGGGCGCCCCCGCCTCCGACCCGCCGCCCCCGCTGCGCGGCACCCCCGCAGCCCCAGGCCCGCGCTCTCCGCTGCGCCCTCCCCGGGGCCACGGGTCATCCGACAGCGCAGCGGGCGTGGGGGCTGGCAGCGGGGACAGCGGGGACAGCGGGGCGGGCGGGGCGGTGGTGTGCTGGGTTCCTCACACGTCTCTGTCCTCCAGGCCCGCAGCTTGCCCAGCTCCGAGGTCCCTCCCTGGTCTGAGGCTACAAAACTCTGGGGAGAGGGGTGACTGACGAGCACCGCTGATGCCCACCGCACTCCCATCACACTCGGCCTCTGCATTTCGGGAAGAGCACTCACCCCAGGGCTTGCTAACTGGCAGACAGATAAGGAGTAAACCTTATGACTGCCAGAAGCTAAAAATACACGGGGCAGGTTTTGTTAGACGCTAAGCTACCCTTGGAAACCCTGGAGAAGGGTGGGGTCCCTCGCCTTGGTACACACTCATTCTCTTTAAGTAAACGTCTCTGCAGCACCACGCGCCAGATGGATGCTGTGAAGAGATGGAAGAAGGGGCAAGATTCCTGGCCCGGAGCAGCGCAGAGTGCCTAAGCAGACAGTCACATGGGAGGGAGCTAAGTATCCATCCAAACACCTATTAATCACCCACCAGTTACCTGGCACTGGTAGCCCTGGGGAGACAGAGACGTGCTAGCAAAGGAGATCGAGGCTCTTTCTGAAAAAGCTCACCGTTTGGAGATCTCTGAGCCAATACCGTGCCATGGAGAGTGGCAGCTGGGGCCTGGGGGGCCGGGAGGAGACCCCTGGCTCTATGGAAGTGACACCTGTTCCTCGGCCTGAGGGTGAAAAGGAGTTAGCCAGGCAACCACGGCATGCATTCAGGAACAGGGAGGTCAAGGAGAGAGGAAGCGGGATGACACGTCACAGGACCCAGACCCAAACTAAGAGTCGTGCAGGTGACGGAAAAGCAGGCAAGTGACATGATCAGTGTCAGGAACAGGCTGGGAGAGGCCCAGGCAAAACAGGGCGAGCCTGGGGTGGGAAGGTCAGGTGACTAGGAGGGGGACCATGTAAGAGCTGGACCAATAGTGGTGGAGGTGGGCATTCAGAGAGGCGGACAAACTCCAGGGGTGTGGAGGAGGTAACACACTCAGCAGGACTTGGACGCTGTACGTAAGAAGGGGAGAAGGAGGAGGCACAATGACTAAGGTGCTCTTGGCATGGGCATCTAGGCGGGTGGTGATAACCATTTTTAGAATAAGGGACACGGACGGGGTTGCAGGTTTGCCAGGAGAGGGTAAGTGGTTTTGGATCCTCTCAGGTTGATGTGCTTGTGACTCATCCAAGTGGAGGGTCCCACAGACAGCTGGATGTGGGATGTGGCTCTCTGGGGGGGCTGGGGTGTGGAGATTCCCACGTGGGCGTCACCCTGGGCCTGCATGAAGCTGAAGCTGCAGGAGTCCCTGAACTCCGGGGGAGGGCAGGCAAAGCAGCAGGTGGGTGACAGCAATGATGGGGAGGAGGCAGGGCACAGAGCAGTCACCAGGCAGGTGGTGCAGCTGACAGAGGGACAGGAGATGGGGAGTGTGGAGCTACACTGGGGAGGGGGCCCCGCAAGGAGGGGCTGTTAGCAGCACTACTGTATACATGACGGACTCAGCCTGCCGTGTTACAGAGAGCCCCTGGGGACCTGGTTGTGGGCAGCAGGATGGCTGAAGCCAGACTGCGGTGGTTGGAGTGGTGACACGAGTATGGAGTAGAGAAGATTCTTCTCAAGAATCCTGTCTGGGAAGGGAAGGGGAGAGTCAGGACGGAGGTCAGGTGAAGACAAAATCAAGAGAGGCTTGTACATGTTAGAATGCTGATGGAAAGGAAGAAGAAAGAGAAGAAGGGGTCATCAGAGTGTGGGGTGCAAGGAGAGGAGGGGAGCAGAGCAGTTGAGGGCCTGGGGAAGGGGCAGGAAGAGCTATTGGGGGCCTGACATGGGGGAACAGAGGGAGTCGAGAGGGGAGGACAGGTTGCAGGGAGATTTCAGGGTAGCCTTGACTAGACTTGGAAACCCCGTGGGCACTGGAGGGTAAGGGAGGGAGGGGGGTAGTCAGAGTTAACCAAGGCTTGAGGCTCGGACGACTGGATACATGATGAGCACCCCGGGAAGGGCACATTGAGGTGCCAGTGGGGAGTGAACCATGAGTCCAGGTGTGTCCACATCATGCCTTCTGGGTCCCCTGCATTTCCAGATGGAGAGGCCCAGTACAGACCTGCCCTCACAGGGCGGGGGGCCAGGGGAATCCTGAGGCCTGGAGATGCAGATCTGAGTCAGCACACCAGCAGGTGGTGGCCAAACCGTGGACTAGGTGAGCTCTCTGCAGCTCCTGCGTTGGAAAAGACAAGGAGGAAGAGCAAGGGGAAGGGAGGTGAGGAAGCAGGTCTGAGCTTGAGGAAGGATCCATCTGAGAGGCGGAGAAGCAAGCAGAGAAGAAACCCTGAAGGGAGGCCAATGGAGAGGAGGATTTCACAGAGCTACCACCACTGTCAACTGGGGCACAGAGTTCCAGCTGGATCCTATCACTAAGCGGCTTCTAGCCTCTGGCTGGCACTCAGGAAGCCAAAGACCAGAAGGCTATAGTTTCCGGGAAACCCCACTTGTGTCTTCTGCCCTGAAGACCAGGAGGTGATCTGGAGTGGTCCTGACATTGACCTTCCCTGATGCCCTCCTTGTCTCCTCCCCTCCCCACCTCCCCAGAAGGGAGGGTTGGGACATTCACTCTGCTGGCTATCTGTGGGGGCCAGGCTCAGTGCTGGGGACCTCTGCCACTTTGGGGAAAATATTCCCTTTGCCTATCTCTGTCCACATGAGGCTCATTCTGCTCACTGGGGAGCATTATCAAAATACACACTTCAGTCTGGAATAAATGCACTTTCCTGAAAACAAATTTCTGAGAGAGGAAAATGTCTCTCCTGCTGCCCTAGGTTCTGGGTTTGGGCCCCTAGGATTTAGCTCCACTTTATCTATGAGTTCTTTCCTCATCGTGGTGCTTATTATCATTTCTTTTTTCTTTCTTCTTCTTCTTTTTTTTTCTTTCTGGAGCCTCTGGGAGAAAATCCAGAGAGCAGCATAGGAGGAACTATTTTGGTGATTTTCCCATCAAAAAATCCTATCTGCTGACTTTCTGCTCAGCCAGTGGTCAAGCAAAGAAAGAGGTATCTTTGGCAATGACCCCACTCACTGAGTCAAGATGGATGGCCTCTCAGATCACCAGCTGGGAAGGCTGCATTGGCTGGGCTGAGGTCTGAGCACACAGCAGCCTCCATGGATTGGCATCTGAGTATGAGCTGCTGTAAAATAACTCCATTGTAAATTTGGGGTGGCTTTGACAAGAAGGGTAGGGTAAGAAACGACAGGAAGTTTCTGGGAAGGAAAGGGAGGAAGCAGCCCTTGGCAATTTCGCTTGATGGTTCAGGTTTGCAGCTGGTTCACGTTTGTCTCCACGCAGGATCCACCATGTAGACAGCCAGTCTTGCCTGAGTAATGACACCAGTATAACAAAGCTGTTGAATACAGGCTCTGGAGGCAGATGGCATGAGTTCAAATCCCAGCTCCTTATAAGCTGTGTGGCCTTGGGCAAGCTGGTCAATTCCTCTGAGCTTCAACTGCTACTTATCTCATAGAGATGATCATCAAAACTACCCCATAGGACTTAGGGTAGATTATAATATAACTCAAGTCAAGTGGTCGATGCATATGAGTTGCTTACTTCTCCCCAGTAACTGTTTTATATAATAGAGGTCACTGATTAACAACTCTAGAAGCGATCATGTGAAAATGATCTTTTAATTAATTTCAAGCAGAACGTTTCTCTGTTTCAACATGACTGCTTGGCACAGGACATTAGGAAGCACTCAAAGAGATCCAAGCCCAGGCTTGAAATTTCCCCTGGGGCTGGAGCATTAGCTGCATCGCAGTTTTAGGGAAGATGCATCTCGTGTGTAAGAGCCCGGGAGCCCTGCTTTCCCAGCCTAACTCTCCCTGTAGCAAGATTTACGGGCTTTGGAGCCAGTCAGGTAATGTTGCTGTAAAACTTCCCTCATCTGTAAAACTAACATTCGATGACTTGAGTTTTTCCATGAGCTCAGTAAGAGATTACAGTAATATTTCATTGACTGTTTAGATGTAAGTAAAAAATAAATCCCGTTCTTGCCCACCACTGCCCCTCTCGGAAACTTTACAGTTTTACAACACAGAGCGCCGTGATTGTAAACATGCTCTCCCACCAGACACAGCTGCTTGGAGGGGTGTTTTTGGACCACAGGACAAGATGCAGGTGGAGAGAAAAGCAGGGGTCCCCCATCCCCGCTGACCTGGATCCAGCCAGGGCAAGCACAGCTCACTAAAAGACCGCTCACTTGGAAGGGATTTTCTTTTTCTTTCCACGTCAGACAAACTGAAGAGAAAGACCGGCTTGTTTGGAACAATAATTGCTAGGCTTTTTCAGGCACTTTATAAAAATGACTACTTTCACATTCTGTGGCTCATGTAAGATCACCAAAGACGGTTCAGTTTTTGAAAATAACCCTGTTGTGCTTGACGACGCGCCTTAAACATCACAACGAATTAGTGGTTCCAGCAAGTTCCCCACAAAGGAAACCGAGAGAAACTGGTTTGGGGGTCTGTGGGTGGGAGAACTGGTGTTCGCAGCTTGGTCCACTTCATACCTCCCTCTGGCCATCCTCCCCAGAGTTCCTGGTGATGTCTGTGCATCAGTGGGGTCAGATGACATGGCCAAAATAATTTCCAGAGGGCACTCGGCCTAAAAAAGTTGCCGCCATGTAGCGAATTAGCTCTTCAGCACCCTAAGACTTGCTGGGGAGAAAGAAGGATGAGCTTTGGCATGAGATATCCAACTTAAAGGAACACATGAGTCACATGTGGGGGAAAGCTTCCATTCTTTGTACAACACACAGCATTTAGAACAGTACTTCACACAGCAATTCTCTATCCCCCTGACAAATGCAAGAAACAGCCCTGTCTACTAAAATTGAGGGGTTACTGCAGTGCCATTTGGGGAATTTGGATTTGGGTTGTCAAGGGCGTACCATAACCTTGCCCCTGAGCACATGTGGAACACATGCAGAATCTTAGACACCCCACCCCCCGTCAGATACTGTATTTTAACAGATCACCAGGTCATTTGTGTGCATGTCAAAGTCTGAGAAACACAGGCCAGTGGCGTTTTAGGTTAAACGGGTAAAGCTCAGATGAGTTTAAACTACGATTCAATTCATGTAAAGCTTTTCAAGAAATACAGACATCGACAAAGAGAAAGACACCCGAAAATTTTTGCCAGCAACATGACGACGTTGGAAAGTGGTCAGCTGCTGCACTGAGGCCCAGCTGACTTTCTGAAAGTCGGTCAAGATACCTTGGTGACTGGCAGGTGGTTTGTCTTTTGTTTTGCTAAGTCCAGTTGTTAGATATTCAGTGTCTTCTCCACAATGAACAGGGAAAGGAAACTGTGTCTGGTCAGGGTCACCTTCAATTCTTCTTGCTTTTCAAAGCCTGCAAAGGGGGCCTGGGTAGTCCACAGGCTGGTAACAGCAAGCACTTAAACCTGCAGCGTCAGTCTCTACATCTGAAGGGGACAGAACCAACTGTCACAGCCCTAAAATGGCATGAGGTCCCCAGTGTTTACTTTCCTAAATGACTGGCTGTTGTCACAACTTCTCCAAACACTGGCTTTCTTAATCAGGGCTTGCCAAACGCTACTACTTGTTGGTTAGAACCCAACTTCATTTTCCAGGGAAATGGATTTTTCACACGAGAGTTGCATTGATTTGGCTCAGATAAAATCTCCTAGAAGAATCCGCAGGCACTTTTGAGGTTGCCTGACCTCAAATACTTTCGAGGAGTGATACCCACAGTAGGGAACTTGAGACACAAAGCTTACCCATGCCTTTTCTCTACTCCCCTCAAGTTTTCCTGCTTGGAGGGCAAAGGCCTCAAAAAAATAGACATCACCCAAAGGCAATGCATTCCAAACTCCAGCAAGCCCCAATGGCTGCTTTGTCCCACTCCTCTCCTTCGTCCGACTCCTCTTGGCTTCTATATTCCTGCCAAGGGCACCGCCCAGGGTTGGAAACCCCACAGCAAGTTTTGCCTCTTCCCTCTTCTTGCCCCCCACGTGCAAACGGTCACCAAGACCCTCCAAGCATTCTTTCCACACCTCTCCAGATGTTTCTGCTCCCCCAGGTAGCACTCAAATACCCCACTGCCTCACTTCTCACCATCAGCAGTCCCCAGCCAGTCTCCTTGACACCCTACCCTCACTGCCACCATCCACCTTTCCCAACACTGCCTGCCTTATCTTCCCCAAATACCGCTTCTCTGGAAACACTGATCTCCTAGGACACGCCCAATGGCTTCTATTGTTTATGAGAGAAAATCCAGACTTCCCGGTCTGTTTTCTTTCATTTTAATGGACAATTTTTTTTCTGGTTAAAAAAAGAACGCATGCAGATTATACAGAGCTTGGAAAACACCGAAAAGGCTAGATCATAGAATAAAACTGATCCCATCCATAATCCCTACACCCAAAGTTACTTTCCACGCATTGCCGTTCTTTTGCTGTGCCTGGCCGCTAAGGCTCCTATAGAATGCCTCCTTTTGATGGATCTAGCCTGCTCTCCCACGTATCTTGACATCAGCCTTGGCTCCTGTGGGGCAAGGCACACAGCACACAGCCCACACCCCACACAGCCCCACTTCTGCTTCCGCTATGCAGAGCACTGGGCTCCTCCTGGTCTCCACTCATGTAAGAACAGCTTTGCTCCTGAGAAGCTGTGTGCCCTCAGGCAGATTCCGTAACCTTTCTGGGATGCTGTGTTATCATCTCGTCTTCGTTCCTTGGACTTCCCACTTGAGGGAGGCTCTCCTTTCCCATGTCAGCCCTTAGGCCTGCCATGACACTTAGCCCAAGTGTTTACACATGCTCTTCTTTTAGAACTTCAGAATAGCTCCGCATAGAGCCCAGTTAACAGCTACAGCCTCAGTGATTGACTGCTGTCTGTGTTTTGGAAGGCCCAGACTAAATCCCTTCTGGTGCAACCCCCACCCATTGCAACGGATGGGTCTGGAGTAAGCGGAGACGGACACCACTTTAGCTGATGGTTCCTCCACGCAGCTAGGATTCTGATTTAAGCGGCCCTCAGAGTCAGGCAGAAACCAAGGGGCTTAAAAAAATGTTTGTCCTGGCTCCCCTCCCCACCTTCCCTCCCAACGTCACATCCTGATTTTGACTGCCCACTCCCCCACCGCGTGCTAAAATGCAGCGAAAGCCTCCACTTCCTCAGCCGCAAGCTGTGTGACCATCAGAAGAAGGGGGAAGAGGTTGCAGCCATCGAGAGATGTGGCTCTACAGCAGCCATCCTGAGAGCCATGTTGAAAGTGCCTAAGAAATGCTCTGATCCTGCCCCCACCCCGCCTCCCACAAAAGGCCTCAGGACATTTGAATCCATGGTACAGAAGGTGATTTGTGCAGGCCAGACAGCTTGAGAGATAACAGACACATCTTGCACACTTTGGAACATGCCCGTTCTCTAGATCAGCACCTTTACCCTGAAATGGAGGCAAAATTACTCCGCATTTCAGCGTTCTGTGATACACACGCTGACTTCTCTGGACCCGCCCCGCCCCTCACGCAGCGGTCAGGCTGGGCCCAGAGCCCACCTGTCAGCACCAGCCGCCTCTCCGAGCCGGCTCCCTCCCACTCCCAGCCTTCCCCAGCATTTCCACCTCAGCCTTCCACCCATGGGGCTCCTGACCTTTCACCAAGACTTGAGGGCCTAAATGCTGTGATGAGAGGAGCCACGGAAAGGGGCTTGGACTGCTGCTTCCCAAGACAGCAAAAGCAGGGTTTAGCCCGGGGATCCCCTAGATGAGGCTGTTTCTAGAAAGGCAGTGAGCTTCAGAGCGATGGGGAAGCCGAGAAAGGCACATAGGTGCACGCATGTGCACAGGCTATACTTGTACGTATGCGCACACACGGACTATTTACCCGTTTGCACACCACTCCTAGCTGACCAATGGCAGGTGCTGTCTTAAGTACTTTCTGTGCATTAAGTCATTTCATCTTTAACATAATCCTATGGGGTGGGAATCGTTATTTTTTCTGTTTTACAGATGTTAGAAAGGCAAGGCTGGGAGAGGTGAAGGAGCTTGCCAGAGAAGTGATGAAGCTGTAAGCGGAAGAGTCAGCATTTGAGCACAGACGGCCCACCAGGTCCTAGCAGCCGCACTGCCTACACCACTGTTGAATGCCCCTCGGCGGGCAGTGTAGTTGCACACTTTTCGAAAGCTCTAGAACTTTCTCTCGCTTGCACAGATGTTCACTGAGCAAACCCCTGCAAGTCCCCAGCAGACTTTCTGGTGAATGAGGCAGCTTCGGTGAGGAAAGTGGTGACACAGAGCCATTCCCTCCCACCCCAGAGAGGCAGAGGACTGAGCTGTGGAACCATCGTTTGTCTTCACCATGAAATCTGTGTTCCTTTGAGTGACTCAACTAGAATTATTTAGCACCCCTCAACAACCTTACCGTTAGGCCACTCCCAGCCTACAGAAAGAACCATCTGTATTTACTGCTTGGTGAATCTAGATGAGCCCGTGCCTCCCAGATACAGGGGAAGGGATTACCCACCTGCTCCCATAGCAGTGACTTGCTGCTCCTTCAGATTAGCCACTTGCAGGGTCCTCTGATGAAGTCTCCAGAATTTGCGTTGACCAAATAAAAATGCTACTCAGCTGGCATGGGCAAGACGAGAATTGCTTTCTTGAATTTGGGGGAAGCACATCCCTGTCTTTTCCCCACGGCTTACTCAGACACCTGAGGGAGTTTGCAGCACTGACATTGGGCTCCCCATGGCCTGGGACCTCCCAAAGGGAACATTCCCACCTGCACCCAATTTACCATCAGGTAGCCTCTAGGCTCCCAGAGCTAACTTATGGTCTCAGCACATGTGGACTCTTAAACATACTGCAGCAAGCACTGGCAAGGCCTCATCATTCCTCTTTAATTATCTAGACCCCTCTTTGCAGCCTCCCGTACTCCAGCAATGACCTCTGTCTGACTCTTTGGCTGGCAAGACAGATCGTTTTCTTTCCTAATACATTTCACACTGCGGATGGACTATGTATTCTGAGCCCTCATTTCTCTTAAAGCACCGTAAAAGTGTATAACATAAGAAGTGAAAGATAATTCTTTGGGGTGCCTGGCACAACCCCACACACGACAACACTTCGGTAAGTCTCATTTAAACAAAAACCCAAACTTTCCTTTTATTCCTCTTTAAATTACTGATCAAACATCAATTATCTGTCCTTGAGAATTCTTCAAATTAACGGCGCAGTCACTTAGATTAACATTTAATACAACAGAATCCCAGGACAACAAAAGAATTAAAATGACCCCCAGAGTCTGTAGAAAAGATGTGTCCGGATTATTTAGCACGTTTCTGAAGTCACAGTTGAACTGTAGTTTGAGTAAGTCCTATTTTTCTATGTCATTAAAAACAAAATGCTACTGCCGATGCATGGGTCAACCGTCTCACTCCACAAAGTGGTTCTGGACTGATTGTACAAACACTCACAGAAATCATGCTACGAGCTCAGCGACGGGCTGCCTGTGGCAGTTGCAGAAATGACTCAGTCATTCCTCGTCCATGAGGCACTCAGTCTGGTGGGGGAGCCAGGCGTATATACAATGAAATAAGCGCTTAATATATGGCTCCATAGAAAGGAGCTCCAAAGGAAAGTACCCAACCACACGGGGCGAGGGGGGGATGGTGGCTGGCTAGTCGGTCGAGGGTGAGAGGAGTGGAGGGGGTTTGGGATTCTTCCCAGAAGAGGTGATTCATCATCTGGTTGGGAGGGAAGCCAAGTCAGCAAGGTAGACTGCAACTCATCAAACCCCAAACCAGAGACAGAGTTAGTACCAGAGACAGACATACTACTAGTCTGGGTTTCTGGTTCTCATTAGCACCTTACAGTTTCTGAGACCTACAAGAGCCTGGAAGAGTTGCTTTTCTGTGCATCCATTCTTAATGGCCAAGGAAAATGCCTTCTTGATCATTCGATTTAAGACCATCCTTCTCCACCCTTCCATTGTATAGAAATCTAAATATCCTAACGTTTGAATTTGGGTCCTTTTCAAAAAGCCCATCTTCCATATAGCACTTTCCAAACTTTAGAACCAATAAGCACTCTGGAACAGGCCCCTAGGCCTTGTGGACTATTTCATCTTCAGGGCACTGTCAGCAGCTAACGGCACATGGCACTGGTGCGTGCAGACACAGGTCAGCCTCCACTGAAACATTTCAGTTACTTACAGTTTAAAGGAGGCAGGCGGGGGAGGTAACAAGTGTGTCCCTGTGTGTGTGTGTGTGTGTGTGCGCGCGCGCGTGCACAAACAGCAGGCTCTATCTGCATGTCCAAATCCAATGAGCACAAATCCTAGCGTGCCCTGGAGACCTATGTGGCAGAGTCCTGCCAAGTTGGGGAGGAGCATGAAGCTCGAGGCAGAGCTTAGAAAGGCTTGGCTTGGTGATTAAAGTCCAACACACTATGCAACTTCAAAACATGTTTATTTAGATGTAAAGTTCATCCAAGACCCCATAAATAAGATCTTGGCCTGTTTTCGGAGCGTATTGTGACTGTCGTGGCCCCTTTTTAACTTCGGTTCCTGTAACTTACACTGGGGACCTGAGTTGATCACTCCAAACCAGCAAATTAATAAATAAAGCAGCAGAAAGGAACACTGCAGGGTCATGAGGCCCAGGCTTTCATGCCTCTTCTTTCTTCATAACTGTTTCCAGATGTGGGGATTGGCACAGTGCCAGCTCAGTGACAATAACTAATGAAAGTCCTTCCTCCCCAGCTAGCAGCAGGCGGCTACCGGTCCCGGCAGGATGGCCTGTTTGTGTTTTCATTTCAGAGGACTCACTTGGCTGGAAGCATGGCCCTTGTTGAGTGTGTGGCTGGCACAGGCCTTGGAGTTAACTGCAGCCAAACACAAGCACCGCAGCGCAAGGTGTCTCCTGGAAAAGGCAGTTGTGCAAAATGGCCTATTTGCAAGAGGAGTCCTAAGCGATGGAGGAAGACAGGGGCTGGATTTGGGCTCAAACATCCTGCCAGTAAGGAAATGGTACCTGTGGAGTCGGTAGCCTCGGACCCCATCCCTCCCATTGACAAATGCTTCCTCTAGAGCTGCAGAGAGGACAGTCAAGAAATGGTTTGTTCCTGACTTCACAGGGCTTACAACCCGAGGTGGGGCACACAGCCATGAAAGAAAACCCAAAGGAGTGACCAGGGCCAGGTGAGATTGGTCAGGAAAGACATCCTGGAAAACACACATGTTAAAGGTCTTGTAAAGGAAAGTTGGGACTACTTTTAGGAGCAAAAAGAAGTGCTCTTAGAAAACGGCAGGCTCACTACTAGGCATTTATATCCAAAGGATACGAGAGTGGTGATTCATAGGGGCACGTGTATACCAATGTTTAAAGCAGCACTATTAACACTAGCCAAATTATGGAAAGAGCCCAAATATCCAGTGACTGATGAATGGATAAAGATGTGGTGTATATGTGTGTGTGCATATGTGTGTGTGTGTGTGTGTGTGTGTGTGTGTGTGTATAATGGAATACTACTCAGAAATGAAAAAGAATGCAATCTTGCCATTTGCAACAATGTAATATGCTAAGTGAAATAAGTCATTCAGAGAAAGACAGATATCTTATGTTCTTACTCGTATGTGGAATTTGAGAAACTTAACAGAAGACCATGGGGGAAGGGAAGAAAAAAAATAGTTAAAAACTGAGAGGGAGTCAAACCATGGGAGACTCTTAAGTACAGAGAACAAACTGAGGGTTGATGGGGGGGGTGGAGGGAAAATGGGTGATGGGCATCGAGGAGCCACTTGTTGGGATGAGCACTGGGTGTTGCATGTAAGTGAAAAATCACGGGGAATCTAGTCCCAAAGCCCAGAACACACTGTATACTCTGTATGTTAGCTAACTTGACACTTAATTATATTTAAAAAAAGAAAGAAAGAAAGAAAATGGCAGGCTCTAGTATGGTTCAAGTGGCCAAGTCTCCATGTGCAGGGAACTTCACCCTAGACCTCAGGCTTTGGTCAATGTACTGGTCAGGCCAACAGAGCCAAGTGTTGTCACATTCTGTTTTACTCTTTTTCTGATCTTTGGGAAAGTCTCCTTCTACTGATTTTTCTTTGTCAGCCAACCTGCTCATCACAACCACAGGGAAAATAAACTGAATTTTTTAAACTGGAAACACATAAATTAGTTTGACATAAATGTAGCCTTCGCTAGCAGATGGATAGGGAGTGTGTTTGCCTGTGTGGTGATATCACTGACCACTCTGGAGCCAACCGTAAGAATGAATTTCATTGTTTCTAGTACACAAGTAGCACTTACTTGTGGATTTCCAGGAAAATCTTGCAACTGGGAAGGCTCTGAAAAATCACAGAAAATCTTTGCTTTCATGCCTCAAAAGACATATCTGATCTCGGTTGGTGGATTTGCAGTGTCCAGATCTTGTTTCTTGTTTCATTTGCAGGAGTTAATTTTGCAGACTGGAACAGAAAGCCCCAGAAAGTATGGGGGAGAGAGAGTGTCCAGGGCCACTCCGGGGAAGCAACAAAGGCTAGTCTGTCTGCTGGTGACAGGATTTGACCTTCAGTCACAGAGAGAGAGTATAAACAGACAATGCTGCTCTCCCTGCCCTGCTGCTGACTCTGTGCTCTTCTCTGATCTTGGGATGGAAAGGCAGACTGGGACAAGCCACACATTTCATCCACCCTATAGACCCAAAGCCCCAGCTCTGAGGCCACAGGGTCTGTATGCCCCTTGCAGGTGAAGTGTTCCCACATAATCCCGATTTTGATGTGTGAACAGATATTTCAGAGCATGGCTTCCTGGGATGTGTGTCCTAGGGGCCAGCAGATGGGGTGCTATTAACCCATTTCCTGGCTAGAATGGGTTCTATGCAGTGCTCCAGGAGGTAAGAAATGAGCAAATATAGGGTGAATACAAAAGATGTAGAAAACTCCTTGTGTTTTGACCATCTGGGAGGGACAACAGAAGGCAAGAAATCAAGCTTAGGACTAGGAAATCTTCATCCATGGTCAAGTTTACTAAGTCCTATTCTCAAAGCTCAGTGGATCTTTTCTTACCTCCAGGCCTATGAACACACTGCTCCTGCTGTCTGACTTCTACTTGTCCATTTGATTTTAGTTTAGACACCACTTCCTTCCAGGAAGCCTTCCTTCCCTTCCTTGATGCCCCTTACGTGGGCTTGTGCTGGCCCCTCTTTTTCTACTATTTTGGCATCTGTCAGTGTTGCAATTGTCTGGTGACATCTAGACTGCAAGTTTGGTGAAGGCAAGGAAGTGCCTGCCTCATTCCCTCTCCCCGATTCCCAGCATTCATTCATTCACTGATTCATTGATCTGCTCGCAAAGACCTAGTGTGAGCCAGTCAAATGATCAACAAAAAGAGAGGTCATTGTGAGGCTTTATCACTCAGAGGGGGCATGCTGGAGGAAGTGCACTGTGATGTCTTCTTTGAGGAAATTTGGACAAGGAAGACAAGAGGATGCATAGCTGCCTCACACTACCACCCCCCACAGGGCATTTTATGCCATGGGAATGAAATCTGGGGATCATTAATCAGGTGGACGGGCGCTTACATTCAGGGAGCTCCTACCACACGCCAAGATGGCTTTCCAGATGCCAACCACGTTAATAATATCTGCCATTCATCCAGAACTGGCTATGGGCCAGGCTACTTCTTGGGCTCTCACATTTGCTCTTTCAGCAACCCTGCTGAGCAGAGATGCTTGTTCCATTTTTTGCAGACGAGGGGCTGACCCTCAGAAAAGTGGGACTGGGCCAAGACTGCATAGTCAGTGAGCCAAATTTTAAAGGCGATAGTTAAAGATCTTTACCATATGTTTAAATAACTGCCAAAGATGCCCAAGTATTGTACTTTGAACATGGACATCACATTGTATTTTTCTCAAAATGTTGGAACTATAGATTGAGTTCGTGAAATTTATAGAAAATGTCAACCCTTACCAGCCATGTGACTGTGGACAAGTTACTTAACCTCTTGTACATCAATATTCTGTATCAACTGGGAATAATAGTAGTACTTAATTATAAGGCCTTTGAGAGGATTAAATCACTGCATTTGTGTAAAGTGTTTGGAATAAGGACTGGTCCATACGGCTAAACAAATGTATGATCTAATTGCAGTCAGTCCTCATTGTCAACATTAAGCAAAGTTGACTTACTTCTGGTCAGAAAAGAATGATTTCATCTTTTAAATTCAAATAAACATATTGCTGTGGGCCCTCCTGAGAATCCCTTACAAGATATGATTCTAGCAGTGATAGAGAAGGCTCTGTGCTCACGAAGCCAAGGGCAACACCGTCAACTATTTCTTGCTTTGATCGCGAGAGCCTGCATTTTCTCGTTGCCCTCTGGTACGAATCGTGGGGACTTTTGCATCCGGCCACAGTGCCCCGTCCGTGGTAAGGCCTATGAGAGGGACATCTTCCCTCTGCCAAGGGTGAGGGAAGAGACTGGGAGGAAAGGTGAGGAGGAGTAGGCTGGTCAGCATGGAGGAGGGTGCCATGGAGGCGGATCTGTTGTGGGAGAGCCCAGCTGTGGAAGCTGAGGAAACGGATCCAGCAAAAGTTGCCCATGGTCGCTCAACCCCTGAAACGTCTTCCTCTTGCCCTAGGAGTATGTGTGCTTCAGTTTAGAGTTCCCATTTGTCTCTGAAGGACAGCGACCGCTAGTGAAAGAGGCTGCCCTCCCTCAGCAAGCTCCAGCATCCCAGGGCATACCAGATGGAAGAGGTCAAATGTTTTCCGTTTTTCCTCCCCAGCAAGGTTCAACTGCAGGCAGGTGCTCTGCGTGGCCGAGTCCTAAGGACCCTCTTGCTACTCCAAGAGTGGCCCGTGGACCAGGATCACTGGCATCACCGCAAGCTTCGAAAACAAGTCCCACCCCACTGAATCACAATGCAAACGATTCGTTCTTCACCTTGACAGCATCTTAGAATCAGTGACTATGGGCAGCTTTTCACAAATCCTAATGCCCGTGGCCTCACCTCAGACCACTTAAGCCCGAACTCAGGTTCTGTGCTCCCAGCCTCAGTTTTTAAGCTCCCAGGGCCCGCTGACAGTCACTGTCACAGACACGCCTGCAACAGCACTGCCAGACTCGGCTCCTCTCCCCTGGGCCACTGCGGCGACCCCCAGCCCTTACCCTCCCACACCAGACCCTCCACAACCTGGCCCTGATTACCCTTCTCAGCCTCTTCTCCAAACTCTCCTCCTTCCCCAGGCATGCCTCCAACTTCCCCATGTGCCCTCTTTTCATCTGTCTTCTACTCTGTTTCTTGTCCAAATCCTGACCATCTTTTGAAGTGCATCCTAAATATGCCTTCTCCACCTGATGCCCCCTGCCTGGTGGTGATCTCCCTGCAATGTTCTATCAGACTTTCACATGGCCCTTCATACTTTCTGCTTTGGATTCACATTGGATGCCCTCTCTCCCCATCCCACCTGGCCCCCTCAGGCTCAGAGCTGCCATGAGGGCAGAGTAAGGTCGGCTCATCCTTGTTCATCCTGGCTCTTGGCTCGGCACTCAGAGCTACTCGTGAAGAGCTGCACCCCTAGGCGGCGGGCAGGCCCAGGAAAACTCCACAGCCTGGAAATTTCAGGCAGAGCTGAGAGCTCTTCAGCACTGCAGACCATCTCCACCCCCACTGGGGACTATTTGGCATGGCAATTTGTTTCATTAAATTAAAGCTCTTTTAAAATTACTACTCTAAGGGGAGTGGGCAAAACCCACATTAGGCAAGTTGTTTTGGTCTCTGCAACATAAAAGCTGTCTGGAAAAAAAAGTTTTCTATCATTTGTAATAATGTTAATACAGAACTTCAAATGCAGGCCCCCTCCCTCCTAAATAATAGCCTTCCTCCTTGGTGGGATAAGATAGGTTCGCTACCACAGCCAGCAGAGATCTGACCACCAGCTTCAAAGGAAGCACTCTCCAATCTCTCCTTCCAGCTCTCTCTGGCAGCCTGAGCCTGGCCTTGGTTCAAACCCATAATAAATGTTTCTTTAATGCAGAGACTTGCATTAGCATTTAGGCTTGGACTCCTCCTCTGTTTTCCCTTCACGCTATGAAAAGCATTCAGAGATTTGCTCAGGCAGTGAACCAGATATTTAATGTCTAGAAACAGGATGCCGGGAGGAGGGCTCCACCCACCATCACTGCTCCACAGTGATGCTCCACAGCCTCTAAGCAGGGCAGACCTGTGTCTTCCTCCCCAGGGACCCGGGGCCCCAGCTGGTGCTCCTTTAGTGTTGGGAGGTCTTCTTCACCTTCACCTCCTGCCCTTACCAGGCACCCACCCACACCTTTTTTTAAATGGAGGGATAATTTACATATAACCTTGTATTAGTTTTATTTTTCCAACATAATGATTTGATGCATCTCGCAAAAATGATTACCCTAGTAAGTCTAGTCAACATCCATCACCATACATATATATAATTATTTTTTCTTGTGATGAGAACTTTTAAGATCTACTCTCTGAGCAACTTTCAAATTTGCCATTCAGTATTATTAACTATCGTCACCATGTTGTACATTACACCCTCGGGACTTTATGATGGGAAGTTTGTACCTTCCCACCCCCTTCACCCATTTTGTCCCCTGCCCCTGTCCCCTACCGCCCAGTCTGGCAACCACCAGTCTGTTCTCTCTTCTTTTGATTCCACGTATAAATGATATCAAACAGTAGTTTGTCTTTCTCTGTCTGACTTACTTCACTTTGCATACTGTTCTTAAGGGCCATCCATGTTCTCACAAACGGCAACAGTGCCTTCTTTCTTTCTGAATAGTATTCCATCCTGTGTGTGTGTGTGTGTGTGTGTGTGTGTGCACCTCCCCTTTCCTTTAGCCACTCATCCATCAGTGGCACCTGGGCTGCTTCCATATCTATCTTTTATATATTCCATATTTATTATAAATAATATCGTAATGAACACTGGGGTGTAGACATCTTTTTGACTTGGTGATTTGGTACCCACTTCTTCTATGGCCCTGCCAGCCTATCTATTAGACAGGGTTCTGATATGCATCCGTGTGGGTCACATTTGAAGTTCATTTTTCCTCTGAGATCAGAATTTATACTGACAAGGCTGTAGGTGTATGGCAAGATTTAGTAAAGAGCCGCAAATTTCTGCCTCCGTATCTTCTTAGCACCAAACCATAGGCCTCCAGAGAAATTTGAGAAGGTGTTCCTTCCTTAGTCACATCACTTAAGAGGGAGCATATTTAACAGAGATAGAAATCAGTCTGTCTCTCCATACCTCACCTGGACATGTGGTATTAAGGCAGCGCCCCCACGGGGTCCCCAGATTAGACCAGGGCAAATTTATATTACACATTTAGAGGATTTGCTCTAGTGTTAGGCTTGGGACGGGTTGCAAAAGCTGCTGGGAGGTGTCCTGAGATCTTTAGGAGCGCACAGCCATGCATTTGGCTGAGGGCAAGCACCGCAGAGAGGGGGAGGGGTGGGGAAAGGGACCTTTGAAAGCTGCTTCTACGTTGGGACTTCTTGAGGAGTGCAGTCGGCCTCATCCTGACTCAGGAGAAGCTGGCTGGGCTTTTGGGTAAGCGTGCAGATCTCCAGATCACTGTCCTACTTCCGCTCTACTGCAAGGGTCCACAGAAAGTGCAGGCCAGAGGGGGAAACAATCGAGCTTTCTGGGCCAAACACCAAGAGACTTGTTTGCACATGCCTGAACATTCATCTCGTCAGAGGTAATAGCACAGTCCTCGAAGATCTAAATTCGCAACTGCCCCTTGTTTCCAAAAAATCCTTACAAAAACGCCACCTCAAAGTCAAACAGCCCCTCAGAGATTTCTATTTCAGCTCCGAAATTTCTGATGAGAACAGCAGTTCTGCTACTTATCGGGAAAAGCATGTATCAGACACTTGTAGTAAGAAGAGGAAATGGCTTACCAAATATCAGCGTAAATTCTCCTGATTCCGTTTAATTACACAATACTCGACTTCCTCTTCCTCAGTGAACATGAACAAGCAATTGTCTGAAATTTTAAATGTACAAAACCAAAGTATTAGTAAATACTAACTAATAAATCCTAAAATTATATATGTGTGCTCTTCATGGGCAAAGACATGGGATTCCGGCTTTCCAGCCCCACCCTGTTCCCTGGAGATTCCAAGGAACCATTTTCCAAGTTCGATTCCTGACTTAACAAAACCACAGGCTGATAGCATTAACTGGTTAGCTTTTCAATCTTTGGCTGCAACCACCCAGGGTAAATTACTCCCTTATTAACACAGGGAGAATAATCATCAAGTAAAAGATCGTCTCTTGTTCTTCACCCATGATTTGTTTCAAATGCATCTATTCAGCCCACATCCAATTATTTTTCACATATGTGAACACTTAGACGTGGGAATACGTCTCTTGTTAGCTGTCATTGTGCACTGCATTTCAATAAAAAAAAGATTTAAAAGATCATCAAATAAAAATATTTAAAAGTTTAGAACAAATCCTCCTGTTGTATTCACAACTACTTTTTATCTCTTATCATAAGGTCAAGCAATAGTTCTGGCTGTTTTCCCAAACAGACATATTTTATGCGAGGCGTGAGTCACAGCAGCCTGGCTTTCCTGGTTAGGGACAGCCTCCTGGAGTGAAGAATAAAGTGGTTCTTAAGTTATTGGTGATGATGGACTGGGAACTAACTAGACATTTATCCAAGTGAAGAAATACAAAATAGGAAAGTGTTGCCTACCAATTTTAAATAAAAAAGAGCTAATGGTCTTAATATGAATGTGTCGACTGAGAAGTATAGAATCATGGCAGAGCCTGGACACAACAGACATTTGCGAGGAGTTAAATCATGAATGAAATAATTTAAACTCTAGATTAAGATGTGGACTTTGTAAGTGTTTCAGGAAAAAAGAATTACTGTTTTTCCTCCATCTGTTTTCTGTGTAGTAAATTTTATGATGATGATTTCAATAGTGAAGTCCTTTCGTTCCTCAAGTAAAGCAAATACTATTTAACATACGTGGGATGAGACAAAAATGATTGATGTATCGGGTGCCTAGGTGGCTCAGGTGGTTAAGTGTCTGACTTCAGCTCATGTCACGATCTTGAGGTTCATGAGCTCAATCCCTGCATCAGGCTCCTGTGCTGACAGCTCAGAGCCTGGAGCCTGCTTTGGATTCTGTGTGTCTCTCTCTCTGCTCCTCCCCCACTCATGCTGTCTCTCTTTCTCAAAAAAAAAAAAAATAAACATTAAAAAAATTTAAAATAAATGATTGATGTATTTATATCTAGAGCCTTTGCCCTTTGATGCCCCCATCTGGGAGAGCTTCTTTTCTGCCAGACCACTTAGTGGGACTTTTGTATTTTCAAACCAAGACATCAGGTCAAGGAAGACAGAACCAGGAAGGAAAGAGGAAGAAGCAGGAGGAAAAGGAGAAAACTGGGAAGTCTTCACTGATCTGACTCAGCACTGTGCAAAAGAAATATAACATGAGCAACATATGCCACTTAAAATTTCCTACTAGCCATACTAAAAAAGCAAAAGGAGGGGCACCTGGGTGGCTCAGTCAGTTGAGGGTCCCACTTCAGCTCAGGTCATGATCTTGTGGTTTGTGAGTTTGAGCCCCACATTGGACTCGCTGTTGTTGGCGCAGAGCCCGGTTTGGGTCCTATGTCTCCTTCTCTCTGCCCTCCCCCTGCTTGCTCTCTCTCTCTCTCTCTCAAAAAAAAAATGTATATATACATATATATATACATATATCCCATATATATACATATATATGTACATGTATATATATATTATATACATATATATATTTTAGAAAAAGCAAGAAGAAACAGGTAAAGTTAATTTAATTACATATTTCATTTAACTCAATATATTAAAACATTATCATTTCAACTTGGAATGAATATAAAAAATCAGTCAGTTATTTTAAATTTCCTTTTTAAATTTCATATCAAGCCTTCAAAATACGGTGTGTTTTTTACACTTAGTGCACATCTCCTTTCAGATCAGCCGCACTTAAAGTGCTTAACAGCCAAACGTGGCTAGTGGCCACCATACTCTGGACAGCACAGATCTAGGTAATTAAATACTAAGAGGAAGAGTAGAAATGAAGAAGAAAGGCCACACGGGCTGTGGGGTTAGGTGTTTTGGCAAGGGCAAGAATTTTGTTTCTTTTTCTTTTTTTTAGAGAGCACGAGCAGGGGAGAGGGGCAGAAGGTGGGGGGGGGAGAGAGAAAGAGAGAGAGAATCTTAAGCAGGCTTGACACTCAGTGAGGGGCCCAACAGGGGGCTCAATCCCACGACCCTTGGATCATGACCTGAGCTGAAATCAGGAGTCAGATGCCCGACTGACTGAGCCACCCAGGTGCCCAGGAAGGGTACGAATTTTGAAGAAATCTGTGCTGGAGAAGCTGTGAACTGTCAGGTAAAAATGTAGAGAATTGCTGTGAAGCATGTACTTAGATTCCCTTCAGAATTTTCAAAGAGTAAAGAATAAAAATACTTGAGCTATTTTGAAATTAATTTAGATAGATGGTCTGTGTTTCTTGAAACTGTGCCACTTGGTCCTGGCTTTATAAAGGTTTCCTAGCCAATCATACATGGAAGGGAGGTAAATGAAAAGATGCAGGTGGTTGAGGGCAGAGGTCAGAGCTATATTGTTATCTCCATCTGCACAAAGAAGGCCTGTCCCTTATCTGGCATGCGTCACAACCAACCCAGGAGGGCACAAAAATCAATCTGTTGCAAGAGAGAATATCAATTATAATAGCACATTGTGGTTGTGGAGAAATGGTCTCAAAACCCTCGAGGGAGAGAGGCATGGCCATGTGGTATAGATCCTGACATGTGGTGTAGTGTGGGGTGGTACAGCAGCAGGGGACAGGATAAAGGACGCCTGCCACCAACAGGCCATCTTCGGGGGTTACAGACTAAAAGGGCACCACAATCAGGACATGAACAGGAGAGACTGATGCTCAGGCCTTCACATGCACCTTGAGCCCAAGAGTCATGGTAGCCCAGAACTCTGAACTCATCCTGTGTCAGATGGGAGTAAAAGTCATCCCAAATCAGGGGCGCCTGGGTGGCTCAGTGGGTTAAGCATCTGACTTCCGCTCAGGTCACGATCTCACGGTTCATAAGTTCAAGCCCTGTGTTGGGTTCTGTGCTGACAGCTGGGAGCCTGAAGCCTGCTTCATATTCTGTGTCTCCCTCTCTCTGCCCCTTCCTCACTTGCACTGGGTCTCTCTCTCTCTCTCTGTCTCAAAAATAAATAAACATTAAAAATTTTTTTTTAAGTCATCCCAAATCAGCATGTCAGCATCATTCTGATGGCCATCTTGTGAGATCCAGTGAAAGAAATACCATGCTACCCTGGGAGAGTGAACTACTCATCAGACCATCATCCTGGAACTGGGGCCTGTCCACAGGGCCCCAGGATAACCCCACGGATGTGAGTTCTCAAGTTCCTCCCAGCCTATGATTGACACTGTAGGTGAAAGAGGAACCTAATGGAAGAAATGAGGACCAGAGCACCTATGAAGGGACTGATGGCTCCAGCCCCAGTAATTTCAAGGAAGTTACTCCAAAGCATGGGGCCCCCTGAGGCATGATGTCCAGGACAGACACTCTACCTTGCAGGACTGAAGGCATCTGGCAGGAAGCTCTGCTAGAGTAAGAGAAAATAAAGTCAGTGCAAAGAGAGAAACAGAGTGACAGCTGACAGAGACAGTCCTGCTGTCCCTTCAAGTTCAAGCACAGTCACTATCAGTCTTGGCAGCCAACAAACTCCCTTTCTGACTTTAGCTGGTTCGTGTGGTGTCTCTCTCACTTACAGTTTAAAACAGCCCTGGTCAGTGGTGCCTGGGGGGCTCTGTCGGTTAAGCATCTGACTCTTGGTTTCAGCTTAGGTCATGATCTCATGTTTCGTGGGCTTGTGGGTTTGAGACCCCCGTCAGGCTCCATGCCTGCTTGGGATTCTGTCTCTTTCCTTTCTCTCTGCCCCTCCCTGGTTCTCTCACTCTCAAAATAAATAAATAAACTAAACACACACACACACACACAAAACCAAAGAGCCCTGGCCAGGGTGGAGTTGTTCAGTGCTTTCAAGCCCGGAGTTGTGGTTTCCGTCCTCCTGAGAGCCAGTCTCTCTCCTCTACAGGCCCAAACGTGCACCGGAAGGGCTAAGCAAGTGAGGAAAGAGCAGCAGAAAGTCACGTCCCTCCCTTAAAAGCAGCATGACAGTGGAAGGGTCATCCCCACAGAAGGATGAGACCCTGGTTTGATCACGAGGTCTTCTCAAAATGCCTCCATGAACAGATTTGTGCCACCCTCCCCCACCCAGCTTAGAGCACCTCGGTGGCTTCATGGCACAGGTAGACTAATCTGTGTGATCTGGCCTCAGCCCACCCGCTTCTTTATTCCCACGCCACCCACTCCCCACTTCCACTCTGCACACTTTTAGCCATCTGGATGACTTCTTCCTGTTTCTCTAGCATGCCACGTTTAGTTCTGCCCCAGGACCTTTGCACTAGCTGTCTCCTCCATCTGGAAGGCTCTTCCCTCTGTCTCCCTTCTTTTGTCCTCAGAACTCGCTTTAAAGGACACAGGTCTTTCCTGACCCTTATCACCCTCTATTCATTTTCATTCCTTTAACAACTGCTGCCATTTGATTTGTTGGTTGGTTGTTATCTGTCCCCTCATTAAATTTGAACTCCTTGCGGGTAGGAATCTTACTTGTCCTGTTCACTGCTGTATCCTCAGTATCTAAAAGAATACCTGGCATAGAGTAGATGCTCAGTAAATATTTATCCACTACAGAAACCAAACACACGCAGGCCGTGTGGCTGCCTTCTGGGGAAGGCTGTTCTCTCTGCTCTTTAGCGAAGTCTTGAGCTGACTTATTTATTCGGTGTAAGCAGTCGCTGCTGAGCACTGAGCATGCACTCTGCATAGGCTGCGTCTGAGGTGAGGAGTGGACATGGCGTGCAGACTGATGGAGAGACAGGCACACAGACAAATACAGGACAGTCTGGAAAATGCTGTGACTCAGCTGGGGAAGCAGAGAAGGCACGATCTTCTGCTGACCCTCAGGCAGCAAAGTCTGGGGCAGCCACAGAGAAAGATCCTTTGGGATGCGTGCGTTTCCCCCTCTTGCAACATTTCACAGATACTAATGATAACAACAGTTCTCCCCACTCTCCTCTCTCCTGCAAGTATGGGTGCATGTGACAGGCACCAGTATGAGCAGTTTGTCTCAGAAGAAGGGGAAACTCTAACACAACTACCAGGGAGCACTTTCGATGATCTCTCTATTGGGTTGCAGATCAACAGCCAGTTAGATTATTTATCCCCCGCACGAGGATTTTGCGTCAACCTGAGTACCTGGTTTTGGTGGTGTCTTATAATCTGCTAAATTAGCTCCCTGCCCTCCTATCCTGGTGGTGGACGGGGGTGGCGGGGTGAGGAGTTCTCACATGAGACACAGTGGAGGGAAGCAGGGCCTCCCGCTCAGGAGGACAGCCAGGCAGCAGTGTCCCCACGGGGAGGACAGTCCCTGAGGCCCCAGGTCTTTATCTCACCGACCCAAGGCAGGGCAGGGTTGGGGGAGTCATACCTAAGACCAGCCTCTTCAGACAGCAGCGTGCCAGGCTGCTGTCTCCATGGGTGCTGACTCACCTCTGCCTGCCAGACGCTCATGGAGAATATGGAATTCTGAACACAGGAAGAAACTCTACCTGGAGCAGAGGAGGATCCAGGCCAGGTCCCGAGGTCTCCGCACACCCTGATGTATCAGAAGTTACTCACTCGAGCCTTAGACCTCTTGTCTAAACTTGGCCTAACAAAAGGGTCATGGCTTATTGTCAGAAGGAAGCAACACCCAACTCCTTAGGGCTAAATTATGAATCAATTATAAAAGGGACAATGGACTTTTCCCTTTTAAAAAGGCTCTGACATCCATTTTCTGCTACACTGAACACATACATGCACACAGGCGGGATGATTCAAACAGACAAGACCTTTGTAAACTTCATGCTCATATCGTTTACAGGCCATTATGCGTAAGGAAATCTAGGAGACAAAGAGACAAGCAAGAGACATGGAGTTGAGCAGCCCTGGAGGTATGCAGGCACTCCCAGCATGGAGGCAGGACTCAGGGAGGGGTCTGTAGTTTCTGCTTCTTTGGCCTTTAGAGGTGATCCCTCAGTCCAAGGGCAGCCGATCCCTCCTTTCTACAGAATTCCCACTGAATCACAACAGCTGAGAAAGATGAAGAATGTTGGAGCTGGAGGCATACTGGAACTCTCTAGACCAATTCCCTCATTTGTAAACAAGGCAAGAGAGTTCCAGAAGGGAGCCCTGCCTTGTCCGAGGTCACACAGCAAGTCCATGCTGGAGGCAGGAAGGAGAAGCCAGAGTGCCCGAGTCCCAGCCTGCTGTACTCCCAGAGCACCCATCAAAATACACTGTCTGGGATTGTGGGTTATTTTCCACATGTACCTGTCTTAGCCCCTTAATGAGACTCTAATCTTTGTTGGCTGCTTCCAGTGCTTTATTCTTTGTGAGCCCAGATAGCTCCTTAATTAGAAGCTTCCTTAGAACTCAAGTTTTTAAATGATGCTTGGTTAATAGCTCCCTAACAAGCCCTTCCCAACTTCTCATGAAAATACCTAAGATTGGAAACATTGGAAACAGTAAAAACATCATTCAGTGAGTTAGGATCAATATTCAAACAAATGCCAGGCAATGAACTGGATTAAAAGTGCCACGTCAGGACCTCTCATTCCAAGAGCCAAGATCCCTAAAACCAGAACCACAGGGCTGACCTGTCCGAAATATCAGGACACCATCCAGAGTGCTGCATCCATGGGCACCCCTCTCTTCATGTCCTGGGAAACGGGGGTGGAGAATGAGGCTCCACAGCAGCCCAGGACGGGAGTCTTCACAGATATGACACGACAGTCACAGCTTGCAGATGGCACAGCCCCTAGGCAGGCGCACGAGGGCACTGTTCTTTCTACGTTCTCCATGTCTCCACTGCGTCAGAGAGCTATCCAGTGGGGCAGGAGAAGAAGGATTTCAGTTAACAGATACTCAGTAAATGCTACCTGATGGTCACTAGGAGCAAGACCGGGAAGTTGCACCACAATCTATGACTCAACTCCTGGAAAGGACTTTTGACAGACACCACCCCCAATGACGGGGGCAGCAATAAGCCCCCACGACCTCTCTTATGGAAAGTAATGGATCGAGATAGACTTCTCACTGCGGAGAAAGGCTGGAGGGGGAGAAGCAACAACACGAAAATAACATCTGAGGAAAAAGCACTCAGGTTTGCAATTTAGAGGTTTTTAATGCAATACCAGACAAAAACCTACCTCCCAACCCTGCATTAGGGGTGCAGGAAGCAGAGCTGAGACCATAGAACCATGAACGAGTAACATGGAGGACAAGCATGGAAATAGAAGAGAATGCAGAGAAGACAGGCAAAGTGATGGAAATAAAAAGGAAGAGGGGTGCCTGAGTGGCTCATCTGGTTGAGCGTCCAACTCTTGATTTTGGCTCAGGTCATGATCTCAGAGTTTGAGAGTTTGAGCCCTGAGTAGGGCTCCAGGCAGACAGAATGGGGAGCCTGCTTGAGATTCTCTCTCTCCCTCTCTCTCTCTGCTCCTACTCACTTTGTGCTCTCTCTCAGGAAAGGAATGAAGGAAAGGAAGGAAAGGAAGGAAAGAAAGAAAGAAAGAAACAGAAAATGAAAGGAAAGAAAGGGAAAGGAGGAAAGGAGGAAGGGAAGAAAGGAAAGGAAAGGAAAGAAGAGGAGAGGTTGTGTCCTCCTTGACTATCTCACCAAATTCAAGAATTATAGAATGTCTTAAGGAAGAAACTTGTACAACCAGAACCAAAGCAATGATGAAAGAATTAAAGACAACTTTATTTAGTATGCAATTTGAAGGGGCTCATCACATTCTAAGGAAAAATAAACTGAAAGAGGACTGTGCAGAAAAGAGTTAATAAAGCAGACTGAAGCCGCTGCCCTTAGGAAGCCATGCTGGCTGGTGTCTGGGAACTTGGCTGGTAACTAGTTCCCTACACTGACAGAAAACTTCGCCTGACTGGAAAGAGTGGCTCACAGTGCCTGAACTGTTTTTACAAATGCTGGGGTATACGCTGACACCTGCTTTCCTTCTGGGAGTCTGGAATTTTGGTCCACGCTAGCTGGAGGGCCTATATGATCAGACGCCAATAAAAAAGTTGAGAATGGAGTCTCTAATGGGCTTCCCTGGGCAGACACATCACACATATGTTGTTCCGTTTTCCTTGCCAGGGGAAGGGTGAGCTCTCTGTGACCCCTAAGAGAAGGGAGAGAGGAAAAAGAAGCCTATATTCCGCCAGACTTGCTTGTGCCTTTCCCCTTATAAGCTAGCTGCATATTCCTATGACTTTGCTATAATATATCTTAGCCACAAGGATACTTCAGGCGGAGTTCTGGGAGTCATTTTGGTGAATTTCCAAACCTAGTGATGGATGGCCTTCAGGACCCATCACACAGGGGCTTCATTTAAAACACATTCTAGCAAAATATTTGAATATTAAGAATAATTTACTTTTACATTATAGGCATCAAGGAAGAAAAAACAACTTCTTATAAAGAACATAAAATATTGATTGGCCTCAGACTTCTTTTACCACTCTCTGTGGAGCAGCCTTCAGAGGGTTCTGGAGGGAAAAAGTGGGGACCCCATCATTTTGCAGTCTTTGGAGCAAGGGCAATAGACATTCCTGGATGCGTAAGCTTGCAAAACAGACTTAGTCTGGTGGCTGAGATCATGAACTCCAAGAATGTGAGAATGGGGGGTTGTGGATATGCACTTCTTCTTTTCTGGAGATCCCAAACTCAAAATCCAGTTGGGTTGCTTTGGTGGAGAGTTCTGCCACTTTACCTCATCTCTTCACTTATTTTCCTCAGCTGTTTTTCAGCTTGAGCAGTTTTGCTGAGGCTAAGAAATGGATTTTTTGGTGCTGTATCTCTCGCTTCACATCTAGGAAGAATCTTCTGCCATGGTTGATGGCCACGGAAACTATCGGGTAGTATACTTCTATTCTTAATGATTGCTGAACTTGATGGCTAGGAATAGGCCTCAATTTATGAGACTTACTGTACTGAGGATTGTTGTGCTGGGGAGGAAACCAAGCCACATGGGCACTCCAGAGGAAAGAAGGAGGGGATCAGTGAGTGATGTCTGTCTTGGGGAATCCAATGGAACATGGCAGTAAATGTGTCATTCATTTGTTATCTCTGATTATATACTCAGGATACTGCGATTTAAAAAAATTAATAAACCAAAAAATCTTAATTTTGTCCATGAAAGAATAGTTGGTCTCACAGTGTAAGAAAAAAGAGCATTTACATTTCAAGAAGCTAGAGCAATAGTTTTGGGGAAAAAATTCTCCCATTAAATGACTTGGGTCATTTTGTGTGTGTGTGTGTGTGTGTGTGTGTGTGTGTGTGCACATGCATGTGCATCTGCATGTTTTAACATATTTGGAAAGTTAATAAACCACTCAGATACAATGATTATCTGTCATCAAACCCTTCTTAAAACAGTTTTTGATTTGGACCTCGGTTTCCTGGTTAACTATGTTTTCAAAAGCAATTATGTAGTAGATCTCAACTGTATAAAAGTAACCCGTATGACAAACTCATTGCAAACTGACCAAAGTGTTAATCAAAGTTACCTCTGGAGGGTGGACTTCCGAAGGATTTTTAATTTTCTTCTCGTCTTTATCCTGGCTAATTCTCTCTGCTTCTGCTTGCCATGAGACCCATTCTCCATGTCTCTCGACCTTGGCCTGTGAACTTGGATCTGTAACCTCTATAGGACACAGTGCCCAGGCTCTCTGCTCTGGCTTCTGGTTGGGTTTTGCCAATGAGCGTGTCTGGAATATATTAAAGGAAGGAAGAAGAAAAGAGAGGCCAAGGAAATGTAACGTTAGAGTAACACTGGCATTCAGTGGTATTTCTCAACAGTATGGTAGATCACTCATGTAGATATTTTACTGCTTCTTCCTGTCTTTTGGATACCTTTCCCCATGTATATAAGTAAATGAGGCCATCTATAAAGGTTTTGCAAGTTGGAATCCACCCCATACTTGTTGACCTATAAGATTTCTATTCCTTTCCATGGAGAAGAAATTGAGAAGGCATGGAGGCATCTGGACTGGGGACTTGAGGCTGGGATCAGGATGGCACTCCTTGCTTCTGAGCTCTGTGGCAGAATATAGATGATATCTTAACTCTGAACATGTAGAAACTGGGTGCAGTTCTATGCTAAAAAGTGCTTCAAGTCATAAAATGTTAGCTTTATAATGATTATGAAGAAAATTAAGCAACACTTTCTGATATTTAAAGAAAATACATATGAATTCCATTCATAAGGTAAGAAATGGTGATATCTTCCTTAGGAGTTTGACAAATCACACCAAAAAATAAACACATAAACATTTCTTTCTCCTGTAGTTGTGTGATAAGATAAAACAACATAACTGTGTCAGTCTACATCTCCGTTTCAGGATCGATGTGTTATTGGGTTGTGTTTTCCTGGGTAATTAGCTGGTACGGTTTCATTTCACTCTCTTCTATCACTGAGTCACCCACTCTGACATCTCAGTGCTTTAGTTCATGTTGTAGCAAGTTTAATTTTAAGCAACAGGATAAAATCCACATTCAACATGAATGTTTATGTCATATTGCTGAGGAGACAGAAGGAAGTTTAAAAAAAAAAAGTAAAGGAAGCAGGCACAAAGAAAAAGATCAATAAATCAGCTGCATAACATTTTCAAGCCTCTAACGAAAATGCAAAAACATCCTAAGGTAAACCGAATTGAATTTTATCTTAGGATAAAACTGACTAAAAGCAAGACAAACTGAGATACCTATTTGCAATCCAGAAAGCAGAGGATTAATATCCTTAATCTAATAAGTTTCTGCAAGTCAATCTAAAAATGAATCACACACACAGTAGAAAACTAGGTAAGGAGCATAAGCAGTAAATTTACAAAAGAATAAATTAAAATTGACAATGAATAAATAAGAAAGTTCATTGCTTGATCACTAAAAAAATAACTTAAAAGTTTAAAAGTTAGATATAAATTTTTTAAAATGCTGGGGCGCCTGGGTGGCTCTTGGTTTTAGCTCAGGTTATGATCTCATGGTTCATGAGTTTGAGCCCCGCGTTGGGCTCCATGCTGACAGCAGAGAGCCTGCCTGGGATTTCTCTCTCCCTCTTTCTCTGCCCCTTCCTGGCTTGCTTTTCTCTCCTCTCTCAAAAATTAATTAATTAATTAAACAAACAAACATTAAAAAAATAATAAAATAAAAATGCTTGCCAGTTTGATAGAAGATTATAATACCAAATGTTGCAGGTATAATTTTTCTTAAAGGTGATTTGCCAGTCTTTCAAAATTCTTTCAGGTGTGTGTGTCCATTCACACAGAATTCCACTACCATCAAATCATGGGAGATGGGCTTAAAAAATCTGTACTGAGTGATCATCTCAGGATCACAACGGCAAAATCTGGAACAATCCAAAACCAGGGAAGTGGCTACAAAGGTTAAGATAAGTCTGTGCAGCGGGATATAGGCAACTGTAAAACCCATGTGTAGAGGGCTATCAAAAGAATGAGAAATTAGCCCCAATTTGTTGTTCAGTGAAAAACTGGACACACATTAGTCTGTATCCCACACAGATGTGTATCGTGAGGTGGTTTGGAGCTGTGGAATCTGCAGAGCCCAGCCTGCTACTGAATCCTGGCCCCACCATCGCCTTGGGAAGTCCTGGGCAGATTTCCTGCCCCTTCTAAACTGCAGCGCCTTCATTTGTAAAAATGGTGGTAATAAAAGTGTTGACGTAACAGGGCTGTACTATATGCAGCCTGAGAGCATCCAGGCAAAGTACTTAGAACGATGCCTAAATCAGAAGTGTATAATTAGGTCATTAATGTCTTTAAAAACAATGCTGAAAAACATTCACAGAAAATAGACTGGCAGAACACATACTAACCCGTGGTAGTGGGACTGTCACGAGTTTTCGCTTCTTTTTACTCTTCTGGGTTTTGTGCATCAAATGCAGATTACATTTATAATGTTAAAACACACATACAATAAATACGTCTTTTTCAAGAGGTTACCAGGAGTCTTGAGGAAACAGCTGAAAGCCATCTTTCTAGGAAGAAAAGAAAGAAGAAATGGTCAGATGAGGGGGAACCACCCCCACACTCTAGGAAAGCAGATCCCAGCCTCTGGGGCCACTCCCCAGCCTGCCAGGCAGCAGGCCCGGGGTCACCGCTGCGGCCGCTCTGGGGGCAGGCTGCACACTGGCCCATTGTGTTCCATGGCGGCACCGCGGTCAATGAGAAGCAGATGGCCCAGACGCCCTCGCACGCTGTGCTTCCCCTCCTCACACACCTCCGATGTGGGCCGGCTTTGAGCCCCCCGGCAAGGCAATCTGCTTTTCATTTTATAGGCAGAGAAAAGCTGCAGAGGAAGGAGGGCGGGAGGCCATAGTTTTGAAAGTGTCAGGGGAGTTGATGTAACAATGATTCAATTCTCTCCTATTCTGAAAGGCAAGGCCGTCCAACCTCCCTGGGTGCCTGCCTTGGCTGAGCTGTAAACTCAAAGCCCATCTTGCACTGCCTCAGGCGGAAGCAAGTCGACCCCTGAACCCATGGTCTGGACCCCGCGGCTCTAGGCTCTTAGGACCAGCAAGGGAAGAATTCAAACTGGGGCTTCTTCAGTTTGCATTGTGTACAGGAGCTAGGAAGGAAGGTGAAGGGGCCAGTGGGTAGCAGGCCTTGCACCCTGCAGTGAAGGGAATCATTATAAGCACTGGCAACAAACAACCATCCTGCACGTGGGGCTCTTCCTTCCCCTTGCCTTGAGGTACCATGCTTTCCTGGGTAGGGGCATGGGCTCTGGAACCAGCTGTCCTGTCCAGGATTTCATCCCAGCTCTCTGCTTACTTGCTGCATTACGTTAGGCCAGCTACCTAAACGCCATGAGCCTCGATTTCCTCATCAGACAGATGGGCATGAGACTTCTGTTACCACATAGGAAATATCATGCAGGAGATAAACCATAGCAGGTGTCTACAGAGTAATTGGCACACTATAAGTGTTTGTTAATGACTGGCTATCATTGTTATAATTGCCATATTCTCGCTGTTTTATTTCCCTCCTCTTTATACCACAGCATAACTGACACCACAGCATGCTCTTGTGCCTTATTTCTTCCCATAGCAGCAACTATTTTCAGTCTTTACTTGAGGCTGGTCCCTGCCTATGTGCCCCACATGGATCTCCCCCTGCAGTCACCAATGATTTATGCTGTCTTTGGGAGGAGTCCAGATTGTTGTATATGATCACTGTGTGACAGTCCAATAAGGCCCTGTGTTTCCCCCCATCAGGCAGTTGTGTAGCAGGGACAACAGTCTTGAGAGCCAGATGGAGGCTTGTAGATAGTCCCAGTAGAGAGGCATCTCCTGAAGCCCTAAGATATGAGGGAGCAGGAGAAGAAAGCCCTTAGTGGAGGGTTGCAAAGGCAGGTCTACGAAGAAAAGGAGGAAACAGTCCTCAGAGGAAGGGAAGCAAACAAGGAGCATTTGACAAGACGTCAGAGAAGGGACAGACCTTCAAAATGCTCAGGAAAGAGAAACAGTTCAGTGGCAGAAAAGAGAGATCTAAGAGAGAGACATAGTCAACATGCAAGTCTGTAAACACAAGAATCATAAAGTCGTCAACATGATGGACAAATTACAGGTGTAGGAAAAGAAAAGAGCCAGGGTCTGTGTAGACTGCACGGTAATTGAGATTTTCAGAAAGTGGGGACAGGGAAACTGCATCAAGCACATCCAAATCAGGAGAGGGTGCACCTGCCTGGCTGCTTTCCCCAAATGTGCTAATTACACGTATTTGTTCTCAAACAAAAATAGCTTATTTGTCATAATGGCCAAGGTCCCAGGGTGTGAGAAAGCATCTTCTCAGTGAGCAGGTGGGTAGTCCTGCTTGAATGACAGAAAGAAAATACAAGACGACACAGCAACACCATCACTTTTCATGAAGGTTTTTGGATTGGGTCCTATAGCTATATCTCACAGAAGAAAATGGATCAGGCTAAGGTGAGAAGTTCCATAGACAACAACCTAAATGTCCATCAATAGATGATAAGGAAATGTGGATAAGGAAAATGTGCTATAGTCAGATACAATGGAACATTATTCAGCCATAAAAAACAGTGAAATCTTGCCATGTGCAACATGGATAAAACTTGAGGGCAATACACTAAGTGAAATAAGATAGAGAAAGGCAAATACTGTACAATTGCTCTTACACGTGGAATCTTCACAGAAACAAAAAACAAAACCAAGTTCATAGATACACAAAATAGACTGGTGGTTGCCAGAGACAGGGGGCCTACAGGGTATACAAAATGGGTGAAGCACATTAAAAGCCGTAAACTCCCGGGGCTCCTGAGTGGCTCACTCAGTTAAGCCTCTGACTTCAGCTCAGGTCATGATCTCGCAGTTCATGGGTTCAAGCCCTGTGTCAAGCTCTATGCTGACAGCTCAGAGCCTGGAACCTGCTTTGGATTCTGTCTCCCTCTCTTCTGTGCCCCCCCCCCCCGTTCACACTCTGTCTCTGTCTCTCTCAAAAATAAATAAACATTTAAAAAATCTATAAACTCCCAGTTATAAAATAAATAAGTCATGGGGATGTCATATACAGCATGCCAACTACAGTTAATACCACACCGCACATTTGAAAGTTGCTAAGAGAATAGATCTTAAAATTTCTCATCACGAGAAAAAAATTGATAACCATGTATGGTGACACATATGGTCATAAAATTATGCAAGTATTGAATCATTATGTTGTAATGAAACTAATATTGTGGGTTAATTAGGCTTCAATTAAAAGAGAGAGAAGGTGGCAGCAAGATTAACATTGATACTGTCCTTTGTATCAGCCAGGGATAGGCTAGGTTATGCTGCAGTAACAAACAACCCCAAATCTCAGGATCTTTAAACAACAAAGGTTTATTTTTTGTTTATGCCACAGTCCAAGGTGGGTTGGCTGGGGCTTTGCTCTGCATACCCTCACCTAGGGACCCAGGCTAAAGGAGCAGCCACTGTCTCAAATCTTATTACTCACTGTGGCAGAGGAAAAAATAGCAACACAAAACACACACACTGGCTCTGAAAACTCCCACTCAGAATTATAGACATCACACCTGCTCACATTCCATTGGCCAAAGTAAGCAGTCCTACCATGTGCTGCTCAGAAGGAGAGGAAAGGGTGTATGTGTGGACAGCCCTAACAACTACACCAACCACCCATTCCACAACGTACCCACCTGTTGTCACTTGGCTGTCCTCTCCCTCAGCACACACCCTTATCAATGACAGTCAGCCATCTTTGCCCAGCAGGTCACCACAATCTTTCAGTCACATTTTGGAGAAGAGGATTGATAACAGAGCTTCCACCTTGAGTCCATAATCATAAAGGAAGGGAAAACACAGAACAGAACCTCTGAGAGGACCTAGCCAACAACTCCTCGCTTATAGGTAAAGGAAACGGGGAGTCAAAAGAGAAACCAAACCACGTGTGGTAGGCAGAATTCGAAGATGGCTCCCAGCCACCCACTCCTTGGTGTACATCCTGCCTGATCTCCTCCCCTTCAGCATGAGTGGGATCTATAAGTATGATATCACTCCAATGATTATGTTACTTTACATGGCAAAAAGGGGTTCTACAGATGTAATTGAGATCCCTAGAGTCAACCAAAAGGGAGGTTATCCTGGGTGAAGCTGACTTAATCTGGAATGCCCTTAAAAGAGATAAAGTGACAGTAGGCTCTCTCCTGTTGGTCTGGAAGAAAGCAAACAGCCATGTTGTGAATGACCTATGGAGGGGGCCACCTGGCTGGAATCTGAGGGCAGCCCCTAGATCAGCAAGGAAGTGGGGACCTCAATCCTACAAGTGCAGGACTCGAACTGTGTCAACACCCTGAATAAACTTGGAAGAGGATCCTGAGCTCCAAATGAGAACCCAGCCTCAGCCAACACCTTGATTTTAGCCTGATGAGACCATGAGCTGAGAACTCTACTTAACCTATGTCCCAACTACTGATTCAGAAAACCATGCGATTAAAACAAAACAAAACAAAACAAAACAAAACAAAACAAAATGTGTTGTTTCAGCCACTGATTTTGAAGTAATTGTTATGCACCAACAGAAAACTAATACACCATGACAGAGGTATGTTGAGCGACTTCCCGCCCCCATTGTGTCTCGGCCCCACTCTATGACCAGGCATGTTTTGCAGCTGGGGAGGCCACCCTTGAAGCTGGCAAGAAAATGAGCTCAAATGAACACCTACTGTTTGTTATCTCTATTCTTGCATTCTTTACTCCATTCAAGCTAATCTGCCCACGAATGATGGGAATCTTTCAAAAATACAGCTTTTGCCCTTCCCTGCTCAAAACCTACAGCACCCCCATTCTTTTTGCCTGGGACATCAATTCTGAGCTTCTAATCCCAGTGTTCAAGGCCTTCCAGCCCTTTCTCTTCCTCTCACTGAACACAACTTCTCTATTCCAGGTCTGATGGAATCCGCATGGCCCTTCC
Source organism: Prionailurus viverrinus (assembly GCF_022837055.1). NCBI lineage: Eukaryota > Metazoa > Chordata > Mammalia > Carnivora > Felidae > Prionailurus > Prionailurus viverrinus. The sequence goes on along the minus strand of NC_062561.1, from coordinate 113,135,428 downwards.
CGCCTGCCAGGATTGCTCCCTCCTGTGTTCCACTCCTGTCTACTCCCAGGAGCACTTCCCCTGCCCCTTGCTCCTTAGTCCCCATTCACTTGATGGAGCTTTAACATACCACCCCCCCCCCCAGATAAAATAACAGTGACTCCCTCCCACTGTACTCCCTCACTCTCTGACTATTCTATCACACCTGGTACAACTGTTAAGCATCCCTGCAGTTGATTACAACCAATAATACACCTCCACAAATATCGCATCATTTAAACCTCTTCCTGCCAAGATTTCAAGCTCTCTAAGGGCAACAGCCATGGTTACTCCAGGTGCTACATCCAGAATCAGAAAAGGCATTTGTAGTCATAATACCCCCTACACTGGACACACAGGTAAAGAGATGAACCAATCGTGTGATTTCCATACAATGGAATACTGCTCAGCTAAAGCAAGGATAAGTTACTAATAACATGCTATCATATGGATGAATCTCAAAGACATTATGCTGACCATAAGACAGGAAAGTAAACATACTGTATGATTTATGTGTATAAAAATCTAGAAAACGCAAAACTAATCTGTACTGACAGAAAGTAGATATGTAGCTGCCTGGGGCTAGGGGTCAGGGGGATGACTGCCAAGGGGCACAAAGAACCATGTGGGGTGATGGAAATGTTCTGTATTTTGATTGTGGTGCTGGCTACAGGGAAGTATACATTTGTCAAAAGTCATCCAATTGTATTTTTAAAATGGATGTATCTTGGGGGGCGCCTGGGTGACTCAGTTGGTTGAGCCTCTGACTTCGGCTTTGGTCATGATCTCATGGTGTGTGAATTTGAGCCCCGCATCAGGGTCACTGCTGTCAGCGCAGATCCTCTGTCCTCCTCTCTCTCTGTCCCTCTCCTGCTCACGCTCTCTATCTCAAAAATCAATAAAACATTTAAAAGATAAAATGGATGCATTTTATGATATGTAAATCATGCCTCAAGACTGACTTAAAAAGAGAAAATCTTTGTATATTCGTAATCAACTAAGACTTTGTTGGCAACGTCATAGGCCATACCATTCTGAAATGGAGACGTGCACATGCTTTGTAAAGGGTGAGCCCAGGAAAATGCCTGCGGACTCATGTTGGAGGCAGCCAGCCCCTAGAACGCTGATAGTGCCATCTCTCCCAGACAGATGAGCTCCTAAGCTGAGACCAAAATGTGGCTTATAAGGTGAACTAACCGACTTAAAACAGTGTCCGCTCAGCAACAAAAGCCCAGAAAAAGGAGAGAGAGGAAAACAAAGAGGGGCCAGGTGTTCTGAAAGAGAAGCCCGGATTTGGAGGTTCAAAGATGGTCTGGCCACCCCCAAGCTTACCCCATGCCATGCAGCGGGTAAGCCATGCAGAGGCATCACCATGGCTCAGAGGGAAGAGCTTTCAGGACATACCATGTTGCTCTGAATCCACACGTCCCGGCCACCAGCCTGATTACAGTCTGAACAGGGGGCATGGGGTTTCCCACCAACGAAAGGCATCCTCACCAGGATCAAGGGTCAGAGGGCCATTGCCCAGGTCCTGCTGTCTGGTGCGGCCTGTGGCTAGCCAGCCACTACCCCACTTCCCACTGTCACCAGGATACTGCCCATGAGATGAGGTTCAGCAAAGGCAGTGGCTGGAAAGCAAGGAGACGGCAGCAGGGTTCTAGACATGGAGAGAACCAGGTAAAAAGAAAACATCCCCATCTTTGGAAGCAAAGAGCTCACACCTGAGCAACTAGCACCCCTAACTGTAGAGAGGCAGAAACCAAGTCCTGGGGTTAAAACAGAGAGCACTTACACATGGGCTGGTGGCTTGTGAGAAGTGGAGAGTCTCAGGAGGTCGTGGGCACTGGGAAGAGGAAGAAGGCCGTGAGCTGAGCAGTGGTTAGTGGCAGCAGCAGAGACTAAAAGAGGAAGAGTGGGTGCTGATGAGGAAAGACAAGTGCAAAGTGGCTTTAGGGTCTAGTAGGATCACGGGGCCTGTTTATACAAATGGCTATCAGATGGCCCCTCTACCTGACCAAACTCCAAATGCTCCTCTTCTCCCCCTGAACATGATCAACAGCACCACCTTGAATCCGGGCCCCCAACCCCACACTCATCGGCGTGGCCCTGACCCACTTAACCCAGCAGTCTGGACTCTGCCCACCCCTCCCTGGGGATACTGCTAGAATCACCTCTGGCCACCCCATTTGCTGAATTGTGCCAATAGGTGCTTAGTCACAGACAAGAGAACCAACACGTATTAAGTATTTCTTCTCCTAGACATTTTAATTACAATTCTCATAACAACCCTGGGAGGAAGGAAGTCCTAGGTCCACTTTGCTGACGAAGAACCTGGGGCCCAGAGGGTTTGGCTAATTTGCCCAAATCTAAACAGCTGGTGAGGGCCCCCTGCCATGATTCAAACCTCTTCCCTCTCCACTCTCCTGATCTAAGGCAGATGCAAACACAATTCCATTCAATGCATTTCCCTGATTGAAATCCTTCAGTGACGCCCCATTGCCTACAGCTGGTGTTTCTAAAAGTATTTTCGTGGTTATAGACTATTTTCTCCAAAACCCATTTACACAGAACACTAACCTATCACACAGATGGGAGCAGGTGTGAGGGGGGTGAGGCCCGCATGCCCGGTCTGCTTTCCCAGTGACCTCTCCACTCCAAGCCTCAATCTCCTGTCAGTCTGTTAAAGACGAAACTCTTTGATTGGACCCCTGGCCTCTTCCTGAACTTCCTATTTTAATGAATGGTCAGACCATCCATGCAGGAACCTGAGTGCCACCCTTCTTTCCATCTTCTCGTTCCCTCACCTTCCATACATGATCAGAAAGCCCACTTGGTTGGCCTTCCACATCTCCCTTGAACTAGCCTCCTGCTCTTCATTCACAGCGCGAACACCCCATCACCCAAGCCCAAGCTATTACCGTCTCTCACCCGGAACAGTGGCACAGCCTCCCCACCCCTACCTGTGCACCCTGAGGGTGTAGTCTACTCCCCACACAGCAGCCAAAGTAACTTAACACAAAATTCCCAGCCAAAGAAGAGGGCCACTCTGACACAGGAACTTGCTGACCTTTGAGTGGCATTGCCCTTCCCCTCAATCAAATGTGGCCATACATTTCTCCTTATTTTTATTTAAAATACTTACAAGGTGCCTGGGTGGCTCAGTCTGTTAAGCATCTGACTTGGGCTCAGGTCATGATCTCACAGTTCGTGAGTTTTGAGCCCCGCATGGGGTTCTGTGCTGACAGTTCAGAGCCTGGAGCCTGCTTCCGATTCTGTGTCTCCCTCTCTCTCTGCCCCTCCCCCACTCATGCTCTGTCTCTCAAAAATGAATAAATATTTCAAAAAAGAATTTAAAAATATACTTTTATGACTTTGAGCAGAGACTATCAACCAAAAAAGTAAGCTGAGAGTCAAAAGGGTAGGGTGCTGGTTACTTGATTTGTGGTGTGACCACTGAGTTCCATCAGCCATAGAACAGAGTTAATGGAATCTCTTCCTTCTCTCTTGCCTGCAGTTATCATAGAAATAAATTATGTAAAATATTCAGAATTACAAGGAACATATATATCTACAGCACTCTTGTGATTCAGTGATGTGAGATAACAAATGTGGTTGACAATATGAGGTTCTAAGATTTAAAACAAGTTTGATGACATAATTAAGTACCTATCTTTCCCCTTTTACTCATGTTTAGAATGAGATCCCTCTTGGACTCTATCTGTGTTTATACATGGAGTTGGCCACAAATCATATAAATCATGTGAAGATTTGGAGATGTTACTGGGTAGCTGGAATTCTGTTAGGACTACATTTTAATGGAAAAATGACACGGAGCAGACTTCCTACATGCTTCAGAGATAGAGTAATATAGCTACTTGAAAGGAATATTTATATTCCAGATAGGCTGATTTGTAATCAACGAACCTGATTGCTTACTGTCTGCTCTTGGATGAGTCAGACAGCCGAGGGGGTAGACATTTCTGGGCAGGAGGGGAGTGAGCCACTGGGGAGAAAGTTTCCAGTATCTTCTCTGTCGGGGTGGTCTTGTGCCCTTTCTCCTTTTGCCGGCTGACAGAGTGCATCTCCCATGGGCTTTCAGCCTCAGAAACTTTTGCTTGCAGGGAGGTGGGTAAATGTGAGCTAAACCTGAAACCCCATCAATGACAGAAAAGAGATCTGTGGCTGTGTACATTTCAAAGGTTTTTGAAATCATCTGTTTTGTTGGTGTTGACTCCTTAGAGCCTGTTTAATCTGAAGTCTTTGTTTTGGACAATTTTCTAGAAATGATTTTCTAGGGAGGCAGAATGTCCTTCTGAAGATGCCTATGCTTCTGAGACAAAGTAGGTGATGTTCTGCTTCATGTAGACTCCGGCTCCCGTGTTTTTATCTTTCCCTTTCAAGTTACCAAGTGGAGCAAGCATCACAGAGCCATCATCCAGATAGTCTCCTTCTTCTTCTCTGCCTTCCCCGCCTCCTCCTCCTCCTCCTCTTCTCCACCTTCCTGTCTTCCTCCTCCTCCTTGTCTTCCTCCTTCTCCCCTTCCCCTTCCTCCTCCTCTCCTCCCCACCCCTCCTCCTCCTTCCCCCCCTCCTCCTCTTCTTCTCTTCCTTCTCCTTTTTCTTTCTCATAACTTAAAAAATGAAGAAGTAAAGCTACAACATTCAATGTGGGAGGTCTGGTGGATAAATGGATTGGAAAAGGACTTAACCCAAATGATGACTCAGTTACATTTTCTGAGACAGAATAAGGTTGTTGATCTCACCTTAGGTTAGGTGTTCTGAATAACTTAACACACCATTTTCAGCTGGGTGGCTCTCTGTGACTTCAGGGGAGAGGTGGGGTGGGCAGCCAGAAGAAGTGGAACTGTAACAAGTGCTCCCGGAGTACATGCTGGGGTTTGGGATGGGGAGACACTGACATGCTTCCCTCCCCGTGCCGAGCACCTGGGCGCAGAGGCCTTGCTGTTAGCGTTCTTCCATGGAAAGACTCTGGGCTTGGAAAGGCAGCCACGGACCCAGCACGTGGCCTGTGTCATGTCAGAGTAGCCTGGGTTCAGTCTGGCAGAACGAATGACAGACAAGAATGACAAGAATGCCATAAATCCAAAAATCACTTTTCTGGCTGAGGTAATTACAAGGATCACCGAAAACAGAGTAGATGTTATCAATGTGTTTTATAGAGGGGCTTGGGCATGCCTATTAAGATTCGGTACCAAAGCTAGACTAAACTGCCCTTATCACTTTGCTGTTTCAAAAATTCATTGGATAATTACTGTATACTAAGCCCTGTGCAAAGTTCAGTGGTCACGTGACAACCCAACGAAACAGATTTCCAGGTTGTTTGCATCAGCATAGGGTAGTTTGCATCACACAGAGATACACAGACCCTAAGAACATACAACAAAATATTATCTATGGCCCTTAGGATAATTGGATAATGGGCAATTTTTATGTTTATACAGCATTTAATAATATATACATACCACTAGCTAGGTTATGTCTAACTTAGCCTACCAGGAAAATGTCCTCTCGACAGTGAATCATCAACACTTAGCAAGGACAGCACGTTATTTGCTGCTGTAACTAAACAAATTGTTACCGACTGGTCACATACTGCGTTTGCCATTGGAAGCTGGTTGATTTCAATGTCCACTTCTTAGAAGCCCCCAAACTTAGGTCCTTTTGGATTTTCGCAGAGCTTTGCATAGTTCCTTGGTGGACGAATTTGATTCAATTCCCAGAGGACCCACAGGCCAACGCCTAATTTGTTCTGACAGACTTTACGTGCAAGAAAATGGAATGTATGCCAATTTCAAAGCCATCCCCAAAACCAGACCTTCCATTTTCCTCCAGAAAACTGCGACACGCTGCTGCTTTTAATCTTTTTTCTTGGGCCAAGTTTAGACAAGACATAAACTCTAGGCAATTCAGAATGCACCAAGGCATGCAGGGACACCTGCTGTGTGAACAAGGAGGACTTCAATGAGTAGCAGTGAGGGCACACTCAATGGTGAGTGATGGCCAATGACTCAACTCCTTATAAATGCTGATTGCACTGAGTAAGCATTTTTGGTATTTTGTGTAAATATTTCTCTTTCCACATACTTACAGAATCTGTAAGAAAACAACAATAAAAATTGTTTGGTGAAACAGGCATGACCAGAGGTCATCTCACTGCAGAGGGTGGGGGGAGAGGTGTGTGGACTTGTCTTACATGAAATTTGATACTGTTGTGAGATCCGGATACACCCCAAAGTCACAGGACACTTTGATCATTATCCATAGTGACAGAAAGCCCACCTCACCACTGCTACAACGTTTAGGGCACACACTGTATGAAAATTATTTCTGCTTTGTAGCCAAGTAGTGGAAAATCCCAGTTTTGAATGTGGACCTGCCAAAGTGTACCTCTAAGTTATGCTTTGATTATCTCAGCACAAATTTTCTTAATATGTTTGCTAAACAGGGTAACATTGCCATGGATACTTTCCACTGCCCCACAACTTCCCTTACCCATTCTGGCACTTTCCTCTCCAAGCGACCACATATGATACCAATTGAACGCATTAGCATGTCATTTGTTCTCCCCACGGATGGGAAATCCAGAGGAAAAAGCTGCATAGGAATATGACGAAGAGAGAGGAAACATAAAATGGAAGAGAAGGAGCAACTTGACTCAGAAAATGTACTTGGCTGACTTAACCCTTTCCTGGCTCATGCAGCCTCCATGTCTGGGCGAATCAGAAGTTCCCTCTTCCGTGTGAGGGAACACATGGAGCTAGCTGACAACAGGACACAGAGGAAGGGCAGCTGGAGCACACAGAGAAGACAGGAGGCAGCTTTTCCTCTACTCATCGGTGTGGGTGCTAAGCACCAGCAGCTCCTTGTTACCCCAGAGTGGGCCACGTGCAGAGGGCCTGGGTTCACCTGCCAGCTTCTTCACACACCTGAGCTGCATCGAATGGAAACGTCTTCCCTGCAGTCACTCCGGAAGGCCTGTCTGGGAACCGACCCCTCTGAATGACGTACTGGGCTAATCCGAAGGGCTGATGGCACTACTGGTAATCACCCAGGTACTTTGTGCTGGGCAGTGACAGACTGCAGTGAGCACAGCACAGCACATGAGTGTTCCTGTTATCGTGCTGCTTGTATTCCCTCCGAAATGTCTCCAAACTTTGTCCACTTCTCTCCACTTCCACTGCCAGCGAAGACCCAGCCACTGATACTGCGATGTCCTCCCTGCGACCCTTTCTCAGTTCCTCTTTGTCATTCTGTCTCCCTCCCTGCAGCCAGAGTCCTCTTCCCAAACACAGATTCAATCATGGCTCTTATTCTGCTTATAAACACCTTCAGTGGTTTCCCATTTTATTCTGAGATAGACACCAAAGTCTCTCATGTGGTCCATGAAGTTTGTGCGCTGGACTTCTGCACACCTGCCCCAAGCCCCACCTGCGGGCTCCTCTCACCCCACATTCCCTTCTTGTGCCCCTGCAGGACACCTGGGTCATCTCTGTGCAGGGCACTGGCGCGAGCTATGCCTGCGCCTGGGGTGCCCTCCTCTTCTCTCCCCCTTGGCATTGCCCCAGCACCAGCCCCCTCTGATCCCCTGCCCTTCTTGCAGATCTTGGCTCAGGCCATTACTTCCTCAAGGAATCCTTCCCTGACTCGCAGGCTAGGCCACACTCCCTTGTTATTCACTACAAAAGAAGCACACACTTGTCCTCAATGGCACTTACTAAAGTTTGGAATGAGACATTAAGCAAGAGGGGGAAATGCACGCATCCCAAAGGATCTTTCTCTGTGGCTGCCCCAGACTTTGCTGCCTGAGGGTCAGCAGAAGATCGTGCCTTCTCTGCTTCCCCAGCTGGGTCACAGCATTTTCCAGACTGTCCCGTATTCGTCTGTGTGCCTGTCTCTCCATCAGTCTGCACGCCATGTCCACTCCTCATCTCAGACACAGCCTATGCAGAGCGCATGCTCAGTGCTCAGCAGCGACTGCTTACACCGAATAAATAAGTCAGCTCAAGACTTCGCTAAAGAGCAGAGAGAACAGCCTTCCCCAGAAGGCACCCACACGGCCTGCGTGTGTTTGGTTTCTGTAGTGGATAAATATTTACTGAGCATCTACTCTATGCCAGGTATTCTTTTAGATACTGAGGATACAGCAGTGAACAGGACAAGTAAGATTCCTACCCGCAAGGAGTTCAAATTTAATGAGGGGAAAGATAACAACCAACCAACAAATCAAATGGCAGCAGTTGTTAAAGGAATGAAAATGAATGTGATAAGGGTCAGGAAAGACCTGTGTCCTTTAAAGCGAGTTCTGAGGACAAAAGAAGGGAGACAGAGGGAAGAGCCTTCCAGATGGAGGAGACAGCTAGTGCAAAGGCCCTGAGGCATAACTAAACGTGGCATGCTAGAGAAACAGGAAGAAGTCATCCAGATGGTTAAAAGGGTGCAGAGTGGAAGTGGGGAGTGGGTGGTGTGGGAATAAAGAAGCACGTGGGCCAAGGCCAGATCACCTGGATTAGTCTACCTGTGCCATGAAGCCACCAAGGTGCTCTGAGCTGGGTGGAGGAGCGTGGCACAAATCTGTTCACGGAGGCATTTTGAGAAGACCTCATGATCAAACCTGCATCAAAACCATCCAGAGTTTGTGGGAAACACTCTAGCCAAAAACCTCTGGGTAGGGGACCCAGACATAAGCATGTTCAATAACCATACCAAGGATTCTCATGCATACTGACATTTGAGGACCACATAGCTGTACTTAATCTTCTGCCTTGAAGGGTCACATCTTTTCCAGTTTTATTCTTCAACTTGAATTTGTAAACTGTTAGGATAGGGAGAAAGAAGGATGTAGAATAAAGCCTACAGTTTTCTTGAATCTTCCCACTTGAAGTCACTGGTACTTGGGCTGAGGGAGGGACTTGTATGTTATGAAGGCTTAAGAGAGAAAGAGTGTATTGCTAACATTACAGGAATTATCTTGAATAAGAGAAGGGCATTCCTCTCAGTGGCCTCTGGCTGAACTGATCCAACCTACTACTTAGACTTACAGTCTAAACAGACTTTAGGCAGCCTAGGAGATCAGGCAGTGGAATCCAGGGCCTGTCAAGTAAAAGACTGAAGTCACCCCCTTTGCTTCAGGGCAAGACACTGAAAATCATCTGCACCCCCAGGAAGTAGGGGTGAAAGAGGGGGGTAGGTCTTGCAGGGACTGTAGCTCATCTGAATCTTAGAATGCTTTTGAGCTCACCCTGGCTTCCTGGGATGCTTTGGGATCTGGCAAAAGCAAACATAATTCCTCTCTAGAATTATAACTGCATCTTAGTCCTCTAATTATTTCTATAAAAAATTTGTAAATATGATGTTCAACATGGGATTAAAAATAACCAGAGGCACACAAAGACATGACAACATGAGAGACAATTAAGAAAAACAATAGAGAGAAGAAATAAACCCACATGGGCTTCAGATGTTTAAGTTACAACACAGACTTAAAAGCAACTATGCTATTTACCTTCAAAGAGATAGGAGATAAGCTTGAGAATATCGGTCAGAGAACTAATAGTTATAAAAGGAATCAAATGTAAGTTTTGGAAATTAAAAATACAATAAATGAAATTAAGAACTCAATAGATGTGTTTAATAATAGAGATAACCCACGAGAAAATTGGTAAGATAGGCTAGAATATTATGCTTATACTATGGTTTGTGGACGAGCAGCACTGACATCAGCTGGGGGTATTTTTTTAAGTAGATTTTTAAATTTTTAAATAATTTTAGATTTCAGAAAAGTTGCAAATATAGTACAGAAAGTTCTCATATAACTCACACCCAATTACTGCAATCAGTAATATCTTATATTGATATGGTATATTTGTTACAATTCCACTCAAGTCCAACTTTATTCATACCTCCTTAGTTTTTTGTTTTTGTTTTTTTTTAATGTTCTCTTTATGCCTGGGAGCATTTTAGAAATGCAGCATCCTGGGCCCCACTACAGGCCAAGTGAATCAGAACCTATATTTTAATGAGATCCCTACGTGATTTTAAAGACATTAAAACTGGAGAAGCATTAGTCAGAAAAAGGAAAATTTTCAGAAAGGAAAAGGTACTAAACAACACAGAGGAGAAAGGAAGAGGCACAGCAAAGATGGTGAGACTCTGGTCTTACAAAAGTGTAGTTGCAATCTCCAAACAAGATTACAGAGAGACTGGATCCCAAGCAAAAGTTTAAGAGACAGTGGTTGAGGGATTTCCAAAAATGATACAAGATATCAAGCCACAGAGCCTAGAAGCTCTAAGAACCTAACAGGACTAAAGAGAGAGCCACAATAGGACCATCACAGCAATTCTGTTCAAAATCACAAACAAAAATAAGCAAACAAAAACAACTGTAAAAACATCCCAGACAAACATTAAAAACAGATTACCCGGGAAGGAGTAACTATTGGACAGACAGGTGAGAGCACAGAGCCTGGAGGCTGCTTGGGATTCTGTGTCTCCCTCTCTCTCTGTCAAACACAGCATCCCAAGCAGCCTCCAGGCTCTGCTCTCAGCACAGAGCCTCCAGGGTAAGGACAGACAGAATGGGAGTCACAGAATCCCAAGTATCTCCTCCAGGCTCTTTGCCCTCAGCACAGAGCATCCAGGGGAAGGACAGAGACAGAGGGAGACACAGAATCCCAAGCAGCCCCTCCAGGCTCTGTGCTCTCAGCACAGAGTCTCCAGGGGAAGGTAGAGACAGAGGGAGACACACAATCCCAAGCAGCCTCCAGCACAGAGACTCTCAGCACAGAGCTTCCAGCGGAAGGACAGAGAGAGACGGGGACACAAAATCCCAAGCAGCCTCCAGGCTCTGTGCTCTCAGCCCAGAGTATCCAGGAGAAGGGCAGAGAGAGTGGGAGTCAAAATACCAAGCAGCCTCCAGGTTCTGTGCTCTCTGCACAGAGCCTCCAGGGGAAGAACAGACAGAGAGGGAGACACAGAATCCCAAGCAGCCTCCAGGCTCTGTGCCCTCAACACAGAGCCTCCAGGGGAAGGACAGAGAGAGATGGAGACACAAAATCCCAAGCAGCCTCCAGGCTCTGTGCTCTAAGCACAGAGCATCCAAGGGAAGGACAGAGACAGAGGGAGACACAGAATCCCAAGCAGCCCCTCCCGGCTTTGTGCTCTCAGCACAGAGCCTCCAGGGGAGGACAGAGTGAGAGGAAGACACAGAATCCCAAGCAGCCTCCAGCACAGAGGCTCTCAGCACACAGCCCCCAAGCGATGGACAGACAGAGATGGAGACACAAAATCCCAAGCAGCCTCCAGGCTCTGTGCTCTCAGCACAGAGCCTCCAGGGGAAGGACAGAGAGACAGGGAGACACAGAATCCCAAGCAGCCCTTCCAGAGAGCACAGAGTCTCCAGGGGAAAGACAGAGAGAGAGGGAGACACAGAATCCCACGCAGCCCCTCCAGGTTCTGTGCCCTCAGCACAGAGCCTCCAGGGGAAGGACAGAGAGAGATGGAGACACAAAATCCCAAGCAGCCTCTCAGGCTCTGTGCTCCAGGGGAAGGACAGAGAGACAGGGAGACACAGAATCCCAAGCAACACCTCCAGGTTCTGTGCCCTCAGCACAGAGCCTCCAGGGGAAGGACAGAGACGGAGGGAGACACAGAATCCCAAGCAGCCCCTCCAGGCTCTGTGCCCTCAGCACAGAGCCTCCAGGGGAAGGACAGAGAGAGATGGAGACACAAAATCCCAAGCAGCCTCCAGGCTCTGTGTTGTAAGCACAGAGCATCCAGGGGAAGGACAGAGAGAGTGGGAGACACAGAATCCCAAGCAGCCTCCAGGCTCTGTGCTCTCAGCTCTCACAGAATTCTATATCCACCAAAAGATTTCTTCAGAGATGGTGACATGAAAAAATTCAGACAAGTAAAAAAATGAAATTTTTTTCTCCAGCAGGCTTGCACTGAAGCAAATACTAAAAAGTATTTTTTGGGTAGAAGGAAAATGATCCTAGACAGAAATGTGAAGATGCAGAAAGAGACAAAGAAGAAAAGAAATGGACAAAATGTGGATAAATCTAAATGACATTCAAGTGTGTAAAATAATAATGTCTTATGTGTTGAAAAGTCATAAAAATGAAAATACAACCAAAAGCATAAAGTATTAAATAAAATCACAGCATTGTCCAGAAAGAAAGAGAAACACCAATTCACACTGGATTTTGGAAAGTCATAATATGTGATAAAATCTGTAAAATAATTATTAAAAGAATGACTAATAATCTGCAGATTCAACGCAATCTCTATCAAAATACCAACAGTATTCTTCACAGAGCTAGAAGAAATGATCCTAAAATTTGTCTGGAACCATAAAAGACCCCAACTAGCCAAAGCGATCTTATGAAAGAAGACAAAACTGGAGGTATCACAATCCCAGGTTTCAAGATATACTACCAACTTGTAGGAATCCAAACAGTATGATACTGGCACAAAATAGACACATAGATCGTTAGAACAGAATAGAGAGTCCAGAAATAAACCCACAATTATATGGTCAATTAATCTTCAACACAGGAGGCGAGAATATGCAGTGGCAAAAAGACAGTCTCTTCAACAAAAGGTGTTAGGAAAACTGGACAGTAACATGCAAAACAATGAAATTGGACCACTCTCTCACACCATGCACAAAAAAACCTCAAAATGAATAAATACCTAAATGTGAGACATGACACCATAAAACGCCTAAAAGAAAACACAGGCAATAATCCCTTGAACATTGGCCTTAAGAACATTTTTCTGGATGTGTCTCCTGAGGCAAGGGGAACAAAAGCAAAAATAAACTATTGGGACCTCATCAAAAGAAAAAGCTTCTACACATCTAAGGAAACCATTAACCAAATAAAAAGTCAACATACTGAATGGGAGAAGATATTTGCAAATGATATATCCAATAAGGAGTTAATATATGAAATATTCAAAGAACTCATACAACTCAACTGCAAAAAACTTGTAATAATCCAATTAAAAATGTGCAGAGGATCTGAATAGACATTTTTCCAAAGAAGACATAGAGATGGCCAACAGATACATGAAAAGATGCTCAAAACACTAACCATTAGGGAAATGCAAATCAAAACCACAATGAGAAATCATCTCACACCTGTCAAAATAGCTAAAATCAAAAGCACAAGAAATAAGCATTCGTGATGACATGGAGAAAAAGGAGACCTTGTGCACTGTTGGGTAGAAATACGAATTGGTACAACCACTGTGGAAAACAGTACAGAGATTCCTCAAAAAAATTAAAAATAGAAATACCATGTGGTCCAGTAATTTCACTGCTGGGTATCTACCCAAAGAAAACAACACCAATTTGAAAAGATACATGAACCCCTATGTTTACTGCAGTGTTATTTACAATAGGCAGGATATGGATGCAACCTAAGTGACCATCAATGGACGAATGAATAAACAAGATGTAGTGTGCATGTGCAATGGAATGCTACTCAGCCATTTTTAACGAATTTTTTTTAAATTTTTTTTTAACATTTATTTATTTTTGAGACAGAGAGAGACAGAGCATGAACGGGGTAGGGGCAGAGAAAGAGGGAGACACAGAATCGGAAGCAGGCTCCAGGCTCTGAGCCATCAGCCCAGAGCCCGATGCGGGGCTCGAACTCGTGGACCGCGAGATCGTGACCTGAGCTGAAGTCGGACGCTTAACCGACTGAGCCACCCAGGCGCCCCACAGCCATTTTTAAAAAGGATGACATCTCACAATGAGTGACAACAGTCGTCATGAATACAGTCAACAATATTATAACAACACTGTATGGTGGCAGATAGTGACCACATTTGTTATGGTAAGTCCTGCATAATGGAAAGAACTGTCAAATCACTATGTTGTACACCTGAAATGAATAAAGCATTGGATGTCAACTATACTTCAATAAAAAAGAGGAAAAAAGAATGACTAAACATACAAAATGCTTCTGTTAACAGAGGGGCTAATGCCAATATAAAAATCCTTAGTCAAAGGAAAGGAAAGAGTGGGGAGAAAAGCTAATATAGAATAGGCAAGAAAAATGGAAAGGGACTAAGATGATGGATTTAAACGAAAGTATCAGTTTTTACGTTAAACAAATGGGTCTACGTAACAAAGAGAGTGTGCCTACATTTTTGGAAATTTCATTGCCGACAGGTCTTAAGTCTCACCCTTCCCTCACCCTCCCCCACACCCAGGAAAACTGATAAGCTGGTGCTCTCTCCTTTGGCACCAGTAGGAGATGCAAACCACGTAAGCCCCGGACCCAATACTCTAACCACAGTCTCCCTTCCTTGCTGTCTCAAGCCATTTCAGACCTCCTCTGGGAGCCTGACGTGTTCTCCCAGACAGCTTCACTTATGTAAGTGACAAACATTTTCATATCCTCTGGCATGTATGTGTGGTGCCATCAGCCTCAACGTCCAGCACATTTTGCGTAGGGACCTATCATGCTTCTTCAGTGTGGCTAAGGCAGTTTACGTATTCTAATTAAAAAAAAAAAAAGATTGTGACACCTGATTTAACAATACAAACCCCAACTATATACCATTTGTAAGAGATGTACCTAAACCATAGGGATCGAGAAAGGTTGCAAGTGAAGGAATGAAAAAAGATTAACACGGAAACCTCTAAATATATTTGACTTTGTTAGATGAACATTTAAAGATAAAGGAGACTTTAAGGTAAAGTGTATTACCAGAGATAAGCACTTTTTTAAAAATAAGTAGTTCAACTCACTACTATACGATGGAATACTACTCAGCGATCAAAAAGAATGAGATCTTGGGGCGCCTGGGTGGCACAGTTGGTTGGGCGTCCGACTTCAGCCAGGTCACGATCTCGCGGTCCTTGAGTTCGAGCCCCGCGTCAGGCTCTGGGCTGATGGCTCAGAGCCTGGAGCCTGTTTCCGATTCTGTGTCTCCCTCTCTCTCTGCCCCTCCCCCATTCATGCTCTGTGTCTCTCTGTCCCAAAAATAAATAAACGTTGAAAAAAAAAATTAAAAAAAAAAGAATGAGATCTTGCCGTTTGCAACAAGATGGATGGAACTAGAGTGTATTATGCTAAGTAAAGTACGTCAGGCAGAGAAACACAAATCTCATATGATTTTGTTCATATGTGGAATTTAAGAAACTCAACAGATTAACATAGGGGAAGGGGAGGAAAAATAAGATAAAAACAGAGAGGGAGGCAAACCATGAGAGACTTAAATACAGAGAACAAACAGGGCTGCTGGAGGGGTGTTGGGGGGGGGATGGGCTAAACAGGTGACGGGCATTAAGGAGGGCACTTGTTGGGAGGAGCACTGGGTATCACATGTAAGTGAGGAACCACTGGGTTCTACTCCTGAAGCCAAAGCTCCACTGTAGGTTAACTAACTTGAATTTAAACAAATTTAAAAAACGTTTTTGAATAGTTCAATTCAGAGGATAATGCAATTGTTCTAACACTGTATGCATCTAATAAAATCACCTCAAAATACAAGTGTGTGAATAAAGTATCAGAGAGGATACAGGCAGGAGATTGTTGTGCACCTATTTCAATAACCAAAAGAGCAAGCAGCCAGCCAACTGAAATATAGTAAATGTAGACAACATGATTAGCAAACTAACACAATGGACACATCTTCTACAATCCCAAACACAAAAGATACATTTTTGTTCTCAAGCCTACATGGAATATTTACAAAAATGGACCAAGTGGTAGTTGCTCGGGGCTTTCTTTTTTGATAAATCATTGTGCTGTATATTTGTATTTTATTTACATTACTGTTTTTATACTATTTCTCCACATTAATCTGGAAATTCTCTGCCTAGGATTATTAAGACCCTCCACTGTGTCAGAGACTGAGGCTCTTTCTATTTCCTGTTTTCACAACACATATGTATCTTCCATTTTCAAGGCCACCCCTGGTCCAAAATGACTGCTGAAACTCCAGCTGTTGGAACCACTTTCCAAATACGGGAAGAACAAGATAAGAAAAGGGATTTCACAGCTCATTTAATTAATTAATTAATTAATTTAGAATGTGCAGGTGGGGAGAGGGGCATAGAGAGAGGGAGAGACAATCTTAAACAGGCTCCATGCTCAGCACGGAGCCTCATGTGGGGCTCAATCTCATGACCGTGAGATCATGACCTGAGCCAAAATCAAGAGCTGGATGCTTAACTGACTGTGCCACCCATTTAAAAAAACAAAACAAAACAAAACAAAACATTTTTTTTTACAAGCTCATTTAAAAATTTTTTTTTCAAGAATTTGCAAGTCCTATTTCTGCTTGTATCTCTTTGGCCAACACTTGTTACTTTCACATCTAGCTTCACAGAAGGCTGGCAAGGGAACTTTTATTTTGGTTGGCCATGTAGCCAGCAAAAAAGAAAAAAGAAAGAAAGAAAGAAAGAAAGAAAGAAAGAGAAAAAGAGGGTTTCATTGCTACACAGGGAAAACTAAAATGATATCCAGACACCGAAATGGAAAGAGAGAAACAAAGGATTCCCATTTTGATCTTATCTTATTAAATGAACAATTTTTCTCCAGCCCCAGCCTATCACCACCACCACTATCAGAAAAAGACAAACGTAGCTCCCTAGGGTCCTCTTTGGCTGTATTCTTTTGGGGTGGTATAAGGTGGGAATGGATGCATCAGGGAGGAATGCGTGAGCAAGCAGTTACTAGGTCAAATGAGTTTTGCATCCATACCCTAAACATAGTAGGTTTAACAAATAGCTATGGAAGTTGTGAGTTCCAAGTTAAAATGAGTGAACTGCATGGAAACTGAAGTCATTAATAAATACAGCCTCTATTTCATGTGGGATGTCCAAGGCTAAATCAAATGCAACTGTTGAAAGGCCAGATGTTATTCCCATTGCTACATTTCAGTGTTTTCCTGGAAGTGATCTCACCGTGATGGCAATGCTGTTGTCCAACTGTGCATACTATTTATATCTAGAACCCCAGCTTTCAGGTTTATAATGCAACAAACTGAAAACAGCTATTGCTTTGAATATTGAGCCTGTCAAGGGAATTCAAGCAGAATCCTCGGACTGTGGTGTATTAACTCTGATGGCTGTCCAGAAGGCAAGAACTTATGTAACTTGTAAACACGTGGGGGTTATTGTCATGGGGATCTGATGCATGGCTCAGACAATGCTACCACATTGACCCATGTGGGGAATCAAAGTCTCCACTGTCCTTCACTGTCCTCTTCTGTGAAGAAACAAGTTAACCACAATTATCACCTACACATTACAAAGTGTATGTGGAAAAGGACTTTGGGTCAGTGCCAATCCTTAAGAGAAAAAAAAACACAACAGAAAAGAAAAAAAGAAAAAACAAAACAAAGATAGGGGTGCCTGGGTGGCTCAGTCATTTAAGTGTCCAACTCTTGATTTTGACTCAGGTCATGATCTTGCAGCTTGTGGGATTGAGCCTTGTGTTGTGCTCCATGCCAACAGCATGGAGCCTGCTTGGAATCCTCTCCCTTCCTCCCTCTCTGCCTCTCCCTTGCTTGTGCGCTCTCTCTCTCTCTCTCTCTCTCACTCAAAATAAATAAACTTAAAAAGAAAAAAGAAGAAAACAGACTATCAGGAAGAAATGCGGTGATGCCTTTGATCTGGAGTGTTTTCTTATTTTTGTTTTCATCTTTTTATATACTTTTTTTTTTAACATTTATTCATTTTTGGAAGGCAGAGAGAGACAGAGCATGAATGGGGGAGGGGCAGAGAGAGACAGAAACAGAAGCAGGATCCAGGCTCCAAGCTATCAGCACAGAGGCCAACGCGGGGCTCAAACCCACAAACCATGCGATCATAACCTGAGCTGAAGTCAGATGCTTAACTGACTGAGCCACCCAGGTGTCCCATGTTTCAACCTTTTTAAATGTGAGGGTGAAGAGATGCATCAGGAGAAAACAAACTGTTTTTGAAGACTAGCATAGAATTTTTTAAGCAGAATTATATCACTTTGGTTTTATTTGTTCATTTCACAATAACATTATTTATATGAAGGACAAATGATAGAGTTATTAACATATTGATAGCTAAATATACTTTTAATATTTTGCTTACAGTATAAATGGGAACATAGATAGTTCTTGTGTTGTATATCAATATGAAGGAAACTAATGCCTTAGAATGACAGAAACAATAGCTAACATTTTTGGGGTGCTTCCCATGGGCCAGGTTATCTGCTAAGTGGCTGGTATGCTTTATTTCACTGAATAGAAGGAGGTTCTAGTATCATCCCCAGATTCAGCAGAGGAAAATGAGGCACGGGGAGGGTATATCACTTGCCCCAGCCCACAAGTCTCTTGAGAAGTAGAGCTGGTACTTGAGCACAGGGTGCTGGCTCCAGAGACTGTCCTTATGAGGCTGGACTGCACGGCCTGGGATTAAATGAGACATAATGCATTTGGGGAGCTTAGCCTAGCACTTGGCATACAATGACTGGCCAATAAGGGCAAAGTGAAGGATATTTATTCAAAAACAGACCAATACAAGCTGCAACTCACATACCTTCCGCATCACTGAAAATGCCAGAGAGGGCAGTTAAGGTAATGAAAGCTACGAGAAACCTTGAGTTGAGGGTCACTTTTTGGGTCGACCTCTGCCTCACAAGTATCCCTGGGTTCCAGCCCTGCCTCTCTGAGGGGCTGGGTGGTTTCCAATCACTTAATCCTCTCTGGATCTTCTGTAAAACAAGAGGATTTGACTAGAATGACTCCTCAGCTTTCACTCTGCTCGGAACTTTTACAACTTAAGTCATCACTAAGATTTTGCCTGTGAAAATTAGTCCAGGAGCCCAGGGAGGATGAAGCCTGCCTTGAATATGTAGGAAGAGATTAATTGCTTATTAAGAGAGCAGAGCAATAGAAGGGTCAGCATTTTCCACAAAGGATGAACTGTTTTGATGGCAACAGGCTGTGGTGGCAAAACTGCAAGCTTCCAGTGTGGGCATGACTCAAAACCAGAGAGCCAAGGAAGACCTTCAGAATAGCTGATGGCATCGAATTATGCCCAATGACTTTCCTAATCCTATGCCATTTCAGACCCAAATGCGTCAGTCAGGATGGGAAATGCTGCAGGCTACTCCAGAGAGCAGAGGCAGAGGCAGTCTCTGAAGTCTGCTCAATGGCACCCACTAGTGGAAAGCCATGATGTGACCATGCAGACTAGCTGGTGGCAGGGGTTCCAACAGCTCTGAATACTGCTTAGGCCAAAAGTCCACTCGTGCATCTCATGGGGGGGGGGGGGGGGGCGGGCGGGCAAGGAACTGAAGGAGAAAGAGGGAACACCTTGTCCAAGGTCACCAGCTAATTAGAGGTAGAGTTGGCCTGTTGGCAGTCATTTTGGTCCATGCCGAAAAGTCACCTTCTGTACAATACACTAATCCTTCATCATTCATTTAATAGTTATTTGTTGCTAGATACTAGTCACCATGTTACAATAGAGTGCAAAGTTGCTCTACGCTTAATCCAAAGAAATATAAAATATCTGGGAGAGTCTTAGTTTTTTGATTCTATCATAATTTAATAAATGTGAAAATAAATGCTTGGGAACCCCTCTCCCATGAACATTTTATTGGAATCAAATGGTTCATAGAGATAAATAATATTGGAAGTAAGACTTATTTGACACATATTCTGAACTCCTCATGAGTGACCAGGACAACATATTGCAAATACTCAAATATAAAAAATCTGACAAAACCCACCAGTCTCAAAATAAGTATGTGGTAGTAATGCCATTTACTGGATAATCAACCAACACTTTTTACTTTTATTTTATTTTATTTTATTTTGTTTTATTTTATTTTTAATGTTTAGTTATTTTTTGAGAGAGAGACAGAGCACGAGTTGGGGAGGGGCAGAGAGAGACAGAGAGACGGAGACACGGAATGTGAAGCAGGGTCCAGGCTCTGAACTGGACTCCATGATCCACAAGATCATCATGTGAGCTGAAGTTAAACCTTAACCAACAGAGCCACCAAGGGTGCCCCTCAACAAATACATTATAAATTAAGCATAGTTGTGTTCAAATAGCATTTAACCATGTTAGAGAAAGAAAAGTAGCATATGACTCCGTTCCTACATCAGGACAGGTTGCAAATCTTCACAAGGAAATAAGATATATATGTATATAATAGATACAATATAGGACTATAATTTTGAGGTAATTTAAGTGGCTCCAAAAAAAAGTTCTGAGGGAGTTTTGAGAAAAGGTGCTGACAAATCTAGAAATAGCTAGGAGAACTTCGTGGAGTAGGTAGGACAACTTGACCGAACTTTAAGGACAAGAAGGGCATTCGAGTAGAATGGAAGGAAGAAAAGTGTTCAGGGAAGCAAATTCACAAGGATTAATGGCGGTGGCTGAAGCAGGAATGAGCTCCGTGGATAGAAAGAGAGTATTCAGACTAATCCTGCCATCACTCATCTCATGACTTTAGCTTCTCAAACTTCTTCCAAGTTCCCATCTGGCCTCTTTCTTGTTTCTCTGCCTAGCCTAGAACTCATGGTCAGCACTTTCCCTCAAGCGTGTCAGTCCTGGGCTTTAGATACCTTTCAACCTCCCTCTGCTCATCACATCCTCTGTTCCCACTCCTGGGCAGTCAGACACTGCTGGAGACTCGATGCCTGGCTTCCTGGGCCCCAGCTGCTTCGCAATCCTTTTCTTCATTTCTCATTTCTCAGCTGCAGTTCCAACCGTGCTTCATCTCAAGCTCATGGTTGTTTGTTCACCACCTTCATCTTGTTTAGTTACCCAATCTTAGAAGATTGTGAAGCCATTCTACATGACTTCCCAACATACCCTGTCACCACTTTAAAATGTTTCTTTGTGGTCACTTACTCTCCATCCATCCTTCAGACCACCCTTCATCTTCCTACAGCACTGCCTTAGGTAACATGATATAATCAGGTTCCCTGACTCTTATATTTTCAGTCTCCCACAGAAGAGAGTACCATTATTACCTTCGGGTATTCTGTGCCTTAGGTGAATGTGAGATATAAAAGGGAAAATCTCTTTCCGACTTATTCACACCCGGAGCTCCCATGGTTCCAAGAGACCAGGAATGAAGAGTCATCCCAGAGAGACCATCCTCAGAGGGCAATGGGTGCAGAAGAGAGCTTCCCAGGAATCAAGGCCAGACAGTCATCACTTAACTCATCTGAGCTGCAGATCTGGCATAAACCAGGACCACAAATGAATGAGTCAGTAAAGGAAAACACACAAAAAAGCGCTTTGTTCTTTTAAAAAGAAACACACCAAGAAATGAAGTCCTCTGAATTGTTAAAAAGAGGATTTTTGCATAACGTTCCCCCGTCCTTTTTTTTTCTTACACCAAGATTTAGGAAAGAAAGGGACAAACTGTAACTTCTGATAATGAAAAGATGTTTCAAAATATTTGATAATGATCAACAAATGCACTAAGTCACTGACTAGGTGATTTCTGTTTCAAAACCCATGGCCAGAAATCCCTCTTCCAGCTGACATTGCTTTACATGATGAGTTGGAACAGCCTGTGCTATTTGCTATCGAAAATGTGGGGCCTCAGGCTAACCTGAATGCCTGCTCCCTTGTGGGATTCTCCGTTTGCTCTAGCACACCACCCACTCTCTGCTCTTCCTGGGCCGCCCTTCTGTTTCTGTACGGTTTGGCACTGGTAAAATACAAAGAGAAGTGCAGAGTGCTCACAAAATGCAAAACATGCTAATGAAACGTGGGAATTAGGGACATTTCCCTGGCTCAATCATTTTCATTATGTCTTATTTCTCCTCTAACTCCTCATCAAAAGTTTTAAATTGGACAGACCATAAGGAAAGTTTTCAGCGACAATGTAATTAGGTACATAAAGCTTCCATAAATTAAACCAACATAATGAAATTTCCTGAAGTCCTGTGAAGGCTCCCACAGCTGCAGGTCCCCACAGCATGTCAAGTTTTGCCTCTGTTCTAGTTCAACTCTTGAAGTCAAAGCACATAGTTAAATTCTTATTTCCGAAGCAAAGGTGCTAGGCTCGTTAATTTTATGGATTAACTTGGCTAGGCCATGGTACCCAGATATTTGGCCAACACCAGTTTAAATATCTCTATGAAGGTAGTTTTTGGATTAACATTTAAATCAGTAGACTTTCAGTAAAGCACATTACTCTCTACAATGTGTGTGAGCCTCATTCAACCAGTTGAAGTCTTAAAAGAAAAAAAGATGGAGGTCCCTACAAGGAAGACGGAATTCTGCCTCCAGACTGCCTTTGGAATCCAAGCTCTAACATTAACTCTTCCCTGGGTCTTCATCCTGACTGTTTGCCCTGTAGACTTTGGACTTGCCAGCCTCTATGATTACATGAGCCAATTTCTTAAAATAACTCTTCCCTCACGTTTTTTTTCTCTCTCTAGTATGTAGTCTATAGAGGGTTATTTTGGTATATATGGACTATATACATAAGTATATAACATAAATATAAAAAATAATAGGGCTATTTTGTATGCACATACATGCAAATACACACACACACACACACACACACACACCCTACTGGTTCTGTTTCTGGAAAGAACCTTGATTAATACAAATGGATATTCTTTTGTTAACCACAGAAAGAAAACATCTCCAGCAGAAATATAACTAGAGTTGACCCTGGAACCACATAGGGGTTAGGAGCACTGATCCCCTGAGCAGTCAGGTATAATTTTTGACTCCCCCAAAACTTAATTATGAATAGACTGTTTGATCAGAAGCCTGTAAAACAGTCAACTAACTGCAACAGACATGTTTTGTATCTTCTATATATGTTGTATTCTTTAATAAAGTAAGCTAAAGAAAATGTTATTAAGAAAGTCAAGGAAGAGAAAATACATTTACAGTATTGTATTGTATTGACAACCCCCCCCCCCAAATCTGCATATAAGTAGACCCACAGAGTTCAAATCCCTATTGTTCAAGGGTCAAAAACATCTGAATTTAGAATTACAAAAGATCCTTCCATCCTAGAACTATTCTATTGTCCCTGAAAACTTCTGTTTACCTTGCTGTCTGGGTCAGGTTCAGTTTAGGTAGGGTGATGAACTCTGAATGTCACAATCTCTATCTTTGATGTCCAACAGGTCCAACTACATTTCTGTTCCTGATGGTTTCTATTTAGCAACCACAAAAAAATTGTTTTATATCTCTGATATCACTTCTCATAAAACACTTTAAAAGTAAACTTTGAAGACAGAAACACAAATGTACCTCACCCTTGCACAAATGTATTTACATATCCAACAATTACTTCCTTATCCTCTTTCATAGCATCCAACGCAAATCTTCCTGGAGCAGTTCCAGATCTCCCTAGAGTCAAATGAAATCCAAAAATCCCATCTTTACTCCAGGAAACAAGCAAACAGCAGGATTGGGCTTGATTTATAAGGCGCTCTGAAATCCTTCATGGGCTCAGGCAGCTACAGGACAATCAACACTCCCTTTGCCTGTGTCGTACATTCTGACCCATTGCCATCCTCATTCTCATGTCCAGGGTTGACCCCTCCCAAGTTCTCAGGCTTTCCTGGCTTATTTGCCTCCCAACTCCTCTTCCATTCTCACAGTGCTGCACCCAGCACCTTGCACACACTGCCCACCAAATGTGGGCTGGCTTGAATTGTGGAACGGTGAAGTAGCACTGTAACTTTCGAAGTCAGTTTCTTTTTCAGGAGGTATCAGTAGCTAGAGAGACATTTTAATCCCTGAACAGAAGAGCATCATTTCTTCCATTGTTGTAATGAATTTATCATTCAGTTTAAGAAGTTCAGCTGGTCTGAGTCAATCAGAACAATGGTGCCAAGAATGTGTGTGTTGTAACCTCTGGCAGTGCTCTGACCATGTCTGTGTGTGGTGCAATTTGAGGGTTCAAAGCTCAGTGGGCCCATTACATCTGTTTACCATGGTTTGAGGTAATCTAAGTCTGTGTTTCCCTAGGTGGCCCTGGGCTGTTTGCTCTCTGTTGGTCAAAGTACTAGCAGATGGTGAAACTGGGTGAGGAAATATGCCCACTGTGGGTCTGGAAGTATTTGATAGAGTGAGGGTTGTCTATTGACTGGGGCTTAGTACATTCTAGAATCTTATAATCAAATGGTCAGTGGTGAGACAAAATCTTTAGGCAGGATTTTAAAACCAAGAGTCTCTCATTTGCAAAAAAAGTGGGTTTAAATGAAGAGCAGGTATAGAGTCTTTGTTGGTTATATACTTGTGCCCAATGAGATAAAGAAAATTTTTATTGGGAAAAATTCATGTATAATTTAAATCTTTCAGGCTAGAGTGGTCTTGTTTTATTTTATGTCTTTTAGCTATAAGGTTTGCCAGAGATGGAGAGTCAATCAGTTCACAAGAACTCTTGAGAGCAACCTCAGGTAAAATATTAGTGGCTGTAAGCTGTGAAGGCAGAAAGTGTAAGTTTGATGAGTTGTAAGGAGTAACCTCCTCACTTTTGATCCTTTGTCCTTAGCACACAGTACAAATAAAGACAGAGGACATTTACATTTTATACAGGTACAAGCACTTCCCATGGGGGTCAAGGCTCTGACAATCAGAAAAAGCCACACAATTTTATATGAGGACTCAGCACAGAGAGCAGCCAATAGATGCTGTCATTAGGAAAAGCAGATGCTGCACAGGCTAGACAAAGATTATAAGTCAGTACTTTAAATATGTTCAAAGAACTAAAAGAAATCATTTATAAAGAACTGAAGGAAAGTATGAAAACAATGTTTCACCAAATAGAGAATTTCAATAAAGTGACAGAAATTTTATATACGTATATAAAATGTATGCATATATAAAATGCATTCTACAGCTGGAAAACACAATAACTGAAATTAAAAAAAAAATCTCTAGAGAGGCTCAACACCTGGAGGGAGAAGAAAGAATCAGCAAACTTGAAGATAGGTCTATTAAGATTACCTAGTCTCAGGAACAATAATAATAATAATAAAGACAAATGAACAGAGGCTCAGAGACCTGTGCAGCATCCTCAAGAATACCAATATATGCATAACAGAGTCCCAGAAGGACAGGAGAGAGAAAGAGAAAGACAGAAAGAGTATCTAAAGAAATAACGGGGGTGCCTGGGTGGCGCAGTCGGTTAAGCGTCCGACTTCAGCCAGGTCACGATCTCGCGGTCCGTGGGTTCGAGCCGCGCGTCAGGCTCTGGGCTGATGGCTCAGAACCTGGAGCCTGTTTCCGATTCTGTGTCTCCCTCTCTCTCTGCCCCTCCCCCGTTCATGCTCTGTCTCTCTCTGTCCCAAAAATAAATAAACGTTGAAAAAAGAATTTTTTAAAGAAATAACGGCTGGAAACTTCTCAAATCTGATGAAAAACATTAATGTACACAACTAAGGAGCTCAACAAAATCTAGGTAAGGAAAACTCAAAAACTCAGAGACCAGACACATCATACTCAAACAATCAAAAGACAAAGGCAAAAACAGAATCTTGAAAGCAACCATCACATACAAGGAATTCTCAAGGAGGCTAACAGTTGATTTATCATCAGAAACTGTGGAGGCCAAAAGGCACTGGGAGGACATAGTACAGAAAACAAAACAAAAACAAAACAAAACTGAAAGTACTGAAAGAAAAACACCTGCTAAATAAGAATTCTACAACTGGCAAAACTACCCTTCAAAAATGAATAAGTTAAGATATTTGCAGATAATCAAAACTGGAGAGAATTTGTTGCTAAAAGACCTGCTCTACAGGAAATGCTAAGAAAGTCCTTCAGGCAGAAATGACAGGACACTAAATAATAACTCGAACCCATACAAAAATAAATAAATAAAAAGTACCAGTGAAGTAACTACATAGGTGAATAAAGCAATAGTTCTAAATCTGGGTGTTGATGAGCACACAATAGATACAGGTATAATTTGTATGACAAAGCAAAGAAGAGGAGTGACAGAATGGAGCTATATGGGGGAAACTTTTTGTATATGATTGCAATTCAGTTGGTATTAATCTGAATTAGACTGTTAAAGTTAAGTTTTAATTACCAGGGTAACCATTAAGAACTGAAAAATATATGGTAAAAGAAATGACATGGAAATAAAAGGTACACTAGAAAATATCTACTGCACACAAAAGAAGGTAGTAATGAGGAACAGGGGAATAGAAAGGCCTATTTGCAGATGATATAAGCTTGTATATAAAAAAAAATCTAAGGAATCCATCAAAAAAATGAAAACTCTTAGAGCTAATAAATTAATTTGGCAAAATTGTACGACAGAAGATATATATACAAAAAGCAGTTGCATATCCATGCACTAGGAAGGAAAAATATGAGAATTCAATTAAGAAAACAATTCCATTTGGGGCACCTGGGTGGTTCAGACAGTTGAGCATATGACTTCGGCTCAGGCCATAATCTCACGGTTGGTGAGTTTGAGCCCCACGTAGAGCTCTGTGCTGACAGCTCAGAGTCTGGAGCCTGCTTCAGATTCGGTGTCTCTCCCTCTCTCTGTGCCTCCTCCACTCGCACTCTGTCTCTCTCTGTCTCTCAAAAATGAATAAACATTTTTTAAAAAGTTAAAAAAAATTCCATTTGTAAGAGCAGCAAAAACCATAAAATACTTAGTAATACATTTAACAAATGAAGTGTAAGATGTATACCTTGAAAACTACAAAACTCACTGAAATAAATTAAAGAGGACCTAAATAAATGTTCAAAACTTGGGGAGGGGAGCCTGGGTGGCTCAGTCGGTTGAGTGTCTGACTTCGGCTCAGGTCATGATCTCAGGGTCTGTGAGTTCAAGCCCCGCATCGGGCTCTGCTCTGACAGCTCAGAGCCTGGAGCCTGCTTCAGATTCTTTGTCTCCCTCTTTCTACCCTTCCCCCACTCAGGCTCTGTCTCTCTCCCTCTCTTAAAAATAAATAAACATTTAAGAAATTAAAAAAAAAAAACTCGGGGGGTTAATATCATTAAGATGACAATACTTCCCAGACAGATCTACAGATTCAACTCAATCTCTATCAAAATTTCAGCCACCTGTCAGTCTTTTTCCAGAAACTGACGAGCTGATTGTAAAATTCATATGAAAATACAAAGAATCCAGAATAACCAAAACAATTTTTGAAAATAAAAAGTTGGAAGACTCATACTTCCTGATTTCAAA
Organism: Prionailurus viverrinus; assembly: GCF_022837055.1. Lineage (NCBI taxonomy): Eukaryota > Metazoa > Chordata > Mammalia > Carnivora > Felidae > Prionailurus > Prionailurus viverrinus. The sequence continues at coordinate 113,108,232 of NC_062561.1, read as the reverse complement.
ATTTACTAGAAAGCATAGTCAAGTCTGTGCGTTATTGGCATGGGGCAGACATATAGATCAATGAAACAGAATCAAGAGTACAGAATTCCAACAAGGGCACAGAAAATAAAATTACATGAGGGGTTCCTGGATGGCTCAGTCAGTTAAATGTCCCATTTCAGCACAGGTCATGATCTCACAGTTTGTGGATTCGAGCCTTGCACCAGGCTCTGTGCTGACAGTTCAGAGCCCCTGAGGCTTCCTTCAGATTCTGTGTCTCCCTCTTTCTCTGCCTCTCCCCCACTTGCGTTCTGTGTCTATCAAAAATGAATAAACGTTAAAAAACTTTTTTAATAAAACAAAATAAAATAAATAAAAATAAATAAAACAAAATTACAGGAGGGAAATGATATGTCTTTTTAACAAACGGTGCTAGAAAAAACAGATAGCTACATACAAAAAGATAAATACTACTTCACACCATATATAAAAATTAACTCAAGATGAATCAAAGACCTAAATGTAAAATTTAACACTCTTAGAATAAAATAAAGGCATAAATCTTCATGACCTTGGATCAGAAAATGATTTTTTAGATATGACACCTGCAACACCAGCAGCCAAAGGAAAAAAAATACAGTAAACTTCACTAAAATTAAAAACTTCTGACCTTCAAAAAACACCATCAAGAAAGTAAAAAGATAACACATATGGTGAAACCAAATATTTGGAAATCATGTATCTGACAAAGACTAGTACCTAGAAGATAAAAAAAAAACTCTTACAACTCAACAATAAAAGGTTAAATGACTCAATTGAAAACTTGGCAAAAGATTTAAATAAGACATTTCGCCAAGGAAGATATACAAATGGGCAATAAGCACACGTAAAGGTGTTCAACCTCACTGGTTATGAGAGAAATTCAAATCCAAACCACAATTAGATACCACTTTGTATCCCCTAGAATAGCTATAATTAAAAAGAGAGATAATAAGGGGCACCTGGGTGGCTCAGTCAGTTGAGCAACCAACTTCATGTCAGGTCATGACCTCATGGCCCCCTCGGGCTCTGTGCTGACAGCTCAGAGCCTGGAGCCTGCTTCAGATTCTGTGTCTCCCTCTCTCTCTGGCCCTCCCCCACTTGCACTCTGTCTCTCTCTCAAAAATAAACATTAAAAAAACAAAAAGAGATAATAACAAGCATTGGTAAAGACATGGAGAAGATGGAACTTTCATGCATTGTTGGTGCAAATGTTAACTGATGCACCTGCTTTGGATAACAGGTTAACAGTTCCTCAAAAAGTTAAACACACAGCAATTCCACTCCTAGGGACAGACCCAAGGGAACTGAAGACACATGGCCACACAAAAGCTTATAGCTGATTGTTTATAACAGCATTATTCATAATAGCCAAAAGTGGAGACCTTCCAAATATCCATCAACTACAAAATGTAGTATGTTCATGCACTGGACTATTATCCAATCATAAAAAGGAATAAAGTTCTGATACATATTACAGCATGGATGAACCCTGAACACATTATGTTAAGTGAAAGAAACCAGACAGGAAAGGCCACATATTGAAGGATTTCATTTATATGAAATGTCCAGAATAGGCAAATTCAAAAAGAGGAAAAGTAGATCAACAGGTGCCAGGAGCTGGGGATAGTAGGAATGGGGAGTGGTTACTAACGTGTATGGTTTTTCATTTGGGGGTGACAAAAGTTCTGGTAATATTTGTGTGATTTTGTAAACAGACTAAAAAAGGGTTTTATTTAATTTAAAATAAATTTTACAAAATTTAAAAGGGTAAATTTTATAATATATAAATTAAATATTAATTAAAAAAATATTTAATATGTCAGCAGATATTAAAAAACACACTTACTATAGTAAATAAATAAGGGTTATTCCTCTTCCTCTCGCCCCACTCCCAAATCCTAAAAAAACAGATACCGAGTGTCACTGCTTTTGTGTTACCTGGCCTACATCCAGGTACTCCCAGTTGAAAAACATGGGCTTAGGGTGCCAGAAAGGGAATCAAAGAGACAGAGGTTCATGGGTGCATTTGGTGTCACTCAAGAGGGACATGTTTTCTAGTCCATTTAATCAAGAGGAAAAAATTTAAAAGATTCCACATAGTTGGTTGGAAAAGCCCTTAAAATTCTTTATCTCTTATTGTTCTCATTCCAAATTGATCAAACCACTTCTCCAAGGGCTCCAACATCAAGAAGGGAGTACAACCCCTCAGTAGATAGGAATCACCTCCAATGAAAGTCATACCTACTTATCTATCTACTTCTGTGTTCATTTATCTTCCAGTAACTTGATGAATTTGAGTCACTCACCCTGCCTGTGTCTGAGTCTGGGATACTGAAAAAAATACAAATACAAATAAAAAATAAATAAATAAATAAAGTAAAGTAAAGTAAAGTAAAATAAATAAGAGCAGACTCTGGATTAAGATAAATTTACCTCAATCAAGAATGACAAGTAGATTTTATTTTATTTTTATTTGTAATTTTTTTAATGTTTATTTTTGAGAGAGAGCGCGCACATGAGCACGTGAGCAGGGGAGGGGTGGAGAGAGAGGGAGACACAGAATCTGAAGCAGGCTCCAGGCTCTGAGCTCTCACCACAGAGCCCAAGGAGGGCTTGAACTCACGAACTGTGAAATTATGACCTGTGCCAAAGTTGGATGCATAACCGACTGAGCCACCCAGGCGCCCTGAGAAGCAGATGTTAATCAAGATGCTTTCCCAGTTGGGAAAGACTCTGTGAGGAGCAAGATCATGAGGACACATCTGAGTAGAGTTTGACAGATGACCGTGCTTGATAAGTAATGTCTGCCTTGGATGTAGGCAGGAAAGTAATGGTACCTGCACTTCACAGTTGCCACTCTGACACAGATAATGTCCCCTCAGAAGCCTCTAGTCAGCAAACCTCCTGGCCACATCCCTCTAACCTTGAAATACTGTGTTAGACATGACACAAAGTTGTGTTGTATGTCTACATTTCATAAAAAGAGCTTTCCCTTTTCAGTAGTTTACAACTTAATTTAAAGCAAATAAAATCCAGGGCACCTGGGGGGCTCAGTCGGTTGAGCTCCGACTTCCGCTCAGGTCATGATCTCGTGGTCTGTGAGTTTGAGCCCTGTGTCGAGCTCTGTGCTGACAGCTCAGAGCCTGGAGCCTGCTTCAGATTGTGTGTCTCCCTCTCTCTCTGCCCCTCCCTCACTTATGCTCTGTCAAGAATAAATAAAACATTAAAAAAAAAAAGCAAATAAAATCTAATGCCGGTTTTAGGAATCACAACCTGTCCCCCCCCCCCCATTATCCTGTGAGTGAAAAAGTAAATGGCTTATTAGAAAATGCTTCAAGTTCCTGTTTTCTAGGATAAGTCAACTGCCCCATACATTGGAAAACTTAGGAATGATTCTCCATATTAAAATTATTTTGGGGGGGATCCTGGGTGGCTCAGTTGGTTAAGTGTCCAACTTTGGCTCAGGTCATGATCACATGGTTTGTGGGTCTGAGCCCCAAGTCGGGCTCTGTGCTAACACTTCAGAGCTTGGAGCCTGCTTCAGATTCTGTGTCTCCGTCTCTTTCTGCCCCTCTTCCACACTCATATGCGCACTCTCTCTCTCTCAAAAATAAACATTAAAAGTACATTTAAAAAGAAAAAGAAATAAAATAAATACATAAATAAAAATAAAATGATTTTTGTAATCAAACCCCTCCCCTTTGCTAACTGCACTTCCCAAAGCTGTGGTGACTAATGTGTCATACTTGCAATTGTTACCGTTGTCTGTCCACACAGAGGATTTGTGGGGGGTGGCAGGAGTGAGGGGAAGGGGGTGAGAGAAGGTAGAATGGATTTAAATGTTCATTCGGCATTCTTAAATCAGAGATGGAAAGTGACACACAAGGCCTCATCATGAGGCTAAGGCTCTACTGGCCACAATTTGTATTTAATGCCTTCTTCATTCTTATCATGACTAGGATAGACTTTAGCAGAGCAGTTCTGGACTAATTTCAGATTTCTGAAGGCATTTGTTTAATAAATCAGTAGCTTAACACAGCATGCTATTTCTAGGTAGGTTCATTTTAGTCAAACACAGAAGGAAGGAGCCAGTGCGTTTGGTCAGGTCCCCAGGCCAACAACCCTTTGCAAAGCACGCTGGCCTCCTGTCTTTCACAAAGGCCTCCAAACTGCAGATCAAATCAAAGATTAAAGCTACCAAAGAAATTATATCTTCACCCTCTAGCCCACTATTCCCACAGTTAAGGAAAACCAAAAAGGTTTCATGTAAATTGTTCCCAAATGGAAGCACTCAGACATACCCAAAACTTCAACTCTTCTGTGACTTAGTGTTCTGTAATATAGCTACTTCTTAAAAATCAATTAAGAAACTATTAACAAAAGGATACAATAGCCCTGAGGGAAGAAAATCAAGTGCTTTCTTTGGCTAATCAGAGAAAAGCATACGATTCAGTGGTTTTTATCATAAGCAATTTGTTCATTGGCTCCTGGAATACAGCCAACCCTCTCACTCTGGAATTGAACTACCCATCTCAGAGGAAGCAGGAGACAGGTACAGAGAAGCCGGGGCAAGAGGAAGAAACAATCTGAGTCTTGCAATTGCATGAGCTCTCATGTAATTTTACCTCAAACTCTTCTAACTAGACGGGAGAATGATGCGGTGAAAGAGGCAAGTAACTCTTAGTTAATCTCGATGCCGGAATTAGACTTTAGCACCACTGCCCTCAAAGCTAAATTATAGTCAGTTTGAATTTCTCCTCTTCCTCCAGGTTCTCTCTGGCTTTGGTGAAAGTGCTGAGAAAAGTAAAACAGTCAAAGCATGGGGGAGAAATGAGAGGTCAATTTAATGCCGATAGTTGAGCTTGTCTTGCAAAAGTTAAATGCCCTCCAGTAACTGTAGCCCAACAAGTCACCTTACTTCCACAGACATTTCCTTGTGAGGAAGTAGAGCTCAGAGAAGATAAAGGTCTTATGCAAAACGGTGAATAGGTCAGAGTTTCTCATCAAAAGATCTCTAGCACGCGGCAACCACCTCAACACTCCTTACGGTCATGGAGGATACACAAGAGAACAGTGACAGTGCCTCCTACCACTTCAAAACGGGCATTAGCCAGCCTTTCAAACAACTGTTGGGTTAGCTAGCTTATATTTGCTCCAACTCCTGTAATAGTTCTTTGAACACCATGGCGTTTACTCTGTTCAGTAACTGTGAGAGCTGATGATTTTCTACTATAAATTAAGGGGTGTGCTAGGCTGGCTTCAGTTACGGTGGCTTGGCTACAGTGACTCTGTTCCACGGGACTTTTACTCTCTTCCTGGGACCAGCAGGTTAGTCTGGGAAGGCTCTCTGCACGGCCAAGGCAGAACACAAGAAGGCGAAAGACACGACACCCCGTAGGGCTCAAGCTGTACTCACGAACTGTCACTTGTGTCTCCTTTGATCGGTCACAGCATGTCATACAGCTGAAACACATACCAAACGTTTGAAAGGCCTTCTGCCTCCTTAGAGTCATGGGAAGGGTGTGGATTCAGGGAAGGGTAAAAAGAACTGGGGCCACAATCTCAGTCTCCCACAGCTACTGACAAATTATTTAAAGGGGGATGTTTCTGTAGAAAATCCCAAGGCCTCTTATAATATTAAGCATAACAAGAAAGAGATGTTAATACACAGAAATAGTGTCTATTTGTTGAAAAATATAGAAAAGCACAGAGATTCATATAACAAATAGCCATGTATCTACCTCTAATAATTAACAAATACTTTCACATGTTTCCTTCTCACATTTTTACTAAGTATTTTAGAGTTTAAGCATTCTGTATACCCCTCCACAATTCTATTTCCCTCCTTCCTGAGAGGTACCTATTATCTTAAAATTAATCTGTGCATATTTTTGTATTTTTCCTATGTACGCAGCCATTCATGAAGTTGCAGCCCAGAAGACAGCTACCTTATCACTTTCTGTTAATGTTTAGTCAGCATTTCCAATAAAATTAACTCCTTCTTCAGATCAAACACTTTTACATAGGCCCTACATGTGAACCAAATAGCTACCTAGGGAATATTTGACTTTGACTTGCTTCATTCTTGTTTTTCTGTGTGTCTCACAGTAAACGAAAGACGTGAATGATGCAGAATTCCAAGGCTACCTAATTCAACCTTGGCTATTCTTCAAAGAGTGTGGGGGCAATTCCAATCATCAGAGAAAGAAACATCACAAGGAAAGCAAAAGCCAAATGTTTTCCACAGAAGTCCTCCTTTTTGCTGTCTTCATTTCGACTGGTAAGTGCAAAAAACAATTTTAGAATCTTGGCTAATTTTAAAAAACGGATTTCAGTAATAGATTCAAAAGTCAGGAATATCACAACCACAACAGAAATGTGTGTGTTTGACTACTGAAAATGGACTAGGAAGAATACAGGGGAAAGGGGGACTTCTCCTGACTTCCACCTGAATGCTGTCCTTCTTGAACAAGGGAATCATAAAAGTGGAATAGAGGACTTTAAGAAAAGTCTATTAATCTTGGCCTAGGATTTAATTGGAACATAATTAGAAAATAAGAAGTTTATATAAGAATTTGATTTGGAGAATTCCCTATGCAGCGACTGGCGTGGATTATGGCAAAGGGAACTCTCGCTCCTTAACCATCACGGCAGGAGAGGAAAAATGAATACGCTAATAAATCACCTAACATCTGCCTCAATTCCCCAGGATAAATACTAGTTGCCAAAGTGATGGTATTGTATCTCGATCAAGATGTTGACTTGAAGTTTGGCTCAAAGGTATAAGACATTTGAAGCCCATCTTCTAAAAAATATATTAAAGAATATACTTAAACAACCATATAAACTTAAATAGCCATATTCTGTTGTTCCTCTCACAGCACATATATTAATGAATAGTAAAATATCTTTGACGAAAATCAACAATCAAATTAGCTGGTTCTTGCTTTTGCTTCTGTTTTGTTAGTTTATTCTGAAGTGAAAGGATGAGTTGGCTAACTGCATCTCTCTGTGAACGTTAACATTGGAAATCTGGGAAATTTAATTCAATTGAGCATTTATCTCAATTTAGCATATACTAAAGAGAAGATGCACCTAAAACAAGTGTGCACAAAATAGACTGAGAGAGCCAGCCCTTCCTCCATGTTTTACTACTTCACAATTTTTCATATATTTCTACTCCCTTCCCTTGTCTTCTCCCTCCACTCTAGGCTAAATTGGTCCGACATGTTCTTATTTCTAAGAATCTCCCTCTTCCATGTTTGCAGACAGAAAAGAGATCTATTTAGTTCAGAGTCTGCTTTGCTAGTTCAGAGTTTGCTTCTTCAATTCAAAGATTTTCTTGGATTTGATTTTTAGGACTAACGATAAAGGAACATCTCAAAGTTACTTTAGAATTTCTTGAATTATTTCTTGGCACCATGCTGTTTGATTATTTTTGCTTAACCTAAACACAGCGGTCCCAAGTAATAAGCAAAGAAAGTTTGAGAATCATAACTTAGGGCATTTATTAGTTGATAATCTGAAACAAACCGTAATGATGGAGATTAATGCTTATAAATAAACACATTTACAAATACGGTGTATGTCATAAGACAGAATTTTATGGTAAGGGAAAAAGCGAACTTTACACCCGAATCGGGAATTAAAGGAACACCTGCCCATAAAATATAGAAAGTTAGAGAAAAACTATAGTGAAAACAGAAGCGTTGAAGCTACCGGAAGACTGACAAGGTAAAAAGACACTGGAAATATGTGAGGCCAGGAAATCTGCTTGTCATGTTTCTCTTTTTTAGCTTTGGCTGGACCATGGGCTAATATCTGTGCTGGCAAGTCTTCCAATGAGATCAGGACATGTGACAGCCATGGCTGTGGCCAGTATACTGCTCAAAGGTATGGGGCTTCACAAATAACCATAAATTCTTTTGGTTCTTAACCTCTTTGCTTAGTGTCCTTGCCTCAAACGCTCATGGTCATTTCCCTTTAACAGCAGGACACAGCGATGAAACCAGCTGGACTACTATCTTTAGAGCAACTTCCGAGACCTCTGTTTCAAGGATAGCCTCTGAATTGGGGATAAAGCATGTAATAAAGAGAAAGGGGAGCAAATGCATGTTTTCTTTCTCAGTGTTACCCACCTGGTTTTTCCAAGGTGAAAATCAACATTACTATCACATTTTATTCAAGAGGGACTTGAACTGAGGTATGAAGGGTTAAGGCACCTGTCCACCACAGTTGGAGGTGGGAAAAGCTGCATAAGGATTCATGCTTTTGGTTCCTCTTCCCATCACACCATGATGTCACTGACCCAGGATGTGGGAGTTCAGCATCAGAGGCTGGCCCTTGACAGGCCATTTCTTCTAAACAATAAGGGACACAGTTGTGAATTTTCAATAATTCACAGCACCACCTTAGGGGTGCCACTCTCTGATGAAATAGCCATGTGTCCAACTGCATCATCGATCTCCATCCTAATTATAGTGGAGCTCTCATTTAAACAAATGCTACTTACAAAGCAACCTCAAATACCTGGAGCAGCAGGGTTGAGATGGGAAATATGGAAAAATGGCCGCTCAATTGCCAGAATTAAGACTTAATTTGTTCATACCCGAAAGTGTGTATGCACTTGACTCTACAATAATTTACTGGTTTTTCACTTGGAATCCCACTCAGTGTTGCTTTATACACAATTCTAACAATCCTTACAAATTGGATTTTTCAGGTGCTAGCCTATTAGAAGGGAGAGGGGGCTGGAAAGAGTGAATGTAAACAACATTGAGGATTTTCAGAGACAACTTCAAGAAATCTCACAATCTGGGATCATTTTGTGCTTGTTCTTGACCCACTTTAATAAACTCAGGAGGTATCACTCACTGTATTAAAATACCATATACAAAAAATGTTGTTTATGACAACTTCTGGTCACTGAGACAAAAATAAGATGAGGGTAACATATGATTCTTTTATGATAGGTTTCCATAAAGAGATAACTCTTTTACAACTGGTCTTGAAGGGGTGAAGAGTCATATATCTATAAAATTTACTTACATATGGGGGCACCTGGGTGGCTCAGTTGGTTAAGTGTCTGACTTCAGCTCAGGTCATGATCTCACGGTTTGTGAGTTTGAGCCCCAAGTCGGGCTCTGTGCTGACAGCTCGGAGCCTGGAGCCTGCTTCGGATTTGTGTCTTCCTCTCTCTTTGCCCCTCCCATGCTCATGCTCTGTCTCTCTCTGTTTCTCAATAATAAATAGACATTAAAAAAATCTTTTAAACATTTACTTACATATGGATCCCTGGGTGGCTCAGTCAGGTAACTGTCTGACTCTTGATTTCGGCTCAGGTCATGATCTCACGGTTCAAGGGATCAAGTCCTGCATCAGGCTCTGTACTGACAGCATGGAGCCTGCTTGGGATTCTCTCTGCCCCTCCCCTGCGCTCTCTCTCTCAAAATAAATAAACTTCAAAAGAATAAATACGTTTTAAAAATTTACTTACATAGATTGTCTCATTTCCCCAAAATGCAATATAACAATAATAGCTAATGAATTCTTAAAGGCTCTCCATACCAAATACTATCCTAAAGACTTTAATCTTTACAATATGGTTATTACTACCTGCAGGAAGGGAGGTTAAAATTGTGCTAAAGAGAGGAAACCTGGGACCTCCCAATATGGTGTAGCAGTTTCAGGGTTTGATATCCTAGTCTGGGAACAGTGGGCTAACACCACGTTTCTGGGCAATAAAGTTCCTAGGACAGTTTCCTCAGTCTGTTCATTCTTATTTACATTTTAGAAATCATAGGCCTCACCAGGGTGTGGATGTCTTGTGCTCTGATGGATCGACTGTGTATGCGCCTTTCACCGGAACGATTGTAGGCCAGGAGAAACCTTATAAGAACAAAAATGCCATTAATAATGGAGTTCGGATATCTGGAAGAGGTGAGAGGTGCTGTCTATACCTGGGGCACATGCTGGAAATGTTTGATGCTTATTTATTTAATGCACATGCCATATGCCGAAGTGTCATACGTCCTTCAAAATAGTAACATCTAGAATACAAAGGCCATAGGGTACCAAACTAAAACAGCTAGATGCATTTTCAAATACGTTCCACCTCTTCCTCTGAAATCATTTTCTTTATGCACACACTCTACCTAACCCCACAGCTGACTGAAGGGCTTTCTTCTTGTGGCCCATGTGGTTTTGCCTAATAGTCTACAAACAAGATCACTTTCAACAGTATCTACTATAATAAATAAATACTTTCATTCATCAAAATCCTACAATTCAAAGATGTTGGCATTCCTGCAAAAGTTGGCTGGAAAATATTTTCAAAGGCTTCTATGTTTTAGGTTAAGCTGGGTCACCCAGTACTCCGGGTATTGGGCTTACTATTTGTGTGTGTCATTCTAGTTCCTTCATTCTCGTTGATGTAGAGGGCTTGATTCTATGCATAGATCTTCATCTACATAATCATTCTTCTCTAAGTGGACATCTGGGTAGTATTGAGTTTCAGGCAATTATGAAAATTCCATGAACTTTCCTGCATGTGTCTTTTAATGAACACAAATGTGCATTCCTGTCAGAAACGGGCCCTGAGGACATTGCCCTCACCACCATAAGAAACACTTTGTGAGGGAGCTCACATCCTCAAGGGCTCTATGGTGGTTATTCTCTATAGGACCCAAATGACAAGAGAAACTGCTGCCACTGGATGGAGTCCACTTAGTAAGCAAGGCCAAGGTTGGCATGGTTACCTAACAGGCTGCAGAGCTGAAGAGGCCATCAGATTCATCTGAAGGACAGAGATCTGTGGCATTGTCTAGTTAATCATGGTGACCCAAGAACTGAACAAACGGGCAGCCTACTAAAGCCTGATTTGATTTGTATAAATGGAAACACTCTAGGTCTGATGAACAAAGTCGTGACTTCAATCATCACCATACTGGGTCACAAAACTGCCTCTCACCCCCAGACTTGCACCAGTTCACAAATCCAGGGCCCCTTGAAAGAAACCAAGGCTCAGCCCCTTTGAGGAAGGGCTCCGTCACACAGCCTAAAATTTTATTTATTTATTTATTTATTTATTTATTTATTTATCAATATATGAAATTTATTGTCCAATTGGTTTCCATACAATACCCAGTGTTCATCCCAAAAGATGCCGTTCTCAATACCCATCCCCACCTTCCCCTCCCTCCCACCCCCCATCAACCCTCAGTTTGTTCTCAGTTTTTAAGAGTCTCTTATGCTTTGGCTCTCTCCCACTCTAACCTCTTTTTTTTTTTTCCTTCCCCTCCCCCATGGTCTTCTGTTAAGTTTCTCAGGATCCACATAAGAGTGAAAACATATGGTATCTGTCTTTCTCTGTATGGCTTATTTCACTTAGCATCACACTCTCCAGTTCCATCCACATTGCTACAAAGGGCCATATTTCGTTCTTTCTCATTGCCACGTAGTACTCCATTGTGTATATAAACCACAATTTCTTTATCCATTCATCAGTTGATGGACATTTAGGCTCTTTCCATAATTTGGCTATTGTTGAGAGTGCTGCTATAAACATTGGGGTACAAGTGCCCCTATGCATCAGTACTCCTGTATCCCTTGGGTAAATTCCTAGCAGTGCTATTGCTGGGTCATAAGGTAGGTCTATTTTTAATTTTCTGAGGAACCTCCACACTGCTTTCCAGAGTGGCTGCACCAATTTGCATTCCCACCAACAGTGCAAGAGGGTTCCCGTTTCTCCACATCCTCGCCAGCATCTATAGTCTCCTGATTTGTTCATTTTGGCCACTCTGACTGGCGTGAGGTGATATCTGAGCGTGGTTTTGATTTGTATTTCCCTGATAAGGAGCGATGTTGAGCATCTTTTCATGTGCCTGTTGGCCATCTGGATGTCTTCTTTAGAGAAGTGTCTATTCATGCTTTCTGCCCATTTCTTCACTGGGTTATTTGTTTTTCGGGTGTGGAGTTTGGTGAGCTCTTTATAGATTTTGGATACTAGCCCTTTGTCCGATATGTCATTTGCCAATATCTTTTCCCATTCCGTTGGTTGCCTTTTCGTTTTGTTGGTTGTTTCCTTTGCTGTGCAGAAGTTTTTATCTTCATAAGGTCCCAGTAATTCATTTTTGCTTTTAATTCCCTTGCCTTTGGGGATGTGTCAAGTAAAACATTGTTACGGCTGAGGTCAGAGAGGTCTTTTCCTGCTTTCTCCTCGAGGGTTTTGATGGTTTCCTGTCTCACATTCAGGTCCTTTATCCATTTTGAGTTTATTTTTGTGAATGGTGTGAGAAAGTGGTCTAGTTTCAACCTTCTGCATGTTGCTGTCCAGTTCTCCCAGCACCATTTGTTAAAGAGACTGTCTTTTTTCCATTGGATGTTCTTTCCTGCTTTGTCAAAGATTAGTTCACACAGCCTAAAATTTATACCATAAACCTTACTTCTAGCTGTCCTCAAAGGCAACTGCCACCATTAAGCAGGATGGCTGTACACTGGGGAAGAAGAAAGAATGGCGCTTCTCAGAGACTACTGGACACTTGCTCAACAACTGAGACTTAATTCTTGGATACCCAAAAGGCCAATGTGGTCAATCAGTCAGAATAGAGGCTTCTAGGGTCAGGTGATCAACGCAGATTTTCATTAGGGTCCATCTGACAGTGGTCCCAGTGTGTCCACAAATCCACTCTCTGGTAATTTCCCCAGTTTCAGAATGCATCATTGAAATCAGCACACTCGCTGATGGCAGAATGTTGTACAAGCGGGAGAGCTGGATCACTTGGTACCATATGCACCTTCTGCTCTAACAGCTAATGTGCTTCCCAAAGCAGTAGTTCTGATGTACACTCCAACGAGGAGTGTGTAACAGTTCCGGTTGCTCCATACACAATACTTGGTGCTATCTTCCAACTTTCCACTTCAGCAATTCTTTTTTTTTTTAAGTTAATTTATTTATTTTGAGAGAGAGAGAGAGAGTGCAAGCAGGGAAGGGGCAGAGAGAGGGAGAGAAAGAATCCCAAGCAGGCTCCACATGGTCAGTGCAGAGCCCAACACGAGGCTCAAACTCATGAGTCATGAGATCATGACCTGAGTCAAGATCAAGAGTTGAACACTTAACTGACTGAGCCACCCAAGTGCCCCCTCTCCCATTTCAGCCATTGTGATGAGTATATAGTGGCATCTCATTCACTTTATTTATTTTTATTTAGATCCAAGTTAATTAACATATAGTGTAGTATTGGTTTCAGGAGTAGAATTCAGTGACTCATCACTTACATAAAACACTCAGTGCTCATCACAAGTACCCTCTTTAATACCCATCACCTATTTAGCCCAACCCCCACCCACCTCCTTCCATCAGGAGAAGGAAGGTGGGTGTTTGTTTGTTCTTTATAGTTAAGAGCTTCTTATGGTTTGCCTCCGTTTTTATCTTTACTTTTCCTTCCCTTCCCCTATATTCACCTGTTTTAGTTCTTAAATTCCACATTTAAGTGAAATCATATGGTATTTGTCTTTCTCTGATGGACTTATTTAGCTTAGCATAATACACTCTAGTTCCATCCATATTATTGCAAATGGCAAGATTTCATTGTTTCTGATGACTGAATATTCCATTATATATATACCACATCTTCTTTATCCATTCATCAGTCAATAGACATTTGTACTCTTTCAATAGTTTAACTGTTCTTAATAGCATTGTTATGAACATTGGGGTGCATGTGCCTTCTTTGAATCTGCATTTTTGTATCCTTTGGATAAATAAATACCTCGTAGTGCAACTGCTGGGTCATAGGGTAGTCCTACTTTTAATTTTTTGAGGAACCTCCATTCTGTTTTCCAGAGTGGCTACTCCAGTTTGCATTCCCATCAACAGTGCAAAAGGGTTCCCCTTTCTCCACATCCTCTTCAACATGTTGTTTCCTGAGTTGTTAATTTTAGCTATTCTGACAGGTATGAGGAAGTACTTCATTGTGGTTTTGTTTTTTATTTCCTTGATGATGAGTGTTGTTGACCATATTTTTCACAAGTCTGTTAGCCATCTAATTTCTTTGGAAAAGTGTCTATTCATGTCCTCCACCCGTTTCTTCACTGGATTGTTTTGGGGTTTTGAATTTGAGAAGTTCTTTATAGATTTTGGATATTAACCCTTTACCTGACATGTCATTATTGGCTTTAACTTACATTTTCCTGATGGCTAATGCAACGGAGCACCTTTTTGTATTTATTGATAGCATGGATATTATCTTTTGTGAGGTGCCTATTCAACTATTTCTCCCTGTGTTTTCTGCATTTTTCTTATTGGCACGTAGGAGCTTTTTGTATATTGTAGATGAGTCGTCTGTCAGATCTATGTATTGTAAATATCTTCTCCCACTTCATGGGTTACCTTTACACTTTATTTTTGCTGTCTTTTAATAAACAAAAATTCTTATTTTTCTTTTAGTCCAATTTGGTAGTATTTTCCTTTATTGATAACATGTTTTTACCTGTTTAAGACACATTTGCTCATCATAAAGTCATAAAAGTATTTTTTTCTTCTGTAAGTTTTATTGCTTCATCTTTCATATTTAGATTTATAGTCCACTTGGAATTGGGTTCTGTGTAAGGAATGAGATAGGGATCAAGATCTTTTTTTCTCACATTAGTTTCTGACTCAGTACCATTAAGCTGAAAAGACTGTTTTTCCCCCTACTCTAATGCAGTATAGTCTTTTGTGGTAAGTCATGGTCTGAATAAACATGGGTTTGTTTCTAATTTTTCTATTGTATTTCATTGGTCAATGTGTCGACCTTACACAAATATCCAACTGTCTTAATTACTGTAGCTTTAAAATACATCTTGGGAGCGCCTGGGTGGCTCAGTTGGTTAAGCGTCCAACTCTTGATTTTGGCTCAGGTCATGGTCTCATGGTTCATGAGATTGAACCCCACATGGGGCTCTGCACTGACAGTGCGGAGCCTTCTTGGGATTTTCTTTCTCTCTCTCTCTGCCCCTACCCCACTTGCACTCCCTCTCTCTAAAAATAAATATTAAAAACCAAAAACACATCTTGATATAACATAAATCTTTCAAATTTATTCTTTCAGATTGCCTTGAAAAATCTTCCTCATGTGCATTTCCAAATATATTACAAAATCAGTTTATCAGGGGCATCTAGTTGGCTCAGCCAGTTAAGCTTCTGACTCTTCATCTCAGCTCAATGATCTAGAGTGCCTCATGATCACATGGTTGATGAGTTTGAGCTCTTCATCAGGCTGACAGCGTGGAGCCTGCTTGGGATTCTCTCTCTCCCACTCTCTATGAACCTCCTCCACTTACACACACACACACACACACACACTCTCTCTCTCTCTCTCTCTCTCTCCCTCAAAATAAATAAACTTTAAAAAGTACATTAAAAAAAGAATCAGTTTATCAATTTCCACCAAAAATTCTGCTGGGACTTTGGGTTTGCATTGACTACACAGATGAAATCGAGAACTGATATCTTAAAAGTAATGAGTCTTCTAATTAATTAACATGTTATATTCTCCATTTATTTAGTTCTTCCAGTACTGTTATATTAGTTGTCACATTGGCTTGCAGGGTTGAAATTGTGCACATATTGTTTAACATGCATATAAGACACATTATATTGATTTTGTTTAGATCTTCTAAATCAGCAATGTCCAACAGAAATACAAGTCACATAGATAATTTAAAATTCTCTAGTTACATTATGAAAGTTAAAAAATAGGTAAAATTAATTTTAATAATATATTTTATTTAATTCAGTGTCTATAATATTATTTTAAAATGCAACATAAAAATTACTAGTATTTTACTTTTGTTGTACTGTCTTCAAAATCCAGCATGCATCTTATACTCAAAGTGCATTTAATTCAGATGAGCTACATTTCAAGTGCAGACTGGCCACTTGTGGCTAGTGGCTACCATGTCAGACAGCACAATTCTGTCTACTTGACTGTTTTCACTGATATGTGTATTAAAATCTTCTAGTGTGTTTCTATTTCTCCCTGTTTCTCCAGTAGTCTCTGCCTTATATAGATGGTTTGTGTTTAGTGTGCAGGTGGTTGTAAATGCTGTATCTTCATTGGATTTAGCATTACAAATTGTCCTCCTTTGTTTCGTTTCAATGCTTTTTGTCCCGAATCCGAATCTCTGATAACAGATTCATAACCCTTGCTTTCCTTATTGTTTCCATTTGCTTGACAAATCTTGATCCAGCCCTTTATTTTTTGCCTTTTTCAACTGTTGTGTTTTACTGTATATAGGATATAATTGGGTTTTTCTTTTTAAGCTAGTAGGAACATTTTTTTAACAGATGAGTTAACATTTATAGATATAACTCATATATGTGGTCTCAACATTGTCATATTACATTATGATGATAGTATTACAATAAC
The DNA here is from genome assembly GCF_022837055.1 of Prionailurus viverrinus. Taxonomy (NCBI): domain Eukaryota; kingdom Metazoa; phylum Chordata; class Mammalia; order Carnivora; family Felidae; genus Prionailurus; species Prionailurus viverrinus. The sequence continues at coordinate 113,091,802 of NC_062561.1, read as the reverse complement.
TCCACCTATCTATTTGGTGGGTCTTGGTCTTTAAAATTATTTTCTTTGGGTATTTAGTAAGAGTTTCAATCTTGTGCCAATTATGTCCATTTTTATTTGTCTTTAAAGTCTCATCATTTTATAAGAATATGTCTTAGAGTTGAAATTGTTCTGGGTGAGAACAAGAAAATATGTTAATAGTCTCAATTTTCTCAGCTAGCGTTTTTCTGTTATTCCTCAATGTCTTTATTAAATTTTCATATGAATCTGTTTTCCCTTCGGCATCTTGTAATTTTAGTCATTTCTGGTATGATTTTGTCATCTTCCTCAATTTCCTCATTGAGTTCAATCAACTCATTTTTTTTGTCTTTTCTTCCATTTCTGTTATTTTTTGAATTTCTGATTCAAGGCTACTAAAACCCAGATAAAAACTAATTTAATTTCTTTTCTTTTAGGTTTTTGTATAAAAATGTTCCATATTAAGCCAATTAAATACAAAGGTTCCATCAAGAAGGGAGAAAAACTGGGAACTGTATTGCCCTTGCAGAAAGTTCATCCTGGCATACAATCCCACATACATATTGAAAACTGTGACTTGAGTGATCCTACTGCATATCTCTAAGTAGAAGACAGATGACCAGATCTTCTAAATAGAAAACCATCTTCTTAAAAACGTGGATGCATATCCTACTTTTCAAGAAATTTGTGTCCAAATAAAAATATGATGAGCGCAAAATAGAAAATAGTGTTTTATTTCAACTCATTGCCACTCTGATTTTTGATTGTCAACTAATTTCTGAGGGTTCTCTGATTTTTCTGTTACATATGGGATCTGAGGGGTTTTGCTTGCTTGTTTAAATTTCCTTAGTCTTCAATACATAGGATTAACAAACATGACTTCCAGCTATCCAGGCTGCATTTCTGGTACTTCTAAAACTAGCTACCTTTCTGCTTGAAAATAAGAAAAAGCCTGAAGTTATTTTCTTGGTACAAGAAGAGAATGTTGCACAATGCTAGACACACATGCACAAATATTGAGTGAACAAATGAGAGTTAAACTTTAGTTAAGGTATTGAAAAGTTTCAGCAAAGCAATATCCTCAGGTATGTCAAACTGGTCACAGGGTGAGGAGCTTGCATGGATTAAGACAGAGTTTGCTGGTCTGCACAACCACACTTCCCCACACTATATCAACAAGATTTTCTAAATCATAAATGATGGCATTCCAAGAAAATACATCAGTAGTCTCAATTTCAGTAAGAGCACATTATAGGAAGCACTGGAATGAGAAAGAGGTCTATCTTAACCTCAAGTATCTCCTGGAACCAAGTCAGTCAGCCTCATCTACCATATGCATATCGTAGCCACTTATTTCTACACATTATTTTTTTTTTAAGTAGGCTTCAGCCCAGCACAGTGTCTAACATGGGGCTTGAACTCACAACCCTGAGATCACAACCTGAGCTGAGATCAAGAGTCAGATGCTTAACCCACTGAGCCACCCTGGTGCCCCTCTACACATCACTTTAAATCTAGATCATTCTTCCTTAGTTATGTTGACAACAGGTAGGAAGGGGAAAAAAGACCATACAACTATTCAAAGGACCAGAAATAACTGGCTCCCTGGATTTTAGTTAGTGAGAAATGAGTAGGTTGATTTATCATTGTGGAAACTTTTCACGAATTTTTGCTTAAATCCTTTTGGAATTCCAGTGAGAAGATTCCATTCTTACTACAGATGTACTAATGGAAAATGTAATTAACTGAACTTTACTAATGGAGAAGTAGCTGCATTTGTATGCTAGGACATATACATACAAATGTTCATAATATAACTATTTGTCATGGCAAAACCTGAACAACTCACATCCCCATGGACAGCTGATATGAACAAATGAACTGTGTGATTTAGCACAGAATGGAATAGTGTCTAGCAGTCATAATAAATGAGCCTCGGATAGACATGACAAAATGGATGAATCACAACAATATAATTTTGAGTAAAAACAAGTACTTAAGGTTACATATAATATGATACTCTTTTTAGAAAGTCAAAATAATTAAAACCAAAACATAATTTTTAGGAACACATACAAGTGTGGTAAGAATATACAAAAAGGAAATCAAGCAAATAATGAAGACTAATTATCTCAGAAGTGAATAAGGGAAACCACACAGAAAAATTTAAGTTCTTGTTATGTCATTGTTGTCATTTTAGAGCTGGGGGGTGATTTCATGAGTACTTATTATGATATGTTATACTGGTAACAAGACGTGAAGGTGGCTGGTCAAGAAGAACGAGTTAATGAAGACTCTCAGTTCAGAGTCTCTACTACACAACTGGTTTATCCTCACATCCAGGTAGATATTATTCTCTACCGTAACATGACACTTCATACAAGGGTAACAAGAGTTTGATTCTTAGTTAAAACAAAACCTATAACCAACACTCTCTGGTTTGATCATCTACCTTATTGATCCCTTATGGCCAAATAACTTTAGGTTGTTTCCGGAAATTAAATTTGCTTTCAAAGGACAAAGACTGTGTTCCCACTGAGAACACAAAATAGACAACAGCATGGAGACTTCAAAGACAGTTTTTAAAGGAGCCCTAAAATGTTTGAACAATAAATAATCAACCTTCCTAAGCAATTGTTTAAAAGACCAAACTCATTGCCAGGAACTGAGAGCTTCCCCAAGAATGCTGCCTTCTGCCTAGAACTGGATAAGCAAAGTATCTGTTGAATGGAAATGCAAACTTAAGACCCAAGGATTACTCTTATCAAGAACCAGAATACAGCGCCCTCTGGTGCATCAGAGGGTTTTGTTTTTTAATTTCCTTTTCCTTTTAGATCTGGGTGTCAACATCTTCAAAGTATTGTTAAGGTTCAAATGATAGGAAAGTGATAGTACTAAATAACTTATTTTTCCTTTGTGAAATGATAGCAAAATATGCTTCAAAAATTGTGTCAGGTTTGATGACTAAATTAGTAACGGAAACAAAATTACTTTTTACTTACAAAATGTTCTGAGTTTTCTGCAGGAAGGTAATTTAATGGAAGGACAAGATAAGTGGCCATTTTAATCTAGAATCCTCTAATCTTAAGTAAACAGTACTTTTCATAGGCTTCCAAAGTAAATGGAGACATCTTCATTAGATAAAGCATCAAAAATATTCTGTATTTTCTTGTTTTGGCTATCCTAAAAATGTTTGCTATTCAATTTATAAAGCCAATAAAAGACCAACCAGGGTCATGTAATTGAGCTGATCAATTTTACTGAGTTGTCTTTGTAAGGGTTATTTTATTGCCTAGTTCACTACGTCTGACTATTGGGTCCCTAAAAACCACCAATTAGAGCAGCAACTGTAAAAGAGGCCACCGGTACTCATTATCGCTCTGCGTTAGTAGGTAACAGGGAGAAACTCCATCTTGATCTCCCTTCTTTAGTCCCTCTCTTTGCTCTCTGGTGAAACCACCACTGGCATCCCACCACCTTACCATTCAGGTATATATACTCCTCCCTGACTCCTCCACCATGTCATGTTAGAGTAATACTTGGAGAGACCGAAAGTTTACCTCTTCACTATTTCCACCATTACTCTGATCTTCAACCAGCCCGACCCTCCATCTTGGTTATCCTATTTCCTTTATGTTTATCCCGTTATCCTAACCAGACTTTGAGTGCCTTCTTATATGCCGCTTCTGTAGTCTCCTGGAATCTTAAGGTATAAAGGACATGCTCTGCAATAGTAACAACTGTCTTTAAGAAACTGGTTTTATTTTTTAACCAGTATATGAGCTCCACTCCCACTTACTGAGGGTATACTAATGTACCACACACCAGTCTGAGAGTCTCAAACACAAAAGTAAATGAGGTAAGATGCCCGCTCTTACACAGCTTGCCCTGAGAAAGAACACGGGGGCAGGGCTGAGAATGCTTGCACAAATACAAGCTCTAAAAAAGGCAGATCTAAAATATGCTCTTTTTAAAAAAAACTACCACGTACAAACCACAATGTATTCTATTCTAATTTCTTTAACAGGTGAGAATATTTAAAATTTTTTCCTAATTAAAAAATGTTCAGAACTGTAAAGTAATAAACATTTCTTTTTTCTTTTTACTTTAAGTTTAGATGAAGCAACTTTTTAAGTTGCTTTCTGGGAGAGAAACAAGATATTAAGGGAAGGCATAAGGGAACAAGTCTGGAAATGCAAGTACCTAAGTAAAATTTACTGAGAGTCTACTATTTGCTAAGTATTATGCTACATGCTAGGATGCAATAGTGAGCAAAACCCAACAGTGATCTTGCACTGATAAAGCTTACAGTGCAGTAGAATTAACAGATAATAATCATAGAAGCAAATGGCAAATTTCAATAACGCTGACTGCCACAAAGAGAAGTCACAGAGTGTGGAAAGTCAGAAGCTTCCCTGAAGGAATGACATCTAAAGGAAATATCTGAGGGAGCAAAGACAGTAATCTAAGCAGAAAGAAGAACACATCCTCACGCCCTCTGACTAGAGAGTGCATGGCAGTCTTAAGGAAGTGAAAGACAATGGAGAAGGGCCAAGGGGAAGTTTGGTACAATTAGGGAGATGCCACACTATGTAGGGTCTTGTAGGTCATTTTAAGCATATATCTTCACCCTCGAGTCAATACATAACTACTAAAGAGTTTTAGTTGTGTCACTAATGAAATTAGAAGATCACTTCTGCAAAGGACCTCTGGGACAATTCTAGATACAGAGGATTAGGTCAGTAAATGCTGATTCCCTCCCAGAGACACTCTGCAAAATTTACTTTTTAAAATTTTCAGAAGCATAATCAATGAACAATTAGAATATTTTTATTAAATTGATCAGTATTAATTTTAATCTAATGCACATTTTCTCTCAAGCTAATGTTAATAAAGTAGAATTCAAAGTGTATTAGAAATTAGAAATGGTTTACTGAATTATAATATGATCTTATATAGTGCTAAAAATTAAGTACAATTGAGTCAGCCTCTGTAACTATACTTTTATTTTACTCTTAGTTTTTAATACTACATATCTTGTAAAACACACTAATACCAAGATAAAAGAGAATTAAAGCAATATAAAGTTATAAACATCATAATTTAGGGATCCGAAGCTCAATATTATAAATTTTTTATTTAGCAAGCTAAAATATCCCTTCGAGGAAGGCTGAGGAACTCATCTACAAACCAGTGATAGCGTTTAGCATATCAGCTACCTAATCCACAATACAGGATCTAAGCCCTGTTTATGGATATTTCTCGCTCTTAAAATTTCTCCTACTTTTTTTTCAAATGTTTTTTGCTGCAATCCATTAAGACAGTTTGCAAATGTTAATATACCTTACCTAAAATATTTCAACAATGCATCTTAAAATTTACATTTGCATAGACAGAAAGAAGCTTATCTTACCAATAAAAAAAAAAATTAAGAATCTTTGGTAGCTAATTACCAGATAGGCAGGACATCAGGGAACCATATTCTTCCCAAGTATTTGGAGACTTCAGTGTGAATTTCATCTAGGTTATAATTACCATCAGGGATCAAAACGTCTTCCATTATGGAGAGGTGGGTCAGCCTTTTCCCACACCGTCTTACAAAATCAACGAATGCACTGCAACTCACTTCACATTCACTGAGGCCCAAGGCTGTTAAGTTTTTACAGCATTCAGCAATGCAAATAAGTTCATCGTCAAGAGTCTGAAGACCATTAGCACATACCACTAACTCAATTAGTCGTGGACAGTTAAGACCTATCCGGCCTAGAGCTGCTTTGCTTACCGAACGACCAAAATAAAGGTTAGTAACAGGGGTTTCTTCTGTGAAGAATGCCTCAAATTCTTCTTCATATAAAAAGAAATACATAACAACATTAACTCCAGGGGAGTGTTTAATAAGTGCATCCCAACTTTGTTTTTTAATAGTGTGAAATTCAACCTGTCCAGGATTTTCACTCACAACATCAATTCGAAGATGTTCAAGGCGAACATGAGTTTCACTTGAAAGGGCTAGGAGAAGGTCATCACTTAGAATGTAATAATTCAATGCCAATTCTCTAAGGCCTTGACAATGGTCAGCTATACAAAGGATTCCTGCAGGAAACAGGGAAAAACTTTTAAGAACCAAGAATTACTGATACTAACACAACATTTCATAAATCTAAATTTGACATTAGTTATTCATTATTTGCCAAAATAGACATGAAATGATTTCTGAGATGGATGCCAAGATACAGGCATACAATTATATGTAGTAATAAAAAATATATGTATAATAAAATACACCTATGACTAAAATACTTTTAGATGCAATTTAAACTATGCCTAGTTTACAGATTAAGACTTCTTTTGAAAAAATATTACTTTTTAAATTGTTTCATAAGCATGTAGTTTTCAGTATGAAATTACATTACTATTAGTATAATAAAAAAAACATCAAAAAAGCTTAAAAAGATATAGTGTACCATCAGATGAAACATGAGGACAGCTACTCATTTTTAGGAGTCTTAGAGTGTCACTATTATTGGCCACGAGAATCTTCAGTGAAGGATCATCCACTGGTGTATCTTCAATTTTGATCGATGATAATGATTTTGAGTTGACAAAAACAACTGTAAGTGCTGACACAAAATGAGACTTGCGCAGCAATAAGGAAAGAATTGTGGAAACATTATTTAAACATCTAGAGCTTCAAGCAAATAGGCCATTAAAACTACTTATATCAACACTTACTAACAAAAACACAGTGAAAGCAATCAACATATTAGTGTTTTTCATGACACCATTAGTCAGTAGAAGACAAAGTATACTTTCATACTTTTACAATTGAAAAATGGAATGGCAAGAAAGGAAGAATGTTTCCAAAATTTCATACACACATCTTCCAATTATGTTCCATCTTAAGAATGTGATTGCCAATATTAAAAGGATATAATTATATTTATTTCCTAGAAGAGGGGCTAGCAACTTATGATCTGCTGGCCAAATCCAACCTAGTATGCTACTGTATGTCTCTTGAGTTCAGAATGGTTTTTATATTTTTAAGCGGCTGAAAAAAGTTTTGTAAAGAATAATATTTTGTGACATGTGGAAATTATATGAAACTTCCAGTGCTCACAATTAAAGTGTGGCTGGCACACAGCTGTGCTCCTTCACTTACATGCTGTCTGTGTCTGCTTTCACACTACCATGCTGGAGATGAGTAGCTGCAGAACTACAGCCTGTGGAGCCTAAACTACTGACTGTCTGAATCTTTTCAACCCCTGCCATAGAATAAACAAAATTTTCATCTGTTTTATTCACTCCTGTATTTCTAGTACCTAAAATAATATCTGGCACATAGTAGGAGATCAATAAATATTTGTTGGTGAATGAGTAAATAAATAAATAAATAAATAATCTTATTCTTTAGTGATATGCCTTTTGTAGAAAATTAAATAAAGACTCCAAAAAGTGCATACAATTTCAAAATTTTTGACAGTCTGAAAACCAAATCCATGCATGATCATTTTCCCTTTTTCAAAGTCCATCCAGATTCTGCCAAAGGTTCTATTACTCCTATTAGAACGACCAAATTGGAGGGGCCACTGGGTGGTTCAGTTGGTTAAGCAACGGGCTTTGGACTTTGGCTCAGATCATGATCTCATAGCTGGTGAGTTTGAGCACCATGTCAGGCATGTCAGGCTCTCTGCTGAGAACTCAGAGCCTTGAGCCTGCTTCAGATTCTTTGTTTCTCTCTCTCTGTCCCTCCCTCGCTTGTGCTCTGTCTCTCTCAAAAATAAATAAACATTACAAAAATTTTTTAAAAAATAATGACCAAATTGGTTATGTCTCAGTTCATTTATAATCAAGCACACTGGTTTATACTAATTGTAAATGGATGTATATAAATTTTTAAATGGTGGATAGCTAGATCTCTTTACCAAATTTTATTGTGCCAAAAATTATTAGAGAAATACATCACGTTTTCTTTAAGAAATTTAAGGTTTACTTTCCCTTTCATCAACTCTCAATGGACCCTTATGGTCCTGAAGGATGTTTTTAAGCATTGGAGTACACACTTCATTATCGTATCCATATATTCCTTCAGCACCCTCTACACCTATGCCTAACAAAATACTGTCCTTGTATTTTATATTTCCTCAGTTTACAAGTGAAAAAAATTGACACTCAAGAGAGATACACAACTTTACCGGAAGCCACTCAACTCATTTAACTGTAAAGGCAGAGCTTGAAAGGAAGTCTGCTAATCACTGTTGCCTCACCCTCGTGACTGCATCAGCTTACCCAGAAAAGAAGCTGATGTGCTGCACTTGAGACAGCTTAGAATCTAACAATTTCAGGCTAATCTGATTCCATCATTCATATACAAGGAAATAACTGTTTAGAAGTAGCAAGTTTCCATCGGATAGCTTATATTACTCTAATCCCCAAATGACCCATTTTCCCTATCTCTTAAAAAGATAAACAAGCTGGTGGAAATGCTTGAGAGCCATGACCCAGTTTATGAGAGAGAAGATGCTACTATTCCTCGGTCCTCTTCAACAGGAAGGTTTCCATTAGCCGGTTTTACTGGCACCCATAATTTAGTGTTTATTATATACCAGGCACTACTTAACTCTAGGTTTACAGTGGTAAATAAACAAAATAGAAACCTTGCCCTCAAAGAACTTATGTTTTGTTCTAGGAGAAGAGAATGAACATGCTAAATAAATAAGGTAATTTCAGGCACTGATGAATGTTATAAAGAAAATATTGACATACAGTAGAGTGTAACTGGGGGAGGGGGCACTGTTTTAACAAAATTGGTCAAGGAATGCTTGTCTGAAGAGATGGCATCCAAGCTGAAGCCTGAATGAAGACAGTTACTAGTTTATGCAGCAGAGACTGCTGACTGCTTCCTAACAACCATTCATCCCTTCTTTTTTGGTAATCCAGTCTCAATTTTTAGCTGGGCACATTACCAGCGAGCTAAGAAATATTCCTCATCAAACAGAAACCTGACGTGGCCCCAGAGCTAAGTGCTGGCCACTGAGATACCAACAGAAGCATTATGTGGTGCTCATGGCTAGCGTCCTTGAAAAGCAGGGGGCATACCCTTCTTCCCCCACTTCTTCCACCTGGCTGCCTAGAACAGGATGTGATAGCTGGAGCTCAGAAAGCCATCTTGGACTGTGAAAATGAAGAAAATGCCTCAAAGAAAATGGAATGCATGGAACGGGCTCGAGATCCCAACAGCTTCACCCAGCTATGCTCATGCATAGATTTCTTTAATGTAAGAGAAATAAACTTCAGCCATGTTGTGTAAGCTACTATCGTTTTAGAGTTTCTATTTTATAGAAACCAATATCATCCTAATTGGTATAGTTCATTTAGAATTATGCTGTTCTACCTCCAATGCAGAAGCTATAGAATTACAAGAAAGACATGCACTATTGGCCATACACACTCTATATTCAAAGAAACTAAGTAAGGCACTTGAAAATCCTAAGTACAACATCTGAATTTTACATTAACGATAGCTACTGTAGAAACAATTATTAAAATTACAAAATATATGTAAAGAATGAAACTATGCATAAGCTATTTCAGCAAAAATACGTGCTAGTCAAGAGAAAACTGCCTCAAGTAACTCTCTGAATATAAGGAAGACACCATCTACTTTTAGTAAAAGAATCCTTTTTGCCTAGATTGAAATATTTGAGAACTTTTGTTTATCTCACAAAAAAGCCTGGCATCTTTACCTTTGACACATTCATAAAACTTGGTTTGGCTGTCGAAATCAAGCCCAAGGTCTGGAGAGAGCAGTTTACCAGCTGAGAAAGTATATCACAGGCAGCTTCTGCTGATTCAGTACTACTGTCAACCTACAAAGACAATTTTAAATCTTAATCTCCTGAAGGTAAGTTATCAGAAAATTATTGGTAATATAACTATTTAACAGAATTCAATTACAAAACTGTATTTATCCCATCAAGCTATAAAACAAATTAGTATTTTTTCTTTATACAAAAGGTCTCAGACAAAAAGTGAGAAATAGAGCTAGTGACACAGTAACTTTTTAGGTGCTCCATGCTTTCAAATCCTCTACGATGACCTGAATTTTAGTAGTACAATCCAGAGGAAGCAAAATGAAGTTTAAGTTATAGCTCAAGTTCTTTACCTCAATCTATGCAAATAACTACAGAAAAACAGGAAATTGTTCAGAATAAAAATCCTGCAAAATTCATTGACTGCTTCAATATTGGAATCTAGATCTACAAAAAAATGACATTAACAAAATGCAAGTATGCAAATAACTACAGAAAAACAGGAAATTGTTCAGAATAAAAATCCTGCAAAATTCATTGACCGCTTCAATACTGGGATCTAGATCTACAAAAAAATGACATTAACAAAATGCAAGTCGTTTCTATTTAACACTTTTCTTACCCTAAAGCTGACATACTGGAGATGGGTAGCATGCTTTTTAATGATCTGCTGAATGAGATCAGGATGTGTAGACTTAAAATATGAAGTTGCTGATTGGTTCAGTTCAAATTCAAACTTTCTCCAAAGGTCAGGAATATGAAAAACTTCATTCCATTTCCTACATACTGAAGATGCCCGGGCCCGATCTATTAAAGGAAGATACTGAAAAATGCGTAATACTACGTGGTGAGGCAAACTCCCCCAGTCTAGAAGAACAGTGTGCATGTGGGTGTGGCTGAGAGAAGAGTAGAACCCAACTTTTGGTTGTTTCACTGCTGGTGAAGACTGGACAATTTTATTCACAACAGATAAACTGTTCCTCTTCATTCTGTAAACATTAAAAATGTTAAGTGATAACACTTTCCTCATTTCCTAGACATGTGTCTTCTAATTGTACGGATTAACATTAGAAAATGAAAAACAGTTTAACAAATTTTAATAGCAATCTACTTTCATGCATTGATAGGTACTGCGACACGCTAGGGATATAGAGGTAAGAGGGAACTTGCTCTCAAAGAGCTATGGTCAAATCGTGAAATAGCATGAGAAATGCCATCCCTGAAACTGGGACAAGTCGCACTGGAAGAATAAAGCAATGGTATGTGATTGAGTTTGTGAATGGGAGGGAGTGGTTGGGGAGGCTTCTGAAAGGAAACGTTTATGGAAGCAGTGTGTGTCCCAGGCTCCTTCCTGGTCAATTACTGTACTCTTACTAACTTCTAGAGAGAAGAAAGCATCACAGTGCGATTGTGCTAACAACTCCTGGGGGTTCTGAAAGACAGTAAAACATAATCAAAAGCATAGGCCTGGAAAAGTCCCAGCCGGGCCATTTACAAACATGCAATCTTGTCTGAGCAAATTTAAGCCTCAGTTTCCTCATCTGAAGAGCAGGGAGAATAGCAGTACCTCATCTCATAAGGCTGTTGTGAAGATTAGAGTACCCTAAGTACTGGAACATAGTAAAGGCTTAATCATTGTTGCAGTCATTGTTGTTATATTAAATTGCCCAGTGCCTTCTTCTGAACTAATTTCATTTCTTAAACTGAAGCACAATTTTCAGGTGACACCCAGGACAAAGAAGCTCTACTGAAGCTGGACACACCAGGGACAGAGCCTTGTAAGCAATGCACCTGATGCTCAATAGCAAAGGAATGAGTAGTCTTCTCCAACAAAAAGACATAATGAATCTCCAGGTATTAGCCAGCTTGAGACACAACTAAGTTCCAGCAAATTTCAGGTCCAGATACACCCAAGTATATAGGGTTATCTTGTGTGTACATTCTACATAAGAATCCAAAGTGTTTAAGCACACAATTATTTCAGAGGCAAAATAATGCTAAGAGTGGTTCTGAACTTTATTTAACTTTGGTAGACTATTTAACCCTCTTTTCATCCCTGAACATTAGAAATATATATATCTCTGTATGATGTGAAACATTTCTTAATTATAGGAGAAAGTTGGATCCCAAAAGCGGGACAGACCTATTAAGTTGCTACAAAAATGAAATGTCATCTTTAGGGTTTGGAAAACTAAAATGAAAAGCAAAAATAGTTGCAAAGCTATATCTCAAGAGCTACCACACACATTTTAGTATGAATCAACCAGTTATGCACATGACTGAGAAACGGTCCAGTGACATAACATAAGATATATGAAACTGCTGACATCAATAATTCAAAGCTTATTCAAAATACGCTTATTTTTGTTTTCTTTTTCCAAAATACACTTATTTTGAAAGGGCTGACCTACTCTTTAATTTTAATGCCCTAAAATGAAATCCAATGGCCCAAGTAAGGTAAAAGAATGTACAGTGGATCCTAAATTGAGAGCACATTTATAAACATTTTGCCTGTACGTGTTTTATTCGGTAAGCTTACAGAATGTATTGTTAAAATCTTACAAGTTATCACCAAAAAAGTTGTCGCTAATATAATCCCTCACTGGAAAAGCAGTGAAACAGAAAGTCAAATGAAAATTTCATCTAAGTACCAGGTTAGAAAACTGCCTTGCAGTTGTAAACAAAGGGATTGTGCTACACATTAAATCTGATTCTACATAACATGGATTGTTTTGTTTATTCAGTAAAATATTAAATTGCAAATTCACTGATAAAATCACCAGAAATAACAGATATTAGATGAATACCGGTAATTCTGTTAAAAATAACATTTCATTTCCCTTTTCCTTGTGTACATTTATTTTCAGAGTATAAAACCCATCCACAAAGTTGGGGGGGGGGTTTTGTTTTTTTTTTTAAGTAGGCTTCATACCCAGCATGGGGCCCAACACAGGGCCTGAACTCATGACCCTGAGATCAAGACCTAAGCTGAGATCAAGAGTTGGACGTTTAAGTGAATGAGCCACCCAGTGCCCCCACAAATCATAAATTTTATACAATCTAGTTCCAGGGAGCACCATTAAAATATATGTTAGAAGGCAAGACAAATTAATCTTTATTAGCTTGAAAACCATGACATAAAAATTCTAACCTAAACATACATGATCATTGATTTCTCTTTCAAACTCCAACTTTCTTACCTAAAGGAGGCTTCCAAGTTATAGTTCACTCTGAACGAACCATATGAAGTAACAGCTGCCATGGGGTACTCACCAACATCCATGTGATTTCACTTCCTAGCTTGGCAAAATACCACAAAAATATATTCATCAGAATATATAAGGAAAAATCCAATAATTCTTATGCTTAGGATATTTAGATACGATCGCATTACGTTGAAGGATTTTGTTTAGCAATTATTGATTCCCAAACAATTATTTTCTACTTGGGAGGAAACCAGTCCATAAAAACAACTCGGCTGGTTAGCGGGAACGTCACCACTCAAAATTAGACTGGGGGTTCTACTCAGAAGGCTGCGATCAATCAGAGAGTTCTGAAAATTCATATTTTAATGAGCATGTATGGAGAGATATTACATAAAGTTTAAGTAGTCCAAGATTTTATGTAGTTGCTTATGGGCTGTGTTAAATCTTTCAGTTCCAGTTTTTAGGAGCACATAATGCCACTAGAGTAATGATAATTAAATAAGAAGACACAAATTTTTATCAAATATCATTTGACTAGTCTCCTATTAACACATGCTTTTGTGGTCTTTTAAGTTTTTCACTGATGTTGATAGATATAACTGATTCATTCATAATCGATTCATTCCTAACATCTTTGAGGTCTGACCAATTTTAGGCACAGTGACCTACCAGAGTTAGAGGCATTCTATGCACATAGAAGAAAACAGTAACAGGTCTACATCGGGATAAAATTCACTGCCTTGGCATCATGAATAAATGTCGTAAAGTAAAAAATAAATAAATAAATGCGTTCTTACTACTTTCATAAGCCAAATTCAACTATACAGAGGAGGTGGTGGGGGGCAATCTATTAATCCACTAAAAATTTCTAATAGCTGCTATCTACTACCTGCCAGCTCTCAATTTCTCTCTGAATCCAACTCCTAACACAGAGCTTTGGAGCACAGATAGGGAAAACGTATTTGAGTTTAACATCCACAATTTCATTTCCCCACCACTACCCGTTGTTCTACTCCTATCCGAACTACTATTTACAAGCTAATGGCAAGGCTGGTTCTCCCACTTTGTATTCCACTCCGGAAGTAGGCAGAAAGGAGCTACTGGCACATTTTCAAAGGAATATCACAAATAAGGGAAAGGTAAATGACCTGTAGTCCCCTCATCAGATGTCACACAATTTTATTTACTGCAGAAAATTTTCTACTGAGGTATCAAGTTGACTAATTCTGTGTTTGCAGGCCGCTGTGTATGCTGGAGAATACAGCGGTAATCTAGCAAGGGTACCACAACAGTGAATTATTATCTAAAACCCCTAAGAAGATGGTAAGTAAGTACCTATCACCGATCAATTCAGTGGAGTCTTCAGAATCAGATGAACTACTTCCCTGGGTACTGAGGACACTTGTTTGCTGTTTCAGAGTGACTATCTGGAATTGTGAGCCACAGAAGAACATAAAATCAGACTATGGGACCCCATCAAGTGATAAACCAAACTTCCAAAAAAGGATAGCTTGACACTGATCTTCAGTGCAAGTCTAGAGTTTGAAAAGATTTATTAGCATTCAGCAAAGAATGTAACAATGACTCAAAATCCACTTAGTGGCCTAATCACTCTAACCCAATTTCCTTTTTTGTTATCTTTACTAATTTGGCGGAACAGGTGAACATGTGAATTGGATCCTCTAAGAGTATTTAAGAAATCTCCGACAGTATTCTTGAGAAGAACATTCTCAAAGACATTAAACGAACATCTTGAAGCCAATCTGGTGGCAGCAATGGAAACAACTATCTTTTGCATCATCACTTCTTCCAGAATTGGTTAAATGAATACACAGGAAGTATTTTAGAAAGTTTCAAGTTTTCAGTCATCACAATGCTAGAAATATTGTGTGAATATTACAGATAATAGAAGATTCAAAACTACCTAAAACCTAGACAAAGTTGTTGGAAGCAGCAACATGAAAATGAACAGAAATTATTATCAAAGGTCCTTTATTTAAGCTGCTTTCTAAAACAGCAAACTAGAAATCTCATTGCTGCTACGACAGATTAAAAGGCATCTGCTAAGGGGTCTGAAATCCTAATCAAGGAAGGTGGGCCTGGACAGATGGGCTGAAGATCAGCTTTAAAACACATAGCTTTCTTTTTTTGTTCATTTTTTTATTGTTTTAATGTTTATTTGTTTTTGGGGAGGGGGGGGAGGAGGAGCACAGGGAGAGGGAGACACAGAATGGGAAGCAGGCTCCAGACTCTGTCTGAGCTGTCAGCACAAAGAACCTGATGGTGGGGCTCAAACCCACCATGATGATCTGAGATGAAGTCAGATGCTTAACGGACTGAGCCACCCAGGCACCCCAAAAAACACATGGCTTTCTAATGGAAGAGTCAATTATGCTAAAGGCCAACATTTCTTCCCTAGAGTTTATCATCCAGGTAGAAAACAAAACATAATTTTTTTAGAAATATTGTAAAAAATATTTACAGTCTTTAAAATCCACATGACCTCAGCTTCCTTCTAAATCTAAAAACTGCAATTTCAAAAAAATATGAAAATCAATTACAGTATCATCAAGGGTTCAATAAGAGAAAAAGAAGTATTACGTCAAATAAAATCTTTCCTAAAGCAGTGATTCCAGCATTTTGGTGTTCTCACCATTGATTTAGCAATTTTTTATACTCTCTCAAAAGTCTCTCTGTGCCCTTAAGATATGCTTATTGAAAAAAAACTTTGAATTTTAAAAAAGGTATGTTTCCTTTTAATGACTCATAGGAAAACTGAAATTTTCAAAGTATGTGTAGATTGAAAACACCTTTTGAGATGCAAGGAGAGGGTTATATAGAACCTGAACTGGGCAATCTGTTAGAATCCCTGGATGGAGGAGGGAGGGCTGTGTAAGCTTTTTACTCTCCTTCCCCATCCCCAACCTCTCCAGCCAGACTCTGAAAGAGAAAAGGCAGGCCAGGTCCCAGACCAGGAGAAGCCTTCGGAACTGGGGAGGGTCCAGGACCTAACAGTTAAAACAAAGGATTCAAGAAAGCATTTTGCAACATTTTTTTTTTTTCTGAGAAAATCCTCCTAATCTATTCAACTTCACATTTTGGGAAAAGTTTCCGAGCACACGGGCCAAGACAAAACGAGTCCCCTTTGAGTGCAGAATGTCCCAAGTCGCGGGAAAGGTCTAAGTCTACCTCTGTCTCGGACATCTCTTTATGGCAAACATAAACTCCGCCGCTACCCTCCCGGAACCCACCCCCACCCCCCTCCCCCGGCAGTCGCGCAAAAGCGACCACGCGGACCCGTGACCACTGCGCATTTTCCGCAACTACCCTAAAAACAATATCCCCGAGTGCGCGCCCGACGGCCGCGGGAGGCTGCGGACGGCCCTGTCAAAGCTTACCCTCCACAGAGGAAGAAAATTACTGAGTTCGCGCACGCGGGTCCTGCGCAGGGCCCTGTGGAAAGACACACACGTGAGAAGCGAACCACCCGAGGCTGTAAAACCCGCCAGACGACCCCACCTCGGGGCAAATCAAATGCCGGGTTTGCGAGGCGGCTGGGGGCCAGGATCCGGGGTGCGGCCGCTCCTCGGGGCTCCCGCCAACCCCCAGCCTCGGGCGACCCCCGCGGGGATGCCAGGTCACGCCTCCTCATGCCCGGAATAAAGCGCGGGGACCGCCGGCGCCTCCGGGTCTCCAGCCGCGGGAGGCAGGACCCGGCCTCCGGCCCGCGACTCCTTCTAAGCCGGAGGCGCACTCCTCGAAGACCACTGCGACCCCCACAAGAAAATGCTACCTTCACGCACGTAACCTCGGGGCTTGCAGCGCGCGCGACTCGGCGGCGTCCCCGGGGCCTTGCTGCTCGACAGGACCCGCCCACCCCGACGGCGTTCCGGTGTCCCTCCTCCACCCAGAGCTGGCGGCGCCGGGTAGCGGACCGAGACCCCTGAAGCAGCTGGTGTCCTCCACCCTAGCCCCGCCCAGGCCCCGCGTCAGCCCCTCCTCGCAAGCGCCCAGCCCCGCCTTTCTCGAGAGGGGTACGCGCGCGAGTGCGCACCTGCTCCGCGATCCCCGGGGCGCCTCCCTAGGCGATGAGTGGGAGGTCGTCTGCCTGCTGCTCTTTAGCTACACCTCTGTGACCACCTACGCCGTAAAACTGACGCCCAACCAAATAGTTCCAGTTTCTAGAAAAAAACCTCCCACAAAAGAGCACACCTTTATTAATATACAAATACCTGAAACTTAAAATATCAAAAGTGGTAACCGCTGGGTGTTAAATATGTGTATATTACCTCCCCCGTCCTATGCCACATCTCATTCCCTGGGGCTAACCACTGCAATCCTTCATTGTGTAAACTACCTGAGCTTCAATACATACACCAAAAAAGGACACAGAGATGAGGATTTTATTACTTTTTCTTAATCATTAGTTGTTTTTTGTTTGTTTTTTTTTTAGATCTGAGGTCAGACTATACATAATATTCTGGAACTTCCATTGTTGCTTATCATGAACATAGTTCCAAATTGACACAAATTGTTTCCCCAGATTTTTTTTTCCAACAGCTTTATTGAGGTGTAATGGACAAACCACATATACTTAAAGCATGGAATCTGGTAAGTTTTGACATCCTTGAAACAATCACTACAATCAAGATAATACATGCATATCTTCCAAAAGTTTCTTTATGCCTCTCTGTAATCCCTCCTTCATCTCCTCCCCCATCAGCTTTCTGACACTATACATTAGTTTGCATTTTCTCAAATTTCTCAAAAATCATTTCTCAAAAAATCATTTCTCAAATGATTTCTCAAATCGAATCAAAGAGTACGTACTTATTTTTACCTGGCTGTTTTCACTCAGCATAATTGTATTGAGACTTATCCATGTTACTGGATGTATCATAGGTAATTTTTCTTTTTGTTGCTGAGTAGTATTCCATTGTGTGGGTATACCACAATTTGGGTATCCATTCACCTGAAGATGGATATTTGGATTATTTCTAGTTGGTGACTGTTACAAAACAAAGCCGCTATGAGCATTATTGTACGTATTTTTGTATACGGTTATGCTTTCATTTCTCTTCGGTAAATACCCAGGAGTGGAATAGCTGCGCTGTATATAAGGCATATGTTAATCTTCTAAAGACTGGCAGTATGTTTTCCAAGGAGGCTATTTTACATTCCTGCCTACAGTTTATTGGAGATCTATTTCTATCACATCCAAACCCACACTTAAAAAAAATTTTTTTTAACGTTTATTCATTTTTGAGAGAGAGAAAAGCGGGGAAGGGCAGAGAGAGAGGGAGACACAGAATGTGAAGCAGACTCCAAGCTCTGAGCCTGTCATAGGGCTCGAACTCATGAATCGTGACATCTTGACCTGAGAGGAAGTCAGATGCTCAACTGACTGAGCCACCCAGGCCACCCAATGTTGATTTTTTCATGTAGTTATTTACTATCTTTACATTTCCTTTGGTGAAGAGTTTGTTCAAATCTTTTGCCTAATTTTAATACGTTGGCTTTTCTCATTATTGAGTTTGGAAAATTGTTTATATATTCTAGGTACAACTCCTCTATCAGATATATGACTGTTAGAAGCTAGGGGAGGGACTAGAAAGTATTGCCCAAACCAAGAATGCATTTTGAGACTTAAAAATGAAGGAGGCCACACCATACAGTTAACACAGAGGTTTTTTTCAGGGTAACTTACAGACAAGGAATATCTGCTGGGCAACAGTCCAGCTGTGCAATTATTCTCCATAAAGTCTGGACTGTAGACCTTAGTCCACAGATTTTATAATGCAAGGGAACTGGCAGAAGGGCACTGTAGTGAGATAGAAGGGTTCATGTGTATTTCAGAGGGTTTATGTGCATTTAATGGGCATCAAAAATTCTATTAGCTCTCGTGGCACCATCTGTATGACAGGAAGGGGAGAGACTATCTCCAACAAATTCAGGAAAGGGAGAGACAAATTCAAGGAGAGCCAAAGCAAGCTTCCCCCCCATCCTGGCCTTGGTGGGCATTTCTAAGGTAAGTATATTCATCTCCAAGGGGTCCCAGGACATGAAGCCCAACAGTTGGGGGAGAGAGGAGTCATCAGTGGGACATGAACAAACAAATAGAGCACTAAAGGTGGAGTTAATACTGCTGACTCTCTTACATAGGACTTATAACTACTTTTCTTTCCAGTCTGTGGCTTGACTTTTTCCTCTTCTTTTGAAGAGCGTAAGTTTTAATTTTGATAAAGTTCAGTTTATCAGTTTGTTCTTTTATGGATCATGATGTCAAAACTAAGAAATCTTTTCCTAAGCCAAATTCACAAAGATTTTCTCCTAAACTTGGTCTGTGAGTGTTCCTCAAGATGAGCAAACATTCAGGAACACCTGGGTGGCTCAGTCGGTTGAGCTTCTGACTTCGGCTCAGGTCACGATCTCACAGTTTGTGGGTTCGAGCCCTGCATCGGGCTCTGTGCTGACCGCTTGCTCAGAGCCTGGAACCTGCTTCAGATTCTGTGTCTCCTCTCTCTGCCCCTCCCCCGCTCACACTTTGTCTCACTCTGTTTCTCAAAAATAAATAAATGTAAAAAAATGTTTTTCTAAATAAAAAGAAAAATGAGCAAACATTTCTAATAAAATTTTACTTGATAAACAAGGGATGTCTTGCAATACCAGCGGTATGTGATCCCAAATGTCACATGATCACAACTGAGCCAATAGTTCTTGAAATTCACTTTGATATACACATGCTTTGGATGACAAGGATGTTTGGGGCAGGAATTATGCTCATAAACCAAGGTTTTACTGTACTTCATTTCAAACTAAGGAGCACAGAATTATACAAGGAATAATTTTTTTTTTTAAACAGCAGTTTTGTGTAGTAATTTTGTCACGCTTTGAGCAGATAGTGATTCTGGCAGTGGGAATCAGTATAGTCTAGGTTATTCTGCAGGAACAAACAACTGCAAATCACAGGGATTTAACACCACAGAGGTTTAATTCTCAGTAATACGACATTTCTTTCACAATTCAGCTGAAAGCTCTGGGCCCTGTTGTCTTCTTTCCAGGATCAAGGAGGATGGAGTGGTTAGTACCTAGCAAGGTGTCATTTTGTCACAAAGGGAAAGAGAGAGTGGGATGAATATACTGCAATTTCTGCTTCTAACCGTATGTCAATTCCACTCTTATTGGCAAAAGCTAGTCAAAATGGCCATGCCTACCTTTAAGTGGGTAAGAAAATGTAACCTTACCACATGCCTAGGAAGGAGAAACCTGTAATGTTTGGGAACAGCCAGAATGACTGTCACATTGGTAAAAATGCGCAACCCAAATCTCACCAAAAATATTCTCATGTATAAAAAGATATCTCATTTTGGGGAGTTTTATAATGTTTCGGGAGGGGTTCGGGTGCCTGGGTGGCTCAGTGGGTTGGGCATCTGACTTTGGCTCAGGTCATGATCTTGCACTCTGTGAGTTCAAGTTCCATGTCGGGCTCTGCGCTGACAGCTCGGAGCTTGAAGCCTGCTTCAGATTCTGTCTCCCTCTCTCTCTGCCCCTACCTCGCTTGCACTCTCTCTCTCAAAAAAAAAAAAAAAAAAAAATTAAAAAAAATTTTTAAGTTTGGGGAGGGGTAGTTCCTAAGACAGCAGTCACTCCTGATACCAACAGTAGATATCAGGGCTCTCCAAGACCACCCTGCTTCTGACACCAGTAACAAGCTCAGGGGTCCCCAAGACCACCCTCAGACTGAAAATTCAATATATTCAGTATAAGGACTAACACAAATCAGTGAAAGCTGTTACACTGTTATGCTTTATTACATTGTTATGATTTATTACAACAGATTAAAGTCAATGAAGGAAAGAGATGCATGGGGCAGAATCCAGGAGAGTTCCAGATGTGAGCTACCAGTTGTCATTTCCTGGTGGAGTCATGGACTGTACTGACTTCTCCAGGCAACAATGTATGACGATATGCATGGAGTACTGCCTGGCAGGGAAGCTCACCTGAGCCTTATTGTCCACAGATTTTACTGGGGCTGGGTCAGGTAGACATGGTTGACTGTGTGGCTGACCTTTATTGAGTCCATAGCCCCTCCAGATGTTGAGATGAGACCTCCCGGCCCAAAACCCTCACCATAAATCACATTGTTAGACTATTTGGTGTGGCCCAAAGCTCCAGATACACAAAGGTACTCTTATCAGGCCGAACATTCCAAGGACTTGGATCATACCATAGGAGCTGAGGATAAAGACCAGGCCTCTCTTTAGGTAAGGATAATTCTTAACTACACAGAGTTAAATCATATTAGATTAAACATGATTTCAGAACTCTGCAATGAAATTGCCTATGTACCCCATTGGGAAGAAAAATGCATTTGAATTATGTCAGTAATATTTGCTACTTAATAAAAAGTCTTTATTTTTGACAATGTGACAGGGAAAAAATGCCTAATTTAATTAATTTGTCCACTTTGCAGAGAAAAATTCAGATACATTTCCCACTTTTTTCCTCTCACACATTGCCAAACACAATACCTACATAAAAAGATACTTGCTTTGTTATGCCTGAGTGGCTCAGTCAGTCAAGCATCTGACTTCAGCTCAGGTCATGATCTCACGGTTAGTGCATTCAAGCCCCGTGTCGGGCTCTGTGCTGATAGCACAGAGCCTGCTTCAGATCCTCTCTCTGCCCCTCCTCTGCTTGCTCGTTCTCTCTCTCTCAAAAATAAATAAACATTAAAAGAAAATGAGATTTGCTTTGTTATAGTTTGTCTCAGTTGAATACATTTAAACATGCTCTGAAGATCCATCCTGCCTTTCTTTTAAGAATTTGGATTTTCAATATTTAAAAAGATAATCTATTTTCTAGATATTCTAAATATTTTCTAAAGATTCAGCTTTCACTTCATATTCTTTTAGATTAAGTTTCCCCAAAGGAAGTAAAGGAAACATTTAACTTTACCGAAAACGTAAGGCTATTCATTTTAAGCCACAAATGCCAGCGGCGTCTCTATAAATGTGACAGAACTTGCTGCTGTTTTCACGGTATTCAGACACAGCACGAAGCCCCTGTAAGTAGGGGGAATTATGAAATGAGCACTTCTAAATGGGTCAGGGTTAGTCATCACTGACAACATTCATTCAAAGCCATTACCTGTTTTGAAGAGTGAATAAAATCATGAGGATTAAGTGGATCGCGCGATTTCCTTAATCCCACATTTTATCAGGTATGAAGTAGCCTTGTCTTCTACGGGTCTCATGGGTCTGAACTTTTCATTTCTTTTTTTTTTTTTAATGTTGATTTATTTTTGAGAGAGACAGAGATAGGATGCAAATGGGTTAGGGGCAGAGAGAGAGGGAGACACAGAATCCAAACCAGGCTCCAGGCCTTGAGCTGTCGGCACAACGCCCGATGCGGGGCTCGAACTCATGAGCCGTGAGATCATGACCTGAGCTGAAGTCAGTCACCGAAGTCAGTCGCTCAACCGACTGAGCCACCCAGGCACCCCTGAACTTTTCATTTCTTAAAACAAAGAAGCGAAGTTATTTTTTAAGCTGTTGCTTTTCACTAATGCTTTTCTAGTCAAGCCTTTACACTGCAAAGTCTTTAAAATGAAATGTACTGAATTAGGTTTTCCAATTTTGAAGATTACCTGGTTTTAAAAGCTGTCATTCAAGTAAAAAATTCTGCAAATACATTTTGTTTTAAAAAGCAATGAATGCAATTATTGTCTGGTTTTGTTTAACTAACATTTCATGTAAATACTTTGTCAATCTAGAGGTCATTTTTTTGCAGCCATTTTATTTATGAAAGGTAAAACCTGTGTTGTTAATTTGATTGTCAGCACAAATCTGGGATCACTGAGAGAAACAGGGACAGTCATTCCAAATAATTAAATAAAAGTAGGTTAGTAGGTCATGTTTTCTAGCTGTTCTGGTGGGCAGCCATTTTTGCGGGCATTTCAAAAAGTAGTCATTAATAAAAATGAAAACTTCTTAGTATTTTTAACAAACGGAACATTCTAACACTGAGCTGTTTTTCTTATTAAAAAACAGTAAACCCTTTCAAAATACTAAATTTAAATTTCTTCATTTATGGCAAGCTTTGCTGGGATAATTCAAAATCTTTTAAAAACGACATATCTAAAATTAAAAATTAAGTACACAGCAGTTTAATTTCACTTTGTTTTCCCTAATGATTATTGTTCACTAACATAAGGAATATACTGCATTGCCAGTCAATTGCAATGAGATCATAAATTAGAAACATCAGAGGAAATAGAAAAATACCACGATATTTAATAGAAGTAACATTTAAAATGCCATAGGATAGCAGTAAACCGCGGGCAAACAAACTAATCAAGTATTCCAACAGAAATAGGGCAGCTCTTTACTACCAAAGAGCTCTTTGCTACCAAGTTATTAAGGAGACACTGAAAAACAGGCTCACAAACATGGACAAAGTTTGCCAATTAGAAATGATGGTAACTAATCCAGGAGAGAAGAGCAGTACAAAAGAACAAACTGTGAGCCACAGTCATTTGTGCAACACAGGTAGGTGCTCACAATGATAAAGGAAACTCACATCACTGCTGCACACACACACACACACACACACACACACACACACACACACACCTCCCACACGGCTGCTTGACAGTGGTGGTAATCACATTAATTACAACAGTAGAAATTAAAACAGAGCACAGCAAGGCTGATTTTTCCATTTCTCTGTAAGGACTCCCTGTATGGAGTAAAAGTATAAAGCTCAACGTTTTACAGGGAGAGTTATATCTTCAAATCTTTCCTATGAGTATTCCTATTTGCGCCTTTCAAAAATAGGATGAGGTATGCAGAACATGTACAGATAAAAATCTCAGCAAAACCACTTTCCTGACCACATGTATATCCTGTACTTAGAACGGCATGGGATCTAAGATGGGCTTTGGGGGAAAGCCCAGGCTTTTCAGAATGCACACAGCTCTGGGTTTAGGGGGAATGACTTTCCTCTCAAAGGAGGGAGCAGATCTCCTGTGCGAGAGCTGAAGCTATTTTCTTCCCACAGTGATGATTCACAGCATATGTACCCATTTGGGTTGAATCATAGTAAAAGAGTGTGTTTAGATCCTCAAACTCTTGTTAAGCATCTTTGCTCTTATGCTTCATAAAAAGGGTTTTCTCTTCGGAGAAAATTTTGTTACCCATCTTCCTTTCTCAACATCAATCATACCCTCTTACCTTTAGGGAACTTTTCCAATCTCTGAGAGGAAATCACGACATCGTCCACTAGTGAGTGAAGTGTGTTTCATTAAGAGAAAATTGCTGTTGAGTCATATCCTGAAAGCGAGTCGTTACTTTCAGCAGGGTTATTATACAGGGGCTTCAGAAGAGAACCCAGTCAAGCTCTTATTATATTGATGTATTTCCCTTTGGAACAGAGTTTTCATTTTCAATCCAGAAAAATTCACAAACATGAAACTTGTAGAATGATGTATGTAGGTTGCCTTTAACAAGTGGTATTGATGATGCATCTACTTCATTGACTCTTAAATATAATTTAGTTGCACTTCCTTAAATTAATTACAGGCATACCTTAGAGATAGTGCAGGTACAGTTCTGGACCACAGTGATAAAGCAAATATCACAATAAATTGAATCAAATGAACTTCTTGGTTTCCCAGTGCAAGTTACTGGGGGACACTGAAAAACTGGGCTCACAAACCTGAACATGAAGGTTTGTCAATCAACCATGATGGTAACCAATTCAGGACAAGGAACAGTACAAAGGAACAAACCGTGAGCCACCAAGTCATCTGTTGTGCAACACAGCTAGGTGCTCACAATAATAATGTTCACTACAGCTCACATTGTTTAAAAGTTGTGTTTAAACTATACTGTGGTCTATTAAGTGTGCAACAGCATTGTGTCTAAAAAATGTATATGCCTTAACTTAAAATACTTTGTTATTGGGGCGCCTGGCAGTTTAGTTGGTTAAGCATCCAACTCGACTTCAGCTCAGGTCATGACTTTGAGCCCCGCATCAGGCTCTGTGCTGACAGCACGGAGACTGCTTGGGAATCTCTGTCTCCTCCCTCTCTCTCTGCACCCCCCCCCCAACTCGTGCGGGCTCTCTCTCTTGCTCTCTCTCTCTGTCTCTCTCAAAAAGAAATAAACTTTTAAAATAATTAAATAAATAAAAACACTTCATTGCTAAAAAATGCTAACCATCATCAAGCCTTCAGTGAGTTGGCATCATTTTGCTGGTGGAGGGTCCAACAGCAATGCTGATGGCTGCTGACTGATCAGGCTGGTGGTTGCTGAATGCTGGGGTGGTTGTGGCAGGTTCTTCAAGTAAGACAACAATGATGTTTGCCACACTGATGGACTCCTCTTTTTATGAACAATTTCTTTCTAGCATGTGATGCTGTCTGACAGCATTATACCCGCAGCAGAAGTTCTTTTGAAACTAAAGCCAATCCTCTCAAACCCTGCCACACCTTTATCGACTAAGGGTATGGAATATTCTAAATCCTTTGTTGTCATTTCAACAATCTTCACAGCATCTTCACCAGGAGTAGATTCCACCTCAGGAAACCACTTTCTTTGTGCAACCATGAGAAGCCACTCCTCATTCATTCAAGTTTTCTCATGAGATGACAGCAATTCAGTCACATCTTCAGGCTCCACTTCTAATTCTGTTCTCTTGCTGTTTCCACCACATCTGCAGTGACTTTCTCCACTGAAGTCTGAAACCCCTCACAGTCATCCAGGAGGGCTGGAATCAACTTCTTCCAAACTCCTGTGAATGTTGATAGTTTAACCTCTTCACATGAATCACCAATATTCTTAATGGCATCTAGAATAGTGAATCCTTTCCAGAAGGTTTTCAATGTGCTTTGCACAGATCCAGCTATGGGGGAAATCACTATCTATGGCACCTAGAGCCTTACAACATATATTTCTTTTTTTAATTTTTTTTAATCTTTATTTTTGAGAGAGAGAGAGACAGAGCATGAGTGGGGGAGGGGCACCGAGAGAGGGAGACACAGAATCTGCAGCAGGCTCTAGGCTCTGAGCTGTCAGCACAGAGCCCAATGCGGGGCTCGAACCCACGAACCATGAGATCATGTCCTGAGCTGAAGTCAGACGCTCAACCAACTACACCACCCAGGTGCCCCTACCACATGTATTTCTTAAAGAATAGGACTTGAAAGTCAAAATGACTCCTTGATCCACGGACTGCAGAATGGATGTGGTGTTAGCAGGCAGGAAAACAACATTAATCTCATTGTACGTCTCCATCGGAGCTCTTGATTACCCAGGTGCACTGTCAATGCACAATAATATTTTGCAGGGAGTCCTTCTTTTCTGAGTGGTAGGTCTCAACAGGAAGCTTAAAACATGCAGTGAACCATGTGGTAAACAGACGTGCTGTCACCCAGGCTTTGTTGTTCCATTTAGAGAGCACAGGCAGAGTCAATTTAGCATGACCAGAGGGCCCTACAATATGTGGAATGATACACGAGCATTAGCTGCAACTCAAAGTCACCAGCTGCATTCGCTCCTAACAAGTGAGTCAGCCTGTCCTTTGAAGCCAGGCATGGACTTCTCTCTAGCTATGAAAATCCTAGATGGCATCTTTTTCCAAGAGAAGGCTACTTTATGTACTTTTGGTAAAACCACCTTCACAAACTGCCTCAGTTAGATCCCCCGGGGAAAACCTGTTGTAGTTTCCGTATCAGCATACGCTGCCTCACCTGCACTTTCATGCCATGGAGCTTGCTTCTTTCCTTAAACCTAATAGCATCAGACTTTTCTTCTGCAGCTTCCTCACCTCTGTCAGCCTTCATAGAATTGAATAGAGTTAGGGCCTTACTCTGGATTAGGCTTCGGCTTAGTGGAATGTTGTGGCTGGTTTGATCTTCTATCCAGATGACTCCAACTTTCTCCATGCCAGCAATAAGACTGTTTTGCTTTCATATCATTTGTTCAGTGAAGTAGCACTTTAAATTTCCTTCAGCAACGAGGGGCACCTGGGTGGCTCAGTCGGTTAAGCGACCCACTTTGGCTCAGGTCGTGATCTCACGGATTGTGAGTTCAAGTCCCGAGTTGGGCTCTGTGCTGACAGCTCAGAGCCTGCAACCTGCTTCAGATTCTGTGTCTCCCTCTCTCTCTGCCCCACCCCCCCCTCGTTCACACCCTGTCTCTCTCCCCTCTCTCTCTCAAAAATAAATAAACATTAAAAAAAATTGAATTCCCTTCAGCAACTTTTCCCATGCATTCACAATTAGGCTAACCGTATGATGCAAGAGGCCTAGTGTTTGGCCTCTCTGAGAATTCAACATGCTTTCCTCACTAAGCGTAATAATTTCTAGCTTTTGATTTAAAGTGAGAGATGTGTGACTCTTCCCTTCACTTGAATGTCAAGGCCACTACAGGGTTATTAATTGGCCTAAACTGCAACATTGTTGTGCCTTAGGGAATAGGGCAGCTTGAGGACAGGGAGACAGGAGAATGGTCAGTTGGAGCAGCTTGAACGCACACATTTATTGATCAAGTTTGCCATCTTAGGTGGGCACTGTTCATGGCACCCCAAAAAACAATTAACGATAGTAACATCAAAGATCACCGCTCACAGACTACCACAGCAAATATCATAACAATGAAAAAGGTTGAAATATTGCAGGAATTACCAAAAAGAGAGACATGAGATGAGCGAATGCTGCTGGGAAAATGTTGCCAAGAGACTTGCTGGACAACAGGGTTGCCACAAACCAGTTTGTAAAACAACAACAAAAAACCCCACCAGATCTGCAAAGAGTAACAAAGCAAAGCACAATAAAGCAAGGTATGTCTGTACCTAGAAAACTGTGCTAAAAACAGTAATCAATAAATCACAGACTTTCTTATCCAACATTGATAGCATCTCTAGCACTTTTCCCGATTTTTCTCAGTATAGAACTAGCTAGAACATTATCCAACCACAGGAGATAATGAATTTGACTATGAGGTCAATGGATTTGACCAAAGGTCCTTTTCACAAACTCAGATTCCCCTATGTTCTGGAAGTGGTAATAAAACCTATTTTCAAATAGCCTAAATTTAATTTACTTTTTTTTGCTATTATTCCATAGAAATATCTCAAGGATGGTAATGACTTCTCCCGAATTATGCAGAAAAATATACCCAAATAATTTTTAAATCAAATGCTTCCACTTTTAAAATTTCAGGGTACAGTCTCTTATAAAGTAGGAAGAATAATGGGAAGGCATCTCTAGTTGGATTTCTCTGACCAAATGATCTCATATTATCTTATTCTTTTAGCTTTAGTTTGTCTGACTCCCAGCCCAAATCCCAGACAGTTTTTCCAGAAAGAGGATAATAACATACAATGAATTTTGGAGTACACTATTTAATTACGTCCTCTTCCGTGGTGAAAGACCATGAACACAATCCCTAGTCTTTCCCAGTTGCTCTGGCCCACTCCTCTCCTTGCCTGCTTCCCCAACATCTCCTCACCCTCTCAGCACTAGAGTGCCCCCAGCTCAGTTGTAGGAGCACTTCTCCTCTCTGCCCATGGTGATTCTCGGGGCGATCCCATCCCATCTCAGGGCTTTAAGCTCCATCTCTATGTTCCTGACTCCTAAATCTGTATCTCTAGTCCTGACCTCTCTCTCCAACTCCAGACTTGTATATTCAGTTCTCTATTTGACTTCCCTTGGACTTCCAAAAGCCACCTCAAACTTATATGCACAGTGACTTGCAGCTCGTCTCCTTCAAAACCTGCTTGTTCTGCTGTTTCCCCACCTCGGTAAACAGCAGCACCACGTTTTCAGTTGTTCGGGCACACTCTGGAATCATCTTTGATTCCTGAATTTTCTTTCCTATTCTATGCACAGTCTGTCAGCAAATCCTCTCTGTTCTATTTTCAAAACATGTCCAGAATCTGAATACTTTTTTTTTTTAGTTAGTTAATTTAGTTATTTGAGAGAGAGAGAGAGAGAGCCCAAGTGGGGCAAGAGCAGAGAGAGAAGAGACAGAGAATTCCAAGCAGGCTCCACCCTGTCAGCACAGAGCCCTATGTGGGGCTCGAACTCACACACCATGAGATCATGACCTGAGCCTAAATCAAGAGTTGGCCGTTTAACTGATTGAGCCACCCGGGTGCTCCCAGAACCTGAATACTTCTGACCACCTCAACTACTACCACCTGGTCCAAGGCACCATCATCTCTCACCTGGAGTGTGCAGTGGCCTCCCAGCTGGCCTCCCCGCCTCCACTCTTACTCCTATAATATGATCTTAATGCAGAGTCATCCTGTTAGAATGTCAGCTCATGTCACCCCTTTGCTCAAAAACAGCCAGTGGCATCCTTGCCTTCAGTGTAAAAACCAATCCTTACGGCACATATGAAATTTCCCCCAATCCATTCTTCCCACCCCATCTCTTCAACTTCATCTTCTACTACCTGCCCTCTCCCTCCCACCCTCTCCTCTAGTCACAGGGGCCTCTTCCTCCCTGCTCCCCAAACCCTTCAGGTACTCTCCTGTCTTGGAGCCTTTACATTCACTTTTCCCTCTGTCTACAGTGCTCTTTCCATAGATCTTGACAAGACTCACTCCCTATTGTCCTTGAGGGCTTTACGCAAATGCTGTTTTATTTATACACTAACTACTGTCTAATAAGCTATATGTTTTGCTTATCTGTCACTCCCACTAAACTATAAGCTCCAGACAGGCAGAGACCTTTGTCTCTGTCACAGACCTTTGCCTGTCTTGCTTTCTGGTGTATCAGCATTACCTAGAGCAGTGCCCGTCACGTAGTGGGTACTTAACGCACAGTTGAGGAGGGGAGGAGTAAATGAATATCTTGTCATCTTACACTACATCATGTCCCAGCAGACAGAAGATGGATGGATCTGGATGGATAGATAGATAAAATGAGTCTGTAGACAGGCTCATAGGACCCATCACTACTGTGCCTTAGCCTCCTCCAGGTAAAGCAGCACAAGTACCGAGGCAGAATTACAGAGAGAAATCTCCCATGTTCGGCTACGGACAGCATATAATCATTATACATTTTATATTTCTCAGAAATTGAGTATTAAATAACACCTTTCATCGGAACACCTTAAAATGTGTTACAACCCCCCCCCCATAATTACCTGCACTTATATATCACTATTATACATCAGGTAGCAGTGGAAGTCTTAATGTATCTCTCAGCTTTTGACACCCCTGTATTGGAACAGAAAATGTAAGGTGGGCCCAAGAAGTAGTTTGACATTTATAAAATGTCATTTAAGCTTTAGAAAGTCTATTATTGCCTGGCTTATTAGCATAAGAAAAAAGTGAAATGACTTATAGACTGTCAACAGAGTGCCATGGTGACCCCGGGCCGGTCACTTACCTCGGCTAACCTCAGCCGGTTCTTCCAGTCTGTGTGGGCACGACACGGTTGAACAAATTAGTCAGGGACGGCTCTGAGAAGGAAGCAGGGCTCACTCTTGGCGGTTAACCAAAAGTGTTTTTCTGAGGTCAAAGTGTGATTGCCACATGTCCTCTGTGTTGACCACACCTACAGTGAAAAGACAAGTGTTCCTCATGAGACTGAGCCCCTACAAGTGTGCCGACTGTCTAGAATGCGGCTGTGGTACCCTGGCGTCCTGATGGCATGCCCCTAGGACTGTTAATCGCCTCTTTGGAAACCCGGAACCTTGACTCTTCTTCCTTTCAAAACTATCACATAGGAAAGCCTCTGATCACAGCTCAAACAAGCTGCCTCTTCCACGGTTGTTATGTGTCCTTTCGGAGAGAAGCAAAGTGAATGCAGTGATGCATCAGAAATCAACAAGCCAGGCCCAGCCTCTGCTTTAGGGGGCAGGATTTTGCCAGTGTCTTAGAGATAAAGCCACGTATACAGACACTCACAGCCCCTATGCCCCAAGCATGTCCCTGCTCTGATTATTAAAATTAGGAATTAACATTAAAATTAAAATTACTTAAAATTATTATCTCTGCTCAAGGGTCTAATCTCTGAAAGAAATCCATCAGGCATTAAAGCATGTACTCACAGACTTCAGGAGGACCTTAGAAACCACTTTGTCTAACTTTCTCACTTTATAGATAAGGAAATCAAGGTTCCAAAGAGTTAACTGCTGGCCTGTGATCTCCTCCACACACATTCCTTATCTTGCTTTTATGAATGCTTGGAAATGACTGGACTGCATTTCTTGCAAAAGGCTCTGTAATTCAGCATAGTCATTCTGCACATCTTCTGTGTCTGAAATAGTAATATTTGACGGAGCTTGTCAACCAGGATGCTCTAAAATGCCATGTTCTAGGAATATAAATTGTACAATAAGAAGTTTTCAGGGGCACCTGGGTGGCTCGGTCGGTTAAGCATCCACCTCTTGGTTTCAGCTTGGGTCATGATCTCACGATTCATGTGTTCGAGTCCTGCATCAAGCTCTGCACTGGCAGCGTGGAGCCTGCTTGGGATTCTCTCTCTCTCTCTCTCTCTCTCTCTCTCTCTCTCTCTCTCTCTCTCTCTCCCCTCCCCACTCTGCCCCTTTCATGCTCTATCTCAAAATAAATAAATACACATTAACAAAAAGAGAAGTTTCCAAGGGGGAGCCAGGAGGAACTAACTTGTCATCTGACTCTAAACTAGATTAATCCCATGGCCATAGGCATAGGTGGTAGGTCGCTATTACATGAATGACCAAAGGAAAAGCCTGTGAAGAGGTGTGAAGAGGACAGTGGATGGGAGAATACAGATGTGAGTTTGGGCCCAGATTTCACTTTGGGCAGGCACTTCATCGCTTTGGGAATGAGAAACCCTCCTGGTTAGTATCCAAACTTACTATCATCTGGTAGGACAGGATAGATTGATGGGCAAAGCAAACGGGCAATAGTTTTGCTTCAAAGGTGAAATACCGCTCTGGTTCAGTATCTCCTTATCTAGCAGAGACTCAGAGAAACAGATTGTCTGGAAAGTCTGAGAGTACACTCGTGCTATCCCAAGACTTTCTAGCTCCTTTCTTTGGTCAGAGAATGGACACCAGGGCAGGAAACAAGAAGACCTTTCCCCAACCCAGTTTCAGGGATAGACATGTGATCCATACTTGGCCAATGATGATACCTACTCCCCTGCCAACGGAGATAGGTCCAAAAGATAGACATAGGATCAAAGCAGACCCAATCTAAGTTCTTCTCTCAGATTGACATACTGATATTGGGAAATAAAATTCCTTTTCTCTAGAGTTAACAAGCTGGAATGATGCAGGCTTAAAGTTACAGTGGCTCCTTCCCTTGGGCCCATAGCAGAAGCCCCTCTATAAAGGAGGGGAGATGAGGCCAACACAGAGATAAACAGAGCTGAGAGAAAGACAATGTTTCACTTATACTGTCTGGTACCTGATGATGCCTGAAGATGATTGAGTCAAAAAATTCTCTTTTTTTCCTGAAATAGTTTTGGCTGGGTTTCTGTCACTTTTGATTAAAAGAATCCTCTAATTTTTCAAATGAGGAAAGTGAGGTTCATACCAAGGGAGTAATGGACTCAAGTTATATAGCACACGGGGGACAAAATTGGGACTTGAAATCCAGTCTAATGGTTTCCAGTCCAATGCATTTTCTACTACACTATGCTTTATATATTCTAGCTTGTGAATTGTCCAACATTTTCTGAGTGATACTACAGGTCTCCTTTCACACCATATTATATCATGGCAAAATCTATTCATTCATTTAAACAAAAGATGGAGAATCATTTACTAAGGATCCTTTGATACGAGGTGGCTGGGTGACTCAAATTGATTAAGTGTCCGACTCCTGATTTTGGCTCAGGTCATGATCTCACGGTTTGTGAGTTCGAGCCCCACATTGGGCTCTACACTGACAGTGCCTGCTTAGGATCTTCTCTCTCCCTCTCTCTCTCCCTCTCCCCTGCTCTCTCTCTCTCAAAAAAATAAATAAATAAACTTAACAACAACAACAAAGGGATCGTGTGATACAAGAAGAAAGCTCAGACTAACTGCTTTGCATCTAGGCAAGTACAAATAAAAGATTCAACTACGTCAGGATCAAAGGCAGAAATCACGCACTTGGTTCTATTCCTCACCCCCCACTAATGGAATGATCTACTTTGTTCTAGGCATGCCGATAGGGTCTTCGATAAATATGTTCCTGTGTAGTTACCTCACAGTGGGCCTCATGCATAACTGAAAATCAAAAGGTATTGGAAAGAGAGAAGGAAGGAAAGGGGATAAGAAGGAAGAGAAACAGGGAAGGCAAAGAAAAGTAGAGTGGGTTTCAAGTCAAAATTAACTCTTTTTTCTTTTGTTCAACTGCGCTTATATTATATAATGTCTTAGAGTGATCTCACAACGTATCCATGAAACCCAGTCTACTATACAACTACTGCTTTTTCTAAATTGACCAGAAGTATCAAGTCGGAACCACAGACCATGAGCCCATCTCAGTAGGAATGAATACTAACAGCAAATGAGGTAACTGACAATGGCGACACTTGACAAATACCCTGATCGCAGTAGTTCTGCAAACTGGTTACAACAAGGTTCAGCCATAATCAGTAATATTCATTGACAGGGCTGTATGTTAGAGTAAATGGTGTGCAAGTGGGCCATTCCTGGATTTAGTAACACGATGAATAATATCTTAGGAAACTTGAGCCCTTGATGATGAATAGATGTTAAGATAATTCTATTTGAATTATTGGTTAGTGTGTGTTATATCATTCTTTGTGATCAGAATTTTTAAACCACAAACAGGATATGGAGAAATAGTGAAAAAAAAAAGTTTCAGAGTCAGAAAATAAGATGGTCATCAAAAGGCTGTGTTTCTCATGGCCACGTGAAAGTACTCAACCACTTTAAAACTGGGTCTTTTCTAGTTTTAAACTGAGCAATGGAGGGGCTCCTGGCTGCCTCAGTCAGTAGTCGGTGGGGCGTATGACTCACTTCTTGGGGCTGTGAGTTCAAGCCCCATGTTGGGTGCAGAGATTACTAAAAAATAAAACCTAAAAAAAAATAATAAATTGAGTAAGAGAAGGAAAAAGATTCTGTAACATCCTCATCATGCAGCTGAAAGGCATCTTTGATCATTCTATCTTCAGCTACAATTTAGACAGTATAAAAACGAAAGGGGGAGATATTTCACTATCGCTCTGAATTAGCATGATAGAGTACATTGCCTGAATTATTTATTAAAATAAGGTTTTCTTTAAGTGAAAAATCTTTAGCCCACCTCACAGAGTAATCTAGAAGATCTAATTTCAGTTGTAAATAGTTTTATATTTGATATAGAGTCCATTAAAGTAACTTCCAAAAGTTTTTGAACTTTTGAAGTATTTACAAAACTTTACTTAAGTATAAATGCTGTTAAGAGTCACTGATGGCACTGACATCAACCTCTGATGTCATTTGTTATTGAAACACTTACAATGTGAGTGTATGATTTGCCATCCGAACTGTTCACTGGTTTCTGGTGATTATTTGTCCACATGTATGTCTGTGGTGCCGCAATACTGTCTCTTGAAGAAACACTAAAATCTTAGCTTAGCTGGTCAGCAATGTGCAGTCCTTTTGTGAGATGCCGACAATAGCACCACATGCAATTTTCACCATTGATTCTTTCATTCAACTGTTCATTCAACAAATACGTGTCATTCACTGTTCAAGACTCTGAAACCCAGAAGTGGACCAGACAGAAATGGTCCCTGCTTTTGGAACCTTTATTCCTGCGTGAGAGGGAAGAGACAAGGAATGAATGAATGAATGCATGAAAAAGATGATTTTAGAGGTTGATAATTGCTATCGAGTAAGCAACACAGGTCATCTGATTCGAGGGATGGGAGGATGGCAACATGAAGATGTCATTCGGAAAAATCCGTACTGAGTGGGTGACAACTGAGACCAAACCCGGATGAAGGAAAGCAGCCAGCCTGCATTTCCCAGTCTGGGAATAGCAAGACCCCAAAAGATGGACAGGCGTTGCATAGAGGAAGAGAAAGTGGCTGTGAGCAAGTGCGACAAGGCTAGAGACAGAAGCAGGCATCCCAGCACACAGGACGCCACAGGCGTGGTGGCAAGTTGAAACTTTGTCTAAGGGTTTGGGGAAGCTGTTGAGGGTCTTCGCGCAAGGCAGTGATATCTGATTTATGTTTTAAAAAGATCACTGTGGCTGCAGGTGGATGATGAATCCTAGGCTGGAGCACAGGAGGGATAAGGGGTACCGGCTGTTTTTGTAGCTTGGATCCTACACAATGGTGCCAGGCAAAGAGGCTGAGTGGGGAGTTGCAACCTAGCCTTTGTGCCACACACCAGGGCCCGTGTCCAGCCTGGGGCTATGTTCACCTGTACCAAGGGGCATCTTTTTCTATCATATACAAGGCACCAGATGGGCAGGAAGCAACCTCATGGGTGAGAACAGTGGGGGAAGAAATTGCAATAATCTTTGCAAGGATAAAAGTTATGGTGGAGAAAGAGAGAAGTGGGTCTAGGACACCTGCGGGGGTGGAGCGGGCAGGACTTACTGATGATTGGTTGGGAGACTGAGGGTAAAGGAGAAATCAACAGTGAGCCTTAAACCCATGGGGATATGCTGTTATCACTGACTGAGGTAGGGAAAACTGGCAGTGGACCATGTTCTTTCTTAGGAGAGAGGTCAAGAATTCAGTTTGAGCTAGAGACAGTCTAAGATACACGTTTGATGTCCAATGGTCAGATTTATGAGCTGAGGAAATCTGTAATTTCAAAGGACAAAGAAATTATAGCCTCTTCTCAGATCTTCTTCATGATTCCTGACCCACTGGGGACTGGAGGCAGGCAGAGGGAAGGAACTGGAGTTAGTCTAGTCTGGTATTCTTTGCCCAAGGGAAGATTTTTAATACGTTCAAACTCTCAGCTCTCCATCTCTGAACACTTCTCTCCCCCAGGGTGGTGGGAACCCATGGTGCTCTCCCAACTGTGCCTGGAAGCAGGCTTTGTATTTTGTGGCATCCTCTACTTCCTGTAAACTCTATAGCAATGCGCCTTATTCACAAGGCCTTGTCCCTGCCTGCCTTGCTGGCATTGACTATGACCCTGGCAGCCAGTGTGGCTTGGTGAGAGCTTGGTGAAGGCTCTGAGACTCCCTGGCAGACTTGGCCTCATGCGAGCTGGCCCTGTACACCCATCTGCGTGTCGGCCATGTGCTCCTCCCCAATTCCTGGTCCAAATACCCACCTTGGCTCTGTGGATGTTTACTAGCTCCCTATCCAGCCATGACCCGTGGACACATGGCCAACATGTGGGGATTTCTGAGTTGCATCCTCACTAAGTGGGAACTGGGGATCGCTTTAGAGAGCTACCATCCAGCCTATCGCCGCCTGACCGTGCCATACTGCTGGCTTTACTCTTATGTTCATCCACCATCTGCTCCCACCACCAAGGCTGGCACAAAGGCTAACTAGGTGATGTTCTCCATTCAGAGCCTCCAAAGTAAAATGCGCAAGGACTCTCAGCATTGCCCTCAAAAGTGACAACACACCTCCCTCTGCCTAAGTGGAGAGGGAAGACCAGCATCCCTGTGTCTCCCTCTGCCTCTTCTGCCCCACCTTCTTTCCCCTGCAATCCTTCAATACCAGAAGAGGTGGGCTTCCAACTTTCATTCTTCTTGGTCCATGCCTCTCCTGCCCCGGGGCAGCAAGCTTCACAGTCCAGCCAGCAAAGTCAGGGGGCAATCTTCTCTTTACATACTGAATCCTAATATGTTGAAAGATACAAAAATTCCTTCTGGTCTCACTGCTAAACCTTGATGGCTGAGGGAGTGTGAGAAGTGGTGATATGAGAGGCACCTGGGTGGCTGTTGGTTGAATGCCCGACTTAGGCTTGGGTCATGATTTCATGGTTCGTGAGTTCAAGCCCCGCATCGGGGTCTGTGCTGACAGTTCAGAGCCTGGAGCCTGTTTTAGATTCTGTGTCTCCCTCTCTCTCTGCCCCTCCCCTGCTCGCTCTCTCTCTCTCTCTCTCTCTCTCTCAAAAACATATAAACATTAAAAAAATGTTTTTTTAATTAAAAAAAAGAAGTGGTGATATGATCCTTCACAGAGAGGCAGAATCTGGGCATATTTAAATATATTACACTTGTAAAATTTTTTTTTAATATTTATTCATTTTTGAGAGACAGAGAGAGACAGAGCATGAGTGGGGAAGAGGCAGAGAGAGGGAGACACAGAATCTGAAACAGGCTCCAGGCTCTGAGCTGTCAGCCCAGAGCCCGATGTGGGGCTCAAACCCAGGCACCAAGAGATGATAACCTGACCCAAAGTTGGATGCTCAACTGACTGAGCCACCTAGGTGCCCTAAATATACTACACTTGTAATGCAAATTTGTAGTTTGTAGCTCAGTGAAGCTGTCAGTAATAGAGGTAGAATTTGAGAATCATCAGCATGTGGATGGGGCAAAGCCAGGACTTAGGGAGACATCTCAGTCATGATAAAGGAGAGTTGAGAGCCCAGAATGAGTACCGGGGCAACCCCGTATGGAGACGCTGAAAAGGAGGGAAGGAGCCAGCAAAGGATACAGAGAGATGGTGTATGAAGTAGGGAGAAGAGTATGTGGTGCCACTGAGGCCAAGAGAGGAGCAGGTTTCCAGAGGAAGGGAGCACTCAGGGGAATCAAAAGTTCCCAGGAGGTCAAGACTGTAAAAGGAACCTAACCCACACTCTGAGCCTGCCCCTGCCCTGCCACAAACTCTCCACTCTTCCTTAGAAGGATAATGAGGACAAATGGAAATTAATAACAGTAATAAAAAATAATAATAATATGCCATGTAAAAGGACCAGTGGTAATAAAGCTTCATAAAATCATGGCACCATTTTTAATTAATACGATGCTTTATTCAGAGAGTGCTGTGCTGTTTGAGGCAGACGGAAACCCCATTGGGATGACTGAGGTAATGAGCACTGGCGAGTGGGGATCCCCTGCTGTTACTGAGAACTTTTAGAAGTACTCCACAGGATCCTTCAGTTGGTTTCTGATGAAGCATCATGGGAAGCTGAGTAACGGTTTCTTTCTTTGTTTTGCTTATCTTTTTCTGAAACCAACTTGAAAAACACATTCTTTCAGATGGACACCAAAGCACATGCTTTTGTGGGTGGGGCCCTTCTGGGTGCTATGCTTGGCGTCCCTGGTGTTGTGCAGACGCAGAGGTATAGCCAGAGGTGGAGCCTCCTTTCCCACCAAAAGGAGCTGTGAAGTAAACCCTTGGGGTGTGCATGATATCCCTACTCACCATGGTTCTGAGTTCCCGCAGCCCTACCGCTCCTCCCCTGACCTTCGCTTTCAGTTGTGACTATGCACAGTAGGAACTTTATTCATTTTCTCTATCCCATTTTACCTATTTCATCAAACTGGATTATCTACACCATGGAAATAATAATTCCTGAATGGTGTTTGAGTGCAGAGTTTGAATCATCTATTTAATTTACTGGTCAGCCTCTGCAGCACAAACGGTAATGCAAAGAGAGTGGGTTGGATCCTGGCTGTTCCTCTCGCTAGGTGAATGACCTCGGAGGTCTAAGTAATATAGTACTATCGGGAATGGTGGTGGGAAGCCTGGCCGCTAACTTGGGCTGGGTTTCTAGAACCTCTCACTAGTCATGGAGGGAGAGCAGAGCTTTCCCTCTGGGGAAAAAGACTGAGGCAGGAACTAAAAAGAGAGTCTTGTTGAAGAGCTTTATCTAAGGGAGCAGGATAGAAAGGTAGAAACAGAAGCCAATAGTTTGCGTTTAGGGCCAACTAGAGAGTTAACCAATCAGCGGGGGTGTGCAAGAAGTAGATCCCCCTACAATCCTGAAATGCTGGTACACAGAACCCCGCCTCCTTTGCGATGGAGACCAGAGAGGGCCTCTGTGCTGGCTGATGTCCAGCTTCCCAGATAAGAGGGAGACCTGGGTCCGGAGCTAAGGTGAGATTCCAAATCAAGTAGCTCTCAGCCCTGCTGACTGCATTATCCCTGAACAAACGACCCACCCTCTCAGCTGCTAGAGAAAAAGTATACATCTAAATTTGTCTCCTATTTGTGTTAAGGACAGAAAGAAATCGCAATGGTTGCCACAGGCTCTGTTGGGACCCATCTCGTTCAGGTTATCTTTCCGAACGACTGTTCATATGTATCAGCAAAGCAAAACATTGCCAGATATGTAAAACCTCAGCAGTTTAGAACATTCAGAGTGAATAACCCAGGGTAAAAAAATAAATAAATAAATACATAAAAGAGCTTCTCTTTCCTCTGTTTCTCCTTTCTCTTCTCTTTCTCTCTCTCACTATATATATATATATATATATATATATATATATATATGTATGTATAATTCTTATTCTTGCATTGATAAGACGAGAAGACGAGAGCAGGCAAATGGCAAGAAAGATAAGAAATATAACTGCACAACTGAAAAGAAAAACAGAATCCCAGTCACACTAAGCATGGATAGCTTCCATCTTGCTTTTTGATGCCAGACTCCAATAAAAGGAATCTGCACTCTTTGCAGAAATGGCTGATTCCAGGACTGGCACAGCAAAGTGACAACATGAGCCTGGAACATCTTGTGGTGCCAGAAAGTAACATGGTGCTCACAAAACAGAACCAAAAAAGGCACAACGGTGGAGTCGAAAAGGACACAGAGGACAAATGAAACAACTCCCGATTACCAAAGCTGGAAAAATCCAAGTAACAAAATAAAGCAGTAATGGATTGCAACCCGAAATGGAAAACAAATTCTGATGAGTCTATACTGAATTAAATAAATAACTGAATCAATCAATAAATGAGGAGACAAATGTCCCAGGCAGAATAACCCCAAGTAATTTATGCAGATACTCAGTCCTCAAGGAAGTGAACATAACTCCCCACTCTTTATCTGTATGGTGACTTTTTCCCCAAAGAGTACAGTATGGAAGGAGGGGAAAAGAGAAATCTACAGGTGGTTTCTGCCAGAGGATGAAGGTCATCGACAAGGATAAGTCACGCTGATGCTCTGATACAATGTGATGAAAATAAAACTTGACTTCTGTGGTCTTCCTCCCTAACCTCAGTTTAATCATGAGAACATCAAGCAAATCCCAAAGTGTGAGACATTGTACAAAATACCTAACGAGTACTCCTCAAAACCATCAAGGTCATTAAAAACAAAGAAAAGCCTGAGAAACGGTCACAGCTAAGAGGAACCTAAAGAGACATAATGACTAAATGTAATGAGGTGTTCTGGATGGGATCTTAGAACAGAAGAGGACATTAAGTGAAAACTAAGGAAATCTGAATAAAATATGGACTTTAGTTAAAAATAATGTACCAAGGGGCACCTGGGTGGCTCAGTCAGTTAAGCATCAGACTTTAGCACAGGTCACGATCTCACAGTTTGTGAGTTCGAGCCCCACATCGGGCTCTGCACTGACAGCTCAGGGCCTGGAGCCTGCTTTCGTTTCTGTACCTCCCTCTCTCTCTGCCCCTCCACCACTTGTGCTCTGTCTCTCTCTCTCTCTCTCTCTCTCTCTCTCTCTCTCTCTCAAAAACAAATAAATAAACTTATTTTAAAAACCCCACAATGTTATCAATATTGGTTCATTAACTGTAACAAATGTATCGTGTATATATAAC
The DNA here is from genome assembly GCF_022837055.1 of Prionailurus viverrinus. NCBI lineage: Eukaryota > Metazoa > Chordata > Mammalia > Carnivora > Felidae > Prionailurus > Prionailurus viverrinus. Next base: position 113,051,132 of record NC_062561.1, on the reverse strand, counting down.
AAATGTTAAAATGTTAACAACAGGGAAACTAGATGTGGGTATATGAGAAGTTTCTGTAGTACGTCAACAATTGTCTTTTAATCTTAAACTGTTCTAAGGTAAAAACTTTAATAAAATTCAAAAAAGAAGACCAAAAGACACTGGTGAAATATGGCAGAGTGTAGGCTGCCTTTAAGGTCTGGCAGTGGGTGTCAGATTTTGGAGAAACAGAGGCTGGATGGCTGTGTCCAGGACAGAAAAACTTTAGTAGAAGTGAACGTTTCACTGGAATTTTCAATTCATTTAATTTTAGTGGAAAATGCAAGGCCATTTTGTGTGTCTTTGCCATTTGTATATACCATCTTTCTTCCACATTTTCATTAAAAAATGGTGCAGGGTGGCCCTCATGAGCTTGTTACACGCTTTTTGGGATGCATATTAAAATTTAAAAATATTAAAATGGAAATATGCATTGGTGGGAACAAAAACACTCAGTAGAGGTGGTTAAAAACAGAATGGATTCTGCAGATAACTGAACTGGTAATTAAAAGACCCAATCCAGAAGACCCCCCAGAAATCCGAAGTAAAAAACAATGATAAGAAATTCAAGGGGAAAACAAAGCCATGGAAAATAAGCTTAGAAGATTTCAACCTGTGTACAATAGAAATTACAGAAGGGGAAAAAAGAGAAGTGGAGATCAAAGAACAAATAGGAAAATATTTTTATGGGAGAAAGACTGTGATCTTAAGATTAAATGGGCTATGTGCTGATCAGGGATAAAAACAGAATAGCCACAACTAGACAAATTCTGGCAAAACTTCTGAGTTTCAAGGATGAAGATCATGCAGGTAGAAACCAAAGGGTTTCCCAAAACGATTTCCTACAGAGGAAAAAATAATGGGAACTTCATCAAAGAAGAAACCAAAATTGGGGCACCTGTGTGGCTCCATCGGTTGAGTGTCTGACTTCAGCTCAGGTCATGATCTCATTCATGGTTCATGGGTCAAGCCCCGCGTCCAGCTCTGTGCCGACAGCTCAGAGCCTGGAGCCTGCTTTGAATTCTGTGTCTCCCTTTCTCTCTGCCCCTCCCCTGCTCACACTCTATCACTGTCTCTCTTTCTCTCAAAAACAAACATTAAAAATTTCTTTAAAAAAAAAAAGAAACCAAAATTGAAATTATAGACTGTTAAGAAATCAATGCGAGTGAGCTAACCACATACCAAAATCTACGCGATGCTGCCCAGGCTGTGCTCAAAAGAAGGTGGCCCCTAATCTGGGAATAGCTGTGTAATCCTAGGAAAGTTGCTTAACTTTTTAAAGCTTCAATCCCTCATCTTTAAATAATTATATGGACTGCTTCCATAGTGCTGATCACGTGCCGGACTCTGTTCTAGGGGCTCTAAGAACTAATTTATTCATCCCCCACAACAGACCTGTAATGTGGATTATATGATTATCCCATTTTATAGCCAAGGAAATTGAAGCGCCGAGAAGTCACGTGCATGAAGCCACAGAGTTAGAAGTGGCAGCAACCATCTAGCTCAAGTCTGCACTCACCACCACTAAGCTACAAATATTTCTTAGGAAGCCGCAGACGGTATTGTGAGAATTCAGTGGGATAATGCAAATAAAGCATGTTGCGCTCTGCTTGCCACACGGTGTAGTCAGTAACTGATGCTAATATTTGTTTAAACACTGAAGCAAACATACGACTCAAGAAGCTAGAAGAGGAACAAGAAGATAAATCTAGGGGGTGGCCTGACTGGGTCAGTCAGTAGAGCATGCGACGCTTGATCTCGGGGTCATGAGTTCCAGCCCCACGTTGGGCACAGAGATTACTAAAAAATAAAAATAAAAAACAATCTAGGAAATCCAAATCACCTAAGAAGGAATGCACGTGCATAAAATGCCAAATTGGAAAGATGAGGAAAATCATATCCAGAAATGATCAATAAAAAGCATAACCTAAATATCTGAAAATAATCAAATATACACATTTCTTACAAGTTTCATCAAAGAGAAAATGTGGGTAAAATGCACAATCTTACTACTTTGTTAGCATTATTCAGGGATCATTTTCCAGGAAAACACACACAGAAAACTAAGAAGGAGAAAACCTAAAATAGCACTAAAAAGAAAAAAGCATAAAATTCCAAAAAATTACCGCCCGAAAGCCATCAGATGCACGTCTTCTGGACAAGTTTATCAGAACTCAATTCATTCGGCAAAATTTTTTTTTTTTTAAAGAAACCTCGTTTTCCATCAAGCTTATTTCCGTTTTCTACTTAAGAGTCTGGAAAAACAGCTTAAGACCACTCAGTGGTTGCTCCCACGCATTAACCGCGGGCCAGTCCTCAGTGGCGGCGGGCGGGGGGGGGGCACCCAGGCTTCCGCGGGGTGGGCTGCACCAGCACCGAGGCACCGCTCACCTTCAGACCAGCCTGCCGTGTGGGGGTGAGAAGCAGTAAATTGGGGCACTGGAGCAGTCCATGCACCCTGACGTGCCTCCCAGGTCAATCCCTGTCAGCAGCGGCCTGTTCTTCCAGGGACCTCCTAGCGGTCGGGGTTAGGCGTGACCTCTCGCCAGTTCCTGGGGAAGAGCACCGCACATGCGCAGAACTGCCTGCGCCAGCATCCACCGCGTCAGAGCCGCTGAGGGAGCAGCCTGGTTACTGCAGGGGATGGCAGAGGAGAGTCTGTGTTACACAGAGTGATGGTAGACAGGTTAACATAAGAGGCCTCCATCAGAGGCTGGGGTCACCCCCGGGGTCACTAGGCGCCCGAAGCCATGGCTCCAGGATCTGGGTGAGGCTGAGGTCACCCCCCCGGGATCACTAGGCGCCCGAAGCCATGGCTCCTGGATGTGGGGTGAGGCTGAGGTCACCCCCGGGGATCATTGGTGAAGGTTCCAGGAGCAAAGTGACCAGCACCAGGAGTGGCTCCAGTGGCAGCAGCAAACTTGAGGATAGCTTGCTGGTCAGTATTCTGGGAGGACAGGACTCTGACATCAGCCGGGTTGTCAATGGCACCAATGGCACAAGCTGCTAGTAGAAACCTCCCAGGTTCTCTTCAGATTCATGACATATATGTTGTAACTTTTCCTATTGCAAATGCACTGTTCCACTTGGAAGTCAACTTTGGTGCCACCTAAGTGGGTTCCTGCTGCAAGGAATTTGAGGACATCCTCCCCTTCATTCGCAGGACATCAAGTGCTCTGGACATTGTGAAAGTTTCCCTTCAAGTTACGACAGGTACCCAGAACAATGCCGTATAGGTGGGTCAGCAGAAATACAGATTGATATATGGCATAGGCCATGAGAGCACAGGCTCTAGGATTAGATAAATCCAGTTCAAATTGTTAGCTGTGTGATTAAGGGGACCCTCTTAGCCCTCCTGAGCTTCAATTTCCTGAGCTTCAACATCTATAAAGTGAGGCTAATAAAGACTGGAGAGGGCTGAGTGCGTTAATACATATGAGGTGTTTAATATATTACCTTGCATATAGTAAGGGTTCAACAAATGGTAGTGCCTTCCCCAATGTGGCCCAAAACAGGAGTTCTCATCCTTTTTTTAAATTTTTTATTATTATTATTTTTTAATGTTTATTTTTGAGAGAGAGAGGGAGACACAGAATCCGAAGCAGGCTCCAGGCTCTGAGCTGTCAGCACAGAGCCCGACGCGGGGCTCGAACTCACCAATGATGAGATGGTGACCTGAGCGACAGTTGAACGCGCAACAGACAGAGCCACCCAGGCGCCCCTTTCATACCTTTCTTTAGTAGATGAACACCAGTAAATTGTCCACAGCAAAGCGGGGGTGGGGTCCCACAGACTCTTAAGAAACACAGGGGCAGGTTTCAGGCAACAAAGGGCTGTATCAGTGGGAGAATGTAAAAATTCCTTTTACAAGGATATCCCGGGTCGTTAGTCACCTTTGGTGAGGAGTAGCAGTGTAGAAGGGGTGGGGGCTGAGAGGAGTGGAGCCTGCATCTTGTAACTCTGGAAACTTCATGGAAGCTAAACGGGAAGCACAGGGCCCCAGGTCCATGGCCCCGGAATTTGCTTAGGAGCTGCAAAAGGAGAGGTGCAGAGCTCCCATATAGAAATCCCCCTTCCGGGGGGAGAAACCCCAGTAGGGATAACAGTGCACCCAGCGAGGCTTGCCCCTCACAGTTGGTTGGGAAATAATGACTTGGAAAGAACTATTTGATTAAGAAATTAGTGCTCAAGGATTCTCATAACGTTATCTCTTGGCTATTCAGAAGAAAACACAGAATGGGTTTTACTTAGAAATTTAGTGTCTTTTTGTGTGTGTCATTTCATGCTGTGGCTTCCTAGAACAAATAACCATTTTTGTTTTATTAGAGAAATAATCCCTGACACATGGGTGTTTAATCACAAAATAAAAATGTCAAACTTTATCTTTGAAACAAAATAAATGGTGGAGTATTGTCTTTTGTCATTTATTGTAAAATATGTTATCTACGCTACATCTTGGTAAGCATCCCACTCTCCAATCTTCTTGATATTTAAAACAAGCGAGTAGTTCATTTCTGAGCTTGGTGTATTTCCTCTGCAGGAGATCATTTGCATACTCACATTCCGGTATCGCAATAAATCCTAGAAGCTAAACCTCAAAAGCTGTAGACTTTGCCTAGATAAACATCTGCTGTTTTAACGGTGTTTTAAAATACAGAGCTGCCATTTAAATATTCTTAATTCTTTTCATTTTTATAACTGAAGTGGCTGGGAAGATAGAAAAGAATTGCAAAGAACAGTCACCTACCTCTCTCTCTCTCCGTTTCATCCTGTACAGACTCGGAGTTCCTTCACCTGACCTGCCTTCTTCGTGCGGTTGCTAAGAGAACTGAAAGGGAGAAGAGCTTGAAGAACTCTTCAAAGTTCTGAAGGGACTGCATTGCAGGAGGGTGTATTTTGTTCATTGCTTACTCTTCAAGTGCTTTCCTTGCTCAGGGTTTGTAAAGGCTCTGTCTGTTCTTTGTTACTGATCCACTGGGAACACATCTTGGTCATTTCACAAATCACATACATTTAATACATTCTAAGGACAGCTATTTGTCATTCATTCACTTAACCAGCAATTCCTGAGCACTGAGTATGGACTGTGCCCTGGGAATACAATAATGAGCCAGAGTCTGACATCCTATCAGTTCTCCTGGAACTCAGTCCCGCTTGGAGGAAGAGACACAAGACAGCATCATGCAGATTGCAATGACTCTAGTACATGCTAATTTCCATTTTTCCTGAGCGTCAAGATGCACGGTCTTCAGCAGGCAGTGATATCTAGCTGGAACTTAGTACCACTTTGGTATTCTTACTGTTATTTTCTATCGTCACTTTCATGGTTTTATTTTTGTTTTCCAGGACTTTTTCCCATTTATGTAAAACGTGAGAGTTGTTATTGCTACAGTTCTCTGGTCCATCCCTGCATGGTTAGAAGATTGCTTCCGAAGCTCTTGCTAGCACATTCACGCTCAGATCGCAATAAGGTGGTAACGACGGGTTTCAGCTACTTTTGTCTCCTGTTACCGGAAAAGCAAATGAATTCTACAGACGTTGCAACCATCAGAACACGTCACATGGCCACCTGCAGCAGTGCAGCAGAGTGACTGAAAAAGTGGGTGTTTGGCTGGGTACATTGCCATCCTGAACTAATCGAGCTTCTATTGGCAAGAAAAGGGCATCGCTACCAGACTCTGGCATGAAAGTATTCGGCACAGGCTGGCAGGCCTTTGAAACGTCTCCTTGGTGCATACACAGGGCAGGCATGGAGGCCAAGCTGCAGGAGGATCTGGGGAAGTTAGCAAGAAGCCATTTTTTTACCTTCTTTGCTACCAAGACACCCCCTTTCCCCATAGTCCAATACCGCTCCTAAGGAACAGCATGCAATGAGAAAAGCAATATTACCACATACTCTTCCAGCAGTGGTGAGAAAATCTTACGAGTGTGTCCCACTTGCTAGTATGGCTCAAAATGCTAAGCCAGAGAATTCCCACTTTTTCAGCCTCTAGCGTGTAGAAGATAAATTTTCTTAAGCCCACACACCTCCACATACACGCCCAGAAACTAGATTTGTAACCTTACACAATCATAGTTTTTGAGTACCTGTCTTACTACTTCAAAAACTGCCTTTCACATTCACGTTTTGATTCAAGAGGCATTTAGTGATAGCTCACTGCTCCTCAAGGAGTTTTCCAAGGGCTGAGGATATAAGGGTGAACCAGACCCATATGGGGCATATATCCCAGGGGGAGAGGCAGGCAAAAAACAGAGAAGTAGGGGGGCAGCTGAAGTTGGGAGCCAGAGTTCTGGATTTGAATGCAGTTGTTTTGTTTTGTTTTGTTTTGTTTGTTTTGTTTTGTTTTGTTTTGTTTCTTCCTAGCTGTGTGGCTTTGGGTGAATTACTTGCATCTCTGTGCCTCAATTTCCCCATCTACAAAAGAATGGGAATAACCATAATACCTATAGGGCTACAGTGAGACATCTTTCTGGCTCACAGTGGTTAAGAACAGCTTCATCCAAGGGCTGGGAAGCTAAGATACAGACAGTGTTCTAATCTAAGATATGAAGAAATGGGAATGGCAAATTAGTACCTACCTCATTTGGTGGCTGTACTACATGACGCAGTTCCCGTAAAGAGCTGAAAACTGTGGCTGGTATGCCGTAAGCGCTCAATACAGGTGAGCCGTTATCCTATCTCAAGCACCGAGTTTTGACTTGACAGCTGCGCAGGGTGACATAAGTTCCCTACAGACACTAAGGAATCCTCAAGACCAATCTTAACAGACACTGTGGCTACATTCTTGCTGGTACAGTTGAAGAGTTCCCTCCTTCAGACACCTGTTTAAAGAGATACTGGCACAAAAATGCCTTGTGCTAGGCGGAGAATCTGGCCCCAGGCATGAAAAACGCTGTTAAGATTTGAGAATAAAATGTAGTAAGATTAAAGTTGCAGTGACTTCATCGAGCTTGAGCTTGCAAAAACCCCAACAGAGCAGCTCTCCTGCATGATTTCTCACCCTCCCGCCCCCTCCCTGGCCCCTTCATTATAATACTTGTGACTGGCTATTATATCAGCATTTCCAATAAAGTAAAAAGGGGAAAATACAGACCTGGGCTTTCATGGAAAGTATTCTAACTCTCACAACTAGAATATCTGCCTTAAAAAAAAAATTATGGTTTTTAGATCTTTAACTTTTCCTACAGCATCTCAGTACCCAAATTTTGAAAAGCATCTTTTCTGGGGAATGATATTTCCTAGCACAGTGTAACATAGTCTTTGCCAAGTGACTCAGTTCAATGTATATATGTATTTTTCAATGTCAAGTGGCCCAAACTTACATAGAAGAAGTGGGCACCTGGTATCAGTTTGATGTCAGGGTTTTTCCAGGTTTGCAAGAGGGAGCTTTAAATACGACTCGATTTCAAGGCAACTACAAGCCACCCTGCAGCTCCAAGTCAAGATGCTCCTGTCCGTGGTCCTTGCCTCTGCCCTGCTTCTCTGCTCTGTGGCCAGCCAGAGGTGTTTGACCTTGTCAGGGATCCATGATGTCACGTACCTCATTAACAAACTGCAGGTAAGCTGCAGAGGGGGGCGCCAGTGGGAAAGGGAACTCTTGAAAGTTTAAGTGAGGGGCCCCTGGGTGGCTCAGTCGGTTGTATGTCCTACTCTTGATGTCGGCTCAGGTCATGATCGTGGGATCGAGCCCTGCATCAGGCTCTGTGCTGGGTGTGGGGCCTGCTTAAGATTCTCCCTCTCCCTCTGCCTCTCTCTCACTCTCACTTAAAAAAAGAAGAAACAAAGAAACAAAAAAATGTAGGTGAAACAAAAGGATGAAAAGCACACCACCCATTATGGGTTCTTGTTTTTCTATTTACTTCAGGAACATCCACCTTCAAAATGTGGCTGTGGCACCAACGTGAGTAAATGCTCTTTTAAGAACTTTCCAAACTTATTTTAATGTTTGCATCTGGAATCTTCACCCTGGGATTATTCTTTTGCAGGTGACCGATTGTTTGTGTCTGCCCATTCCTTCTGTAAGTACAGTAAAACAATATAATCTTGACGGTGTAATTTTAAAAAGTTTTCAAGTAAAAATAAATTGCTCGACTTGATATTTGAAATAAGAAAATGTTGCTTAATTGCAATTGTTACAGTTCAGGATTTCCTTTTAAAACCAGGCCCTTGAATTCTATACTAGATACATCACTAGTATACATTGTATTTGGTCTGCTTTTATGCCCTTTGGGAAGTTTGAACACTATTCAATACTTTAAAAAGAATCTTGTATGTCTTCTTAGATTAGTGGCCATGTGCACAATTAAATCAAACTGGCGCTGAGAATGTACAAAAAATATAGCTTATATCATACTGCTTACTAATTTATTTCCTAAAACTCAAGGGTTGCACAACAAGGAGGTAAAATAACTTTTTTTCTTTCCTATTACAAAACCTCTCTGGGTGCTATACCTTCTCCCTCACTCCTCCCTTCCTGTCTGTCTTTTTAGCTGATTTGGGGTGGCCCTCTCATGGTTTGAATGCTGGGAGGACAGGGTGTCTAAGGTAGAGCGAAAACGAAAAGCACTTCCAGAAGGTGATTCCCCACTTTCACAAAGAGTAAGCCAGGCAGGAATTTTTCTGGTTCAGGGGAGGAGGAAGCTGCCTCCTGTATTATTATCATCCCAAGCAAGGCCTGGGAGAATCTGAACTTGTCATCCTCGCTGGGGTCAGATATCACACCCCATCAGGCTGCATCCATTACACGAGACTAGGGTAGGGGGCCTTCTGAGGAGGAACCACGCATTTATAGCCCAGTCCCGCCCTTCAGTTTATGGTCCGTGATTTTAGCTACTGCTGAAACACTGGCTGTATTCAACTGCCTCATGCCATCAGATTGGTGTGAGAAAGCTTTTCCTTTCTTTCTCCTTGGGAACCTACTATTACAAGACACGGAGCCCAGGAACATCGGTTGCAACGGAGACTAGAACGAGCTGTTTCCCAGAGTCCATCGGCTTTGTGTTCCTCTGCTGGAACATACTGGAAATCTCCAGGCAGTGACACTGTGGAAAAATGGCCTTGACTTGAAATGCTGAAAGTCCTTTCCTACATGGGGAGAGGGACCTGTCTAAAAATAATACCAGTTTAGGTTACATTGTTTAAATTAAGGTAGTGTCTGAAAGCAAGCTCTTTGTGGTTCTTCTCAAAGTGGTCCTCAAGGTGTTTCTTTTAGTAAATTCTTTTCATTGACCAGGACGACTGCACCACACCGTGCTTCCAGGAAGGGCTGTCCCAGATGACCAACTCCACGGTGCAAACAAGTTTCCCCCTGATCTTCAACCGACTAAAAAGAACCGTCAAAGACCTAAAGAGCAGCAAGTGCCAGGTGAATTTGTTTTTCCCTGTCTTCCGCTCTGGTTAGTTCTTTTTATGTGAAGGTCAATGACGACTCTAGCTAAATGAGAAACGGCGATCAAGTTGGAATTGGTAGTTCGAGGCCAATACGAGACCTGTAAGAAATGTACTCAGAATAACAAAATTAAAGTGAGATCTGCCCCTATAGCCCTGTAATTCCCCCTGGTTTAAAAAAACACTCACACCCATGTTACCGTTTACTTCTTTCCACCTATTGAATAATGAAAGAATCTGTCCTGATTGTAATAAGAAGCTGAGATCTAGAGAATCAGAGCTGTCGCTTTGTTAACCCAGTGGGTGTTATGGCCTGTAAAAAGAAGATTTTTTTTTCCGACTGGCTAAGAAGGTATTTAAAGGAAGGAGCACTCAGATCCAGATGGAAGCTTGCCATTTGCCTTAAGTGCCCATCAGTATGTTTTCTTTTTCTGTATGTGCCCTGGTCCCTGGAGGGAAGGGAGGACGTGAACTCTTTGGGAATTAGCAAATCCATGTGTGTCCTCAGAAGGCTAAGAGCCTTCACCCAGCTACTCAGCTGAGTTACTTACCATCAACAGCTTGTAGTTCTAAATGCTTAATATATACTGTTTCATGACAATAGCATTTCAGTAACAATTGTTGCAATTATCATTTACCACCCTCACCTCATTGGGAGGAAACAGATGCTCCGTGAGGTTAACTAACTTGCCTAAGGCTAGATACTTAAGCAGTGGCAGAGTTGAGATGGGAACTCTGGTCTACCTGATGCCAAATTCCCATTCTCAGCCATAGAGCTCTTCAGGGACCTTGGAAGGACGACCAAAAAAGGATAATAAAACGTTAGGATTCAAAGATTCCTGAGAAAAGGTTCCCTCTAATGAGATTTAGGATTATTTGATAGGTGGGGGTGGGGGGCACCCCTGAAATGGTAGCACAAAGCCAGCCATCTACACGGTCTACACGACATGCTAGCTCTGGACTTCCCCATGCATTTGCTCTATGTCTCAAGCCCTTGCTGTGTGCACACCCCACCCCACTGCACCCCTACCCTGCCTCTCACAGGGCTGCAGGCAGGGTGGTTCCTGGTCCACACTCTTTTAGTCACTCCATTAACTTTTCTCCCCACAGTTTTTTTCCTGTGAACAGCCGTGTAACCAAACTGCAACAGGCAACGTGCTGACATTCCTGAAGAGTCTCCAGGAAATTTTACAGAAAGAAAGGGTGAAAGGCACAGTATGAAGTGAAATCTTATTTATGCTATTTATTGAATTTAAAAGCCTCCTCTTTGAGTTGGGGCAGGTAAAAACATTAAGTAAAGCCATGATGAATCAAATTCAGTTGTAATAATGTGTTTAAAATTATTTCTGTATTTTGGAATAAATATATATGAAGAAAAAGAACACAATCTGGTCGCTAGGTGTTTATTCACTCCTTGCTGCTCAGAAGAAAGCAAGCTACAGGGGCACTTGGGTGGCTCAGTCGGTTAGGCATCTGACTTCGGCTCAGGTGGTGATCTCACAGTTGGTGAGTTCGAGCCCCGCGTCGGGCTCTGTGCTGACAGCTCAGAGCCTGGAGCCTGCTTCGGATTCCATATCTCTCTCTCTCTCTCTGCCCTTCCCCCACTTTCTCTGTCTCTCAAAATAAATAAAGTTAAAAAAAAAAACCCTACAAACTCCGTCAAGGGACTGAACGGGTCAAAGGCTCCTGTACTAAGACCCGTTACCCTAAACAGACTGGAAGTCCAACTAGCTGTGCCTGGGGACAGAGAAAGCACAGTTGTGAAGGGTATGTGGGGACAGTCTGACCAATGCTGTTAGGGAGGCTGAAGGCACGCCTGAAGCACCCTGTGTGTGGGCGCTGGGGGAAGGATGCTCCCTGGGCACTGCCAGGGAGTTTGGGGTCCTGAGAAGCCACCTGCATCCCTGAAATGTGGTAAGGCCAGGAGGCAGGAGCCAACCCAGGAATGTAGGCACGTACACCCAGAACAGAGGAAAGTACTTGAAGCTCAGCCAGGGGAAGACCCGAGGAGCAGACCTCCTGACTTAGAGCCCAAACCCCAGAAAGCTTGGGATCAATACAGTCACCTGTTCACTTGCCAAAGACCTTCAGGTAAGAGCCCGCCACCAGCCAGGCGGAGTGCCCGGCTGACGTGCGGAGCCTAATGGAGGGTCTACCCAAGGGATCCCTGAACCAGGTTGTTGACTTGGCTTAGTGTGGCTGTCTCTGATGGCAAATTCTACATGTCAGCTTGACCAGCCCGCAGGGCGCCCAGATATTTGGCTAAACGTTGCTTTGGGGTGTGTCTGGAGGGCATTTCTGGATGAGATGAGCATCCGAATTGGTAGACTGAAATGCTCTGCCCAGTGTGGGTGGGCCTCATTCAATCCCACCGAGGCCCTGAAGAGGCAGGGGAAGAATTGGCTCTCTGTCTGACAGCTTGAGCTGGGACATTTTTCTATACTCGGACTGGGACTTAAAACACAGCAGCTTCCTGGCTCTCAGTCCTGTGGATGCGTATCACCACCCCAGCTGTTTTCCTGGGCCTCCAGATTGCAGACAGCAGCTCTTGGGGCACTTCAGCCTCCTCAATCCCACGAGCCAAATTCTTCTTATCTATCTGTATATCTATCTATCCCTCTATCTATTCAGCCTATTGGTTCTATTTCTCTGAAGGACCCTAATGTATTATCCATCTTACCTTAATATTCAACCTGCCCCCTGAGCCAGTACCCCAGATCCTGTCTTCTGTTCCACAGTACTCACTACCTTCTAAGATGCCCTCCCACTTATGACTTTACCCCGTTCGTTGTCTCTCCCTGCTCAAAGGGCAGCTCCCCGAGGGTGGAGAGCTTTGCTAGCCCACTGTTGAATCCCGGTTGCCTCTCCTGAGCCTGCACTACCCCTCTACCAGAGCTGGCACTCCATAAATATTGGCCGAGGGAACGAAAGCCCTTTGAGACGCCAAAGCAGAGTATGAACTGGTCTGTAGGTCAGGAAAGTGCTCACCTGGAGAAGAGATGGTATCCAGAAACACGCTACAGGTGCTCAGAAAGGAGCGGTCCCTCCACAGAGCTCCAGGCAGCCTCCAAGCTTGGGGTTCACATGATCTGGCCCCTGGGGAGGGAGCCACCTGCCAGCTGTGTGTGATGCGTTGTGGGGGAGGCCGGGTTAGGTCTTGGATTGGGATGGTCTGACAATCACAATCGCCCTCTCCCCCGCTACCTGACGGGTGAGAGGATTGGGGAAGAATCTCCCGTGGGGAGTATTTTTCCAGGTACGGTCAAAATTAGAATCGTCCCCCCCTCCCCCATTGAGCTAAACCATCCTTGAGTACCTCTGACCACAATAATATGGGAAGTTCAGAGCATCAAAGGTTCCTCAAAGAGCTCTGCTAGGCCTTTCATCAGTCACAATGTCAAGCAATATCAGATGTGATCTGCACTTTAAACAGCCCTTGGCCAAAGGTGAGATTCTCTGATACTCTAAGTAGCCCCAGTCCCCGGAGTTGTGCAAACCTTTTAGCGATGGAGTGCCACAAATTGGGTCCTGCACCTGTGGCTGAGCCCCTCCTGCCTGGGGCAGATGCGGCGGTTTTAGCGAGGAGCGTCCAAGGTCAGCTGAGCCATTCTGCTATCTTCTGGGCTGCAGAAATGGTGCGTACACAATCATAATTATTTGTGGACATCCAATTATAATTATTTTACTTTGCACAGAAAGAAAAGTTTCTCAGTGATTTCTTTATAGTGGCATGCATATGAAAGGGCCAAAAGTCAGATTTTCGCGGTCAAGAGGCTCTCAGAAGGAGACCACTGGTTTAGCCTTTGTCCTCAGTGCTGAAGGCTGCCAACATGTTATAGGGGACACAGACCCTGAGACAAATAGTCATCACATCTTGTTGACCCCTCTGCTTCCCCAGATAAGTGAGCAGCATCATGTAGCACTGGTGTGTGTGTGTGTGGGGGGGGGGGGTGGGTAGGCAGCACTGGGGCACAGATTCTGCCCAAGAGGATTTCTGATCATCTCCCATAAGAGTGGGTATGAGACTTCATGTTCCATTATTACTGTTTTTTTTTAAGTTTGTTTGTTTATTGAGAGAGAGAGAGAGAGAGAGAGAACCAGTGGGGGAGGGGCAGAGAAAGAGGGAGAGACAGAATCCCAAGCAGGCTCCTCACTGACAGCGCAGAGCCCAATGTGGGGCTCGAACTCACCAACTGTGAGATCATGACCTCAGCCAAAACCAAGAGTCAGACTCTTAACAGACTGAGCCACCCAAGCACCCAACCATTATTACTGTTTTTTAGTAGCGTATTCCAATATCCTCCACATAATTTCCTCTCTAAGACCGGAAGTTCTGGGCACTAAGTGTCCTCAGCGCCTCACCCCCCTTCCTGTACAGGGTTCCCAAAACTGGGATCCTGCTCCCATACACTGAGCACAGAGTCCAGGTGCGGTTGTCTGGCCTGGCTCCCTAGCTGGTCTGTGGACGCCTGTGCACATGGCACTGAGGAAAAGAGTCCACCCAGGTAATACATATATCATTATCTATTAATATTAAGCCTGTAATCAATTACTAAGCCCTTACTCTGTATGTGCTAAGCATGCATTATCTCATTTAATCCCCTAATAACCACAGGAGGTAGGGATTATTATTTCTGTTATATAAGCAAGGAAATCGAGGCTCAGAGCGGATAAAGACATTCCCAGGGTCCTGCAGCTGGTGAGAACTGGAGCAGGACCCCTGCCCCAGCTGTCTCATCCCAAACCCAAGGCTCTCTCCTCTCTGTTCTTTTCTTATTCTGTGTATAGCAGGTGTGTTTCCTCTGATTACAGTCTGAGGGTAAAATAGATTCAAAATAATATGGGACCACATGCCCTTATCCCAACACCTGAGGACCAGATCGTTTTCAGAAATTAAACTGGCCTTCTAGATGGGGCACCCATAGCTCGTGAGCCATATGTTACCTAACACCCAGGACCTGGGGCAGGATTCTGTAATTAAATACATTAATATTCTGCAAAACAAACAAACAAACAAAACAACACACAGGAGTACTCAAAGCCGTCAGGTTTGGCAGCCAAATGCGTCTCAACAAATCTTGGGCTTTCAGAGCCGTTTGGATTTCAGAATTGTGATATTTCCGTAGCTCTGGCCCCATGTATAGGGGGCACTCTTTCCCAAGGGCTTATCTGGAGCCAGTCGGGGCATCTCCAGGAGGGACAGAGGCTCCTGTAGCTCCCTGGATGGCCGGGACATGGGCCTTGGCCACAGGGCCTTCTCTCGTCTCCTCCACCTGCGTTTTCTGAATGGCCTCAGACACAAGTCACACGCTGTGGTTTACAGCCTGCAGCACTGAGAGCTGCCACGTCACCAGTGCTTGCCCCACACAGGGATCATAGCAAGGACAGACAGACGCTGGTGGTTGGAGATGGTTTCAGAACAATCGGCTGCCGGAGAAGACGGGCAGAGAGATGAACGGCAGCCCAGTGTCCCAGATTAGTCACCAGTGTAGCTTGGTGGTTTCCCTCAGCTGTTCTGCAAAAGTCATATAACCCACAGGATACACCCCTGCAGACAAGCTCAACCCAGAGTTCTCAGGGCCTGTGATGAAGTGCACAATAATTACTCTCCTGCCTGTGTCAGGAGAGTTGAGATTTATCTAAAAAGCACCTTGGAGAAAGAAGAACGAATATGTATTGAATGTACCAAGCACTCGGCTAGGCATGTTTTGGGGAATATCTAGTTGGATCTTTGAAAGAACCTCGTGAGGTAGATATAGGATTATTGTATATAATTATTCCTAGCGCACAGATGGGGAAACTGAGGACCAGAGAGGTTAGTATAACTCGTCCAAGGCATGCTGCTCAAAAGAAGTGAAGCCAAGGTTCCCACTCAGGTAACTGAACTCTAGGGCCATATTTACATCTAACCGACAGGAGCATGGAAGCTCTCCACAGCGCCAGTAGCCTTGTCCAGGTTGGCCGGGCCCAGGCAGAGTTGTTTCCAGAATATTCTAGTCCAGGGCACACTGATGCTGACCAAACTAAGCCCAGACGTTACTGGTCTTGACCAATCCCCATCCATCCGTCTCTTTATTTGCACATCCAACCAATTTGAAGCAGGAAGATACTGTGAAGAAGGCTCAACTGTTCCATTCCATTCCTAGCCTGCTTTCCTCACCTACCCCAGACCAAGGCCTCTCTTCCTCTGCAAAGGGAGCCCTCGGCAGAAACATAAGGCCACTCACCCACTTAAAGTGTACATTTCAGCGGTTTGTAGTGTAGTTACAGGGCTGTGTGACCATCACCGCTAATTCCAGCACACTTTCATCAACCCCCAAAAAAAACCCTGCACTCATTAGCGGCCATTCTCCATTCTCCCTTCTTCCGGCCTAATCAACTAATAATCTTTCTTCTCTGTGAATTTGCCTCTTCTGGATTTTTCCTATAAATGGAATCATATGTGTTCTTCTCTAACTGGCTCCTTTCACTTCGTATGATGTTTTCACTCATGTCATAGCATATATTAATACTTCGTTTCCTTATTGCTAAATAATATTCTGTTGTGTGGATACACTGCATTTTATTGATCCACTCATTAGTTGACAGACGTTTGGGTTGATTCCACTTTTTGGCCATTATGTATAATGCTGCTATGAATATTCATGTAAAGGCTTTGGTGACTCCATATGTTTTCATTTCTTGTGGGCACCTAGGAGTGGAACTGTTAGGTTATATGGTAATTCTGACTGGTAATATGGTAAAACTACCAAACTGTTTTCCAAAGTGGCTGCACCATTTGACATTTCCAGCAGCAGGGTGTGACGGTTCCAATTTCTCCACATTCTTGTCAATACTGGCTATTTTCTATCTTTTCAACGATAGCCTTCCCTGCATCTATAAGGTGATATCTTATGGCTTTGATTTACATTTCCCTAATAACTACAGACACATCTTTTCATATGTTCCCTGGCCACTTGTATATCTTCTTGGGAGAAATGTCTATTTAAATACTTGGCCCATGTTTATATTGGGTTACTTGCTTTTTATTGTTAAATTTAAGAGTTGTTTATATGTTTTGGAAATAAGTCCCTTATCTGAATTAAGATCTGCAATATTTTCTCCCATTTTGTGGGTGGTTGTTTTATTTTAATGATGGTATCATTTGTAGCAACAAACGTTTTTAATTGTAGCCCAATTTGTCTATATTTGATTTTGTCACTTACATTTTGGTATTCTAAGAAACCTTTGCTAAATGCAAGGTCATAAAGATTTATTACTATATTTCCTTCCATGAGTATTATAGCTTTAACTCTCACATCTAGGTCTGTGACCCATCTTGAGTTAATTTTCATATATTGTGTGCAGTAAGGGTCCAATTAAAAAATTTTTTTTTGTATGTGGATGTACAGTTGTCCCAATACCACTCACTGAAAAGACTATTCTTTTCTCCATTGAATTGTCTTGGCACCCTTGGGAAAAATCAATTGATCATAAATCTAAGGGTTTCTTTCCGGACTCTCACTTGTATCCCATTGATGCACACATCTATCATAATGCCAGAACTACACTCTCTTGATTACTGTAGTCTTAGGGAAGTGTTGGTCTTCCAATCTTATTGTCAAGTTCATTTCAGCTGTTCTCAGTCCTCTGCATTTCCATATGAATTTTAGGATTAGCTTTATTATGCACCCCCTTTCCCCCCAAAAAAAAGCCAGGTGAGATTTTGGGAGGGGTTAAACTACACCTGCAGAACAATTAGGGGAGTCTTAATATCTTAACAATATTTAGTCTTCTGGCCCATGACATCGAATACTTTCCCATTTACCTAGATCTTTAAAATTTTTTCAGCAAGGTTTTGTAGTTTTCAGTGTGTAAATCTTACACTTCTTCTGCTAAAATATGCCTAGTTATTTCATCTTTCAGGTGGTATTACAAATGGAATTGTTTTCTTAATTTCATTGTTGGAATGTTTATTGTTAGGGCATAGAAATACCACTGACTTCTGTCATTGATCTTGTATCCTAAAATCTTGCTGAACATGGTTATTGGTTTTAATATTTTTTCAATGGATTCCTTACGGTTTTCTATGTACAAAATCCTATCATCTGCACAGGAGGTGGTTTAGTTCTCCTTTTCCAACTTTGGTGCCTTTTATTTCACTTCATGCTTAATGATCCTGGATAGAACCACCATACAATGTTGAATAAAAGTGGCAAGAGCAGACATCCTTGTCTTGTTCCTGATCTTGGTGGGAAAGCATCTAGCCTTTTACCACTGAGTGTGACGTTGGCTGTGGATTTTTCATAGATACCCTGCACCAGGTTGAGGAAATTCCTTTCTATTCTATTTGTGGAGCATTTTTTATCACAAACAAGTATTACACAGACACTGGAGAGGAGAGGACGACAGCAGACACTGGTGAGTACTGTGCCCACAGCGGAGCCATGGAACGGTGGTGGCAGGACTCCGGGGAGGGGTGAGGACCTGAGAGTGGAGGGCTCTGGATTTCTTGTCCTGGAAGATAGCACACTGAAAAGAGAATGCCACCTGCCATCTAGCACATGGTGTGGCATAGACAGCCCCAAAGGTGGGTCTAACACAGGCCCCCGAGTTCTGATGGAGAAGCCAAGACTTTCCACAGGACAGAGGCCCGAGGCTTGGTAGATGTGGCATGCAAGGACCATGGGGGCAGGACCAGAGAGGAATAAAGAGGCTTCCACAGAAGCCACCGTGGACGGAAGGCCACACTTAGGACTAGACAGGAAGAAGATACGCTGGACTAGACCAGCATAAGACGGAGCGCCTCCCAAGAGCCAGGAGCCTCTCTCTGTACCCCAAGCTGCCAAACCTAAAGTCATCCCTAGGAGAGGGAGGAGAAGGAGAAAACCCTGAACTGACTGCCCTCAACTTGGGAGCTTCTGAGTTGTCCGTGAAAATGGCAAGATTACTTCATGATAGAACGGAGGCCTGGAAAAACTAAACTTAAAGAAAAATTTTAAAAGCTCCGTTTATGTGTTGTACACACAAGGGTGTGGGGGAATCATTCAGCTAACGGGGGTGAGGCAGGCAGTGAGCGCAGGTCCCGGACTCAACACAAACGTAACCTATAGGGACGTCTTCAGAATATATGGATGTGGAGGGAGAGACCGACCTGGTCTGCACTGCTGGGAGGCAGGAGGCACAGGAGCTGGGGATGGGTCCTATGACTGGCAGGAGTGACTGACCCCAAAGCGTGCTGGCCCCTCCCCACTCTTAGCCAGAGGAGAGAAGCAGCAATTTTCTGGATGGTTTTTCTACCTCCGGGAACTCATGGGCTGGACTCCTCTGCTGGACCAAATGCTTCCTGGAAACCCCTTTGATGGGAGCCTGGCAGCAAGGGGCACTGGAAGTCAGCAGGTTGGAGGGCTTGCATCAGTGATTAATCAGACATCCCAGGCATCAGAAGAACCACAGCAGTGTCTATATCCATCCTGACCTATGCATGGGCATTGGATGTCCATGGGGAAGTCTAAAGGCCTAGAGGCCAGGCATCTGTAGCATTTAGAGTTTGAGCTGTAGAAACAAGGCCCAAGGAACACCACTGCAGCTACCCTGTGTTGCAAACAACCCAGACTCACAGACAAGAAGGCAAGTCAAAACCAGAAACCAGAAAAGTCACACAAGCATTCCCCTCCTCTGCCTTCTTTAACTCCTGTTAGTGTGTGAGTGTGAGTGTGTGTGTGTGTGTGTGTGTGTGTTTTATTTTACAATTTACAAAACCCTGTTTGCATTTGATTCTTAATAAAGCCCTGGAAGGCAAATAATGGGGACCTATTGTTAATTCTCCCACTTTACAGATGAGATAACTGAGGCCCCGAGCGGCCAAAAGTTTGCCAAGATCACGAAGGAAGGTAGCCAATGACAGACTGGACCTGGAACCTAAAGTATATTTCTCCCTAGTCCGAGGTTCGTTCCACCACAGAGAAGAAGGACCACAACAAGGGAGATGGTGAGATCCAGAAAACCAGAAGAGAAGTGTCATGGAGTTCAGATGCTCTCACCACTGAGGACCATGGTCACAAGCTACCAGAAGCTGACATCTGTGGAGGCTTTTCTTGACCTCTGCTGCCACCAAGTGGTGATTCTGCAGTTTATCAGCCAAGAGAACCATTGGGGGACTGTTTTTTTTGTACAGCAGTGGGAGGGAACAGAGAAATCAAGGAAGACACTTTCAAAGGGGAAAGAAAAATAATCTAAGGATGTTTTCCCCACTGGGATGTAAGCTAAGAATGGCAAATAGATTAATCTGTGCGCCAGTTCTGACTGACTGGTGATGGCTGCCCAGGGTCCTAAGCTGAGGATTCTGAAGTAGCATTCGGCATATCAGGAAAAGCCTCTACGACTGATTAGGGATGCCTGTCGTAGGCACAAAAGTGAGAGAGGGGTCATGGACACAGGCCACAGGACAGTAAAAGAGCAATGGACTTCCAACATGGTTCTAATGAGAGAGAACATTTAGAATAATGAAACCATTCTGGAAACCAAGCTGTGGACAAAGTACTTTGTTTTGTTTTGTTCTCCATGTGGAAATAAGGCCCAGAGAACGCCCATCCCAGCACGCTCACTAACACCACTCTGAGGCGCCCCGTCAGCAAGTGCCACCGGAGTCAGGTGCCCTCCGTGCCCACCGGAGGCAGCAGGGCATAAAGAAACATGACGGCCATCCTTGGTTTCTCCTCTCACTTGTGTGGAGCGGGTTCTTTGGGCCAGCACCATCTATAGAGATCTAAACAGAGGGAAGAACGAGAGTGGCCAGTATCCTGTGGAAGCCAGGCAGAAGCATCTGATTCGGTAATGACCTGAAGAGGTCTTCAGTGTTTTTATTTGGAAACATGCAGACAGTTGAGCTCCTCCATGAGCTCCCAGTGAGTGTAACAGCAGGCATGGGGACAGGGCCGATTTTATCCTGCTTTGTATTGGGGCCAGTGGAGATCTGAAAGAGCTGGTGGTCAGTCAGTGGTCCAATGGTCCAACAGTTCCTTCCCAGGCAGCAGGTGAGTGGCCGCAGCTGGGAGGTAAGGAGCAGAGTCCTCAGGAAAGAAGGGATTCTGAGGTCGGCGCCGATGGCTGAGGGCCCACCTGACCCACAGCACGGGTGGAAGAGAGGCCTTCTTTCTCTTAAGTTCACTACTGAGGAGTCTAGAGATGCCATGCCTCCAGCACCAACTTGTAGCAAAAAGAGGCTCTGGTCAGATGACACCAGCTCTGGCCAGGTGACGCTGGCCCTAGGGGAACAGGATGAAAAATAAGGCTTTCATCAAACCCAAGTTATCAAGCAGGATCTAAGGGTCAACAATCCATTGGGAAAACTGTGTATATGAAGCAAGAGTTGGCAGGGCATCACCATGAGGGCAGATGTGAAGGGCTAGGAGGTTGTCTGAGGTCATCTATAAATGCTCAAAAAAAGGTATTATAGGAAGAACGTATTTTATTTCCTGGGAAATGGACTTTACAGGATTTAAAGGTAGATCCATGAGGTGTGGAGCAAGAATGTCAAGTCAGGAGGCAGACCAGCATTGTTCCAGGAAGCTTCTGGGATAGGAGATCCTGGTGGGACGGTGGGGATGGCCCAGCTGGACTCATGGGCTTCCAACAAACCTAAGAGCTGACTTTCTGACCAGGGTTGGGACCCACTTCTACCACCCAGGGTCATCTTTCTCATGTTGTCTGAGTCTGGTACTCCCTGAGAACAGGCCAAACTAGCCGCATCCCAAACAATGACCTCATGCTCCACTTACTGGATTTGCCATGGTCCTTGGTTCACTCGTGTGTGTGAATTGGGGGAGAGGATAAATGAAAGTGAAGTGTTCCTCCTCCATGGGAGTTGGTGGGGGCTGAGGGAGAGCTCTGCCCCTGCCCCTGCTTGTTGGAAGGAGGCTGTAGGTACTGTGGTTTGGACGCTGCTCTGGTGGAGTGTAGACAATGGAAACCATTCCATGCCATCCTACCACCTGCACCCAGGGACTCAAGATGGGCACCCTCCTGCCACCGATTAGGGACCGTAGGGCTCTGCAGTTCTCTAACATACACCACCTCTCACTCTGCCCCCCGTCTAGATCACAAGGGAGGCACTGGTTTCCAAGTCTTCAAAGAGTAGATGCTACTGCTGCTGCTGCCTAGAGGACCTGCCCATGATCTCAGAGCTACTCGGCAAATTCAAATCCAGGGCTTGATAAAGGACCTTGGGGCTGTTAGGTTAGAGCAGGAAGTTGAAACAAACTGAAGGCTTGTTCAAGAGGAGGCTCCAGAAAAGTCGTTGGGAAACCCCTTCTTCCACCCGGGGGGCCACAGCCTCCTGTCTCACTCCAGCAGAGGCAAGGCTTACACACATCTGTGCCTCTTGTACCGTGAGAGTACTTCCGGAAAGGGCGGCTTCCAACTGGGGTGGTCGCTGCTCTGAAAGGCTAAATCCAGGATGATCAGAATTTGGCTTGCTAGAAACTTCTTCCTTCCTCCAGAAGTAGCCAACCACCAGGGCGGTCACAAGTTGCCGGGTGTGACAGCTCGGGCAAGCGTCCAGCCACTCTGGGATCTGCCAGGTCTTGGCACAAAAACCACCTTGCTGCTGAATATTTAATGACACGGAAAAAATGGTCTTGAACTATTAAATGGGAAGGATGAGTTACAAAGTATTGCAGAAAATAGGTTATTTTCTTGTGTTCTGTTTGTATTTTCTATTTTTTTCTGCAATAAAGAGGCACGGATTTTATCATAGGATTTTTTTTTTTTTTGAAAGCTATTTTCACCTGTTCAAGGTGGAGAGCAGCTGATATCTGAGCAAAGCTTTAAGAACCAGGTCGTTCTTCTTCCTCGCCCTGGACAAAACCCACTCAAGACGTTTAATTATGCAAAATGTGTTACTACTCTTTTCCTTTTGTAAGAGAGAGCCAAAAGCCGGGAGAGCTGTGAATGTGGGTGCTTTAGTGAAAAGCTAAATCATCTGATGAAGCCGGCATTCTAAGCCTTGTCCTGGGCTCAGTCTCATCGGCCTGATCCATCACACCCTTCCCCTGGGTCTAGGGTCTGGGCCCATCCACGAATGCTAGCAGGCCTCTGCTGGCCCAGGGAAGGCAGCAGAGAGGACTGCGAGACCTTTCTGGCAAAAGCCATCCTTCTTGAGAGAATTCGTAGTCGCCAAGGCTGAAGCAAAATGGTTTCTTGTTGACTAGAAAATTCAGTGACTCATTCTACCTTGTCTTCTCAGCTCTGCAGGACACCCATGTGGAGCCAGAGAAGGAGAAACGGGGAGGAAAAGAAGGGGGGGAGCTGAGGGGACGCTGGCACTTGATTGCCCGTCTTCTCAGTGATGTTTCTGAGGGGCCATCTGGGTGTCGGGCTCCGCGTGAGGCACCAGTGACACAGAGGTGGAGACACGGTGGCAGCTCTCCCAGGACTGCACGCTGGCTGAGGAGTGAGGAGAGTCATCAGCAGGTATGATGCACGGGGATGTGGTAGGGGCTGAGAAGGGGCTGTTAGGGAGCGCCTACAGCAGGCACAACTCATCTTAGCGGAGGCATCGGGGCAGGCTTCCTGGAGGAAGAGATTTCTTGACCAAAGCCCAGATGACAGAGAGGAGTTAGTAAAGCCAAGGTCAAGAGGAAGGGTGTGACAAAAGGGGGTCAGGCAGGGACAGCATGTGCAAAGATCCAGAGGCAAGAGTGAGAAAATTATTTTAGGGTGCTGGTGATGACGGGTTAAGGACTAACGCTTTACCTAAAGGGCAATGGGGAGCCACAGAGGGCATGTGACTAAGGGAGTCACTTGGTCAGGTTTCTTTTTTTAGATCCCTTGGGCTGTAGTGATCTTTCTGCAATGAGAGCGGGAGAAAGAAAGAGGGGGGAGGCAGGGAACAAGGACAGAGGCTGTCCTCCAGGGCTGTGGGAGCCCGTCGCTGGCTCTCAGACTCAAGATCTGAGTCCAGTAGGAAGATGGAGAGATGGTGCCCTGTGGCAGGGGGTGGACACTCTAACTTAAGGCCTCACTTCTGGCCCTGGGCCACTGAATTTGTATAATAAAGTGAAACACACTTCCCTTCAAGGGTTGTTGAAGCTGCTGGATGGGAAAACAGATGGGCGAGCTTACTATAAACAGGGAAATTCTGTGCCCATCTCAGTTCACGAGCACCCAGCTCACCACCAGTCACAGGCGAGCATTTCAGAAGGGCTTTTTGATGACAAGAAGGTTGGCCACTGTAGCCCCAGAACTCACACGGATCAGAGAGGAAACAAATGGCAGGGATGTTTCAGAAAGTCACAACGTGTTCATGGCAAAGAAGACAGTGTCAAGCTCCCAGGAGGTACAACGGGCTGGGAAGGAAGCACACTGACCTGGCGCTCAGGGGCTAGTCACGGCGTGGTCCCCGCGGATTGCCTGCAGCGAGAACTCATACCCGAGGAACATGGCAGCGCTCATGGGGAAGCCGCGCACAGCGTTCACAGTGATGCCTCTGAAAAACACCTTTGGCAGAAGGTAACGTTATCACAGGGGACTGACCTGGACCCTCTGCAGGTGAAGAGAGAGGCTGGGGATGCTGCCCACTTGTCCCAGGCTGGACCCCACAGAGCCCAAAGGGCCCTTACAAGCCAAAACCACCCCGGATGCCCCCTAGTCATGCTCCTGTCTCAACCCATGTCACCTGTGATGGGGTTTCTCCTCCCAGGCCTGGTACACATACAACTAAATACTGTGGGCAAGCTGCTGACCATGAACACGCACATACACTTGTTTAATTGCTGCTATTTCTCATGTATGTACCCCCACATATGTGCGCGCGCGCGCACACACACACACACACACACACACACACACACACAATTCTCTGGAACCTGGAAATCCGAGCTCTGCACTCCACTCACTCTGCAATGGTAGACAGAGCACCCAGTCAGGACCAACCATTTTGACAGGATGTCCCTCAAGGGGCAGACTGGGGAAGAACTCAGGCCATACTTTTCAGACACTAGGCATGAAGTTGAGACACAGCTTTGCCATTTAATAGCTCTTGCTTGGGCAAGTAGCAAAGTCTCTAGAACTCAACTTCCCAGCTATAAAATGGGGGTAATACTATTGACTTGATATGGCTGTTGAGGGAATAAATGAGAAGAAGCTCTTAAAGCGCTTGTACAGTACCTGCCATGGACCTGTTGACTATCTCCATCATCATCATCATCATCATCATCATCATCATCATCAGCCATCTTTACACAGGATGGCACTCAACCTTAGATCATTAGTACAAGTGCGGAGGAGTCCTGGCCTGGCCTGTACTGATGAGCTGCTTAACTCAGCCTTTTATACAAGAACAGGGTATTTGTATTCCATCCCTAGGGCATATGATAAGATACTTCACTTCCTCCCTGAATCTTCCCATTGAGTAGATCTGATCAGTGTGATGTAGTTCCGGCCCTTGCCCAGTTTAAAACCTCCTGGGGGCGGGGAGATAGGCCCCATTTGGGAATAATTACAATATAATCTAGAATGTGATAAGAACAGCTAAGGGATTTGGTGAGGGGTGCGGTGGGGAGGAGTGGTCCTTAATTGTCTTCCCTAGACAACACATCTAAAGGAAGCCCTACTCAAATGTAAAGGACCCAAGAACTGTCAAGCCTATGATATAAACCTGTTATCTGACCCCTGTATATTTACCAAGTGTAATAAATAGAACTGATACTGTAATTTTATGGAAGGAGAAATCCAGCCCTTTTATATTTCCCCAGTTTTCTCAGCTGTCAGGCACTGTGGTTTCAGGGTAGGTACAGGCCTCTGTCATTGGTCAGGATGTCAGGATGTCTTTCTGCAGGAGAGGCACCTGCACCTTGGCCTTCCATGGCAGCCTGCAAGATGTAGCTTGATTGTGAAGGGAAGAGAATGGCTTCTGTGAACTTGGGGGAAGCTTTGACCCTCACAGAGAAGGGAGGTGATGGACAAGGACCCCCACAGGTAAGCAAGTGGCTCAGCCAAACCCTGGAGTGATGCAGGCATAAGGCAAGGAGGACCCTTTAACATCAGGGCTGCTCTTTGACGCCTAACCTCTCTGGAATTCCCCAAGCTCACCCACAGTGACTGAATAACAGCAAGGAACTGGCTCGAGCTCCGAGAGGAAAATTCCATGCTGGGTGCAACAGACACTCCCCTGTGGGCCTGGGCTTGACTCTGTTCTGTGAGGCTGAGCCAGGCAGGGCCCAGCTTGGAATGTGGATCTCCTCTCCCACAGTGCTGGGCCCTGAAGGAACCATGGGACTCTTCAGACATATGGACATGACCTCCCTCCAGCAGCCATGGTTTGCTCTGCTGTAAGGCCCGAAGATGGCAAAGCACACACCTGGTGGCTTTTATCCCAAGCTTTCTGAATACAAAACCACCAGACCGAGTCCTCATGAAGCCTCAATAGTTCCACACTGCCCAGTGTCAAGTCTACACCCTTTTCTGGCCTGACAAGACCCCTTTGCTCTGGCCCTGCACTTTATCTGGGCTGCCTCTTATACCTGACATTCTGGGTAGGTTAACAGCCTGCCATTCCTCTAAGGAGCCAGCTCTTTCCCACCACTGGGTATCTTCTGCTCCCTCTGCTGGAATGTTCCCCAAACCTGGCTATACCTCTAGCAGTCTTCCCATGGGCACCCCAAGCTGGACTGTGGCCCGTTGTCTTCTGTGCACTCAGCATCTCTGCTGTCACAACACTTCTCACACTGTCCCTAACCACCCATAATTTGTCTGTACCCCCATTAATAATCCCAGTCAGGGCAGTGAGAGAGGGCCTACGGTGTGGTTTGCCTCAGAACTTATCATCTATACTCCAGCATCTACACCTCGGAACCCCCAGCATCTATACTTTGGAACCCTCAGCATCCACACCTTGGAGCCCCAATCTACACCTTGGAACCCCCAGAATCTATACCTAAGAACGCTCAGCATCCACACCTTGGAACCCTCATCATCTACACCTTGGAACTCCCAGCGTCAAATGCTTTTCTTGGCCCAGAGGGTCTGTTATAAGTCTCACTAAATGAATCGGTGGATGGATGAATGGATGGATGGACACATAAATGAACGAACAAATTCCTTGTTGTGAAAAGGAAACAGTTCCAAGCTGAAAGAGGGCTGGTGGTGGTAGCAGTAGTGAGGGATTCCTAGAGTGGAGGGAGGGTTCCAGTCCCCGGATGGCAGAACCAAAGGGCAATCAACTCTGGTGCCTCAGGAAACTTCTCTTCCTACAAATATTCCTCTCCACCTCTCCTTAGGGAGGCATAGAGACTGCCTAAATATTCCTCCTCCACCTCTCTCAATCCACTATCACAAACCCCCTCAACAACAGCCCTCTCTGTGCAGCTCAAAGATGCCAAGTCACTCCTCTGGCCTCCTTATTTCGGATGGTAGCTCTCCAAGTGTGAGCAACGGCCCATGTGGCCCATGACGATCATCACAGCAGGCAGAGTAGACCCAAAAGTTCCAGAGCTTTCTTTTTTGATTTGGGAATGCCCCCTAAGTCCTAGACTTCTAATTCCCTCTATCAAAAAGGGAATGCTTTACTGGTAGTCATTAAGTGAGTTACAAAGAACTACCAGATATGGGTACCGTCATCATTATTTTACTCCATTCTAATTCTTTATTTTCACTGAGTTCTTCTTCCATGGTAAAATGGGAACAGGTTGGCTTACCATGCCTCAGTGAGTGGCAGTAAAAACTATTTGGGAGTGGGTGGCCCATAGAGCCAGTGCTACAGCCATCTGTCACTGGGGACACCCCTGAGGCCCCAGGAAAAGTCATTCCTCTTGCTGCCAGAAATCTGATTGTGAGACAACCCAACTGTCCAGGACTGTGTGGCATGTTTTCTTCATGTTATGATTGCTGTTTATATGCAAACACATAATACAAACATATATAAATATACCTACCCACATATATTCTCACACTGGCTGTGACTATTTTTGGAATATATTGTAAGAAACTCATAACAGTGATTATCTTTGAGAGAAGACTGAAGACCAAGGAGGGACATTTAGACAGTATATCATCTTTTACCTTTTGAAGCTTCCTATGTTAATATATTATTCATTTTAAAAATGAACTAATAAAAATTTAAAAAATTAATTTCAGTCAATGAGTGGTTAATCAAGCTAAATACGGCTGCCTCTGTTTAAAACCTGTCTCTGAATATAAACTGAACCAAATGCTACTGAGATTAAGAAATCTATAATCTGACCTCAGTTGCCTTCCCAGACTTTGTTTTTAACAGAGCACAGTAATTTTTGGAGGAAATAATATCAGCAATATATTTAGCCTCTATAGACTTTATAGAATTATAACATTAATATTTTGATACATTAACTTGAATTTTTTGAAACATTAATTAATAGCAGACAAAGTATCTCAAATAAAGAAGCATCCTATGCGAATGTCTCTTATGTGTCCCTCTGTAGTTGACTGAATCACAAACTGTGCTTCTACTAAAATAATACAAAAGACAAGTGAGGTGAGGATTCTAGGAAGGTGGCAGAATAGGAAATGCCAGCCAACTGTTTCCTTACCTAGATAAAATTTGCACTGATGGAATCTGTCTGATGTAACTTTTTTGAAATTCTACAGTTTGGCGAATCCTTACAACTTCCAGGAGAAGGTTTGCACAGTAAATATGGTTAAGTGCAGACAATTTTAGCTCTTAGCAAGGTAGCAGCTACCCCTCCCTCACCCCCCAGACCTGTGGCAGGCAGCTGGATGTATGCTGGAGGAGCAACCTGCACACATAGCTTTTGGAAGCCAGAGTGGGCAATAAGAACCCTGTTCTCCAAATATTAGAGATCTATGTTTTGATCACTGACTGCTGTTTCTGATCACAGAGGTGTAAACAGGGAGGTAGTCATTATTGTTTCACTGATGCAAACCCTTCCTCCTCTGGCTGATGACCCTTTCCCCCTTGGTTTTTCTCTTTTTCCTCTTTGGGAGATAGACATTAAAGACTATGACATTAAAAAGGAACTGCATGTATGGGGAAAATTAGAAAGTAACCGTGCATACCCAAAGAAAGGCTCAGAAAAGACCTGAAAAGACCTCGAGTTTACATTTCAGGCTGATCTTTGGCATAGAGACGGCCTAAAACAATTACAAAAATGTAACAATCAACAAAAATAATAACAAAAGACACCAAATCTGATTTCCAGAGTTAACCCATTATTAGACTCAAATGTCAGGTTTCCAATAAAAAATAACAAGGCCTCAAAGGAAACAGGAAAGTATGGTCCATTTAAAGAAGAAGAAAAAATAAGTCAAGAGACATTGTCCCTGAAAAAGACCTGACAGCAGATTTACATGACAAAGACTTTAGAGCAAGGGTCTTAAAGATGCTTGAAGACTACACGAAAATGTGGAGAGAACCAAGAAAATAATACATGAACAAAAACAAAAACATCAATATGAAATAGAAAACCCAGAAAAAAAAACACAAAAATTCTGCAGCTGAAAATAAAATAACTGGAATGAAAAATTCACAATAAGGATTCAAAGGTATATTTGAGCAGGCAGAAAAAAGAATTAGCAAACTTAAAAATAAGACAACGGAAATTATTGAGTTTGAGAAATAGAAACAAGATTGAAGAACAGTGAAAACAGCCTAAGGGATCTGTGGGAAACTATCAAACAAACCAATACATGCATTGTGGACATCCCAGAAAGCAAAAGGAGACAGGGGCAGAGAATATTTGGAGTAATAAAGGCTAAAAACTTGCTTAATAAAGGCCAAAAACTTCCTAAATTACTTCCTAAAAACTTCTTAAATTTTATGAAAGACATGAATATAAACATCAAAGAAGCTTAACCAACTCCAAGCAAAATAAACTTAAGGAGATCCAAGCCAAGACACATTATAATCAAACTTTTAAAAACAGGAAGATAGAAGGAACTCATGACATACAAAGAATCCTCAATAAGTTTACCAGCAGATTATTAATTAGAAACTTGAAAGACAAGAAGGCAGTAGGTCAACATATCCAGTGTTAAAAGAAGAAAAAACAGTCAATCAAGAATCCTATATCCAGCAAAACTATCCTTCAAGACTGAGGGAGAAATTACGACATTCTCAGATAAACAAAAGCTGAAGGAGTTCATTATCACAAGACCTACCCTGCAAGAAATGTTCAAAGGTGTCCTGGAGAGTGAAATGAAATGGCACTAGAGAGTAACTTGAAGCTGTATGAAGATATAAAGACCTCAATAAAAGTAAATACATAGAGTAATGTCAGTATCATGGCAGTACAAGACGTCCCTGTGTTGACCCCACCTCAACAACAAAAACTGGACATCCATCCACAAAGACAGGTGCCTCTGAGGGAGTCATGGGATCCAGGATCACATGTCAAGTACCCCAGAGTCCTGTCCCTCTGTGTATCAGGTACTAGGCAGACAGACCTCAGTACTGCCAGTGGAACCTGCAGCA
Organism: Prionailurus viverrinus; assembly: GCF_022837055.1. Lineage (NCBI taxonomy): Eukaryota > Metazoa > Chordata > Mammalia > Carnivora > Felidae > Prionailurus > Prionailurus viverrinus. The sequence goes on along the minus strand of NC_062561.1, from coordinate 113,021,280 downwards.
GCCTATGTATGACCTGGCTCCAGCCCCCTCAGTTGCTGTCTGGGAGCACCTGGAGAACACTGCCTTGGTTAGTCACCTACTGACGAGAGCCTTTGTGGAAGTCCAGGTTTCCAGAGAAGTTCCAGCACTCCACTGAAGCCAAATATACATATATATACACATACACATATATATACATATATGTATACATATATACATATATATACATATATGTATATATATGTGAGTATATGTGTGTATATATGTGTGTGTGTGTGTGTCTGTGTATGCATACATATACATGTACATGTACATGTATGTGCAGACAAAAGAGGCTTTGTGGAAGTCCAGGTTTCCAGAGAAGTTCCAGTACTCCACTGAAGCAAAAAAAAAAATTATCCATCCACATACATACACATACATATATACATATATACGTATGCATATATTTGGGGATGCGACACATATAAGCAAAGACCCAATGCTCAGTAGTGACATTTGCACTAATTAAACTAATACTAAAGCCAATGACAAGTAGCTCTTTTTAAATATACTGTGTTATGCACGAAGCTAGGCACGTTTTGTATTTCACTGACAAATATCCCCCTTGTTCACGGTAGGGATGATTATCCTTGGAAAAACAGAGGCTGAGCAGTGAAGCAACTTGCCTGGATGTTCCCCCCAGCTCAGGCTGCCAGGCTGCCTTTAAACTCGAGTCTGCTGACTGGAAGAGGCATGGATTTAAATGAGCCCTTTGGGTGCAGGGAAGAGGAAAGAGAAGGCAGACAGGGCCATCTTGGAGGCTGCCTCATAGTTGAGACCAGAGGTGATGGTGTAAGGACTCAAGTGGGATGAGAGAGAAGACAGACCAAGTGACCAGACACTGGGAGATGTGATGACTCAGGTAGCTCTGGGGCCCCCAGCTTGCAGGAGAGTGAGGCACTGAGTAGTGAGTGAGGAAGCAGCTCTCAGCCTATCCCTATGAAAGAGAAGCTTTGGTGACACACAGATGTGGGTCTAGGCCCTGGCTCTGCCATGCACCAGCTGTGTGACCTCAGGTAGGTTACTAGTCCTCTCTGAACCTCTGTCTCCTCCACCAGCCTGGGGCAAGGACTAAATGAGACAAGAATCTCAAGTCGTGCTTGATATGGTAACTGTGAGCACTTTAGTTTCCTGATTCCCCTCTCTGTAACCTCATATACCCCCCAAACGTCTGGCCCACCTTCCAGGGACTGACACTGACCCCGTATGACTACTGTGGGGCTTACTTTAAGACCTTCCTTCTGGTAACTCTGGGAGATACAATCCAGGACACCTTTGTATTTGTTTAAATAAACCCCATCAGCTTGGAGTCGACTTTTCACGACATCCATAGGAGTCGCTGTCCCCCAAGAAATTGCTCCTGTAAAGAGAGAGACAAACAAGTGTCAGGGACTGGCTGGTTGGGATCTGAAGGGGACGTGGCTCCCTGCCCATTTCCACCACTAACAGGCTTAACAAGCTGCTGGGGGAAGTGGAAAGAGTTCAGTCGGGAGCTGCAAAGGTTTCTCTGAACCTCACTCATCACTTGCTGTGTGTGGGACTTTACAGAAGTCTCTTCCTCCAGGCCTTGGGTCTGCCATCTGTAAAGTGGGGCACCAGCACCCATCTTCATGGGGTTACTGTGAGGACAAATAAACGGACGCACGTGAACGTCTAGCACAGTGCCAGGCCCACAGCCAGAGCTTCCTAAGTGGATGCCTTTATTAGCAGCTTTTACTGGAGAAGCAGGAACAGGCCCCACCAATACTCTGCAGCGCCCTTCCAGGACACCAAGGGTGAGAGCCCAGAGCGACGCCTGAGGCTGAAGGCTTGCAGCTCCCCAGAGACAGAAGCAACTCTGCATACAGAGAAGCTAAACAAACACTTGCAGGTAGGCTGCTTGCCAGGGAGGGACCAGCCCAGAGATGGAAAAGAGCAGGGGCAGGTCTTTAGAAATCTTGTGACTTTTCCAGAGGTGTGACATAGAGGCCTTGGGACCACACAAGCCTGGCTCATCATTGGTGGAGAAGCTCAGGTGCCCCAGTTTGAGCACCTTTGTGACTTGAAAGGACTCTAGGAAAACAATGCTAGGTTATTGTATAAACACAGAAATTGGCACATTTTTGGACAGGAAGAGAAAAACAAACTGATGCCAAAGTCCAAGGCAGCTGTTTGCAAGGTTTTGTAATTGCTGCCCAGGAGCTCCCAAAAGCGGCCCTAGCCTGCCCTGGGCCCTCTGCCCATCCCAGCCTCCAACCCCCATGGCCTCCTGCCCGTGACCCTCTGGGAACCCTCCAGACCTCCCCTTCCTCTTGACTCCTGCCAGAATAACAAAGCTGATTCTCCTGGAGTCTGTCCAGGTGCTGCCCTGGCATATTACCTGGCTCCTTAGCCCATGGGCAAGGGTATTACAAAGTGAGGTCTGCCTACCAGGCCCCTCATACCTGCTCTCACCAGAAATGAGAGCGGATGGGGCCTTGTTTGTCCTCCGTCGGCAAGTGCTTACTAAGCCCTTACTAGGAGCTAGCTCTGGCCAGGCCACAGACACATGGGGGCAGCGGGCTGGACACTGGTGTTTGGTGGCTAAGACACAGGCTTTGTTATGTGTTTGCTGAGTTTTGAGCATAGCTAATGAGGAGGAGGGGGAGGAGAAGCAGGAAGTGGAGGAGCAACGACGATTTTCTTCTTTCCAGACCTTTCCCCACAGCATCACACATGCCACGTTTTCAGCCTTCTTAAGAAGCAACCCCCTGTTGGCTTCCACACCCTGCTCTGGCTCTAGCTGCATACCTCTCGTCCCCGTCCCCCTCACAGCACCACCAAGCCCCTCAGAGGTGTCGTGTGTACTTGGACTGTCCTGTTTCTTCCATCCCCTTCTCTCCCGATCTCTCTTCAATTGGGTGTTCACACCCTTCACCAACATGGGTCTTGTCACAGTCCCTGATGACCTACATATGGCTAAATCCAGGCAGCAGGAACAGCAGGTGCAAAGGCCTCGTGGTGGGGAGGAGCCAGGCATGGTCATGCCGTAGCAAGGAGACCAGCGTGGCTGAAGCAGAGCACGTACAGGGGCAAGAGCAGGAGCTGAGTGCAGACGGGCAAGAGACAGCTGGATCATAGAGGGACTGAAAACCACTCCAGGAACATTGATTTTTACCCTAAAGGAAATGGGGATGCCGTATGAGTTCTGAGAAGGGGGGTGAAGAAACCAGTCCATGGTCACAAGCTGAGTAAGTGTGGATTTGAACTGGGATCTCACTGACTACAGAGTCCCTGTTGTACTGTCTGCATGCACTAGCTGTGTGCCCTTGGGTGGGTCACCTAGTCTCTCTGAACCTCGGTTTTCTCATCTGACAAATGGGGAGACTGATTCCTCCCTCACAGAGCTAATGAAATGCTCACATTAGAAAGGTTTGCTATGTGCCGACATTGAAAAAAGGTGAACTATGATAACAGATTTGCTTTTCAGAGCTCAAGGAGACCTGACCCAGAATGAAAGGGGAGAATATATCTTCTGACCAAAGGTTCAACGATCCCAAATAGGGACTTGCTGTTCTCATAGGTCCAGAGGGAAGGAGATCCGGAAAAGAGGGAGACCATTCTCTATTCCCAGCCCTTCCTTTGTTTGGCTAGGTCTGGCATATAGCAGGTGCTTACCAAATACTCACTGGATGAGTAGCTAGGTGAACCGTGCCCTTCCCTGGGGCAGAGAAGGGCATGATGGGCTCCCCAGCCTTCCCAATACAGGGGATCAGCACAAGTGCAGGGGTCAGTACAGCTGTCCTTACCTGCCATGCCGCCTGCCAGCCACACAGCACAGAGGCTGGGGCCTGTGCAGGCCTCGGGTGTGATCCAGTCATTCAGGAACACATAGGGGATGAAGTAGAGGCAATAGCCCGGGACATCCCTCAGCAGCATGGCGCCAACACCCCGGTACATCCCTGCCAGGCCCTCGGTCCGCACGATGGTTGCAATGCAATCCACAGGCCCCTGGTAGACTGGTGGCTTCCCAAGAGTCATCGTCCTGGGTCTTAAACCAAGGTTGGCTGCAAAGACAGGGAGGAGAAGATGGCAAGCGACCTGAGGTCAAGGGACTGGCCATTCTCCGGCACCAGACCCAGCCCAGCCCACTGACCGTTTCCACTCACATGGCCTGTTGGTTTTTACCAAAACTGCTGACCTTGGCAGCTCAAACCAAGATTCTCAAGTCCCAGCAGAAAGCCCGTGCCAACATGTGTAGCCAGATTGGAGACAATGCCTGCCAGGTGATAAAGTACCAGCTGCCATAGGACGTCCAGAGGTTTCTGGTCAACCATCACTATGTCTTTGTAAGCAGCAGGGACTGCAGACTGTCTAGGATCAAATATGACAAGCTGTATCAAGCTCCCTCTTAAGAAAGAGGTTGCAAAGTCCCATATACTCTGTGTGTGTGTGTATGTGTGTGTGTGTGTGTGTGTGTTTATGTGTGTGTGCGTTTGTGTGTGTGTGTGTGTGTGTGTGTGTGTTGTCTGTGGGTGTGGGTGTGTGTACTTGTGCACAGTGTGGTAAAAGAGCATAAGAGATTTTGGACCCAGACTATTCTGGTTCCAAATCCTGAACCCACTACTTAAAAACCTTTCAACCTTGGTAAGCTACCTTTTGTCAGCCTTTGGTTCCTTATCTTTAAAAAGAGAACAGGCCAATATTTATTGTACACAAAGTTGCCAAGAGAGTAAATCTTAAGAGTTCTCGATTCACAAACACAAACGGTAACTATATGACACGGATGAACATGTTAGCTAACCACTCAACAAATACACATGTATATTAAACCTACGCAGTGTTATTTATATCAATGTTAATTATATCCCAATAAAGCTGAAAAATATTTTAAAGGAAAAAAGATAACAGGTGAATATAAATAAGGCAACACCTATAAAGTGCTCAGGTACATTGTAGCAGTGGAATAAGTTATCAACAGATTATTACTGAGACTGAGGTGACTGGCATAAGTAGGGGGGCAGGATACAGGGGCTGGAGGGCCAAACATTCTGTAACTCCAGCCCTGGTCAGGCCGTGCCCTGCAACAGCTGGAGGGCAGCCCTGATGCCATTGGCTCCTCAAAGTCCAGGGGCACAGGGCCACTATCTCCTTGTCTACCTCTGGGGTGTCTACTGGCAGATTACGGGGTATGGTGTCCCTAGCTTCTTCTAGGGCTGTATGCAGCCAGCAAGCAGCGACTCCGTCTCTTCCATATAACCCTTCCAGCTGGCTCTCCCGTCTCCATCTCTGATGCTCATCTCCCCTTCCACGGACCCTTTGGCTCAGCTTTGCTTCAGGACCAGAGAGGACTCCCAGACCCGCTGCAGATAAAGTGGACTCTTATTCTCAACACTCTCTTCTTGAAGAACTCACATGGCATGACCAGGAAGGACACAGAATGAAAGCCTGCCTGTGACACACACCTATTTTGCCACCTGGGTTTAGTTCCCTGAATGTGGCACCTCAGTTTGGTTTTACACACGCGGACAAAGAGGCAGCAACGTTCATTACACAGGTGAATTTCTAAGCTCCCCAAATAGTCCCATCTTTATCAGATGAACGGTTGAGAGAAAATACTCAGCTTCATGATTCCAGAGTCCAAACTGCAGATTTGAGAATCAGGTGCAACCTGTCCTTTTACCCCTCCCAGAAGGAGGTGGGGTACAGGGGGAACTTCCTATCTGCCTGGGAAGTGTGCCTGAACAGATGAATCCCACATTTTCTTTTTGTGTGGGGGGGAAGAGAGTCATAATCACTGTCATGTGTGCTTGGCCAACTACAGTGTGGGCAGGAGGCAGAGTCCCATCCACTTTCATAGCAGATCCCCCAGGGAGTGAGCAGGGGTCATGGCCACTTTTGGGGGCAAAGGGTCCACTGAGCTCAGAGCAAGGTCAGACACTATGGTCTTTGGAAGCCCACTGAGAGGTCACTGGACACCCCTTCCTTTCCCAAATCCACTATAATGCTGCTAGGGTCATCCTGGGAAATTCTGGTATGAAACAGAACAGATGTAAATGTCCCAACATATAAACTGTACCTGTGTCATGCTTATGTCCAAATAACAGTGACCTGACCCAGGAGTCAAGGTTTTCATGAATCAACTGAAGGTATGATGTGGCTTTCAGAAGTTACTGATTGAAGGAGCGTGTCCTGATAATATTCTGCTTGTTTAGAGGTATAGATGTTTAAAAAAAATACTTGCCCAACCTCCAGCATGCCTTGTCAACAAAACACCTGAACATTTTTCCTTTTCTTCCTAGAATAAGCGATAAGGAAATTCTCTCATATATTCTCCCAGGTTTGTAACATAAGCCACCTAGCTTTTATTGCTTGAGAAATATCCATTTATGACTATGAAAGCAATATAATTGCCATGGTGACTACCATTACCTGGAATACTGACACGAATCTGAACCAGCAGCCAATGCCTTCTGGACACCAGTTGATGCTGCAAAGGCCTTGGAACTCTTTCCAGCTCCCTCATCACCAATGGTAAAGCACACACACACACACACACACACACACACACACACATACACTTATCTGGAAATAATTTCAAATTTGTAAAAAAAAAAAAGTGCAAAAAAGAAAAACTGTACAAAGAACACCTTTCTATATCCTTTACCCAGATTTACCTATTGTAACATCTTACCTCATTTGTAAAATGTATGGTTTGTGTGCTCTCTCTCTCCCCTATCCTCCTCTGCCCTCCCTTCTCTCTCTCTCTCTCTCTCTCTCTCTCTCTCTCTCTCTCTCTCTCTCCCCCTCCCTCTCCCTCCTCTCCCCTCCCCTCCCTTATCACTGAACAGATGCCCCTGTCCCAATGCATAAACTTTGCCTGGGCTGTGTTCTTCTCCAGGTTACAGTGACCTGACCCGGAATGAAAGGTTTCATGAATCAGCTACGGGTATGATGTGGCTTCCAGGAGTTACTGATAGGAGATGTTGGATAAAAATCTTCCTTGTTTAGAGGTGCCAATGTTGGAAAAATACCTTATGAACTTTGAACCGGCATTGTCAACAAGACCCAAACTTGTACTTTTTTCACTCTTTTCCCCAAGGTAAGCAATGAGGAAATTCTTTTGTACATACGTGTATATATTTTTTGCACACATACATACATAACATTATTCTCTGAGCCATTTCAGGGTTAGATACAAAATGGCCTTTTACTCCTAAATGCTTCAGTATGTGTTTTCTAAGAATAGGAATATTGTCCTACCTGCTACAGTAATCAGAGTCATAATCTATATTCACAATACCTTTACCTAATATAGTGTCTATACTCAAGTTATCACTTGATCTCATATTGACCTGTATGGCATTCCTTCTCTCCCAAGGGCAGGATCTTGTCTAACCAGGCACCGCATTTAGTTGTCATGACTCTTAAGCTTCCTTTATTTATTTTTGTTTTTAGTAAACTCTACACCCAATGTGGGGCTTCAACCCACAACCCCAAACTCAAGAGTCTACACATTCCACCTACTGAGCCAGTCAGGCGCCCCCAGATTCCTTAACTTGGATCATTTCTACAGCTTTTCTTTGCTTTTAATGACACAGGCATTTTTTAAGAGTACGCTGTCTCACTTCTGATGAATAGACCCTTCCTCATTTGGGGTTTGTTTGAGGTTTCCTTGTTATCTCATTGAGATGATGCATTCTTCCACTGCACTTCCTCCCTGTTTTCACCTCTTCTCCCATGAGGACTAATGACTCTCAGGAGCCCCTGGTCGTCTTCTCTGGCCTCGTCGTATCCTGGTTTTTATTAGTTTCCTTTTTAATTCAGATATGATTTACATTCAATACAAGATGTTGCTTATAGGTGCACAGTTAATGAGCTGTGAAAATTGCATGCACCTGGGTCACCACACCTTACTGAAAAAATGATGCCTTACACTTGAAACAAACTGTTTTGGTCCCAGTGAAGATTCCAAGCCTACCTACCCTCTCCTGCTTGCTTTACAAGGTAAAAGAACTCTGTGGCATCAATGACGTGTCACTCAGTGAGAAGCAAATCTTTCAACTGGACGATGGTTGTTAGGGCCCATCTGCATTAGCAACAGGGGCATGATGATTCATACGGGACCACAAAGCAGAAAACAGCAGCACTTCCCATCAGCTGCTCCAGCCAAAAGATGCTCTGAGGCTGGGCCCCGGGAAGCATGGCCTAAGAGAGGCGGGGCTTTGGAGGCGTGATCCAGGGAGGCAGGAAGTTGAGAGACAGGACCTGGGAAGGCGTGGCTTGACGGGCTGGTCCAGGGAGGCGCGGCTTAGGAGGCGGAGTCCGGGGGCGGGGCTTGGAAGACAGGTCCTGGGGAGGCGTGGCTTGGCAGACCTCTGAAAAGCGCTGAATCAGAGTTCACAGTTAACTCTATTTAGAACAAACTTGGGTGACCTTTAAAAGCGGACTTGGGAGGTTGCCGGCAAGCAGCGCTGGGAAATGTGCACAACTGAAATCCGTGGACTTGCATGTTGTTTGTGGAAGGAACTGGAGAAAGGAGGTGAGATGCTGGGGTCAGTACTCTGTTCACACTGAACCACCAGCTCTGAGACTGCTGTTCCTGAACCTTCAGGGCTTGGCTTGGGGGTGTACAGGTGCATGTGAAGGGATTCACATTAGACATATTTCCTTCTAGGACAAAAAATGTTTCGTTTCTCTAATTACAGTTTTTTGTTCTAAAATGAGGATAAATTATAAATCAAATTTTGATTTCTTATCATGAGGCTTTGCTATCTAGACCATTTTTTCTTGATACTTTTTTTTTTCCTAAATCAAGACCCTATTACCTTTTACTATGATAGGTGTGGATTAAATACCCGAAACACTCAGGGCATCTGTGGTTTTGTTTTCCCAAATTCAGTGAGGACAAACTCAAGCCCCCTATACCAAGACAGGCAGGATGCGCAGAGTCAATGAAATAGACCCTTACCATGCTCGTCATCTTCATCCAGGAGCAGAGGAGAGCCTATACAGTCCTAAAAACATCGCTTCTCCTCCAGGCTCCCTCACCTTGTCTAGCTGGGTCCCTAACATTACTCCTTAGGCCACACAGTGAGGCCGTCTGGCTCCACTGCTCCACACCAGGGTCAGGTGTCTTGCTTACTGGTCCCTGCCAGGGCCAGGAGGTTCCTCTGAAGGCAGATGCTTCTGCATGGGGTGGGGGTTTGCATGTTGGGCCAATCCTAACAGGTACCACGCAGCCACCTCTTGGGAGTTCTCCCACTTCAGAGGGGCTGAAGCAACCCAGACGCAGGCTGGGGTCCCCACAGATTTGTCACTGTTGCCCCTCTTCTCAGAAGCCCAAATACAGCCACAGAATACTGCTGGGCCCTTCTGAGACACAAACACCACACAGTTTCATCTCTTTCCCTTCTCAAATAGTGCTGTTTAAGTTCTTCAATGGGCCATGACTGTGGAAACAGGACAGTCAGCTGAAACACAATGGCGGGTCACTGATCCACAGCGGTAAGAGGACCAGCCACAAGGAACACAAAGGCCTGGCCATTCTCTGGAAGGGACAGAGCCACCAGACCTTTCCTGTGGGTGCATAGTTAGAGATGGGATGGGAACACAACATTATTTCTCAGCAGGTCATTTTCTACAGAAAATCCTTAACAAATAAGCCATCCACGGACAAGGTCCTGCTGGTCCCAGTCAGTGACATGCAGGTTTACCAAGTTTTCTGTGTTCAAACACTTCTAGGCTAGCGGACTAGCAAGTTGGGAGCATGGACTTATTTCAAGGGACCCGCAAATCGGTTAGCATTATAGATTCACATAATTCCTAAAATATCTCACATACATGTATGACCATTTTTCTCCTATGTGTAGGAGTTATTGTGGGGGACATGACAAAAATGTACCTAAAATACTAATTATCCATAGTAACTTCTTGCCATAGGTGCTTGCTTTATCCATGGACACTTAAAGTACAGCTGCTCTTCTATGAGTTGGACCCCATTTAATGTATTTTTTTTTTATTTTTTATTTATTTTTCTAAATTTTTTTTTAACGTTTATTTATTTTTTGAGACAGAGAGAGACAGAGCATGAACGGGGGAGGGGCAGAGAGAGAGGGAGACACAGAATCGGAAGCAGGCTCCAGGCTCTGAGCCATCAGCCCAGAGCCCGACGCGGGGCTCGAACTCACAGACCGCGAGATCGTGACCTGAGCTGAAGTCGGACACTTAACTGACTGAGCCATCCAGGCGCCCCTGTATTTTAAAGGTATTCTTACGAAAAGCTGGGATCACCCCTCCCAGTGCCTGCAAAGGCGCTACCCCCTATTAAAAGTTCTGTTCTAGATGCTGCTGTTTTCTGAACATGTTGTTGTACCCTAACCAAGCAAGGAGTTTCCTGATGACAGGAATCCCACGCTACGGCCTGTCCTAGAGCACCGTGACCCTGTACCTGACACGGTGTCTGCTTTGTGCCTCAATATCCACTCAGTCAACACTTGAGCATCTGACCAGGCAGCTCTCAGGACTTAGGCCTCCCAAAGTTTCCCTCCCTAGCTTGGCATTCATCCAGTCCTGGTCCTGTCTGGTCCTTGTCCCTGAGGCTGTAGATACCGGAAGAAACTCCCAAATCATGGTCCCGGCCGCTGCGCTATTCCAAAATGTCATGGAAGCATGCCATACCGTGGATATACATCCTCCAGCAGACAAGCCGGGTGTAACTTCTATGATGTGGGTTTACGCAGGCTGGGCAAACCCCTCAGGGCACTTCTTCGGAATGTTACCAACCGGGAAGCTCTCGTCCACTTCCTGTTTCCAATGAGTCCAGCAGTTTCCTTACAGTCTGAAGAGTCCAAGACAGGCAGATGGTTTAGTAGAAAGAGCCCCGGATTAGAAGCAGCTGGGGTTTGCTTTGTTGCTCAGTTGCTATCTACTGTACGATCTGGTGGAAAAGACTCAACCACACTGGCCCTGAGTTTCCTCATCATCTACAAAAGGGGAAGGATAAATAGCCTGTCAATTTCTTTTGGCTTTTGCGAAAATTGAGTGAGCATGTTGACAAATGAACTTTACTTGAGGCAGATAGTCACTCCTATTTTTAGCACCCCTATCCTGATACGACTCCAGATTCTGGAAGTGCTGGTAGTACCAACCTCGGGCAGCAGTGGCCTGCAGCCAAACCTACTGTGGGAGATTGCGGATGCCCACGCAGGGCCAAAAGCTACCAATGCTAACGTCAAGTCTGAAATCAGAACAATATTTGCCCTCGTCAATTGATTTAGAGACCAAATGGATATGTCACCCAGGTATATCACCTGCACAGTGGCATGTGTTACATTGTACGCACCTTCATTCATCTCTGCTAGCGGTGTGGGACCACAGTTTGGAAAAGATTCAGCCAAACCATCCAGAATTCAAGGACTCCTCTTGAACTACATGGCTAAAGTCCTGGCCTCTGCACACATTTCCTCCTTTCACTTCAGGGCTGTTACTGCACCAGCCCTCACATACCACTGGCAGCTCACAGCCTACATAAGAAGGCTCAGGCAGTACTGTCCTGGCTTGTCTCCAGTCCTTTGACATGCTCCAAGGGTGCCTGTCCTCCCACATAGGCCCTCTTCTTCAGCAGTTAAATGGACCAAGAGTGAGGGAGTTTAGTATCAATAATTCCTGCCCTGCAATGGGAAAGTCTTGAAAGATCTGCTCTATCAGAAGGCTGCTCCTCCCCAAGGCCAACCTGCCTGAAGAAGAGTGTTTTTCTTGGCAGCCACACATCTTTATGGTGGCAATAAAACTCTGTTGCCAAAGAGACAAACCGAGGTAGTCAGGGCCTCCCAGACACGGTTGGCGACTTTCCCAGCCGGACATCTCTGAAGACTCAGAAAAATCAGACAAATGGTTCTACCCCATCTTGTCATCATGCAGATCCTGGAGCCCAAACAGGCTTTGTATGCTGGTGCGTGGTTGATGATCTTGCCTGCCCAGATCTAGCCCTCACGTGGCCCTCCCTGCTGTCACCACTCCAGCCCTATTTATCTCACCTAGGCATGTTCGGAAATCAGGACCTTCTTCTCCTCAAATCCTGGCCACACTCTCCCCTTCATTCTGTTCATATGATCTTGAACATGGTAGAGTCAGGCCTTCCAATGAGGGCTCCCTCAACCTCCTTCCTCTGGCCCTGCATCATCTGCTTTGTTCTTCTCTCACAACCTGGAAACGAAAGGCTTTTTCCTTCCTTTTTCCGTGTCTCTGTCCCCAGTGTCACGTCCTCGTCAGCAATTCTCCCCTCTTGATTCCCTTTACCCGACATTGGTGACAGGGGCCTCCCAGGACTCTGCCTCCAGGGACCATGGAGGTGGACAGCCGGGAGCAATGCCCCGAGACACCATGTAACAGCTGAGGGAGCACAGACACGTCACACAACCTGAGCCTCAGTTTCCCTATCTGTAAGACACAGAGAATGGTATGATGATTTAAAGGCGGGGTGCACGTGGTAGGGGCTCAGTAACTGCTGACTGTACAGCTGCTGGTGTTGCGGGAGCTCCTTCCTGGCATTTTCCCATTCATCTCCACCCTCTTCCTTTCCGCGGCTCACCTCATCTGTCACTTCGCTGTCACACCCCTGACTATTGCTCCCACCCTGATATTCCAGCTGCAGTACCTCGCACAGGAACCCAGCCAAACTCAGCATGTTCTCACTCAAGCCTGCCCTCCTGCCAGTCTCCAAAACTGCAGCAGGGACAAGAAGCATATACGGGTCACCTGCTCCATGCCAAGCGCGGCCTCAACATACTTCACGTGCCGCTTAATTCCCCGTGTGGGAGGCTTCCTCCCTGACAGTCACCCAAATGGCAAGTCCTGGGTCATTTTGGACCCTTCCCTCTCTCCTGCTTGGCCCACTGATTCTCCATCACAGAGGCCTCCCATGGACCACTCCCCTCCGTCCCCAAAGCCCTGGGCCCCCTGTTCCCTGGTCTAAGGCTAGAGCCCCCAAAACAACCCATTCACCTCTCCTTCTTCTGAAGGCTGGATCCACCTTCCTACCACACAGCTCTGCGTGGTCATTCTGGTGTCCAATACGCCTCGCTGCCTGCTGAAGGGCACCTTAGCCCACCCTCGGCTAAGAAATCCAAGCTGTTCAGGGGCGCCTGGGTGGCTCAGTTGGTTAAGTGTCCAAATTCAGCTCAGGTCACGATCTCACAGTTCATGAGTTCGAGCCCTACATCAGGCTCTGTGCTGACGGCTCAGAACCTGGAGCCCGCTTCGGATTCTGTGTCCCCCTCTCTCTCTGGCCCTCCCCCACTCACACTCTGTCTCTCTCAAAAATAAACATTAAAAAATTAAAAAAAAAAAAAAAAAAGAAATCCAAGATGTTCACAACTCACCCTGCACCTTCCCCTCCCTGCCCTAACCAAGAACGGTTCACTCGCTCTGTCACATGCCTGCTTTTTCCCGCCTCTGACCCTGTCCCTACAGGTTTCCTCTGTTTGAAACCCCTCTCCATCACCACATTTTCCTCTCCAAAGCCTAGCCGATATTCAAACACCCCATCAATGGCCACTTGCTCTCTGGAGTCTTCCTGACCTGCAGAGCCAGACTCCGAGGTGCCAGAGCCTTCCATAGGCCCTTCTCATTTTGCTACACCCCAGACTGTGTGCTCCCTGGAGGCAGGGGCTGTGCATCTGATACCTCTGATTTATCTACTCTGCGTGGCTCACAGCAAGAGCTCAGGAAAGGCTTGTGAATGAAAGAACCAGAGACTGTGTTCCAACAGGTAGAACACTCAGCTCTCTGCCTTCAACCGGGCCTGGTGAAATTAGAGGCTGGTCAGCACAGAGTTAATGCTGAGCCCTCCTCCTCCAGGCCCCAAACTCTGCCCTCCTGGGGGGTTGAGGTCTTTGTGATAAGCACATTAACCAGGCTCTGAGTTAAAACACAGACCTGAAAGCTCGAAGATGGAGAAGTGAGTGTGAATGGCCATAGACCTCCAGGATATGACTTGGCCCAGGCGGCAGAGGGATTGCTGGCCTCTGGGACCACAGCCCTGAATTCCAGTTCAGGCCCAGTAGGGCACCCAGGGAGGCTCATGCCCACACACAGGGTAAGGATGACTTAAAAGGGAGGGTTTCTTCACAGGTGTCTTACAGTTCAGGCCACATCCAGCTGAACTCAGGCCAGCCTTTCTTTGCCAGCCAAGCGGCAGGGGCACCAACAGAAAACCTCTGCTAAGTTACAAGAGTTTTCATGCCGGGTAACTGCTGTTTAGTATGCAGCGGCAGTCAGAGCCAGACAGAACTTCCCTCTCAACTTCGGCAACTGCTGATGTAATTTGGTAAAACTCTTCTGTACAACAATTTCACAGTATGTGCCAAGAATCTTAAAAATGACCAGAACTTTTGACTCATTCATGAATCAAAGAGCCCACACATTTAGGGCAACAACCCTAACTGAAAGCAACTCCTTAGGGACACGTTGCCTGAGCACATTACTATCTTCAAAAGAGAACAAACGGTCAAAAACCTAAACGTCCATCACAGGAAACGTGGTTACAGAAGTTTAATAGTACAGCTAGCACTTATTTCATGTTTTCAACGAGCTAGGCATTGTGCTAAAATAGTCACATGTGATAGATCATTCTGTTCTACTCCAGTTATGAAGTAGCTAGTATGGTTATGCCTGCTTTGCCGATGAGGAAACTGAGGCTGGGTGACGTTAGGGGAGCTACCCAGAGGTCCTGGGTTCTCACGGAGGTAGGATTAGAAGCAGGCAGTCTAACTCCAGAAACTGCATTTTTGCCACACTGTATCATCCCTCTCGATACATGTGTGTCTGTGGGCCTTGTGTGCACAGAGATGCACATTGATTTTAAATATTAGTCCTCTATTTTAAGTAATTTTATATGCCATTTTCATAACATGGAAAATATTTGTTATAATATTGACTTAAAACAGAATATGAAACTTATATAAGGACAACCTCTTAAAATATTTTAATTAAAATACTTTAAATATTTAATTAAAATACATACTTTATTTAGAAAAAGAAACACATTACTGTAGTAACAGTGATTATATTTGGACATTCTCCCTCTACATTTAATGTTCTGTCTTATTTACATTTTTTTTAAAGTTTATTCATTTATTTTGAAAGAGAAACTACAAGTCAGGGAGAGCCAGAGAGGGGAGGGGAGGGAGGGAAAGAGGGAGGGAGAGGGAGAGAGGGAGAGGGGGAAAAGGGGAGGGAGGGAGGGAGGGAGGGAGAGAGAGAGACAGATTGAGAGAGAATCCCAAGCAGGCTCTACACTGTCAGCACAGAGCCTGATGCGGGGCTCGAACCCACAAACTGTGAGATCAGGACCTGAGCCCAAGACAAGAGACAGACACTTAACTGACTGAGCCACCCAGGAGCTTCATGTCTTTTGTACCTTTTCAACCACGGGTCACCACTGGTAGATAATCAGGATGAGCTCCCTGGTGCTATATTTGCAAGCCTTCAGCTGAGCTGAACTCTGACCTTGACGTGGCCTCCATTCTACCTGTCACATGTCCCAAAGCAAAGATGCCAGAGACCCCCGGCACCCAGCTTCAGTATATGGGCACAGTCTCTCATGGCCCATCATCTCTACCCAGGAAGTGGTTTGGACAATTCTGGGGTAAAGCCACAAACCGTGGACAATCCCACAAGCCCTGCCCAAGGCTGCCTGCAAACGCCCAGCTCAGCACAGTCACCACACGGAGCGGGCCTGACCCAGAACCGAGACCACAAGCCGATAAGTCAGGACGAGCCACACGCTGATCCAGTCCACACAGTGCTTCGGGCTTCACGGCGTTGTGTCTGTGTCTGGTTTTGTTCTTAATTAGTTTGTCTGACAATTTCCAATCCAGGCCATGCGGCAACTGGGACCTGGGATGGGGTCATAGCTGACCCCTCAGACAGGATGTGAGCCACCCTTGCCACAGTCCCCGCCACTCCCTGCTGCCTTCCCTGGCACCAAAGCTGACTCATGCCTGAGCTGCTGTTTTTGCAACGGCAGAGTGATAGCGAAAGTGAAACGTGTTCTGTGTCCACGTTTCAGTCAAAAGAGGAAAAATGAGATGTGGGTTAGGAGGGCTGTGGGTGTCAAGTAAAACGGAAGTGGGTACATTTTCCAGGCACCTCTGCTCACTTATGGTACCTCCCAGGTCTCAGTGAGTCTTTGAGCCTTCCATCTCTGGCCTAGAGGGTTTCTGAGGGACAAGGAAAAGAAAGCCGCGTCCTTCCGCTTTCCTTGAGAGGCTCCTGGCGCAAAGTATGGCCTGGTGGCCCAGTGCCAGCCTCTCCTGCTCCATACCCCGCAGCATGATAGCTACCAAAGACCTCCCCCCAGCCCCCACCCCCGCTCTCCCGCCCCAGGCAGCTGGACTGGGGGTGAACAACAGACCAGGCAGACACAGAATTCACACCCATCCCTTGGATTCCAGGAGCGGGGCCTATTACTTTAAACAATGTCCTTTTGGAGACATGCTCCCAGCCCACTTTCTCCCTCAAGACCGATGCTAGATTTGTGGTAACTTTGTGCCCAGGCCGGAGGAGTGTTATCAAAGCTGCTTCTACATCCGGGCAGACAAAGAAACAGCACCAGTGGGCCCTGAGTCACTCCACTTCCCCCCAGGGGAGGAACCTCAGGACATGCCTCGGGCTCCGCTTTGTAAAGGTCTAGGAACGGGGTTGCTAGGAAGATGAGACTCACACTGAGCTCTTCACATGGTGCCTGGCACAGGATACAGGTTCAGTAAATACTAGCTACTCAGCCCCCACTGCTGTGATCTGGCTGAGCCCAGACGAGAGGCTTGGGGAGCACAGCTCAGGCAGATGCTGCAGTCCTCGTTTCTACCCTCCCTGCACTTGCTCAGGTAAACCGCCTTTGTCCTCACACCTGCCAGCTAAGCCCCGGGGGGCCCAAGTGCTAAGACTTAGAACTGCAGAGCTGAGAAATATTTGCCTGCAGAAAATTCCCCTGTCCTCTTATTAAGAGCCTCCCCTGAGTCCACAAAAGGCCAGTTTCGTGGCACATTGAAAAGGACAGAATAAACACATGTTCATTTTCTGTTGCTGCCTCGAGGGATTGGCTAAAGAGAGGGCTATAGCCTGGGAGGGCTATACGTCAGGCTCTCTTCGTTGCTGGTGAACAAGCACAGGTGACCCTCAGTGCTGTGCTGGCCCAGAGCACGTGCGTACCTAGTGTGCTGGGTAAATGAACAGGGCTAACAGCTATACAGACCTTACAGTGTCGAGCTGGGGTGTGAGTTGAATGGCACACACACAGTCAGGCATCCAGTGAGCTGTTGCAGCTGCCCAGCTCCCTAAAACTGGCTGGTTGCACCCAGCTTTGGGACCCTTCTTGGGTCTGGCCCTTCCTGGACTGTCTCTCATCCTTCCTCCAAGTGCCAGAGGCTTTTAGCCTGGCCTCAAGATCCCCTGTGGTTCAGGCCTTGGCCTGCCAGGTTATAGCCACCATTCTAGCACCCTCTGTGGGGCAGGTTGGGGGTGGGAGAGGGCAGGACAGAGGATGGAATCACTTAATTTGCCTCCAAATGTCCCAGGCTTTCCTAAGGAAGGCATTTCTTGAGAAACACCTCCCCCGGTGTCCGGGCTGGCTGTGCCTCGCCTCCCCCAGTAGGCACACGCATGCCTAGCCCTTTTTCCTCCCTTTCCGGGGTCAAAGTGCCCAGGTTGTGAAGGACACAGGTCTGCCCCCAGGAGTGGAAGACTCATCAATGGTAAATCTTCCAACATCCGGACCCAAAGAGTTTTAAGACTTAAGGAGAGAGTTCCTCTCTGCCTGAGATGGACATAAAGCTTTCCTGAAATAGGACAGAGAAAACACCAGGCTGTGGGCCAGGACTCCCTGTTCTCAGTCTGTTCATGATGTTCATTCCTCTACATCTTTGCTTTTGCCTCTGGGACAGGACCAGATCAGCAAGCTTCAGACATTTCTGTGAGGTGCAACCCTTCGACTCAACTAAGTTGTACCAAGACATGACTCAGTATGTCAAACAGGTGGAGGTGGGATCCCCTTGCCCCGCGGGTCTCTTAGAGGTCCCAACAGGGGTGTGCTGTAACCCTCCGGATGAGCCAATCTGTTTGTTGCCCTGTGTCACCCACATGATGACAGTGACCATGGGCCTGGGGGGTACTGAGCATCCGTGAGGCATGACGCAACTGGCTAGGGCCGCTGGTCCCAGGTCCTCCACACGCCCCAGTGGGGATACCAGCATCGTGCTCAGGGAATGTACAGCCTTGTCCCGAATACATCCTGGGCTGGACAAGATCTGCGGGCTGAATCAAGGCAGAAGAGCTGCTGGGCTGGCTGGAATGCTCCCCAGTATATTACAGGGCTTTGACTGTGGAGCCCAGCTGAGCCCCAGCCTCTGAGGGCAGAGACGTCACATACAGGTCATTCAAAAGGCTGCCAGGGAGAGGAGTCTTATCCATGAGAGCTGTCAGCCCAGACCAGACATCTGAGGTGTCAGGAAGCACCACAGATCCAGCCCTTCCATTATACAGAAAGGAGACGGTGGCCCAGGCAGGGGCGTATCTTAACCTGACGAGACAGAGTACAGTCAGAGTCAAGAACCGTACGTGGAGGGATTGAAACCTAAGGCCTCCAGCTTGTCCTTCCGTGCAAGCTGGCACTTTCTACTCTGCACACCAAGTGCCTTCCCGTTCTTTCCACCCTCCTTTATCAAAACCACTCCCAGGAAAAGACACAGAAACTCCTTTCTCAGCAGAGAGGAAGTAACAGACTCGGCATGTGGTACAGGGTTGCTGTGTACCACACCAAGAAATGAAGCTCTAAGTACAAAGTCAAGGAGGGGGAGAGGAGTGACCCCTCACCCCCTACAGCTGGTGGTCTAGGTATGAGACGTCCTGGCTGCACACCCTGGTGTTGTGGACAAGCATGTGGGTTTGAGATTCGTCTGTGAGTTCCTCAGGTCCCCATGCCTGATTTAATGCTCTGGGATGCTCTTTGAAAATTCTTAATAATTTTTCGATAAGGAATCCCACATTTTCCTCCCACACTGGACACTGCAAATTATGTAGCTGCTCCTCACCCACCAATCATTAGCTGTGTGGCCTTGTATAAGTGTCTCAACCTCTAAGAGACTTGGTTTTCTCCTCTGCAAAATGGACGCAGTAATAGCACCGGCCTTACACAATTGTTATGAAGACCAATTAAGTGAACATACACAGGGCTCTAGGTAGGCGCCTGGCACAGAACAATTGATTAATCATCTAATGAATGACAGATACTACAGATAAGAAGAATAATTATAGACTATCACGTAACAATGCAGATGCTCTGCTCAATGAAAAGGATATTAACAACTGCATCCCAGACCGGCAAACCAGCTAAGGGTCGCAGGTACCCAGGCATCAGGACCCCTCCCCTACTCTTACCTTCCTGAAATGGCTGTGTTTGCATCTGCAGCCGGATCTTGATGAGGTCTACGGGCGTGCCCAGCCCCACAGAGACCACGCCAGCCACCATGCTGGCCAGGAGAAGGTCAGACAGGGTGCCGGACGGGCTGGCCCCGGGATCCCTGCAGTGGTGCTGGCTGAGGAACCTCTGCGTGTTACTGAAGACCCCAAACACCGCAGAGTTGTAGACCGCAATGCTGGCAAGGGGAAAGGACATGCCCTTGAAGAAGCCGAAGACCTGTGGGAAAACGAGGGCGGTGGAGCATGAGGGCCCGGGGACGTCTGCAGGCCAAGGCGCCGAGCTCCCCA
This sequence comes from Prionailurus viverrinus, assembly GCF_022837055.1. Lineage (NCBI taxonomy): Eukaryota > Metazoa > Chordata > Mammalia > Carnivora > Felidae > Prionailurus > Prionailurus viverrinus. Next base: position 113,001,534 of record NC_062561.1, on the reverse strand, counting down.
CGCTGCCCTCCGCACAGTCCCTGCCCGCCTGGGAGCCTGCAGGCTGGTGAGGTGACTACAGGAAAAATAAATCATTATGACATCGAAAAGAATACAAGAGGATGCTGAGAGATAGGAGAGCCATGGCAGGTGAGGGGGTGCTCTCCAGGGCATTCTTGCCCTGGGTGGAGAAATCAGCGCGTGTATGCAGTTTTGTTTCCCGAGTCTAGGTGTCCTGGGCCTGGAATCCGTATTTGCCACCAGGGTGGCCGTGTTCTTGGGCTGGACGGATATCAGGCTGCGAGGAGCCCTAGAGGGTAGCACAGACTTGCCAAGCACCATTCTCTGAAACATCTGCCAGGTGCCAGGGAGACATGGGGACACCATAAGAAATCCTCGCTGCCCTCACTGAGCCTACGCTCTGGGTGCAGGAAAGGGGAGGGGGACAGGGCCAGACAAACTGACAGGTGACTAAAATTCAATGTGCCAAGTCTATGGGGAGGGTCTAAGGGGAGCAGAGTCCTCAGAAGGCTTCTGCACATACGCGGAAACCACAGGAGAGGGGGCTGCAGGCTGAGGAGAGGGTCCTTTCCACACTGCACTCTTTTTAAAAAAAATTTTTTTTAATGTTTATTTATTTTTGAGAGAGGGAGAGAGTGGAGGAGGGAGAGAGGGGGGGAGAGACAGAGAACGAGGTGGGGAGGGGCAGAGAGAGAGGGAGACACAGAACTTGAGCTGTCAGCCCAGAGCCCAGTGCAGGGCTTGAACCCACAAACTGTGAGGTCATGACCTGAGCCTAAGTCGGACGCCTAACCGACTGAGCCACCCAGGCTCCCCTCCACCCTGCACTCTTGAGGAACATCACAGACACTCCTATGAAATCTGGAAAATTCCAGAGGCCCTTGGAGGAGTTAGGCCAGCACATACTTTTAGCTCTGTGCCAAAAGCGAAAAAGCACCAGGAAGCTGTTGTACAAACTCCAGGGCCAACACAAACCTGCTAATCCTGACCTAGGTGTTTGCACCCTATCTGTCAGAGGCAGGACGCCTCCCACGCACACGTTCACACACAGCCTGCATCAGATCCTCCCTCCAAAACAAGCTCCTCCAGATAATGTGGGACATCACTTAGCCCCAAAGTGCTGTGTCTCCAAGGAACGCCCACAGTTCCCACAAAAGCCCCGGCGCTGGGACATTGGCTGGCAGGCAATGGGGACCATGTGTGCCAAAAAGGAGAATTGATGGCCACCTTTCAGGGGAGTGACGAATTGCACATGGCCGGGAACAGCTAGAGTGAGGTTTGTAGTCCGTTGTCAAGCAGCCTATCAAGAGAGTTAGAACACCCAAACAAAAACACACCTCTGAGGAAAATCTCTGAGTGCAGATGGGAGGCTCCTGAGCCCCAGGGCACCTCCTATGATGGAGGCCATGGAAAAGGTGGTGGTCAGCAATGGGGCCAGGTTTCCAGGGACTCAAGGGAAAGCCCAGGGCTGCCACGGGGCTTGTAACTGACCGGTTCTTTAAATTGTCATTTCAGGAGTGCCTGGGTGGCTCAGTCGGTTAAGCATCCGACTTTGGCTCAGGTCACGATCTCACAGTTCATGAGTTCGAGCCCCACGTCGGGCTCTATGCTGACAGCTCAGAGCCTGGAGCCTGTTTCAGATTCTGTATCTCCCTCTCTCTGACCCTCCCCCGTTCATACTCTGTCTCTCTCTGTCTCAAAAATAAATGAACGTTAAAATAAATAAATAAATAAATAAATAAATAGTCATTTCATCACAAATCAGAAAATGTATTTTAAACTCCCCAAAGAGGGGCCTGAGAAAGTCTTCGGAAAGCACACGCTAATTCTCAAGAAGGGTACCTGATACCCTCTATAAAATATTATTCAAAACTGGGGCACCTGGGTGGCTCAGTCAGTTAGGTGTGCGACTTTGGATTTCAGCTCACGTCATGATCTCAGGGTTTGCGCGTTCGAGCCCTGAGTCAGGCTCTGCGCTGACAGGGTGGAAGCTGCTTGGGATTCTCTCTCTCTCTCTCTCTCTCTCTGTCTCTCTCTGGCCCTCCCCCGCTCATATGCATGCGTGTCCTCTCTCTCTCTCAAAAATAAACAAACTTAAAAAAATATTATTCAGTTTTCCCCTTGGAAAGGGAAAATCTTGGGCCTCCTGGTCTCAAGAAACCTGAGGTACAAGTCAGCGCTGGACATCCGGAATCAGAAGGGCCTGGCTCCCACCACAGGAAGGGAAGCCAGTGAGTGCATGGTTTAGTGACCTCTCGTTTGGCTTTGAAAATGCACGGGTCACCCTGTTTTCACAGGACTTCTCCTTCCTGTGACTCCAAATTCCTTAGAATTTCTCCAGAGAGGTTATACAAAATCGGGTCTCTCTCCAGTAACACTGCACAAGGTGTCAGGGTTAAGTTTAGGTGACGCATGACACTTGAGGTGTGGTGGTGTGAGATGAGGAGGGAGGAGGCAACGCTGAGCCAAAAGCGATGATCAGGCCTCCCGCCCGATGGGCTGGCGTCAGGACCGCGGCCACGGTGCCCGGGCCTGGGCAGGCTTCGAGCCGCTCATTTGTGGGAGTCCCTGGCGGGTGCGGCTCCAGGCCCTGCCCCGGGGCGGGGGGCACTTACACTCTCCCTCCTGTACACCGTGCGGATGCAGCTGATGGTGTCCCCGTAGTTGACGCCGGCCTGCAGGCGAGTCTGCGGAGAGATGCAGTGACGTGAGGGCCCAGGCCGGGATCATTCACATCCCCGCTGCCCCAGAGACGCTGACCTTGTGGCGCCAGGGCCCGGAGAGGGGAAGACCCTGCCCCAAGTGACCTGGCCAGTGAGGAGGGCTGGGTTTCTGTCGCCACCAGGCCTGTGCTGTGTCCTCTACCTGCACCGCCTCCCTCAATGTCCCATTCAGACCTTGCTGAACATAGCAGAAGTCTTCCTGGTCTGAGAGAAGAACAAAGGCCCGTTTGTTGTTCCAAAGTGATGCCTGAATGATCAACATGTGATCCCTGTCTCTTGACTACAAAAACTAATCCGTGGCCCTGCTCCGTCTGCTGTCCACACTCTGCCGTCCTCAGTATTAGCAGAGCGACTTGTCCTTCTCACCCCCCCAGAACCCCCGCATCTCCCCGCTGGAGGATGGGCTGGTCTTCCCTCTCACCCCTTCGCCTGCATCTGCACAGCAGTCACGCTGTTCTCTTCCAACCACAGTGAATCGCACCACTGCCATTCAAAGTTCACCGGTGGCTTCCCAGCAAACCTAGAGTAAACCCCACCCTCTCTGCCAGCGTCCAGGAGGCCTGGGACTGCCTGCCTCTCACCCCTGCATGTCATTTTCTCCATGCTCCTGCCGTCTGTGCTCACCACGTGGCACATCCGCAAGTCCTTAGAATGTCACTTTCCCCCTTCCCCTCCCTGCCTGAAATTTCTATCAGCCCTTCCTTCCCCCCAGAAGGCTCTTCCTCCAGCTCCTGCTCATCTTTTCGGTCTGAACTTAAATGTTGCAATGGTGTCCTTTCTCTGTTTAATTATGGCTTATTTGGGCTCCCTCTCTATGGCAGGGTCGTCTCGTATTTCCCTCCTGTCCCCAAGCTGAGCATGGCCCTAGCACGTGTCCCCTTTGCACTGGATGAAGGAGGGGCTGGAGGGGAAGATGTGGTGTCCTATGATGGAGGCTGGCTCTGGTGATCAGGGGCATGAGTTGAGAGCCACAGAGGGTCTGAGGAAGCCCACAAAAGGGCCAGGGCACCCCCCTTGAAACTGGTAAGAAGGAGCCCTGAGAACCACAGAAGGAATGATCTGGACCCTGCCCCCTAGAATCCACAGGGTCCACAGGCAGACTAACAGTCTACACTAACAGCCTGAGCTCAGTCTGTAGACAAGTAGCAGAAACTTAGGCAGAACACACATCATAAAAGTGACAGCCTCTGAGGGGAAAATCATGGGTGATGTTTTTCTGCACTGAACTGCATTTCATTTTCCAACTTTCCTACGATAGACAGGAGTTACTTTCATTATTTTTAGCTTACATAATTTAAAAACGATTTTCAGTACACAGCTCATGTGGGAATACATTTTCTTAATAAAAAAATTCCAACATTCTCCCTCCGCACCCCCTCTCTGAGCTAATAACCATGGCTAACAGCACGGCTAAGAGCTCGACATTCATCACAACAGTGTTAGAAACCCAGCTGGCCACAGGCAATCTGTAGCACTCTTACAGGTATGATACGTAAATGGTATCCTATGTTTCATAAAGATTGCTTTCATAATCAGAGAAATGTATTGATTGACTCACTCAACCAGTACTATTGAACGCCTGTTTTATAACAGTCACTGATTTACTCTCAGGAAATTCAGCGGTAGAGAAAACAAACTTACTGGCCTCCTGGAACTTATACCCAAGTGGGGATGGAAAAAAAACAGCCAATAAAAGGTAATTCCCAATCAAATATATATGCCAGATGATGACAGGTGCCATGGAGAAAAAGAGACCCAGGGTCAAGAGTGTGGGCTGGTTGAAGGAAATGCAATATTAAGTCAGGTGGAGGTGAAGACACCCCGGAAGGTGTAGCAAGATGAGAACAGGGCATTCATGGTCTTCCCATTAAGCAGACCCACAGAGGTCTACCTGGGGGTGGGGTATCCCCAACCAGGATGAGAACGTAGGCAAGGGGAGGTAGGCACGGGCCTCTTTCTCGTCCCCATTTAAGACTGGCATAAAGAGGCCGAATGCCCTCTCCCACTGGCCCCAGCGCTGACAGGGATGCCTCTGGGTACCGAATCCACAAAAAGGTTGAGTCCCCAAGAAGAATCAAGTTCCACTGAAAAACTCGCGGGCTTGAATCACTCAAGCAAACCGTACATGAGGAAACTCAACTCAAGAGTCAAACCCAGATCACAGAATAGTTTCAAAACCATGGAGTGATGGTCTCCCCGCCACGCTGAGTGCCTGAGGAGGCCGCCCCTGTGGCCAGCAGCACAGTGCACCGTCATAACAGGTGCCTGTATTCAGTGTAGGACAACTGCACTCCTGGGGAAACATGGGGCATCCTACAGAACTTCTCTCGCGGAACCCCACAAACACTAGGCAGCATGGATACTATCCCCTTTCACAGATGGACAAAGCTGTCTTCCTCTATTCGCTTCCTGTTGCCGCTGTAACGAATTATGACAAACGTAGCGGCTTGCAACAATGCCTACTTGCTCTCCCATAGTTCACTAGCTGGTCTAAAGGCAGCTGAGCCCTGATTAGCAAACCCTGGTAAGTCACACTGCATCAGGCATACACCCCAAATGCCCCAGCTGTGCCGAGAGCCAGGTGAGAATCCGGATCCCAGCTCCATGGCCAGCAAGCAGCCACGGGCTGGCTCTCATACTTGGGTGAGGTAGCCAAGGGCAGGGGAAGGAGCCTGACCAGGTCCTTTTAGCTGGGCTCTTCCAAGGGCAAGCCCTGGGACCTCGGACAAGTCACAACGCACTCCCAACATCCCAGCAGGGGTGTTCATCAGGATGGGAAAGTCTCTCTCATTACTCTAGCCTCGGTGCCACAGCGACAATCTTCACGACAGCCCTGCCGGGAGATGCTCTTTGCCCATTTTTCAGATGAGAAAAGCAAGGCGTGGGGAGGGTAAGGGCTGCACCCTGGGCACGGGAGAATAGGTGGGGAGGCAGAGACTGTCCTCCAGGTGATTCAGACTCTGAGCCTCTTGCCTGGACCTTTCTCAGAAACTTCAGAGAAAACATCAGCCAGAAGAAAGGAAGGAAGGCTCCTTGTTCTGAGCAGTTACGAGGGCCCCGGGCCACATCCCCGGATGGGATGCAAGGCCAGCCATGCAAGCTGGCATCACCAGGCTGGTGTGCTGAGTGAAGAGGTTCTCAGGCTGGGCAGAGACTGGATTTGATGTATCAGGAAGGGGCAAAGTGGAGAGGAGGACAGTTCCACCTTTTCAGGTGGCCAGACTTGCCTGTGTGGGGAGGGCATGCCTCCAAAAGCTCCACCAGCCCCTGGTCCTACTGAGGGTAAGGGAAGGACACTCTCCCCGGGAGACACAATGGTTGCCTGTGCCAGGAATGTAGCCGGAAGGCCTACCGGGGCAGGGATTGGACATGTTTTGTCTCCTACTGATGCCTTGCTATCCCCATACTGCCTGCAAAAACAAGTGTCTAGTAGGTGTATGAGCAAAAGACAGGGCCATAGGGGGAGACAAGGAGCTAGGAAATATCTTCAATTATTCAAGACAAATGGGCTGACGCCCCGTCAAGAAGAGAGCAGGCCGGGGCTCTGACCTAAGAGGGGCGCACTGTCCCAAAAGGAGGAAGACGGGGAGAAAAGGGACTGCAGCAGCCGGCTGGGAAGGGCCTGAACAGCTCCTCTTTGTGCACGATCCAGCCAGAGCTTTAGACGTGAATGTTCAAGCCAGGGGTGAGAAGGCACTATTCGTGACCATGCTCTTAGGGTAAGGCTCTGAGTCCTGGGGACAGGTGGCAAGGACGGGGGGCACTCACCTCACTCTTCAATGCTTTAAGCTGTTGTCTGACCTAAGGCAAGCCCCCTCCCCTTTCGGGCTAGTTTCCATATCTGTAGAACAAGGAGAATGGACGATCCCAATGTCAGATGGCCCCACTGAGTCCTCACACTCCATGCACTACATCACCTTACAACAGCTGCCAACCCCAGCCCAGATCCACAGTCCTAACCTGATACTGAAGGCTTCCAAAGATTAAGTGCTGGCCCACCTTTCCTGGACTCTGATCCTATAGGTGCTTTTCAGAAACCTGATGCATCAGCAACACTGGCCACGCTTTTCCCAAGCATGGCCCCCAGGCAGTGTCCCCATCTCCGCCTCTGCCCGCACTGCTTTCCATGCCTAGAACATCTTTTCTAATCACCTAAAACCCAACCTTAAATTTTGGACTCCGAGGCCGCTTCACATCTGAAGCGTTTCCCAGTTTCTTAGTTCCACAGAGACTAAGGGGATACTCACCATTGCCTTGGCCCCCTCCCCCACAGCCCATGAGAACCTCAAGGCAGAAATGGAACATTCACAAAAACAAAATCACTGCCAAGTAATGAGAGGAGAAGGATGATCCAAACCAGTCTTCCTGGCACCCCACCCCCCCTGGGCTGGCACACACAATCTGCCCTGGGCTGGAGACTGTCTTGGGATCAGAAACAGCAGATGCATTCCTGGAGGCAGACTCACTCCAGGCCCCCTTCCAAGAGGTAATGGCAAACGTGGTTGAAGTACCTTGACCGTGTCCAGAGGGTGACCGACAATGACGCTGGCTGCACCTGTAGATCAAAGAAAAGGACCTGGTCACTCAGCCCCTGGGCTTCTCACGTGCGCAGGCTGCCTCTTGGGATAAGACAGGGGCTCAGGCACTCACATTCACTCATTCACTCAATGCCCAGTTGCCTCCCCCACCCGGAATGTGCCGGGCACTGGCAAAGGCACTGAGGAAGGCAGAGAAAAGGAAGTGAAACCTGGGCTCTGCCTTGAGAAACGAGCATCCCAAAAAAGGGCAGTGAGGGTGCTGGGAAAACTGGATACCCGCATGCCAAAAAATGAAGTTAGACCCCTACCTCATACCATACACAAAAAATGAATTCAAAATAGACCAAAGACCTAAATGGAAGTACTAAAACTATAAAAATCATTTACAAAATGCAGGAGGAAATCTTCACGACCTTAGATGGGCAACAGATTCTCAGACAGGACACTAAAAACACAAATAACAAAAGAAAAAATGAGGTGGGTATCATAAGAATTAAAAACTTTTGTGCAGCAAAGGACACTATCAAGAAAGTGAAGACAACCTACGGACTGGGAAGAAATATCTGCAAATCATATATGTGATAAGGCTCTAGTATCCAGAATTTATAAAGACTACTTACAACTAAAAAAAAAAAAAAAAAAAAAAAAGAAAGGATTTTTTTTTAAGGGCAAAGGATTTGAATAGGCATTTCTCCAAAGAAAATACAAAATATACAAACGGCCAACATGTAAATGAAAAGATGCCTAACATCACGAGTCATTAGGGAAACGCAAATCAACATCACAGTGAGAGGCAGTCCCCCTTGTCACCTGCTAGGATGGCCCTAATTTTTTTCTTTTTTTAAGGAAAATAAGAAGGGTTGGTGAGGATATGGAGGACTGGAATTCTTGTACGTTGCTGGTGGAGATGCAAAATGGTGCAGCCACTGTGGAAACAGCGTGTCGTTTCCTCAAGAACTTAAAGAATTATCACATGGCCCAGCAATTCCACTCCTAAATAGATACCTAAAAGAACTACAACAGGCACTGAGACATGTCCATGAACATATGTGAGCATAGCAGCACTATTCATGATGACCAAATGGCGGAAACAGCCCAAATGCCCATCAGGGGGTGAGTGGGCCAATAAAATGCAGTAAATCCATAAAATGAATGTTGTTCGACATAAATAGGAATGTAGGGCCGATGCTCGCCGTCACGTGGGTGAATGCTGAAGATGTGATGCTGAGTGCAGGAGGCCAGACACAGAAGGTCACGTATCATCTGACTCCGTTTACGTGAATTATCCCGAATAGGCAAATCCAGAGAGACAGAAAGCGGACAAGTGGTTGTCAGGGCCTGGAGAGAGGGGAAATAGGAATGACTTGTTGGGTCCAGTGACTTCCTTGGGCGTGAGGAACATCTGGAACTAGACCAGAGGGGGCTGTTGTACAACACTGTGACCATACGAAATGCCACTGAATCGGGCACCTTTAAATGGTTAATTCTACGTTATGTGAATGTCACCTCAAATAAAAAGGGGAGGGTGTGAGGAGAAAACCCAGAAACTTTTCGGTTACCTGAAAGGTTACTTCATCTTTTCGATGCCTCGCTTTTAGCACATGTAGGTGGGAGTAGCCATCAGCACGTGCCTCACAGTTCCATTGTAAGAATGAAGAGAGGTAATGATTGTTAAGTACCAGCAGAGTCCTGGCTCTTATAGGCTGTTGAAAGAGAGATGCGGGGGCACCTGGGTGGCTCAATCGGTTAAACGTCTGATTTTGGCCCAGGTCATGATCTCACAGTTCTTAAGTTCGAGCCCCGCGTTGGGCTCTGTGCTGACAGCTTGGAGCCTGGAGCCTGCTTCAGATCCTGTGTCTCCTTCTCTCTCTGCCCCTCCCCCCGCTCATGCTCTGTCTGTCTGTCTCTCTCTTTCTCAAAAATAAACATTAAAAAATTAAAAAAAAGAGAGAGAGAGATGCTGCCACTATCCAGTTTTGTTTTGAAGAAGGCCTCTCCTTTAAAGGATACTCTGGAGTTCTCTTCTCACAGAAAAATGCCAATTGACACACATAATCACAAGGCTTGTAGTTTCAGAGGGAAGCAAGGCTGCTCCGAGGCCACACAGATGAAGACGCCCTTATAGAAGCTGGTGACTGCGAGGTTGAAATGGGAACCAATCCTCTATGACAAATTCCCTGTCACCCAGATGAGGAAGTTTCTCTACTAGCAGCCGTGATTTCATCAGGTAAAACAGTGCTGGAATACTAGATGGGTAGAGGGGCAGAGGAAGCAGCTAACACCAGAACAGGTGTACCCTTGGTCTAGAACCTCCAGATCCCTCTCAGCCCCTCCTTCCCATAGAAGTGGGCAGAGGCAGAAAGGTGACAGCGGGAAGTTCACTCTACAGGAACCCCTCCCAGCAGGGGAAGAAAGGACCTCTGGTCCCAGACTCCAGTTGTTTCCTCCCTAGTGAGTGCAGCCTTCACTACAGGTGTCTCTTGGCCCAGGGAAGCAGACCCAGAGCCCATCTTGGACCTGTGTCTCCCTGCTCATTCATTAGCCCACCCACCTGAAAGCAGGAAATGCAAGATAAGAAACAACACAATCAGGCCAGTGGTTTCCAGACCCGAGGACCTCACAGACCAGTGAAACTTCAAACAAAATGTAAAGGATACGATGGTGAGATTTTATTATGCAAGTTCATTAAGAAAGAAAATAGGTACAGATGAGTACAGGGGTTAAGACGGCCTGGCATCAGACTCTCTGCTCATGCCAGACACATGGCCTTGGACAAGTCACTGGATGCCCCTTTGTTCCCATTTCCTCGTCTGTGAAATGAGGATCTGTACAATGAGGATGTAAAACGTCACTGGGGTTATAAAGAAATATATAAATAGCCAGAAGACCGCACATTGTATGATTCAATTTATATAAAATGCCAAGAAAAGGCTAACTTATGCAGCCAGAAAGGAAATTCACAGCTGCCCAGAGGGAGGGGATGGAATTTAACTGTAAACGGGCATGAAGGATCTCACAGGGAAGAAAATGGGCTAAAACAAATTTATGGTAAATGGCTGCACCACTGGTAAAGTCGCTAAAAATTACTGAATTACATACTTGAAATGAGTATATATTAGGATATGTAAAATAACCTCAAGAAAGTTATTTTAATATTTGTTTACTATTTATTTATTTATGTTGATAGCATGCATGTGGGTGAAGGGCAGAGGGAGAGGGGGAGGGAGGGGGAGGGGGAGGGAAAGAGGGAGAGAGGGAGAGAGGGGGAGAGGGGGAGAGGGGGAGAGGGGGAGAGAGGGAGAAACAAAGAATATCTCAAACAGGCTCCATACTCAGCATGGAGCTGAATGTGGGGCTCGACATGGGCTCCATGAGGGGCTCAACCCCATGACCCTGGGATCGTGACCTGAGCCGAAATCAAGAGTCACTTAACTGACTGAGTCACCCAGGTGCCCCACAGTGAAGTTGTTTTAAAAATACATGTATGTGGGGAGTACCTGGGTGGCTCAGTCGGTTGAGCGACTCTTGATTTCACTTCGGTCATGATCTCACAGTTTGTGAGTTCGAGCCCCTCATGCGGCTCAGAGCTGACAGTGCAGAGCCTGCTTGGGATTCTCTCTCTTGCCTCTTTCTGCCCCTCCCCCACTAGCAATTGCTCTCTCTCCCCCTAAATAAATAAATAAATAAATAAATAAATAAATAAATAAATAACAACTTTAAAAAACACATGTGAGGGCCCCTGCACTGAGCAACCGACTCTTGACTTTAGCTCAGTCAGGATGTGATCTTGCAATCATGAGACTGAGCCTGACGTTGGGCTCCACACTGGGTATGGAGTGTGGTTGGATTCTCCCTCTCCTTCTCTCTCCGCCCCTCCCCAGCTCACACACACACACTTTCTCTCAAAATAAATAAATATTAACAAATACATGTGGCACTTAAACAGCCTCTGCTACCTACTAAGTATTCAGTTACTACACTCTCCTCACTTCACAGAAGCGAGAAAGCCCCGAGAGCAAAACACAAGAAATGTTGACATCAAGAAAGTAAGGACCATCGCAGAATAAAGGACCATCCACTGCTTACTGTGTGACTTGGGGAAGGCCCCTGAGTCATCACAGACCTGGAGCTACTCTGACAGCTTCACCCTCTAGGGCATTTCTCAAACCCAGCCCAGGGGCAGCCCTCCTGAAGTTGGTCTGGCTACTTCAGTGGACAGCCTTAAGCAGGGAAGACTCTCCCTCAGGGTGGGTGATGGTTGGCCAAAGGGGTGCCTCAGTAGGTTAAGCATCTGACTCAGTTTTGGCTCATGGTCTCAGAGGTTCAGGAGTTCTAGCTGGGCATCTGGCTTGCAGAGCCTGCTTGGGATTCTGTCTCCCTCTCACTCTGCCCCTCACTCGCTCTGTCTCTTTTGAAATAAACATTAAAAACATTAAAAAAAAAAAAAAGAAGAAGAGGGCCTGGATATGGCCAATGAGCCTCTGGGTACAGCCTCCCGACCCCCCCTCACCCCCCCCCCATGGTAAAGTTAGGACACGGTGGTCTCAGTCTGACTCAAGACAGCCTGTACAAAAAAACCTGCTTTTGGTAGAAGGAAAGATCTCTGCTCATGACAGGGAGAAAGAAGCAGGGGCCCTGCAGCCACCTGTGGGTGGACAGAGGTGGGAGGGGCCACCAGAAAGGGACAGAAGGGGGGGGGGCGGGAATACTATCTGGTCTGTGGCTCTCGTTTCATTTTCATTTTCCTACAAATCTCCTGGTCTTCTCCATTTCCAAAACTCTTGGTGGGGCACAAACATGCTAATTATAGCCTCTGCCTCAGTCCCTCAGGTTTTTAGTTTTGTTTTGGATTCTGTCTTTGGGCAGCGGCTGCATTTGCCAGCACCCCTTTTCTGATGATCCTCTTAGATGGGGCCAGAAGAAAGCTAATACTTAACAAAAAGGGAAGTCCTTCTCAAACCCTCCCCAAACCTGGTCAGTAGCTGAGAAAAGAGGAGAACTAAATCTACTGGAAAGAGAAGATCAGAGAAGTAAGGAAATCAATGCAACTCTCGCCCACGCAAGCCCATCCCAGGTCCAGCAAACAGCGGCTCCAGCTGCCGCTCAAAGGGACGACCTCGTCCAAGAGTGCTGGGAGGAGAGACCGGACAGCCGACAAAGGCTGAAAACGGGAAGGGTTCCTCCTATCTGGCAACGGGCACCTGCCGCCAGGGGCTGGGCTCCCAGACCGCCGGCACGCGTCAGCCAGCGCTCCTCCTGGGAGCCGCCGGATCGCGAAGCCAGGCGCCCTCCCGCGCCGGGAGCAATCGCCACCCTCGCCCACAAGCTCTTGCAGTCAGGACCCCAACCTCAGGCACACACCGAGTCTCCGAAGGGTGTGTGCGCGCCAGGACTCTCCATTGGCTGTCGGCCTCGACGGCCGGTTTAATCGTTACCGGAGCCGCTTGGGCGGGTCCCCACTTCGAGGCAAAGCCGCAGCTCGGAGAGCAGCTGCGAGGCTGGCGGGGGTCAGCCCCGGCAACAGGCGAGGCACCGCGAGCACAGCGAGGCCAGCGGCGGAGAGGCGCTCGGGCAGCCGGCGGCGCGCACACTGCGCGCCAAGCGGAGGCGCACCGGTGCGGAGCCCCCAGACCCCAGCACCGTGTGTGAGCTCGGCCGGCTCTCTCTCCTTCTCCCTGGCCCGGGCGTCTCCCACAAGCACACTCACCTCCGGGGTGGGGGTGGGGGTGGGGGGGTGGGGGGGCTCCCTCCCATCCAGGGCCGGGCTAACCTCCGATCCAGCCCGCCGCGAAGTCCTCCAGCTGGAAGCTGCCCATGGCCACAGTAGCGGCGCCTCGCGCTCCCGCAGCCGGGTGGGTGCCCAGTGAGAGTCCGCGGGGCGTACCACCCGCCGGCCCGCGCTCGGGGGAGGAGGTGGGAGACTCGGGCGCGCCGTAGGTCCTACTTCGAGTCCCGTCTCGGAGCACAGGACCCGCGGGGCGCCAGCGCTCACCTCTCCAAGAGCCCGTGGCCGCTGCTAGCACGCCCCCAGCGGACCTTAAAGGCGCCGCACCTCGCCCGTCCGGGACGCTGGGGCCCGCGCGGGGCGTTCCCTTAGCCCGCCCTTCTCCCGCGCCCACTCCTTGCCACCACAGGTCCTCGGCGCCTCGAGGCCCAGATGCCCGCCCCCGCCTCGCTCACTCCTCCTCCGAGACACTGCAAGTGGTGTCCAGGACAGTTTGGCCGGAATCCTTACAAGAGGTAGAAAGGCCTTATCCAAGGTCGGGAAGTATTTGATTACAAACACCAAGACCTGTGATAGGATTGTTTACCTGTGAGGACACATCCTCTTTCCAAAAGAACACCGAAAGAATTCTAACGGAATGAGCGGCTTTCAGCTCGGCCACAAGTTCTTAGTTGTGATGATCTGATTGGAAGCCAGAGACAGTTTCACTAGACACAGGACACACGATTTTGCCTGTTTTAGAGGTTAGGGACTCTTTCTCGACACACCCTCCACACCTCTCTGGCTAGCCCCAGGTTGCAGAACCCTATCTATCCATGAGTAACAAATAGTGTGTGGAAAGCACTTAGCCCCAGGCTAGGCTCCAAGTCAGCTCTAAATAAACATTAGCTATGAGGATGTCTTCAGGCCAGGGTCTGTGCGTGGAAGGAGGGGGGTGCTTTATGCGTGGTCCTGCTTCCCCCTCATAGCAGCTGTGACCAGGCATTACTATCCCCCCCAGTGAGGGTCAGCTTTGTATCAACTTGGCTGGGTGGGCAACAGCACCCTGTGATTCAGTCAAACATTAATGGACCGCGAAGGTGTTTTTGTAGGTATGGTTAATACCTAAAACCAGCTGATTTTAAGTCAGGGAGTTTATCCTTGATCATCTGGGTGGCATCCACCCAAACTGTTGAAAAGCCTTACAAGCCAAATGGAGGGGTGCCTGGCTGGCTCAGTTGGAACAGCATACAACTCTTGATCTCAGGGTTGTGAGTTGGGTGTAGAGATTACTTACAAATACAATCTTTTTTAAAAATGTTTATTTATTTTTGAGAGAGAGAGAATCCTGGTGGGGGAGGGATAGAGAGGGGATAGAAAGCCTGATGCAGGGCTCGAACTGACGAACCATGAGATCCTGACCAGAGCCAGAGTCAGACTTTTAACCAACTGAGCCACCCAGGTGCCCCCAATGTTTTTGTTTGCTTTTTGTTTTGTTTCGTTTTGTTTTTAAAGAACAAAATGGAGGCATCCGTGAGGAAAAGGAAATTTCACCTGTAGAATGCAATGTCGGCTCCTAAGCATTCCCAGCCTTCCGGCCTGTGCTCCAGATTTCAGATTTTCCCAGCTAGACCCCACGCTTACCTAATATATATGTCTCCTGCTGATTGTTTCTCTGGTAGACCCCTCTGTTCACCTGACACAATCTCGACAGTACAGATTCCAATCAGCTGCGGGCTTTCTCTTCCCCCTCCCAGCCCCAGGGGGCTTTCTCTTCCCCCTCCCAGCCCCAGGGGGTGATGCTTATTGTCACGCAGCCTGGTCCCACTCAGCATCCTGGGCCCAAGCAAGACCTGGGGATTCAGGGTCATGTCTAATTTCCAGCTCTCCAGGGGCCCAGCTCCCTCCAGCCCCGGGTTCAGCCTACACTTTCCACCCTGGGCTCCCAGGAAGGCAGAGGGGTAGTCCTCTCTTCCTCAGGTATCCTCTCTGCAGCGAGGCCCTGAACCCAGCAGGGACCCAGCTTGGCCTGGCTGTGTGGAGAGGCCTCTTTTGGTGCACTGGGAGTTCCTGATCCCCTTCCAAGAAGGAAGATGATTCGATGCTAATGCCCGGCAGGAACCCAACCTTGGCACCCAAAATGGTGAGGGGATGGTCTAGAAGAAGGGGGCTCTGCTGGGCCTGCTCTTCTCCCACCAGCACATCCACATCATGTCACCCAGGCCTCCTTCTTCCCAAGCAAGACAAAGTCTGACCACTGAGGCTTGATCCTAAGGGCCAAGAGGCTGCTGAGGAGTCGGGGCTCACCATCAGCACTGGCCTACCTACCGGGCCTGGGATGTGTGCCGGGACAGTAGAATAAATGAAAGGTCTCCAAAGAATGGCTCTTTTTTTACCATCACTATTGAGCAAGTCAACAGGTCGAAAGACCCACTCTCTTGGAGGACCACCTACGGGGTGCTAGAGCGGACTGTCATTCCTCGGTCCCGTGTCAGCACGAACTGGCAGGCAGTGGCTCCGGCAGCTCTGGGACAGCCGCCTGAGTCCCGAAATCCGCTGCTTTGCACCGTTCATGAATGCAGCAGGAGGGAAGGAGTAGACTCCTTTCCAGAAGGAACCACAGTCCATGTTCCATTCCCAAATGTATGTCACAGGTCTGGCCATGAGGCACACCGACCGCCAGGCAGGGGGAGGACCCAGGTCCAGCAGCAGTCAAGGGCCAGGCCTGGAGAATCCCAGACCACCAGGCTGTGGGATCCGGCCTGCCACTTACACCTGGCTTCCCTGCTTTGGAGCATTTGCCATGTCGCCACACACACGTGTCTTCTGCCCTCGGGAGAGAGCAGGTACAGAAACTAAGGCACAGACATATCAGCTTCCGGGGTTGCCAGGGCAAGAAAAACACCCCTCACTTCCTTGCTCCCTCAGCTCCTTCCTGGAAGGTAGCCCCCAGGAGCATTTCCCGCTGCAGTGCGGGGGGGGGGGGGGGGGGGGTGCACACGGGATGGGCTGCTAACGATTGACAGCCACCACTTCCCACCTCTCATCTGCCCTTTCAGGTAAGGACTTGCCTGAGGACCCACTGTGTGCCAGCCTCTGTTCTTGGGAGCTGTCAGAGAGGAGACACTTTTTCTGAGCTGCCACACGGAGGTGGCTGTGGGAGCACGGGGGAGGGACCTGTGTGGCAGGCAGGGCTCAGGGAAGGCCCCCAGGCCTCGAGTCTCCCAGCTGCCCTTGAGTCCATCCAGCCCCACGGCTCCAGCTCCTCAACTCTCCCTCGGCCAAGCCCTCGCTCCCCACCTGCTGAGCCAAGCCCAGCGGAGAAGCACAGTCCTGAGCCGGCTGCTCCAGTCAGTCTGATGACCTGTGGCCGTGCCCCTGTCTCCTGCTCTCTCGCCTCCTGGAAGCCCATCCCCCACCCCTCAGCTGTTCTCCCCTTCTCTGCTGCCCTGCTCTCACTCCTTGGTGCTTCCTCCCCGGTGCTTCCATGAGGGGGGGAGGGGAGAGGGGGGAGGCCAGGAAACCCACACTCATCTCCCACTCAGACCTCACTTCTGAGCCTCCCTATCTTTACTCAACACCTCCACTTGGGTGACCCCACAGCATTTCCCATGTGACACGTCCCTGATGACCTCTTTAACTCCTCAAGCATGCCTTACTCCGTGTCCCCACCCAGCCAGTCACCCAGGCCGGATCCTGGATGCCGTCTGCGATTCCTTTCTCTCCCTGGGCCCCATCCCAACAGCCATCTCCTCCATGGCTCTGACGTGCAGCCCTTTCTGACGTCTCTGCCTGGATCATGGTGACAGAGGCCCTCTGCCCCGTCCCGTCTACCCTCCAGCTGCACCTGCTGCAGCAGTCCTGCATTGGCCTCAGATAATGGGAGCTCTCGGGTCCCTTCCTGATTCTGACGGGAAGGGAAGGAGCATACGGTGATTTTCTAGCTGCTATTTGAGCTTCTCATTGACAGTTCTTTGAGAAAGTCTATTCAGAGCATGTTCAGACTGTATTTGGCCCAGCGTCTATTCAATGTGACTCCCAGTCAAGAAAAGAGGTGTAGGGCTGTGAAGTGGGGCCAAGCAGCCACTGGGAGGCTGGGCGGCCTGGGCTCTGCTTCTGGGGCTGCCGCTGCCCTTGGGCAAGTCCAGGCCTCAATTTCCCCCTCTGTCTTTTGGAGAGTGAGTGCAGATGAGTTCCCTCTTAGGTGGTGTCCAAAAGGTCTGAAATTTCTGGGCCACAGCACCACCAGCTATGCGTGTCTTGTCAAGATGTGCCAGCAGAGGGCGCTGCTGTACAGCACTTGGGACTCCCAGGAGGGAGGGGAAAAACCGCTTGGCTGCCCCAGTGGGGAGAGTTTTCTGGTCAGGTTTCCTCTGCCCTGGGCTGGCGGAGTATGCACTTGGGCACTGAAAAAGGTGCAGACCTGGGAGACTCAGAGGAGTCTGAGGGTGTCAGAGGGGACTGGTGAGGACCCAGCAGAGGATTTTTGGAGTTAACTGTACTTGAAGGGAGAATGCCTCAGGAAAGACAGGTGACAGCCCCAATGTCTTCACCTGCCTTGATTCATCAAGACCTCAAATATACCACGGTCTTTTTTTTTTTAAACCAGGGCTCTAAGCTGGCCCAGTACTATATGCTCCACCTATACCATCTCATTGTATTCTGGGAAGAAATTCCCCATTTTATAGGTGAGAAGAGTACGGCTCAGAGAGGTTAAGCAATTTCCCCAAAGCCACACAGGCAGTGAATGGAGGATTATGCACTTGCTGTAGGACTCCAGGACCAGCTCTTAACCAAGGTGCTGCCTCTTGGCCAAGACTCAGAAAGTGGAGGTGACTTTCCCCAAAGCCCTTGCTCTCATCCCTGCCCTGGCCCCTCTGTATAAATGTCCTAACCTCTGTGCTTCACTTTCCCCACCATCAATAAGCTGGTATTAACATTTGCCAATGACACTCATATTCTCAGGGCTTCTGGAGCAGATGCCATGGTCATCAAGGGGAGTACCCTGGGGTACCCTCCATCCATTCCTTCCTGACAGACTCCCATGGGCCTTGCTGGCTCTGTGCTCATCTGAGAGGAAGGAAAGCTTGGCTCTCCTTGACCTTTTCTTCTCAACTGATGGACGCACGTGGGCTGGTGCTGAGGAGAAGTGGAGGCCAGGCAGGTCAAGGGACCAGTAGATCTAGACTGGAGGAGTTTCTGTAGGAGGAAAGGGACATGGGAGTGGGGGGAGGATCCAGTACAGCAGTTGAGATCACATCCCAAAGCCCCTGCGGAGCACCTACCGTGGGCCAGCCTGCTGGGGGTGCAGAGGGCGCGAGACGCTGATAGCAGAGACAAGTTTGTGTTGAAGATGTCTACCTGCTCCGCCATGGGCAGGTCTCCCCCATAATGTGTTCTTCAAGCATCAGCTGCAGGACCCTGAGGGGCGGCCAGAAAACCCCATACCCTGCCTCACCTGAAAAGAAAACAGGCCAGTAGGGACAGGGGAAAGTCTTGAGGGCAGACTCAGAAGCCTCGGGAAGGAGGTGACATTTGGGCCGGTCCTAAAGAGATGAGCTGGGTTTTGACCCATGAAGGTAGTAGAGAAGGACAGGTGGCCAGAAGGAAGAGGCTGGACAATGTCAAGTGGGGAAAGCAGGATGCCTGGAAGATGCTCCTTGCTGTGGGAGGGGAGGCTGAGGCTGGGAGCCTGATGGCAGAGGACCTTGGCCAGCAAAGTGACTGTGGGCAGTCCTCAGTCTTCATGCTGCCCCGCAAGTGGACATAGGACCTGTCCTGCAGCCATCTGCCTGCATCTCACTGAGACAAACTCCCCGGGCCCACGCCGAGGCAGGCTTTGGCTCCTTGCAAACCAGCTCGAGCTGTGGTCTCTTTCCCCGCAGCTGCCTGGGCAGTTCACTGTTACCCCAGCACGTGTGACCTGAACGCCCTCTGTGTGAGAACGGGGGCCAGGACCGGGGACTGGGGGGAGGGGCAGGCAGGAATTAGAGCTACTTTCCACCTCCAGGGACAGTACAGGTCTTCCCACTTGCTGTGAGTCACCTTCAGGAAAGACACAGGGTATGACAAACCCCCCAGCTCTGAACCCACCCAAATCCCACTGTTCTGTGCTCCAGGGTCCCTGTGTACATGGCAAAGAGCATACTTCCTGTGGTTGAAGGAGGAGAGATTTTAAAGGACTCCAAAGAACTCTCAACTTTGTACAAAGTACAAAGGAAAAATTTAAAAGAGCAAAATCCCCCCAAACCATATGGATTAGATTTTCTCCAAAATAGAGATTTGCAAAGTGACAAAAGCTCTGGCCAGGGAGAAGGCTCAGGAGAACCATACTTAAACGAGGTACAAGCCCACTTGGGGCGGGGGCAGAAGGGAAGTCACCCACTGCCCCCAAGCCTGCGTGGTTCTGCTGTAGCCGGCGTCCTGTGACGTCAGCCGGCTACCTCTCCACCGCAGGGCTCCTGCCTGCCAAGCCGCCCCTTCTCCTCCTGTGCACCAGCCGCGGTGAATGAGCTCTCTCTCCCCGTGAATCACCAGAATTTGGCTATCTTCTTTTAGACCATTATGGCAGCCAGTCTCCAACAGGGCCCCCCAGACTTACCATCGTGAGGTCTCTTTCCACACTGAATTGCAGCTAATCTGCGTGACCAACAGAGTATGACAACGGTGAGAAGAGTGACTCTTGAGGCTAAGTTGTAACTGTCATGACAGCTTTTGTCTCAGTCTCTAGGGTCACTGGGGAAGCCAGTCACCATGCTGTGAGGCTCTCCCCAAACAACCAGCACCAACCTGGCAGCCGAGGCAGTGAGCAGGCAGAGCCTTCAGCCCATCAAGCCCTCAGATGACCAAGCCCTGCCCAAGACCCTGACCACAACTTCACGAGAAATCGCAGGCCACAACGGCCCAGTCAAGCTGCTCCCCGATTCCTGACCCTCACAACAGTCAGAAAATGCACGTATGTCGTTATTTTAAACCACTACATTTTGAGATGACTTATTATTACACAGAACTAGAGGTCTACTATAAGCTAATGTAAGCCCACCATTTATTAACGTGTATTATATCTAAGCATAATGGTCAAGACCATGGGGTCTACATTAGATACGTTCAAAGCCTGCCTCTACTGCTTTTTGGCTCTGTAGTCTTCAGTCAGCCGTTTAAGCAACTGTGCCTAGACATTCTCATCTGTGAAATGGGGGTGCTACTTGTACCTAAATGAAATCATTCTTTTTTTTTAAGTGTATTTATTTTGAGAGAGAGAGAGAGTGCAAGTGGAGGAGGGGCAGAGAGAGAGAGAATCCCAAGCCTACTCCGAACTGTCAGTGTAGAGCCCATTGGGAGCCTCGAACTCAGGAACCGTGAGATCATGACCTGAGTCGCCATCAAGAGATGCTTAACTGACCGAGCCACCCAGGCCTCCCTACATGAAATCATTCTTAACTGAAAATCAATGCACGTGAAGTGCTCAGCCCCGTGGCCAGCACAGGGCCAACAATGAAAGTTAGCTCTTACCGTTGTTAGGCCTCTGCATCCTGACGTGTACTCATGCCTGGTCTGTGTCAGCACAGAACAACTCGCAGCTGACACCAGCTGGACCGACCAGAAGCAGACTGATCTTCCAGATAAGCTCATTCCCTCACTCAGGATCTCTCCTGCCCCAGATCCTTCCTGCAAATAGCTCCCTCAAGAAAACTCTCAGTCTTGAACACTGGAGGTTCTCTTCAGCCTGCTAGCCAGTCAGGTTTGTGCCATCTCCCCTCAGGACGGTTGCGATTAGAACCTGCAGGGCTCTGGGCCCTGCTGATGCTTGGGAGGCCACTTGTATGGGAAGAGGGAGCCATATGGCCGACCCAGCTTGGGCTGTACGGGGAGAGAGTGGCCCCAGTTTCTAACACGCAGCCAGACGCTTCCCCACCCAATCTGTATCCCTGAGGGTGGTGACACCCCAGGGATGCCAGCTGGTTGGACCCAGCCATGGGGAATCTAAGAGGGGAAAGACCAGTCACCCCCTCCAAGAACAAAGCCAAGGAGTCCTGCAGCGAGGGCACATATATTTCTTCACCATATTGCCAACCCAGCCCAAAGGGAAGTCATAGGAATGCCTCAAGAAATACTTAAAAGTGCATTTTAAAAAAGAAATTCTTGGACATAACTGAAACATGACCAATGATTCCTCTCCCATGGCCTTTCAACTTCACCGTCCTCAGGAGGACTAGGGAGCAGGTGAGGGGCAGCCATCAGGTCACCGGGGAGGGGAGGGAGGAGGGGGGCCATGGAACCAGTGCACCGGGACAGAGTGGCTGTGAACGTGGGTACCACGGTGCACAGTCCCAGGAGCGGGTGGGGTGGGTGAGCGCATGCTGTCGTCATAACCACGTGCTGCAGCCTCAGAGCCATCTGCCATGGTGTGGGGTGAGCCTGGAGTCTGGGGTCAGGCTGGGACACCAGGAAATGGTATCCAGAGAGGCCAGGGAGGGCAGGGCCTCAGCAGATGTGTCATATGCTGCTCTCCCCTACCTGCGGCTGCAAAGCATGGGGAGCCAGGGAAGGAAAGGGGGAAGGAGGAAAGGCGATGTGGGGTGGCCTCCACGGTGCTCGATGGCTGGCAGCTGGCTCTTTCCTTGCTGCATCAAGACCCACTGAGGAGGGGTGTGTAGGGAAGGGTTTTAAGTACTCAGGCCCTGAGCCCACACAGCCCTGGCTATGAACCCCAGCTCTGCTGTCTGTGAGCTGTGTGAGCCCAGGCAGGCAACTTACCTCTCTGAGCCTGTTTCTTCATCTGGAGAATGGAGCTGATGCAAGGGTCTACCCCCATGAGGATACAGAGACGGTCTCTGTAAGGTGCCTAGCACATAGCAAATGCTCACTTAATGCAAGCTGCACACATTACTCCAAAGCACCACGTTAGCACACCAGCTCCAATCCTTGTAGTGAAGTGATTTATTTAGTCTCTGGTCTGCATCCCTCAGTTGTTCAGAGGACCCTGGTCCTGCTCCCTTCCTCTGAGCTTGGAATAGGCTACCGCAGAGGAGGACCGTGGGACAGTCTGAGTGCTAGGCCGGGCAGACATCTCCTTGGTGGAGCGCCTTTGGGGGCTGCTGCTGTCCCCTTGGCCTCGGGCAGTTTTTCCAGCTAGGAGGGCCAAGGGAGCACCCAGGGCTGTGGGGTCACTTCCTGAGGCTGTGGCTGCGGGGGGCACAGGCTGAGCATCTCCCCTCCAGTCCTCGAGGAGAAGGACTGCTCCTGCCCCAGGCCTGCTCAGTCGGACACTGGTGTGGAGGTGCACCCTGGCAGGGCACAGGATCTTCTTGTTGGCCCACCCAAGTAGACTGAGAGGGGATGGACGGGCCTGCCAGTGTTTGGGCTCCTCCTGCCAGCTCCGTGGTTCCTAGGCACCCAGGCAGAGGGGGAGGTAAGGCAGAGTTGTGGTCCCAGGCCAGTTCTGGAACCCTCACCCCCAGCCACGTTCACCTCTTGCGGATGAGCAGGTGCTGGGGCCCAATCTTCAGCGGCTCCAGCTGCTAATAACTCACACTCCTTCACAAAGTCGCTGCACCAGGCCTGGGCAGCATCCCTGTGGGCTCCTGGCTCCCCAGCGGAGAGACTAGAGGCCCAGGGCTGGCGTGCAGCTCCTCCTCGAGGGTTCTGTAGTAAGGCACGAATCCCGAGGCACCAAGGGCATAGTCCCTGAAGGCAGCATCACTGGAGGAAGGGGCAGTCAGCCCGCTGTCATGGCAGTGCCCCTCTGGGACCAGCAGGATGGGGCAGCAGGGTGGCAAACGAGAGGACCCAGGGAGGTGATCTGGGCTTGCCGAAGCAGCCTGTGTGGGAAGGAGACAAGACAGTCAGCCAGGCTCCCAAGTTTGGCTAGAAATCCAGCGCTGGCCTTGTGCCTGCAACACCCCAGGAGCGGTAGGGAAGGAGGCAGGGTGCATGACTACTCTGCAGACTGGAGAACAGTGAGCAATATCATTCAGCCCCCCGGGGCCTCCCGGCTGGAAGGAGTGCATCTGGGATCACAATCCACTCATCCCGCCTGCTCCGTCTCTGTGGTCACGGCACGGCCCCCAGCTCTGTGACTGGTAGTGACGTGACAGGGCACCGGCTTGGGGTCGGAGCCCAGGTTTGCTCTTGCTACCAAGTCGCTTAACTGCCCTGAGACTCATTTTTCTCCCTTCTGTCATGTGGGAGCAGCAATCAGCCGTCTCTCATCGGATTATTAATAGGACAGGTGAGATGATGTACTTGGAGCATTGGCTGGGGTGCCGAGCGAGTCATAAGGACTACACAGGTGCTTCTGTCGGGGAACACCGGCTAAGCCTGGTGTAATGACCACGTTACTGTACGTAATTCTCACAATGGCTCCCCCAGTAGCTCCACTATTGCCTCCCTTTGTAAGGACTTTGAAGCTCAAGGGGCTTAAACACATTCCCCGGGGCCACGCCCACTCACAGAGCACGCGCAGCTGACGGTCATCCTGCAGACGCAGCCGGCCAGCCCCTCCTTCCTGGTGCATGGGTCTCGGGAGCCCCAGCACGACCTGCCAGGAAGGGCCAGCCTGGGAAAACACTCCTCCTTGGAGCGGTAGAAAGGGAAAAAGCCGCTGGGCGGTTCTGAGTCCTCATGGAATGCTGGATCTCTGACAGTCTGGTCTCCTTCTTGGTCCCTGCAAGCCTCAGGCTGTGGGACCAGCTCCCCCACAGCCAGGAGAGTCCCATAGGTGCGAAAGAAGGGCAGGTACTCTAAGGCCACCGGAGACCCATGGGAGAGGTCAAGGCTGCTGAGGGGCTCACTGCCCCTTGAACAGCTGGCCTGTGGGTGCTGGGACACGGGCTCTGGGCCAGCTGCCTCCAGGAGGCTCTGGGAAGCCGAGACGCTGGGCTCAGGCTCACAGCTCTTCTGGGATGACTGGAAAGAGAATGGTGTTCCACCTGTTACCGCAGCCCAAAGTCCCCGCCCCCTAGCCCGCTCTCCCATTCCTGCTGACACTGGAGGCCAGAAGGGTCTTTCCAAAGCATAAACCTGAGTGTGCTCCCCTCCAGGAGAACCCAGCGGCAGCTGCCAGCCACAGTCAGGTTACCCAAGAGCCTTGGAGGGCCTGGCCCTGCCAGCACCTGCATCCTTCCCCCACGCACATCTGGTTCCACTCTGTATACACAGGCCTCCTTGCCCTTCCTTGGTCACACAAAGCTTGGCCCTGCTTTAGAACCTATGCCCAGATCTGCCCTTCCCCTCTCAGTTCAAAGGAGCTTTCCCAGCCCCTGCCTCCCCCAATCCCTGCACTGACTCCCAATCACTCCAGCCTCACATCTCCCACGCTGGAACGTTCTTGGTCTGAGCCTGCCTATTCTGGGGTGTGGTGGTCTCGTCTCATTGTGGGCATGCAATATTGATACTTTTCCAACAAATGACGGGGCTAATTTGCTGACTCTCAGGCCATCTCATATTCCCTGCACTGTCCAGTCCATCCACACAGACCTCTCAGTCCTTCTCAACTCGCCAAGCAGCCTCCTGCCACAGGCCCTTCGCTCATGCTAATGCTTCTGCCTGGAATCTCTTCCTTCTCCTTTTTCCTGGTTGACAACTTCAGCTTGTGGCTCCAGGCTGCCATCCTTCCCCGGTTTAGCTGCTTCACTCTGTTGCTGACTTCCACCACCCTGATGCCCCTCATTCGGAGCACCCACACCTCTGCTGTGAAACATTCATCTGCATGGTGACTTGATTAATATCTCTCATCTCACCAGTTATAAATTCCACTGAGGCTAGGCCCATCTGTCTTCTGTATCCTCAAGGCCTAGAACAGCCTTGGCATATGGCAGATAACAGATATTGCAATAAAGGAAAGAAAGGTGGGAGAGAAGGAGGAAGAAAGAGAATATTAAACTGGGCTTGTCCGGGAGCAAAGTCCTTGCCAGACTCCCTGTCAATAGGAAGGGGAAGGCAGGTCTTGTGGGGAGGCTGGGAAGGGAAATAAGGAATTACTTCCCAGGCCCAGAGTGGGACACAGAAGCCCAGAGCACCCGTCAGTGAAAAAACAACCCATTCTCCTCCACCTTTGCCCATCAGGGTCAGACCCAGAGCCCATGGGTACATGTGGCATGCAGGGGTACCCCGTGGATTCTGAGTCCCATAGGAAGGACTTATGGTCTGGCCCTGGCCTTCTTGATCCTTGCTGGGGTCTCTGGGCCTTGAGTTCCCCACCCCAGCCACATGTGTGGTCATGCCTGTCCTAACTCCTTGTGTGCAGCTTGACCACCACTGTCCCTTTTGAGAGTCCTAACCCTTGGTGACGGTCCATGGCCCCACAGACAGTGAGCTCCTGAAAAGCAGGGACCAGACCTCCTCCTCCTCCCCAGACACACCACGGCCCCTCTGCAGGTAGACCACGGGAGCCCCCTCCCAACTTTGCTGGGCCTAGGGAACAAGATGGTGTGGAGGCCCTGTCAGGGTTGGAGGCCAAGCCTACCCTGCTCTGAAGCCTGTGCTCTTTTCACAATGACCTACATGGTATTGTGGTCTCAACTGTGTCCCCCATAAGATATGTTGAGGTCCTAACTCCTGGTACCTGGGAAAGGGATCTTATTTGGAAAGAGAGTCTTTGTAGATGCAGTCAAGGTAAAATGAGGTCATACTGGATCAGGATGGCCCTATATCCAATGACTGGTGTCCCTTATGAGGGAAATTTGGACACAGACACAAGGGGAGCATCATACAACAGTGGTGGCAGAGACGGGAGGGATGCTGCCCAAGCCAAGAGATGCCACGGATCGCCAGGAGCCACCAGGAACTAGGAGAGGCAAGGAGCACCTTCTCCTTGAGCCCCCAAGAAGGAGCCTGCCTTCAGAACTGTGACAGAATACACTGGTGTTGTGTTAAGCCACCCAGTTTATGGTGACTTGTTTCAGCAGCCCCAGGACACTCACACATACAGGTGGGTTGGATGGCTGATTGTGTGAGTGAAGGGAGTCTACACAAGAATGAAGGCTTGCAGAGCCTCGTGAGCAGTTTATGGGGAGAGTCTCCCTGCAGGGGCTGGGTCTCCCTAGACCTTACCCTTCCTGCCATCCAGAGGTGTTGGCCCAGAGGCTCTCCCATGTCCGAGTCTTGCCCGCCTGGGCCCTGGCTCCACTTCACCAGTGGGTTCTGGATTCAAGGAGGCCAGGTATGTCCCCACCTACTCTCCAGAGGGGCTTATGCTGTCCCTCAGCCACTGTCTCGGCATCCGTTCTGGAGTCAGTGGTAGCCCCACATTGTGCCATGATCAAGGTTAATCTTCAGACTCTGATGGAAAAGACAAAGCTGCCCTTGGCAGATCCCCTCCTCCTGACCTGCTCTTCCCCCTGGCAAATCCCCCTCTGCCTGTCAGAGAAGGTTCCACCATGAAGTCACAAGGCCTGCTGCCAGGCAAGAAAGCCAGATGGCACCGTTACCATGGAGACCCCTGCCCAAGCACCCAACACCTGTGATCATCACCTGCCTCTTAATTCAGCTTAATCCAGATCTCCCCCCTGGGACTTGCAGGATACAAAGGGAGGGCAGGCATCTTCTGGAATCAGAACAGCTCTCCATGACAGATCCAGTGAGCTCAATCAAGGACTTGTGCCCAGAGATTCAGTGCCTCAGCGCCTCAGCAGCCTCCCCAGGAAGGTGAGGGGGCACCCCAAGGATTCATGCTGTTGTCTCAGGCTGTCTAGACCGCTCCGTACCTGAGTGCTTCAGTCCCCTTGGGTTTCTACTCTTGCCACTTGATTTTAGCCCCCTCTCCTCTGTGGGCCTTTCCCAGTCACTTGAGAGCACAGAGTGAGACACAAAGCCTAATGCCCACTTTCCCCCACAGAGCCACCCTTCCCAGCTCTGTCCCAGGCCTGATGGTCCCGCACAGAGGGAAGAGACCAGCCTTTGTTGTCACACCTCCCAAGAATCAGCTGCTGCACTGGGCGTTTCCCCACATGCAGCCCTCTCTACAGACCTTCAAGTTGGAAATAGTACCACTGTTGTGCCGTGTTAGAGACTGGGGAGCTGAGCCTCTGCTAGGACGGCCTTCAGAGGTAGTCTTTAGCCTTAGGGCTGGAGGCTGGAGAACCCCAGCGAGGGCCACAAGGCCCTGGTATCTCCAGGACCTCAAGCTTCTCCATTGCTGGATTCCAAGCACAGTGTGACCCAGCAGGGCTCCTCGTGGCCAGGCCCCGGACCCCCCACCCATACCCCAGGGCCATTAAAGCTTGCTTTTCTTGTTTTATGGAATTAACTCTTTAATCCACGTGGAATGTATGTTTTGTAAGTGGTAACAGATAAGGCTCTAATTTTATTTTATGAGTTATATGTGTTGATTCAATACCATTGATGAATAATGGATCTCTCCACCAACCTGATTTGAAAAGCCAGAGTAACCACATTTGAAATTCATAACTATTTTAAACTCCAGTCAGTTTCTCTAATTTGTTTATTGCTCTGTCCCTCTTTGTCTCTTTTGGTACCAATTCCATACATTATACATTTATTTATTTATTTATTTATTTATTTATGTTTGTTTGTTTGTTTGTTTGTTTTTGAGAGAGAGAGAGAGACAGAGTGTAACCGGGGGAGGGGCAGACACAGGAGAGGGAGACACAGAATCCGAAGCAGGCTCCAGGCTCTGAGCTGTCAGCACAGAGCCCAATGCAGGGCTCAAACCCATGAACTGCAAGATCGTGACCTAAGCTGAAGTCAGATGCTTAACCGACTGAGCCACCCAGGCACCCCTATTTACTTATTTATTAATAAGTAGGCTCCGGGGTGCCTGGGTGGCTCAGTCGGTTGAGCATCCGACTTCAGCCCAGGTCTCTATCTTGCAGGTTGTGAGTTCGAGCCCCACGTCAGGCTCTGTGCTTGGAGCCTGGAGCCTGCTTCTGATTCTGTGTCTCCCTGTCTCTCTGCCCCTCCCCTGTTCACGCTCTGTCTCTGTCTCTCTGTCTCTGCCTCTTTCAAAAATAAACATTAAAAAAAAAAAAAGTAGGCTCTGTGCCCGATGCGGGGCTTGAACTCATGACTCTGAGATCAAGAGTCACATGCTCTACCCACTGAGCTGCTTAGGCACCCCCTTATACAGCCATATTTTAAAAAATCAGCTTTACTGAGGTCTAGTTTATATACATTATAAAGCATATCATTCCCAACCTAAAAATCCATGTAGCAACCCCAAAATTAATATACAGAAATGCCTCTCTTCACGTAGTATCCCCCGCCCCGGTCTTCCAGCCCCAAGCAACAACTGATTTGCGTTTTGATGCCAGAGATTCATTTTGTGTGTTCTAGAATAAATGGAATCACACAGTACGTAGTTTTGTGCGCAGCTTCCTAGTTTTCAGCATTTTGTTTTTAAGATTCACCCACGTTGGCGGCATTCTGTTTGCACCTTTCTACACCACAGTGTGTTTGTCGATTCGTTGGTGGACCGTTGGGTTGTTTCCATTAGCAATTAGGCTGCTGGGCATGGTAGTGTACGAGACGGCGAGGGCAAAGTTTTCGTTTCTCTTCGGTAAGCACTCACGATGTGAATAGCTTGATCACACGGTAAGCACGTGTTTACGAAGCTGACGCACTGATTCCCAAGCCAGGTTGCGCCCTTTTACATTCCCAGGGGCAGTGTGTGAAAGATGGAGTTTCTCTCCATCACTTTAAAAGTTCTGCCATTCTGGTGGGTATGTACGAGGACAGCACTATGGTTTTAGTTTACGATAATGACTCGTGATGTTGAGCATCTTTTCATGTGCATATCGTCAGTTCATATACCTTCATCTGTTAAGTGTTTGAATCTTTTGCATATTTTAACAACTTTATTGTTATAAAGTACAACAACCCACATATATGCAAAGTATGCAATTTGCCCAGTTTTCACATTTGTACGCACCTGGGAAACCATCACCACAATCAGGATACCAAGTATTTTTATCAGTCCCCCAAATTTCCTGATGCACTTTTGTAATCTGTCCCTCCCATGTCCAGGCAACCATTTGATCTGCTCTCTGTCACTATAGATTATTCTGTATTTTCTAGAAATTTACATAAATGGAATCATACACCAGCTACTTTAACTTTTTTCTTAATTTGAGAGAAAGAGAGAGAGGACATGGGGGAGAGGGGGACAGGGGAGGAGAGAGAGAGAATTTTAAGCAGGCTCCACACTCAGCACAGAACCTGATGTGGGGCTCCATCCCACGATCCTGGGATCATCACCTGAGCCAAAACTGAGAGCTGGACGCTCGAATGAATGAACCACCCAGATGCCCCTACTTTGACTTGTCTTACACAGCATAATATTTGCGAGATTCCTTTATGTTTTTGCATGTACCAATAGTTTGTTCCTTTTTTCTTACAGAGTGCTGTTTCATTGTATGGATGTATCACAATCCTTATTCCACAATATGTAGCGTGTCATGTTTTTCCAGCTATTTTGATGGTATTTAGCTTTCATTTTCAGCCATTTATAATGTGTCTAGGCATGGTTTCCAATGACCTTATCCTTTGGGGGTTTGCAGAGCCTCCAGAATATATCAGTTTACATCTTTCACCAAATCTTGGAAGGCTTATTTCTTCCAATATTTTTTTGCAGTTGATTTTTCCTGTCCTGCTGGGACTCCAGTGACACCTCTGAGGGACCACCTAGCCCCTGTTTCTGGGCTTCCACCCTGAGGAACATGGACTCATGTGGGGGCTGGTCTAGAACCTTGTTGTTTGGATGGGGTGGGGGCTGGGCACAGGAACCAAGCTGCAATGGCAGTGGGGGTTGTTGGAGAATCTCTTGAGCTGGGAGTTCTTCCTGGGCCTTCTAACTATCCCTTTTATGGCTCTTGCCTCTTCCTGATGTTTGTGACCCTAAGAACCATCTGCCCCTCTCCAAGCCAGTGTCCCACCTGAAGTCACAGGGCAGACTGGGTACAAGATCTTTGGGCTCTCCCCTCCCTGGAGTGGCTCCAGGACCTCCCATTGTGGATTCAGACCTAGATCTGCCTACCCTTCCTGACCTGTCTGTGCCCAGTCCCTCAGCATTGCCCCTTTCTTCTCCGTGACACATCCTTGATGCCTTCTCTATCAAATTAAACTTTAAAAATTTAAATATATTTTCCCACAGGTCCCTGGTGCTCTGCTCATTTTTTTCTAATTTTCTTTTCTCTCTGTTCTTCAGATTGCATAATTTCTATTCATCTATCTTGAAGTTTATAGGTTTTTTTCGCCCTCTCATTATCACCAAGCTGCTATTGAAATCAGTAAATTTTTAAATTCCGATTTTGTATTTTTCAGTCCTAACATTTCCATCTGGTTCCTTTTTATAGGTCCTGTGTCTACGCTGAGAACTTCTATCCTTTTATTCATTCCAAATGTGTTTTTCTTGACCTAATGGAGCACAGTTATAATAGCTTCTTTGAACTCTTGGTTTGATATTGCAATGCATGGGCCACCTTGGCATTGGCATTTATTGTTTCTTCCTTGGAGAAGTGGCCACATTTTCCTGGTTCTTTGTATGTTGGCTAATTTTGAATTGTCCCAGACATTGTGAATGTTATGTTGTGTAGACTTTGGGTCCTGTAAATAATCCTCCAGAGAAGTCTATATTTTTGTTCTAGCAGACAATCAACTGGGTTAGGTTCAAGCTGCATGTTCTGTCTTGCCTTCCGTACGTAACGACTCAAATCTCAGTTCAGTTCTCTAAGCCTGTGCTGTATTGGCTTGGCTCTGTTCTTGAGCATGAATTATTTAGTGATTAGGCTAAAAAGTACATGCACATGGTTTAAAGCTCAGTTTGGTTTTCAAAGCTTTGCTGTGCTGGTTTGGGTCTGTCCCGTACAGGCAGAGCTCAGAGGTTAGGCCATCCGTGTGCACTGATTCACAGAATTAAGAGACCACTTTCCTGGCTCTCCTCCTGGATTCCTTCCACACTCTGCGTCCTCCCAGGGCCCCCCTTCTGCCACTGCTGCATTGTTGCTGTGCAAGGTGGAGCCTGCCCTCTGGGTAAAGCCAAGAGACTGTGAGAGACAGAGACAAAGACAGAGACAGAGAGAGATCGAGAGAGAGAAGATGGGAAAGTTCCCCCTGAATGGATCACTTGTCTAGAAGCGTCATCTCCAAAATCTGTTTTTGTTTACTTTTTAGAGTTCTCCGGTAGTTAGATTTTTAATATGGCTCAAAGTTTTTGTTATAATTAGTGGGAGGAGTTGACTAAGTGAGCTTACGCTACCATGCCAACACTGGAAGCTCCTTTCCCCCACTTTTAATAAAGTTTTTTGTCTTCATATTGTTATGTTGTAACAGCTCTTTATATATACTGGACACAAGTCCTTTGTCAGAAATACGTATTGTGAATATTTTCTACTGGGCTGTGCCTTGACTTCAATCTTGCTAACAATGTCTTTCTAGGAAATTTTTTTCATTTTGAGGAAATCCAATTTGCATTTCTCATTTGGGCTTTTGGTATCCGAAGAAACATGTGCTTATCCTAAGACTGTGATGATTTCTTCCTATGTTTTCTTCTAGATGTTCTATACCCTTACCTTTTATGTTTAGGTCTCCTATAATTGTTTTTTATTTAATTGATACGGTTTGAGGTAGGCATCAGGATCTATTTTTCCATTTAGATCTCCACTATGTCAATGTCATCGGATGAAGACTTTTCCTGTTTCTCATAATCAGTACTATATGCACAGGTCCATTCATCCTGGCCTCTCTGCTCTATCCAACTGACCATTACTGTGGCATATTCTTGATTACCGTGATCAGTGTTTCTCAATCTTGGCACTATTGACAATTTGAGCCAGATTACTCTTTGATGTGGGAGCTGTCCTGTGGACAGCTGCAAATTTACTCTATGCCTTGAAATCAGCTAGGGTAGTTTGCCAATTTCGTTTTTTTTCAAAATATACTTTAACATTTAAAAAATACATTAAATAGTTCACTGGTGCCTGGGTGGCTCAGTCAGTTAAGTGTCTGTCCGACTTTAGCTCAGGTCATGATCTCGCGGTTCCTGGGTTTGAGCCCTGCGTTGGACTCTGTGCTGACAGCTTGGAGCCTGGAGCCTGCTTCAGATTCTGTGTCTCCCTCGCTCTCTACCCCTCCCCACTTCTGTGTGTGCTCGTGCGCTCTCTCTCAAAAATAAAGATTAAAAAATTTCAAAAAAAAATACATTAAATATTTTAAAATTTTTAAATAAATGTTAAATAATATTAAATATTTAATGTTAACACATTATTAATATTAAATACTGTTCAAAAGCCTATGTCCACACTTTCATAGAAATTTATGTTGAATTTATCTCTAAATTTCAAGCTTTTTGCACTTTCTTTTTTAGCTAGTAAAATCTACCCCTTCGATAGTTTGCAGATCTATGAATTTTAACCAATCATCCCACCAAGTAACCACCACCTTAATCAAGATAAAGACCAGTCCAATTACTCCCCAAATTCCCTTTTGCCCAGTGGTGTGCTGGTAAACCGGTTCTCAAAAACAAAGAAGACAACACAACTAAGCCTTGACTGTTGGCTCATTTCCCTGGTGTCAACACTCCCACCCTGGCCAGTTTCAAACTGCTGACACGGCATCACTAAATGTGCAGTTGGGAAGAGGGGTGCGGACTGGGCACCTGTAAGCTGCTTCTTAGGGCACCACTCACTGTGTCCTTCAGTTGAAAACCCTTCTCGCCTCTATTTAACCTCCAATCTGTTTTCTGTCCCTGTGGTTTTGCCTTTCCCCAAACTCACATGAGTAGAATCGGATGCAAGTTCCAGTCTCCCATCCTCTAGAACATAGATCTCTGCCTTCTGGACTGCCAGAGGCCACGGACTCTGCACCAGTGTCCCTTCTCGCTGCATTCTAAATCAGGCAGAAAGCCGGGGGCGGGGGGGTTTTAGGGCCCATTTCATTTGTTCCCTTTCCCTCCTAGATCACTGTCCAGAACTTTCTGTTTTCCACTGTCTTCAAATAGTGGCTTCCTATTTTATCCAGTTTTCTAGTTGTTCACAGTGGGAGAACAACTAATACCAGCACTATTGATGTGATTAGAAGCAGAAATCGCTGTAACCAGTTTTTAATAGTCACATTTATTTCAGTGGTCACTCTAGGCCGAGATCCATGCTGGTCATTTTTTGTTGATTACTTTATGTCCTCTTAAGAATCCTATCAGCGAGGTACCATTATTACCCCTTTGTAAAGATAAGGAAAGGAGGTTTAAAGAGGGCAATAAAAGGCCACCAGTAAATGGCAGGGCTGGAATTCAAATTTAGGCAGCTGGATTCTGAGGCCAAAGTATTTAATCACTTTGCCATTGAAAATTATTTTATATTGAGGAGGGCACCTTCTGGGATGAGCACTGGGTGTTGTATGGAAACCAATTTGACAATAAATTTCATATTAAAAAAAAAGAAAAAGAAAAGAAAATTATTTTAGGTGACCATGTGATCAGTTTTTATTTTAACAGCAAATACATTTGATTTACCGCATATTAGAAAAAATATAATTGTCCCATCAAAGCCATGATTTTTTCAGGTATTTCTGCCTGGGACAAGACTAAGGTAGACTGTTTTTCGATAAAATGCTGAGTCTCCTTGCATACTGATCACAAGCTGTCATCAGATACGGCAAAAACACACAGGTGACGTGAGAACACCTGTGCTCCAGGCCACACGTACTACACTTCACCCCTTCCAGTTTGGCCCCTGCGTCCACGTGCCTCTGTAGACGTGGATGACTGTAACTCATTTTACATAAAAGGACTCAGGCGTCACAATGTGCTTTCTTCATTCCATATGTGCTGGACTTAGCCCGTCCCCTTCAGTATAGTCTTCTTTTTTTTAGTGTTTTATTTTTGCGCGCGAGAGAGAGCACTAGTGAGGGTGGGGTAGAGAGACAGAGGGACAGAGGATCCGAAGCGGGCTCTGCACTCAGAGCAGTGGGCCCGATGCGGGGCTCGAACTCACGAAGCTTTGAGATCATGATTTGAGCTAAAGTCGGACGCTCAACCAACTGAGCCGCCCAGGCGCCCCTCCATATAGTTTAAAGCCAGCCCCTCTGGCTTTTCCTTGGGTTGGTGCTCCTCCCCACATGCAAGAAGTCTCAGGCGACTTCTAGAGGGCCCCCTCCTCACAGCTGCTGTGCCACTTACTCTAACTGTAGCTCAAGCAAGCATCTGGCTCAGCAGAGCCTCTACCACTGGGGACCCATCCCCTGGGGGCTGCCGCCAGTTCATGAGGCATGGGCCTTCTGTGGCTTCACTGCATATCCCCTCTCGATCCCCACACTCGTGGACCAGCTGGAACGATGGGGCCCAGAGATGCGGACTGACTTTTCTGGAGTCACAGAACGTGGAGCGAGGACCGGGTACTGAGCACTGCGCCTAGGAAGCACCTGGAACATACCCTCCCCGGTAACCCTCACAATCCCGGGGGCAGGGATTCAAATCTCTGTTCTGGAGATGTGGCACGTGAGGCCAGTGTGGCTGAGTGTCTTGTTCCAGGTCCCTTTGGCCCTTCAGCCTGAGCTTTTAGCCCCTGTCGTCCAGGAGGAGTACGCTCGCTGCCCGGGCAATCCAGATGAGGAAGCAGAGATTTGGGAAGGCGGGGTGACCAGCGAAGCCACCCGCAGGAGGCACAAGGGCCCAGGCTGCAGGCAGAGTGCCTCAGTCCCACCAGGGAATGTACGTGAGGAACAAATGCCCTTGCAATGGCCCTGCTGAGGACACAAAGCATGGACAAGGCCCAGGGCGCAGAGGCCACATGGGGACCTCACGCTTGACGAGAAGTCAGACTAAACTCTGGAGCTCAACCACTAGGCGGATTCTGTGTCAATTGCCAACCTGGTTTTCTTCCCTGGGAAAAAACAACGTCCCCTCCCTGGGTGCTCCTGCTGCCAAAATGGCTCTTTGCGTTTTCCTCCTCCAGCCGGGCCAGGAGTGACACCTTTATCACCTGGAGGCTGCCCCCAGGGTTTGCTGCTCTGTGGGGGGGGGGGGGGGAGGGGAAATAGGTGCCCTGAGGGTCCCTCCAGGGGTGGAACTCGCCTCCTGCCTCTGGGAAGCCCTCCCCCAAGCTTCTAGTGTCTTCTGACCTCTCTCAAGATGTTCTCAACTTCTTTTGTCTTCCAGGGAAAAGCTCCAGTAAAGTTGATATTCTAAGCCACCTCAGGGCAGGAGCATGCCAAGTTTCCTAGGGCCTTTTCAAGATGTAATAATAACCCAGTACTTTTTATGTCGTTTATCTCTTCCCACAAGGATTGATGATGTGCTTACTTTCCCCTTTCGGCCAGGCCACCAGGTGAGCAGGTCACCCACCCTCTGTGCAATCCAGATAAGTCTGCAGTTGTCAGGACAGACCTTCACTTAACAAGGGCTGTCTGCTTTATAACACTGACAAACCAAAGACACGCGTTTACAGACAGCAGTCCCAGGAATGGTACCAGGGCCACCTGAGAGTGTTGTAGCTCTTACTGGAGAGCCTGGCTCTCTTCCACCCTCACCTCCCTGCCCACTCTGGTCTCCACACCTCTTTGCCTATCAGCATCATCTGCATCGCACCCCCTGTCCCTCCCGCCCCTGCCCCAGGGCCTCTATGTCACCTATTCGCTATTTCTTCTCCAGGATCTACATGTGACCCTGACCTCCAGCCACGCTCATTCTGACACTTAAAACTCTGATCCTGGACAACTGCAGTCCCTTCCAGCTGGTTCCGACCTTCAGATGCGCCCCTGCCAACCACACATGTTGCCAGACATCTCCTCCTAAAATTCTGATTTTTTCCTATCGTTTCATTGCTCAGAAACCTTTGGTGGGTCCCTCTGGTTTAAGAAAGCAAATCCAAACCATACAGTCTGGTGCCCCAGGGCTTTTACAATCTAGCTGCCTCTCTACTATGCAAAGCAAATTTCCCCTCAGCCACCTTGGATTTGGCAAAGCCCCTAAAAGCTGGCACGTTGCCCTATTGTGCTTTTCTTGACGTGGGGCAACGCTCCTGCCTGAGCAAGCCCGCAGCCTTCTCCCAAGACACGGCCCAGGTGGCCACGGGTGCTATATTCACTTCCTAGGCCCAACTAACACAAGACCCCAGACTGAGGGGCTTCAACACTGAAATTTTATCTTCTCACAGTTCTGGAGGCTGAGCCTCCCCCTGGTCTGTGCGCGGTCTTCCCTCTGTGTGTATGTCCTTCTCTCTTATAAACACACCAGCATCTTAGAATAGGGCCCATCCCAATGACCTCATTTTACCTTAGTTACCTCTGTAAAGAAATCTTATCTCCAAACAGGGTTACATTCCGAGGTGCGAGGGGTTAGGGCTTTAACACATGGATTTTAGGGGACACAATTTAGCCTATAAAGTCCTCTGAGGTGGACTCTAGAAATTCTAGATCCTCTTCTCCATCCTCAGACTTAGTCTTTGGCTTCCTCTCAGCCAAGGGTCGGAGGGGTTCTCACTTCGCTTTGCTTTCTGTTTGTTTGGGTTGTGAGGCGCTCAGCCCTCTTCTGCCCCCGCCCCTCAGGCTGTGTCACAGACAGAAGGGCCATGATCTCTCAGGGGCAGGAGCCAGGCCACCTGCTTCAGCTACCAGCCAGGGCTGTTCTGGTGTCTCCTGGTACCCAGCAGGGAGTTTGCCTTGCACCCTCTGGATGCATCCAAATGTGGGTGTTTATATCCCAGCTCTATGACATGACAGTGTCACTTTGGGGAAGAGAGCCCGAGTCTCCAATCCCTCAGCTGTCATTTGGGGACAAGAACAGCATACACTTCTTAATTTAGAGAGTAAGGGTAAGAATAGTGCCTGACATATAGTAGCCTGCTCCCAAATGATGGTGATCATTACCTGTGAGTCCCCAAAGCTCTTCCCAAACTTCCCAGCTTCCAAGATCCAGATAGAGACATGAAGACTGACTTACCTGATGGGACGCCTGGGTGGCTCAGACGGTTAAGTGTCCGACTTCGGCTCAGGTCATGATCTCACGGTTGATGAGATCCAGCCCTGCGTCGGGCTCTGTGCTGACAGCTCAGAGCCTGGAGCCTGCATCCGATACTGTGTCTCCCTTTCTCTCCACCTCTCCCCCACTTACACACACTGTCTCAAAAATAAATAAACATTAAGGAAAAAAAAAAAAAAAACTAGGGGCGCCTGAGTGGCTCAGTCGGTTTAGCGTCTGACTTTGGCTCAGATCATGATCTCACGGTCAAAGTCAGATCATGATCTCACGGTTTGTGAGTTCGAGCCCTGTGTCCAGCTCTGGGATGACCGCTCAGAACCTGGAGC
Organism: Prionailurus viverrinus; assembly: GCF_022837055.1. Lineage (NCBI taxonomy): Eukaryota > Metazoa > Chordata > Mammalia > Carnivora > Felidae > Prionailurus > Prionailurus viverrinus. The sequence continues at coordinate 112,964,314 of NC_062561.1, read as the reverse complement.
CTGCTTCTGATTCTGTGTCTCCCTCTGTCTGCCCCTCTGTTGCTTGCACTCTGTCTCTCGAATCTCTCAAAATTAAATACAAATTAAAAAATATTTTTAAAATAATAATAAAAACTTTAAAAAAAGACTGACTGACCTGTTGCCAATACTCTGGGCATGTGAAACAGGGAACTCTAAAATTTTATATACATATATACATATACATATATACACACACACATATATATACACATATATATATACATATATACATATATGTATACATACATAAAATTTTATATTTATATATAAAATTTTAGAGTTCCCTGTTTATATGTATATATGTATACATATATGTATATATGTATACATATATGTATATATATACATATATGTATACATATATACATATGTATATATGTGTGTGTATGTATATATGAATATATATATAATATAAACATTCTATTATATATAAAAATATATATGTCTCACACTACCCCTTGTACTTATATTTTCTGTGTTTCATTTTAAAATGCTAGTCATGGGATGCCTGGCTGGCTCAGTCAGCTAAGCATCTGACTCTTGATTTTTGGCTCAGGTCATGATCTCAAAGTTCGTGAGTTCGAGCCCTGGGTTGGCTCTGCGCTGACAGTGTGGAGTTTGCTTGGGATTCTCTGTCTCCTTCTCTCTCTGCCCCTCCCCTGCCTACTCTCTCTCTCTGTCAAAATAAAGAAATAAACATTTTTTAAAATTAAAAAAATTAAATTCTAGTCATAAAGCCAATTACCTATTACAGAGATATTTTGTCACTTTAACACAAATTTTAGATAAAATATACTTAAAATTACTTTTAAATGAGATAGAAAAACATCATATACCCTATGGTTCCCTCAAGACTCTTACATGTAACTTTTAGCAGGGAAAATAGGCATTTTCCTGGTTATCCACAAGGGGGAAGACTGATTCCATTTCTTCTGAAAGGTCTCCATTGGCTCATCATTAAAGATCATTTCAAACTGGTATTTCTGGGGTGTGTGTGTGTGTGTGTGTGTGTGTGTGTGAGACTATTTCTCTCAAATGAGATTTCCCTATGCGAGGAAGATGCCATTTTTTTTAAGCTGACAACTTACAGATGGCTGTTGGTTTGAAAACATATTTCAAAATCATTTATACACACAATCTCCCTGCAGTCAATCATGGAGAATCCTAACAAATGCTGCATCCAGAATGTAAGAACATTGTGGTTATTCCACCAGAAAGTCAAGCAAATTATTTAAATTCACAGGGATGGAAAAAAAATCATCTTTTTTCAACATCAAACAGAAAACATTCTCTCTTTGAAAATGTAAATCCCTTAAATGTATTCAAGAATTTTAATAGTCATCCTGGAAGACTATCTTATTACTCTTTGAAGCCCTTAAAGAATTTTTCTTAAAATAGTCACACGCTACTCAGGGTGGAGGAGAGAGGCTTTTTTAAGCGATGGTGGAGGTGGAAGGCCCCATGAGTCCCCATGTACCTTTTTCCAGAAAGGGAGAACAGCTTTCAGAGAATCACTAGGCAAATGTAGGGGTGCGGGGGAAATCTCCTAAGAGCAAGGCACAGGGTCCATTTCCCATCTGTTTTACATCTGGGGTTAGAAACAGGCCTTAGAGCTCTCAACCACAGGGAGAGCCTCCAAGATAGTTAAAAAGCAGAAGAGAACTTGGATCTCCCATCTGTAGGATGCCTGCACCCAAGTTTTGGTCCAGGTGAGGGTGAGGGCAAGCCCAGGTGGTAGGCAAGCCAGAGGCAGAAAGTGGTTTGCCTTTTTTGAGCTAATAACCAAACATCAGACTCCGTTCAAGGAACTGGATCTCCATCCGTGATCAGAAAAAACGAAGAACTGGGTGGCTCAGTCGGCTGAGTGTTGACTCTTGATTTCTGCTCAGGTCACCATCCCAGGGGTGTGGGATTCAGCCCTGCATCCAGGCTCTGCACTGAGTGTGGAGCCTGCTTGAGATTCCCTCTCTCTCTCTCTTTCTCTCTCTCTCTCTCTCCCTCTGACCTGCTCATTCCCAAGCTCTTTCTCTTGAAAAACTCAGAAAACACATAAGAATCAAGAAGATGCCAGCTATTTTAATCAAGAATTTTTTCTCCAAGGAAATGACTGAGGATACTTACAGAGATATGGCTTTTTAACATATTTAGCACAGTGTTGTTTACAACAGGGAAAAGCAAATAAAAAATAATTTTTAAGAGAACTCCCAAATATCCAGTAGCGAGGGATTGGTCAGATAAATGATACTGTATCCACACGAGTAAATATTATGAAACAATTAAAAATTATAACATAGAAATGCAACTGTTGCCATACAAAAACGAGTCTTAATATATTAAGTAGAAGCTTGTTTTAAAAAAAAAATTTAATGTTTATTTAATTTTGAGAGAAAGAGAGACAGAGTGCCAGCTGGGGAGGGGCAGAGATAGAGGGAGACACCATCTGAAGCAGTCTTCAGGCTCTGAGCTGTCATACAGCTCGACCCATTCCTCGAACCCATGGACCTCGAGATCATGATCTGAGCTAAAGTCGGATGCTTCACTGACTGAGCCACCCAGGCGCCCCAAGACAGCTTGTTAAGAAACAGTCTATACAGGATATACATATATATGTATGTATGTTCTCAGTTCTCTTTTTGCTAATTTTTTATTTTCAACTTATAAAAAATACTATACAAAATACATGCTAGCTATAGAAAAGTTACATTTAAAAAAAAGACAGAACCCCAAATTCCTATCAAAATGCCAGCAAGATATTTTGTAGATATAGGTAAGATGATTCTAAAATATATACAGAAAGACAAAGGAACTAGAATGGCTGGCATAATTTTTGAAAAAGAATAAAATGGAAAGAATCATTCTACCTGATTTCAAGATTTATTGTGTGCCTACAGCAATCAAGATTATGTGGGATAGGTGGAGACGCGGAGATACCCACAAAAAGATCCACACAAGTAGGCCTGACTTTTGATAAAAGTGTAAAAGCAAATCAACGGAGAGAAGATAGTATTTTCAACAAATGGTGCCAGAGAAATTGGACATCTGTGGGGGAAAAAAATATCCTCAACCTATCTTATACCTTATGTGAACATTAACTCAGAACAGGTCACAAACTTAGATGTAAAATGTAAAACTATAAAATTTTTAGGAAAAGAAAAACTAGGAGAAAATCTTTAGGGCCGGGAAATATTTCTCAGCTATAACATCAAAAGCACAATACATAAAAGAAAAATTGATAAACTAGACTTCATTAAGAACTCGTGTTCAGAAAAAGACTCTGCAAGAGGCTAAAAAACAAGTTACAGAGTGGGAGAAAATAGCTGCAAAGCACATATGGGACACAGGACCAGTATCTAGACCATGTAAATAACTTGCAAAACCAAGCAGTAAAAAAACCCAGAGAGTCCAACTAGGAAACGGACACCTCATTCATATGACCAATAAGCATAGGAAAAGATGTTCAACATTATTAGCCATTATGAAAATGTAAGTTGCATCACGATGAGATACCACTAAACATCCGTCAGAATAGGGAAAATAGAAAATAATGACAACACGAAAGGCTGGTGAAGATGTTCAGAAACTGGATCACTCACTCATACATTGCTGGTGAGAAAGTAAAAAAGGACATTCACTCATGAAAATGGTCTCTGGAAAAACGAAACATGCAACTACCAGAGAACTCAGCAATGGCACTCCTGTGCGTTTATCCCAGAGAAATGAAACCAAAATCTATAGAAGAGTGTATGTATCAGTCACATTCATAGGAGCCAAAAACTGGAAACAACATGGATTTTCTTCAATGGGTAAAAGGTTAGACTGTGGTACGTCCATACCTCGGAAAACTACTCAACAGTAAAAAGGAAAGAACCACTGACATGCACAACCATCTGGATGATGTTCAGGGAATTATGCTAAGTGGAAAAAGCCAATCCTAAAAGGTTATGTCCTGTGTGCTTCCCTCTCTGTAACATTCTTGAAATGACAAACTTACAGAAATGGAGACATTTAGTGGTTGCAAATAGTTAAGGAGGGTTAGAAGCAAGAGGGAGGCGGGTATGACTATAAAGGGGACACATGGGGGCTCCTGTGTGGTGATAGAAATGTCTGTATTTTGACTATCAAGGTCAAGATCCTTGTGGTCTTGCACGATAGTTTTCCAAGATGTTACCACTGGAAGAAGCTGGGTAAAGGGTATGCAGGGTCTCTCTGTATTATTCCTTAAAACTGCATGTGAATCTATAGTGATCTCAAAATTAAAAGTTTCATTAGGGGGAATGTAAACTGGTGCAGCCACTCCGGAGAACAGTATGGAAGTTCCTCAAAAAATTAAAAACAGAGCTACCCTACAACCCAGCAAAGGCACTACTAGGTATTTATCCAAAGGATACAAAAATGCTGACTTTGTATCCAAAGGATACAAAAATTGGGCACATGCACCCCAATGTTTAATAGCAGCGCTATCAACAATAGCCACAGTATGGAAAGAGCCCAAATGTCCATCGACAGATGAATGGATAAAGAAGATGTGGTGTATACACACACACACACACACACACACACACACACACACACACACACAATGGAGTATTCCTCGGCAACCAAAAAGAATGAAATCTTGCCATTTGCAACAACGTGGATGGAACCAGAATGTATTATGCTAACCAAAAAAAGTCCGGCAGAGAAAGACAAATATCATATAATTTCATTCCTATGTGGACTTTAAGAAACAAAACGGATGAACATAGGGGAAGGGAGGGAAAAATAAGATAAAAACAGAGAGGGAGGCAAACCAGAAGAGACTCTTGAATACAGAGAACAAACTGAGGGTTGCTGGAGGGGAGGTGGGTAGGGGGATGGGTTACATGGGTGATGGGCACTGATGAGAGCACTTGCTGGGATGAGCACTGGGTGTCATCTGTAAGTGATGAATCACTAAATTCCACTCCTGAAACCATTAAAACAATAATTAAAAAAAATTAAAGTGTCATGAGAATAAAAAGGACAGAGATGAGACTGTCCCCAGAAAACTGGCAGAAATGGGCCTGTGTGCTGTGCTGCTTGGGGCTTCATCGAAGGCCTCGCATCCAGCAGGCAGCCCAGATGGGGCAGACTGTGTGTGCCCAGGAGTGCCCCAGCATCCAAGTGACAGCAGGGTGGCAAGAATGAGGGCAATGGCGGGGTCCCCAACAGCCTGTCAGGCTCCTCTGAGCTTCTGAAGGCACAGCCTCCCCCTGTCCTGTTGGCGGTCCTTAGGGGAAGGGGAGGAAATGAGCCAGGGTGGCAGGGGTTCTCCCTAGTCAGTCTGGGCCGGTGGGCGGAGCCAGCCCGGCACCCCTGTCCTGGCAGGGCCAGATCCCAGCAGCAGACCTCACTGTAACACGCACCTGGACCAACCCAGCCCACGGGCAGGATAAAACCGTGGCACTGTCTCTTCCCAGGTGAGGTCTGGAGTCAGTGTCCATCAGCAACCAGCAAATGAGTAGGTGCGGCTGGCTCAGGGCTGTCCCTTCCAGAGCAAATGGCCCGTTTAGCTGAGTCCGCAACAAGAGCAGCTTTCTCCAATTAAATAACCACAGGCAGGGGTTTTTTGGGTTTTGTTTTGTTTTGTTTCGTTTTGTTTTGCAAACCCTAGCACTCTGCCTAGTAACCAAAAGGTAAACACAACATGATTTATTACTTTTACGAGGCCCAAGAAATGCCACGTTAATTGGCTCTAATGAGGACACAGCTATCAGATGTAAACAAACCATCAGATCGAGGGTACTGAGAGATGGGAGGGAGCGTTGCCTTTTAGAGGAGCTACTGTTTGCATGAGAGCACCAGCCACACGCCACTCCCTGCAGCATGCAAACACAGGCAGGAGGGGAAAACAGTAGTGACTGACAGAGGCAAAGGCAGAATACAGTCCAAGTGGATGCTCTGTATTGAGAAGGCCAACAATCCCACTGGGTCGGCTCTCTCGTTGCTTGAAACAGTACCAATCCTGAACCTGAAGAGAACTGCTCCCATCAGTCTTCTTTCTGTTCCTGCAATTCACTCAACAGTCCACCTCAGGGCCTTTGCACTTGCTGTTTCCCCCTGCCCGAATGCTCTGCCCCCAGATCTGGGAAGATGCCCAGGTATCTGCTGGGTCTCAACACTCATGCCTCTTCCTGGGAAGGGCCTTCCCTGACAATTCCCTCCAAGTTGGCTTCCTGCCTCCACTTCTACCCACAGTCCCTACCACATCTCCCCACTGGTGTCCTATACAGAGCGTATCTTTACTAATGTATTATCCCCACCATAAAGATAGGAAATGTGTCTCTCATTCCCATTACCTGACACAGAAAGTGTCAATGAATACCCATTGAAAGAATCATAAGTAAAATATCTCCTTTCCTGTAGCAGCTTTAATTCTGGGTTAATTCTGCTCAGGAAAGGTTGTGGTCACAATAAAGGCTCCTCTCAGGGGGTTTTGCTGCCCATGGGAGACTCAGAAGAGCAAAGAGCCTTTACCTTTTAGGAAATCCCTTTGGCAGGAGCTTCGCTAAGTCTGACAAGTCCAGTCAGCAGACTGAGGCCAGGCTCAGGGGCCCCGGGGCGGTATCTCTGACATTTCTAAGTCACGCTGTTTTCTCTTGCCTCACCCACCCGTGCTGGGCTCAGTCACTGTCTCTTACCCGGTCTTTTCCCTTGCCCTGTGATACCTACGCGACAGCATCAGCAGTTTCTAAGAACAGAGGAGCCGGGTAATTCTAAAGCCTCTCCCTCAATTTCAGATGTGAAATCACTTCTCGGCAAGAAGGACATAGCCCTGCTCACAAGTCAGGAGACCCAGATTCTAGCCCGGCTGCGTCAATGCCTCTCCGTGTGACCTTGGGGGAAGTGTGTCCCATGCCTGGAGCCTCTGACCAGGGCACATGGCCTCTCAGCTGCCATCTTATTAGCCAGGCACACCCCTGCCCAGGGTTCTTATGGGATTGGGGAGAGGCCTTCTTTCTCCCCTGGAGAGAGAGGTCCATCGTGGTAAATGCTTCGGACTGAACATTTGCATCCCCCCAACTCATATGCTGAAACCTAATCCCTAAGGTGATGGTAAAAGGAAGTGGAGCCTTGGAGAGGTGACTAGATCATGTGAGTAGAGCCCTCATGAGTGGGATCAGTGCCTTTATAAAAGAGACCCCAGAGAGCTCCCTTGTCCCTTCTACCTTGTGAGGATACAGCAAAGCGGGCCCTCTCTAGACACCAACTCTGCCAGCCTCCAGAACGGTGAGAAATAAATCTCTGTTGTTTATAAGCCACTCAGTCTGTCATATTGTGTGATAGCAGCCCAGAGGGACTAAGATAGTAAGGCTCCTTAGACCCCGCGGCCCAACCTAGGGGCTTCAGACCAAACTCTGCCCTGGAGGAAAGGCCCTCACGTGAGGAGCCAGGTGGTGTCAAGGCTCCCCCATCTGGAGGCAGGCAGCCTCTGACCCTTGACAGCTAGGAGATTTTCGACAGTCACTTCAGCATCCTGGGCCTCAGTTTCCTCATCTGTAACTGAGAATAACAACAGTGGCAACTGATGGTGTTAGATACAACCAGGATGCAAGACGACATACAGGGCCGGGCACAGGGTAAGCACTCAATAAACAGCAGCCCTGAGTACGACAGCGAGGACGAGGATGATGGAGAAGTTGAGGAGGAAGACGAATTCGCACCCTAACAAAGCAGCAAAAGCAATGACCTCTGGTTATACCCTGGAGAGACTAAAGTATGCGTGCAAGGGGTCTGGGCCTGAGTCTTCTTCGAAAACGAAAGCATTTGTTTATACACGAAGCACACGGAAGGGCTCCCTTCCTGGACCAGTCGTGCGCCTGCCCCAAGGGAGCATTTTCACGCCAGATACTTCTAGAATTCAATAACAGGGACGGATTGCACAAGTGACCTCCACGCTTGTTTCCCCGCAGATGTGGGCCCCTACGGGTAATGATGTGATGGCCATGCAGGGGGACAGGAAGTACATTCCAGAAGCCACAACTGAGTGTGAGCCACTAAAAATGATACCTATAAAGACTGTGTAGCAATGCGAGGCGAGGCTTAGGAAATAGGGAGAAACACGGAATACAAAACTGTGTTCCAATTATGGCTGCTTGGAAACACGTTTGCTTGCACACAGGCTAGAGAAGCAAAGATTAAAAACAGCCGATTTGCCTGAGTGACGGCATCGAGGGTGATTAAAAGAACGTTTTTGCCCCAGTTGTTACACTGTGGTCTCTGTCATTTTTTTTTTTACAGTAAAAAGGAGCGAGTTAGGATTGCACTGGCGTGTATGTATGTAGGGGTGCTTGGCATTGCCTCCTTCATTCATTCACCCTCTCTGGTACTCAATCTCTCCCACTTGCTACCGTTCAAAATGGCTCTAGCCAATAGGACCTGTCCAAGAGGGATTTTTGCAAATTTACAGTAGCTCAGAAAAGAGCAAAGTGAGTAGCCAATGAGAAAAACATTGTTGGGCTTTGTTATCAAGGCTTGCGGCACAACAGGGAGTTTGAAGAGTTCAAGGACAGGGGGAGCAAGCCATGAAAACATGTATTTGCAAGGAGCCTGATGAATGAGAGAAAGCCTTGACCCCTCAGGTAGAGTCCACTGGGCCCAGCTACTTCATTAGCCACGGGACACCTAGCCAGGAAGGCCTCTCCAGAGAGGGGCAGAGTTTGTGTCGTGAGCAAAGCGGTCACCTGGGGACCTGTGTTCTGGTCCTCGTGGCAGCCAGGGTGGGGAGATGCAGTACTGTAGATAATCACTCACGATGGAAACAACAGCAATGACCCCCATCAACGTCCTGACAGTCGGGGGGGTGGGTCTTGTCCCCCCCCTTCACTGGGGCCCAGCCAGGCAATACGTCAGCTCAGCTGTGATGCAGTAAGGCTCCGCATGTCTTTGGTCTCTCCCAGGGAGAGTCCGTAAACAGGAATAGTGCATCTCTTCAGGTGAGGAAAGTAAGTCTTCAAAGAAACAAATGACTTACTCAAGGTCAAAGCCACGTGTCTCTGTAAGTGACCGGGTGAGATTCAAGCCCACATCCTGTTCCTGCCTGTTTCCCATAATGAAAATACAGGAAAGGGCAGCCGCATGCCTGACAAGAGGAAGAAAAGGGAAATTACAGGCACAATTCCCTCTGCACTCACACCCCGCTCCCCACAGAGTCCTCAGACAGCAGGTTTACATGGTCAAACTTCCCAGGAGGTACCAACTGCTGCTAACAGCATGAGAAGCTTGGGGACAGAAGCACGGAGCTTGCGGTGGACGGAGCAGCAGACAGAGCCCGAGGGCCTGACCCAGTGCTGTTTTCATGGAGAGCAAACACAGTGAGCCATGTCAGAGATGCAGAAGATAGAAGAGAAAAAACAAAACAAAACAAAACAAAGAAACCAGAATCCGGATCCCTGGCTGTTCAATCAGCAGTCGGCACACAGACTCAGAAGGAGATATTCGACTTAAACTTTTGCTCTGCTCTGGGCCTTCTGAAATTGTTGACAGCAGAGGCAAAACCACAATGCACCATTTCCCACGAGCCTGGGGTCTCGAGCCGTGTGGCCTGAACCCTGCTCAGGGATGCTTTGCGGCTGGCTTCCGGAAGCCCCGCGTGCATGGGCTGGATGCCGTCACTGCTGGTTTTCAGCAACGCGTTGTCGCCAGAGCACGTCTAATAATAATCGAAGAGTAATCCCGGGGCATCACAACCGCATCTTTCTTGGGCTGCGTCCAGGTTAATGTTCCCAGAGCTCTGGAGTCATCCCTGTCAGTGACCAAGGCTGTCAGCGGCCTGCGGTCGACACCCAGTTCTTTGCATCCTTCCCTCCCTTTCCCTAACCCACACCTGCTTTTGAAGTCCCTTCCTCCTGCAGGAACTGTTCCCTTTCTTCCCTTCTCTCTCTCGCCTCTTACACTTGTTTCTGGAGAGTGGAACCCTGTAGTTTGCCTTGCAACCAGCTTCAGCTGGGGGGAATCCTTTTGATGCGCCACACGAGGTGGCCTCCACCGTGCAATCACATGCGAGTGGAACAGCAGTGGTTAAAATGGGGATGGCCGTGCAGAGCCCCCTCACCAGGTTCCCCAGTGCTCCCGGCCCCTCAGGATGCCCCTTCCTCCCAGCAGCCTCTGCACATGCATATGTCCCAGAATGTGCAGATAATCCGGCTGGTCAGTGTCAGAGGGAGGGCCAGAACCTGGGCTTCCCGACAGCAGCCAGAAGCTTCTACCAAATCCACCACCCAGAGGAACACCCCCCCCCCACAAAATAGTCTCCCTTCCCCACACCATCCTGCTTCACTCCCCACATTTGTTGGTGTGAGCCCAGCGGTGTCAAGGCCCCAAATGTTATTCTCCTTTTTCCACCCTGGCATCTCTGTGCAGTGGATTGTGGGGGACAATCAGGTGACTAGCATCTGCCAGAATTGTGCCAGGGCTGGGCTGGGCAGGGGCTTTGGGGCTTCTGGAACCATCCCTGGGCATCAAACCATTCTGAGGAACCCAGTGTCATTCAGTACCAGCGAAAAATTCAGTTCCAGCAAATACGGGGCTCACAAGGACCACCGATTCCCGTGACGAGCGGCCTTACTCTTCGGTAAATGTGTTCTCAGCCACACGAGGTTCCCAGGTCACGGAACGGGTCATGCAGTTCAGGTGAAGCACATAGAAGTGGGTGTCAGAAGCTGACCCTGCTGCCAGCTTTGGGTACCTCCGCACACGTCACTGTCTCCGGGATCTGAGCACCCATCCCACCTCCCTCGCCTGGTTGGTACACAATCTGCTGTGAGAGGCCCTGGAGAGCGGAACACGCGATTGGAAAGCAAACAGCCATCTCGTGAGGAGCGCAGCTCAGGGGTCCAGCCTGCCCTGGGTTTGAGTGTGAACACAGCCGGCTGTGGGACCTCGGGCACTCAGCGGGCCTGTCCTGGAGCAGGAGACTGGAGGACCACGTCGAGGCCCGGGGCGAGAGTGTGTGAGCTCCGCGTGTGTCCTTTGAATCCCTCAGTACAGGGCCTGGCCTTCAGCACCCAATCCACCAAACCCACTCACAAAGGGCCAGGCCCAGACAGCACATCCAGGGCCCCCGAGACTTTGAGGCTTGCTTTAAAAGCCTGCCAGCTGGGCCCTGGCAACAGAAGGCTGAGCAAGCAATGGAGATCCTTTCCCCGGGTCCAGGCACCTCAGCCCACTGGGACCCAAAATGTGGAGTCTGTCTGTAAGGCCCCAGGGATGGGTCTGGTCCGGGTCAAGTGAATCAGCTCCAGATGGGGGAGGGTCCCCGGGGGGAAAGTGCCCCCACCCCGTATCAGGGAGCTCAGCTGCTACAATGAGAATCCAGAGCCTCTTCTCAGCCCTCCGCAGTGACAGGTGATGATGCCCTTCAGCCTCTGGTCAGGCCCAGCACTGGAGACCACTGGGCTCTCCCTTGTGCCTCCCCAGTCCTGCCCGCCCCCAGTACCCCCACCACATTCCTGAGCAGGCCTAGGCACTTCCCTCACTGAAGCTTCTTTATGCTTCCAGATCCGTCCTCATGTAGCAATCTGAGTACCTTCCCTTCCTGCTGCTCCTTTGAAGGAGCACCCCCAGGGGAATGCAGGGAGCATCCTCTCCTGTCCCCCATTGCCTGTCCCCATCCTTACCCTTGGGGCTCCACAGGGAGGGACGGAATCCAGGTTTCCATTCTTCCCGCCTCTGCTGCAAGCCTGCTCGGCACCCCTGCCTCCAGCCCAACCTCCAGGACACTGGGACACGCAGATACTTGCTGCCTCTGGTACACAGCGGGTTCATTTACCTCTCTTGTCAGTCGATTTGACTGAATTTGACAAAGAGACAGTGGGTCTTAAGAAAATCCCAAAGGGCATAATAAATCCTAGACCTGTAAAATGAAAACATGGGCTTTTATTTTGTTTTACACTTCTAGTTTCAAGTTCGTTATTTTTTTTTAAGTTGGCTATTTTTTTAATTGTTTTTTAATGTTTTATTTATTTTTGAAAGAGACAGAGAGACAGAGACAGAGCACAAGAAGTGGGGAGGGGCACAAAGACAGACACACACACAGTCTGAAGCTGGCTCCAGGCTCTGAGCTGTCAGCAAAGAGCCCGACGTGGGGATCAAACTCACAAACAGCGAGATCATGACCTGAGCTGAATTCGGACACTTAACCGACTGAGCCACCCAGGCACCCCCTAAGTTAGTTATATTTTAAATTAAATGTTATGTTTTGAGATAACTATAGATTCACATGCAGTTTTAAGTAACACAGAGAGAGCCTTTACCCAGCTTCCCTCTATGGTAACATCTGTGAAACAGTAAATAGTACAATATCATAGCCAGGATACTGACATTGATATAACCCGCGGAGCACTGTCAGATGTCCCTCGTCTTGTTTGTACTCAAGTGTGTGCTTAGTTCAATGCAGTTTTATCACACGTGAAGGTTTGTGGATCCGCCACCACAGTCAAGATACAGAAATGTTCCAAAGCCACAGGATCTCTCTTGACGCCCACTTCCCTCGAGCCCCCCCATCCCTGGCCACTACCAATCTGTTGTCCATTTCTAACATTCTATTATTTCAAAAGGTTAAATTCATGGAATCATACAATATATAACCTTTTGGGACTGGCTTTTTTTCATGTGGCATCATTCTCTGGAGACTCATTCAAGTTGTGTGTATATCAATAGTTTGCTCCTTTTTTGTTGCTAAGTAATATTCCAAGGCTACTGCGAGAAGGAGGCAGGTAGTTGAGCTCCCTGATACTTATAACATCCAAGCAGAAGCTGGCTGGCTACTCCTCAGGGATATGGTATCCAGCCACCTATCTCAGTGAGAGTGATATACACCTAGCTGGACAAAACTCAGTTCTTGAGAGTTCTTACAATGGCTGTGGCCCTTCAAATGGCCATAGCACATAAACAGATATAGGGTATTTCTGAGGTATTGAAATTTCATAGGTGGAAAGTGTCTGAACAGGCTGAAACACAATGCTATTGAGGGAATTCTATGCTGGCAGGATCTTGGGGTGAACAGTCTCAAAGGTCATTCTTCCTAGTCCACAGCTTTCGACAGCCCAAATCCCATGTTTGTGATTTAAGGTTTCAGCCCCATGAACTGTCTCTTATTAAGTTTTTACATGGACAGAATCAGGGACTGCCTTCCTATCACAATCTCAGGAAAGACTCCTCAAACAAGGACAGGATTCCTCTCACAGATGCCTGAGAGCTCTTGAAGAAGAAACAAAGCCAATTATCTACCATGAGAGAGGTTTACTATGCAAATAATCCCCAGGAAGTAGCCGATTCATACACACTATGGTGTAAAGAAGCAAAAATCAATGATATCAGAGAATGGTCCCTCTGAGGCATTTTATCTCCCCTCAGTGGGAGATTCTGGGGGACAGAAGATTCTGTTGGGAGATTCTGGGGGACAGAAGATTCTGGGGGATGTCAGGTGAGCGAGAGGCTCACCTTTTTCAAACCCACTACCTTCTTGCTAGCCCATGTAAAGGTGTTCATCAAAACCCCAGCTGTCTAAGCCAATACACCAACAATGTGTGTGGGCTAAGGGTTGTGGGTGTGAGGAACTCTCATCCAGTTTTCTCGGTGATGTGGTCAGTTCTGCTTCTCTTCCTGAGGAAGATCCTGATGGTTGTCCTGTAGTTGGAGACCAGGTAAGATTGAGGCTCACTTTCCCCTGTAGGTGAACGTTCTTTTTTCAAGCTGGAAATACATCACCAGGCAACAAGGGGTCCAAGCTACTTGCACCAAAAAGCCTTGGAACAGACTCAGAAACTGTGTATCTGGGCATTCGTTATTATCAGTGCTGGGAATTAAAGAGGAAATCTCCATAAGAATCACTTGTTCCAAGTAAAACACAGGAAACACAAAACGGGAGCCTGGTGGCCCAGGGAAACAGGACTATACCATGGCAAAAATGAAATCTGATTTTAGCCGCAGAAAGCCATGCATGCCCTGCTCAAGCTGGGTCTTCCAGCTTTGTAATCTAGGACCATAGCTTTAATGAGACACAGCTTCCTAACTATAGGTACAAGTGGTTCCAAGAGAGAAGAGACTGCTATCCAAGTTGAAAGTTTTCTTTCAGGAGGCATTAGCGCAGAATGGATGGATTAGTAATTGAAGAAATTTGTTTTTTCCTACTGCGAGTTGGCAGCTTTAGGCCAACGCTCTTATGTCCAAGCCTTTCATCCACCCCCTGGGGTTTTGGAGAGAGTCCTGAGAGGTGAAGTCACCCCTGGCCAGCCACAGCCTCTCAGCACCCACCTGAGCAGCGGCCCACCCAGTAACTATAGTATCTGTTAACAGCCCATGAAGGGACAATGGCTCAGGCCATGCTGCGTGACAAGGAAGGATTTGAAAAGGCTATGGATGGAGACACCCTCAGGCACATCCACCACCTCTGGACCCTCAGGAAGAGGTGTGCTACCCTGGCCAGGGTGGGGGCCCTGAGGCCAAACTTCAGAAACTTGAACACAACCCCAACCCTCCTCTTCTCCGCCGTAGTGACTCACATGGTTCACATAGCAAAGAGAGACAGAAAAGTGCCCATTTGGGGCTGGAAACCCCAGCCCGGAAGAGGAACCATTGGGGCCACACCTCTGCAACTTCTTGCAGATGTGGCCTGGGTGCTCAGCCTCACCTCCTATCGATCTGCCTTGCTGAAGCAGCCTCCAGGTGTGGCCTCCGGGCCTCCTGTCTCTGGCCCAGGATGCCACCTCCTACCTTCCTGAACCACGCATCAGATTTGAACTCCCCTTCAGGGACTCCCTTCGTCTGCAGGGTGAAGCTCAGACTCCTTACCCTGCCCCTCAGCATCGCGGCTCTGCACCGCTCCAGGTCTGGGTGCAGAGCACCGCACGGTTTGCTCGTGTCCTCTGTACTGACTCCCGCTGCACTGTGCAGGACCATGGGGGCCCCCTGCCTTCCCCTAGCTAATTAACCTGGAGAGGTGGTTAGAAGGGTTCTTCCAGTCAGCCCTGTGTGACTAGGAGCAATCAAGTGGCCATTCTGTGTTCCCTGTGCTTCATCTGTAGAATGGGGATAAGAACAGGCCCTACTGCCTAGCTTGGGGTAGGGGGTCGAAGGATCTAATGCAGGTCAAGTGTTTAGAGGCGTGCCTGGTGTGGGAAGTGCTCACAGAGTGCCAGCCATCACTGGCGGTATCACCTCTACTTGGGGGCCTTCCTCAGCCAGGGCACCGAAGCCAAAGCATGTGGGAGAAGATGCTATACCAACCCCACTGGGCTCGGCCTCCACCACCAGCCAGAGATGGTGGGCAGACTTCCAGGCTGCTGACAAGCTGAGCAATTGCAAAAAAACAACAAACAAACAAACAAACAAAACAATAACAAAAAACAAAACAAAAGAATGAGATGATGGGCCTCCAACTGTGGAAGATGGCAGAGAGAGACATCTGCCCTCCTGGCTCCTTCTTGGCTCAGGCACCCCTGTGTAAGGCCTAGGACAGGGCCTGGATGAATCTGTGGAACACCAAAAGCCTCATCGGCTTCTGTCATTTGCAGGGATCCCCGAGGGAAGCTTGCCACATTCCTGTGGTCTGGGGTTCAGCACTCAGATCCCCCTGGCCCCCTGATTACTCACTCTGCCACAGGTCTCATGGCAGGGTCCTGTGAGCTCTTCTGCGAATACATGCCTCTCCACACTCAGGTGGGTGGCAGAACCCAGTGCCCTCGGGGAAGGGGCTCCTGATCGAATCATTACATGTTAACAAGCTTCACAACCGGAAATTATTCTCAATAAGCTTCATCAGCATTCCTGCCCTACTCTCCCCCATTCCCATCAGTCCTGCAGAAGGGTTGGGGGGGCAGGGGAGGCAGTGGGCAAGCAGGTGTTCCCATCCTCTGGAACACCTGCCTGCATGGTTTCCCACCGCCAGCCACAGAGCCTGCAAGGGGGCCTCCCGTGGCCAGAGGCCTGTGACACTGTGCCAGGTGCCAGGATAGAGAGTCAGGCAGGCTGTAAAGGATGTCCCCACCCAGAGCAGGTTATTACACACAGAGGTTCCTGTTAGAACTTGCAAGCAGACTCCACAACCATGACAGGGGGACCACGCAAATCCCCTGCAACAGAACATGAAAAACAGCCTGCAGTGACCCCGAGATGGGAGGCTAGTGAATTTCAGTTCTGACACTTAGGAAATAAACTGGAACAATCTTGGCTGATTTGAGTCCTCGTTTCCTCACGTGCAAAATGGAAATAATGCCCTCTGTCCTGTCTCCTGCAGGGGCCTCGACATTTATTCATTTGTGCAGCTAATTAAATTGCAGTCAAATGCCAGGCTTGAGCTGGGGCTGTCAGGGGAAGCCTGCGGGTCCCTGGTGCCTACAGGAGCTCCCAATCTAGCTGCTTGGATAACCATTCAAGTCCATAGTTGTGAAAAATCTTCATTAAAGTGTGAAATGCCACACCGACATCATTAACACGGAATAACTCACGTTAAAGGTAATTACCTCCCGATTTGGTGAGGATGCAGAGAAAGAGAATCTCTTTTGCATTGTTGGTGGGAATGCAAACTGGTGCAGCCACTCTGGAGAACAGTATGGAGTTCCCTCAAAAAATTAAATATGGAACTACCCTACGACCCAGCAATCATACTACTAGGCATTTATCCAAGGCATACAGGTGTCCTGTTTCGAAGGGACACATGCACCCCCATGTTTATAGCAGCACTATCAACAATAGCCAAATTATGGAAAGAGCCCAAATGTCCATCGGTGGGTGAATGGATAAAGAAGATGTGGTATATATATACAATGGAGTATTACTTGGCAATCAAAAGGAATGAAATGTTGCCATTTGCAGCTACATGGATGGAACCGGAGGGTATTATGCTAAGTGAAATTAGTCAGTCAGAGAAAGACAAAAATCATATGACTTCACTCATATGAGGACTTTAGGAGACAAAACAGATGAACATAAGGGAAGGGAAACAAAAATAGTATAAAAACAGGGAGGGGGACAAAGCATAAGAGACTCTTAAATATGGAGAACAGGGGCGCCTGGGTGGCTCAGTCGGTTGAGCGTCCGACTTCGGCTCAGGTCATGATCTCACAGTCCGTGAGTTCGAGCCCCGCGTCGGCCTCTGTGCTGACAGCTCAGAGCCTGGAGCCTGCTTCCGATTCTGTCTCCCTCTCTCTCTGCCCCTCCCCTACTCACACTCTCTCTCTCAAAAATAAATAAACATTTAAAAAAAAAATATGGAGAACAAACAGAGGGTTACTGGAGGGGTTGTCAGGGGGAGATGGGCTAAATGGGTAAGGGGCATTAAGAAATCTATTCATGAAAACATTGTTGCACTATATGCTAACTAACTTAGATGTAAATTTAAAAAAATAAATTAAATAAAAAAAATTTTTTTAAAAAGGTAATTATCTGCCAAAAAGGGCAAAACGTATATTAGGTGAGTGCTTTTCAGACTTTAACGGGCACTAGAATCACCTGAGGATTTTGTTAAGACGGATATTCTGATTCAACGGGCTGGGATGTACCTGAGACTCAGCATTTCTAATAAGCTCTCAAGTGACACTGCAGCTCCTGGGCTGTGGGCCATGTTGTGAACAGTGAGGTATCAGGTTAACGCTGAGTGATTACCGTTCATTAAACATAAAATACAACTTGGTTTATCAGATCAGCTGATTGCAGGATTTGCTGGGAGGGGAACATAGAATGGATAAGTTTTGATGGGAGTGTCTGACACCCGGCAAGTTTTAGAATACAGGACCTCCCGGGGCGCCTGGGCGGCTCAGTCAGTTAAGTGTCCGACTTCCACTCAGGTCATGATCTCACGGTTTGTGAGTTCGAGCCCCACGTCAGGCTCGGTGCTGACAGCTCAGAGCTTGGAGCCTGCTTCGGATTCTGTGTCTCCCTCTCGCTCTGCCCCTCCCCTGCTAACTCTCTGTCTCTTTCTGTTTTTTCCTTCTCAAAAATAAATGAAACGTAAAAAAAAAAAAAACAAAAACCTAGTAAAAAGAGAATACAGGACCTCCCTGAGTGGTGGCCAGTGAGGGTGGTCTACGCACCTATAGGGCAGAGTGAGATGCAGGGACGTTTGAGGGTCGTGAGGTCTGGAGGAAGAGATAGACGAGCCCACTTCACGGGCTCCTCAGGAGGGTCCAGCATGCTCTGCAGAAAGACAGCTTGCCCCAGGTTGCCAGGGGTTGGCACAGTTTGGGCACGGGTCTTGGGCAGCTTCTTCTGGGGGCATCCGCTTCTCCTTACACGTGTGCAAGGGGAGGAGGCTGGTCTTTCGGTGGGTCTCAGTCGAGACTGGATTCTGAGATCAGTCTGACTAAAGCCAGAAAATATCCTAAGGGCAGAGCATCAGCTCAGGGAGTCTGCAGCAGGGAATGCTGTCAGGCTTCAGGAAGAGGGTTGGGGGCTGACCTCCTGCTCAGGCCCTCTCTCTCTCATCTTTGTTCCTGTCTGTGTTCCCCAAGGTGTCTACCATAGGGCTGCAGAAGGGGCCCAAGGAAGTCAACAGAAAGAAAGGGGGTGAATACGTACCGGGGTCATAAATCTGACCTTGGGAGCAGTCGCCCACTCAGACACATATGCTTTACAATAAGAGTTGGGGCACCTGGAAAATACTGTTCTTCACTTGATGAACTCTTTGCGCCAAAAATAAAGCCCATAAACTTGTTCAACAGCTGGAATTTTCCCTCTGAAGAGAGTACCTCGTCTGGCAGTTGACTTAAGCAGTTATTTGCAGCCTATAATTTTCACAAAAACAGTAGGGTGTGCCTGGCGGGAGATGTTTTCTACAATCCCATGGAAAGAAAACAATGAGAAAACTTTGGAACAAAGGACGCCTCTGATTCCATCAGAAAATCATCGACAATTCAGGGTCAAGGCCAACAGAGACGAGGCAAGTTTTGGAGCAGACTTGCAACGAGCTGGGAGTGCTGTGCTTCAGGGGGTGATGAAAAACAGGCCTCAGGATCCCTGGTAAGACGAGGGGCTCCTAGAGGCAGGGGCGCCAGAAAGAGACAGCTACAACAGTCCAGGTGACAAAGCTCGAGGCCCACAGAGGTGGCAGCTTGGAGGCTGAGAAGAGGAACCCAGGTAGAAGCCTGCGCGGGGAGAACCAAGAGGGCCTAGCAGGGAATAAAGTGTACGGAAGGGGGGTCTGGGAGACAACAGCCGTCTCGAGGTGCCACCTCCAAGTGACTGAAGAACGTGGTCCAGCAACGGGGAGAGGAAACAAAGGATGGAAGACTAAAAAACATGGTGAGGAGAGTTTTGTGGGGTCAGCAGCAGTGTGAAGGTAGGCCTGCTTCTTGTGTCCCGGCAGCGCCTAGATGTTCCTGGGCCCCCAGGAAGGGAGGGAATTGAAGTGAACCGAGGGGATTAGTGAGAGAAAGGAAATGGTGGGGGCCCTGCTTCTTGGGGACACTCCTTGAGGCTCTGAGCACTGAAGCTTCCCTTCCTTCCAAACTGCATGAAAATAGCACCTCATAGTGTCTTCCTGAGAAGCGACTGCTTGGTCCATGCAGGGCCACACATGAGGCCAAAAGTAACAGGTGAGGGGCACCTGGGTGGCTCAGTCAGCTAGATGTCCGACTTCAGCTCAGGTCATGAGCTCGTGGTTCATGAGTTCGAGCCCCATGTTGGGCTCTGTACTGACAGCTCAGAGCCTGGAGCCTGCTTTGGAATCTGTGTGTGTGTGTCTCTCTGCCCCTCTCCCACTTGTACTGTATCTCTCTCTCTCAAAAATAAATAAAAACATTAAAAAAAAATTTTTTTTTAAAAAGGTAACAGGTGAGGCAGGGCCCTGGAGAGGGCTGCAATTCCCCCACAGGCTGGGGACAATCATATCCACACTGAGCTGAGTATCATCAACTCTACTTGAGCCTCGTCTCTGCCACCTTGACTCCTCCTGGAGTGAAGGGTAGGAGGGGGCACAGGACAGTGAAGAGACCTTGACACGTAGAGCCGTCCACAGGAAAAGCATCTGCAACGCAGACTTGTGCCCTGTGCCTGCCAAGGTGAGGTTCATATTTGACTCCACTAATCGTCTTTTCTGTCCGGGTCTTCTCACAGCTGCTCTATGTCAAAGACAACGGCAGTGACATGGGAGCTTCTCTGGACTATACCTGACCATCTCCCTAGGTGGTACCCAGCTTCTCAAAGTGTTTGCGTAATGGGAGTGTATTAGTCAGGGTTGGCTAAGGCTAGTTGCTGTAGCAGCAATATCTCAAACCTCAAAGGCTTACGACACAGCAGGTTTATTTCTCCCTCACAGAAAGTCCACAGCGGACCCCTGAGCAGCCAGCCAGCTCTCCTCCAGCGGGAATGCCGGCATTCTGGCTCCTTCCACCGTGTGGCTCCACCATCTCAAAGACGGTCGTATTTTATAACCAGGCCTCTAAATGGCATGTAACCACTTATGTTTTTAAATCAAAGCGTTCCAAAGATTCCTCCAAACTTGGCAAAAGAAAAAAAAAATCTATCCAGCTCCTTTCACATCCTGGAATAATAGGAAAGAACTTAGTATTTCTTTGTGTCGAAAATGTCTCTTCGAGGAGGAAATGAAACTTGCCATGACAGAAATGACCTCTCCTTCTCATCCGTACGAGTGAGGCTGGATTCTCACTGAGCTTCTAAACTCTTGGATGAAGGACAGCTTCCGAAAAGCCACGGGGGCATGCCAGGATTAGCCATAACTTGGCGCCCCTTCTCTGAGCCGTGCTTCTCTGCCAGGCCCTATCCTAGGCACACGATGTGTGTTACGTCTGTGTCTCACCACAGTCTGCAACGTATCCACAAATACACCCACTTGTCAGAGGGGCAAACGGAGCACCAGGGAGGCTAGCTAACTTGCACCAAGGTCACACTATTGTCACATGGCAGTCCTGGGATATGATCCCAAACTGTCTGGCTCCAAGACCCACACCTGTTCCTCGGCAGAAGCCTGCTTTTCTCAGCGATCAATCCAAAACAAAAGCAGAACCAGCAAGGAAACAACAGAGGCCTTGCACCCTTTCACGCGGTCCGTGGCAAATGGTAAAAATTAGCATGTTGGGGCCATCCCTGCCCTTTGATAATCATTTCTTCTCTCAATTCCCAATGCTGGTAATTCGAGGCTACGATTCCCATTTCCTGCATTAGCTAGGAGTACACACGGGTAACAAAACTGTGCAAAACCCAGCCTCCCCTTGCAGCAGGAGGTAGCAATTACCTGGGACTCTGTCCTCAGCCCTCTGCATTTATCAGCCACAGCTGAGACAATGACATACACTCGGGATCTCACAGGGAAGAGGGACTTTCTGCTGGGGCACTGGTACCGGCTTGGAGCAGCCCATCCTGGCCAGTTGTGCACATCTCTTCCCAACTCCATGCTCGATGTCATCACAGTATGAGCTTTAAATTGGCCATGGTGGGAGCATTTACACCAGAGAAACTGGTAAATGCTTCAAATCAATACTTTTTTTTTTAAATGCAGTGATCCCGTTGATAGCGTCCTCGGGGACAATATGTGTTGTGGGAGGGAGATGTGCAGCTGAGGCGTGGAAGGAAATAGAAGCAATAATAATAGCCACCAGCATGAGCCAGGCACTTAAAACGTACCTGACATTGTGCTGTGCTTCTAAGGTATTATCTTAGGTAACCCACAGGAAACATATTAGGTACCTATTATCATTTTCATTTAAACCATCCTATAACCATTTAACTGCACTTCTCAGCATAGCGGTGCCTCTGAAATACAGTCCAGATCCCCCTGCTTCCAAAGCACCCTGGCCGGTTTATTAAAATGCACATTCCAAGACACCGTCCCTTCTGAGTCATGATGTTTGGGGGAGAGGGGCCGAGACTCCGCATTTGTATCAAGCTCTCTGGCGATTCTTCTGTTCACTAAAAGTTGCAAGTCAGTACTTACGGGTTAAGAATGAACCTCGGACTGGGGTCTTCTCATGACTCACCACAAAACTTACTGGAAAACCTGGCCAGAGAGTTGGTCTAGAACTTGGGTAGAGTTTGAGGCATTGGCCCAAGAACCTAGGGTTGGGGAGTCCAGACTCTGATTCCAACTCCTTCCCCAGAAGCCGGTGAGTCCCCCCTCTCGGCAGGCTCAGCGGGCAGCCAGGCCCCTGGGGACTGGGGCCCCGAAGCAGGTGGCAAGGACCTTTCTTTGACTGTCAGGAAAAGAGCTGGTTGAGATCTCAATTTTACAATTTTCAGTATGTGCACCGAATCTGTTTTGCATTATTTTCTTCCTAAAATACTTTCCCACATTTTATAATAATGAAATCACCTTGGCAGGACAGCCATGAACCTAAATAAACGAAAACACTGTCCGGTGAAATGGCACTTGATGAACATAAAACAAAGTAAATGTCATATATTAGATAGGAAGGGAAGGGGGTTGGTTCATGGGTGCATCTGGCCACAGCTGCTACCAGGGACAGCCCACACTTGCCCACCACACTGGCCTTCACAGCCTGCAGGCATTCTCTCTCTCTGTCTCTCTCTGTCTCCCTTCCCTCCCTCAAATGGGTTTTTCCGCCAGAAGTCATTAGGAGTGATTCTGGAGACACTTGGGCTCTCCCTGGCCCCAGCTCAGGTCTGGAACAGCTCACAGCAAATGTTCTTTCCGTTGCCCATAGCCATTCCCTACAGGGCACCAACCTCGGAGAACGAAAGCAGCCATGTCCCAGGCTCTAAACCAGCCGTGGTCACATTGCCCTGGGATGGGTTGGCCATCTCTGCCTGGCTGGGGCAGGGCCCGACACCCGCCCTTGCAATACAGACTCTGGATGACAGCACCACCCAGGACCGAGCAAATCTCAGTCGATGACACCTCTATGGGACTGTATTTCGTAGAGCCCTGCTGGGAGCTAGTTCTGACTGGGGAGAGTCAGCAGGAGCACTTGGGATTCCTGGGGGAGGAAGTGAAGGAACACACTTGCCAGGAAGTATTTCTAAGCTCTCTACACGAAAGGAGGTCCCATGGATTTGCCTCAGGATAACCCTTGCGGGGGGCGGGGACTGGGCTGTGTGTGCAGAATACACGAAACAAGATGGGCCAGGAGTTGATCACCGCTGCAGCTGGGTGATATGTGATGGTACGGATTATACTCTTTTCTCTACTTTTGCAGATGTCTGGAAGTTTCTGTAATAAAAAGTTAAAAATCAAAAAAGGGACCCTTGGATATAATTTATACTCCTTTGCACAGTTCCTGCTGCCTGGGAGGCTGTGGGGCTGTGTCCCAATGGCACGAAGCCAACGGGGGAGGGATGTCACAGCTGCAGGGTCCCATGTTTCCTTCTTTCCTCATGTGCAGCCTGAGGCAGGGACGCCTCAACTGCCTGCGCCCATCCACTGCCACTCACATATTAACTGTCCTCCTACCAGGAAGCCTGCTCTGTGCCAAGCACCAGGGCCCAGGATTCAACAAGACCAGATATGGTGCCTGCCTTCATGAGCTCACACACTACCTTGGGGAAACAGACAGTAAACACATGAACAAACGCTTGAGGTCATTTCAGACTGATAAAAGCTGGAAGACAGGAAACCGGGATGTTAGGAAAGAGAGGCTGCTTTACCTATGGGGTCATGACAAGCCTCTCTGAAGAGGTGATATTGGAGCAGGAACTTGAGCGAAGGGAAGCAATGAACCATAAGGGCTTCTCAGGGAAGTGCTCCAGCAGTGGGAACGGCAAGTGCAAAGGCCCTGAGGCAGGGCTTCCTTGGGAGTATATGAGAAACCACAGGGAGGCCACAATGGCTGAAGTGCAACAAGCAGGAGCGAGGGGCAGGCACTGCGATATGGGGGTGGGCTGGGTTGGGGGTACCACGCAAGTCCTCTAAGGCCTTGTGGGAGCTCACTGTGACTGGGGAGAGAGGAATGCAATAACCACTGTAGTCTGAAGTGAGGAAAAGACAGAGAGGGAGCAAGAATGGTGACTAGGGGGGCATCAGATCGCAGCCTGTCACTATTTCAGAATCCATCACACATTGACTTCTCTCCTGAAACCTTTCCTGATCATTGAAGTGCAAAGAGGTTGCTGCCCTTGCCCTACATGACATCTGTCATGGCCTGCCTGTCATATATGGGGAGGTGACACATGGCCACACATCGGCAGCTTAAGGGAAGGGACCGAGCCTCTTACACCTCTCATCCTCCTGGGAGTTCCTCTCTCAAGTCTCATCCCCATGGCACCTTCTGGGCATTCAGGCAGCTCTTAGAGCCCTCCTCTAGTGCCCCCGTGCCTCCATCACTTGCTTCCCCTGGAGCACTGGCCTTGCCACCCTGGGATGGTCTGTGAGCTTCTTACAAATCAGAAGCCTCTCCGTAAGAACAAAGCACTGACGGTGGTAGATCAATGCTGCATATCTGTTGTGTGCTAGGCCCTATGCCAAGTGCATGTTATGCTCCCATTGATCCTTTGAGGTGGGTAATACCGTTAACCCAACTCACAGAAGGGGGAACTGAGGCGACAAGAATGTGAGTACCTCGTCCAACCTCACACATCAGTGAGTAGCAGAGCCAATAGGTGGACTGAGGTCTGTGTGAGTACAGAGATCCTGCTCTTGGTCAGTTGTACACCACCCCCCAATGCCAAGCCCAGGAGAGAGAAGGTCTGAATCGCCTTTGGACCCCCAGTGCCTGGCACAAGTCACCAGGGCCCCAGGAGGTTCAG
The DNA here is from genome assembly GCF_022837055.1 of Prionailurus viverrinus. NCBI lineage: Eukaryota > Metazoa > Chordata > Mammalia > Carnivora > Felidae > Prionailurus > Prionailurus viverrinus. Next base: position 112,939,621 of record NC_062561.1, on the reverse strand, counting down.
AACACACATCCCAGTCCTGACTGCCCGGCCTAGGGCCAGGCCCTGCCCTGGGGAAGAAGCACCAGAAAGGCCCTATTTACTCAGGTGCCAGGTGTACCGGGCCGGGTGGGGAGGGGGAGTCTGGGTTCAAGGGAGAGCACCTCACAGACAGGAGGCTCTCTTTGAAAAGAAAGGGCTGGACTGGTGGCCAGATGAGCAGCCGGGAAGAGAGTTCAAAGAAAGCTCAAAGAAAGCGGTTGCAGGGTGAGTGACTCCTGAGAACAAAGGTGGGACGCCAAAAGTGGCCACACACACACACACACACACACACACACACACACACACGCCTGTGCTCCATCCAGGCCACCTCTGCCTTGGCGCTGCTGGGACATGGGACGTGTCTGTGTGACCAGCCAACCTCAGGAGCTGCTGACGTCCCAATGCCTTGGGAAGGCCTAGCTCCATCTATGGGGAAAGCAGACCCAGCCCTCCTGTGGTAGGTGAGCTCTCTTCTGAGCGGATGGGCTCAGGGGGGCTAAGTAACTTGCTCAAACTCACACGATAAGTAGGCACCAGAGCCCAGATGCAAAACTAGAAGGATGACCCCAGCCCGCCTCATGCCTAGGCAGTTTTGTTGTGTCCTGTTTGGGGCAGTGAATGATGCGGGTACGCAGCCTAGCATGGACTGGGATCCGCCGGGTACACAGCCCGTGCATTGTCATTGCTGCCCCCATCATCATCATCATCTTCAAAGCTAACAGGTATGGAATATTTACTGTGTACCAATTGCCTTGCATATTTACCGGACTCCTCGCAGTGACTCGTAGGACAAGCATTAACGTTCCCACTTTATGGATGAAGAAACCGAAGCTCTTAGAAGCTACAGAACATGCCCAAGGCCTCCGCTGCTGGACGGTGGAGCCAGCCATCCCAGCAAAGCCACAGCGGCAATGTGGGGACCGTCATGAGGGCAGCTACTCTCCCTGTAGGGACTGCAGCTCTGCGAGTCAGACCCAGGAAATGCAGGTCTCAAACCTGATACGGGAGCTCAGAACCGGGGGGTCCAGGCCCGAGGGCCTGAGTATAGACTGTGGCTCTAACAGGAAGGGATTCTAGAGCCTAGCTACACGGTCAGGAGCCATGAGACAATGGCTGGTCCCTCCCAGGCCCAGGCCAACTTCCCCCAGACAAGAATGCTCCTGCCCCCACCCCCACCCGCAGCTCCTCTGCAGCCATCCTGGCCATGCCCATCCATGTCAAAGCCTAATCTTGGTCGTCCTCCTAGTCCCCCACACCTGGGCGGCAGTCAGGGTGTTTGCCATGTCAACTCAGACTGCACACTGCAGTCTGCCCTACACCAGGGAACTATCTAGTATGTGGAAGTTGCTAGAAAACTCAGTTAAGATTGTAACTTTGCCATTGGCCAGAACTGGGTTTGAATCCTGAGTCTGCCATTTATTAGCCATATTAAGTTGGGCAAGTTATTTAACTTTTCGGAGCCTCAGTTTCCCTATCTATAAAATGGGCTCATAATAATACCTGCTGGAAAGCACTGATAGAGGGATTACATGACATAATATACATAAAGCTCTTCACATACCTGCCAGAACTTAATAAACAAAAAAACAAAAAAACAAAAAAAGTAGCTAGTTTTGATCCAATTTGGCCCTTATGTGTGTCCCTTAGAGTAAATGGCCAAATAGCACTGATCAGAAAGTCACAAGTTCTGAGTCTCTATTTACCCAAATAACTACATGACTCTGGGTCTGTTCTCTCTTTTTAAAATGGGGATATTGCTCGCATGTTACTCAATATTTTTAAAAAGAATCTGTGTTGCCAATGCATGAGGACCTTTGTCTTCTTCATTTTTTTTAATATTTATTTTTAAGGAAGAGAGAGAGACAGTGTGAGCAGGGGAGGAGCAGAGAGAGAGGGAGGCACAGAATCCAAAGCAGTTTCCAGGCTCTGAGCTGTCAGCACAGAGCCTGACAGGGGCCTCAAACTCACGAACTGTGAGATCATGACCCGAGTCGAAGTCAGACGCTTAACTCACTGAGCCACCAAGGCACCCCAATGCACGAGGACCTTTGGAAAGCCTAAAGCCTGGAGGAAGATGAGTTAGAAGTACCTTGTCCTCTAGTTAGCAAATCCAGAATCTACCAGCTCTAATTAAGGGCAGCTTGGGGTGGGGGATCTGATGCCAATGAGAAGCTGAGTGGGTCAAGAAAACAACCTGTCTCGGGGCGCCTGGGTGGCTCATTCGGTTGAGGGTCCGGCTTCGGCTCAGGTCATGATCTCGCGGTCCGTGAGTTCGAGCCCCACGTCGGGCTCTGTGCTGACAGCTCAGAGCCTGGAGCCTGTTTCAGATTCTGTGTCTCCCTCTCTCTGACCCTCCCCCGTTCATGCTCTGTCTCTCTCTGTCTCAAAAATAAATAAATGTGAAAAAAAGAAAGAAAGAAAACAACCTTTCTCTCCTGATTTGCCACCAACACACACACCCAGCAGATGTGCTCCCTGGCAAATCCCCATAGTGTAACCCCCATGCCCTCCTCCTGGCCCTCTGTGTTTGCAGTTGAGTTTGCTCTGCCCATGAGCCTCCCCAGCTCAGAGCAGTGCATAAGCCCACCATTAAAACCTAGGCCTCCTTCAGGACTTTGACCCAGGTCCAAAATGAATGTGACAACCGTAACACTTATTGAATGCTGCAAATTGATAGAGATAGTTGCCACATCTCGGGAAGGAAATCTTTGCAAGAGCAGAAGCCAGCTGTAAACACCACACATTGAGCCTGGCATTGTTTGCTGATCACCAGAAAGGCACTCGTGGGTGCTGGTGATTGTGTGGCCATTTTCCCCCAAATGGGGGCAGGGGGCAGGTGCTGGTGGTGGGGCTTACACACAGAGAAAGGATGCTCATGGCCATGGCAGTGGGGATTGAGGAGGTACCCAGGGAAAAGCACAGACGTTCATTCATCAGCTATGTTCTGGGCACCCTCTTGGGCCAGATACTGGGCTGGGTGCTGGGGACACAGTGGTGAATATGACCATCCTATCCCTGTAGAGCCCTACAGTCTGGCAGAGACGGACATTAGCATGTCACAGTGTGGTGTCAGTGTCTCAAAGCAGGACGTCCAGGGTGTTTAGGGAGAGTAAAGCAGGGGGACACCGTAGGCCAGAGAGTCAGGGATGGCTTCCTGGAAGAAGGGACATTACTTCTGAGAAGTTAACCTGGCAGGGATGGGTGGTGGGGAAGACTGTGGGCAGCAGAATGTCAGGTGCATTACTTCATCTTGTTTTCAAACATCCCAGCTTGTTAGAACACACTGGGCCTGGGGATGGAAACAGCTCCTCACAGAGTAAGCAACGGTGTGGCTTATCTGTCCCCCAGCCTTAGTATCTGCAGCTGCAGAGGGTGAGAAGCTGTTGGTCCTTGCCCTACGGGAACAAAAGGGAGGCCTGGCTGGGCTGCCTTGCGTGGTTATCTCTGAGACATTCTTGGCTCCCAGGTGGAGGCAAGCCAAAGCATCCCTGAGTAGTGATTGAAGTTTCCAGGTTTGCCTTTGGGGAAATTCCTCCGCACAAGCTAAAGTATGGTTCCCACAGAGCTGCTCCAGATTTCAGAGTTGATGTTTTTTCACACTTTAGATGAAACAGCACAAGCCTGCACATCTGCCTGTGCTATTTTTGCCTGTGGGTCCCTGTCCAATATTAAATATTGCCATCTTGTTCGCTGCTGTGAATGGCATTTTCATAGCCCTTTCTATAATAATTAATTTCTTGATGTCTTTTTTTTTTTTTTTCTCCCCAGTGCCGGTGACAGGGTGATGGAAATTCTCAGGCAGTTCAATCAGGAAGGCAGTTTCCTAAAAACGGCCCTGCGTGTCATCAGCCCTGGGTTAACTGGCAAGGGCACCTGTTTGGCATTTAACAGCAGTTCTCAAAGTGTGCTCCCTGGAGCTTTAGCTTCACATGATGCCAAAAGGTGTTCTGTGAGAAAAGGAGTCCCTAGATCATTTGTTTGGGAAATACTTGGCTAAAATATATTCAATCCATTTCCTGGCTTTGGGACTTCTCAGAGCCATTCATATGCTGATGGGCACTGAGAATCTCTGGGAGGGGAATATAGCACCTGGAGTGGTCCAGACTCTTCCCACTGCCATCGTAAGATGGTGTATTGCTTTCCCGGGGCTGTGTAACTGGGTGGCTTAAAACAACAGAAATTTGTTCTCTCTCAGTTCAGGAGGCTAGAAGTTCAAAATCAACATGTTGGCAGGGCCATGCTCCCTCTGAAGATTCTAGGGGAAGTATACTTGCTCATGCCTTCCTAGCTTCTGGTGGGCGCCTGCAACCCTTGGCATTCCTTGGGTTAGAGACAAATCACTCCAATCTCCGTCTCCATTGTCACGCGGTGTTCTCCCTGCATGGCTCTGTGTGTTCACGTGCCTTTTTATGAGGAGCCCAGTCCTGGGATTTAGGGCCCACCCTAATCCAGCCTGACTCAACTTGGTTACTTCTGCAAAGACCCTGTTTCCAAATAAGGTCACATTCACAGCTACCAGGGGTTAGGACTGGGGCATATCTTTTAGGGGGGCGGTGGGGACACCAACCACTACAGATGGGTTAGAGCGAAAAAAAATTTTAAGCCAGAAGCAGAGCACAGTATGGCTCGGCTTTGCAGCCAGATCTCGAATTAAATTCCAACCAGCAACTGCTGGCTGAATCCAAGCAAGTTAGTAACTGTCGTACCCCCAGGCTCATTCTTCTCATCAGTGTGTGAAGTCCTAACACTGACCTCATAGGCCTTTTGTGAGGATGAAAGAGAGAAATACATAAAGCACAGAGCCCAGTGCCTGGTACACAACAGGGCTTTAAGCAGGAAAGTGACAGGGTCAGATCAGTTTTTTGGGCAGAAAACAATCACCCTGGTTTTTGGGTGAAGGATGAGTGGCAGGACCAGACTTCTTCATCTTGCTGGGCCTTCCTTCTCTTGGATGCATCTGAGGAACATCCCACACAGCCTACCTGGCCACAGTAAAAAAATAGGTATGAGTAATGCCCAGATCTGGACCGTGTGAGTCTCTGCCCAGGGAACATGGAGTCAGGGCTGTCCTGTCTGTCCCACTGACTGTCAGCTCAGACATCGATCGCCATGAGACATGGGCCAGCCTGTCATAAGTTTTGGGATCAGTTTCCTCCTCTACACGTGAGAATGACAGTCTCTTGCTATGTCCCTTATAGGATGACATGGGGATTGAATGACAAAATGCACAGCAAAGAGCCCTGTAATATGCAACTAGTGCTCAAGATGTATGTATGTGGGATGGTGTTGACGATAGGGATTATGCCCCTCAAAATGCTGCTCCCTGCAGGTCGCCAAGTGCCCCGGTCAGACAGTCTAGCTGACTCACATCCCAAAGTAGGTAAGACAGGGTGGAGGCAATTATGAGGAAAAAGTACCCTCAGATATGAAGGTGTTGAACCTCAGCCAAAGCCATCCTCAGCCATGTCGCTGAGGTCTTTGACTGCCCGTAACCAGACAGGCGCCGGAAAAGCAGAGTGAGGCACAGCCTGGGCCATGTAGAGCAGAGTAGGCAGCAGAGGTCTGTCACGAGGATATCTTGATGGGGTGCCCAATGGCCCAAACTCTGAGGTTAGTGGACATGACTCTGCTCACTGCTGCTGGGGCTGGCGCTGGGGGCTGAGGTCTCCAGGAGACTCTGTGCACATGATAGGGAAGAATGCCTATCACCAGATCTCCAGGTGGGACAGAGCCCAGCAAAGCAGCCTGTGGATTTCAAGGCAGGAAAGCAAGCTCCCGAAGGCCCTGTGATTTATGGGGGCCATGATGTCTCAACCTGCACCAAACCTGTCTTTAGAAACTTGGAAGCCAGGGCAGGCCTGGCCCCCTGCCCCTGGGCCTCAACACATGCACAGGCGGCATCCAGTGTGTTGCTGCTGGCAGGAACGTTCCCCAAGAGCCCCTGAGATGAGGAGACCATGCAAAGGCCCAGGTGTGCACCCGGAGCCCGAGGGGGCTTCAGAACCCTCTCTTTCTCTGACAGGAGGTCTGTGCCTTGACCTGCTTCTGGAACCAGTGTCTGTGAAGATAAAAGGGCACCTGCACCATCGAGGGAAGCCTTTCCAATCAGGGCCCCCTCTGGAACCAGGGTGGAGCCTTGGAAGGATTCAGAAAAATACAACCTAAGACTGGGCTTAGAGGTCAGGGGGGATACTGGGGCAGCATATACCCAGGAGACCAGATGTCTGCCTGCGTAGACCTCTGCAGGCTGTGGGCTCCCGGGGTGGCCCCCATATTGTTCACTGCTTCTCCTCAGCCTCAGCACCGTGCCTGATGGCCAGCATTTGTTCACTCAGTATTTGACAATGCCGGGAATTCCAATTTTGTAAGTGCCTGCAAGGCCTGGGGACAAATGCTGATGGGGACATGGAGGTAACAAAGTAAGAATGAGAGACACAGTTAGGGTGGGTGAAGCCTCAGGCCACAGAATTTAGGTTCTATCTCCCCCATTTAAATGGCCCTGTAGGGGCGCCTGGGTGATGCAGTCGGTTAAGCTTCCGACATCAGCCAGGTCACGATCTCGCGGTCCGTGAGTTCGAGCCCCGCGTCGGGCTCTGGGCTGATGGCTCGGAGCCTGGAGCCTGTTTCCGATTCTGTGTCTCCCTCTCTCTCTGCCCCTCCCCCGTTCATGCTCTGTCTCTCTCTGTCCCAAAAATAAATAAAAAACGAAATAAATAAATAAATAAATAAATGGCCCTGTAACCCCTCAGATAAAAAGTAGTCAAGGGGCGCCTGGGTGGCTCAGTCGGTTAAGCGTCGAACTTCAGCTCAGATCATGATCTCACAGCTCGTGAGTTTGAGCCCCATGTCAGATTCTGTGCTGACAGCTCAGAGCCTGGAGCCTGTGTCAGATTCTGTGTCTCCTTCTTTCTCTGCCCCCCCTCCCCCTCTCAAAAATGAATAAACATTAAAAAAATGATAATAAAAAAAAGTGGTCATGATGGGTCCCGCCCCTCTAGGTGTTTGTGAGCATTGCTGAGGCCACTGATAGGAGGTCAGTCACAATGCTGCACAGAGTATACGTTCAAAAAATGCTGGCTGTTGATATTATTTTTCTAATTAAAACATAAAACACATTGAATATTATGTAAGACAGAATGCACGGACCTTAAATGTCTCACTTGAGGAGTTTTGGCAATTATACACACCTGTGTAAACCATCACCTCAGACAAGATCTAGATATTAAACATTTCCAATCACCCCAGTTCACCCCTTTCTGGTCATTCTCTGCCTCCACTGCCCCCAGAGGCAACCATTTCTGATTGCCATTATCATAGACGAGCTCTGTCCATTTTAGAACTGCACATAAGTGGAATCATAAAGTACATTCCCTGGCCCCATTCTTCTGACTGGCTTTTTTTTTTTTCCTCTCCGTATAATGTTTTCTAGGTTCATTCATGGTATTGCAGGTATTAGCAGTTTGTTATTTTTCTTTTTTAGCAGTTTGGTTTTTTAATTGGTGCATAGTATTCCATTGTATTAACACATCACTCAAACCCTATTCTCCTGCAGATGAACATTTGGTTTGTTTAGAGTTTGGAGCTATTATAAATAAGTCTGTTATAAACATTCTTGTACAAAATCTCTGTATGAACAGATGCTTTCATTTCTCTTGGGTCAATAATTAGGAATGGAATCGCTGGGTCATGGAAGAGACATATGTTTGTAAGAGACTGCTAAACCATTTCCAAAGGCCTTTGCCATCTGACATTTGCCACCAGCAGTGTGTGAGAGGTCCTGGGTGTTCCACACCCTCACCAGCATCTGCTGTTACCAGCCCTTTCCACGTCAGCCATACTGCCACCGGGTGAGAAAGAATACCTCACCGTGTTTAATTTGCATTTCCCTGATGACTAATGATGCTGGGCATCTTTTCGCGTGCTTATTGGCCATCGGTACGTGTTATTTTGTGCAGTCTCAAAGTTGGCTTGTATGTTAGTTTTGATCTGTAGAAGTTCTTTATAAATTCTGAACACTGTTCCTTTATATATTCTGAATATGTATTCCTTAGATACATGTATTTCACATATTTCCCTTCTGTGGCTCACCCATTCATTTTATTAATGGTGTCTGTGGAAGGTAAAAGGCATCCTTTTGTCACTTTTAACAAGCAGTTTGTAATTCTTCCTTTTCACGGTTTGTGCTTTTTGTATCCAGCCTGAGAAATGTTTGCTTACCGCAAGGCAGTGAAGGTATTCTCTATGTTTTTTTCTAGAAGCTTTCTGATTCTAGGTTTCACATTTAGATTTATGATCCAACTCAAAGTATTATTTTTCAAAATTGTTGATTAGAGCCATAAAGACTAAGAAAACACCCAGGCTTTTTAGAAGATCAGACTTTACTTAAGCCTCAGGCTAAAGACATAATATCAGTTCAAAGAAAGAGGCTTTGTTAGAGCCGTGGCTGAATGACCACAGGCCACAAATGGCCTGTGTAAGAACTACCAGCCAAGGAAAAAGCTATGTTGACTTCCCCAATTACTTCCAGTTACTGACTCAGACAACCACAGCATGACCTTACAGTGGCCCTGGGAACCATAGCAGGTCCCAGCCCAGGGACCTAGGATGACCACCAGGAGACAGCACTCGGGATACAGGTGAGGCCCGCCCCGTTGTGGTCCAGCTGGCCCTCAGAAGCCTCCCTGAACTGACAACCTGGAAAATGACACGACTTAGCAGCTCTTTGTGGCTGGATGTAGTCAGTCCTGAAGGTGGCAGGGCCTGCTTGCAGCAGAGGTCAGAGCCCTCCAGATGGCTCAGTGACAGTCTGGACAGCTGGGGAGGCAGGTCCAGAGATAGAGCGATATGGGATCCTGGGTCAGAGGCAGTGGGAGGTCACTGTGAGGATGTAGCAAGGCAGAGAGGCACCCAAAGGTTGTGACCTTAGCAGCAAATGCCTTAGCAGCCCAGCCTGTGAAAGCCCTCCTCTGTAAGCTCATCTGGAAGCTAGGGCCTAGGAGACATGTTCTTATCACTCTAAGGACGTCCATCTCTTGGGCCCTGGGAGAAAGCCACTGGGGTGTTCCATCTCTCCCAGAAACCCTGCCACAACCTCAGTGCCCTGCTGGCTCCACTAGCTACCCCTCGTACATCTGGTCTACCCTCTCATTAGTTGGACCTGGCTCTTCTTATCATAACACGAGTTAATACGAACTGGCTAAAACTAATATAAACTGTGTCATACTACTTCTCTCTCTTCTTTGTACTTTCAAAGATGAGGGTGCTGCCAGGACTCACAGAAGAGCAGGGTCCAAGCTCTGGCAAAGGAGGTTTTTCAGTTGCCCACACTCCATGGGTCCAACCTCTCCAGAAAGAAGAAGAGATGGCCAAGGTCACACAGCTCACAAGTGATGGTATAGGGACTTGAGTCTGGGCAGCCTGACTCTAGAGTCACAGCATATCCCAAGGAAATAAATGGACCAGCGGTTTCTGAATCCTCCTCGGCTGCCTGAGCAGTCCAGCACAGGACAGGTGCCTCTGCAAAACAGACAGCAAGGCTCTCTGCGACTGCAGCTTACGGGAACCCCTGAAAATCATCACCCACTGAGACCAGCAAGCCTAAACCTTGGAGGCCAAGCTGAGCTGGCCCTGCAGAGGGAGCACCGTCTATGTCATCTCCTTCATAAGGAGAAAAGCATCACGTGAGGTGGTCTGTGACACTCTAGGTCCATCCAGAACTTTGAGTTTTTAAATATCCAAGTTCTTTTCCTCTGACTCTCTCATAAGAGATTCATTCCAGCATCATTTCTAACTCAAATAATTTTGGATGTCAATTGTGTGTCTTTAATGAGCCCAGAAATTTTCATAATTACCCTTTTTCTTCAAAGCCATAATTATAGGTTTGACTATATGCTACAGACAAGAAATTTAACTAGCACTTTTTACACACTCAGGCATTCTGCTTCTTTCTCCTTTCAGTAAATAAATAAAGAAAGAAGGCTTCCAATTATCCTTCTATTACCTTTCTTTCCTCCTTGAGGTAAGTGCCAAGTGATGAGGCTCTAATTGTGTGGTACCTTGTCACCAGGTCATGTGTCCCACCCAGCCCCATCTCCCCGCTCCTTCAGGGCATCCTTGCTTCCCCCACACTGGTTCAGAGGAGAGGTCACCATGAACTGGGACCGGCTTCCCATCTCTAAGCACAATGACTGGCAGGAGGTGGGAAGTTTTGGCTGGAGCTGCTCTCCAGCATGAAGGCCAAGGTTAACCTGCGCATATCCAGAGACCTCCCACAGGTGCACAGGGAGCTGCAGCCCCAGCACGTATTGGAGAGGAGCAGAGACCCCCACATCAGCCTCCTCCTGTTCCTACTCCCAGTGGTACTCCCGGGCCTGCCCTTGATCCACAGCATGTATCTGAATCGGCATGCAACTGAAGGGGCCCAGCGGGGACAGGACGGGAGCCACGGAGACTGCAACACTTGACAGATTGATTCGTTCATTCATTCACTCACTCATTCGTACTTCACTGAGCATCACTGTCCTCCTAGACTTCATGGCCAAGCAAATCTCTTTCCCCATTCACACCTACTGTATACCTGGCACAGAATTTGGCACAAGGGATCTGAGCAAAGTACGACTCAGATCCTTCTCACTCAGAGATCCTCTACTTCTGGCCCTACCACCAAGTTTGGCATGACTCCTGGCCCCACCCCATCCTCAGTTGAAAGCAGGGAGGAGGATCCATCCCCTTTGAGGCAAGTCGATCTGGTCCCTACCTATGGCCTTGCTGCTCTGTGTTCCCTGAACACGCCCTGGCCTTCCTGGTTGTTTCCTCATTGACCTCGTGCCAGGCACCTTCCAAGCATGGCTTGCAGTCTACTCTTCAAAACTGCCCTTGGGTATAGATGTTACTGCCTTTTCTGGTGAAGAAACTGAGGCTCAAGAGAGATCATGGTCACAGCACGTCACAGGGCTCTGATTCACATATCTCTCCCCTAGGTTATTTGCTTTGTCACGGCAGATTAGAAAGCGAAAACCTGTGTGTTCTTGGGCTAGGATAGGCTGTCTGGGATAGGAAGGGGCAGAGATCCTGCTCGTGGTGAGACTTCAGTATTTTCTCTCTTTCCAAATGAGGAAGGCCAATATCCCTCACAGCCCACTGGGGCTGGGAATCTTTTCACTTCTGAACCCAAAAGCCTGTGTCCTGGGAAGGTGGTGGCAGGAACAAAAACACGTGGCCAGCATCGGAGGAGACTCCCAGGAGTGTCTGTCCTGCAGCCGGGGTCCAAGAGGAAACACAGCTGCCTCCAGCACAGGCAGTGGGAGGAAGGTGCCGGCACAGCTGCCCCGAGGTGGGAGGCCGGCCCGAGAGAGGCTCCCGTGGGTGGAAAGCAGCCCTTTGTCCGTGTCCAGCAAGGGCTGAAGGGAAAGGGGTCACCTGGGCATATGCATACATAGCTTTGGCATACCAGCCCCAGGAGGTTCAGACTGCTTACATCCTAGCTCACCACTCTGCAAAGCCAGCTGGAAAAACCAAGAAAAAACCAATCCTCTGGTCCTAGGAGACCTAGCAAAGTCAAGTTCATTGTCAAACACATACTGAGAATATATTCTGGGCTGGGTGCTATGTCTTACTCTCACAGATCTTACACTCTCACAGGGGGAGACTGACAATAAGCAAGAAAAAAAAGTAAATAGGACAACTTCCAAGAGTGATGAGCTCTGTGTGGTGAGTGACTCGGAAACGGGGGGGAGGGGGTGGCTGGCTGCTTTGGACGGGGTGCCAGGAAAGGTCCCTTTGTGGAGGGGACCCCTAAATCGATCCACAGGTAATAAGAAGCAGCCAGTTCTGCAAGTATCGGGAAAAGGCGGTCCAGGCAGAGGCCCCAACAGGCTCGTGCTTTGGAGGAGCAGGAAGTCGTGAGTGGAGAAGATGAAGGACGTGAGGAGAGAGGGAGCTGGTGGGGTCTGAAAGGGCAGCTCACTCTGGCTGCCAGGAGGACACAGAGTTTCTGGAGAGAAGAGTCAAAGCAGGGCGATGGGAGCTGATAGAGTTCTGATGTTAATATCATTTGCAGCCATGTCCCGGAGCCATTTCACATCCCTAAATACCTAAGCAGTGTCTTGCTAAGAGGAGAGCTGACTTCATCTTCATATACCTCAAGGTGAAGACTGCTCAGATTGTTTGACCCTCTGCAGCCCTCCCCTCCGTGGAGCCTATGGCCAGGACTGGGCCTCTGGAAGCCTGCGTGGGTGGGACACATCCGTGCAGCCGGTGGCTCGATAAAAATAGTAAATGTAGCACATCAGACCACCCAGGGGACCGGCGCATTTCATCCAGAAGCCAAGAGCCTCCTTCGCAGTCTCTCTGTGTCTCCGTGCTGGCCCGCCATGGTCCTGCCCACTGTCGTGGCTGTCTGGCTTCCTGTGTCCGGGAACAGACACCTGGTAGGGCTGCAAAGGTGAGCAGTGGCCAGGAGCTCACCACCCACACCTTCCTCACGGCCTTTCAAGTGTGCCCCTTAGAGCATTTGGCGAGTCAACACTCCTTCTCCAGAATGTTCCATCCCACCAGCCCCAGAAACCTGCAGGCGAGAAGGTCCCACAGGCTTCTCTGGAGCTGGGGAGGCCAGTCTCCCCACATGCACTCCACAGGCTGGGAGTCAGAGCAGGGCTCAGGGAGTGGGGAAGAGGACCCTGGGATCCTCATTCAGACTGTGGACGGAGCTGTAGCATGCCAGCCCTGCCTCCTTACCTCTCATCTCAGACCTGGCCTGCCTCACCAGGCAGGCACTCAGGCGGCAGGCCATGTGGCCGGGATGGTGGCCATGTCTCACTTGAGCCTCCGCTCCATTCAACTGGCAGTGGCTGCTTTGAGGAAAAGGGCTTCGCATCTTTTCTTGGTTCAGGAGGACGGAAGGAAAGAATAGATTAGGGATGTCTGCCCTGAGCATGGGAAAAGACTGGAGGTGCGCGTGCCTTGATTTGCCAATCCTGTCACAGGCTGGCAGGTGTGGAGACATCAGAAAGGGAGCCAGCATACGACTGCATCTTCCTCTGTGTACCTGAGCATCTGGAAGGCAGGTGAGTTGCTCTGTAGAACCAGTTCCCCAATTCCATCCCACTCAGGGCCCTGTGGGTCTCCCGGGACAGGACTGCCCAGCACTACCCAGGCCTGATCCATTCCTTTCCTAGACTCAAAATTCCCTATTTGCAGATTAAAGCAGGTTTCAAACCCAGAACTTTCTGGGCCGGCATCCCCCACAGCACCCTAAGCTTCCAAGCTAAATGGCAGGCGTTTTAAACAGATAAAACTTAAGGAAAGTGGAACGCGAAACACGTCTCAACATTTCAAATTATTAAAATTCTATCCACAAATCAAATGAGTAAAAAGTATGTTGAAAACACATCCTGAAGACAAACACTTCTCGACTTGGAGATGATTTATTTGGTTTGAGTTTTTGATTCGCTCTTAGCTGGTATTAAAGTCCATTTAAAAAAGGGGGGGAGAAAAGAAAAAGAAAAAGAAAATCCAAACGTATTTAGAGGAACTTTCCTCTTGGGGCCTTATGTTCCAATCCAAATCTTCAATCCTCAGCTCCCATGGAAGGCCGGCTGAACAAACCCAGCTCTGCTTGAAAATAAATACGCATCTTGTAGTTGAGTGGCAGGCTTAACGAGCAGCCACATTGCATTTTAATTGCTAGATTATTAGCAAAGACAGCATCTCCATGGATGACTGCATCGCATGTAAATTTGGAGTGAGACACTCAGCCGTGTAAGTTTTTCCAAAGACATGAACACACGCAGACAAGGCCGGCTCTTCTCAGCTCTCAGGGCTGGGGGGTGACAGTCGTTCTTTCCCCATGGCGTCTCCTCTGGGGCACTTTCTCATGGCAAGTAATCCTCCGAAAAGGGCAAAGTGGGATACAATTCTTTAACACCAAAAAGCCTTCACAAATCCACCCAAGGTCATCTATTTCTTCACCTGCACGACTGATTGCTCAAAACAGGTTTAATCGGGAAACAAGATAAAGCCATCTTGTTTGGGGCAGGGGCAAGGGCAGCACGCCTGGCTCCCCAGAGAGCTCTGGCCCTTCTGGCTGGCTGCTCTGAAAAGGGGCCCACTTTCAGACAAAGGACTAATATGAGCTGATGCCCACCTCTTTTCCGAAGATAGGTTAGCTTGGAGAGCACGATGTGAGTAGCCCTTGGTGAGAACCCAGGATTTCTCCGAGCCCTCTGGGCTGCTGCAGGTAAAGTGGAAGCGCCCCTAAAGCAGCCACACGGAGCAAGGAGTGGATGATAAATGGGTGCGATGAGGGGCAGTGACCTTGTCCGGGCCCTGCATGCCGCTGGGCACTCAGCCGCCTACTTTCAGTGAAGCCTCACGCCGCCCCAGGTGGCGGGACGCAGAGCTTCTCACTTTACAGCTCCGGATGTGGGAGCATGACGTCTATATCCAACATCCCCGGTCTTAAACATTCTGCAAAACTACTAGGCAGGAAGAAAGGACTCCTGGAAAACTACCAGGGTCCCTTACAGGGTGACCAAACTGGTCACCAAGTTCACCTGGGATTTTTCTAGTTTTAGTGCTGAACCAAGTCCTGCATCCCAGGACACCCCTCAGTGTCCAGGCGGGTTGCTCAGCCTATTTCTAAATGCCCAAGGAGCACGTGCCAGATGTCTCCAACAGTGCCCTCCACCTCCGGGGAAGCGACTGGAAAGACATGGAGCTTCCCCGGACTCCCTGGCTTGCTCCCACCCCCTCGTGGCCCACAGCGGGACAGAGCACCCAGAGTGCGGTTTCCTGGGACAGGCAAAGCGCCATCTGCCATCTGCACCCTTGACGGCCCCGCGCCTGGGTGAGGAGCCTTCCCCTCACACAGGGTGCCGAATAACAGGAATATCTGTGAGCAAAATTTATGATTCGTGTTTCCACTGGAGTTAACCTTTTAACCCTGGGAGTGCTTAATTGCCTTTTACAGGTTTTGCTTTAATAACCAGCTTGACTCTCGCCAATTTTGGCTGAATTGAGCAGTATCGCATGTGGGACTGGAAACGGAAAGCCCATTACTTGATACTTGATAGAGCTTGTGCCAAATCATTAATTCATTAAATTCACTCATTGTGGCATCTTTTCCTAGTGACAGTCAGAAATTTCCTTCACCTGTAAAACTTCCCAAACCATGGGGTATCCTCAAAGACTAATTTTTATAAAAATGCCTTTCCCTGACACATATTTATGGGGAACTCCTGGCCATAAATTACAGGACGCCTTTGGAATTCTTGGTCTCCTGGTCCTTCCCAGAGGAGCTCTGAGTTTCCACTGGGGCCTCCGGGGCCCCACACTCCACCTTCCAAAGTAAGCACGGAGTAAGGTGCAGACATCTGGTTCCTGTTTCTGGATTCAAAATTGATCTGCTGGGTGATTCTTGGCAAGTCACTTGACCTCTCTGAGCTTAAGTTCCCCTAATCCTGGCTCACTAGACACCTCTCATGGGGAGGGGGCGGGTGGCCAATTAATGAGCAGGTGTTTTAGAGAAGGGGGACTCGGCCTATGGCAAAGCAGAAGCAAATCCCAAGGAAAAGAGTAGATAGGTGGGGGTGGGGGATAGAGGGAACTGAAAATCATAACAGAGCAGTGGCTAAATTGTGCAAAACATAAGAGGCTTGAAGCAGGGAAGAAGTTATTTCTAGAGTCACTCAATCTGTTCGAAGACAATCGAACTTCCATGCATAATTTCAGACCAAGTGCCACTGCTCTTTAAGACTCTGCGGAGCCCATGTCCTCCATACAGTCTTCCCCAATTCACTTCGGCTCATGCCGGCTGTGTCCTTTCCTGAATGCGCCACAGCTCCGTGGGACTCTGTCCCTTTCTGATGTCCTGAGGCATTCATATACTAGTGTTCCCACGTGCCCCACGCTTTACAAACCTTATCACATTCCATCCTCTCTAACATCAACTTTAAGGGTTTGGTGTTATTGTCCAGATTTCGCAGATAAGAAAACTGAAGCACAAAAGGAGGTTTGGCAACATTTGGGTGAGCAGGTTATCTGGTCCCGGGTCTTTCCTGGTCCCTTAGCACCGGATGTCCCTTGTCCTGGGAAAGTCCTCAGTCCCAGGCAAACTAGGTCACCTTAGTTTGAACGCAAACACCTGGCTGGCCCCCAAAGGGCTCTTTCTCCAATGCTCCCTGTTCCTATTCCCTCCCCCATCCTCAGCCCCAAGCCCCCAAGCAGATGCAAACACCCTAAGGACAATGGCCAGATCTTCAACCTTCGTTGTTTAAGAGGGCCCCAAATCGAGTGGGACTGGATTGATATTTGCCAATCTGACTCCTGTGGAGGCGGACCCCCAGTGAGGGCTCAGCCAGGCTCAGACAGCGGGTGGCAAGTGATGATAACATTCACTCACAGTCCCCCTTACTGCTCCCTTCGCTGCACAGGTGACCGAGACAGTCGCTTCTCCGTGGACTCACGCCCGCCGGCAGGGGCAGAGTACTTTCACCACAAGTCCCGTTGCATGGGGTGAGTGTCAGCTCTGCAGGCAGAGTGCTGGCACTTCAGCCTCCGCTTCTGGCATGTGCACAATAAACCTGAATGTTAGATCCATATTTCCTGGACAACAATCTCCACGTTCCCTCACGGAATCGGTTCTTGAGCAATTTCTTTCCATTATTTCTTTTTAAGCTGCAACACATTGTTTCAGGATGGCCATCTTCACAGACATCCCTGAAGCCCGAAGCAAATACAAGAGGCACCTGGGTGGCTCAGTCAGCTGAGCATCCGACTTCGGCTCAGTCATGATCTCACGGTTTGTGAGTTCGAGCCCCACATCAGGCTCCATGCTGACCATGAGGAGTCTGCCTGGGATTCTCTGTCTCCTCTCTCTGGCTCTCCCCCACTCATGCTCTCTCTCTCTCTCTCAAAATAAATTAAATAATTTTTTTTTTTTTTTTTTTTTTTTTTTTAGAAATGCAAGAGCACTGTGGTTCCTCAGACCTAGCAATCAGGCCCCCAGTAAGGTCAACCTCTCAACTGCCCAGGTCCATGAAAGCTGTACAAAAAGGTCTCAGAGAAGTGACTGGCCATCAAGAAGCCCATGTACCACAGGAGACACACTCAGGACAATGGCAGACACCAGAAAGGAAAGGAAACAAACAGGGGGGGAGGAAGTTTTAGTAATGGACACACCAGCTACAGGCCACTTCCCACACAGCCAAACGGCCCTTCAGATTAGAGCAGCCCCAGAAAACATTCTTGAACACAAGAATTCAGGAAAACAAGGTCTATTTATAATGATAAGCCTGAATCTTTGTGAAATGGTGACTTGTGTCTGAGGTGGTCTGTTTCCTTCACGGGGAAGGGAATATAGCTCTATAAAAACAGTGACATAAAAAAAATAAGACTTGTCCTAAGTGAACTTGAAGGAAATTGGAAAAGAAGGATTTCAAAAATGCTTCAAACTAACAGTAGTGTTGGAAAAATAAAACTAGTATTTAAATACCCAGCCTCTGTTATATAGAAATCTCACTAGGGGCCCCTGGGTGGCTCAGCTGGTTCAGCATCCAACTTCCAATCAAGTCATGATATCATGGTTCGTGAGTTCAAGCCCAGGGTCAGGCTCTGTGCTGACAGCTCAGAGCCTGGAGGCTGCTTCAGATGCTGTGTCTCCCTCTCTCTGCCCCTCCCCTGCTCGTGCTCTGTCTCTCTCTCAAAAATAAATAAAACATTTTTAAAAAGAAGAAGAAGAAATCTCACTCATCTGGAACACCATGTTCCTCAACTTGGCAGTAAATGAAGCATTTTCCATGTATAAATACTACACTCCTAAGTGCCACTGTAAACCCTTTGAGGATTAATCCTTTCATAGATTATGAGTGGCTTTTTTAGAAACGCATACCTAATGATTTTCAAATAATGTAGGTGGTAAAGTGGTTCACCTTCTCATTCAATCTGTAGGTAAACTTTTTGGAAAGTAAGTGAGATTCTTTAATGTCAGCTTTCTTCCTAGTCCCCTGAGGGCTTGCTCCTGAGCATAAGGACACTGAGACTCAGCCTCACAGGCTTTGGGTACAGAGATCCTGAATGAGCCAAGACAATCAGTCATGCCTTCTTAGTGCATTTTTAAAAAGTTATCATGGCCTGGGTTCTGCCGAGAAGAAATTGTTCTTATCAGGTTTCTAATGCTTCTAGGAAAGCATTTTCTCTTTCTTTCCAAGTCAGAGCCTGCAGAAATAAATGAAGCCTCCCATCCCAAGTGCCAGGGGTGACCCCCACCCCAGGCAATTCATCTATCCATCCACCTACCTACACACACACACACCCATCCACCCCATCCATTCTTTTTTTTTTCTAAATTTATTTCTTCATTTTAAAAAAATATACATCCAAGTTAGTTAGCATATAGTGCAATAATGATTTCAGGAGTAGAATCCAGTGATTCATCACCCATCCATTCTTAATCAAGATTTATTTTTACATTTATTTATTTTACATTTATTTATTTTGAGACTGAGATTTTACATTTATTTATTTATTTATTTATTTTACATTTATTTATTTTACATTTATTTATTTGAGAGAGAGAGAAAGCAGAGGAGGGACAGAGAGAGATGGAGACAGAAAATCCCAAGTGCAGAGTCTGGTATGAGGCTCCATCTCAAAAACCATATGATCATGACCCGAGTCGAAATCAAGAGTCAGATGCTTTCTGACTCTTGATTTCGGCTCGGGTCATGATCTCACAGTTCGTGAGATCCAGCTCCCTGCTGTCAGTGTGGAGCCTGCTTGGGATTCTCTCTTACTCCCCCTCACTCCCTCTCTCTCTGCCCCTCCTCTGCTGCACACACACACTCTCTCTCACAATAAATAAATAACCTTCAACAACAACAACAACAACAACAGGTGGATGCTTAACCAACTGAGTCACCCAGGTGCCCCCATTCTTCCCTATCCACCCATCCACCACCCACCCATCCTTCCATTCAACTGTCCATCTAACCACCCAACTGTCCTCCAGAAAACTTGGTGTGCCTGCTGGATATATGTGAGTCTAGGAGAGAGATCTAGTGGGCCTGCCTTTATGGGACTCTCAGTCTAATGAGGGAGACTGGTGGTCAGGAAAGGAGAAGCTTAAAAAGTTCTGTAACACAGCATGCCAGGGTTGACCCTGGAAGGGGCATCTAAATCACACAGGGGAGCCAGAGAAGGCTGTTTCTCTGAGGAGAAGACTACCCTGAGACATTACAGGTGAGTGGCCATTAGCCTGAGCATGTGTCTCCAAACAACTAAAGGAGGCTCAGGGTGGCTGGAGTGTAAGTAGCAAGAGGGACAGTGCCAGACAGAGGGGAGGTTAGAGGGATAAACAGGGGCATATCATTTAATCCTCTCAGCAACCCACAGAGATCTCTATTATTTTCTCCATTGTACACTGTGAGGAATTGAACGTCCGAGAGGCCAATAATACTATGACATAGCTGTTAAGTGACAAAGAGAAGATTCAAACTCAGGTCTGTCCAACTCTAGTGCCTGTGAAAATAAAGAGCACACCCCACAAGAAGATCTACCCAAGTCAGGGTGTTACAGCTCCAGGGACAGTCACCTGAGAGACAGAAAGATGGGAAATAGGTAGATCACACTAAAACCAAGCCCAGGTGGAAATGATCCAGGGAAACTGCAGGCCTTAATGCCTAATCCTTAAAACTTCCCTAAATATACTATATTATATTACAAAGTTCTGATTTTCACACTATATAGAGTTTCCACCAATCAATAAGAAAATAGCCAACTAAAAGAAAATCAAAGACTGTAATTAAAATATTTGCAGAAAAGGTGATGAAAATTGCATTAAACTTAACAAAAAGACACACTCATTCATAAAAAGAGAAATGCAAACTGACCCTACCATGACATACTATTTTTAACCTTTCAGACTGGGGGAAAAAAAAGGAGTTTAATAGCATAATGCTGGCAACAGTAGGGGAAATAGCCAAGCTTATACATTGCTGGTGGCAAGGTAAACTGATATAGCCTCAATGGGTGGCATTAGATAGTATCTTCCAAATTATAGGCACACATAATCTTGGACCTTGCAATTTGACTATAAGATATACTTGCACATAGAGGCGCCTGGGTGGCTTAGTTGGTTAAGCGTCCAACTTCGGCTCAGGTCATGATCTTGTGGTCCGTGAGTTCGAGCCCCGCGTCAGGCTCTGTGCTGACAGCTCAGAGCCTGGAGCCTGCTTCAGGTTCTGTGTCTCCCTCCCTCTCTGCCCCTCCCGCGCTCATCCTCTGTCTCTCTCACTCTCAAAAATGAATAAATGTTAAAAAATATTAAAGGGGCGCCTGGGTGGCGCAGTCGGTTAAGCGTCCGACTTCGGCCAGGTCACGATCTCGCGGTCCGTGAGTTCGAGCCCTGCGTCAGGCTCTGGGCTGATGGCTCGGAGGCTGGAGCCTGTTTCCGATTCTGTGTCTCCCTCTCTCTCTGCCCCTCCCCCGTTCATGCTCTGTCTCTCTCTGTCCCAAAAATAAATAAACGTTGGAAAAAAATATATATTAAAAAAAAAAAGGTATACTTGCACATGTGTAAAAAGACAAATCTACTCTACAGAATTGGATGTACTTATGAAAGACTGCTAATAAACTAAATGTCTATCAATGGAGAACTTATATTATGCTATACCTACCCGATGGAACACTCTAAAGCCATTAAAAATGGAATAAGGAAGCTTTTTATGTACTCATGTGAAAATCTTCAAGATCTACTGTACAGTGGGGAAAAACCAAACATACATAATATGCTGCTAAAGTGGGTGCTAAACTGGGCCCACCTAGATTCACCAGCTGCTGGGAGTGTTGGAGGGACCCCAAGTTTCTCTCCAGGGGGTTGCCCAGGCCTGAAGAGAGCACCTCACCAAAGATTATGCCCATATGCAAAGAGTGATCGAAGACTGGCCCCCCATAGCCCAAACTGGGACAACTCAGAGGGACATTCTGGCTCCAGAGCTCCCCGGGGTCGGGGATGGGGGAGGGGGGTGGGGAGGTCTGAAACCTCTGCCGTGAAAGCGTTACGGTTAGAATTCCTCCGTCTGGACAATCCTGCTTCCTTCTCTTCCTCACAGGTGTTGACTCTGGCCCTGCCAATCTCCATCCCAGAGTCTGTTTCCATAGAACCAACCACTGCTGCTACCATTTGTAAGGGAAAAAGGCATGAAGGTAGGGGCAGAAAGATTATCCATTTACATACCTGCTTGATTGTACAAAAAAATACTTCTAGAAGCAAGAACGTGCAATATGGATTAACTCTGGGGAGGAGGCCTTGGTGGTTGGGGGCCAGGGGAAAAAGAGAGACCCTTTCTAGTTTTGTTTCATTTTTTTTTTTAATTTTAAAAGGGTTTCCCCTTTTAGTGTTTTTGAAATTTATATCGTTGGCATATGTCGCCTACTGACAAAACGGAAAAAGTAACAATGCCTTTAAAAAGCGAAGGCAGAGGAGGCTTAAGAAAACCTAAGTGGACTCTTCCAGTCCTTAGATAATTGCCAGCAGCTTGAAGTCTCTGCCAGCCAGACACCCTGGGTCACAGCACCGAAATCAGAGAGTCTGGGTTACCCTCTGGCCTCCTGCAGGGAGGACATTATTCCTTTTCTGTTTCAAAACCCACAGAGACAGCCTGGATCCAAGCTGGGCTGGAAAGGAGAAATGGCTCTTGTCAGGCATCCCTACCTGTGCAATCGGCAGGGTTGCTTCCAAAGTGCAGGTGTCACCCAGGGAACTCGGGTCTTTGGCACTAACCGAATTATCCTTCAGAGAACAGGAAAGTTACAAGGTAGTGTGTATCCTCCAGTTAGGAGCACTTTGACGGTGATGGAGCTGACCTTCCCACCAGGCCCATTTCTGGGAAGAAATCTGGATGCCTGGCCTCGCCCTGCCTTGGTGCTGCTGACCACCCAGCTCTTCAACACATATTTGGTGGTGTGCTTTTCCAGATGCTTCCTCCAAACAGAACTTCTGCCTCCACAGTGAGCCAAGCCCTTGCCTTTAGAAATTTCTTCCTCATGCCCTTTATGAATATAGAACTGAAGCATTCTAAGTGAGATCAGAGGTGAATTTCTCAAGAACTGCTAAGTCAGCAAGAATGCCAGTTGGCAGAGGGAGAGACTGGGAGTGGAGGCACTTCTCAGCTCTTGCAGATCCTGGGGGACCAGTAAATATCTGATGCCAACAATTCTGGTCCTAGCCACACCATAAAATGCCTTTATGAGGCCTGACTCTTCTCCACGTACTAGATCTCTCCTCATTCCCAGACCTTTCTGCGCCCCTGCCCTCCCCCCCCCCCCGCCATTCCTTGGCCAACACTGATTACACCCACAGTATTTTCTCCACTTTCATTCTGTTGGCAGCAACGTGCATTGTCTGGAGTCACCGTCTGGGCGGTGGAGGGTTGCGATCAGTGGCGTAAGTAGAGGTAGGAACACTGGAAAGTCATTCTGGCCGACCCCTCAGAGAACTCCCCAGAGTGATTTCGGGGCTTAGAAACAGCCGCAGTCCTCCAGTGACGTGAATCCCATTCTCCCGCTCCCATTTAGCCACAGAATGACTTCCAAGAAGCAGAATTGGTCAATGATGATTAATTATAATCATAACAATCCAGATACACGGTACCTCCTGGATGAAATCCTGGTGGTATGAGAGTTTTAGGTCTATAAAAGACGGCCCCACTGTATTGTTTTGGCCCCCTAGATGGGATTATTTCCTGTTGTTCATTTTTCAAAAAAGTCATTTACCTGGCCATTTGAGGCACTTGGGTTATGTTTGCAAATGGGTCTCACCTCTTGCCTTTCAGGGACTAAGAGCTGGAAGCCCACCTCAGCAGCCTTACCTCCTCCTGGTTTTGTTATCCCAAAGGAATATGATTGGTATGGACATCCCACGAGGATGCCCTGCCTAGAGCCAAAGCATTGTATGAATTAGCTGATTCTCTTCAGTCCTTCAAGTAAAGGCACGTCTCTATATGCGCATGTCTATACACACCTATGTGTACACATAAAGCATGCAATTTGTACACCTTAAATATGAGAGATGTACTGAATATCAATCCTACCTCAGTAAAGCTGTAAATGATAATTTTTGCAAGAACTCCGGGAGGCAAAAAAAAAAAGGATGACGTTCGGTGTCCACTGCCAGAACACCTGGCCAGGCTGTGACTGCCCAACTGCCCTGCCCCGTGCACCTCCACTCCGACCTGGTCTCACGGTTAGCAGCTGAACCTCAGCCTTGACACCTGAGAACCTGACACCTGAGACGACACCACGGGTTCAAGCAGCAGCGGTCATAGTCCCACACTCTGGTGGGGAGACTCTCTTCCTGCCATTTAACCTGCTTGGTGACGAACTAATGGTAAGAAATAAATACAAGGAGAGGTTCGGGGTGGGGGGGTGGGGGGGTGGTGCAGTCTCAGGCGCTGATGACAGCTGCATGAAACCTGCTGTGACTGTGAGTAGTTCAACATGGTCCGCTCCTCGCTCGCTCATTTCAGGCCCAAAGCCCACATTACCTCCTTTTATAAGCTTTAATATCCCTCGGAAACGCTCTCCCTTTACATTCTCCATCTCTTCCCTGGAACTTCTCCAGAGGGCTCTGTGACTGGGTTGCATGCAAGTTTCCGAGCTCACAACTTCCTTTTGGTCATAAATCACCTCTTACACACTCACTTTTTCCTTCTCATTGTTCTTCGGTATTAATAGCCCCAAATCCCGGGAGCATTTGAGAACTGTTCCAATTTTGGTTAGAAAATCAATTTGGAAACTAGTAGTTGGCTTTGCTCAGACTTCCAATCCTTCTGAGAAGGTCAGTTCCTACAAATTGGCCAAAACAGGGGTGGGGGGCCTGGCCTGATAAACTTGCCTGTTTTGAAATTCTCACCATTTTCTCATGAAATGCTAGATACCTTGGTGTCAATGTTTTTCTTTTAACTCTGCCTCTAAAATTAAAATGTTAATTCTAAAGGGAGAGATTAAAAAAAAAAAAACAACCTAATGCCTTCTGTTGTGTGATCTGATAGATAATTTTAAAAATTCGCTCATTTCAGGATAGGTCAAAGCAGAGGAATGAATATGAAATCGGCTTCTGTTTGTTAAAAGATTGACATTATTTTCAAATTCTTGGAAACATCTTTCCCCTAGATATGTTCTGCAACCTCCCCAGGCAGCTGACCTTGTGCAGGGAAAGTGAGAAGGTGTCAGATCTCATCAAATGCTGACAGGCCAGGGCTCCCCCCAAGATGGGAGCAGAGATGGTCTGCCAGCTAATGGGTCTGCCCCCATATCAGACAGCAGAAATATGCATCGAGGGATACAGGAAACAGACCACTGGTTGGGTTTCCTTGGGAAGACAAAAGAGGAGCCCTTCACACATAGCACATTGGCTTGAGTGGTCTGCATGCCATATCAGAGCGGGAAGTAAACAAGGCTCAAGCCTACAGGCTGACACCTAGCCCAGTGAGACTCGGCAAGGGCACCACATTAGCAAGCAGGCCTCCTGGAGAAGAAAGGCAGAGGCACGGTGTCCACCAGCTCCCCCAGGACCACCAGCCTCCCAACTCTAGAGCTCAGCTTGCCCAGCATCCTCTGGCCTGACCCAAGGTCTGCTAGACACACCCTCGGGTTGCAAACTTGAGCCCGAGCTTGAAAGGCATTACCTTCTCTAGCTCCTTCAGCCCTTATCCTGTCCTCTGATATCAGAGTCAGGTTTTTCATCTTTCCCTACACAGCTGATTAGAGCCCAGCACATGGCCACCCACTGCATGTGCCCCCTGACTGATCCCCAGGCCAGTTCGTGTGCCATGACCACCAGCCCCCACCTCTCAGCCAAGAGTGGGGCTCAGGTACGGCAGGGATGAATGATTTATTTACGAGTGGCTCCCTAAATCTCCCTCTCTGAGACGTCATCAACATTTCAAGAGGTTGATAAAGTCTCCTGCGTCTGAGGAGGGAGGCTATTAATCTATTCATTAGTGTGAGACAACGTCTCTTTTGAACCTGATATGTCTAATTGTGGAAGAGAACAAAGCCTGACAATTACAGCCAGAGACAGGCAAAGAGCATCTGCTCCCATGACGTCAGGACTTCCTCCAGGCGGCTCACAAAGCGCCGGAGTGCTCCCACCTGCCCCCACCGAGTGGGATCCCTGTCGGGGCAAAGTGATGATAACAGGTAGCTAACATTGACAGAGGCCTTGTGTGCGTGCACTAGCTGACTTCATTCCCACGACAGCACTGAGAAGGGAATAGTTCTGTCTCCATTCTACAAACGAGGGAACTGAGGCTCAACAGGACGAAGTAATCTGCCTGGAGCAATACAGCCCGTAAACGGCAGAGCAGGGCTGTCCCTGCCCCTGGCTCCCAAGCCCAGGCTCCTTCCCACCACTCTGTGTCTGTCCCTGGACAAGACTGCGGTTCGGCACCTGACGCCCAGCTCTGGGAGGCCTCCTGGCAAGCAGCTCTAATCATGAGCAGGGAAGAGCCCCAACAATGGGTTCCCCAGAGGGCATTCCAGGTCTGTGCTGGGTGAGATGGGGTGCTGCAGGCAAGCCAGTCAGCAAGAACCCAGAGAGGCTGGCCTGGCTCACAGCACCAAAGCTGACAATCAGATTCAGGTCCACGGCCCCAAAATCCAGCATAGCTTGTAACACGTGCCTCCAAAGGCTTCTACACCAGTTTACTAACAAATTCTCAGGTCACTAATCTCTGAATGGCTGGGACATCATTTTGGTCATAAAGAGAAGGTTTGTAAAGTACTCATGCTCATTTATGGGTAAGAAGTTTCTCTCTGCCGGGCTTGAATTTGCCCCTGTGGAGCCCAGAGACCTCTAATTCTAGAGAGGAGTTAGTGGTGTGGGGGTGGTTCTCCAAGCTCAAGGACCACACGCTGCCTCCCCGGTGGAGGTGGGGGCGAGGACTTGCCTTCCATCTCTCATCCCTGGGCCTCCAACGGCCACAGCAGAGACGGGCCTAGCGCAGGGCTCTGAACGAGATGCATGCGGTTGTTCATCGAGAATGCCAAGCCTATTCCACTAGAGAGTTAATGCTCCTGGAAGCAGCCCTCAACCAATGACGGGTGGTGGCATGGTGACCAGTATCTCCAGCTTCTTCACCGCCCAGCATAACTCTGAGGCGTGGTGTGCACCATCTCCCTGCCCGCCCCAGGGGGACTGACATTCAGTTACCCACAGGAGGAACTCCTGGATTATGTATGCTGACGTGGTGTCCTTCCCTTCCCTTCTCTGGCTCATATCACTACTCCTCCTACCAGCACCACTCCCAGTAAACTACTCGCGCTCCAATCCTGGTCTCGGGTCTGCTTCTGGGAGAACCCAGTCCAGCCCCAATCCAGAGGGTCCTCTTCCCCTCCAATCCCAGAGAATCTCCTTCATGCCTCTCTTCTTAGGATGCACAACAGACACTGGGCACCCAGGCTGTGGAGACAGGCCTGGGTGTAGACCTCAGGAAGGTTCCTTATACTGTGCCATCCTAGGCACATGAGCTTACCTCCCACAGCCTCAGTCTTCTCAAAGGTAAAGTGCACTGACAAGAGCGTGGGTGTGATATGTAGGCGTGAAATGAATATGCACTATGCCTTGCATGTACCGAGTGCTCACCAAAGGGCAGCTGCCACTATTACTTTTTTCTTTTATGTTAGAACAACCCAAGGACTTGTCTGCCCTCATGCTGTGGGCAGTCCTCATGCTGTGACTTTCTTAAGGTTAAGACCAAGAGCATTTCATCTCTGCCTCCCCCCTCACACTTAACACCCAATTATACACTTGTTGCATTAAGTTGCTCTGCCTAATCTTTGCGTTACCTGTTCCTGAATGAAAACATGCTAATAATGCTGTGTTTTTTCGGGCTCGGGGAACAGAGCCCTAAAGCACTTCCTGTTTGTTGACTTCTTCAGCGCTTGTGTGCTTCTCGGTGTAAGCCCACAGCCAGAGGAGGCGGCTGTGAGTTATCTCATGGGTTACGATTTCACTCTTCATACATTAGAATAGTTAGAGTATGTCTCACATGAGGCAGCAAGGACCTCAAGGACAGCACCTGTTGTTATCCGTGTCCATGCTCCTGTATGCCAGGCCCGCGGTAGGTGCTCAATAAATACCTGCCGTTTGACTGAAATAATCTGATAGGAACATGCCAAATAGCACCGGAGAGCTGCTTTGATGATTCCCATCGCTGATGGCTGGATATGGCCAGAGCCTGATGAGGCTGATATGGGAGAGAAAAATCTTTTGAGAATTAGAAGGTGATAGATCATCACTAACTTTGGTAACTTTGCCCTCTGAGATACATTTCATGGATGTCAGGTTACATTTAACTTTTCTGGGTGTATAAAGAGCTTATATTCAGCTTTCAAGCCACGGGTCTTGAAGTCTCTCAGTTTAGAGACTCCTTCCTGAGTTTTGATGATTTGGTCATGATGATAAAATCTCTGGCCCCTTGTTAGCACTGGTAGTGGTTGTCGGAGATTGTAAACGCCCGATTAGGAATGACCTCAACCACATCGTGGCTGCTTGTGAGGTGCTTCTGTGCTTGGGAAGGAGTTGTCACAAAGCCCGTGCGCTTAGTTCCACAGGTGAGACTAGGGCCATCTCCAAACCTTGTCAGAATCTGCAACCGCCCGTAAACCAGTTCTCAACCCTGGCTGCCTGTTGGCATCCCCTGGGAGTCTGGGACCGACTCTGACCAATTAGATCAGGGCCTCTGAGCATGGGACACAGTACAGGGATGAAATGGATTCCTGGGTGCCTACAATGTGCAGCCAGGCAGAGTTATGAATTCAACCAATTTCCTAGAAAGAAGCAGACGAGAAAGAGCCAGTGAGAAGTTGGAAGGAGGATAGCATGAAGTGGGAGTACCCAGGATATCAAGAATTGACAGTGAGAAGAGAGCAGAATGGTGGAACTCCAAGAGAATTTTAAAAATGCCTCTCTACGCTCCCTGGCGTATGGGACACTCCTCAGCAGAGCACTCGCCATACTGAATTGAGCCCATTTTCTCTATATTAATTTTAGATCAAGAGCTCCTGGAGGGAAGGAGCCGGGTCTGATTTATCCTTCTGTCTCTGATGCTGGCATCGTGTTGGGACACAGGAGGAGGTCATGAAACGCTGGAGAGTGAGTAAAACAACAAACAAGACTTCCCCTCATAAACACCCCGAGGATGTTACTGTTTCTAAAGAGACGATGAAAGTGCTTTGCTGACGGGACACAACTTGAAAACAGCAGGAGTTTTTATGACCAAGTCTTCATTCAAACACGTTCATTTGGTGCTCGCCTCGAGTACCAGATGCCAGGCAGAGTGCTTGTAGGAAAACACAGTTGAGGATGCAGATACGTGGCAAGGGCATGGAGGCTCACAGGGGAAAACACAGGGCATGTTTCAGAACCCATGAGACTCGCTGATGCATGGGTGCGTGGCATGGGATGGAACATGGTAGGAGCAATGTGCTGTTCCACCTACCCCCCTTGAGGAGCCAGACAAGGTGTGACACCCACTAGAAGGACTTCCTTCCCAGATGACTACACTTGCTCAAAATCTGCTCACAGGGCTGATATTCTGTTTTCTGGGAAACCCACTCATGGTAAGCTCCTTCCCGTTACTGTGGACGAGCACGGCACCATTACAGCTGCACCTCCCGCCCCAAATCCTTCCTCCCTTCACTGGGGTCAACACTCTCGGTGCCCTCGCTCCTCCAAAATCCATGGTTCCGGGGAGGACAGCTTTCCCTTTCCTGATAAGCAGCACTTACAATCCCCAGATCACTCATAACTCTCAGCTGGGCTCCTAAACAAGGAAGGTTCCTGACCCCAAACTGTCCCTCTCTGATGCCCTCAACAACAGGCTTCCATCAGAAATCAGAGCTGGCCAAAGCCCTCATGTCCCAGAGTAAGGGCCCCAGATTTCGGCCATGGCTGTAAGTTGGTCCCTGCATCCAGAAGTTCTCCCAAGACCACAGGAAAACATCTGAGGAACAGAGGGATCTAGGCCAGGAGTGATTAGAATTGGATTTCAATCCTCACTTCCAACCTGCTGAGTTCTTCCTGAACATAAGCTCTTTATGTGAAAGATATCTGAAGACGGGCAATCACTGGGGTATTTTACTGAAAAACCATACTGCTATTTCCTGGTCTAAAATGCACAGATTACTGAAAATAGCCCTTGAATAAATGGAAAAGTTTTCCTTTCAGTGGTTCAGTGCACTTTCAAATAGAGTCTCGCCTGGTCCCAGAGGTAGGGGCTGTTTCCTCTCTTTTATGGATGGGACACTGAGATGGGGGAGTTATGAGAGCTGACTATAGTCCCAATGAAGTGGTGGCAAAGCAGGTCCAAGATCTCTATGTCCTGGCTATTCCATAGAAGGACCTGATGTCACCTACAGTCTGCCTCTGTCACCAATTCATGGCTCATGATGAATGTCAAGTACTCATGAAGCCCAGGCACAGCTGGAGTCTCACCAAACAATGATGGCACCACAGTGGGTTTCAAGCACTCTGTGGCTTCAAGGAGTATACGCAGTAGAGGGGAAGAGAAAAGTACCCAAATAACTACACTACAGAGCAGAGTCCGTTAAATGCCCTGTGAGACTGTCAAATTGTAGGACTCTGAAGTAGCATGAGAGATGACCTTCTGTCACACTGGGACAGGAGAGGTCTAGCGGAAGGCAGCTCAGAAGGCTTGGAAACAGGACTTGAGGGTGGATCAGATATTTTTAAAAACATAATAACAAGAGCATTTAAAAATATAATAGTAAGACTTATTTATGTCAAAACCAGTCACTCATAATCCCACTTCCCACAGCAGGGGAATCATTCCAGATTGGTCTACACCCACCATTGGGATTCATACATGTTCTGGGCATGCGTGGAGAGCTATGGGGCAGGCCACCAAGAGCCTGTTGGGAGAGCATCAGGCAGGACACACTGGGTCAGTACCAGAGCCAAGGTGGCCAGAATGAGGAGTCTGTCATAGTCTCTGTCCCTTGGATTGAGTCCCAGCCCAGCCTTCCGTATCCACAGCTTTGCAGACAATATAAAGAGACAGTGGCCATGAGGGTGTCCCTAGATGCAGGACTTCCAGAATCAGGACTGGATCCTGCTAGGGGACTTCGCTGCTTGGCAGGTGCCTCGTGTAGGGGCATCTCCTAGCCTGACAGGTGTCTGAGTCTGGGGCAGATTCCATGGGAGAGGCAACTTGTCTGTCATGGGATTCTTTAGGGGAGCCAAGGGAGCTTAAGCATTCCCAGGAATCTCTGGGGCCAGAATCCTACAATAACAAGTGGAAGTGAAAGAAACCCAAATGGTTGGTTCTATAAAAAGTAGCCACATTTTTAACCCCCCACAAGAGTAGCCCAAGGAAACATAGCTTACATAACTATGTTCATATTCTATTCAAGTCCTTATTCACTTGCATATATAACAATTACAGTGCATGCTTTTCTATAATTTGCTTCTTCAGATTTATCACCAAATTACAAAGTAGGGGTGGGGAGATATGGATGAAGACTTTCCACGTAGATAAAACAAAATGGCTCTCGATCAGTGGTTCTCAACAGAAGGCAATTTTGTCTCCCAGGGGAAAATCAGGCATCAGACAGTGTCTGAAGACATTTTTCACTGTCACGACTGGGGAGGTGATGCTATGGGAAGAGGCTACACATTCTACTATATACCGAAGAGCTCCCCATCACGAAGAATTATTATCTATCTCAAAACATCAAAAATGCTGACATTGAAAAACCCTTATCTCTGGGTACAGAGACCAGAAAGTATTTAATTATTTGAGTAATTGGGAGGCCTGGGTAGCTCAGCTGGTTGAGTGTCCGACTTCGGCTCTTGCAGTTCGTGGGTTCGAGCCCCATGTTGGGCTCTGTGCTGACAGCTCAGAGCCTGGAGCCTGCTTTGGATTCTGTGTCTCCCTCTCTCTCTGCCCCTCCCCCACTCATACTTTGTCTCTCTGTCTCTCAAAAACAAACTTCATAAAAATGAAATAAAATAAATAAAAATTATTTGAGTAATTGTAAGTAGCACAATTTGGAAGCTGGTTGGTGGGGGGCGGGGCATGGATACACTGAAGCTGCCCCCAGTGGGTAGTTACTGGGAGGAACTAAATGTATAGAGAGGGACCTGGGGCACATCCAGGCAAAGACCCTTCACGGGCAGAGGAGCAGAGTGGTTGCATGGGCTGGGGAAACAGCTGGTAAAATCAGTGCCATGAGGCCTCAGGACCAGATGAGGCAGGTCCAAAGACGCAGGACAGCAAAGATGAGGGAAGCGAGGGGAATATGGCACCTATGCCCTCCACAGGGAGGGCTGGAATGTAAACTTGCGTCTGCTGGCCCCCAGCCAAGGGTTCTTCCCACTGGCCGCATCACACTGCCCCAGGACCACGTAGGTCCATGAACAACCCCTTGTTGGACGCAGGCGGGCTGGCTGGAGCTGCAGTATCACAGACACAGAATGACGATTAACAGTTACCAGAACAGAGAGAGTCTGGTGTCATACAGAAGCTTTCTTCTTTCTTCCAACATGAGCTGCAAGCCCTCTGGGGGCCATAGCAACTGCTTCTGCACAGAGGCTTTATGTTAAACAAACAAATACTGCTTACCTTCTCCAGCGAAGCCCTTGGTGGTGCCTCCCTAGAGGGGAGCTGACGTGGTGGC
This sequence comes from Prionailurus viverrinus, assembly GCF_022837055.1. Lineage (NCBI taxonomy): Eukaryota > Metazoa > Chordata > Mammalia > Carnivora > Felidae > Prionailurus > Prionailurus viverrinus. The sequence continues at coordinate 112,907,905 of NC_062561.1, read as the reverse complement.
CAGGGGGCTGCTGGAAACCTGATTTCATGAGCTGCAGGTGGCACGTAAACATCAGAAGGGATGGCCGCTCTGCATTCCTAGTGAATCCAGACATGATGTTTTTTCCCCTTGAAGAATGACAAGGGTGGAAAGGCCTGACAATACCTTTGCCACGGCAGGGTGGGATGGGCCAGATGGATATGTATACGCTGTAAGTGGAAGGAGTATGGTGGTGGGTATGATCTTCTGGGAGGGCATACCACCTGTCAAAAATACAAAGGCACTTGACCATTTGCTCAGGCACCCGTCCCAGAGAATGCTCACTGCAACCTATAAGGTTAAAAACGTAGACAGAAATGAAACGTTCATCACTAGGGCACGATTTGACTCCACCGTGGCGTGTCTGTGCTGTTGTACGCAGCCGTCAGGGAGAGTGGGGCAGGCCTCCATATTTGCTGATATGATATTCAGGATGGATTCTGAGTGACAAAAGCAAGGTGCAGTTGTGAGACCATGTGTATAGTATGACTCATTACTGTTTCTCTATTAATATACGTCTTGCGCCCATAGAAATAGCGCTGGGAAGACACACACCATGTGCTGCCTGTGCTTACTCCCGGAGAAGAACAGGTGGGCATGGAAGGAAAGGAAGGCAGCACTTTGAACCCGATGGGCTTAGGTGCCATTTGCTTTTTTACAACAAGGCTATGTCACTTGTGGGATTTAAGGCTGGGATGGTGCCATTCCAACTTGCCTTGAATGGAAACAGCCCGAGGGAGGGAGGGAGAGATGTGTGTGTGTACCACATAGTCGCATACTTCATATTGAAGCCAATGGTTGGGCTCGGGTCATTTCAACTAGGCATTTCTGGAACAGGCTGGAAAGTTCTCAGATGAAGAGAGGGCTTTCCTAATGGTTGGTTCATCAGGCTAATGCACCCCTCCAGCTGGCTGCTGGCCGCCGGTGGCAGAAGCAGGCCAGCAACACATTGTTGACACCCCTCTCTAGAGAGTCCAGACCAGACTCACGGCCAGCAGCTCTTCATGCACAGCCTGATGGGACCTGCTGGGATGCAGGGAACTTGTAAAATGAAGATCAAGAGCCCACTGGGGACTGCCACCTCCAGTCACTTTGCACATCAGTCTGTGACGGATGTTCCCCGTGCTGACCACTGCCAGAAGCCAGCACCCAGATTGTCGCACACATCTCATCACAGAAGCCCACACATGCGGCCCCAGGAAGCCGCTACATGGCTCTCACCCTGGGTGGCAACTGAAAAGACAGACCTCGGTGTGGGTGGTCACTGCCCAGCGACCCAGGGAGTGGCCCAGCTCCGCCATGCCTGGGAACTGTGATCTTTGTGGAATGGCATCCAGGAGGCCAGGATCAGCCTTTCTTCTCTCCATCCCTTCTCTTTCTATTTGTATGTCTCCTTTTTCCTCAGATCTCATCTCACTGGAGAATGCTATTCAGCTGAAGACTGTATTAATTCCAGCCACTTCACTGGAAATATCCAGAAGACTGATATGCTCCCAATGAGATCTGCCACCGCCCACCCCAGTGGCATGATGCCAGTGGTCTGTGACAACATGCCAGCAGCACTAGGCACTGTGTAGCCTCTCTCTTGACCCACTTGTCTTGACCCAGAGCACTCCACCTCCCATTGTTTCGAATCCTTCCAGCACAGGACCTCCTGCCTCGTCTTCCTGCTTATTCTCTTGTTGCAATCCATTTCAGTGTGAATGAGGGAGGTCAGGGGGTCCCATCGGTTCCACTCTTCCCAGCACTTGTGCCCTAGGACATAGTATCTACTCAAGGAACAGCTCTGGGAAGACAAGCAGTCTAAGACTGCACCTCACAGCTGAGGCTCAGTCCTGTTTCTCTTATTGTAGCTTCACTCTTGGACCAGAACTGGCCTCCCCACATTCACCCTAGTTCACGGAGCAGGACTAGACATGCAGCCTAAGGCTAAGTCCATACAGGCCAAGGGCAGTCTGAAAGCCGTCCCTCCCCAAGGTCTGGGTGAGAGCCAAGTGGCTAAAGGCCACAAGGGGCAGCCAGGCAGAGAGCCCTAATGCCAAAGGTAAATGAGAGGTTTTGGATGAGAAATTCAAGGCTGAGACTTTCTGGAAAGAGCACCAAGGGGAGAAAGACAAAAACTCAGAGCTACACACATAGCATCCATGGAGCCCAAGACTAGGGGAAATCACATCCCAAAACTGTTCTCTGCACACTCAAAGGACAAGGAAGCTGACTTGTGGTTTTCCTTACCCCATAGCTCATGCCCAGTGATGGCTGCCATGTGCCATAATACTGTGGAAGAGTCTGCATTCCACAAACACGGACTCTCACAAGTCTGACATTCCCCACAGGGACCCCTGCTTCATCAGCATTAGATCTGATCAAGCCTGGGTCTCAGCTTGGTCTCTGTGGTCTAAGAGCAAATGGAAAGGAAAATCCATACATTTGGATGTTGGCTCCAAACTAACTAGCATGGTCGCCTGCACATGCAATGCACCTAGGCTTAGAAGTGAAGACCGAGAGACGAAAAATAACAGGATTGGTGACAGAAGAAAGTGGCCAGTCTCCGCACCACCTCTGCAACACTCACCCTCAGAAAAGGGCATCCGCCACCACCATGAGTGCAAATGCCCAGTGAGGAGGGGCTATGCTGGACTCTCCTGGAGGGTGGGGTGTGGACACATGTTTGATGGACAGGAAAGTGGCCGCTCCTGAGATGGGGGGAGGGTGAATTACTTTCCTAAGGCTGCTGCAACAAAGTGCCACAAACTGGGTGACTGAAAACAGAGATGCATTGCCTCACTGTTGTGGAGGCCAGAAGTCTCCAATCAAGGTGTCAGCAGGACCATGCTTCCCCTGACCTCTGTAGGGAAATGATTCTTTGCCTCTTCCTCAATGCTGATGGTCTATTGGAAATGGGAGACACCTGGCTCTTGGCTGCATAATTCCAATTTCTGTCTTTGTCGGTGCACGCCTTTCCACCTGTGTGTCTCCATGTCTCTATTTTCATCTTGTAGGGAAGTCAGGATTAGTGCCCTCCCCCCACTGCAGGATAACCTCATCTTAACTAAGTACATCTGCAATGACCCTATTTCCCAAAAAGGTCATTTTCTGAGGTACTGGATTCCAGCATATCTTTTTGGAAGAACATAATAAAACCCACAACAGAGGTGTTGAATAAGACAGTGGGCCAGAGGTTCCATGACTGTCAAGATCCAGTGTCCTGGGGGCATGGCAGGAAGACGGCCGACGTTCAGGAGAAAGAGCTACATGGAGAGGCAGGACCCAGGACCCAGGCATCTCAGCCTCGGCAAAAATCTGATGCTCAAACTGGGCACAGAAGTCGTGACGCTGCCCACACTGGGCCTCATGTGCTTGGACAAGATGGCCATTGAAGGCTGTGGACCAGCACACATTCCCTGTGGATACCGGCCAAAGTGGCTTGAGAGCACACAGCCCAGGGTAGGAGCCCCATGGGGACCGAAATCAAATCCTACAACTACCAGGCTCTGGCCTTGAAGTCAAGATTATTTTGATTTAGAAAAAAAAAAAAAAAAAAAAAAGGAATGTAAACCTAGTTCTTAAATCCAACTCATGTGGTGATTTTAAACTTATAGTAAGTTCTCAAATTTATAGACTATATAAACATAACCACACTCTTATTTCCACGCGCCACACAAGGACCGACCCTCAGGATACAGAAAACATGAGTGAACATGGCAAACAGGGTCAGAAATGGACAGAAAGAGGCCAAATGTAGGTGTCAGCAGGGAATAACGATGAACCTGGAGAAACCAGTGTTGGTCCAGATCCCCTCCCCCCTCCAAATCCTTGCAGAAAAGAATATTAATAAAATGTAACTCCAAATCCGATCCCGGAGCAGTAACAGAACACCCGTGCCAAACTTCACAGCCGTGGGAAGGACGTATGTAGCTGAGCAATCTGTGGACAGCATTTCTCGGCTGAAATTCTTGAAAGCTCATCGTGCTCAGGCCAAAATGCTCTGGAAATCAAGTCCCGTGGAAAATGCAAACGTTATGAATTGCACATGTGGCCACAAAGCCAGCCCTGCCGCTCTGAGTGAAAAGATTTGCACAGAAATCTGTCCCCGCGCTGAAGACCACCAGGGCCGAGGTAGAGCATACCAGGGGTCCCAGAGAGGATAGGAGACTCACTCAGCCTTTGGGATTTTCTTGGCAAACTCCAGAAACTACAAGCAGAGGCCTGTACTGGAATCAGACGTGATAGACAGAGGGGCCATTTCCCTTGCCTGAGGGGGCGTCCCTGGAGAAGCAGCACCCGAAGGGCCAAGTGAGGGGCAAAGTGAATCCTTCTCCAGCTACTTACCCTGTTTGTCCCTCCCTTTCCTTATCTGTGAGTCGAGGATCACACAGAACTTGCCTCGTGGGGTGGCTGGGAGGGTTCTAGGGATTCATATACATGAAGCTCTAAGAAAGAGCCTGACCCTTCAGAACAGCCAACATAAACCCTCACCTGCAGCGAGCACTCCAGCAAAGCTGAAGTTTCAAATCTCTCCCTGAAGTTGCTTCTCTTCCAGCACCCCTCCTAAATTTTCATTTTTACTTTATAGATCTCAGATTGCCTTCCCACTTTGTCTCCCAACAACCTCTTCCCAATCTGGAGAGCTTCCCGCTCCCTGTCATAGGATCTAAGGACAGGAAAGGCCCTCCTCAGTCCCTCAGCTTCCGCCCCTGCCCCAAGGCAGAGCTCTGTTCACACCGACTCCGACAGATGGTTGTCGTTTCCAGACAGGAAATATTTATCGAGCATCCACTCTGGGCCAAGCCTTGTGTTCAGAGCTGCTAGGAATACGCACAGGAGTGGGGTGGGCTGAGCTCCCACAGTCTGTGTCGGGGAACTGGAAATCAGAACTGAATGTTGCAGTCTTGAGGCACAATTTCTTCTTCTCAGGGAAACCTCCATTGTTGCTCCCGTGGCCTTCAACTGATTGGATGAGGCCCACTGTTATTAAGGGTAATCTCTTTTACTTAAAGTCAACTGATCATAGATGCTAACCACATCCAGATCAGTGTGTAATTAAATAACTGGCTACCGTAGCATCACCAAGTTGACATATAAAATTAACCATCACACACAGGTTCATTTGTCCTTGCTTTCTCCACTTCAGGTCCAGCTTTCTCCCTGACCACCAGTTCTGTGACCTACAGCAACCTCAGGCCCAACATGCGATGCAGGGAGGATAGCTTTCCGCTGACGTACTCATCAGCTCCCACACTGGCATTCACTCTTCATCCCTAAAACAATTCCATTTCACTCATAACAGTGGGACTTTATACCCTGCCTTCCCCTCAGATTTATTCAATTTATGTGCTCATGGGTCCCATCCGGACAGAAGTGGCATACCTTGGAACTGTCCCCAGAGTTACCCAGGAGGATGTCACAGAGACTGCCCACATATAGATGCCTTGCTGGCAGCATTTCCGCTACTCCAAATGCTTCCAGAGAAGATGCCAGAAGAAGATGCTGGCCACTCGGCGCTTCTGGCTGCAGCACACTTACAGGAAGTGGCAGCTCAAGACCGACCTCTGCAGGGGCTGAGTGCTGGAGAGAGTGTACCTTCCAAGAGCTTGGCACGTGAGATACACTAAAACCGGGAAGAGGAGGTCTCTTCCTTCTTCACGTCCCCTCAGGGCTCTCTCCCGGTCAGATGTAACAATGTGCCAGCTGGCAAAGAAGAACCAATTGTGCAAAGCCCATGCCCACCCTCCATTCTGACAGAGCCCGAGAAGAGGGGTAGATTTGGAGCTGAGAAGCAACAAATTGAATGAACTAGCACAGTCCACTCCTTCGGCTGCTCAGTTTCCACCTGGGCACTTCTACTCACACTTGAACTTCTATGTAACAATGAAACAATGCTGTCTTCTTTCCATCTAATATGATACAGCTGTCTTCCTTCCAAGTGAGGAGTTTTTCACACTACCCCAAAAGGAAGAGACCCGCAGTCCTAATGGCCAGTGGCTCTAGCACCATAGCTATATTTACTCCTCAAATCCATCACCGACCCAATGAATAATCTGTCACCTAAAGAGTACACTGTAAAGTTAACCTTCAACACCTTGTATAGAAAATACAAATGGTAAGAGAAGAAATTAGTTAGCATATACAAATACACACACACACACACACACACACACACACACACACACACACACACAAAACAGACAAGCGAAAATATGCAAAGCTAATAAGAGTTCTATAAAGTATAACTGGTCTCGAGGCCAGAATTGCCCTCTATGGCTTTCTTCCTCCACCAACCATTCTGTGCTTCTCCCACTCTCACTCAGGACCTCAGCTGCCTGGGTGTTTTACTTGGCGGAGGGTCTCAACCCTCAATTCCTGAAGAGTCCTTAGACACCTTGCCTGTTTTTAGTTGCTGAGGTTTTCCATTAACCTCTGCCACTGGGCATGGCAATACAGCAAGGAGCCCCAGAGAATCCCTTGGGTTCCAGAAATACTCTTCCTTTCTTCCATTGTGCAGCTGCAGCCCAATTATCCTGGGTAATCAGGATTAATCACTCTGGCCAGAAGGCCAACTCCCTTTTGTTGATTCAGTGGCATAAGGAGCCCAGACCAGCAAGGTCTCATCTTTCCACTTCATGGAATCACATCTGTAGCCCATGTGAAGCATTCTCCACTTGGGGACTAAAACCTACAAACCAGCAGAGCTCATGGACACCTGAACAGGAAGCAAAAATTCTGGGTGTGGATCACTGGGCATAAGAGTGAGAGATGCAACTCCCATTTCTACTCTTTGATTCCTGGCCCCATGTATTCTGACTGTTGGGGAGACAGCACCATATTGTGGTTTGTGACTCAAAGCATATACTATATCATGTAAGACAGAACCCCATCCTTTCAGGATGTTGTTTCGCAAAAGGCACTACAACGGAGTCTCCAGTAAGTCACTGCACCTTCTAATGAACCCAGCCACATCCAGTTAATGTGGTTAAGACCCCTTAATTCCATGGAATGGGCATCAGCCCACAGCTACACTTCTTTGCTAAGAAATGGGCTGCTGTTCAGAAGCAATGCTATGGATGGGGTGCCTGGGTGGCTCATTGGGTTGAGCGTCTGACTGGCTCAGGTCATGATCTCAACATTTCGTGGGTTCAAGCCCCACGTCAGGCTTTGTGCTGACAGCATGGAGCCTGGAGCCTGCTTCCAGCTCTGTGTCTCCCCCTCTCTCTCTGCCCCTCCCCTGTCATGTGCTCGCTCTCTCTCTCTCTCGCTCTCTCTCTCTCTCTCTCTCTCTCTCAAAACCAAATAAACATTTAAAAAAATTAAAAAGAAAAAAAAGAAGCAATGCTATGGAGAATGCCATGGTGGTAGATAAGGCATTCTGTGAATCATGGATGGTGGTGCTACAGACACACTATGTGTAAATCCATACGTAGAATATATGTCTATTCCAATGATGACAAATATCTGCCTCCTTCATGACAAAAGAAGTCCAATGTAATCAACATGCCACTAGGTGGCTGCATGGTTACCCCAGGGAATGATGTTATATCAAGGGCTCAGTCATGGTTTCTGCTGTAGGCTCACTAGGCACCTAACAGCAGTATAAGCACCTGTACTGCTAAGCCCCTGAATAGCCTCCATGCCTGCCACCATGGCTCCTTTGTTCATGGGCCCACTGAGCGAGCCCTGGAGTGGCTGCGTAAAGAGGTTGACTGATGTCTACAGACTATATAATTTTGTTCACCTGGTGATTAACCTTCTTCTCTACAGCAGAAACCCTTTGAGCATTCATATGAGACACAAATATCTTCACAGTTTGTGCCTATTCTTAGGGAGGTCCAACCAATACCTCTTTCTCCAGACTTCCTTGTCAGTAATCTTCCAATCATGTTCGTTCCAAGTTCCTGACTATCCAGCCAAACACCATTAGTAAGTGCCTATAAATCTATGTAGATCCATACTTCTAGCCATCTCTCAATTCACACTAGTGGACAACCAAGTGTATTGTTCAACGTTCTGCCATAGGACATGGATACCGCACAGCAATGCAAATGGAAAAAAAATCAATATAAAGAATTATTAATAGAATATTGGATTAGATTAATAGGAGATTAATGGGGACCTGGGTAATAAGCATTAAAAAGAAGTCTAAAGAATCCAAGAATATTAGGTATATAGGAGCACCCTCTACCCGTAGAATGGAGATAGTGTCCTAGTGACCAAGGGAGAGCCTCCTGCCTGATCAAGGACTGGGATTCAGACCTCAGAGAGGGCAGAGCCATGGCGCACTGGAGGTCACAAAAGCCAGTAGATGCCCCACCACTGGGACTTGCCAGGAATTTGCCCTCTGGGAGGTTAGGAGAAGGTGTCCACAGGGAAGTGCCATAGTCCAGAATTCTCTATAAAGCCACCTGAGAGAGTGCTGGAGGAGGCCATTCACAAGGAGATTCCCTGGATGGTGGCATTCCACTGGGAAACTTCCAGAGAAGGTGCTGGGAGAAGCTGCTAGCCACTGGGTACTGCAGGAGATCAAGACACCACATCAGCAGGAGCCAGACACTAGAGAAAGGTGTCCCAGAAAGGAACGTGACACAGCAGAAACCATATGCTCTCAGGACCTGAGCACTAGACAAACCATGATCGGCAGGAGTCTGGTGAATGAGGCTCATGGAAACCAGAAAGAGGAAACTCCTTTCTCCAGTATCCCTCAATGTCCTCTCTTGACGAGGCTTAGAATCATGTCAGCTGGCATGGAAAAATATTTACAAAGCCCATCTCCATTATCACAGAGCAGGCAGATACAGTGACTTTGGAGCTGAATGGCAATAAACTGAAAACCGGCATGGGGTTGAGGAACACTAGGAGATGGGCTCAGAGAGGATGGTAGGAAGCAGACGAACACATGCAGGGCATTTTCTATGCATAATCTGAGCAATAAAACTCTTCATCAGGAGACAGGGCCAGAGTAATCAGGAAAGATTGCCAGCAGGAGAAAGACTGTGACCTTCCACCACCCCAACAAGATCATCAGCTCAACCCATGGGTAGGGGCTGCCTGAGTGTTTTCAGTTCTGTTAAAGTCTAAGCAAACCACGCTTATAAAGCAACTTTTGTGAGTCTGACATTGACCTGGCAGCCTTGTCTCATTTCCCCAGGACCTGGCCAAGGCCAGGCTAACAGTAGGTGCTTAATAATCAGTGACTTTGAGAGTTTTCCAGCTCCACTCCAGCAGCATGTAACCCCACTTTACTTCAGGGTCATCGTTTGCAGACACAGCAGTCTCCCTATGATCCCACTTAGTTCCTGAGAAGTCACTTTCTGTCTGGAAGACTCCTTCCTCCCCATGTGAAGGAAGTGTCACCCTCAATTGCTCTCCTGCAGCTCTCACCTCCTGGGTGCTGAGCAAAGTCCCTCCATCCTATAACTGAGAGAGTTTGGAGTATGGTGATGGAAAGGGGAGAGGGGAAGAGCAGTCCTTGAGATATCTTGGTGCTGGACACAATTTTGGTCTCTTCAACCTTTGCCCTTTGTAAGTCAGGCTTTAAGAAAGAGAAGTGAAGGGGCGCCTGGGTGGCTCAGTCAGTTGAGCGTCCAGCTTCGGCTCAGATCATGATCTCACAGTTGTGAGTTCGAGCCCGGCGTCGGGCTCTGCACTGACAACTCAGAGCCTGGAGCGTGCTTCGCATTCTGTGTCTCCCTCTCTCTCTGCTCCTCCCCTGCTCGTGCTCTGTCTTTCTCTGTCTCTCTCTCTCTGTCTCTCTCTCTCAAAAAATAAATAAACATTAAAAAAAAAAAAAGAAAGAGAAGTGAAGAAGCAAACAGCCCTCTGGGATCCCTAGGACATTGTGTTAAGGAAGACTGGTCACTGCACTCTTGATCTTGTAATGTCTCCAAGTTGTGGCCTTGATTTCATAAGTATCTATGTTCAGGGCTCCCTAAGTGAAAAATATCTCGGACAATGAACATTCCCAGAGAGATCCACAGTCTTCTCCAAGGCTTTTGAGATCTTGGATGAACTGCTCATATATGCTCTCCCCCCGCTCACCGCCCTCTGCTGCTCTGGCTCACCCATAACCTCCCCCAAAGAAGTCAGATCCAACATGCACTAAGTCTGTGCCTAGATGGCCATTATCCTTCTCAGCTTGGCTTCAAGAGGGTGTCTAGGGCACTACCCCTAGGGGTCACATAGGAGAACAGAGTCCAACCCCTGGAAGAAGCAGAGCGGCAAGGGCAGCAGCTGCTGATGGTCTAATGAGCTTCTCCAAGTCTAACGAGCAAAGGAATCACCCTGGGATCTTGTTGAAATGCAGGTCCTGATTCAGAAGGTTTAGGGAAGGCCCGGGAGATCTGTACTTCCTACAACTTCAAGGATGCCAGAGGGGCACCTGGGTGGCTCAGTCGGTTAAGCGTCCAACTTCGACTCAGGTCACGATCTCGCGGCCCGTGAGTTTGAGCCCCGCGTCAGGCTCTGGGCTGATGGCTCGGAGCCTGGAGCCTGCTTCCGATTCTGGGTCTCCCTTTCTCTCTCTGCCCCTCCCCCGTTCATGCTCTCTCTCTGTCTCAAAAATAAATAAACGTTAAAAAAATTTTTTTTTTTAAAAAGAGATGCCAGAGCTGCCAACCCATGGACTACACTTTGAGTAGCAAGGGTCTAGACTATGTGGCCTAGAGAACCACGTGGCCACAGGAACCCACCAATCCAAAGGCTACAGGCTCTGACAAGTTCTAGGAAGTCAGACAAAGCTTCCCAGAGTTGCTGACACTGGACTGGGTCTCAAGGACCAGGAGGTTTTGCAGGGAAGGAGGTGTCTATGCAGGGGTGCACCCAACAGTCTGCAGAGGAGGCAGCACCCTCACTTCCTCCTGCCACAACTATCATATCACTCTCTCCTGTCCTGCCTGACCCATCCATGCGTTTTTCCTGCTCAGCACGCCCAACTTCCCGGAGTTGGGTCAAGTACATGCTGTGTGCCAAGGTCAAGTTCCTCTTCCCACTCTGGTTCCTTCTCTGACCGAGGAGGGGAGGAGGAGGGCACTTTAGGAGGAACTCCTGCCTACTCTCTCCTCAAGCAATTATGGGCCAGCAGAAACAATGGGACTGCAGGAGACATAAACAGGCCTATGTTGGGGAACTGTGAATAATCACAAGAAAAGGACAAAAGAAAAGGCCCCTGAGATGACTGGAGGGAAGTGGGTGGAGGTGGGAAAGTCTCCATTAATTCACTCTTATTGAATGAGCCCCCGTGGAGCCGTGATTTTCAGCTTCTGAGTCAAGCGTTTGGCATTTAAACTGCATGGATATTCCACTTAGTCCTGTGGGCAAAGCTTGTCCACTCCCAAGATGCTGATGGGCACACACGAACGGTCCTCTTTCCGTCCTGCTCCAAAGCCACCCTCTCCTCAGGACCACAGCCAAGCTAATCTGACGCATCCATCTTTGAGGCCTCCACCCCCCTCATTCAAACCTTTGTCAGCTCAGCCCTTTCTGGCTTGAGAGCCTTCCCCTGGGGAGGCTCTGCCCTCCTCCCTCGGGACACTGGCTCCTGCCGAGGCTTCAAGTCTCAGAGTAAAGTCACCTCCACAGAGAGGGCCCACTCTCTGTCTTCCACTTGTCACTGCCTCCTCATCTGGGGTTCACTTGCTGATGCTGTTTTTGTTCTGCCAGGATCCAGCGACCGTCAAGTCAGGTACCTCCTAGACATTCAAGAGACCTCACTGACGGGAAAAATAAAGCCCTTAGTCTCACGTCCCCCTCATGACAGGTTCCCCGGCTAAGTGACACCACATTGATCATGTACAGGATTTCTGTCTAAGTCAGGTTGTTGGTCACAGACCTCCTTCTCTGTCCCAAAGCAATCTCATCCCAGAAACCCAAGGGCCCCCACTTAGTGGCTCCTGCAGATGCTATGACTGTCACACATCCTCAAGTGAGGGACAGTCACAGGCCAGGGTTTGGCCCCCATTGCCTCCGCTCCATTTTCCCATAAAGCGGTTAGCTGGGGACCTTATTCCTAGTTGTTTGGCTCCGACCAGAATTCAAAGCTGGGAGTGTGTGCGACAGGGAGTGTGTAGGACCCTCTCTCTGGAAAGGGGAGCTGGAAGGTCAGGGATGGAGGTTTCAAGCCCTTGTTTCTGGGAGACACTTGAAACAGTGTTACCACAAGCAGCAGAGAAAGAGGGGTCCCAGGCTGTCTGTATGCGCCAGCTCTGAGCAGTTCTGAGAAGTCCCTCAGGACACCAGTGCCACAGCCCCGGAAGACCAGCTCGCCACCCCCTGGCCCTTTTCTGCCTCCCCTTGCTTTACTGTCCTCATCCACAGGCATCAGCAAGCAGAAAGGGCCTAAGGACTGTTTACATTCTTGCCATTTTGGCTTGTGTTTAGACTTCCTAAAAAACACATCTTAAACATTTATAAGCAATCATAGGCCCTCGTGGATTTCAAATAAACTTTCCTATAAACCAGTCAACTTCAGAGTATCTATTCCCCCCCCCCCCCCCGCCCCGCCAAGAATCATAAACCCGCAGAGCTGGTAAGCCCTTAAAGATCCCAGTGTCCTTGTTTTTTGGAGAAATGAGGGCCCTGGATGGAAAGGGACCTGCCCAAGCTCACAGGGTGCTATGCAGGGCTGGAACAGAGGGCTCCAGCTTCCAGAGCCCAGCATTTCCATTTCATGTGTGAAAAATCTGAGCCCATCAGCACATTGCCTCTGTAGGCATGTGGTTCTAGTTTTTAAGAGAACAAACTGATTTGAGGTTTCAAAATATTAAGCACTTAGGGTTTGGAGAAGGAATGTGTGTTAAGTGCACATTCTTGGTTGTGAGCCATCCCCCAGCGCCGGGCAGGCTGGCTGCCTGATGTGAGGGCCCTGAGACTCAGCGTGTCTGGGCATCTGCTGCACAGCTCCATAGCACAGGCCCCAAAACTGCTCACACTGCAGCCTGCTGCCACATCAAAGTGCCAGGCCTGAGAGGCAGCCCTCAGAGAAAGTCATGAAAGAGGCTGACAGGGACCTGTCCTCTCAGTGCAAGGCTAGGGCTAAGGGTCTTCATCTTAAACTCTCGGGGCACCTGGGTGGCTCAGTCAGTTAAGCATCCAACTTCGGTTCAGGTTATGATCTCACAGTTCACGGGTTCAAGCCCTGCGTCAGGCTCTGTGCTGACAGCTCGGAGCCTGGAGCCTGCTTCGGGTTCTGTGTCTCCTTCTCTCTCTGCCCCTCCCCCGTTCATGCTCTGTCACTCTCTTCCAATAAAAAACATTAAAACACACACACACACACACACACACACACACACACACACACACACACAAACCTCTCCCCCAGGTTCTGCACTAGTAAGGGGACTACAGACTGAGGAATGGAGATCCCTGCTGAGGTGGCTCATCTCAAGCTGGTAAACATCTCTTAGAGCCCTCAGAAGCCTCCCCAGGGCCTAAAGCCAGAAAGGAAGGGTCTAGCTTGAGTCCAGAAGACGCCATGCAGGCCCTAAGCCTTCTGGGTCACCACCTTTCTCTCTCCACAACCACAGGCCATGACAGGAAACTGAACAAAGCTCTTTCTAAATCTCTACAGTGGGACTTCCTAGAAAGGCTCTGAGGCCTTTCTCCAAGGAGTAAGGCCTCTCCAATGAGGCCTTTCAAGGCCTATGCTCCAAGGAGTCAGGTTGCAGTAAGAGTTGTGGCCTGGGGGTTCCATCACAGGGCCCATTCTGTAGAGTATACTGGACCCTGTGCTGGCTTGGGATGGGAGGGAGGACCAAGGCTGGCTGGGAAGCCTCTGCTGGCTTGGGATCCTTGGGAAGCCAGAAGATGACCCCTTCCCAGCCATAGACCTAATGCAAAGACTTTGTGGCCTCTTCCCCTGTCCCTATGCCCAAAGCTCAGATGACTCCTTTTCCAAATGCCCTAGGCCCCATCCTCCATCAAGTTGGGAGGCCAAGGCTTGCTGGAACAATGAGTACTGCCACTTTGAGCCTTAACTGTCTCCCCAGAGCACAGAGATTTTAGGCAAGATGTTTTCAGAGCAAAGAAACTGATTGCATAATCCAGACTTCAGTTGTGCTTGGCCATGTGCATGACTGTGCTGTATTTGAGATGAGAAAGGACACTACTGCTAATTTCAGGGGCCTATAGACCAACAAGAGATGCCTAATAAAAGTAAGTCCAGAGGCACCTAGGTGGCTCACTTGGTTAAGCGTCCAACTCATGATTTTGGCTCAGGTCACGATCTCAGTCATGAGATAGAGCCCTGTGTCAGGCTCCGCACTGAGCATGGAGGCTGCTTTGGATTCTCTCTCTCCCACTCTCTCTGCCCCTCCCCCGCTTGTATGTGAGCCCCGCCCCCTCAAATAAACATTATTTTTAAAAAAGCAAGTCTAAATGCAATGTAGTTCCCTGGATTTGATTGGAAACCAAAAAGGGACACTGGTAGAAAAACTGGCAAATCTAAATAAAATCTTGAGTTTAGTTAATAGTAATATACCAAAGTTGGTTTCTTCCTCTTGACAAATGTACCACCACTATAGAAGATGCTAATGGAGGAAACTGTTATAGGTGGGGAGTAACAGGGTATAAAAGGGTAAGGAGTATATGAGAACACTCTACTATCTTTGCAACTTCTCTGTAAACCTAAAATTATTCCAAAATAAAACATTTATTTTTTATTATTTTTTTATTTTTAAAAATTTTTTTCAACGTTTTTTATTTATTTTTGGGACAGAGAGAGACAGAGCATGAACGGGGGAGGGGCAGAGAGAGAGGGAGACACAGAATCGGAAACAGGCTCCAGGCTCCGAGCCATCAGCCCAGAGCCCGAGGCGGGGCTCAAACCCACGGACCGCGAGATCGTGACCTGGCTGAAGTCGGACGCTTAACCGACTGCGCCACCCAGGCGCCCCCAAAATAAAACATTTATATGAAATAGTAACCACCGGGGTACCTGGGTGGCTTGGTCAATTAAGCATCCAACTTTGGCTTAATGGTAATGATGATCTCACAGTTGTGAGTTCGAGCCCCACGTCGGGCTCTGTGCTGACAGCAGGTACAGATCCTGTGTCTCCCAGTCTCTCTGCCCCAGTCTCTCTGCCCACTCACACTCTGTCTCTCTCAAAATAAAAGTTAAAAAAACTAATAAAAAATCATAAAAATAAAAAAAAAGTAACCACTGATTGTGCAATCACTACGTTGTCAGTCACAGGACTGAGTACTTCCTATGCATTATCTCATTTAACATTCCCAAAAACTTTTTGGAGGCTGCAATTATAGTCTCCATTTACAGTCAAGGAGACTGAGGCCTGCGCAGCAGACATCCTGATCTAGGTAGGCAGCAGGCGGGGGAGCTCAGAGGTCACTGCCGCTTGGAGGAGCAGAGACAAGCCACATGTACAGTCCTATGTATGGAAGGACTCTTGGATTAACTCATTAAATGGAAATCCAAGTCCAAGTAAAAACGTGAGAGACTTTTGTCATAAGGCCTCCGAGACACTTGTGGGACTTCCGAACTCCCTCCAGAACCCACCCGAGAGAAGTGCTCCTCCCCGCCCAGTGTCAGCACGGAGAGCCGCCATCCCTCCCTGCAACATGCAACTCCTTCCAGCGGGAAATTAAATTCCTTCCTACTCCCTCCTCAAGAGCCTTGGAACGTAGTCCTCAGAAACTTACCAAGGGAAAATTCTTTCTTCCTTCTAAGATTTTTTTTTTAAAGACTCAAAACACTTCCTAGGGCTCTTTTTCACACAAACAGAAATCATGTAGCTATTCCCTAGTCCCTGGTTAAAGCACGAGGCCCTCCTTCCACCTGCTGTCTGACCGTGCCCATAGTATGCCCGACGGCCTTGCCCTTCTCGCCCCTCCTCAGCCCTGCACTTCAATACCAGGAACTGCTAAGTCAGGAGGAGGTGTAGCTCTCTCCCCAGCTAGTCTGTTAGCAGGGGGCAGATCCTCATCTCTGGGTTTTCTCTTTTAAGCCTCTGTGCTCTACTAAGTGCTGGAAAATACATCAAGGATGAGCTGGGTGAAGAACAGACCAACCCATGGAGCGTGTTTACGTGTGGGGCTCAATGGTCTCTGCTCCGCTCTCAATTTCAACCATGAGCAAAGGAACCAAGCCAGCCTGTCTTTCCTGAAAACACTTCTCTAAGAAGAGCTATGACCCGAGACAGACCCGGCAGAACTCGGGGAACTCGGGGCAACCATGTCATGGCAACTCAGCTTGAACTAGAACTCAATGTATGTGTCAGGTTGCTGAATTGCTCTTCGTGGCTGAATCAATCTCGTGAGGAGAAGTTCCCCATTTCGTCCTCAAGGTTTTAACCACTTCCTGGTGGTGACTCCAGTGAGCAAGGCCACAGCTGAGATGCTGATGGTCATTTGGGGGTATTTCAGTCTCAGTGAATAATTATGTGAACAAAATAACACAAAGCAGTTGCCAACAGCTATTAGCCCCGTGAAAAATAACAACGGAAAACTCGGCTGACTGGCTATCAAAGGGCCCTCATGGAAGGGAAGAAACCAGCTGTGGTTTAACATCTGTAAACTCAAAACACAACGTGAAAGAAGCATACAACCAAAGGGAAAACTGTCCACAAGTCCTTACCCTCGGAATTATATCAAGGCTCCCGCACACCACTTGATTGGCCAAGAGCTGGTTCCATTCCAAACTAGTGTGCACCTGAGCAGTGCAGAGGAGGCCTTGCTGGGACTTTGGCTGCCTTTGAATGGTGACAGAACAAGAGACAGGAGACTTATTCCCATTGCCCCTGATACAAGTTACCCCCCCCCCGCTGCAGAGACTGCACTCTGGTGAGTGAGTACTTTCCCCTATGGGTATTCCAGCCCTGTCAACAGTGATGGCAAGGGAAGGCCCCCGGGAAGGCCACCTCCCCGCAGGTGAAATCAGCACTAGGTGACAACCTCATCATCAACTCACACCTGCAAAGGTGGCCTCCCAGGCGTGAGGATGACCAGGAAAACAATCTCCGGAAAACCCCTCAAGAGTTGTGCGAAGAGCATGGCTTTCAAATCAGAGACCTGGGTCTGACTCAGAGTCCCATTATCCATTAGCTGGGTGGCCTTGAGGGGGTGACTTAAACTCTCTGAGCTTTTGTTTCCTCATCTGCATTGCAGGGCAAGGTAAATCCTAGAGATAATGAATAAAAAGCATTCAGTATGGTGGCTGCTATGCTTATATACAGAATGCTGACTTTTTCATGAATGTTAGCAGGTGACACTGTCCCTGGGAGGCTATCCACCTGTATACCTGGAGTTAATCAGCTATCTCCATCAACCCCAAATCTGCACTCAGATCAGATGCAGCACTGTCCCCCAATCCCTACAGCTCCACCATCAGCTTCACAAAGTTAGACCTAAAATCTTAGCTGCCTGTGTCACCTTCTTGCTACCATAAATGCCAGGTTCCTACCACATCAGACTTCTCCTGAGCATGCCCTGCTTAGTTGGGACACTGTGACACCTTTACTAAGACCGGTCCTCTGTTTGGGATTTTTTTCTCGCCATCTGCCCTTGTTGAAATTCTATATATCATCCAAAGTCTGTGTCATGAGTAGTCTTCCCTGAAGAGCTCTCCTGAATCTTTTTGTCAGAATAGCCACCTTGGCCATCCAGGCACAGTCTTATGTATACTATCAATTGCCTATCCTAAGGGCTAGACGAACATACCTCTTTTCTCTAACATCAGTAGTCTGGCTCTAGGAGGATATGGGCTCTTCCATTAATAATGGGTCAAGTTACTTAATGCCTGAAACTTCAGTTGCCTCATCTGTAAAACAGGATGATAGTCATGGTGCCAAAAAATCCAGGGCTATTGGGAGCATTAAGCTATTTATGCAGGTGAAGGAGCCTGGCACATATTACTCCAGAAATATTGGTTGCTATTCTGAGAACCTGTGTGAGTAAATGGGGTTGCTGGCTCACTAGTCTGGAAGCTTCCCAAGGCCAAGAACTAGACCACCCTCCACAGAAAGAACATGGTTCCTCATAAGAGCACATGCTCTACAAATGTTGGCTGAATAGGATTTCCCTTGGGAAAGTTAGCCCTTTGAAGGCTGACACCACGTCCGTCCTGACCTCCCTGCATAGGACAGAGGGCAAGTCAACGCTTCATCAACACCGCAGGAGAGAGAGGCCCATGGGAGACAGGTTGTAATTGCAGATGACCTTCTCTGCAGCAAAGTGCCCTTCCCCACCTTGGCCCCACCAGGGCACTGAAGGGTCTCTCCAGTCTCACCCTCTGCCTCCCACAATAAGAAAGAACCATTCTTGGCCCAATCCCACTCCTCACTTGAAGGTTCTTCACACAGGAGGTGAGAGACATTCTGAGGTAGCCACCATAGAAGGGGCTAGAAACTCAGCTTGGTCACCTCCTTAAGGGCCTCTGCATTTAGCCCCATATCAGGCAGGGTCACAAATGACCAAGGAACTGGGCTTCATTCTCATGGAGGCTGCAGCTGTTCTTGGCTTTTCCCCACTGCTCATCTCGTCAGGAAACAACAGAGAAACATAATTGAGCAGCTGTGGCTGTAAAAAGAACCTGCTTCAGAACAATACGTTGTGTCCAGCAAAAATGTGTTACAGGCTGGTGATGGGACAGCTAATACATGTGATAGATGAGTTCACTCAACCCGCCCCACACTGCTCTCTCTCTGCTTTCTCCCCTCTACATCCTGGGCTCAAGACTGGATGTGCCACTCCCTCTAGCTCCCATGACCCTAGGTCTCTCCCATGGAGCATATATGGGAGGCAGTCTCTCAATGCCATTGCAGAGCTCCTAAGTGATGTGGATGCCATCCGGGCCCCCTGCTCTCTTCTCTCTACTCTTGAGCACATGCCCATCAGATGCTACACCTGCATCATCAGGACCTGCCAACAAAGCTGTCATCCCATCCTCAGCCCCTCTTATGTCTAGATCCACTCGCTCTGGGTTTCTATGAGCTTGTAGCCAGGTTTGGCCAAACCATGCTTGCACACGTGTTGTTTTGAAATATTAGCACAGAATCCAAAACAATATTTCTCTTGGGTTCCTCTTCCAAGCCAACAGAGAAAGAACATTTCCAAAAAAATAACACATTATTAACCAATGAATAAGAGCCAAGAAAACAATGCATCCAGCATATTTATTCCAAACAGCTTGTTTAGAATGCAAATTGCAAATATATTTAATTCCACCAGGAATTCTGAAGAACCATGCTGAAGACCTCTTACAGCCAGCAGAGCCAAGAAAGTCACCCTAAGTGGTTTGGCCCTGCTCCCTGGTCAGGGGCTGCCTAACACTGGTCACTCTTGGGTTCTCCTACATCAGGAGAACTAGGTCCATGTCAAAGGGCTCACCGTGAGAGCCCTGCTACCTCTCACACCTCCCACTTGAGAGCAACATTCCTCCATCCCATGCCTTTGCTTTGAGAGTGGCCATCTGGCCAGAGTCAGCAGCAGTATCAAGAAGCTTCCCTCTAAACAAAGGCAACTTGCCCATGAGAAGAAAAAACAAACGCCACTATGACAGCCTCCATTAATAGACATCAAAACTAGCCCCCAAGTGTGAAAATCCAAATCAATTTGATTTATGAAAACTAAGCAAACTTTCCAGTAGGTTTGGCACATCCACAGCACTGGAGAAAGGCCTTAATTATACTGCCTCTGCTCATTAAAGAGATAAGATCTTAGCAGAGACAAGCTATGGTTTGTCTTCAGAAAAAAATGTAAATCCATCTGGCCCCATATTTTATAGTCGTCAATAGCCCGAGGCCATGTGAAATGCCCAAAGTTTTCATCTTCTCAGGTCTGGGGGTGGAACAGAAATGAGACATCAACATGAGAGCTCTGAGGCTGGCAGCACGGTGATGATGGTGATGTATTGGAGCATTCCTGTCTCTGCAGAGTCCCAGAGCTGAACACTGCACATGGACTAGATGAGATGCCAAAGCATAAAAAGCCAAAGGAAGAAACAGCCCTGCAGTTTATCACAAAAATACCTTCTCTTGGACCATCAATGGGAAGAAGACTCCTATTCTTAATGGTTCAGCTGGCTCCTCTTTCAGCCCAGAAAAGACCAATGCTCTCTGGGCATAAGCCTTTGAGTGTCCCAGGGCTACTCAATGAGGTTGTCCCAAATACTGACTAGAGAGTCAGTTGGTGTGAATGGAAAACTACGTGTGGGCAATAGGGTTCCAACACCCGGGAGAGCCTATCATTGTTCAAATGAAAGTGCCTTGGAGGAAACAGTGCTTTCTGCTGACTCTCACCCAGCAGAAGCCCCATAAGTTCCTCACTGCACAGTTAGGACTCAGCAAGAGTAAGTGTGTCAAACTCAGAAATGTTCCTTTACAAAGGTACTCTCATTCTTTGGACCTCTTTTCTTCCCTCTGTACTTTTCTATCATTCCTCAAAATGTTTTAAATGTCTTATAAAATGTTTCTAAATTTGTATCTCCATGACAGGCTTCTTCCTCAAATCCTAGATTTTAAACCCAACTGCCAACTTGACATCTCAAATTTAACAGGTCTCAAAACCAAGCTGCTGATCAATCAGTTTTATATATTGACCTTGTACCCCATGGTGTTGATAGGATCATTTCTTAATTCTAGTATTTTTTCCCCTATAGGTTCTTTAGGGTTTTCTGCATACAAGATCATGTTGCCTATTAATAAAGATAGTTCTATTTCTTTCTTTACAATTTGTATGCCTTTCATTTCTTTTTCTTGCCTTATCTCACTGGCTAGGACCTCCAGTACAATGTTGAATAGAATTGGTGAAAATTGACATCCTTTCTTGTTCGTGATTTTAAGAGAAAAGTATTTAGTCTTTAATGAGAATATGATGTTAGCTGTAGGTTTGTTATAGATGCTGTTTATCAGGTTGAGAAAGTTCCCTACGATTCCTAGTTTTCTGAGAATTTTCATTAAAAATGAGTGTTGAATTTTTGTCAAAGGCTCTTGCTATATTTATTGAAATGATCATATGGTTTCTGTTCTTTGTTCTTTTAATACCCTGAGTTACAATAATTAATTTCTAAACGTTAAATGAAGCTTATATTCCTAAAATAAATCTCAATTGGTCAAATATATATAATACTTTTTATATATTTCTGGATTCAATTTCCATATATTTTGTTAAGGGTTTTTTTTTCTGTTTGGTTACATTCAGAAAAACATTAATATTTAGTTTCCTCTTTTGTGATATTTTGTCATATTTTACCATCAAAGTTACGTTGGCTTTATAAAACAAGTTGGGAATGTTTCCTCCCCTATTTGCCGAAACAGTGTTAGATTAGAATTACCTCTTTGCTGAATGTTTGATTGAATTCACCTGCAAAGCTCTTTGGGCCCGCAGTTTTCTTAGTAGAAACTTTTTTTTTATCATGAATTTAACTTCTTTAATGGGTATTAAACTGTTCAGATTTTCTATTGTTTTTGTCCATTTTACTGTGTTGTGTTTTCCAAAAAGTCTGCATTACATCTAAGTTGTCAAATTTCAGTGGCATAAAGTTGTTCATTATGTTCCCTTGCTATCCTTCTAATAGACGTAGGGCACACAGTGGGATCTCTTTCATTCCTGATAGTGGTAATTTGTGGCTTCTATGTTTTTCTTATTCAATCTTGCTAGGAGTTTATCACATTTAAAAATCTTTTTCACAGTGCCAACTTTGAACTTTGTTAATTTTCTGTTATGTTGCTGTTTGCTAGTGCATGGGTTTCTATTTTTACTTTTATTATTTCTTTCCTTGTATTTACTTTGTGTTTAAATTGCTCATCCCTTCCCAAATTCTTGAAGTGGAAATTTTAATCACTTCTTTTAAACTTTTCTCTTCTAATATAAATATTTAAAGCTGTAATTTTTCCTCTACTGCATTAATTGTACCCCAACCAATTTTAAGATGTTGTTTTCATTACCATTTTGTTTGAAATATTTCTAATTTCAAAAAAAAGAGAAACATGGATTTCTAATTTACCTTGAGATTTCATCTTGGAACTGGGTTCAAAACTATCTTTTAGGACACACTTATAAAATTATTTTGTTTGGAGTTTCCTAGATAGTTTACTGCTATCAGTTTCTACTTTCATGTTTTCTTGGTCAGAGAACATACTCGATAATTTTAGTCCTTTGAATTTCAATATTTGTAAATTATTATATGGATCTGCAAATGTTCTAACTTTGTCAACATTCCATGTGCACCTGAAAAGAATGTTAATTCTGCAACTATTGAGTGTAGTTCTGTCAATTAAGTTGGTTGACCGTATGCAAGTCTTCCATATGCCTACTGAGTGTGGATTTGTCTCTTTTTCCTTTTAGTTCTGTCTGTTTTGCCTCAAAAATTTGAAATTAGATTATAAGAAGCATATACATTTAGGATTGTTATGTCTCCTTTGTGAGTTAGTATTTCCATGGTTTTGAGATGTCCCCATATGCTTCATAATACTCTGTTTTGCCTAAAGTTGGTAGAGCCACACCAAGTTTCTTCTACTTCTCGTTTGCATGGTAGGTTTTCCCATCCTTTACTTTCAATTTATCTGTGCTTTTATATTTAAAGTGCATCTTTTATACACAGCATCTAGTTAGGTCTTGCCTTTCTATCTAATCTGATCATCTCTGCCTTTTAGTCCATTTTCTTTTACTACCATTCTTTATATGCTTGGGTCTAAGTCGACCATTTTGCAGCTTATTTTCAATTTGTCCCATCTGTTTATCCTGTTTTATTGTGCCTCTGTTCCTCCTTTTCTGGCTTACTTTGAGTTAATCAAATATCTTTTTGAACTGAATAAAATTCAATTTTATTTCCTTAATTAGATTTTTAGCTATTTTGTTTTATATTTTAATGATTGCTATAGAGATTACAATATTCATCTTATCTGTAGGAGATGAACATTAACTAAACCTATTGGTAATCATTTACAATCATTTCAAATGTGGTAATTTCATAATGTATGTAAATAGGATCATCATGCTATGTATCTTAAACTTATACAGTGATGTATGTCAATTATTTCTCAATAAAACTGGGAAAAATGTATCTTCATTCATCACAGTCTACTTAGAATTAATATTTTACCATATTATAAAACATGTAAGAACCCTAATGAAAATATTTCATTTTACTTCCCATCCTCTGGGCTACTTTTGTCATGTATTTTCCTTCAACATACATCACAAAACCCTACAATGAATGTTATAATTTTTTTCCTTTAAATTGTCAAATGCAATTTAAATATTTTAAGAGCAAAAAGAAAAGAAAGCCTTTTATTCTTATCCACATATTCAACTTTCCTGGTGTCCTTTATTTCTTCCTATGAGAGCCAAGTTCCATGTGACATCATATTCTTTCACCCTAAAGCACTTTTCTTAGCATTGCTTGTAGGGCAGGTTTTCTGGCAAGAAATTTGCTCAGGTTTTGTTTATCTGTAAGTTTCTTTATTCCACCCTCATTTTTTAAGGATAATTTTGTTAGATACCAGATTCAGAATTCTGGCTTGACACTGTTCCATTCTCTTCTGGATTCAATTCATTCTGATAATAAGTCAACCGTTACTTATATTATGGTTCCTCTGTACATACTGTGGGTTTTCCCCTAGGCTGAAGATTTTTTTCTTTTTCACGTGTATTCAGCAGCTTAAATATAATGTCTCGTGACATGAAGTTTTAAAAAGTGAGTCTTATTTGGGGAATTCTGAACTTCTTGGATCTAAGGTTGAGATTTCCAACAAATCTGGGAAATTTCTGGGCATTATTTCTTAAAGTATTTCTCCCTCTCATATCCTCATAGGCCTCCAATTACCCCTATATGAAACTGCTTAGTATTATCCTGTAGGTAAGCGAGTCTCTGTTTAGTTGGCACAATCTTTCTTCTCTCTGTTCACATTTAATCATTTCTATTGATCTCTCTTCTAGTTCACTGACCCTTTCTTCTGGAGTCTCTAATATGATATTAATCCAGTTCAAGGAATTTTTCATTTCAGATACTGCATTTTCACTTTAAAACTTCCACTTCGTTTTTATAGTTTCCATCTGTTACCTCATTATGTCCATCTTTTCCTTTAAGGTCTTGGACATATTTGTAATAGCAATTTTAAAATCCTTATTTGCTAATTACAACATCTGGGTCATCTTGTGGTCTTTATTTTTTCTTAACTAGCAGTCACATTTAACTGCTTCTTAGTATGTCTAGTAATTTTTTTCTTGTACTCCTGACACTGTCAATGGTGCCTTATCAAGTTCTGAATAATGTCATCTTCCTTTAAAGGGTAGTGCTATTGTTACAGAAGATAGTTAAATCATTTATCTTGATCCAAGTGACTTTGGTTTTATTCTTCATCGGGGCTGGTCTAGTTTTGCTCCTCTGTGTTTATTCGTTTTTCCTTAATCTCAAGGTATGATCCTTACTCTAGGGTGTGATCCTTATTACTAAAATATGATCTTTCCAGGATATTAACTGAATGTTTGAAGTGCTCATTGTGTTCACTCCATTCTGACTTGACCATAACTTTGACATCACCTAGCTCTTGAGACTTCTAGTATTTCCATTAAGTTCTCAGACGCACAGAAGGCACTTTCTGCTAGGCTTTGTAGATTATCACCCTATATATGAACACCCCACCCCTCAGCCAAGAATCCACTAAGACTCCCACTTAAATTTCTGCAGTTTCCTCCCCTCCAATACCCTGCCCCATGGCATCTCCAAACTCTGATTTTTGCCTCATCAATCTACTTTAATTTTTTTCATTTTTATATTTTATTCAGGGGGAAAAATCTGGTGATATGTGTCCATGGAATAGTAAGCTTTCTCAAAAACACAGAGAGCTATGAAACCAGAAATTCTAACTGCCCAGCATCTATGTAGCTATACTATAGCCCTTGACACACCAAAGTAACTTTCTTCTGATGTTCCTAGGATCATTATAAAGACACAGTTGGTAGTTAACAACCCTGGTCTTGCCAAATAACTTCTACTTGAAGGAGCATATTAAATGGGCTATTCACACCTGCTGGTGACTAAACATTACTTTTTGGCCCCATGTTTTCCTTATTCTATCTGGACATTTGATCAGACAGCTTCAGTGTGAGACTGGATGCTACATAAGGTCCTTTGCCTCTCTGCCCACCCAGTTTAAAAGTTGTAGTATCTTGGGGCACCTGGGTGGTTCAGTCGGTTAAGAGGACACCTTGGGCTCAGGTCATGATCTCGCGGTCCGTGAGTTCAAGCCCTACATCACGCTCTGTGCTGACAGCTCAGAGCCTGGAGCCTGCTTTGGATTCTGTGTAACCCCCTCTTTCTGCCCCTCCCCCACTCACATTCTGTCTTGCTCTGTCTCTCAAAAATAAATGTTAAAATTTTTTTTAATGCTGTAGTATCTTATCCTTTCTGTTAGAAGAAGAGGGTAGGTTGAAAAGAGAGAAGAAATTTGAAATAAATTTGTCATTTACATGTTCTTCTGTTTTGTTGTGTTACTTTTAAATACAATATCCGGTCACTGGCTCTCTCAACAAGATGTAGAGTCCATATAGCACTTAGAGTGGAAACTTAGATTTCCTGAGGATTTGGTATTTATCATGCCTTTAGTAGCTTGATTTAGCAAGTGATATGCAAACCATTGTATATAATTCAGTAACAAAATGAGCACAGCTTCATTTACTTGTAACTAACTTCCTTTATCTTCTTGTAAAGCCTTATTACTCAATGTATGGTTTGGACCTACAATTATTAGGTCATCTGGCTGCTAGTTACAAAAAAAGGCACTTAGCTCCATCCCAGATATACCAAATAATTTTAACAAGATTCTCTGACGATCTGCTTACACATTAAAAAGTTTAAGAAGTATTTTCTTAAAGTACTTGGTTGTTGTTCTGCAAGAAATAGGGAACTTTGGTCATTTCTCCAAAGACAAATATTTGCTTCACTTACAGCAATTGTACATACCTCTGCTCTTTTTTGTTTGTTTCAATACCAAAGCATAATGTAATCTTAAAAAAAATTCCAAGTATCAGTGAAACTTGACATATGTAGCACCAAAATGCACATAACTTCATAACTCATTGAAGTGAAAACATGAACAGCTAAGACCAAGTTCGCGCGTGCAGAGATGATGACATTGTCATGACTGCTCCCTGGCTGACAATAACTGCACTGTGCCATTAATTTCAGAGATGTTAAAATATGAAAAACAGAGAGAATGTGCACCTTAAAATTGATGAAATAGAGTAAGTGATCAAAAATATATTCATTCTTCATGCTGATTTAGGCTTTTCTGGAAGTAGAAATCAAGGTTCCAGCAACAAACAAATATCCTTTGCAGTCCCTGTCATTGTGGCCTACCTGTTCAGCAGAGAGTTTGTGAATGGTTTCTCTGAACTTGACAAGAGGTTGATGCTGCTTTAACTAAGAACAGGGACTTGCGACTTCTAACCCACTCATGAACCACCATTTCTGTTGCTTATGAAAGGAACTTTCTTTGCTCTGCTGCATACCAGACTTTTCAGCACTCACATTTCTCTCCTGATGGAGAAACACGTGATGAAAAAACACTTTTGCCAGAAGAGACTCCTCCTGGATTAAATAAAATTGCTGTACTCCTTACCCTGATCTTTAGCATGAAAAAACTAATGAGTTAAGGACCATGAGTAAAGGAACTCCTCAACAATTTTGCACCCAATTGTCCCTAAATGGTTTCAGAGGCTAGAGTTCCTTCAAGTTGGTAACGTCCTGCTCTTCTTTGTGTCCCTGTGTGCTTGGTAAGATTTCCTTTTCAAGCTGTGGCCAGAGAGGGGACTAGGGGAAGGAAGGGGGGTCAGTGGAAAGAGACAGGGAGAGAATATGAATTCATCTGGAAGTCTTGGGAATCCTGCAGCATCCACTTCCATACATAGCTTTCTTTGCTGGTTCAACTCCAGCAGGAGGATATGGTTTTTTGTGTAGACAGAACTAAGCCAAACATTTGGGCTTGTATTGGTTATTTTGCCAGTTCATAACCAGCACGTGACGGAAAGTTTACTTGTTGGTTATTTGGGTTGACCACACTGATGATAAATTATAGATTCCAAAGGTCAGAGATGGGATCAGTTCAGCTCACCCTGTATCAACTCCAAATCCAAACAGTTATTAAACAAATGCCAGTCAACACAGACACCATGAGTAACTGTGTTTGCTAAAAGGTGCTGGCTTGTCATCTTTTCTATTTTTCACTTCTAGTCCTAATGGATGCTTGCTCTCTCTCTCTCTCGCTCTCTCTCTCCCTCCCTCCCTCCCTCCACTGAGTCAGTACAGAACTTGGAAAATTCTTCCTCAATCCCACGGGAAGCAGACCACACTTCAACAGAGATGTACAACACGGTCTGGTTTGGCCAGCTACATCCCACATGTTTCCTGGTATTGCTCAACCTCAGGGGTAATGGAAGTTGAATACTGGCACCACAGTCCAACATCTAAAGACTTTTGCTATTGTGTGTGCAGTTGCTACAGAGGATGTTTCTAATACAAGAACTATGGGTTTGTTCATTCCACATGTTGAGCTATTGATCGGCTTAACAATGGCTTTGTAAAATCTCCTGTCTGTCGCTGAAACATGGGCAGATCCCGGCAGACATGGGTGTGTGTCTGAAGCTGCCCAGGGCTCCCTGTGGGAAGTGCTCTCTGCCCTAAGAAGTCAGCCATGCTAATTGGTCCTTTTCCATAGCATGGACAGCAGAAACAGCAAACCACGAGTCAGAAGTGACCTTTTCACAAATGGAAAGCCCCAGAGCAAATTCCTGCCCCTCATCATAGGACAAAGCACTTGAGAGTACTGACGGACTTATTCTCTTCCCCACTGAACACTAAGCAGCCAAAGAGGGGACTATATTTCATTCATTACTTCCCTAGAGTGCCCAGCCCAGGCTTGGCACCAAGTAGATTCTCTATTGCGTTTGTTGAATGAAATCAATTAGAAACATAATGTGCTAGATATGAGGTAACCTACAAGAGGACGATCAGGAGGTCAGGGGAAGGTCATTATCCAAGACCAGTGAGTAATCACTCTTTTTACGAGAACCGCTCACCTCTAATCCTAAAATCCAGCTTGTTTCTTAAAGATGGGTACAAATAGGAACTAGAAATCAGAGTTGGGGGAAAAAAGTACTGGTTAATATGAAAGAATGAGATTCGAGTTTGACATAATTTTCTAACATTTCCTTAGGGATGGACTTGTTTCGGCCCCAAAAGAGGATGAAATCTGAGAGGCCCAAGACAGAAGGATGAATAGAACGGGCAACACCAAGAGGTAATGAGTTGCCTGTTGCTAGTGGTATTTCATTACAGGCAATGGTATGCGGGATCTGGCTTGCACTTCCTTGTGAGACCTGCTTGTAAGGATCTTCCCAGCTCTGTGTTCAGAAATGTTGTATTGATAGCTTGAACTCAGCCTGGAGTGGCTGTCATTGTTGTTGGCCCCACCACCAAGGTTCCCATGCCTGGCTACCCCACCCACCCATTTAAACTTGTATGGACTTAGCTAGAGGTCTGGCTCCCTAACACCAGCACCACCAGACCCCAGATCAATACATGCAGATTCAGCACCTGACAGACAGTCCTGCTCAGAGTCTGGAGTTGGCATACTTCTTGGGATAATTTCCTGCTCCGTAGCATGAGAGCTTTCCCCAAGCTCCACTGTAGATATGGAACACCCCTGGACTCCACATGCTCATGAACAAACAGAGGCCAGAGGGCAGGGTCACGGCCACTAGCATTTTCCTGCTAGTCCTTCCTTCTGAGATCTGCCCCAGGATCCCATTCCCATGACGTACAGAATCATGTGGGGCCACCAGGAGGGAAGGATGGATGCTAGTGTCCCAGGAGACGCAGACGGAGGTAATTAGCATTTGTCACAAAACCAAACTGCAACAATGGCAGCACTCAGTGCATGGGGACACTTGGCTTCCTCCATGAAAGGAATGCACCTGGCTCCAGCTCTCTTGGTCCTCAAAGCCCCAACAGACCTAGAGAAATCTCCCATGTGGCCATGGATACTTGCTCTCTCCTTTCCATGACCCACAGCCAAGCCCTGACATGCAACTGGTACTTAAAAAGTATTCTCTAAGTGAGAAAACAAACTAGCAACCATTCTCTGCCTTGAGCCTCTCCGACTTCATCCCTGTCTGACGACCAAAACCAGCCCATCTTCTCCAGAAGGCCTTCCCAGACTCATGCCATCAACCCAGGGCTGAACCCCAAATCACTCCTTTCCCTTCTCAAAAAAATCCCCCAGGGGAAGTCAGCCTGTGAAGACCCTTACTTAGATTTGTCTTGGCTTCCTGGTGTGTGGGCCTTATTTCCAATGTTTTTTTTTAATGTTTATTTTTGAGAGGAGTGGCACAGAGAGAAAGACACAGAATCTGAAACAGGCTCCAGGCTCTGAGCTGTCAGCAGAGAGCCTGACATGGGGCTCCAACTCACGAACTGCGAGATCATGACCTGAGATGAAGTCAGATGTCTAACCAACTGAGCCACCCAGGCACCCCTTTTTAAAAATTTTTTTGAGGGTGGCTTATTTCTTCAAGGAGATCATGAGCATCTTGAGGGCAGGACCCAAGCTTCCTCTTGCTCTGGTGTCTTTCTATGGTGTCTAACTCAACACCAGGGGTCTCATGGTCCCATGATGACTGGTCACTGGCTAAGATTTCCAATCACTGGATCACAGGTCAGCTCTAGAAGACATTTTGTCCCTCCCTCTTGAATTGTTTCTCTTGTTCTTTGCCTCTGTCAGCATAGCGGGTTGCAGAATGGACCCCATGCCAGCAATGTTGCCCCAGAGGAAAACAGAAATGGTAGTCACATCCCTAATGAGGAAGCAGCAGAGACCACAGGCCAAACACACGCAGCTCTCCCTCATCTCCCAGGTAACATGGAGTTCTTAATTTGTTCTTGGACAGAAAAATTGGACTGCATGAAAGACAGGCATGGGCAAAGTACCCCCACAGAACAGCAACGAGAGTAGCATGAGGCACTTGGCCTTCCCCAGGTCTAACTTAGTCTCAGAAAAGAGCTCAAACTCGGGGAGAAATGGGTGCACTTTCCCTGAGAAATTTCAGAAGTCACATGGGGAATATGTCAGCCGCTTGCCAACTTCAGATTTAAATTAAATCTAAAATTTTTTTAGAGCTCATAATGTGTATGCAGATTCTAAAACTGAGCAACATATTGGCTACTTCACTGTACAAAAATCTAAGTCCAGGAGAATTAGTTGTTATTGCTGATTCCAAACTTAGTACCATGACTGCTGATTTATTTAATTCAAATAAATACTGGGACTGAGCCATTCGCACATCTTCACTCTGTCCTAGTCTGCTTGGGATGCCACAGCAACAGACCATACCCTGGGGGTCTTAAACAACAGAAATGTATTTTCTCAGAGGTGTGGAGGCGAGAAGCCAGAAATCAGGCTGCCAGGATGGTCGGTGCTCGTGAGAGCCCCCTTCCTGGCGTGCAGAGGCCACCTTCTTACTGTGTCCTCACGTGGCCTTTCTTCAGTCAGCATGCATAGACATCTCTCTCTCTCTCTCTCTCTCTCTCTCTCTCCCTCTCTCTTCCTCTTCATTTAAGGTTGCCAATCCTATCAAATTAGGACCCTTCCCTTATGACCTGATTTAACCTTAAGTGCCTCCCCAAATCCCTGTCTCCAAGTACAGTCACACGGGGGGATTATGAATTTGAGGGGGGCACAACTCAGTCCATAGCAATGATGAGTTTTGCCATGCTTCAAGTCCAAACTTCTTCCAGACGACTTATCTTTCTTACAGAAGGCAGGTCTGTGATTAATACAACCACGGCCTTACAAGAAACCTAAAACAACAACAACAACAACCACAATTTCATTCCGTCTGTCATGTTCCCATTACTCGGATCAGCTGCCCCATCTCCTTGCAATCACCATTAAACTGCAGAGATAATTACCCATCTGAGGGCTGCAGTCCTCCCACATAACCTGAAGCCATTGCCATTTGTCACAACAGATCATTTCCAGAGCTCTGACAACCAGCCCTGGAAGCAGGAAGAATGCTCATTTTCCTCACCCCACCAGAGCTTTAGAAAGAACTCTGCCCAAAATAGATGCTATTGAAGCAGGAGACACATGAGGAGGCACACAGCCTATCAATACCTCAACGCGGGCCTCTCCTTGCCCTCCATTCTATTGACCGCCTGAGAACCACTGCTGGAAGCTTTGTAATCCAAAACCATCAAGTATTCATGGGGCTGGCAACCACAAATAGAAAATGAATTGAATCGCTCTCTTTCAAATTAGGATAATGACATTGTCTGGGAAATGATGATTAAAAAAATAGTTCAAAATATTGGTTTGAATTTCCTTCCCACTATTCTTTCTGCTCAGGCTCTTGTCTCTGTGTTTCACAAGGTTTCCCTCCCAGTGGCTTAGAGACCCCTGGGTTCAGTCACAGGCTCCCAAGAAAGAGAGGCCAAAGTCAACCTTGACTTTGTACATCATTCTGTTTCCAGGCAAGGAACTAGACTTGTCCTCCTTTGGTGCCTTACTGTCCATCGTGCTGGACTTGGAAGATTTATCTTCTAGATATTCTTGAATGGGCCTCTCTTCTACACTCTCCCACACTCCCTCCACCCCCGCTTGAGTCCAAGCCACTATGTCTTCTGTCACCTGGGTACACACCTGCCTCCCATGAAGTCTCGGTGCCTCTGGGTTCTCTTCCGTCATCCATCCACCACATGGAAGCCTGAGCCATCCTTCTACAACACTAAGATTCCATGCCACTTTCCTGAATGGAGCCTTTCAGTGGCTCCCCATGGCCCTCATGACAAAGCCTACACATCGCAGTATGGCATACAAGGTATACAAGGCCCTCCGTGATCTCGTCGCCTCAAGGGCTAGGCCTCCAGTGGATGCTGGAAAAGACTATGCAGCCACATGAGATGTCACACTCAGGTTAGTCTTTCATCTTTACCCTCGAGGGATGAGAGCCACACAGGTAGAGGGGATTTTAAGAAACACAACATGTCGGCCCTTGATTCTAGGCAGACAGCATCTAAATCATAGCAGGGAGAAGTCTGGCATCATCTCAAAGACCTCTCCCTTCCCTGGGTCTGACTTCAAAGGAATTCCTCTGCCAAACACCGTTTTAGATAAAGGGCAAAAATACCCTATGAGAAGAAGTAACGCCCATTTAAAATCGGCACTAATGACTGGATCGAAAAGCTCTTTAAATCACATGGCTGTTTTTCATATGGATAAAGCGCAAAGCAACCTCACAGCACAACATTTCAAATGACTCATCCTCCAGATTCTCCTCCACAGAGTAGACCTGTTTCATTCATTT
Source organism: Prionailurus viverrinus (assembly GCF_022837055.1). Classification (NCBI taxonomy): domain Eukaryota; kingdom Metazoa; phylum Chordata; class Mammalia; order Carnivora; family Felidae; genus Prionailurus; species Prionailurus viverrinus. The sequence goes on along the minus strand of NC_062561.1, from coordinate 112,875,586 downwards.
GTGATTACGGTTGTCACTTTGCACAACATGAGAACGACTTTGACGGCTGTGCTGATCCGGGGAGAGGTGAGGAGACAAGTCGAGGAGGACGGATTAGTTCTGGAAAATGAGGCATTTGCTGGGTCACCCTGGAGTTTTTGCCTTTGAATTTGGTCTCCGGAAGCATTAAGTCAGCCTGAAATCTTTCTAAAATGAGAATCATCCAAGTGCCAGTTGCACAGAGCCATTCTTGAGCTGCCAAACAGATGGGAGCCGGGTAGAGATAAAAGGTTGCAAGCTTATCAAGGGCACAAGGCATGGCTCCGTGTCCAGATCTCGGACACAAAAGTCACAGGACAACCTGAGCCCACTTCCCAGGAAATTCATCAGCCCATGAAAGGAAACCCTACCACGAGGGAGCTGAGACTCTTCAGTGTATTTTCCTCCCCCATTTTCTGTTCTCTGCTCTCTGCACCAAACCATGCCCCAAATTCTACCTGGAGAATCCGACACTTAGCATGGCAGGCCTCTGATTGTCCAGCCACAAAACTCTCCATTTCTCCAGATGAAAGATGTACAAGTTTCCAACAAGAGGCTTCACGTGGAACTCCAGGGTCAGTGAGGAAGGGAAGGGCACAGGCGCTCCCACATGCCTCGTCTTCTGTCCCCGGGTTTCTGGGAACAGACTACAGAAGGGCAGAGATGGTGCTGCCCCCTTCAGGCCAGGCCCAGCTCCCAGCAATGCCACATGAGGATGGTGCTCAGCTCAATGGCTATCCTCCCTTTCCCTTCCACCCTCAGCCCCAGAAGCGAAAGACGTGTTTAATGTCTAAAACTCCATCAGTTGGCTCCATTCCTGAGGCCCTTGGCCCAGGATGCTCAAATAAAGTCTCTGCCCTATCTTCCCCGGAACCTTGGTGTCATCGCCCCCATGATGAAGAACATGGCTGCAGCAATATTCTCCAGGCTTTCCTCATGGGGCCTGGTACACAGGATATTAACAGGAAATTAACCTAGCACCTTCCCAGGAGGCCTCCTAGGGCTACAGCAGAGATTGGAGGATGCCACAAGCCTGGGTGTCTGAGAGAGCTGGCTGAACACAAGACCACCACCCGGTCCAGACAGGCTCCTCATCGGTAAGGTCACCACAGAATGGTGACAGTGGCTGCCTGCCTCAAATTCTCAGCAGCCTGCCATGTTCTACCTAGTCATTCATTCCTGGCATAAGCACAATCCTTTCCAAGTGCTGGGTGAGAATAAAATCCCCTGCTGGAGGGCATCATCCACTGGGTTCCCAGCAGGTTCATGTGGATGAAGTGATCAGATCACAAACCTCCAAGGTCTCGGTACCTGCCACAGTTACCACTAGTGCCCTGCCCCCTCCTTGGTCATCAGCAAGTCAACTACATGGCTTCCGACCACGAAGTCCTGAACGTTTTTGTCCTAGGGCTCTCTCTGGCCAGTGGAGTCTGCTCAGCACATGCCCAGAGCAGTCCCGAGTGCTGGGGAGTCAACACCCCTCACTGCCGGCAGCAGCCCTCAACCCCTGATGGGATGGGAGTTGTAGGACCAGCACCCCAGCCCTCTCACCCCTTGGCTGTGATAACTCTGAGCACATCCTGCACTCTCAGAGCTCCTGAGTCTGATGCACCTCCAGTCGCTCACAGAGTAACCCACTGGACCCTCTATTGGCTTCTTTCCCTTCTTGGTCTTACTTCCTCACTTCCCACCCTGCACTGTCCAATGTCCCTTGGGATTAGAAACCAGAGTGACTCCAAAGCCCCAGATCTTTCCACAACACCAAACTGACAATCACCCCCAGCCCCTCTGTACACAGCTGTCCCCCAGAGGCAGATAGTGGAGGGGGGCCCTGGAGAGTCCTTGTCTTCAGAGACCACACTGGCCTCTGAGTCAATAGCTTATCCACAGGTGTTGCATTCCTGGCATTCCATGCCTCTTTTCTGCACTTGGATTCCAACCCAGGTGTTTGGCTGTATATCCAAAGGCCGGGAGGGTTTTTTTCTTTAAGCTGTGCTCCTGTAAAGAGGCTATAACACTCGGGATTCTGGCACTGGATGCCCCTTCGGGTTCACTCCAAGTTGAATTTCTGTGCGACAGTCTACAAGCCAAAAAACAGGAAACATGACATCCCCGCCCCACTTAAAAAGTCACAGTTTAACGGTTGTTATAATTGTTGGAGACTTTATGAAAAGAGACCACAGCCTAATTTTGGAAATTAACCTAGCACCAGCTGCAGCTTCCTGGCCCCAGCCTGTAGACATATATCCTTGTCTTCACACATATGCTCATCTGGCCATGGGTTGGCCTCGGGGGGCTGAGGCATGCAAGATGAAATCCCACAAATCTCCATTATTAAATCTATGATATATTTCAAACCCTACCCTCGATCTAAGTAATGACACCTCTGACATCCCTCCAAAGTAGCAGAGAGGGAGGGCAGGCGGGAGTGAAAGAGGGAAAGAGGTTCTATTTTTCTCTATCCACATGCACCAGCCTCTTCTCTGCTGTATCCCTGGGAACAGTGAGGGGATGTCCCTCCTCTGAGACAGGTCTCCTGCAACACCCCCCAGCCCACACAAGGGACTGTCAACCACTGATTGATGTCAATCTGCCCAACCTCACCTCCCTTTGGTCCCACTATCTTCAGGTTGCCTTAAGCTAGTCCAGACCCATTGGGATACTCTTCCCAGGCTACCCCTGAGGCCTAAACCTCGTCTCACTCCTCTTCCACTCTCCTTCCCTCCAACAACTTACCTTGGTCTCTCCCTCCAAGAAGGTATATGGAAAGCAAACTCAATACCAGGTAGGCTTCTCCATCAGAGGGTAACCCAGCCCTAAAGTGGCACCTTCAAAAATTCTACACTTGCCTAAAACATGGTAGGGATTGTCCTCAAGCTCCTCTGTGGCTGTGGTACCTCCATGGAAAGGGCTTAGGAGTCTTCACTAAGGCACAGATGGACAGTTGAGGGATTTGCAGTTCTTCAGAGGAATTAGAAGCCCTAGACTCAGCCTCTAATCTCCGGATGTCTCCTTACCATCATCTCCGCACATCCCACCCATCCTTCAAAACTCAACCAAATGCCACCTTCTCGAGAAAGTTCTCCCTGACTCCCTGTGCCAAAGGAGGCCTATCATGCTCCACACCTCCCCAGACCTCCCTCCTTGGGTGGTGCTTCATGTGACCCTTACTTGTGTGTGTGCCCCCCACACACACATTCTCTGTGGGCAAGGGCTCCTGGGAGACAGGCCTACCCCTTCATTTCAGGCCCCAGCCCCCAGCCCCAATATCAGCACAGAGTCTTCTTGCTGCACAAAGGTGCTCGAGAAATGTTCAAGGAAGAAGACGGGCCAAGGAATAACGTTTCAGGTCTCTGTGACAAGAGAGACAAAAGGAGGACATAGGGCATATGATGTTCCTCTTCCCCATATGACATTACTTCTTTGGATGTTGACTCCTCAGCAGAATGGAGATGGAAGGAAGAGTAAGGAATGAAAAGGAAGGACAGAGAGTCCTTGATCATTCATGGCCCAGTTAAAAAACATGAAGTACTTTCACAGAAGGGTTTTAGTACAAGGAACAAAGGTAGTAGGAAAGCAGAGGGCCAAGGATAGGGAACAATGAGGCAACCTAGACATCGTCCATAGCTGGAATCTGCTGGAAGGTCATAAGACAGAGACAGCAGTACCAGAGGCCAGGAGCTAAGGCCACCAGTCAGAACTGGGACCACAGAGGGCCAAGCTGTCTGTGGCAAATGGAACTGTAGAAGGGATGCAGCCACTGCCCTAGGCACTTCCCTAAACAGACAGGGAGACTTAGCCTGCCTTCCTCCTGCTTCTTGCTGTCCAGTTTCCCACTGGTGCCACCCTTGGCCAAACACAGCCAAAAGCCAGAAGGCACAAGGGAGCCTGAAAACCGCAGTCTGAAGCACTTAGCCACTGCTGTGATGCCAAGTGGATCTGAGAGCACCAGTCCAAGAGTATCAGTCTTTTGCTTCTTCCATAACAAGTATCTGCCCTCCTCTGCCATGGTCCTGAGTTCTCCTTTCTGCCTGTGTTACTTCCACCCCTTCATGACAAACCAGAGCATGAATGGGACTACTTCTGGGAGTCTATTCCAAGAGGATAACCAGGCAGGCCAGGGAAGACCTTGGATGATCAGTTCATGATCAAGGAGCGCTGGCAGGCAGGTCTGGCCTGGCCACCCAGGACTGGGAGCAGTGCAGGGAAAGGGAATCACCCAAGCTTGGCAATAGCCCCGGTGGAACTCAGAACTCCCAGCTCCCTCACCCCTCCCATCCCTCCCAGCCCAGCTCCCTCACCCCATTCCCAAGGAGTGACCCCCATCCCAATGGGCCCATGGTCAACTGTCTTGGGACCATATGGTCGACCTGGCCTCTCAAGGCTTCAGGATGCCTCTAACGCTTAGATGTGAGCACCACGCTCTAATTCATTCTGATGAGAGCCACCAGAGGTTTTGATCCACAAGAAGGAGGAATTAGGAAGCCTGCACACACACACACACACACACACACACACACACACACACACGCATATGCGCACACATATATTCATGCATGGGCTGGAATTCTCTGGACATTTTCCCAAAGTTCTCTTTAAAACTGAACCTTGTTTTCCCCCTTCATAAGGCAAAGCTTTGGCCTGAATGCCCAATGTTCCACCATCAAAAAGCCACTGTTCACCAGAAACACATGTCAAAATCTAGAAGCCAGTGACCAGTAATGCTGAGAACAACCAACACTGATATTTAAGCTGAGCTCATGTGCCCATGAATGTTTACAGGAAGACATGGAAGAAATCCCACTTTGCAGAGAAACGGCTGGGTAGTTTGAAGTTTTGTTTATACTCAAGCATCTGCCTCAGGAATCTGACACGTCAAATCAACTCATTACCACCCACCTTGTCCAAACTTTCATCAGAGAAATGCAAAAGGAGCGATGAAGGCAGGTAGACCCTGGCTGCCCAAATTCAGTCCCACAGTTCCGAGTAGTCTTGTCCCCACCCCATCCCAACTTTTCTGCATCAAGGTTCAGCCTTGGCTTTAGGGTCTGCCATCGACCTTTAGACACCCTGAGGCTGTGTCCACACCCATAAGAGACGGGGCAGTTAGAACTCACAGGCCAGGGGTGGCTGCTCAGCTCATATAAAGTCATTGTTGGGGCCTGGGAAGATCCACCCTCTCAAGCGGCCACGGGAGTGTTACTGAACCAGGCACACGTTCAGGATTTGCCAGCCTTTGCCCCTCACCAGGATGTAAAGTCTGACCCCACACAACTCTGAGGATCCCCAGCCAGGCAGCTCTCCCAGGCAGTTATCACAGCCAGCATGGGCAAGATGGGGAGTCTGGGGAGGTTTTTCTCCCATATTCTTGCCTCTCCTTCAATGGCCTTCTTCCCCTATTCTACCTGTGGGCACCCAAAAGGCTTTAAAATGTCTATCTGTGATCATGCATCTTAGGATTAGATGCACACTGACAACTAAACCCTGAGCCCTAAATATGGAAGGGAAGCATGGAACATGTTAGGGCCCCTATTCTGTCTAGAGGGCCTCATCATGTCCCACTGAGTCTTAGGGTGAATAGCCACTTAAGCTGGCTAAGAAGGACCCCTCACTAATCAGAATGCAGGTAATGACCTAGAAACAAGTTTACTTCTCAGTAGAAATTGTGGTCTCTTCAACCCACATAGTGAGAGGACCTCATAAGCCTCATTTCCTGCTGTCCCTACCACATTCCCCTCATCTGGCTCTCATGGCACCTTAATCTTCTTGACACACAGCTTGGGTCTTCTCAAGGCTGGCAGCCTCTGTGCCTTTTTCCATGACTTTCCTCCTCCCATTAGGCTCTTGACAACCTGGAAAACCTTTACTTTCAAGTACAAGTCAACAACCACTTTTGGTCTCACCCTCACCTATCCAGGCTCCTCCTTTGCCCAAAGAGGGGTGACCACTCCTTCCTCTAATGCTGCATGGCTACTTTAGCCCTTGTCTTAAATAAAAGACAGTAAGGATCTTTGAGAAGATGGGTCCTCACCCCCAGTGGACAGAGAACTCAACAGGGACAGTGTTCAAGAATGTGTCACCAGTCCTTGGCCAGGCACACTTAGATTCCACAACTCAGTTCATAGAAAGAGAAGCTATGTCACTTAATCATATCAGCCACGCTTCCCTACCTGTTTGAGGTGGACAATTCTGTTCCATATATCTGACCTGCTGGCCACAGACATAAAACAAACAGGAATTTCCTCCATGATCTGATACAGCCAGGAAAATTCTAATCCAACCATAGCAGCCAAAAATGCATTCTGTGTTTTCCATGTATCAACAGACTCAAACAAGCTTTAAATAAGCACTACATTGGTAACTTCTGATAAAGCCTCCTCTAGGTTTGGTTAAATTTAAAGGATCCACTGCCTTACCACTATTAAGGTAACCCATAAAAACACATAAACCAGAAGGGTCTACTCACTTGACAAAAGATAGCGAAGAATTCTAGTTCCCCCCTAAGAGCATTTCTCAAACGCTCATCCACACCATGGCCACAACTTCTGCCATCATCCATTTACCATCTATGTTATTAACTTTATATTTTTCTTCATCTTAACATTAAAATGACTCTCTTTGATTTAAACTTGGCTTTTCTCATTCAATGCAGGCATTTTATTGTTTTCCTAATATCCAGTAAACCAAACACAAAACGACTAACATTTCCAAAAGTCTGCGCACAACATAAAACCTTTCTGTCTCCCACTCAGGTCAAGCATGGCCCACTCGGAGGCGGGCCCTGTTTGCTGCGCCTGCCTTTGGACGCTGCAGACAGAAATGTCAACACTTCTGCTGCCCTTGATCAGGGACGGGGCACAGTGGTTTCAGTGCCTGGCTTCTGGGCTCTCGGGTGACTCAGTGACCCTGCTCAGCAGCTCCCAAGGGCCCAGTTAAGGAGGTTACTATGAACAGAGTTTGCAAAACAGTGAAAGGGGGGAAGACAGAAGGCAAAGCCAGGCTTTGCGCTCATTTCAGGGAATAACCACACCCACTCAGGCTCCCACCCACTTGCTTTCCATCCCTGAGCAGCTCAAGCAGACAAGGGAGCCAGGGAGAAGCCTGTTGTCATAAAGACCTAAGAGCTGCGGGCCCCACTGAAGGTGGGGGTTGGAGAGCCTTGTTACCTCCTCACGCGGTGCCCAGACAGAGGCCGCAGCAAGAGCAGCATCAGTAATAATAATGACAACATGCAGCCCCTGGAGTCTGGCTGCACAGGTGCCAGCTGATATCATTTATCAGCTGATAAAATGCACCTGGCACCACAGACCACCTGCCGCATAGCTGGGGGAAAAGAGAAAGGCCGAAATCATTGTAACTGTGATTTACTGAGCACCTCCCTCTGTGTCTGGCTGAGGTAAATGCTTTGCATACATTTGCTTACTTAAGCCTCACATGGCCCTCAGGGCACTTATTACCAATGGGGAACTCATTCATAAAGGGGGGCCTGAGGTCTACCACTGAAGTGAAGGGATAAGCCCAAGGTCAGGCAGCTACTATTTTGAGTTCCCAAGGCAAGAGTCCACACCCAGTGTAAAGGGCTTCAGTCATGAGCCTTCTGCTGTTTGTCCAAACCTACCTGAGACCAACCTTCCCGGCCTCTGGTGTTCTCAGGTGACACTCTCATCCATTTTGGGGTAGCCAACAGACACTGCACCTTCCCAGGCCCTGACCACCATACCAATGAGAAAATGCTGGTCTTCAGAATCCCCGTCCGCGGTTTTGGGCCAGCAAGCAGCCAAGGTCCTGGGGCTAGGCTGGGTGCTAGAGTAAGAGGAGAGAAAGCTTAGCCAGAGAACTGTATTGGCAACCTGGGGGTTTTCCAAAAGCAAACTCTTTATACCAGAGATCCTCTCCTTTCAAAGGAGCAGAGGCCAAAGGGGAAATGGCCATACGCCATATGCCTTTGCCCAAGTGACATGTTTAGACGCACTGATGTGCTGCAGTGAGTCCTCGGGGGTGCAGGCCTCATTGGTGCCCGCTCGCGGTAGTCTGCAGGATGGGGGTTACTCAGAGGGGGTCCAGCCTCTCTGAGCAGCTGCGCCACCTGCAAGGCCCCACACACTCTGCCCCCAGCCTGCCTGTCCACCCTCATGCCGCACGGCCCCTCCCAAACCACTGGATTCTGATGGATCCATTCTGTTTCATTGATTCATTCCTGAACGCAGATCAGAGTCTTTGTACCATTACCTTTTTAAAATACGACTCATGTTCAAAGTCTCTCAGCCAGTCTCATCTGTTTTATGATGTTTCAACTAATATTTTTCTCATTTACAAATACATGTGCATTGCACAAAACTTTGAAAATCTGAAAAGTATAAGGAACATAAAAATTGCTCAAATCCAACCACCCAGACACAAGGACCGTTAAAATGTTGGTATGTTTTCTTTCCTTCTCTCCATCTTTTATCTATGTGTGTGATTATCTTTTAAAAAAAATTTTTTTTAATGTTCATTTATTCCTGAGACAGAGAGAGACAGAGTGTGAGTGGAGGAGGGGCAGAGAGAGAGAGACACAGAATCTAAAGCAGACTCCAGGCTCTGAGCTGTCAGCACAGGGCCTGATGTGGGGCTCGAACTCGTCAACACTGAGATCATGACCTGAGCTGAAGTCAGACGCTCAACCGACTGAGCCACTCAGGCATCCCTGTTAGTGATTATTTTTAATAAAAAAAAAAAAAAAAGAAATCATGCTACATATAGCTTATATCCTGGAGTTTTCATTTGCTACATAGTAAGCATTTTCTCAGGTAATTTAATGACAGGATTCTTCAAAAACATGATTCCTAATGACCACAGAGTATTCATCTTATGGATGGGCCATAATTTAGTTAACTATTACCATATTGTTGGACGTGTCAGCTGTTTCCAATCTTTTTCTATTAAAATAATGCCACGACAAATACCTGCATATCTAAGTCTGTATATGAATCTCTGATTCTTCCCCAAGGTGAATTCATAGCAGATGAATAGCTTGGCCCCCAGGGATAGATATTTTTCAGGCTTTCCATACAAGGTATTTCAGAAAGCTGGTTTAGTATTCCCACCCTCACCTGAATGTCAAAATACCCATGTCACTGTATCCTTACCATCACTGGATCTTGTCAGTTTTAAAGTACTTTCCCTCCTGAAATATGAGAAATGCTATGTTGTGTTAATGTGCATCTTTTGAGTGTTAGTGAAGTCTGGCATTTTTCCATAGGCTTATTTGGCCTTTTCTCTTCTTCTTTTGTGGTTTGGTTATTCACGTCGTTTGCCCTTTTTACTCTTACGTATTCATATTTTTCTTACCAAACTGTAAAAGATCTTACATTGAAAATACGGAGGACAATGTAAATATTTCCTCATTCTGTCTTCTGGCTTTAGATGACAACATTGACATTTATCCCAGTAATTCATCTGGAATGTATTTTGATGTGTGGGTTGTGACAGGAGTTCCCACATTTTAATATGAAGTATAGCCTAAAGCTTAAATATCTGCATTTTAAGAGTGCTCCAAGGAATTCTGATGGCTGTGGCCACACTCTGAAGAACACTGGTACAGAGTGAGAGGCTAACTTTTTTTGGTAATGGGTGAATTGCCCCAGCTTAGTTATTGAATAACCCTTCCTTACCAATTGCTGTGAAATGCTGAATGATAAATTACATTCTTATATCCACTTGGGTCTATATCTTTTAGATTTTTGATATTCCCACAAACTAAAAACTTAATTTAGGGGAACTAGTATAAAACTAATAGCTCATATTTATTTATTTTTTTAGAGATAGAGTTATGCGTGGGGGAGGGGCAGAGAGAGAGAGAGAGAGAGAGAGAGAGAGAGAGAGAGAGACTGAATCTGAAACAGGCTCCAGGCTCTGAGCTGTAAGCACAAACCTGATGTGGGGCTCCAACTCGAGAACAGTGGGATCATGACCTGAGCTGAAGTTGGATGCTCAACTGACTAAGCCACCCAGACGCCCCTAGCTCATATTTAATGAACCATTGCTATGTAGCAGGCAGTGCCCTACTCTTGCCACATAATAACTCACAACAATGTTATGAGGCAATTATTATTATTGATGAGAAAACTTGGGCCCAGAAGTATTTAGTAATTTGACCAGAATTACACATTCAGTAAGTAGTAAAGCTGACACTTGGATCAGAGTAATTTAACTGTAACATTGTTCCACCTCGTTTTCAAGAAGCATTGTCTCACATACCTCAAAAGTACCAAGTTCATGAACATGGTACACTTTTCCAGTGATTCATTTTTAATTACTCTAAATTCAATATATTTCTTACTCATCTCTAGGTATTTTATATGCTTAAATAACTAAAATAAGATCTTTTGTATTACATACTTTTCCAGCTAGCTATTGTTAATACTTGGGAAAGTTATAGCATATAAAGTATTTATGTAGCCTGGCCACCTAATTGAACTCTTATTAATGTTAATAATACTTCTATCAGTGCTCTTAAATTTTCTTAGAAGGTAATTTTACAATTTTAAAATAATGGTCACATTGTTTCTTCTTTTCAATAGCTATACCTCTTGTTTTCTAGTTCCATGACTTCTTGCATAGAGTGATATTAAATCTCAGGCAGGAGGGATCATTCTTACTATATTGCTGATTTTAATGGGAATGTCTTTTGTTTTCCTATTTTCTTTTTTTTTTTTTTAATGTTTTTTAATTTTTGAGACAGGGAGAGACAGAGCATGAATGGGGAAGGGTCAGAGACAGAGGGAGACACAATCTGCAACAGGCTCCAGGCTCTGAGCTGTCAGCTCAGATGCAGGGCTCGAACTTACAGAGCATGAGATCATGACCTGAGCCAAAGTCGGACACTTAACCGACTGAGTCACCCAGGCGCCCGTTTTCCTATTTTCTACAAAGGTGGATATTGGTTTAGACAAACATTCCTTATCCTATTAAAGAAACATTCTTTGTACCGTAGCATTTTTTTTTCATGTTTATTTATTTTTGAGAGAGAGAGAGACAGACAGAACGTGAGCTGGGGGCAGGGAGGGGAGACAGAGAGAGGGAGACACAAAATCCAAAGCAGGCTCCAGGCTCTGAGCTGTCAGCACAAAGCCTGACATGGGGCTCGAACTCACGGACCATGAAATCATGACCTGAGCTGAAGTCGGACACTTAGCTGACTGAGCCGCCTAGGTGCCCTCACAGAATTTTTAAATGTTAATTATTTCTGGGGCACCTGGGTGGCTCAGTCAGTTAAGTGCCAACTCTTGGTATCAGCTCAGGTCATGATCTTGCAGCCGTGAGATTGAGCCCTGCATAGTGTTCCATGCTGGGTGTGGAGACTGCTTGGGATTCTCTCTCTCTCCCTCCCCCTCTCTCTCTCTGCCCCTCCCCCATTCATGCTTTTTTTCTCTCTCTCTCAAAAATAAACACATATTTGAAAAATATTTTTTTGAAAAATATTTTTGATGTGAATTATTTCTGATAAAATTTTTCTAAAATTTACTCACTTCTGTCTTCTTTAAACAAAAGATTCAGAACATAACCTTCCTCGAAGATTCAGAATCATTGCCTGTGTATCCACTACTATAATGTGTGGGGGCACATAGAACTTTCTTGTCTCTGTATGAATACATTCCTGACACTAGATTTCTTGAAATCAGGGCTCTGCTTTTTATGTTTCTTTTCTGTGCCATTGTCATTTCCTGCTGAGGTCAAGGCATGTGTCTCTATTCCCCTTTACCCTAAGGTTTTGTAGATGTCTAAATTAGAAAACTCTACTTCTTAAAGTTATATACAAAATGAGAACAAGCTCTGAGAAAGCAGTGTCTTTATGAGTAAGAGTGAGTATTATCACAAAGAAACCTTGAGCCGTTTTGACAGTGATTAAACTTCTCCCTGTATTCAGTGGTTGTCAGCTCTGTTCTGGGGGAGAGAGGATTCCAGGTAGCTGAAGCATTTATTGCCCCCACAGGTAAGGAAGTAAATATAAGCATGCTTTAAGAACTTCAATTACAAAACAGGAGGAAAGCACACAGTAAAACAGAAAATTAAATTAATTTAAACACCTCATTCTAACAATCATTCAGGGGGCTTTCTATAAAGTTACTGGAAGATTTCATCCTCATCCATGATGAAAATTGTTATCACTGGACTTCCCACTTTAAAAAGAGCATGAAGGAGGAATGATAAATAATCTACAGGGGCAAGTGAATCTTGTTATATTTATCTTCCACGCTTCCTGAAGTAATGACGCGGCATGAGGTTCTATGTATGCTAACAACTCTGGCGGTACGTAATCCTGTAAGAGAACTGAATGTGCCCGTGAATGATTACAGTAAGAACGCATGTGTGAAGGTTGGGGCTGCAATTTTCAGGCTCAAGGAAACACACTCAGGAGAGTCAGAGAGGAGAAACGGGCACCCCTGTCACCTGCAGTGAGAAAAAAGACCACGGAACTAGGTGTGAGCCTGTGGGAATGGATGCCCAGGGTCGGTCACGCCCCTCTCCAGGGCTCTCCAGGCTAGAGCTGGCCCAGGCCCACCCTCGGTCCCAAACCCGGTTGTTTTCCTGGCACCTGGAAGACTCCACATATCCCTACTTGTATACCAGTCTTACTTTTGTTGCCAAATGGCCTACAAACATTTCCTTTAAGTAAGCACACGTATTTTTAAACACCTGGATTTTTGCATTGAAAAAGCAATATATGCATGTGGCTAAAAAAAAAAAAATTAAACAGTACAAGTAGATATGCAGTTACAAATGAGTCTCCCTTTTACCCTCAGTCCTCCAGGTTCCCTTCTCAGGCACAACCACCAATTTTTAGTGTACCTTTCTAGAGATTTCTGCAAATGTATAAGCACACATGAGTAAGTACATGTATAATCACACATGTGTAAGCACACATCCCTTTTAAACAGATGATACTCAGACACCTTGTTCTGCACCTTGCTTTTTCTAATAATCTATCTTGGAAACGGGGTTAAGGGATCCCATGATCCTTATAAGGAAAGATCATCTGTAAACCATGTGCAGGAATGGACAGGGGACTTGCCACATGTCCCTCTGCCAGGAACACGCTTCTGCGAATCTGCAGAGCAGATTCCTCATGCTCAGGTCTCATCTTGAAGGTCACCCTCAGCCATGTGTCTTCTTAGGTCACCTCATCTATGAAATACCTGCTTCCCCCACCCAGGTATATTCTTCTCTCAGAATCCTGTATGTTTTCTTCATACATTTTACAGGGTCTCCAGCTACTTTCTCTGCCATTTACTGGTTCACTATGTGTCTCTTCCCATGAAACAGCACCTCCATGAGTGCCAAGGCCATGACTGTCTCGATCACTGTTATTTTCCTGTGCCCACCACACACTGCGCATGACAGGTGCTCTGTGCATACTGGGTAAGAAAATAGGTGTCCTGACTCTACAAAGCCCCTTTATTTCCTGAGTGAGGGATAGATGAGGCAGTATGAGATCGTGGGGATAAGAATGAACCCCAATTTACTGATGGAAAAACAGGTTTGGGGAGAAAGCACAACTTGTCTGAAGCCACATAGTGAGTGGGTCAGTGGTGAATGGAGCCAAAATTACAACCCACACATTGTGGTTCAAGACCCATGCCTCTTCCACCTCTAGAAAATGCCAAGTTGTACTGATTGAATCTCAGCTTCCAAGGGGCGCCTGGGTGGCACAGTCGGTTAAGCGTCCAACTTCAGCCAGGTCACGATCTCGCAGTCCGTGAGTTCGAGCCCCGCGTCAGGCTCTGGGCTGATGGCTCAGAGCCTGGAGCCTGTTTCCGATTCTGTGTCTCCCTCTCTCTCTGCCCCTCCCCCGTTCATGCTCTGTCTCTCTCTGTCCCAAAAATAAATAAACGTTGAAAAAAAAAATTAAAAAAAAAAAAAAAAAAAAAGAATCTCAGCTTCCAAAATGCCAGTCCTCGTTTTCAAGTTGGACCCTGACTCTACAGATGTCCACAGATAAGGGCCCTAAACCCCTCACACTCCTTCCCCCAATTAGGATCTAAGGATGTGTCCCAGGCCACCCTAGGAAGCAGCTAGTCCCTCAAGGGACACAAACTGTCCTCTTCACATTTGACAGCTGTCAGAGATTTGGGGCACCAGAAAGAACCCAGTAATTTCCGCTCACACTTGCCTGGCCAGCCTGGGGGGGAGGAGGACAGGAAACCGTCCACCTCCCACCGATCATTTCCATCGATCAGTTTTCTGCCTACCATGGAGCGACCCCCTCATGTACTGCACCTCTGGTCATCACAAGCCTGCATGCTTCGGCCCGTGCCCTGTAGCTGCACAGCCAAGGCCAGAGCGGGGAGAAGGGGCATGTGGCCCCACGTGGAAATCTGCTCTTCCTCAAATGGGCTGGGCTCTCTGGGAACCACCTCACGAGCTGGCCCATGTGCAGACATTCCAGACCAATTGCAGAATTCTCCTGCGTGGTGAGAAAAGGGCCCTAGACACCAGCTGGCTCCCCTATGACTTGAATCAAGCATTTGACCAGGCTCTGACCACCACCATTAGATGAACAACAGAACTTCGCTACTGAGGCAGACGTTAGTGTTCTGCTGACTTACATCCTCTATAAAGAGACCATAAGAGCTTCCAAACCAAAACAGCCCTAAAAATAAAAAGAGTACCCTTAATACTTATGCCAGGATTTCAGACAAGAACCAGGAATGTCCCAGGCAAACCTGGCGTATTTCACCCTAACTATGGCAACAAGTCTGCTATTCCTAATGGCCCTGAACACATCTCTGAGCTTGGCCCATCTTCCAAAAGACTCCCTCAGCTGCACATCCTCCACTGCCTGGCATTTATAAAACTATTCCCAAGCATTTTCACATCCATATAACACTCTTGTGAACTATAAAAACAAGTATAATCTCCCTATTAAAAACAAAGAGATTTTTAAAAAGGGAGGGCGTGCCTGGGTGGCTCAGTTTGTGGGCATCTGACTTTGGCTCAGGTCATGATCTCAAGGTCCATGGTTTCAAACCCTGCATTGGACTCTGTACTGACTGCTCAGAACCTGGAGCCTGCATCAGATTCTGTGTCTCCCCTCTCTGTTTGCCCCTCCCCCACTCATACTCTGTCTCTCTGTCTCTCAAAAATAAATAAATGTTAAAAAAATAAAAATTAATAAATAAAGTTAAAAAAAAATAAACACAAAGATAAAGGCATGGTAAGGTAAGGAAATGGCCAAGGTCCCACAGAAGTTAGTGGCAGAAATGGGATGAGAACTCGACTCCCCCGACTGCAATCCAGTGAATAAACCAATTCCATGTACCTTCTCCACTGTCAGCCCGCTCTGATTTACATAATGACTAATGTAGAAAAGGGCCCTTTTTGAAGTCAGAAGATGAGCTTCCTCTAGGAACTAACAAGTCACTATTCAGTAAGAAACCCTGAGTTAAAGAAACTACTAATAAAATTACCTAATACAATTTCCAGTGGGTTTAACTTAATTCATATAGAAACAGGAAAACATACACCCTTAAAGATGCTTGTATACTCCTCTCCCAAAGGTAATAACCAACATAATGTGTAACCTACACTTGTGTGGTCATAGCATGTTTTATTCTGTAGTGTGATGGGGGCGAGTCTTCCTCCTCAAGGTGAGAATCAGGCTATCTTCATCACTCTTCTGCTCTATCTCCTAACACAAGGCCTAGCATGAGCAGGTGCTCCAAATCCATGAATGGGTGGATGATGGATGGAAGGACAGCTAGGTGCATGGATGAAGGAGGGCCTATACAGACAGGTACATACATAGACACAAGTTGGTCTCCCTTTGATGGGGGATCAGCTATATTTATAGATCTATTTAGAACATGATTAAGTAGGCCACAATTAAGTTGAGACATCCATTTTTTCCCCCAATGATAAGTCAAGCGCTATAGTACAAGAAAACAAGGGAAGGAAAGGCATTAGGGAATATCCTAACCCAAACCAGTGAATATGGTGAATGTTAAGAGCCTGAGCTTCTGAGAAGTAGCACCTGTGAAGGCAGCCAGAGGGCAGGAAAAGGAGAAGCAGACTAGCCGACTCGGTGGACACTTAGAGGTCCTGGGGTCTAGGCCAAGTGTGGAAGTGTCAAGGCAGGACACATGGGAGATCCCACTTCGGGGTGGGAAGCAGGAAACACTGGAGAACAGAAAAGAATTATGGGCTTCACCAGCAAGGAATTCTAATTCACTCTCTCACAAGCCACAGTGGTAATTTCATCCATTTTATTGTTCCTCTGAACTATAAAAGAAAAACCAAATACACATTAAAGGCAGCTTCTCCAGGCCTGGAAAACCTCTCCTTTATGGTTGGGGAAGTTTGTTCAGAGATCACAGAAACAAAGGCACCTCGGGGGTGATGCTATTTTTCCAAGGAACTCCCTTATCCATCTAGTGCTGAACATGCACTTCAGTTGAGTTTCACTCACCCTGGGAGAGAGCATGACCTGTGTACCAGGGAAGACAGGGGAACTCTGGGTGTTTGGGAATCAAAAAGAGCTGGCTTCCAGCTCAGTGTCTGCCACTCATTAGACAGAAGACTCAGCCAAGCCACTTGCCTTCTCTCTCTGAGCCTCGGCTTCTTACCTGTTAAACCACCCTGATACTCAAAGAACCTGCCATGGAGCACAGGTGGCCACTGGTGACCTTGCAGTGCTCTGCACATGGACAGTGGTGTCATCTGTCTATTTAGAGGATTAAAAATCATATATGGGGGTTGCCTGTGTGGCTCAGTCAGTTAAGCGTCCAACTCTCAATTTCGGCTCAGGTCATGATCTCCTGGTTCATGAGCTCAAGCCCCACACTGGGCTCTGTGCTGACAACACGGAGCCTGCTTGGGATTCTGTCTCCCTCTCTCTCTCTGCCCCTCCCCTGCTTGAACGCCCTCTGCCTGCCTCTCTCTCTCTCTCTCTCTCTCTCTCTCTCTCTCTCTCTGTCTCAAAATAAATAAAAATAAACTTTAAAAAAATCACATATGGTTTGTCTACAGATAAATGCTTCTCAAATATTTTAAATGAAAAATTGAAAAACAAAGTCAGATCCTAGCAAATTATTATCATTTCTAAAAGTCTCACATTAACTTTGAATTTAACTCAAATTAACACATTCCCCTGTTTTGTCAAGACAGACCTATAACACAGACCACCACCCTTCTGAAAACGTGGACATTTTATGTGGAAGAAAAAGTAAGGCTTCTGGAGTGTGAACCAGTGTAAACAACCAGGTCTCTGTCCAGACACAGGCCTGGGCCTGACTTAATTGCATGTCAACACAATTCCAACCTGAAGGTTTTTGAGCCATTCTACCCTCACTCCAAGGCCAGATCTTTTTTCTCTACCCTAGAACTGAAATGTTCTCGTAGCTCCCTGCAGTGGCATTGCTTAAGAGAAAACCTAGTGCATTTTAGATACTCAATACATGTTTCTTGATAAATCTTCAATCTGAAAATAGTATGGTAATTCGTCAAATGCTGGCTTCAAACAGCCAACCTTTCTTTGACAACACCCTCCCAGACCAGACGTCCATCTCCCAAAATTTGCATCTTCTGGGGCAACACAGATTTTTCTCTGCTGATTTCTGGCACTATTTAAAAATCAGCATTCCCAAGGAGCAGTCAAGACCATGCAGAATAAGAAAGAAAAAAAAAAAAGACCAGGCAGAATAGTCTCACTCAGGCTGAGATTTCCCATTGGCACCAAACTTAGGACAATTTTCAAGTTCAAGTTCACTACCACTTTCAAAGATGTGTGTTTCAGGATGGTCAAACCCCAAGCAAGGCAATCAGGCAATGGCAGTGAAGATGATGTTAAGTGCTCATATTTCCGGAAAGCAAGTACCCAAGGTAAACTCAACCAAGAGTATCCACTGTCTCCAGGGAAACCTGCAGCATTTCTACAGGAGATGGGCCATTCAGGAAGATGAAACACTGGAAATTCTGGGCAGGCCCTGCCTGGTGTTTCTGGCTGGACGTGCTAAACATGAAGAAGGCCACCAACCAGGCAATTGTCAAACCCTCCTAACAAGATGCTCACACTCAGATCTGGATAAAAAGCCTCTGAGTGTTTCCAATCAAGGACCTCCAACCTTTCACGGGCACACACTCCTCATCATTTAGAACCCATTTTGCAATGGGAGCAGGGGCTGTGAGGGCAGGATCCTGGCATGAGAAAGCAGTCTTTGTTTTATATTTTTCAATAGGATTTTTTTTAATTATAAAGTGATTCGTGCTCATTGCACAAGATAGAGGCAATACAGAGTAAGAAGTACATAAAAACCATCCAAATTTCCATAACATAAAGATAACATTCCTGTGAATGCATATATATAATTAAACGCATAATGTACATAATTTGTGCATCCCACAGTTCTCACCTAAAATTACTTAAAAGCATTTTCCAATGGTGTTCACTGTTTATATTTCATGAACACCCCTGTAGCCTTTACTCTGAACCAGAAACTGTCCCTACGTGCTTTCACAAGCACTAATCCTGACAGCAGGCCTACGAAGTATTATTATTATCCCTATTCGCAGCCGGGGACACTGAGGGATCCCAGAGTATGCAGTAGCAAAGCCGGAGTTCACACCTGGCCATCTACCTGCATAGGCTGTGCCCTTGACCACCATGCTGGACAGCCTCAGCAGCCTTTGGAAATCTGACTTTTTAGGACTCTGTAATATTCCAATTTGGTCTCCTGTGATTAGAGCAGTGCCACATTTAAGACCTCAAAGTCCCTTCCAGCCAAAGTCCCTTGGCTGAGTTGTTTTTTTTTTCCTTTAATTTTTAAAAATATTTTTAATGTTTATGTTTGAGAGAGACAGATTGTGAGCTGAGGAGGGGCAGAGAGATGGATACAGAATCTGAAGCAGGCTCCAGACTCTGAGCTGTCAGCACGGAGCCCAACGCAGGGATAAAACTCATGAAGCGCGAGATCATGACCTGAGCCGAAGTCAAACGCTCAACTGACTGAGCCACCCAGGCGCCCCCGAGTTTTTTGATTATAGGGAAAGGATCCTGAATATCAGTTGCCTTAACTGTTGACTACGAGGTACCCCCTGGGACAAGCTATTTATAGCAAACTGGGGAAAACACTGCCAAAGAAACACTCATTGTAAGAGCTTTAGCTGTTTGACCCTGGCTCCCAAGCCCCAGTACCCCAGGGAACGGAGAAGTTGCTCCACTTCCTCAAGCTCCAGGAGGCTGCCTGATTTTTGCCTGAGCTTCACTTTATATCGCTAACATGGGGCACCTTCACCTGCCTGACAGGATCTTGATGAGACTTAAGGAGACAGCTAGATAAACCTGAAGTATCTGGCCCAACCTGGCCCAGGGCTGGGTGAAGTACAGGCTGTTTTTGTTTTTAGCTTCCCTGCTGATTCAGGTCGATATCCACTTGTGCCTTATCCACTGGGATGGGAAGGACAGACTCTGGAGTCAGACAAGCTAGGACTGACTCCCAGCCCTGCCATTTCCTAGCTGTGGGACTTTGGGTGAGTTTCATATCCTCTCCGAACCTTGTTTCCTCATCTGTGTAACAGACATAATAATGGAACCCACCCACACGGGTTACAGTGAAGATTAGACGACACAGTGCATGTCAAAGACCTTAGCATCTAGCAGGCACTCAATAGGTCATAGCTCTTCGTAGCACTTCTTTGCTCATTTTCCACACTCTCTGCTTTCCCCTGTACTCATTTCATTTGTTTCTCCATTGAGATGGAGCCCAGGAAGGGGGCAGGGGACCTGCCAAACAGGCCTGAGTCTGTGACATAAAAACCCTCAAGCAACCAGTGTTGAGGGTAGGTTAGAAACCTGGTCACTCTCCACTTCCCTTTTCCACTGCATGGCTCAGGGGAGCTGACTCCCGTGCCCAGTCATGGTCATTGGCCATCATTAGAGAGTACTACTGGGACTGTGAAAGCCTCTTCTAGCATCCCAGAACGATTAGCATGTTATTTCTAAAAGAATCACCTTCTTAAAAAGAAAGCAATGATGAGGAGCTTGGCCCTGCCCCTGGGGCTGGAATGCCTGTTTCTGAAGCCCAGGTTGTTGGTTCCTAAGTGAGGTATGCAGGAAACTGTCTGTCAACACCCAAGCCTGCCAGTTTCCAGTGATAAGGCTCCCTAGGGCTCTGAGCTGGCGTGTTCCCCAAAGACAGCCCCCTAGCTCCAGGGAGGGGCAATCTGGAGGCAGGGCCAGGCGTGCTGGGAGGCAGGCTCGCTTCTTCAGTATTTCCACTTGGCCCTGGGGCCGAAAGGGAGGAATGCATGGGACACTCCTCAAAGCCAGCATGGTAATTGCAAAAGGCATTAAGTTAATTAGGCTAATCATCTGCCTGAAGTCATTCACCTTCAACCCCCAAAAAGCCTCTTCAGAAGAAAATCCCATAGCAGCTGTGGGGCTGGAGGGTGCAGGTGGAGGCTTAGGGCACTGGTACCTGGAATTCTTATGAAGACTCCAGCATGGTCTCAGTCAGGAGTCTTAGGGGATAGAACTAACCAATAAGTCTATACCCAAGAAGGGCAAAAAGGGGGACTTTTCGGCCTTAGTCCCAAGCAGGATCTGAGCCCAGACTAGAGGCCGGGGGTCTTTTCCCGTTTCGCTCTGAGCCTATTTGACTTGGTCAGTGGCAGTATGACCCAGGAAACTACCGTGCCCATGCACGTTCCCACAGGCCCTGCAGGTAGAGTATCTCTAGCTGAGTATCCCCACAGCAGTGGCCTCCTGTCTGCCAGGGTGTATTATGTGTAACCAACCGAGAGACGGAAAGACTTATCCATCTGAGTGGAATGGGTAAGTCAGAAAACTTCATGCGAGGCTCCAAAGCCCAGCTGAGAATGAGCAATCCTTTGCAACAAGGAAAAAAACAAACAATCTACTTAGCATCTAAAACTGAATCCTAAACCCCACACTCAAAAGTCTCAGGGCGTAGAGATGCCAGCGGCCAAACCCTTGTGCATAAATGCCTTCCTGGAACTGGGGCATGAGGAGAGAAATCTGGAAACTGGGTCCAACTCCAGGTCTGCAGAAGCCCACGCACCAGGTAAAAATCTCACCGAATCAAAGCACACTCATCCAGAATTCAGGATCGCTGGGATACAGAGTACCTGGTTCCTTCCTGGGTCATGGTTTACGGAAGGCACACAGTGAACACAATTGTGGGGGAAATGCTTAGCCCCACCGCGTCTTCCTGATCGTCTTAGTTGCACATATTAGCACACAAGGAGCTAGACATAAATAATCCTGTTTTGCCCATCAGAGATGATTCTTGACATTAGAGGCTCACTTTGTTGGCAGTAGGCCCTAGCTTTGTATACACTCTCTATAAAAAGGAAGAGACAGGCAGTTTATGGAGCGGTGCCTGCCATGTGCTGGAGAGGAGCACTAATCCTCTGCTCTCTGCCAAGTGGCAGGCACAGAGCAAGGTGATTGACACTGAAGTCACTCCTCACAGTAAACCCAGGGGGTAGACGCTGTTAACCCAGATTTACGAAAAGAAGAAACCAAGGCTCAAGAAACATTACATAACTGCCCAGGGTCACTGAGCAAGTGAGCACGCTGCTGGTTTCAAACTCAGGTCAAAGCCTGCACACACAAGACGGCATTCCCAGGAATTCAATAGTAGAGCTTCCTTTGGCCCATTGGGGCATTCACTGTGGCAGCTGTGTGGGGTGTGGACAGATAGGAGAGTGCAGAAGCCAGGGCAAGTCCAGCTGGGCGGCCCACTGTCCCCCTGGTCCAGCGGGAGATGGCCAGGGCCCAGCTGAGGCAGCAAAGGGGTGGGAGCCCACTGGAGGGAGCTGTGAGGAAGCAAAGAACTTGGGGGGAAAGACTGTATAACCCCTAGGTTCCGCTCAAGGAGGGGAGAAGAACCACACTTTCTCCCAAGAGTGTTAAAGACAAACACTTTAAGCACACATGACCAGCTCAAGGATAAAAGAACATTTCCCTGGAAGGTTCCCAGGCATCCCTCGGAAGGTAGAAATTGAGGAAAAAGCCAGACTCCCCAGGCATGGCAGCAGGGGATGCCTGTGGCAGGAGGCAGCCCTCAGTGGTGACAGACTCTCAACGTGCACATAAAACACTATGCAGAGTTCTTATGTGGCCCCCACCAGACCCCCACAAGGACAGTTAGCAGCCAGAGGTTGTGATGAGAGATGGAGACCTGAGCATCCAAAGCTGTAAATGACTCATCCACTCCAGGATGGATGGCCCCGGCTGCGGCTCAGAACCTCCCCAGGTCACTCCCTCACCCTGTGTCAGCCCTCTGCTCTCCTATGTCTTCTTCCATGGTTGGTTTTTGACTTCCCTCTTCTGTGACCAACTCTGTGAAGCCAGGGAAGGGGTAATTTGTTCATTCATCCAGTCAGCCAGCCAGTCAACAGAGACCTGAGTGCCCACCATGTGCCAGGCACTGTGTTTGGTGCCGGGATAGGACAGTAAACACAACAGTCCCTACCGGGGAAGACATTCCAGGCAAGGATAACAAGGAACACAGAAGTAAAGGTTACAAAGGGGCAGGGGCGCCTGGGTGGCGCAGTCGGTTAAGCGTCCGACTTCAGCCAGGTCACGATCTCGAGGTCCGTGAGTTCGAGCCCCGCATCAGGCTCTGGGCTGATGGCTCGGAGCCTGGAGCCTGTTTCCAATTCTGTGTCTCCCTCTCTTTCTGCCCCTCCCCCGTTCATGCTCTGTCTCTCTCTGTCCCCAAAATAAATAAAAAACGTTGAAAAAAAATTTTTTTTTAAAAAAAAAAACAAAGGGGCAGGAGCGAGTGGAAGGTTTATTCAGGAAGATAGCATATGGGCACGACTTTGTGCAAGTACCAGTCTGGGAAGAAGAGAAGAGGTGTTCCCTCCCGGCCCAGCCACTCCATCTGGGGAGGGGGTACAGCTGGGTGCCAGGTATACCTCCTCAGAGGACCCCAGCACCACTGTCCCTGAACTGAAGATCCCCAAATCCACAAACAGACAGACACCCTCAGGGCTTTGATCCCGGGCAGCAGAGAAGGCAAGAATGGTGTCCTAGGCCACATGAAGAAAGAGGCTACATTAGTCATCTACTCCCCAAGCTGTTCCACTTGGAATGTCCTGGCCATCACCAACTAGGCACCAGAGCATAAAGGCCCTGGAAGTGCCTCATTTACCTTATTATTTTGACCTACTTTTAATCAATCAAAGACCGCACCCCAGGGCACAGTTCCTAGCATGAGAAGCTCTAATGAGGCCAGCAGACGTATCCCTGACAACTGTAATACACCAGAAGTGCTGAGTGATATATTGAGCCCCGAGGGGGTTGGCCAAGGGAGAAGGGCGTAGGCAGAAATACAAACGGATTCTTTCTTAGATATGTTATGGCACGGACAGACAGGAATAGACGCCTCTTCCCAAGGTCACTGCCATGTACTGACTTCCCCAAAGTTTCCCAGAGAGGCAGCCCCGTCCAGGGCAAGCCGCTGAGTGCTGGTGGCCAGGAAGGAGGGTGTGCCTGCTGACTTCTAACTCCTTACATAGAGTTAGCCCAAAAGTGGCATCAAGGAACGTCTTCCGGATAAAATTAACAAAGGAGTGAATGCCAGACGGAAGGAAAAACAAACACCTTTTTGGGCTGGTCTGTGGTCCCTACAGCTAGAGTGGGAAGGGTACCACTGATACCAGCAATATTGGCTGTGTCCTCCCAGCCTCAGTCTCCCCAGCAGCCCATCCTGCCTCCAGCTGTTCTGGACCTTCATGGGTTGTAAATGGCAAGGGTACCTGCAGATCTGGGCACAGCACCATAGCAGCATGCCTGTGCCTGGTGAAGAAGAAAGGGGAGCCGTAAGCAGCTTGATTGCAGCAAACCTCCAAAGGGGCCCCACCAGATTCTGGTGGGAAGGGGGCACCCCCTAAGAGCCACCAGGTCTAGGAATCCAACTCAGTCGCACAGTCCAGGAGGGATGAGAGCAGCCATGTAACCAGATAGTGCTCCCGAAAATGAGAAGTAAGCATGACCGTCCAGGTGGGAGCCCTCCTAGCCATCCCTATGCAGGAAGGATCCTTCCCAAGTTCACAGTCCCTTTGGAATCATGGTTCTAGGAGCTACATTAATAGTAATGGTTATAACAACCCTCCCACGCCTTCTCCCTCTCTCTGCCCTAGGCCTCATCTACAGCCAGCTTTCCCTTGAGGGTTCTGCTCCCCACAGCCCACTTGCATGGAGGCTACTCCTTCCTTCTGCATTGGCCGGTGGCCCCAAGTCATCTTCACTGCCCAGAGCTGCTTCCAGCACACATTCTGCTGCCCACACCTGAAGCTCCTGTCCCTCTGAGGCTTCTGTGGTCTGGTCCCCCTCTCCTCGCAGTGGTCATCTATCGCCCGCTTCCTTCACACCCCCTCACTCACCGCGGAGCTGTGAGTGGGCCCACTGTGCTCCCCCAGGCCACCCCGGGGTGACCTCGGCCTGTGGGGAGGCCGTCAGTCCTTGACCTCCTTGTCACTGGCGGCCCTCGCCCACACTCCGGTCCAGCAACCCACACGCAGAGCCACACCCTGCACCCTGTCATCCCCCAGACTCTCTCCATCTTCCAGATCACCACCTCCATACCCCACCTACTGACCACAGGCCTCCAGCCCCCTAGCCCTCAGGGTCCTACACCTTCCTGAAGAGCACTGACCTTGGAGCCACCCCTGCCTTGGCCTCTGCCGCAGAGCCCCATGACGAGGCCCCGTGGTCTCACGTGAGGCGCCTCTGGTCCTCCGACGGTCCTCTGTGTCAACGCTCCACACAGCAGCTTTTGTCGCTGTCCTCTCAGACCCCCTCATGCCACCACTGCCCCCTTCCTGCCAGCTGCAGACCTACCTCGGCTTCGTGGAAAAAGTAGCCTACTTTTCATTTAGCAGTTACTGATTCACCATCCCAAATACGTGTGACTTACTGTCCTTGGCACTGAGGACACAGACAAAAATCCCTACCCTCTTGCAGCTTACAGCCAACTGGAGGGAGCCAAACAATTAAAAAGATAAAGTAAGTAGTACATGCTAAGTGCCAAGGGAAAGTGCTAGGACTGACAACAGAAACTCACAGACAGGTGCACCCTTCATGCCTGCCTGCCACCAGGGAAGGCACCTCATGGTGCCATGGCCTCCTCGGGGCCTCCAGCCCCCAAATTTCTGTGGCCCTCCCTAGCCCAAGGTTAGTTCCACTCCTGGCCTCTGGGTCCCTCTCTCCCCACGTCCTGGGGTGGGAGGAGTCTCTCCCATCAGCTCCGCCTCTGGCCAGTCTCCCAATTCTCCGCCTCCCTCTGCCTCCTTCCCCCACACATGCTTGGGTCCTGCTCAGTCATCAGGAAACCAAAGAGTTGTTTAACTCTCCTTCTCCCCATTTCTCCACCTTCCCCCAACCTGGTGCCCTCTCTCCTCCCACCAAAGCGAGGTTACCTCAGAGAGTTGCTTACAATCCTCCCTGCCCTCTTCCACTCCAACCACTGCAGTCTGGTTCTGTCCCCTGCCAGCGCCCTGGAACTGCTCTCGCCAAGGTCACGGTCAGCTCCCTGTGGCCACCTCGGACCTCATCCTTCTGACCTCCCAGCAGTGTTTGCCCTCGAACATCCGGCTCCACTGCAGGGGCACCATCATGAGAGAGCCGGTGCAGCACTGAGTTCACACTCTGGAACCATGCCGTGCTGAGCTGGCAGTCCTACCTCTGCCGTTTACTGTCACTTTGACATCTCTGCCTCAGATGGCAGGGGGGGGGGGGGGGGGCGGGGACACCAGCACTGCCTCCCCGGGTTACCATTTGGTTGAAAGCTTGTATAGGGCGTCCAGTGCTTCCTGGCACCGTAGTGACAGTGACCATCGCCATAATCACAAGACCACCAAACTCTGGGCACACACCGGGTGCTCCACATTGAAGAAGCTGAGAAAAAACTGGAAGGGAGACTTGTCTGTGAGGTCTGCATGTCAAAGGAGCAGCTCTTTCATTAATAACTCAGGGAAACTGGAACACTGCTGACAAGAGAGCCATTGAGAAAATGCCAGGCCAGGAGCTAGAAGTGTTCAGAGAGGGTGGAAGGGTGGGGAGTGGGAGTCCCCCACTGAGAAGGACCAGCTCTGCCCAGGCTCGCCAAGTCCCCTCCTCCACATGCCTTCCCTGCTCACCCATCTATGGTGGGCCCTGTGGCACCTTCCAGTTCTTGCCTTTGGCACTGACCTTGCCTCTTTTCCTCTTATTGCCACTTGGACTTGTCCTCCCCGACTCCTGGGTTGTACGTCCCCAGAGGACAGACTTTGACGTTACCCAGAGATGTACACCATCTGCAGCACTACCAGAGCCTGGCGCCCAGGGAGAGTGGTGCCTGAGGCCACTGCCGAACTGGTGAAGGGACAACTGGAGAAGAAGGCCGGATGGAGCAAAGGTCAGGGAAGAGGTTTC
Source organism: Prionailurus viverrinus (assembly GCF_022837055.1). Classification (NCBI taxonomy): domain Eukaryota; kingdom Metazoa; phylum Chordata; class Mammalia; order Carnivora; family Felidae; genus Prionailurus; species Prionailurus viverrinus. The sequence continues at coordinate 112,849,146 of NC_062561.1, read as the reverse complement.
TTAACTGACTGGCTGAGTCAGCGAGAGACTGGGGGCGATGAGGATGGTGAGGATGAGTAAGTTCTGGTCTCGCAACTAAGGAGCCCTCTTCTGTGGTGAGGGAGCCAACATATTTGATGTTAAAGGGCCCCAGGAGCTCTGCAGGGGGTGGGAGGGGGGAACTTGCCCAGAAGGGCAGGGAGGATGTCACCAGGAGGCAGCGTTGAGAGAGTCCTGACAGCTGACCCAGAGATCCCAGGAGCAGGGGCAGGGAAGGCATTCCAGCAGAGGGAACAAAGAATACAGAAGCTCGGACAAGCGAGAGAACATGGTGTGTCTGGGCAAAACCACAGGGGCTGGGGGGCTGAGCTCAGTGTGGCAGGGGCAGATGAGGCCAGGAGGCCATTAGACTAGACGCCCTGGGGCCAGACCTCAGCACAGCCACCTGGAGGCCAGGGAGCCACTCAGGAGCTCAAAGCAGGCGAGAGAGTGGCAAGCTTTGTGTTTAAGAAAGCTGTGCAGGCTGTCAGGTAGACGATGGGTTCAGAAGGAAGCTTGGAATCCAGGAGGCCGGAGGGAAGGCAGTCACACTGTCCAGCGCAGAGACTGTGATAAAGACTCGACGAAGGACTGTGGCAATGGAGGAAGGGACAGATATGACATGGAGGTGATTTACAAGGCTTGGTGGCTGGTTGGGGTGAGCAGGTCGGTTAGTGAGGGAGAAGAGTAAGTCAGAGTGGTCCAAGCTCCTGGCACAGACACTATGGCGGAGGGTGACATGATGACACCATTAAATGAGATGCTGCATCTCGGAAAACCACTCTGCAAGGGAGGCCCCCCAAGGAGAAAGGTGAACCTTAAGACTCTTCACTAGGGGCCCCTCAAATTAGTGAGTCCTCAAGCCAGGCTTCCTGCGAAGGCAAGGAAAATAATGATAATGATAGCAACAGTAATAACAATAATAATGCCAAATATTTTGAGCACTTGTATTAATACTAATAAGCACTTGGCTGGGTTCTGTGGATTGGTTCTCCGAGCTTCCATTCCATTCTCCTTCTAGCTGGGTGGGGGTGGGGGGGAAACTAAACACATTACACATTTCCCAGACTCCTGCAGCTAGGATCGAGGATGTGAGCTAGGTTCCACCAGTCGGATCCACTCACAGGAGGTTTGGAAAGCAGAAGGAAGGCCGAAGTCATCCCCCCATCTCCTCGGGCTATTTCCAGTGGCAAGAAGTCCTGGAGATGTGGAGCTTCTGTGGAGATGTGGAGGTTCCAGGGTTCCTTCCGCAGCTTCCCAGTTGTAAGAGATGAGTGTGGTGGCAGGAGCAGCAGTAGTGATTCCTTCATCCTGGCCTCCTGCTTCCTGGATCCCAGCTGCAAGGATGTATCCTGAGCTCTGAACTCCGGTGTCAGAGGGGGAAGAGAGGCAGGCAACCCCACCCTGGAGGGTCAGTTCTGAACTGACCTGGGAATCCTTCCAGAGGCCCGTCAGTGACCTGCTCCCCCAGCCCTCCCAACAGTGTTGTAGGACCTCATTCCCTATATTCAATCTCCTCTTGCTCAAAGTCGGTCCGCTGTGTTGCACCAGGCACTGTGCTGGGGCTTTTATAGGCATCATCCTCTCACAACAGACTTATTAGCTCTTTTTGCAAAGAAGAACTGAGTTATAGAGAAGCTAAGTAATTCACAGTAGGTCACACAGCTAGTAAGAAGCAGAGCCAGACTTCAGCCCACTGTCAAGGACCCCAATCCCTACACTACCTACACTGATGGGGAGCAGACTGTTACACTACCTCCGAGAAGCAGCCCTGTGGGCATGTCTTTTCCGAGCCTCCACTAGGCAGAGGGGGGCAGGGCGGAGGACAGAAAGAGAGGGAAGGGGAAAACCACTCACTGGATGGGCACTCTTTCAAAATGACGGTGGGATAAATACGGGAGGACACTCTGGTGGGTCAACCTTATTAAAAGTGGGACATAAAGTTCTGCTCGCTTGGTAGGTGACACCGATAAGAAAAACTCCCCCTGCCCTTCTTAGAAAATGAGGCAGGTCGGCACATGGAGGTTATGGGCAAGTGGGAGCTGAGAACCACTCACCCCTCATCCACTTCACAACTGAGCATGTTAAATCATCTCATTCCCCACACCTGTAAAGTCTAGCCTGGGTCAAAGAAGAGGCTACTTGGATGGTGAAGTGAGGGAAGGAGAGTCAAGATATTTGACTTTGAGGGCTACAGAGGCTGACTCCTTGGGCTGAAACTAAGGCTCCTCACATGTGCCCCCTCTGGATGAGGACAGAGGGACAAAGCTTTGCAGATGAGCCCTTGCTAATCCTTTTCCTCCCCCCAGAGATTTTTCCCTTGGCTGCATAGCCCATGAGTGAAGTCATGTGCCTCTGTGCATAAGGTTCAGCAACTATAATTTGCAGGGAGTTAATTACCTTCATACTTTGATCTGGTGGAATTTCATCTCTATGGTTACCGGATGACTATAAACAGTTATCACTTGTCTCTTTCACATAAAATATTCTTGGAAAACACCCCTAGGGCTCCAATCATGGAAATCAAATACACAGAATGTTCAGAGAACCTTTTAAGATTTTTCTATATAAAATGTCTCTACACACAAAAATAGATAAAACTGAGTAACCATATGGCTATAAATAATAATTGGAAGTTTGCTACAGTTTGTTTTTTCAGCCCTAACTTATAATGAGCACATCAGGTCTCCTAAGAGTGGCAGGCCTGGTGAGGGTAAGGGCCTGACTGACAGGTGGGGGGTGCCAAGAAAACAATGTCCAGCACCTGATGACGGTAAATTCTGGGAGTACCAGAGTTGGGGGTGACTGATGCTCAGAGGGACCGTGCAGGTAAGTGATCATTTAGTCCTTTTGTGTACCGATTATGCCTGCCTGGGGCCTTATGCTGAAACCTGTGTAAATAGACGCAACTGTGGTGACTGAATGAATGAATGATTGATGAAAGCTAACATTTATGCAGAGTTTACTATGTGCCAGTCACTATGTCATGCACTTTATCAGTGATTCATGTAATCCTCACAATATAAGTATGAGGTAGATATCATGGTCATTATGCCAAATTTACAGATGAGGAAACAGAGGCTCAGAGAGGTCACCTAGCTAAAAACAGGTAGAGCCAGAATTTATACCCAAGCCCATCTCAGTCCAAAGCCCCTGCTCTCTCGACTCCCTCTTCTGCTGCCACCATACCACAGGCCCACAGGCCCCGTGGATGTCATGACTGCCCAACAAAACTCTGACATTTTCAAGGTAAGGGACATGACAGCTTTTCTAACTTGCCATGAGGGAGCTCCATAGATGGGTAACCCTGATGGGAAGATGCTTCTGACCACCAGAAGCATTCAACCCTTAGAATCCCTGGTCAACAGTATCTACCTATTGACATCTCTTTGTCTCTGGCCAATGGTATATGCCCACTGTTAGCCCTATGTCTCCGGTCAATTGTGTTCATTCACTGGTAGCTCTATGTTCCTGGTCAGCAGTGTCTGTCCAGTGGGAGTCTTCCCATCCAGTGTAGAACCCTCAGCAGCTCTGAACGCCAGGAGGCTGAGCAAGGTTACGATGTCACACAACTCCAGGTGGCATACAATGGGAACAGTGCCCAGGAGACTTCAGCAACACCCAGCCCGGCCCATACAATCTTGTCTCCAAATGGGAGAGGTGACAGGGACTACACAGGGTGGAGCTGGGTGAGGGAACGAGAGGACTCACCAGAATGGCACTGTCTAAAGATGGAGGACTCCAGGTATCTCCCCAGGGGCCATTTGGAAGTGGGGCCTGAGTCACTGCAGAGATGATCCGACTTCAGAGGCATGGAGATCCCATCTCCAAGACCCACAATCTGGGTACAAGGTCTGACCAATATTTAAAACAGGGACAAAATATTTGGAGTGATGACTACCTCTCAAAGCCCCGGTTGTCATGATCCCACAGAAATGGGCCACTGCAATACTTTTAGCTCATCAGTCTAAGATGCCGTCCTCCACCTGCCTCTTGGAAGAAACCCTTGGAACTTCGTCTATGGTGCCGGAAATTGCAGATGCTGCTTAATCAAGTGCAAATGCTTCCCTAGATCCATCAAATCCCCTTTAATTTTCTGCTCTGGATGGGATCTGCCAGAGATTAGAAATAGTATTATTTCTAATATGTACCTGCTGAGTGTTGACCTGAGGTTAGCACACATAGGTTGTCACAGAGGTTGACACTCGGTCACAGAATAGACAGCCAGCTGATGTTCCACTGCAGGAACAAAGCAATCAGGCCCATCAGTCAAGCAGCCTGTTGCTAAGGGCCTGCTGTGTGCTTGAGCCTGTGGATCCAAGATGGAGAAGCCCTGGCTTCTGCCTGGGGCATACGGAGGACACTGAGGACTACACCAGCTGTGAGCAGAAAAGGAGGGAACTGGCGGATGAGAGAAGAGGAGGAAGAAGGAGGAAACAGCAGAGCTGATGAAACGGCTCCTTCTGGGCAACCTGGAGAGCCTAGATGGCAGCACTCTGAGCCCTTGGACCTGTGCCCCTGGGCACTCCCCTGGGGTCCTGCTGGGTTCCGGCTCACCGCTGGAGCTCCAGGACCCTGGGCAATGACCAGGTGATGGGCATTTCTGTCAGGAGTAGGATGTTTACACCACGACTCTTCCTCCCTCCCTGTCCCCCACCGTGCTCTCTCAGAGAGTTCTGCTGTAGGTACTGGTGCCTCTGGTGCCTTCAGAGTGTCTAGAAGCCCCTAACATCTGCCCTCCACTCTCTAGTATCTGTATGGGAACCAGCTCTTCTCCAGACTCCCAGTGCCTTCATTCTACCTTCCCAGGGCCATGGCTAGACCATTTCAGGGCACATGTGTATTCTCTGTCTCTGTCTCTGTCTCTCTCTCTCTTTGTCTCTCTCACACACACACAGACACGCGCACACACACTCACAACACACCCACTCACACATAGATGCTCACACTCATACAACAACCCACATATACCTGCACACTCACTCTCACCCACTCAGAGACCTTCACACTGTACACACTCACAACCCACATACACTCACGCTTGTCCAGGCTCACACACTCAAAGCACGCCCACATCTACTCACACATGCTCCTTCTCACACACTCACATGCACACTAACACTCTCACTCCCTCCCTCACTCCCAGAGTGCCTTCTTCCTCCTCTCGCAGCATGCCACACCCTGCAGCTTTCCTCTCCAGGGCCCATCCATTTCCCATGTCTGTTTCCTCCCACATCCCGTGCCCTCTGGCCCCGCCGGCTGAGCCCCTGACATGCCCCTGTCTGTGATGGTCTGCATTGACCAGTGGACACTGTGACAGATCCATTCTGGAGCCACCGTGCCTCAGCATGTGTTTGATGAGCACTTACTACCTGCCAAAGCTGTGAACAACTAACAGCGGACCTTCAGGGACAGGACAAAGTCAAACGTGTTCAGGAGTGAAAGAACATTCCTGGAACGACAGACAGTGTCTGTTCCTGGTCAGCTGGGCTTAGTCACACATCTCTCATTGAGAACACACCACAGATCTGAACAGCTGGGCCTCAGTTTCGGCTCTAACACGTGCCGGCCCTACATGGTTTCCAAGCACCCTACATAGTCTAAGTGTCTGGTCCCAGGGGACTCCCCTGGCCCTGAAAAGGAGGGTTGGGTTGGCAGTGGGGGAGGGGGTCTTAGTTTAGGTTTTCCCCTCACAGAGCCTGCCATGGGGACAGGGGTATGAGTGGCTTCTTTAGAAGGAATCCCAGGACGCAAGAGGAAGGGAGGAGTGAGACTGGAGGAGAAAGATGACTATAAAGTGTGTTATCAAGGTCACAGATGTAGGCAGTAGGGGCTCCATCGTGCTGAGGTCTCTGAAAACGTGGACAGCGCCCCCCAGACACTCACTTCTGACTGGCAGAGCCAAGCATTAGTCCACCCATTCCCACTCCCCATTGGGTGGCATTTGCCCCCAGACGGGTTAACTGGCCACCCACTCTTCCAGGTTTCCAGGATGTCCTGGCATAATGGCAACAGGAGCTCCTATAGGCCTGGAGAAGGCTCTGGGGAGAAAGCAACAGGACGCATGGAGCACTTGAGGTGGCCTGAGGCAGGGACAGGTGAGGTGGCACCGCCCAACACAGCTGCCACCAAAATCAGAGAAAGGCCGAGGGAGGCGGCTGTGACAGGCAAGCGTGGGCCTTAGTCACCCTCCATCCCACAGAAGAACCACCCCAAGAACACTGACATGCCCGGCAGCATACTAGGCAGTAGGCAAACATCTGGGCATAAGTCCTTTCTCTGCTCTGGGCCTCAGTTTCTCCATCTCCCAAAGGGGGATGAGAATGCCCACCCTGCAGGTGGCACAAAAATGGCTGCAGGGCAGGGTATGACAGCGTATGTAATGCTTTGCACTTACATCATCACCAGGGGAGGCCATGCCTTTGCCCAGAGAAGTGCAGTCTCATAGCAAAATCACAGGTACCTGACAGGCAGGGGACAACTTGGGAGACAAGGCAGTCATCATCTACACATCCCAGAGGCTCCTGCTAGAGCAGCAGGTGGTGCTGGGGGGCCAGTATAAAGCCTGTGGCAGTGCACAGGCCTCGGAGTCGAGATGTGAGCTCATAGTCCACGTCTGCCCCCAAGCTGGGCGACTTCAGAAAGGTCGTCTATTCTCTCTGCCAATGGAGAGTGGGCTGCCCATTGAGCTTGGCTGACAGTCCGAAGGGACAGTATCTGTGGAGAACCAGTACACGAGGCCCAGCACACAGCAGGCCTGCAGCAAATGCCCTCTGCGGCCTCCCCCACCTGAGGCCCAGAGAATGTCTGAATCTGCGGTGCTCCCACAAAGCCAGGCTATTGTCTTTCTGGCAAAGCCTCCCACCCGCCTTCACAGGATGGAACACTGTGGGCCTCAGTGCAGGTGTTGGGGTGGGGGTGGGGTGGGCCGGCAGCAGCCCTGGAAATGCTCAAGCTTTACAGTCCCCCGGCAGGGGCTGTGTTCCCCTCCACTAGCTCAGGCCCTGGGCCCTCGGAGAAGCCCTGAGCTTAAGGGAACCAGGTGCCTTCATTAAAAAAAAAAAATCTACAAATAAAGGGTGACTTTGAGAGGGGAGTGTGGTGCATTCTTGGGGGCTCCAAGCAGTTTTACAGACCCAGACACAGAGCAAAGGCATTCATGGATCACAGAACAGTTCCCAGGCCCAAAAGGCTGGCCAGAGCCCAGGCTGTAGGTAGGGATGGAGTGGGACAGGCCCCTCCTCCAGCTCTTCACCCCTCTCCAGTGGCAGAATCCCAGGCTGGCCCTATTGCAGGTGGGTGGGAGGAGGGGAAGATGAGAGGTCCAGCCCAAGGAAAGTCATGTTAGGGGCCTTCCATGTTAGGGGCCTTGTATCCCAGGGACGGCCTTTCCTTCAAAGCAGTTTGTCTTGCTATGGGTATGGAACGGGTACGTGCAAGCCCTGGGTGAGAACACCCCAAATCTCTCCTCTCCAGGCATTCCCAGAAAGGCAGTCCCTCTCAGCTCTCACTAAACAAATTTGGGAATATACAGAGTCAGGAAAACCAAGAGACTTGACTGCAAATCCATCTATAAAATCTTTCTTTTTGCAACACCCAAAACATCCAAAATTCAAAATACATGAGAGCATGTCAAACCACCATATACCAAAACATAACCACCAAATGGGCAGCCTTGGCAAGAACCAAATGCCCATAAATGTCATTAGGGACGAACAGAAACCAAATTTTGATCACTGATATTTCAGTATCTTGGTCCTTCAGCATACTGACTTTTGGAGGATTGATCTACGGCAACTAATGGACCGAGTCCAGTGTCTGGAAGAGGGAAGCGGTCATCCTAGAGCCCTGCCATTAATCCCTGTCCTGTCGCATGGTCTTTATCACACCAGTGGTCTGACAGGAACCTGAGCACGGTAACACAAGCTCATTTTTCTTGGCCCTATAAGAGCGTGTGGTTGAGTGAAATGGGAGAGCCGGCCCCAAGGGATCTCTGACCCACAGCAGGTACGAACTAGAGAAACGTTTGGAGAACCCAAACTTAAACCACTAAGGTGGAAACTGTTCATATTTCAGGAAGTCTGTATTTTACCCCAGGGTCGTTTTAAGCCTCCCTAGGCCTTTTTTTAAAATAATGTTTGTTTATTTTTGAGAGAGAGAGAGAGAGAGAGAGAGAGAGAGAGAGAGAGAGAGAGACAGAGTGCAACCGGGGGAGGGGCAGAGATAGAGGGAGACAGAATCACAAGCAGGCTCCAGGCTCTGAGCTGTCAGCATAGAGCCCAATGCGGGGCTTGAACTCAGGAACCATGAGATCATGACCTGGGCCAAAATCGGACGCTTAACCCAAGGAGTCACCCAGGCGCCCCTCCCTAGGCCATTTAAAGTGGGGATTAATGGAGCAAAGAGGGGAAGTCATAAAGTAACGTGGACCAAAGGAAGACAAGGACACATGGATAGTACAGTACGACTGTAATTTTGTGAAAGTCTCTGCACAGGCACAGCCAGAACTGGCCCTTGGCAGGGTGGACAGTTCCACGGTACCCTTTCTTCTCTTCAGCACCACCATACTGTTTTGGGAATAAGATAGCTGTTTTGTTTGCAGGGGTTGTTAAATTTTTTTTAAAGAAATGGGAGTTGTAATGGCGTCAAACAGACCTAAGCATCAAATTCAATTTTCCAATAAGTTAAATACAAGTTCCTGACACCAGCTTCCAAGGTTCTCCCCAGCGGCCCCGTTGCCCACAACCCTCATCTATCTTTTCAGGGAACCAGCTACTCCCAGACTCACCACACACTTTCTGGCCTCCAGGCTGTTCTGGTGTTCAGTTCCTGTGGCTTAGCTTTCGCTCCCCCTTCTCTACCGGGGTAAATCTCTCTCCTCCTTCCAGGTCCATTTCAAGCTCCCCTGCTCCCCTGGCTGGATGTGACTGTCCCTGGCCACCCTCTGAAGTCCCAGAACTCATGTCTGGAACCCATTTAAAGGACTCTTCCCAGCCTGCTGGCCTTTGGTCCCCTTCACTGCCCACACACTGGGTTGCTGCCCACATCTCTGCAGCCCCCGCAGCCCTGGCAACAGACAGGGTGCTCGACAAGGGTTCACCTTGATGTTTTCAAAGGACTGTGCACAGCAGAATAAAATAAACCCTCCGTCTCAAGCCAAGAAGGACCACTGGGGCAAGCATACTTTTCACCCCAATCCAAAGGGATTTCCACATGTGTTACTCTTCTACAAGATAAACAAAATTAGTCTTTTAGTCTTTGCGTGGTGTTTCAAATATACTGTTAAAAAACTGCTTCAAATGTTGTCTTCAAAGACAAAATTTCAGGAAAAGCTTATAAAATACTTCTGTCGGTCCAGCTGAAGAAGCAGCCACAAGCATGGTAACCTTTCAGTCTCTGCCTCTTCCCTTTGAAGCTGGACCTCCCAGCCACCGCAAACAGGGGCAAGCCTGCCCTGCTCCATGGCCTGAACCTGGACTCCACCTGTGCCAGTGCTGTGGGAGGCACCTCCAGTCACACGGAGCCCTCTCCTCCACCTTCAGCCCAGACGGTCCCCTCCCTCTCCCTCCAGCCCATCCATCCCCTCCCCAACTCCCCTTGCCACCTCCTGCCTGCCCCCTACCTGCTTCCCTTCGACCCCTTCCCCCCTGCCCCCCACCGGCTTTCCTTCTACCCCCTCCCTCCTGCCTGCCCCCACCTGCACACCCACCCTCCAGCCTGCCCCCTCCCTGCTGCCCCTCTCCAACATCCACATCTGGTTTCCCTTCCTCACAAGTTTCACAATGGACAGATTCTGCACTTCAAGGATTTATGGGTCCTGCTGCCCCTCCTTGCTTTTGATATGATTCCATTATGTGCTTAAAATCTGGGCCGTGCTCTTGGCTCCGGGGAGCTGTTTATGACAATTCTTTTACAGTCTTAAATCATTCACCATTAGGAACCTGGTCATGTTCAGAAGCAATGACTAGTTGCTAAGACAGAGTTTTTGCAATGCATCTCAGACGGTTGGTTGAAAAGTTTTCTTCATACAAGATTAATTAAAGCTAAATGTTCACCTGGCAGGTAAATCCTCTGAGCAATGCCTTTGAGCCTGTGCTTTTACATCTGCCCAAGACACTGATTCAGAAATGAATTAGAAACTCACCCACCCCAAACCAAATCACTGCCTCCTTCCTCTGTGCTCCTTTCTTTCTCTGGGTGCTAGAGACCCACTCACGGAAGAGATGGTAGAAATAAAAAATACCAACACTGCAAACATGTCCCTTTCTGTAAGAAAGGGAATTGAACCATCTTTCCCTTTCCGTCTCTGTGTCAGGTTTTGCAGAAGAAGGCAAAAAATTTCAGGAATAAGGAGACAAAGTGTTTATTCCTGGTCCTTTGGTCTAGGACTTCCCTGACCAAGGTTTCTCTTGCCTTCCAACTCCCTGTCTGTCACGCCTCCTTCACCAGCAGCCTCAGAGATCTTCCTAAGAGGCAAAACCTACTCACCAGACCCTCCTGCTTAAAGGGTTCAGGGGGTCCTCTTCACCTAGGTGATGAAGCCCAAGGCCCTGCACAGTATGGACCTTGTTCACATATCCAGCCCTCTGCTCTCCCCGACCAGATCCCTGCCTTACCCCACAGTGTCCTCTTGACTAGCTGCCCTTGACCTCCCCCTTCCTGGAGCAGTACCTTAAACTGTTGCCTCCACCTGAACTCTCCTCCTTGATGCCTGACTTTTCAGTTTGCGTCTTCCTCTCCTCTGCTAGGGCCTGAATGCCAACTTTGCCCCACAAGAGGGTTCATAAGTGTGCCTATCCTTCCCCTCCCAGCCCTACCCATGGCAGACCCGAGGGGGCTCCATGTCTGTGTGTCTGAGACCACCATTTGATGGAGGCTGGCCCCAAACCACGGTGAAGCCCCTGATGCTGAATGTAGGGTGGCCATTTAAAGTACAGAAAAGCTTGGACACCTGGGTGGCTCAGCTGGTTAAGCATCTGACTCTTGATTTCAGCTCAGGTCATAATCTCACGGTTTCATGAGTTCGAGCCCCACGTCTCTCTCTCTCCCTGCCCCACCCCCACTCACACTGTCTCTGTTTCTCTCAAATAAATAGAGAAACATAAAATAAAATGCAGAAAGCTCAGTTAACTTTGAATTTCAGATAAAGAGTATACTTTTAGTATAAGTGTGTCTCCAAATATTGCATGGGCATCATGCGAAATCTGGCAACCCTAACTGGATGGGAACTCTGGGACACCCTTCAGGGACAGGAGCTGAAGATCAGATGTCAGCAGCACAGGGCAAGGAAAGCAGTGGGGAGGCCTGAGCAAAAAATGGAGCGTGTTCCCCTGGTCCCTCCTCCCAGGGGGCAGCATATGGCTGTCCTGAGCAGAATTCTATAGCCAGACTGCTTCCAGGTGAAGATCAGCTCTGCCACCTGCCACTTATCTTGGCAAGTTGCTTACCTTCTCTGTGTCTCCGTACCATTTAACAGATGGGGGGTACCTACCCTAACGTGGTTACGATGATTCGATAAATTAATATTTCTATAGCACTCACAATAATCCTTGACCCAGAGTTAAGTGCCATAAAAGCATTTCACAAATATAAAGCAAGAGGAATTAGCAAGCAAACCTACAGATAAGGGAGTGAGCCTAGGAGATTTAATAATAATAGTAAAAATAAGAGCAGACATGTGTGGAGCATTTGCTATGTGACAAGACATTGTGCTGTATCCTTGTCCTGTATCAGCTCATTTAATCCCCACCACAGTCCTATTATTTTTACTATCCTCTTTTTTTTCTAACCTTTTAATGTTTATTTATTTTTAAGAGAGAGAGAGAGAGCATGAGCAGGGGAGGGCAGAGAGAGAAGAGAAAGAGAGATACAGCACTCAAAGTAGGATCCAGGCTCTGGGATGTCCACACAGAAGCCTGACACGGGGCTCAAACTCACAAACTATGAGATCATGACCTGAGCCAAAGTCGGACTCTTAACTGACTGAGCCCCCCCAGGTGCCCCGCTACCCTCTTTTTACAGGTAAGGAAGCAAAGGCACAGGGAGGCACACTGTGATAGACTAGGATTCTAAACCAAGAAGTCTGACTCTAATTCACCAGACTGCGGTAAACGGTGATCTACAGTAATTTGTTCATCACTCATTCACTCATTCATTCATTCAGCACCTGCTGTGGGGCAGGCCCTGGATTCCTGCTAGGACAAGAAGGTCCTCTAAAGTGCATGGACGGATGGGAAAACCTTGAATGAACCTTTGTAGGTGTGTGGAGTGGTGCCAAAGAGAAATGGGTCTATAGACCATGAAGGCCGACAGCAGTAACCTCTCCCGGATCGGGACAGGGTAAGGGAGGGGCAGGTGTGCATGGTCTGGGAAGGCTTCCCTGTGAAATGACATCTTTGCAGGTTAAGAAGGCAAAGCAGCGATCAACCTGGCCAACGGCCGGGCAGAAGCCTTCAGATGGAACAGACAGCCAGCAAAGGAGCTTGAGTTGCAGTTTTTAAGAAACTGAGGAAGAGAGGGTGTGGCTGGAGGGACGGGGGACGCGGCTACAGTGCAACCGGTGAGAGGCAGCTCCCAGGACCCATGTCAGGAGACAGGGCTCCCTTCCCAGAGGCCTGGGGGAGAGGCCAGCACCCTGCTGTGAACGTGAAGCAGGAATGGTTAGAGAAGGAGGACACAAAGCAGGACTAGGCCGGGTGAGGCCTGCGGGGACAGGCCAGCGAGCTGTGCTGCGAAAAGTATGGATAGCTGTGAAGACGGGGCACGAGCCCTCATCACGGGTCTCACCCACACCACCAAGAATGGTAGGTACGTGCTGCTTGTGCAGTGCCGGCCGCAGGGCAGGAGAGCCTACTGTCCCACAAAGTGGAGCTAAGACTTCCCTAGGCCGCACCGCCTCATCTGAATGCTCTTGAGTCCCTTTCATACTAAGAACATTCAAACAAACTGGAAAGCAAGTAGGGAACCCTTTACAAGATGCCCAAAGTCCCACCACTCAAAGAGGGCGATGTTTGTATCTTTTACTTTGCCATGCTTTACATAGCGGTTGCTGCCTTAAATATTTGCAATCACGGTGTTTACACGACCTTGTGTTGTCTCTCCCTCCTGCATAAGCATTTACTCTGCGAAATTCCACAGATTCTATAATCAGGAGTCTTTACACCAGTATAATATTTCATTCAGAGCTTTCACTGTTTACTTAACCAACGTCCCATTGTTGGGCCTTTAGGTTAACTCCTTACTTGCCCGTAGCCTTTCTCCCTTATCAGCTGTTTAAATAGAACTGAAGTGGGTTAAGGGGGGAAAAAGTAGTTTATTTCAAACACTCTGGATGCATACCATAAATATAATTTCTCAAAATCTTGTACCAATTTGTAGTCCCACCAGGGATGCTGAGTTCTGCTCCCTCCCTTTATCCCATTGCTTTGGATATTACTATTTAAAATAAATATTCATGGGGCGCCTGGGTGGCTCAATCAGTTGAGCATCCAGCTTCAACTCAGGTCATGATCTCACATCGTGAGTTCAAGCCCTATGTCAAGCTCTATGCTGACAGCTCAGAGCCTGGACCCTGCTTCAGATGCTGTCTCTCTCTCTCTCTCTCTCTCTCTCTCTCTCTGCCCCTCCACTGCTCATACTCTCTCTCTCTCTCTCTCTCTCTCTCTCTTTCTTTCTCAAAAATAAAACATTTTAAAAATTTAAATATTCATTATCTTGTAGGACCCAAACCAAAATGCCATGATACTGCAGCATTAATGTGGTTTTCCTTGATTGCTAATGAAGATGCACATTCTTTCATGAGTTGGTTAATAATTGCTTTTCTTTCTTTTTCCCCTGAATTGCCCTTTGATGTCTGTCCTTTGCTCATTTATTTATTAGGGCCTCCTTTGAAAATATCTTTGTTTGTGTTCTTGATATAGTGAAGATGTTTGTCTCCAGTGAGGTGGTGCTGAATAAATAAATGGCAGGGTGAATGCTAATGGTTCGTCTGTCATATTTGCTGCAAGTATCTTGTAGCATGCTTGGGGGAACACACAACACTCTCAGTTACCCACTGGAGTCAGGGCCCCTCTGCTCCACAAGGCTGCCTGAAGCCTAATTCAACACTGCCTGGCTACCCCCTGAACCATTTCCTGTAGGCTTAATTGCTCAGCTGCCCTAACCATTCCAAGTATAAAGAATAAAACCAAGAGTTGTCCTCAGGAAACCTCAGCCTGCATCCCCCTCTCCCTCAGAATGAGGCCCTGGGGAGGGGGGTCACTATGCAGAACTGTGCTAAAAGAGAGCCAGCAAAGAGGAGGCAACTGGCTGCCCAGGGTCCCACAGGGTGGGGGCGACACTCAGAGAAAGGCACACTGATCTCAACACAGGAAGTGTTGTCTCTCCGCTCCCTGGACAGGAAACCAGCCTTGACCACTTAGGATCTACCTGCTCAGCGGATCTATGAGGTGGTGCCCTGACACCTGCGGGGTTTCCTGGAATCCCACACTCCTGCTCAGTCACCTCCTCCTCCCTGCGGCAAACACTTTTCTGAAGCAAATGCACTGGGAAGAATTGGCTTTCCTCAGAACGTGGCCTTGCTAATGGCCACCCTTACCCACTCCCTTCGCAAACACACAAACACACAAACACACACACACACACACACACTCTTCCCCCCCACCCCCCGAACCCGACCTTGTAGTCTACACAGCCTAGATTTACTGAGGATGAGCAAGAAAGACAGAGACTCTACCTTCATGGAACCAGCAGACCAGAAGATGACCCACAACACACTCCCAAATAAACTGAACATAGTACAGTGTGAGGTTGTTGCACATACAATGTAAAAAGTAAAATATACCAGTGGCATAGAGAGTGACTGTGAGAGTGCTGGTGTGACTGACTCTGAAGAGTGACTATTCCGGCTGAGACTTCTGTACAGAGGAGCTACCTGCCAACACGTGGGGAACAGTAGTTTGGGCAGAGGGGTCAGCAAGCACAAGATCCCAAGATGGGGCCAGGCTCGGCATGTCTGACAGAGAAGACAAGGCACTGTGGTAGAGCATGGCCAAGGGGAGAATGGCGGATGGTCACGAGGGGACGGGGCACTGGCAGGGACTGGCTTGGACTCTGGGTGAAATCAGGAGCCAGTAGGGCATTAAGCAGGGGTTTACCTACAGGAGATCACCGTGTGAGGAGCAAAGACTACAAGGGGGCAGGAATGGGCCCCTGCCATTGCCACCTGGTTAACTCCTCCTCATCCTTCAGACTGCAGCCCGGTGGACATTTCCTCTGGGAAGCCATCCCCACCTCCCCACCTGGTCAGATCCCCTGGCGAGGCCCATAGTATCAGCTTCCCTTCATCACATCTAGCTCTGCAGCAATTTCAGGTGCATTTCTGGTTGTCTGATTAACGTCCATCTTCCCCACTACACTCTGAACCCCTTGGGGACAGGCGCATCCCTCCTCTGTTCACCTTATCCCCAGCACCTTGCACAGAGTCTGGAACACAGTGGGTGCTCAATCACTGTGAACAGAATAAATATGGAAATCCCTAGGGTCAGCCAATTTTCCACTCCCTCAAGGAATGGTTTCCTGCTTCTATTTCCTCCTACCTCTGTGTCCCCCACACGTTGCATGTACCCCTTCCACAGAAGCGAGCCTGACCATAAATAGCTGCAGGCACCTACGCACGCACACACACACACACACACACACACACACACACACACACACACACACCAGACTATGCCCCAAAGGGCAGAATGTGTGTGTGGTCCTTCATCACACCCCAGGGATCACCCCGGAATTAGGGCCACTGTGCACAGAACTGCCTCGCCCTTATCCACCTCACCCTGCCTCCTCCACCTGCTCAAAGACCCCCACATGAGTTTGGGAGAGTCTGCACCCAAAAGGCAAGTCAAAAGTCAAGACCCCCCTCTCTCTCCCAGTTGAGCAGCATCATCCACAGACAGGCTGGCAGCAGGAGGCCCCCATCCTCTCCTCTACCCATGGCCCCCCGAAGAACTCACACAAACAGGAGTGAGCTGTGCTTGCAAAAACACATGGCTGTATTTTGCAAACAAAAGATGAGCATACGTAGTCTACGGAGTACAACTGGGGGCAAAACAATGGGTGGTCTGACCTCTGGTCTGGCCCTGGAAGTTGGGAAACTGGTCCGTATGTTTAGGGCCAACTAGTTTTTCCTACAAAAGCTCGGTGCCCATGATCCCTGATGCTGTCAGATCCCACTTACCTAATCAGCATTGTTAATTTAAAAATCTATGTCACATGCTCTGAGAAACCTTGGCAGGTTAAGAAATTCCTTGTGAAAAATAAAATGGATTATATTTTTTGAAGGGAAATTTGTATTAAAAGCCTTAGAGGAGCATGCCCCAATGGCCCAGTGATTCTGAGACACGATCAATTTTTAAAGGGCTGCCCCAAAATTGAGCTACAAGAGTATATGTCACACGCCACTGAGAGAACATGGTTTAAGACAATCTAAACATTTAGCAATGAATAATTACTTAATGTAATTACAGTACATCTGTACAGTGGACCGGGCTGCACCCAAAATAATGACAACAATCCATAGCACTTACTGAGCACTTACTCTGTTATAGGGACCACATGAAAAGCTTTTCATGCCGCATCTCATTTAATTCTCCTTCTGCCATAGGTCCCATTATCATCACAACCTCACAGGTTAGAAAATCAGCATTGAAAAGAGTGAAGTCATCTGCCCCAGGTCACAGAGCTGGTAGTAGGACTCACACCCAGGCAGTCTGACATGGAGACACTGAGCTCTCAGCCACAATGCTAGGTGACCACATATGATGCCATGAAAAGAGAGACTGTAGAAGCAAAACCTGTCATATGGGAGAATGTTGACGATACAGAGACAGGTAAAACAAGTGGGTTTTCAAACAGGACACACACACTGATCACACCTGTGCACATACATGCATGCAAACAAACACAAAAGTGCTGGGAAAGATAACACTGTTAGCATTTTGGTGTAGACCTCTGAGTGGGTGCAAGTGTGTTCTTTTATGTTTTCCTCTGCTTGTGTTTTCTGATTTTTCTGTAACGTTTTGGTTTTGTACCAGAATTTTTTTTGAAAGACTAAACATTTTGAAAAGTAATGTTATTGCCCCAAGTCACTCCCTTGGTCTCATCTTCTAGATAAACCCACATGTCCAGCGATTCGCCTTGCTTCAAGTACAAATCCAACTGCATGCACAGGACTCAGGACATGGCCTGAAGCCAGCTCATAAGCTCTGCCGGCCCTTCATGGCTCAGCATCCCCTCCAGGTAGCCAAGGAGCTCAAACTGGGAAGAGACGGTACACATTTTCCACTCTGTCCCCAGCAGCCTGCCCTCCCCATCCTCCCAGGACCCCCTTTGGGCACTTGCACCCCCAGGGAGTTGCTGGGCTGACAGCACAGAGCTGTGTGAGCTGGAAGAACCTGGCAGTTTCCGCCCTGGCTTCAGCTCTGGCCTGGGAGCCAAGCCCAGGGACCCTTGGAGCCTGAGATACTCCATCCCCTGTTGCTGGGTCTAAGAAGGAAGCACTTCCCCAAGTGCCTGAGGGAGGCAGGGTAGCCCAGAGGCTGGAGCCCCAATTCTCCAGCCCCTCCTGACCTAGCCACCTGGCTCTGTGGTCTTAGACCAGTTATTTCTTCTCTCTAAACCTGTTCCCATGCCTGTCAAAAAAAGAATGAAAATACCAACATGGAAAATGATTTATAAGAATCAAAATAACATAGGTTAAAATACATACTATAATGATATCGATAGGTAAGATTTCCTGGGCACCAACTATGGGTCAGGCATTCTGTCGGACACTTTACACGTGTGATCTTCCACACCTCTCACAGCCACCCTGTGACATGCACTATGACACTCCTGCTTTACAGAAGGCACAATGAAGGCTCAGAGTAGTGAGGTCACTTGCACTGGTAAGTGATGAAGCAGGAATCTCTGTTGCCCTGCCTTGGCCCACAACACTACGCCACAGAGCCTGGCATATGTCTGGAACATGAACTTTGTCCAAATGGTTACCACTGCCATGTCTCCCTGCTGGGCAGAGCCTTTAGAGAATGGTATGACAGCAAGGAACCCCTGGCTGGTTCTCACCACTCCGCAGGCAGCTCGCATAGCCATGTACCAACTTTAGGAAGTCTTCCTCTCAGAGTGACCAAAAATCCCTCGGGCGCATCCTTTGAGCCAGCCGCAGTGACCACAGGCAATGACTTTGCTCCTGTACAACCTATGGCAACCTCCCTCCAGACCTGGCCTTGTGCTCTGGCCACCAAGGCTGCTGGCCCAACAGGGACAACTCACGCCCTAGGAGTCAGGCCTGCTGGCACTCACACCTGGCACCTGTTCCAAAACCCTTTCAGTTCTCAGAAGATCTGGGCCGCGGGCCTGGGTCTCTCAGCAGCTCAGGACAGCATGCTTGTCTGGCCAGAGGGAACCATGCGATTCAGAAAAGCAGCGCCCTTAAGCAGCCTCTAAAGTGTCCGGAACAGCCGGTACCGCCGGGGCACTGGCGGTGTGCGCGGGCTGGAGTCTGGGTGTGCAAGTGTGTATAGAAGCAAGAGGGCAGCGGGTATGAATGGGTGTGTGCGCGCGTGGCTCCCAGTGTGCGCCGCGGAGATCGCGGTCCCGGGGCGGGGAAGGTCTCCTCCCCCCACCTCGTTGAGAAATCTCAGTGAGTCACCGAGTGGTTCTGCATATTAATGAGCTCGCTGCCGCGAGGGCAGGAGCGGATTTAAAAGAGGCCTGGGCGGGCGGAGGGAGGCTGCTGAGACAGCGCGGAGCCGAGAGCGGAACGCAGCCGGCACCAGGCACCCACCGACGGGCGCAGCGGGAGCGAGCGGAGCAGAGCCGGAGGCGCGCTCCGAGCAGAGAGAGCTGAGCCGGCCGGCCGGGCGCCCTCCCCAGTCCCTGCTCCCGCGCCGCGCCCCTCCGGCCAGCATGAGGCTCCTGTCCGCCGCGCTACTCCTGCTGCTCCTGGCGCTGTGCGCCGCACGCGTGGACGGTGAGTGCCCGGGAGGTCTCTTGTCGCCGTCCCGTCCCGTCCTGGGGCACCTGGGCGCCAACTGCTGGGCTTCCAGGGACCCCCGAGGTCCTGGGTGGGCACCTAGGGCAGTGGGGGGGGGGGGGGGGCAGGAGACCGCACACGCAGCTGAATGATACCCGTCGCTCTCTCTCCCAGGGTCCAAATGTAAATGCTCCCGAAAGGGGCCCAAGATTCGATACAGCGACGTGAAGAAGCTGGAAATGAAGCCAAAGTACCCGCACTGCGAGGAGAAGATGGTTATGTGAGTTCTGGCTCCTCACCGTGAGCGTGTGTGCGGGCTGCTCTTAACCCGGTGCTGGGGCACAGCATGGGGCTGGGTCGGTGGGGCTAACAGACATTCCTCTGTGCCTTTGGCAAGGCCTTGGAGGAGGCTTTGTAATTGCCCAGCAAGTCCCTAGGACGCTGGCGTGACAGTCTGAAAGAGTTTGGAAAGAGGGACAACTGCCCTGTTCTCTGGAAACAGCCTCTGGGTGTTCACCCTTGCTAAGATTCAAATGGGTAGCCTAGGTGCTTGCACTGCCCACCATTCTGGGGTGATCAAGGGTTAAAATGGCTCTGGTCGTGCCAACTTTAGAGCATCGGGATTGAAAGCGCTCCAAACTCACCCAGAACTATTGAACTTGCACCCAAACTGGGACGCATGTTGCCTTCCTGTTGCTGGAGAGAGAATTAAAACAAATGCTGTCTTTAAGTCCTCAGACCCAACCCTCCTTTCAGAGCCTTTTCCCTACCAGGGGACCACAGCCAGCTTTTTTGGCTGCTAGCGATTTCATGTTGAGACTGATCCTTGATCCTCCACCACCGGCTGGACTCTTGTGGGTCCCTGAGCCTGAGCAGTGCTGGGCAAAGTGATCTGCTGGGGTTAACGTGCCATGCGGCTGGAGCCCTGCTTGGTGGGGATGCAAAGAATATTTTTAAAACTGGGACAGAGTGAGAGAACACGGAGTTTCCTTGCTCCTCTGCCTTCCCAATTAACCACTTGAGTCCAGCACCACTGTTTCCCCATCAGTATGCACTTGGCCAGGAAGGAAGCCCTTGGCAAAGCAGCTACCGTGGTCTGCCACGGACCATTGGCCCCTCTTCCCCTCCCCCAGAAACAGGACACACTTTATTCTCAGTCTGGGCAAGTGCCTTCTATCCGCTGGCCCTGATGGTCCCAAGGCCTCCGCACAGTGTATGCAAAGGCAGCCCACCTCCCCCCACACACTGCCACCTGGGGGCTGCACAGTCAGGCTGAAGTTAGGGGAATTTGCAAAGCCACCAGGCTTAAGCCGAACCCCACTGCCTTTCTGCCCAGGCACATAAATCAACCCCTGTCCCTTGCCTAGTAGACGCAAATCCAGAAGAACTGCCGGAAAATCTTTTTTTGGTGGGGGCTAGTGTTCCCACAAGCTAAAGGAGGAGCTACAAGTCCTTCATGGTTTCCAGCTTGGGGGCTGAAGATGACAGGGACGTAGCAAATTAAGTTTGCACTCCTCTAAGTACTGAGAACCACCCCACACCCCATGGCCAGGTGCCAAGACCTTGCAGAGAAAGAGAAGCAGGGTATGGAGTGCAGAGACTTCTCTAAAGAACCCTCAATAAACAGGTCTACTCTTTCTCCCGACTAAATTTTTTCAGAATAGAGAGGAAACTGACAGCAGGCAGGTGCGAGAAGGCTTTACGCAACCTTGTGAAAACTGGCAGGGGCCTCGGGATGTCCAAACACAGTCACCAGTCTCCTTCCTAAACCTTCACCCACACCCAGCCCCGCCCACAGCACTGAAGGGCTGAACATCCTCTCCTGTCTCAAGCTCCTAAGAGTCTCTAGATCAGATGCAGGGCCAGCACTTTTTGCCAAAGCAGGTTTTCAGCCACAAACGCTGAACAAAAGCAAGTTTTCCAGTTCACCCTGAGTCACCCAGAAATCTCTGATGAGGCTGGGGGTGGGGTGGGGAGGCCGGTGTGCTTTGCAAGTGGGAGTAGACTCCAGATTTCATCAAGGGCCATTTGTGCCCTATGAACTCTTGCCCAAACCGTCAGCACCCCAGAACCACTGAGGAGAGGGGACACAGGACCCAGAATTTCTGAGCAACTGCTGGGAATATAAATCGTCATGTCTTCACCCCACAACCAATTTTCATAGTCCCAGTGTTGTGACAAGCATTCAAGGACTGTGGTGGGAGGGCTGAGTGTCTTCCCTGCTGCCCCAACCTTCAGAATTGGGAATCCCTAGCCTGCACAGTGACCTAACTGAGGAGGGCATTTTCATCAGGCTTCACATCCCTTCACTTCAAGTGCAAAAGCAGCACTGTAGGCAGAGAGAGCAGTGGGTTAAATTCCCGCAGAGTGACCGAGTACTATGGAGAGGAGAACAGGCAGACTGCAATGGGAAGCCTGGCCCCATGCTTGAAGACCTAGCAGGAGGGACAGGACCCGGGGAGCGACTGGTCTCAGAGGGCCAGTGAAGGCAGAGCCCAGTCCACAGCATTTAGCAGAAGAGCCACCCCTGCTCTAGGAAGCTTAGGCTGCAATGGGGGGCCTTGGAAACTCTGAGCACAGAGAAGGGAAGAGAACAAGTTGCCCAGAAATATTCTGCCCCCATTCTGGTGGCAAGATTCGTTTTTCTCTCCCTGTCAACAGGGAGACTGAGTTTGTGGTGGCCCTGCTCCCATCTAGAACTTGGCCCATGTGCCCTGACACTTTACCTTTGGGAACCTGCAGGGCCCTGACTGCCCTCTCTCCCTCCCTTCTTTCTCTTCCCAATCCAGCCTCCAACTGCCCCTCTTTGCCCCCTCAGCTCATTCCCCAGCCCACCATCATCTGTTCGTGCCATGACCACTCAGGGAGTGGCACCTCTCACCTTCCACTTTTCCACATCCCCTAGGTGGTCCTTTGTTCTGGAACACCATCCTTCCTCCCCTACCCAGAAGCTTCCTCCTAAAATCCTGCCACCCTGGCCCAGCCCTGGGTGAGAGGGGCATGGCAGTCCTGGGCAGCAGTCCTGCTTTCCCCGTCCAGGCTGGAGCTCACACACTAAGGCTTCTCTTTCTCCTTGGCCATCTCATCTTCCAAGACAATTACTAATGACAGGAATTCTCCACGTTGCGTCTACCAGGTGCTAGGCACTCTGCATACATTATACCCTTTCATTACCTGATAACCCTAAGAGGTAGGTCCTATTATTAAACCCATTTTATAGATGGGCAAACTGGTTAAGAGAAATTACCCAAGGTCCTACAGAAAGAGCTGGGATTCACACCCAGGCCCTACACTCTGTACAGTGCCACCTGCTTTTCTGCCGCACGGCTAGGGCCTCCACTTGGTTTGGCACATGGGCTGACAGAGGCCTGAGGGGAGGAGGTCTTATTTTCTTGCTGGGGGCTGAGACAAGTGGGACTTCAGGCTCAGGAATCAAAATGGGCTGCAAGGCCAGCAAGACTTAACTTCAGGATCCGTCATTTCCCAGCCCCGGGACAGACTTCAGAGGATCAAGGGGCGCTGGGGTTTGAAGGGTCAGACAGAGACCACCCACGTGCAGGGCATGTCTGAGCCCTGCCGCGAGCAAGTTCCTTGTACCCAGGGAAAGGGGTCTCGGCGTGTGCACCTTGCTGATATTAGCTCTCTCCACCTCTCCAATCCTAGGTTTAGAGGAGCTGGAAGAGTCCCCAGAGCTTTGTTCTCCAAGGGAGGCATGAGCCCTGTAGGCAACAGCCTTGTGGGGGAGGGGATAGGGGGAGGGGGACTATCCCAGACCCTAAGAACTCCAGGGGAGAAGTGAGAGCCAATCACTCCATACAGGGTTAAACTGTATGTGAAATCGGAGATTAAGGGGACACCCAGAACCTTCCAAAGAGGCAGCCAGGCAGTGAGCACCAGGGCGCGTTCCCCTGACAGGAGGGAGGCGGCCACATTTTCAGGGCCCTCCCTGACTGGGACAGACCAGGGCGGCCCACAGGCCACACTGAGGGGCTGCCATTCAGGCTCCTCAATCCTGCACCCCACGCTGCTCCGTTTCAGCATCACCACCAAGAGCGTGTCCAGGTACCGGGGTCAGGAGCACTGCCTGCACCCCAAGCTGCAGAGCACCAAGCGGTTCATCAAGTGGTACAACGCCTGGAATGAGAAACGCAGGTATGCATGCCCCCACCTCCTCACACCTACCTTCCCACCAGCCCCAGGTCTCAGACCCCGGCTAGCTCCTCTAGCGTCGTCGAAGGGGTGAACACCCACCACAGTAGCCACGGCGAGCAGAGAGCCAAGCCTGTTCACATAACCCCATGGGGTAAGGAACTCGCCGCTTCACAAAGCAGGCCCTTGCTCCCTTGGACAACTGTAAGCATCGAAAAGTTATCCTTTCGTGAACTAAAGTTTGCACCATGCTAACGTGTTAAGCTGTAGTCTCAATTCCTCTTCTTTTTAAAGCAACCTAAGTTCTCTGACCCTCAGTTTCCCTCTGTCAAGTGAACGGGCAAGAGGCTGGCATGGCTCTCTGGGACTCTTGTGTGGTGAAACATGACCACTTAAGTAACTGTGTTTATTAACTGTAACACGGGGTACCCCCCACCACACAATGAGGACAATACCTTACCAACAAACACTTCCTTCCCTCAAGGGGCCTCCGTGTCCCCTACTGCCCAGAAAGCTGACAGACTCCCTCCCAAGCAGGTGCAGGGAGGGACCTTGGACTTGACCCTTTAAAATCAGAGCCACTGTTAATCTCAGGGGGCAGCAGTGACCAGATGACTAGAGCTGTGAACCAGACCCCTGTCCTCTCTGGGTTCTGTTTCCACAATCAGAAGGCCACTCTCCATCTCTGATCTCCTGTGGTCCCATGTCTGGCAAGTTCCCCGTTTCCCCATACCACATAAAAGTGAGCGTGTCCCAGGGCACACCTACTCCTCCCACACTCAGAGCCTGTCTACACCTGTACCTATATAGCGTGCGTATATATGTGCACACACACACAGAGGGGACTTCCTCGGGAGCTGGGCCCAGCACCCCATTCTGCAGAGAGGGAAACCAGGGCGAAGTGGAAATGGGGAGTGACTTCCCTGGGAGCACATGGCAGAAAGCCAGGCCTCCCAAGGTCACCTTCTCCCTGCCTGGAGCGGCTGCCCGAGCCACCCCTCCCATTGCTCCCCCCTCCCCAGCCCTTCCACTCGAGGTTCAGCCCATGACCGGCTCCCCCACAGCCCACACTCAGGCCCAACCCCACTATCTGAGCCCTTTGCACTGCCTCCGAAACCGCCTCGTCTGCAACTGCTTGAAATAGAAACTGATGAGAGCAAGAGGTTATTTTCTGTGGATCTGATGGGAAAGAAACCCTCTTTCCGGTCAGGGCAGGCAGCTCACGTGGCCAAAGCAGGACCCGTCCTGTCCACTGCCACTCTCCAGGCCCTGCGTCATCCAAGTGGAATGGGGCTAAATGCAGGGCCAGTCTGTGAAGGGGGCTGAGACCGTCTGCACAGGACTGAGGGCAGACACTCGGGCGATGCACACACTTTGTCCCTCAGCCCTCCACCTGGGCCATGGCTCTGACGACGGGGAGGCAGGCATGGGACAACGCGGCCCTGCTCTTTTTAGATCTGCAAATTCCAGTGAGGAGAGCCACTCGGTGACCAAGCCTCCCGTGGCTTCATTACAAAATGAATTCATCCTCTTTCTAGGGAGGCGGAGGCATCCTGGGAGACGACGGGGACGATCACTTGCCCTCCCCACCTCCCCTCCCCCTGTAAAAGGCTGGAAATGTCTCCACGAATGTAGAATGGAGAGAAAGAAACTACCGTGAAGTCCCCTTTGCAGAGACAGCAAGAGAATGCTAAATGTAGGGTGCAGGAAGAAGCCAGCAGGCCGGCCCAGGCTAGTTGTGGGGACTGCTGGCAGGCCCAGGAGCTGCTGGTCTGTGGAGCCAGCCTAGCAGCTCCGCATCTGAGAGCCCAGAGCTCACGGCTGCCACTGCCACGGGAAGCAGCAGCATCGGGCGGAGTACAGTCAGGTGGTCTTACTCCGAAACAAGGAATGAGGCAGAGGAAGGGGTGGGCTGTCTGAGTACGAAGCATGGCCCTGAAACAGCCATGGGGCAGAACAGAAGGGATTTAAGATCTGAAATAGAGACAGTCTGGGGGGGGGGGGGGGGGGGGAAGGTCGTGCAGGTCCTACAACCACTAAAAGGAAGTGACCTGGAGCCACAGGCCTCTGGGACAGGCCCCAGCCCCACTAACCACCCTTCAGTCTTTAGGCAGCAGCTTCTAGAACTAGCATTTTTCCAGAAGACATGCATTCTCTGGGCAAAACACAAGGGAAGATACAAGCCTGAGTTGAAGGACGGGATGCCCTGTCCTCCCCTGCCCCATCCCTGCTCATGCTGGACACAGACCTCATTCCCACTGTGGACATTCAGTGTTCGTTGGGCAAATCTTAAGTCCCTTGTGCCTCAGTTTCCTCATATATAGAGAGGGCTTGCTCCATAGGGCTTTGAGGATCGCAGAGGTTGAGAATGCACAAAGCCAGATTCGGGTAAGATTTTGAGGTCCATGCGATGACCTCCTCTGAGGTGTCCCCCCCTCCTCCTACTTCTCCCAAGCTCCTGCCTTCCCGGGAGGGGCACTCCCGAAGGCAAGGATGAAGCAGCTTAGCCCCCGCCCTGTGTCATGTCCTGAGCCACTTAACATGGGTGTTTTCTCTTCCCAGGGTCTACGAAGAGTAGGGTGAAAAATCCCTCATAGGAAAACTTCACACCAGCTGGGAGACAAGCAAAGGACTCTGCAGATAAAAAACAAACCTTCTCTTTCTCACAGGCATAAGACACAAATTATATATTGTTACAAAGCACTTTTTACCAAGGGTCAGTTTTTACATTTTATAGCTGTGTGCGAAAGGCTTCCAGATGTGAGACCCTTCTCTCTTGTGCTCCAGACTTCATCACACACTGCTTTTTACTGAAAGGGGGGAAACTCATGCCTTTCCTTTGTAAAAAAAAAAAAAAAAAAAAAAAAAAAAAAAAAAAAAAAAAAAAAAATGCTTTTTTGTATTTGTCCAGACATCACTACATCTGAGCTTTATAAGCGCCTGGGAGGAACACAGAGCTTGGTTGAAACATTTCATAGCAGCGTTGCTCCGTTGCTAATGCGGGACGCTTCCGCTCAGAGGTCCTGGCGCCTCCACACAGCTGCCATGGGCTCTCCTGGGCTCACGGTTGGTCACAGCCTTGGGGGGACGCCACAGTGGACCCCGTCACCGGGCAAGCAGAAGCCAGTCTCTCTGCATCTGTTGTGTGAGGGACTCAAGTTTGTCTGCTACAGAAATGTGCTTCACCCACCCCCCACCCCCCACCCCGGCTAACTTTTATGTATTCTAGGAAACATTTCCAAGATTCTGGGATGGCAAAGCACGGGGCCCTTAAAGAAGGGGTTGGGTCTTCTCTCCTTCTTGTGAAAGGTTCACTGCTTCAGTATTTACTGCTTTGGAAGCACGCGAAGTTCCCAACACTGTTAGCGAAACCTTACAACAACACTTAAAAAGAAACCAATCCACGCACAGTACACAGCTACAGACACACTATTGATGATGGAGAACCTTCAAAGCATGTTTCTTTCCCTCCTGGTGGCAGAACACGCGGTACAGAAGCATTCTACCTGTAACGCCCCGTGTAATTCTTCAACGTTAAACAGCACAGTCCTCTCTTGAAAGCTACGGCGACCCCACGCCCTTTCCTTTGTACATAGACTCTTAAGAACGCCCCCTCCGCACACTGCCCCTTTGGTATATGCCTCGTTGTACTGCTGTGTCATATGCTATGCACGTGTCAGAAACCATTAGCATTGCATGCAGGTTTCATATTCTTTCTAAGACAAAAAGAAAAGTAATAAAATATATTTGAAACGTACCCAAATTCCAGACTACTGACTTTTTTTCTATCCAGTGAGGCCAGGATGACAACCATATGTTTACCACGTTGTGAATAAACTGGGACAAGTGCACTGAGAAGGAAGGAAAACTGGCGTTTCCCAAATACCTGTCAATATTGTCACCTTTGCGGGATGCCGTCACAGTCCTAAAACCAGAAAGCTAGGTCTTAAAGTCTCAGGATGGGTTCATCGGATTAACCAGGTCCATACATATGGAATTAAAGGGTCACAGTAGGGTCTCCATTCAGGGAAGATGGCAGATGGGGGACCAGTCAAGATCCCTGTGGTCCAGGCCCCCATGATTCCACTGGGGTGCAGGGAGAGTTGGAAAGTGCCCAGCTCGAGGCTGTGGGGCTCTGGAGCCAGGCTGTCTGGAAGGCACATCCAGAGAGATGCTGAAGCTCTCTTTCTGCTTCTGCAAGCCGGGGGTGCCAAGCGCATACCTACTCAGGATACCAGTGCCTGGTGAGTGCATGGTAAACGTCAGCACCCTTAATATTCACAAGATCTGGCCTCTCCGTACTTTGCACAAACCACCCACAACCCCACAGCCCACTGTATCCAAGGTGGTGGACAGGCCTCCCTGTGCCCACCTGTGTCCCCCACATTCCACAGGGCTACCTGAAGGGACAGCCACCCTGTCCACACTTCTTGTTCACTATGCAAGGAACCAGCAGCCAGGCACTCAGGTGCACTTCACCTCTGAGGACAGTTTCCTGACATGCACGGCTGGTTCTGCCAGCACTTAGGGGAACACACAGCAAGCACCCTGCCCTGGCGTGTCCTCAGCAGAGTGCGACTATCGACCCTTTCCAGCATGGCCTCACCTCCTGACAACGCCAAGTTAAACCAACTGTATTCCTGAGGAAACTGAGGACCAGAGAGGTGAAGAAATTTGCCCATGGTCACTCATCACACTGCCCCAATAGCTGAGCCTGACAGAGTTTCTGCTGAGGGGAGTAGGAGAGAATGGGCGAGGGCCACTATACCAGGGCTTAGTCCTGCCTTTCCCTGTGTTACAGAGAGAGAAGGAAGACTGGACAGGGACACCAGACACCGACAGAACAGAGGAGGAGAGTCCCAGTAAGAGGGGGCATACCAGGGCCGGGGAGAGCAGAGGCCAGGCCTCTCTCCTTGGGAGCCCTGAACCCTGCTTGGCCCCAGATCAGCACGGCGTGGGCCTCATGAGGCGGGCCCAGTGTAAGAAGTCAGCTGCAAGAGCCCCTCCACCAGCCTGGCAACGCAAAGCCACAACAGCATGGGGCCACAGGGCATGGGGTTCTCTGTGATGCAACATGAGTTTCAGGCTTCACCTTCCACTCACTCTAAACACACCACACACACATCCTCCCCCTGCTCTCTCTGTCCCATCTGTGGTTCCAGGACGAGTACCTCCTCCCCAGCCCTGCTGGTCCAGGTGTCCCCTTGGTTCTCTGACCTCCCAAAGCACAGAATGGATTCCTAGGAACAGTAACAATGTCTCTTCATGGCATGCCAGGCACTGACCCGGGCCCTTGCCCTGCACACTCTATGTCCACCCTGTCAGCCATGCTGTGCTGCAGGGGCCCAGATAGGTCAAGAAATTTGTTTAGGAGACACAGACAATCAGTAGAGGGAGAAGTGGACTTCGAGCCCTACTGTGTCAGGGAGCAGAAGGGGGGAGAGACTTGGTGTAAATATCTCCTCTTCTATAGAGACCGTGTGTCCCTGGAGAACAAACCCTGGGCTATGCTTCCTGGATGGCTTAGACGCTGTCCACCAACAGACGATTATTAGCTGGACCACTAAGAATAGGCTCTGGGCCCCAACGCTTCACCAAACACCAAACAAGGGTCCTCCAATGCCAGACACTGGGCTCTGCCCAGGGAAGATGCTGATTACACAGCTGTTGTTCATCCTTTTTCTCCTTGGGCCTTCTCAGCAGCCCTATGAGGTATCTACCTACCACATTCCAGAAAGGAGAAGGACTCTAGTGCAGCAAAGCAAGGCCAGGCCACCTTTCCACGTGGCTCGCCTGGGCCTCCCTGGGGAGGCATGCAAGGGCACTGGGGCACACAGGCAGCCCAGGCCCCCATGCAGGCTCCACCTCCAGAACCATTGCTTCCTCACAGTGGGGCACAGCTTGAGTTCCAAATGCCACGCCCCCGACCCCTTCCTCCTCCAGTTTCCTGAGCAGTCCGCAGCACCACACCAGGCTTGACGCCAGGATGGCCACGTCCTCATGAGTTCTGGCCCAGCCCTCTGCCCGGCCAAACCCTCTACCGCGAGCTTTTCCTGGTCAGCTTGGACACCACATCAGGACCAGCTACATAACTGCAAGGCCCGGGCCAAAAGAAAGATGCAGGACCCTCTATTCAAAAATTAAAAATGTCAAGACAGCAAGACCAGAGCATCAAACCCCAGCACAGGGCTCTGTGTAACTCACATGTGGCAAGCCTATGGAGCCAGCCTTCTAGCAACTCTAACACCCATCCAGACAGCTCATCTTGGCCCTGAGTTATTATATGACTTGTTCTCCACAATTTACATTTTTTTTAATTTTTTTTTAACGTTTTATTTATTTTTGAGACAGAGAGAGACAGAGCATGAGCAGGGGAGGGGCAGAGAGAGAGAGCGAGATACAGAATCCGAAGCAGGCTCCAGGTTCTGAGCTGTCAGCCCAGAGCCCGACGCCGGGCTCAAACTCATGGACCGCGAGATCGTGACCTGAGCCGAAGTCAGACGCCCAACCGACTGAGCCACCCAGGCGCCCCTGACTTGAATATCCAACAAGATGTGTTCCTAGGAGCCAGGGACCATGTCTTACACTTCTTTGTAAAAACCTCCCAGAACCTAGGACAGCACCTGTGAGGTACTCAAACACTGTGAATTAATCTTTGTCTGGAGCACCCTCAGAGCACGCTCTCTGCACCCACTTACTGAGCTACCACTGTGTGCAGAGGCCTGTAGCGAACACCGTGGGGAATGCAGGTTTGGTGAGGTGCCGTCCCGTCCTCACGGGCAGAGTCCACGGTTCATCCACCCAGCCACTGTCTCATTAGGAAGCATTTGCTACATGTAGCACACCGTGTTGGTTGCTGGGAATGACCCCTCCAGAAACTCCCAGGCTACGAGGGAGTCACAAACCCAGCTGAAACTGCCCGCTGGTCTAAGCACACTATGCTAGAGGGCTGCGTGGCCAATTTGAGGGTTACTCCAAAGGGACAGCCCACCTAGTCTTGGAGGAAGCCACCCCTGACCAAGACCTCTACCAGCCTGGAGAGGGCTCATGGCAAACTGCCAGTAGTTCTCAGACAAAAACAGGAAGTGTTGATTCCAGCCTGGCTCTGATGTGGCCTGTGGTTTCTGTGTCCAGTGGCAATAAGGCAGGCCAGCAAAGACAGGGAATACCACAGGGACTGCTGGAGGAATTCAGAACACCAGCCATGCCTCAGTTGAATGTCCAGGGAAACCAGCCACAGCTCCAACATCTACCCCCCATTTCATGCATGTCTCTTCCTCTCCCTTGTCTTTGTCTGCTGTCTGGCCTGCCCAGTGATCCATGGCTGCGGCCAGCCTCCCCAACCTTATGGGCAAGCAAGCCAACCACGGCTTTTCTGGGCAACCTCCCACACAAGGAAGACATCATCCCGCTTTAGGTACCTCAGGGTATTCTCCTGTTCTCCACTTTTTGAAAATTTGAAAAGATATTCTCAGAGGTCATCAAGAAAGCAAGAAAACCCAAATTGTCTTACTTTGAAGGTAACCTCTCCCAGCTTCCTGCTCTCCAGATCGCTCTGATATTTGCCACCAGAGGGCAGCAAAGAGCAGATGTACCTGAGCCCAGGGCTCTCCAAGGTCCCCAGGGGGCCGTGTGAGAACAGTGACAGCAGTGAACCAGACAGCCAGTGAAACCCTGTACTGAGGACCTGCTGTGCCTTATCGCACTGAATCCTGCAAACAGCCATAGCAGGGGCTTCTATCAGTAGCTCCCTTTCACGGATGAGAAAACCAAGGCTCAGTGAAATGAATGCACTGTCCACATTCATGAAGCTACCAGGCAGTAGACACAGGATTCGAACCCAGCTGTATCTGGCAGGGCTTTTGCGCCCTGAAGTGCACACTGCCTCCCGGTTCCTGCTGACCCCGGGCCCACAGAAGACTGCTCTGCCCTCCCCTGGGGCTTTACTCTTGTTTAGAGAACAGAGATCAATCATGCACTTAACCTGGACCACCCAGAGCGCCAGGCTTAGCCAGTCTTGTCCTGAGTGTGTGTGCCTCATTCGTCTTTTGGAGGCTAAAGATTGCAATCACCACACACTCCTCCGGGCTTGTCCCGCTGACCCAACAAAGTGAGCCCGACAAGTGCGCAACGGCTGCTCTTGGCCCACGTCCGGCAGACGAAAATTCTGCTTGAGAACCAGCAGCCACAGCCTTTTCCCCGCCGCCACCAAGAAGGCTGAGCAAGCAAGATGGCTGTGCTGTGCTAGCATCAACTTCGACTCGACCTTTAAGCTCGAAACAAGGTGAAACCATTTTTGGTTTCAAAAAATTAATTCAAAGCTGGATTTGAAAGAATCAACCCCACTTCCTAATGAGAGTTGACATTGTGGGATGAGTTGCAGGCATGTCTAATTGGATGCAAATGAAACTCTCATCTCCTATTCAACGTTATTCCCCTGGAGCAAAAGGGAAGGTGGAAGCAAGCAACAGGCTCTTTCTTTCAATCCATTGTTTCCTAAGAATGTTTCAAAATTACAAAGGCTTTTGTCCCCTCAAAATAATGGCCTGCAAAGACAGATCTAATTACTTGCATTAATATAGTCAAAAAAAATATTATAAACCGAGAGAATAATGAGAGAAAGAATACCCTCCAAGTCCTTGATAGCTGCTAAGATACCAACCCTGCTGATTCCCCGCACTTGGAAGGGCAACCAAGTTTAATAGAAACTGTAACCGCCACCACAAAGGGTACTTATCAAGTGCTTTCTCAACAAACGCTGTCCGTAGCCCCGTTTTAGAGATGGAGAACTTAAGGCTTAGAAAGTTGAGTAACTTGTGCATGTTCACACAGTGGCCAAGGGGGTCTTGATTTTCGTTTGGACACTTCCAGGTAGGGTGACCATATGTCCTGGTTTGTCTGGGACAAGCCTGGTCTATGACTGCTGTCCCAGGGAAATGATGAAGTGTTCCCTTTTGCTCATTTCAAAGAGTTCTAGGGTGGTTGATACACTGTGATCACACAGTGAGTACACTGGGCCTGGCAGGAGAGTACACAGGGCATGGGATTGTGCGGTATCTGAGACATGCTTCTTCAATTTCCCCCCTTGAACAACCTAGTTCAAAGCAAGCGTTGGCCCTTTGGAAGAAATGGTGCCTCTTTAACGCCAAAGAGCACCCTACAGAATCCGGGGCAGTCTCCCGGTTTCTCCTGCTCCACCCTGGCCTGCCTGTCTGGCTAGATAAAGACTGCAGCTGACTGACACCCATGGACTGTTCCCTTTGGGGGAGGAGGGGGGGGCAGTACATGGTACTCTGGAGACCCATCTGTTCAGTGAAGGTCCAAATCCAAATCCCTACCCCCTCCCCGTGTGTCTGAAATTCCCCAGACAACTGGAGTATCAGACTCTGGTTTCAAGAGAACAAAATCAGCCAAGGGGCTGTACTTCCCAGAGGACTGAGGTAAATGTTCCTTGACAATTCGGTTGGCACGCTCTGTGAGGGGTAACGAGATATGGGTGGGCCACTGACATCCTAATGTGATTCAGGGATGGAGAGCTGAAGCATATCCAGGGGACTGGGGAAACCCCCGCAGACCCACAGTGCATTCCCTCCCCCTACATCAGTTCTGAAAACTACTCCCCTCCGACTGCCTGCTGCTGGATTTGGTCAAGTCTGGAGTGCTTTCCTTAAAGGCTCCTTCTGAGCCTGGAAGGAGCTGAGGTGAGAGAGGGCACGGCCCCAACTCGCAGGCTAGGCTGGAGCCTCACCTTGCAGGGCCACCTGAGCTGGGGCAGCGCTGGGGGGCACGGGAGTCCTTCAGGCTCCCTGACTCAGCTGTCCTCTCCGTGTTTAGCCCCATAGGGTGGCGTCCTGCTCCCGAGGCTTCAGGGAACATCCAGCTGCTGCTCTGCCTGACCTGACCTGTCCCAGATCCTTAAGGGGTTTTCTGGACCTCTCCCCTCCCCCAGCCATTCAAAGAGCCCCTCATGGGACAGATACACAGAAGGGACCCAGGCCCCAGCTCCACGTCCCATCCCCAAGTGTCTACAAGGCTGAGAACACAGGCTGTGAGCCAGATGGGTCCATTCAAATCCTGGCTCCTCTCCTTTTTTTTTTTTTTTAAGTTTATTTAT
Organism: Prionailurus viverrinus; assembly: GCF_022837055.1. NCBI lineage: Eukaryota > Metazoa > Chordata > Mammalia > Carnivora > Felidae > Prionailurus > Prionailurus viverrinus. Next base: position 112,815,832 of record NC_062561.1, on the reverse strand, counting down.
TTATTTTGAGAGAGAGAGAGAAAGAACAAGTGGGGGGAGGGGTGGGGGGGGGCGAGGGACAGATGATCTGAAGCAGGCTCTGCTCTGACAACAGAAAGCCTGATGTGGGTCTCAAATTCAAGAAATGTGAGGTCACAACTTGAGCTGAAGTCAGACGCTTAATGAACTGAGCCACCCAAGTCACCCCCTGGGTCCTCTCCTTAAAAGCTAAATGACCATGGGCAAGTGACTTAATTTCTCCCAGCCCAACTTTATAGGGCTGTAGTGGGCATTAAATGAAATAAATGTCTCAACACAGAAAGTAAAAGTCAATACGTGGTTGCTTATTGTTATTATTAGCATCCTGCCTTTAAAATTTCCAACGTGAGGCACCTGGGTGGCTCAGTCGATTGAGCATCTGACTCTTGATTTCAGCTCCGGTCATGATCCCAGGGTTGGGGGATTGAGCCTCTCGATGAGCCTGGAGTCTGCTTAAGATTCTCTCTCTCCCTCTACCCCTCTTTCCTCTCTCTAAAATTAACAACAAAAATAAATAAAATTTCCAACATAACATCACGTCTACTAGGCATAAAAGGGCCAGTGGCACCTGGGTGGCTCATCAGTTAGGCGTCTGACTCTTGATTTGGGCTCAGGTCACAATCTCGTAGTTTGTGGGACTGAGCCCAGCCATCCAGCTCTGTGCTGACAGCACGGGGCATCCTCGGGATTCTCTCTCCTTCCCTCCCTCTCTCTCTCTCTCAAAATAAATAAATAAATATTTTTTTATAAAGCTACATGTGGGGACACATATCTATCAAGAAAAGAATTTGGAACCTTCTGAGAACTTTCCTACCTCAGTTTCATCACATACAATGGGAAAAAAATAATAATACTTAACCTCAAAGATTTTTTTAAAACACTAAATGAGACAATGCAAGTAGAATATGTAAAACTTTGTGTGGCACATAATAGGCACACATAAATTGGCAGCTAATAATAACAACAATTTCACGTTACTCACAAGAATATATTTAACAGGGGCGCCTGGGTGGCGCAGTCGGTTAAGCGTCCGACTTCAGCCAGGTCACGATCTCGCGGTCTGTGAGTTCGAGCCCCGCGTCAGGCTCTGGGCTGATGGCTCAGAGCCTGGAGCCTGTTTCCAATTCTGTGTCTCCCTCTCTCTCTGCCCCTCACCCGTTCATGCTCTGTCTCTGTCTGTCCCCAAAATAAATAAACGTTGAAAAAAATTAAAAAAAAAAAAGCATATATTTAACAGTTTAACAAAGACTCTTACGTCTGGGAGAAAAACCACCTTAAAGTATAGTCATACCTTACACCCAACAGCTAAATTTCTTTAAAATTATGTGTTTTTATACTGCTTTGGGATGCTAGCGCCCCTCCCCCAAAACTTCCTGATGAATGCTGTTTCCTTCTCCCCGAAAAACATGCACAGGCTATTTTACAAACAATTTCAGGAGATTCTGGGATTATCCCGAAGTCATCTTTACGGTTCCTTAGACTCTGTGTGAGCAAGTCCTATCTTAGACCACCCCAGATGGGGCATCCAGAGGCTGCCTGAATGCTTCTACTACTACCGGGAGCCTCACAAGGCATAAAGCAGCTCACTCCGTGGTTGGAAAAGTGCTAAAAAGTGTACGATTCTTCCTTGAATCAGGAAACTGAAAGATGCTTCCCGAGGTCTATCTTTGGAGCAACACAGAAGGAGTATGATACCTTCTTCAGGGGCCAACACTTGACATTTGTGAAAAGCTGGACCCATGCTCTGACGGGTCTGATCTCTCCAGGCTAACCTGTGTGCCCTCCCAGCCATTCCAGGTGATGGCTTCCAGGCCCTCTGGCATCCAGGTCGCGGTGCCCAAACCACCTCCTGCATGGCTGTGGGTCCTTTCCTTTATCTAGGACACTGTGCTTGTAGGGACCCTCCTAAGTCTGAGCTACTGTTCTTAGCCACCTCACCACATCCATTAGGCAAGCATTGAACTGATCCCCAAGGCCTCATCGTACAAGAGCAGAGTTTCATGCCACACATACTCCCACTCCAACCTTTCATCTGGCCACCTGATCTTTTGAACCTAAGCCCACCACTATACATCTGTCCCAATCAAATTTAGTCTCACCGATTTCTTCCCTGACATTCTAAATCCCTCGGGAGTGTTTGAAATTCACATGCTATCACCCGGTATATTAACTCTGTCTCTCAGCTTTGAGACATTTGCAAATCGCATCCAAGATAAGCCAATCAATAAGACTTACACATCTCCCTGTGTTAAGCTCGGGGCAAAGTGCCTTACACATGTTCTCGTTAAATTTTCACGTCAACTCTATGAACCAGGCATCGACGCCTGTACTGTCAGCCCTGTTTTATGAAACAAAATGGAGTCTGACGGAGAGTCCGTCACTCACATAACAGCCGAGGTACTAAACAGCCGAGCCGCAATTTCAACTCAGCCCTGTCCACGCCGTACTATTTCACCACACCTTCGGCATTTCTACACTGAATGGCTTTTTTATTTCTAGAAACGTCTGTCACTGCACCCAGGCTGTGGGATCTCTGGTAATAGTGAATGGGTTTTGTCTCTGAATTCCCAGCCCCTGGCAAGTGCCTGGGGCAGAGGAGTTGTTTCAAGACCAGTAGAGAAAGGAAAGCAAAGAGAGGGGTCACCGGGCCGGTGTGTGAGAAAATGCTTCTAGAACTGAGCCATGAAATTCAGGTTCTTCCTTAAGAGCATTTAATCTACCCTGTGGAAACTTAAGATACATTGCAGTCCACACATGACCAGAAGGTTCCAGGTCCCCCAGGGTCATGCTAGCCCTAACACTGCAACATTCACCCAAGTCATCGGAAAGCTGACCAGAGGGTGGCCTTGCACTCACAGCCCGGTCCACCTGAGCCCAGGGGTGGCTCTCCCAGTGTGTCCCCAACCCCACTGCTGGCCTCCTCAGCACAGGAGGCTGCGTGGTGCGCGAGAGAAGGTTCAGGAAGCCTGAGGCCTGAGATTTCTCAAATATTCCTGAGAGGACACCCACATCCCTGACTAACTCAAACGCTCTTTTTCATGAAATGGACTCTGGGAATGAACTCACAGAACTTTTATACTGAGGAATCAGGCTGAGGGGAGCTGAGGGAAAGGGGCTTAATACACTGTCGGAACATCACCACTGGGGTGATGTCCACACAGCACCACGTTTCCTGGCACACCGCCCCTCGTGGCATACAACCCCTCCCATGGCCTGCTCCTTTCACTACAGGCGGCGAGGTCAGAATTCTTCTGGGGGCCACCAGGGAGGAGTCCCACTCAAGATCTGCGGGGTAGGGGCGCCTGGGTGGCGCAGTCGGTTAAGCGTCCGAGTTCAGCCAGGTCACGATCTCGCGGCCCGTGAGTTCGAGCCCCGCGTCGGGCTCTGGGCTGATGGCTCAGAGCCTGGAGCCTGTTTCCGATTCTGTGTCTCCCTCTCTCTCTGCCCCTCCCCCGTTCATGCTCTGTCTCTCTCTGTCCCAAAAATAAATAAACGTTGAAAAAAAAAATTAAAAAAAAAAGAAAAAAGATCTGCGGGGTAACTGACGCAGAGGAAAACCCGGGCAAAAGGCAGTGTTCACGTGAAGGAGAAAGAGCGAGAGCGCCACCTTGTGGTGACTTGACAACTTGCATGCTGCCTAACTTCCCGCTTCGGCAGTAACACCCTGCCAGCCTCTGGCACTTTCCTCTGCAAGCCCCTGCCCCAGCCCGTGCCCCAGCCCGGAAAGCCTGAGGGGGCTGTGAATCACGACGTCCACGCCCACCTGACCCCAGCAGTAGGCACGGTCCCTGAACCAGGACGGCCAGCCGGGGCCCAGCATCCTCCACCAAGCATGCTGATTGGCTGAGACACGGACACAGGACTCAAGAAAGCCAATCAGGGACGTCACAAGATTTACTAGGTGGAAGCGGGAGAAATAGGCTTCTCTTTTCTCTGGTCACAAGTCATAAGAACGTGGACTCAGAGCACCAGAGGTCATGTGTGGGATCGTTGAAAGAAAACCTGCCTGAGCACAAAGCCAACACAGAAGTAATCGGAGCAGAGAAACGGAAGGCCGGGACTACAAAAACGACATGGGTTAGCCCCTGGATCAAACTCTGCCTGAACTTGCACCCGCTCTCTCTTCTCAATTACAGGAGCCAACTCATTCTGGTTTTGCTTTAGAGTCAGGTCTCTGTCACTTTTAATCAAGAGACATAATATATGAATAAAAGAGAAAACATATTAAGCCCAGTTGTAGGGAATAAATGATGCTCGCAATAACTTTTTAATAAGGCTTGTAAGAATAACTATTCATAGGGGCACCTGGGTGGCTCAGACGGTTAAGCACTGGACTTTAGCTCAGGTCACAATCTCATGGTTTGTGGGTTCGAGCCCCACGTCAGGCTCTGTACTGACAGCTCAGAGCCTGGAGCCTGCTTCAGATTCTGTGTCTCCCTCTCTCTTCACCCCTCCCCCACTCGCACTCTGTCTCTCTCTCTCTCTCTCTCTCTCTCAAAAATAAATAAACATTTAAAAAACTTTTTAAAAAAAGAGTATTCATAGCAGCTCAAATCTCTCTTTGCAGCCTTGTGGAAATACGGAAATATCCTCAGGGACTGCAGGATATATCCTTTCAGCCAATGTAATTTCTAGGAGTCCATCCTAAGAAAAGAATCCCACTCAGAAAAAAATAATACTTCCATGGAGATGTTCACTGCAGCATTATTTACGATAGGTATAAATAAACAAATAACTAAGCAAATTCAAGAGGTTATGATACAATTGAATATGTTATGGTGCATACTTCAATTTCATTATATATACATAGTCAGACAACCTATTCCTATGCCAACTACAGAAATATTTATTCAGACACTCGTGGAACACCAGCAATAATTTACTGAGTTCTTATTGTGGGCCACATATTTTACATCCTTCGTGACATTTCACCCTGAAACAATTTAAATGTTATGGACATCTTTATCAACCCTTTTAGAAATGAGTAATCTAAGGTTTGAAGGAATTTACACCTTTTTGGTGAAAGCGACAAAGGACTGGAATCCAGTAGTCCTAATACAAAGTCCACACACGTGCTCCCTATGCTATTCTCCACGAACCAGGTGAGGCAACGAGGTCACCTGGGTTATGTGTAGAGGCAGCACCTGGCCTTTGTGGGAGGTACTCTGTATGTTTAGCTGTCCTTTCCAGCTCAAGGTCCAAGCAGAAGCAAAGAGCCCTTCTCGGCATTTCCCAGGGGTCAGGCACTGAGCCAGATGCTTTGCTTCCACTGTCTCTATTAACTCTTGCAATGATCCCCAGAGAGGAGAGCTCACAAAACCTTTATTTCTATGGGAGGTGACTTCAGAGAGAACCAGAGCTTTGTTCCTGATCAGGGGCATGGCCTCTTACCCACATGTATAATGGGAAGATGAACGGGAAAATCGCAGAGACCTGCCCAGTCACAGGAGAGGATGCGGAGCTGGAAATGGTCTGAAGGGCTCTGAAAGTCCGGCAGAAGGATATCTGTACCATAAAGCCTGGAACAGTAAGAACACTAATACTACAGAAAGGATTACTACTATAGGGCGCTTACTCCAAGCCAACACTGTCCATGATTTCTCACCTCATCCAAAGAGCAGGCCTTCAATCCGGGCATTATTATCCCATTTTACAGATTAGGACATCCAGCAGGTGGCACAACCAGGTTTACAGATAAAGACCCCACAGCACCTGGCCTCTCTGGAGTCCAGCAATCTCCACACCTGCACAGTTGAGTCTGTGGCACATTTCCAAGCACCGGAGATAGAGAGGGGCCGGGTGGTGTTCCCCACGTGGCTCCTGAGCAGCAGCGGCATAGCTGGTGAGAGACAGCAGCCCAGCTCCCCACTAATTGTGTCCCTTTGTGGTGTTCCGTTAAGGACTCAGAAGAAACCAATCTTTGTGTCTTTTCACGGTTAAAATTCTACATAGAACAGAAACCTCAAAGCAGCCACCAAGCCAGTCTTTGTTGGGTTTCTAGGCAGTAAGGACGCTGCATCTCAACACTTAGTGCTCAGAGAGAAAGGGGCTCGGTTATTCAAAGCGGAGCTTAACAAGAGCCTTTTTCTCCCGAGTCCTTGCAATTTTGGACTCACTTTTAATCCCCGGAAGAAATCTTGGATCGCTTTTCTCCTCCACATCTCAACGTCGTTCCTGCAAGTTCACAAACTGTCAGTGGAAGATTTTCAGGAGGTGGGCAGTTCCCACTTTCTACCCCATTCTGGTAGGACCAGTTTGGTTTTCAGAACCTTGAAACCTCCATTTTTGAAAAACATCAATACACTCAGAAACACATATTTTTTTTTTAACTCAGGTTTCTAAATACAAAGAAATGTATGCATTGTAGTTTCACAAACAAGCCTCAACTGTATTCCTTCCAAATAAGATGCCAGGCAGGTTTCTGAAGAAGCCACTCTGTGGAAATTGGCTGAATGCACTTGTATTAAAAGAGCATACGTATCCTGAAAGAAAAGCCAAAGGCAGACTTAGGCGCCTGGGTTCTGGAAACACACCCTCCCAGGTAGGACAGAGGCTTTTTCTGGTGCCTTGAAGAATAAACACCTTCTAAAGGCAAAGATCTCTTGCCTTCTCTGGGCCCCAAATTCCTCTATGGGCCACTCATCATCATTATCACCAAAACTATCACTCGTAGGGCAGCTAAAATGTGCGGGCCCTCCCTGGAACACGTGACATACTTTATCAAATCCTCAAAATTACAGAGAAGAGGAACGTTTATCCCCATTCTGTAGATGTGGAACCTGAAACCCAGACCCTTGAAAAAACAACACAACCAGCAAGGGGCAAAGCCAGAGTCAAGCCAAAGCTGTCGGACCCAAGTCCAAGTCCTTCCTGCCTCAACCTTTCACACCCCTGCCCCTCTCCACATCCTGGGTTCTGCTAATGAGGAGATCTATACACCTGTAGCTTAGACAGGGATACCGAGGTGGGAGGCCTCCCTCCTCCTCTTCGAGAGGCTTCCTGTTGACATACTCACACAGGCTGTTCCCAAGCAAATGTTCTCTGACCTGTCTCCCCCGACAAAGTAGTACTCCAAACTCTCTCTTTTCATCACTCCAGTCAGCCAACCAAGTGTATGCAAAAACCCTGCTCAAGGAGCCTGGGATCCAAAGGCGGCAATGGTTCAGCCATTTTGGAGAGTAGTTTGGCAGAATTGTCATTATCAAAAGAATTATTATTATCAAAAGTGCCCGTTTCTCTTTTTTTTTTAAGTTTATTTATTTTGAGAGAGTGAGAGTGAGCTGGGGAGGGACAGAGAGAGGAGAGAGAGAATCCCAAGCAGGCTCCACACTGTCAGCATGGAGCTCAACGTGGGGCTCAAACCCATGAGCTGTGAGATCACGACCTGAGCTGACATCAAGAGTCGGACACTTAACCGACTGAGCCGCCCCCAAGTGCCCCCCAAATACTCATTTCTGACACCCTATAAAAGATCTGACTAGTATTCCTTAAATGGATAGCACACTCCAACCGGGCAATTACAGGTAACTTAATAAAGGAAAGTCAGTGACGTGCTGGGGCCAGCACTACCAGCCCATGAGAGCCAATGGCTACATTTTCATAATGTTTATAAGCCAGCCGCTAAACTGTGCTAAGCCTGGAATAAGCCGTGATGGGAGCATTTATTTGCACGACAGGAATCAGGAAATGCTACAAATCAAATTGGTTTGGTTAGGGTTTTCCCCAGAGAGACAGTGATTACACATTTACCAGCACACCCCTGGAAGGATTTATAAAAATGTGGGCAAAGTTAAGGGAAATCAAGTAGGATAATGCGGTCCTCTGGAGTTAGCGACAGAGGGGAGCTGTCAGCAGTCAAGCCCTGAAGGAGCAAGGAATGGCACCAAACCCACACAGGAGCCGGAGGGCAGGGCAACTGGTAGAACCTGTGACAGAGGCAATGTAGCATGCAGGAGACAGGAAAAAAACACTCCAATTTCAGCCCCTTCTCACCAAACACCTCTGGCTGCCGCCTGCCATGAATGGAGCCCACCTGAAAGCAGAGGGCGTGGGAGCCCCCCAAACCCCACAAGGTCCATAACGATTAGCCCCGGGGGCACCATGCAGAGTGATGAAAGGTAGAAGGTGGATCTGGGGCACCCCGTATCCAGAACAATATGCCACCAATTGTTACCACACACACACACACACACACACACACACACAGTCTATGCACCAATACATATATGTATTTCTGGAAGAGCCCCCAAATGGTAACAGTGGTTACCTCCAGGGAAGGATGCTGGCAACTGGGTCAACACAGGGAGACTTTCTTTTCATTAGACTCTCTTTGCTATTGTTTAACTGTCATTCCTGCACATATATTACCTTTTTGAAAAGAAGTCAGGGGCGCCTGGGTGGCTCAGTCACTTAAGCGTCCGACTTCAGCTCAGGTCATGATCTCACGGCTCGTGGGTTCACGCCCCACGCCAGATTCTGTGCTGACCGCTTGGAGCCTGGAACCTGCTTCGGATTCTGCGTCTCCCTCTCTCTCTGACCCTCTCCTGCTCACTCTCTCTCTCTCCCCAAAATAAATAAACATTAAAACTTTTATAAAGCAGCGAGCCTTTTTAAACAGCAACGTTTTTCCCTCTCTTCACACACTTGGGGTGGCGCGCCAGGGCAGAGCTCTCATCTGGTGTGGCAACAAGGGGCTGCCACAGTGTGTGACTTCGTTTGCTGAGGAGAGATGGACACCTGTAATCATGCCATGCAGCGACCTAAGGGGAAGACAGCACAGAGCCCTGTGACAGAAGGTAGGCTCCGCACCCGGGGTGGGGGAGGGGGGGGAGAACGTGGACTTGGGAGCTGGACTCTGCCCCAGATTGGCTCTGGGAACCCGGCAAGCCCTCCAAGCTTCCGTTCCCTGGCCCGTGGTGGAAGGAAACGGCCCCTAACGTGGTGGGGCAGGAGGGGCCGGGGTGGTGCCAAGGAGAAAGGATTTCCTTCAAGGCAGAAAGTTTGTGATGCTCGTCAAGGGACTGGGGTGGGGGTGGGGGGGTTGCTTCTGAACACTTTTCTTTCCAAGTCCTTTGCACCCATCTCCCAGCCTGGGAGTCTGGAAAAGGCTTCCCGGAGGGAGCAGAGGTCTTTGGGGGCTTGGTGCCGAGCTCCACCTGGTGGCCGCTCAGTCAGCGACCTGGAGGGGGCAAGGGAGTCCCAAAGGGAGTGCAGGGGCTGGGAAACGTTCCCAATATGCTTTGTTCACCCACAAGTTCAGGGACACCTTTGCCTCCTCCTTGCTCTCGCCCTGTCAACACTGTGCCTTCAGAGGAAGAGCCGCTCCTGTGAAGGCTAGCCCAGGTCCCACCGGGATCACGGCTGCAGGGCAGCTCCGAAAAGCCCCTCAGAGGGCCTCTTCACACTGCTCCACTGAGGCCTTCCATAGGACAAAATGCCAAAACAGAACGCTGTAGCATCTCTGTTCTCCATTTAATGAGTGGGTGCTTTTAACCTTTGCTAATCACTAAATGACATTTTGTCCTAGACCCCTAAAATCTGGCAGACTTTTAAATTTCTTTTTCATGTGTATTTATTTTTGAGAGACAGAGAGAACAGGGGAGGAGCAGAGAGAGAGGGAGACACAGAATCCGAAGCAGGCTCCAGGTTCCGAGCTGTTGACACTGAACCCGACGCAGGGCTCGAACCCACAAACCACGAGATCATGACCGGAGCCCAAGTCGGACGCTCAACCGACTGAGCCACCCAGGCAGTCTTTAATCCTGCAGACTTTCATGGTATGATGTAGAAATAGAGGCAGATTCAAAGTTGGAGGATACCTTCTCTCCAGCCTGCCATTTTTAATTATAAACTCATTGGAGATAATAGCATTCAAAGTTAGGGTTGCAGCGCGGCTCAGTCAGTTGAGCCTCCATCCAACTGTTGATTTCAGCTCAGGTCATGATCTCACGGTGGTGAGCTCGAGCCCCACGTCGGGCTCTGTGCTGGGCGTGGAGCCTGTTTGAGAGTCTCTCCCTCTCTCTCTGCCCCTCCTCACCACTACTCTCCTCTCCCTCTCTCAAAAAAAAAATAATATTCAAAGTTAATGGCAGCCCCTCCCTGAGTGGGAGGAGGGGCCAAAAGGCACTCAAGGCCCCTCCTCCTCACCCCCTTGCTCCTGCCGCTGCCCCCTAGCTCCCCCTTAGGGAACACTTGCTAAGCAAGAACACACACAGCACTTGCACACATACAGGGCTCTGATTCATTCCCACTAGATGTTCAGGAAGCGCATTCAGGAAACCAAGGGGAGAGGCTGGCCTAAAGGACCTGGTCTCCACACCTGCCATTGAGGGACCAGAGATGGTTCTGGCAAAGTTGGAGCTGGAAAATGCCTCCTCCATTGGCCTCTTGGCAACCCAGGGGAAGAGACTGAGGCCTGAAAGGGGAAAAGACCTCAGCCCAGACCCAGGCCTGTCCGCAACTCCCTCTCCAATGTTCCTTCAAGGAGCTACACTGACCCTGACTGGGGCTCAGAGAAAGATCATCTTTAAAATCATGACAGAAAGGTGGAGAGAGGCCATGCCCACCTGAATACACTGGACCCCCACTCCCTGGGAAATATCGTGAGCTTCCCAATGTGTTCAGCATCATGGCCACAGGGGGTGAGTTCTAGAAGGCCTTAGCAGGTCCCCTGGTCCAACCCTCTTATTTCTCAAACAGGTAAACTGAGGTCAGAAAGGGAACACAGCCTAGATAGGAGGCCTAGGAGGCTCCCCCACAGCATACGAGGTAACAAGAGCAGGCCAAGACCCCCATGACCAAGGCCCTGGCACCAGCCACAGTGCAGTATGTCCTAGCTGCTGTGGTGGACAGAGTCAGGCCTAAGACGCAGGCAGGGACTGCAGGGCAGGGCGAGGGAAGGAAGATCAGAGGCTTTACCAGCTGCATGTGACCTCTGCCGCCGTAAGACTGGAAGCAGTGACCACCTCTCTGTGACCAGGGTGTAGCCGAAGTGGTTCTTACAATAATTTTAATGGAAACTAAGAAAAAGAAACAGAAGGCATGCCTTTGTTTTTTAAAACAAACACAGAGCACTTGAAAAATAAAACACACCTGCTCTGACAGTAAAAAAAAAAAAAAAAAAAAAACAAAAAACCAACCGCCATTTCTCTTTGACCCTCTATGTTGGAGGAACATTCACTTACTGCTCACGCTTTGAGTCTCCACGTAAGCACTTCCATCTCCCTGAAGCCTTCCTAGTTCTGTCAGGCAGACTCAAGCGACTCCCTAACTGGGGCTCACCAAGTGCTCCCTGCTCTCCTTCCAGGTGGTAAGCCCCTCCTAGGGCAGAACCTGGGACCAAGGCTTCTTTGGGACAATCCCAGGAATAAGCACAGTACCCAAACCTAGTAGGTGCTCAGTGAATAGGGGACAGCAACTAAATGACGCATCACCAACCTGGACTCATCATTAATTACAATTAAGTACAAAAAGCTCATGAATGCAACTTGGTGAATCCTGATATCCAGAAATCAGAAGCAAAGCCTTGCAAGAATCCTTTGAGAAACAACGTATCTTCCACATACGAGGTCTATAGGGTTTCTAAATCAGTGGGTAATCCTCCAGAAAAGTTCTCAGATTCTAGAACTCTGGACCACGCATGATCCACAAAAGTTGGTCAGCTCTAACACCCAAGGAAGCAAAGACCCAGGGGAGGAGAAGCAGGACCAAGCTCCAGTGGGATCAGAATTTCATTTTATTTTTGGTTTGTTTATAATTTTCCTGTTTAAAAAACCACTAGCTTGAATATGCAATAATATACTTAATTTGAAAATTAAAAAATAACCAAAAGATACATTATCCCTCCCATTCCTGCCTCTATCCACTCACTCCGGCAACCACTGTGTTAACAGTGTCCTAAGGAGGCCTCCGTTTTCTTAGCTTAGGCAAGCCAAACTAATATTTCTTCTTATACCCTCTCTTTGTATATATTTCTAACCCATGGCATACTATACAAAGTTAAGTCTTCACCCTTGTTTTTCTCTCTTAATACACCTTGGATACTATTCCCTGTGGGACCTAAAGAGGGTTTTTTATTGTTTCCTTATAGCTATATAGTACGCTTACTTTATTTACCACTCCTCTACTGATGGACACATGGCACCTTTTTACCAAAATTTTACACGTCAAACAACACTGCCGTGAATATCTTATGCAAAAACACTTGCTTGCTCAGGTTTGCCTCATTGCCAGAACCTCTCCAAGTTCCTCAAGTCCACCCAGATCCCTTACTTCTGGCACATCCATTTTATTTTGAGATCCCCCGGTACCCATAAGGAAAGACCAAAGTAGGGAGCTCCACCTCCCAATTCAGCCTTTTCCATTCTAGAAGCAGAGCTATGTCTCCGGGTTCTGCTGCATACTCTTACCCACCCCACCCAGGGCAGGCCGTACCCAGTAGATGACTAGCAAATATTTCACGGGTGATGATGAATCGACCTGATCTCGTGTCATACGATCATCACTCTCTTTCACCAACAGGTGGCGCTGCTTTCCGCCTTTAGATAGCTAAGCTCCACCCCCAACCCCCAAGCCGGAAAGCCCTGCTCCAGCAAGAATATGGAAACTCTTGAGGATAGAAGCAAACGATGACTTTTCCATCGTATGATTATCCACACACCTCTCTCCATGATCTTCCAACAGCCTAAGGCCATGACTACAATTTTCTCTGGTTTCTCCCTTCTCTGTCCTTTTCCATGTCACAGGTACATGCCGTTTGTACTGCTTCCTTGGACACTGGGAGATCAAATCGCCTACTGGTTATGAACTTGGGCTCTTGAACCAGACTCAGGTTCAAAATTTGATTCCACCACTTGTCTCGCTGCGTGGCCTTTGGCAACTGGCTTGACCTGTCTGAACATCCACTGCCTCCGTAGGACAGGAGCACAGCACTATGTGGGAGGATTAAATCAGGTGGAACACTAGCCTTGTGCCAGGCACATGGTACCTGTTACAAAGATACGCAGCCCCTGTCCAAATTCTGCACCTCGCTTAGGAAGGCTTTCTCAATACACACTGGTCTTCCATCAGTTCTTCACACACAAGCCTGTTCCTGCCCCAGAGTCCTCACTTCCTAGGGCCTCCGCCTGGAATGCTCTCCCCCTAGAACCTCCCATGGTTGACTCCTTCTCATCCTTTAAGTATCAACTTCCATGTCATCTCCTCAGAGATCATCCTTGTCACCTCAGCCAGAGTAAGTATCTCCTGTTTTGCCCCTTAGTGGCACCCTGTTTGTTTGCTACTTGTTACCACCTGCTATCTTAGGGGTTTATTCATCTTTGGGACTGTAGTCTCTTCCTGTTGGAATGTAAATTCTAGGCAGCTCCAGTTTTCTTGGGTTTTCCAGCACTGCACACAGTGACCCTTCCACCTGGGAGGTACCCTGTAGATGACTGGTGGGTGATTGGCTGAGTGGATGAGAGCACGCAGGCAGAGTTGTGTCTGAACTCTGTCCACTGGCTTGGGGTTCTATCGTGTAATGGTTAGCACTCTGGACTCTGAACTCTGTCCACTGGCTGCTTTGCACACCCGTGTTCTGATTCCCAGAGTACCACCTCTTTGAGGGCAGGAATGGCTCCCATGTGCAGCCCTCAGCTAGAGCCCCTGCCAGTGCTCAGTGAGCAGAGCCAGGATTTGGGGGATGAAAGGGAGCAACTGAGAGGGCTGCTGAGGGCTTGCTGGAGGGTGGCATCACTGACATTTCCACCCAAAACATACCATCACGCGTGGATTCCCGGAAATGACAGAGATGCGCCTCTGGCCCCTGCCACTCCACATCGCTTTCCTAAGAACCAGTCCCAGCTTGCTTCCTGCTGATGGTCACCTACGCAGGTGAGCCTTGCCCCCAGCAACTGCTCAGTCCCGACTCTACTCTGAGGGGTTCCTTCCTCTTCCCTGCCCCTTGTGAGCATTCCAGGGAGGTCCATTTTCCACTGCGGACTGGAAAGCCTGCCCCGTGCATTCCCACACTGCTTAGAGAGGCATGCCCACACACCTCTTTCATAAAGAGAAGAGCCATCTCCTTCAGCAGTGTCTCCTCTGGGCACAAACAGTGTGATTCAGGATGTCCCGTGGATTCCAGGAAGACACAAGATCATCCCACGGGAGTCAGACCCAAGTAAGAAATGTGCCCCATCCAGCCAAGTCAGAAAACGTCCCCGTGCCTAGAGAGACACTCATCTTGGACACACTCCACCCAGAAGCACCCAGTTTCCCACTGTGTCAAACTAAATCCCTCGCCCATGACTCAGTCTCTCTTCAGCCCAGATTTTCCTGGAGCTGGGAAGGTGGAGACGCACACAATAGAGAGATGCACAGATTTCACCATTTAAAATACATCCAAATGCACGTCCACATTCCACCGCAAAATGTCCTGGGCACCTCTTACGTACCAACACTGTTCTAGCTACTGGGGAGACGGAGGTTAATAAGCCAGACAGGGAACTGCCACACACAGAACGTTCAGTTTAGTCAGAGACACGGACGAGGAGCAGCAGCAAGCAGTGTGCAGACCACCCACCGATCCATGTGCTAGTGGGGGCAGCGCTGTGACGAAGGATTGCTCAGGATCATCAGGAGGTCCTCCTCTGAGAAGGAGCCACATGGGGAGAGCGCTTCAAGCAGAATGACAAGGACAAGGCCCCGAAGAGCACTGAAAGCACTAAACAGAGACCAGTGTTGCTGGAACCCAGAGGGCCAAGGGGAGAGGAACCGGCTGTGAGGTTGAGGTACCCCACAACACACCCCCAAGTCGGCAGGAGGGGGACAGATAGCACAGAGCCTTGTTAACTAGAGTTCAAATTAAAAGATGGGGGCACATTATACTGAGTCCCGTGGGAAAACTGTGAAGGGTTTTAGGCAGGGAAGTTGAATGATCTTCTACCCAAGAGAAGTTGACTTAACATCCTGGCGATGAATGAAACAGTGAGTGAATGAATTGCATGAACAACCACAGAACCAAAGAACGTGAGTAACTTAAGAGTTTCTGGGTGCTAAGATCATGCTGAGTTCTTCAGGGACACGGGGACAAGCAGACTGGGACAGCCCACACACTCTAGAAGCACGAACTCCACACTAAAGAGAGCACACAGAATGCCTCCTTCGCCACTCAGGGAGGCTGCTGGCTTCGGCTTCAGCACAGGTCAGCTCTCTGGCCCCTCATAAGCTCTGCTCACCGAGCAGTTAGGGAGACCAGAGAGGAGATGAAACCATTTGATGTCATATGGCCAGGTGACTCCCCAAGACCTCAGGTGTCAGCAGTACTGGAGCCTAGATGTCTCCCCCTGGACTGCAAGCCCCTGGGGACACCTTACACCCCCTCCATCTCCCACACCACCATTCTTCTGTGAGATTCAGAGAGTGAGAGAAGATTTTTCTCAAGGCTGCAGAGGGCACAGAACCCAGACTGCTTGATTCTCACCAAGAAAACGAGAACAGAAGCTGACTTCAAAACAACAACGTCTCCTGTAGTCCAGGGTCACGGCCCTTCTCCACAAAAGTGACCAACCAACAGACAAGAACAGACCTCTTTCCACAGAGTCTCACCCACACCTGCGACAGCTGCCCTTCCCCACAAAGTAGGGCTGTGGTTTCCATCCCGTGTCCACCAGCCCCTGGGTGGAGCTGGCCACAGAGTGGATGTTCACATAAAGTGAGAAAAGGGAGATGACCAGTGGTCAGTGTCCTGCATGCTGAAGCCAGGTAGCCCTGGGCTCCCATTCTGGCTCTACAGCCTGCCAGCCCCATGACCTTCGTCATGTATCTTAACCTCCCTGAGCCTCAGTCGCCTCACATTTGAGAGGCAGATTAAAATGCATGATGCACGGGCTTGCAAGTTTAATAAAATCACACAAACTGAGGGTGAAGCTTAACATCCCTCTAGGGAAAAAAAACTGTTCAGAAGGGTATTTATATGAATATGAATGTTGATGAGGAGGAGGATGGTGGAGTCAAGCAGTAAAGAGGACTGTCATGGAACATCTCGACTCTGGGCACTCCCAGGGCGCATGCTCACCAGGGGTATCTGGACCGTATTTGTTAAAGCAGGAAAGAGGACAGGGATGCTTTAGAAATATCTCCATGTTTCTAACCAAAGTTTTCTGCAAAGCCCTCAAATAAGCAGAAACTCTAGTCCTACCAGCTTCCCAGCACCCTACCCCTACCCCACCCCAGACTGCAGCACGGCCGCCTCCCAGCCCCCACCCCGGGATATACCTCTCGATGGTAACAGGTGTTGCGGTGAGCAGCTTGTGGCCAGGGCTTTGAAAGCTGGTGTTGTCACCGCGATCGCTCCCCCCCTCCCCTCTCCTTCAGTGTCCAGAGGGGAGGCTGGGAGCATCTGAGGGTGCAGAAAGAGTATCATGTGGCCGGGGCTTTGGCAGAGCTTGGCTACGACTTACCTGTGGCCATGGGTGTGATTGGCAGTGGAGGCGTGACCAAGGTTTCAATCTGCCCTTGCCTCACCCCCACAAGCCAGCAGGGGTAATTAGGGACCTCTCGCTGGATTATGGGCCTCCATTTCCCAGCTCATCCCATTCTAACTCCTAAACTTAAACCACCACAGAATGAGTGAACAGATACCCCCCGGCGAGCCCTCTGCCAGCTGGGGGCTGGGCACCCAGCAGAGCCTAGGGCTGTGGTGCCGACCTGAGGGCCAACACTCAGGTTACAGACGTGGGGTAATCCCAGAGAAGAGATGCAACCCAACTCCCTGCTCTGAAGGCGAGGAAGGGCTACGTATATGTGCACACATGTGTACACGCGCATGTGAACCACACACGGGCATATGTGAACACCCAGTGCCCACACATAAATCTATTGCATGCAGTAAACAAGGGCTATTCGATCATTCCGTGGCAGTCTGCTTTGCTGAGATTGCTAATGAGTAGTATATTCCTCTGCCCAGACTCTGCGGACACTCACAGGACCTCAGTGGCAGGTGCACTGAGAAATTGCCTCCTTTCCTGTAAGGAGCCATCATTACTTTCTCCCTCAGCGTGTGCTAGATGCAATAGAGAAGCACCACAGGCCCTAATAATAGCAATGATAATGAAGGGGGAAGAAGGGTCTCTGAGGCGGAGTCTGCCCTAGAAAGGAAACAGGAGAAGCAAAGGTGACAGAGTCACATCTGCCCACAGGTGAGGCCACTCTTTTCTGCCACACCCTCTCTGTGCCCTCAGACACAGTGCCTGGCCTGGCATGCCTGGCCCCCGAAGGATATCTTCGGACAGAGGGGATTTGTGTGTGGGCACTGGGTGTTCACATATGCCTGTGTGTGGTTCACATGCGCGTGTACACGTGTGCACATACACACACACACAGTGTGAGCTGATTTGCACACTTTTCCTGCTCATCTTTCTCACTCTGGTTTGTGTCTTCCCCCACCTGTTCCACGCTCAGGATGCCTCTCGCCTGGTCCCTACTTTTCTTTCACTATTTCTCCTTCAGAAATACTAAAGTGTCCATCCTGGCTGCAATTAACATCAGCTAAGGCACTCGGCACAGCACCCTACTCAGAATAACCAGATCCTCTGCATCTTTTTTCCAACACACACTGCTGATCTGTCATCAGACAATAGGGCACTGCACCCACTCATGAGCCCCCTGGGTCAGGCAGCACTGGGGCTCTTGGGGACTGAGTCCTCCTGGCTGTCAGAAGGCAGTCCTTCTGAGAAGTCGGAGTGGGCTGTGTCCTCCCTCCCACCGCCCCCACCCCCACTTCAGATGCAAAGTGCACATATGGCTCATCTCCATCTTTGGGGGAGGTT
This sequence comes from Prionailurus viverrinus, assembly GCF_022837055.1. NCBI lineage: Eukaryota > Metazoa > Chordata > Mammalia > Carnivora > Felidae > Prionailurus > Prionailurus viverrinus. The sequence continues at coordinate 112,798,010 of NC_062561.1, read as the reverse complement.
CCGTCTAAAGTCCTCCCAAAGATTCAGATTGTATGACAAATCACGTTCTAGACTATCGATGGCGAGAAAGGGCTGGGGCATTTGCATCATTACCCCCAGACAACAGCTTCATTAGGCTGAAAGAGAGGTTTGCAGCCGCGTGAGCTCCGCCACTGACCTGGGCCTCTCACTTCCCCCATTGTCTGTGGGCTCCAAGGCTCTCGCTCCAAACCATATGGTCCATTTGGGCATCTCACACTGCCTTCCAGGAAAAGCGGGCTTGTTGGGAAGAGCTTGGGACAAGCCAGAGGCCTGCCTGCAAGATCCCAGGTGCAATCCTGCCCAAAGCGGGGTCGCTCTGGGCCCAGAGAGAGAAACTGCCAGAGATCAGAGGGGGCTGAAAAAGCAGTGTGTGGGCCTGAGAGAGGAGAAAAGCGCCTCAGCAAGAAGGCAAAGGAGAGAACCTTGACATTTGTCCCTCACAGAACAGGCAGCCTGTTATCCCAGACCTATGACAGCACATGTGGCAGCATCTTGGTGTGGAGAGCACTGGAGTATTACTGCTCATGTTAGGTCTACTCTTTCTTCCCTACAGCTCCTAGTCGGCCCAAGTATCTGGAGACCCCTCAAGGGTCCCAGACTTCAGGCCTTTTCTGCACAAATATGATAAGCAGACCCACTGTCTGGCAGGCTGGAGTCTGAGGCAACCATTCCCCTTCCCCAGTCCCCAAGAACCTGAAAACCTGAACACCAGCCACCCATTTCAAGAGGACACCCTGAGGTCTGGCTTAAAGGAGGATGGGAGACAAGGCTGGGTGGATGAACTGTCCCATCCCTATCTCTTCAAAATCCCATCGCCTCGAAAATCCACTTTGCTCCAAGCTTTTGCAAGATGCCAAACAGATGGAATGAACCTCGGAAGCCAGCACAGCGACAGGAGCCTGGTTCCCAGGGGCGGGGGAAGCACAGCACCCCTGTCCAGAGATGGTGGGGGATGTCACCTTGGGCAAATCAGTGTGCCCTCCTTGTCATCAAGAAATGGGCTGCCGAAAAGGGCCTCACCTGATGTAAGAGTAGGGGAAGAAAGCATAAACGACTGTAGCACTGCACTCCAGTCTGCCAACAGGGCGGATTAGGGCCAGGATTAACATTTTAAACTCAAGCGGACTTTCTGACTCAAAGATCTTCGATCGCTAATCGTATTACTATCCCTGGGATCATTGCTTTACTGGCTGCAGAAAAGATTCTAAAATCAAATTTTTAAAGTTGTCTCTTGTTTTCTCTTGGCTCCTTTTGGTTGGGGTGGGGAGTGGTAGCTTGTTAAGGAGACGACTTCTAAAGTCGAATCTCACTTAAGATTTCTCTCCTTCCCTGCGCCAGGCGGCGATAAGAAGACGGGCGACACGGTTCCTTTATTCCCGCCCACGCCTGCTCCTAATTCCTGGTAATTTATCCCATATTAAAACTTCTTTAAGTAAGAATGGACAAGCATCAGCACCTGCTATGCAAATGCGGCCAAATCCAGCCCGGGCCGCGGGGCGTGAGCGCCCGCCCGACCGCGAGCGGCCATTCAGCGCTCCCAAGGCGCCCGGCGCGCCCTTCATATGGAAACGGGGCCGAGGGCTTGACAGATTGCGACGTGCGCTCGCCGGGGCCGCGGGGGCGGGGGCCGGCGGGGCGGGGACCGCGGGGCTGAGCGCGCGCCGGCGTCGGAAACGCCCCCTGGGGGGTGGGGGCATCGGGCCGGCTCCCGCGGGCGTTCCTCCCGCGAACTCCTTCTCTGGCAAGCTCCCCACGTGCGCGGCCACCCGCGCATGCCCGAGCACCCCCGACGACACCCTAGCCGTCTCAGGCCCCGCCCCGCCGTCCCGCAAGCTGGCCCGGGGCTGCCCCCGAGGCCGGCGGGCTCCGGGAGCGGGCGGGGGAGCCAGCGCGGAGCGGCGGGCCCCGCCGGATAACAAGGATTAGGTGGGGGGGCACCTTTGAAGCCCGGTCCCTCCTCACGTGGCTGGAGGCCGCAGCGCAGTCGCCTCTCGTGCGGCTCTAATCCCCGCACGCGGCCCGCCCCGCCGCGCCCTGGCCCGGGCGCTCTCCCCGGCCGCGCCGCCCGGGAGCCTGTACTGGGGGCTCGTGAAAGGAGTGGCGGCGGCGAGGGAGGGGGCGCGCGGGCGCGGGCGGCGTCCCGAAGACGTGCAAAGTGATAAATACATTGTTTCTCGGCCGCCCGCTCGCTCAGGACTGGGGAAGGGGGGGGTGGCATAGAAAATGAGGCACTTTCTTCCCCCTTTAACTCGAGGGGAGTACCAATAATTCATGTATGTTATAATTCTTCATTGCCCCTAGGTAGTCTGGGAAAACTGGAAGAAAAGAAAATGCCAGAAAGTTACGGTAAAACTTAAGATGCGGCCGAAGTCGCTTTCTTTGCCCCTGCTGTGAGTGTTTGAATAAGAAGAATGCTCCCGGACTGTAACAAGCAAAAAGAATGAAGAAGACAAAAGATTTCCAGAAAAAGGTTTAGCTAGAAGACAAGGCAAGTGAAACTGAAAGGAGAAAAAAAGCATTTACAATGGAACAATAAGTGTACTAATCGCTTTGATATATTATACAAGCCCAAAGACCCAAAACATTGTGTAATTATTTATAAATGACTTCTCCACTCCTGTGTATAATGCAGAGGAAAGAATAAAACTGCAGGCTACTCTCTAAACTATTTCTAAATAGACCTGGTTCAAAAGAAGGGAGAAGTGTTTGAAATAAAATAATTAATGGTGGATTTTATGGTTGTCTCATTAAAACATTTTAATTACTACAAACAAAATGCATTTGTGTTCCTACCCAACATGAATTTATGTGACGGAGCGTTAAGGTAGAGAAAAAGCAAAAGGAAAACACTTTAGCTATATCTCCATTCTCTGTGTTTATTTCAGAATTGTCTCCATAAAACGAGAGTTTCAAATCCATTAGGATAAATTTCACCGTGACTTCTTTTGTACACACAGAAGAAAACACCCTCAAACGGTTTTCCCCACATTTGACCCACAAACATTTTGGGTGGGTGGGGGGTTGTGTTTTTAATCCCCAGGGAAGATGTTCTTAAGAACGCAAAACCATGAAACAGACAAAAATGAACTCTGGCTTTAGCAATATCCCGTGGCAGGTGCGGCCTGGATGTGGGAAGCTGAATCTGGTGGCAGCAACAGCAGGGCCTACTGTTCTTAAATCTGAGTCCAAAAGTTTTCACTTCAAGAAATCTAGGAAGGCAAAACTCAGAGGCTTTGAAGGAGGTTCTGGATTGATTCTAGCCTCAAACAGCTGATGTGAAAATGATTCCAAGCCTCACTCCTGAGGGGGGGTGGGGAAGGGGGGGTGGGTACCTTCTGCCCTCTCCCTCTTCATTTCAGGGTCTGCACCCCATGGGCCCTCCCGCCACAAGCATGCACACCCCCCTTCGCCTCCCCCACAGTACTTAAGGCACAAAAAGGACATTGTTTCACCCAAGACTGGCCCAAACCACAAACGCACCTCAAACCTTGGGCGAGCCCAAGCACATACTGTTCCTGCTACGAGGCTTGAGAACTCCAATCAAATTTGAAACTTTCTTTTGGAAAGAATTTATCCAGCTGTAGAACTGCCCCATGTGTTTTTGGAAGGCACTTCTTGCACAGCACTAGAATAAAGTTGATTTGCACCAGGACTTCCCCTGGAGGCCAACATTCATCCCACAAGTAGGCAGACTGTACATAACCAAACACATCAGTATACAATGCCCCAGAATATTCAAGCAGACATCTCTGAGGTGGGAAATGCATACAGCCGGCACTGTATTTAGCAGAGCAGGGGCCGAGGGGGCCTCCACGGATTTCTGGAAACCATGGATAATTTGCCATTTTCCTTGCTCTGTCACTGAAAGACCCCTCTGTTTCCCCCCTCCTGCCTCGTTTCCCCCCTCCCTTTTACCCCTCCTTCCACAACTGTCATGGGTCATCAGTAAAGAAAATAGGGAATTGTTTCTCCGTTCCATTCCCCACCCCTACCCTGCTTCTCTTAGATGGAAACGCATATCTGCGGGTGTATTTAACAGACTGAAAGGAACACTGTGTGCCTCTGGGTCCAACATCATCCTTCATCGCTTCCTCTGGAGTAACTGCACCTTTTTCTTCTTTTTTTTCTAAAAAAGATGACAGTGTTTTCTTTCTAAAATGCCACCCACCAAACCAATGCCATCGCTCCCCACAGGTAGCTCCAGAAAGAAAACTATGATGGTAGTTTAACGGTCTTGTTTGGAAAGGGTGGCCCTCATACTTTACTTTGTGCAAAAATCTGCCTTATAAACTCAGTACACTGCCCAGCCCTGTGCCCAAGACCCAGGTGGATGAGTGGCTGAGTAACACGCCAACAACCTTCACCTATGTTATCCTAAATGGCATCTGAGAGTTCATGTATACTGGAAAGGAAGGAAGGGAGGGAGGGAGGGAGGGAGGGAGGGAGGGATGAAAAAAGGACAGACACTGCCCATAACAAAACTCAGATCTACATGTAGATGCCACAGCACTCTTGAAATTGATATTCTAACAACTGGTGTGGATAGGGAATGATAAATTTCAGCTAAAACAGTTTGGGATAAAATTATGAAATGTGATGGTGTCCTCCCCATGCCCCAACACATTCAGATGCTCATGCCAGCACTTGGAATTACAAGACACTAACCTTTCAGCCTCATTCCCGAAGCAGCATCTCTAAAAGGTAGGTAGTTTGTTCAACCTCAGGCTTACATGTTTCTGATAATTGAAAGGGAGGACGGCAAGGAGGCCATCTGGCTCAGCCTCGTGTCCACAAAAGGGCTCAAAGGCTGTGGGCACTAACTCCAAATGAAGTCACACACACGGCCACTGAGTCACTGACAAGGCTAGAGGAAGAGGATGTACAACAACAAATTTAAATCTGCTTCCATCCTTGCATTTCCATATCTACATGTGTGATGATTTGATGTTCATTTAAAAATTCTGAAACTTTCTGGGGTGCCTGGCTGGCTCAGTCAGTAGAGCATGCCACTCTTGATCTCGGGGTTGTGAATTTGAGCCCCACACTGGGTGTAGAGTTTACTTAAAAAGAAATAAAATTGGTTAAAAATTCTGAAATTGTCTTGTGAACAACACAGTCAGCTTTGTATATGTACATGCTGACCATATTAATTTATTACAGGTAAACATTTATAATATGCCACTATTTTCTCCTATTTTGGCCTTTCTTCAGCTTAAAAAAAGAAAAACACCAAGAATTTCAAATTTCCCTGGAAACATCAGATGCCCTCCTCAACCCTGAGAGCCTCTCCTCCCATCTCTCCAGAAGGCTGGTTCCTTCAGCAGGGTGTGGACAGCAGAATGGTCCTCTCAGTAAGGGACTGAAATCACCTCTCTGCTGGTTCCACAGCGTCTTGAGTCAGACCTCCAGAATTGCCCGGAAGAGGGCTGCACCTTCCAGCCCCTGAATCCCTTCCGGGAATCCTCCCCCAGGGACACCCCAGGGTGTCACACAGGCAAGCAGAACAACAGAAGCCCCAGTCTTGGCATCACTTAGAACACCTCTGAGCTGTCACAGAAACATGTCTGATCTGCCTCAAGGGCTTAGATAAGCACGAGACAGGAGGGTGAATGCTAAAGAAAGGCTTTTATTCCAATATGAGGGGCAAACAGAGGCTCTAAGTATCAGTCAATCACGACTTCAGCATGTGGTCTGTACTTCCAGATTCTGACGGGCTGGGGTCCCCCATCATCTGGGCTGGGGTCCCCCATCATCCCTACAGCTTCAGGTGACCACAATGTGAGAAACTCTGGTTTAACCCAAACCCTTGGAACATCTGCCCCACCCACCTACCTCCACCCCCAGCAGAAGGGCAGCTGGATGGCTCACACATCAGGCAGCCAGAATACCTACTGCAGCCCTCGCCACCTGGGCGCCTGCTGTGGCTGGATTTACTGCGTGCCCAGATAGCATCCTATTGTGCTCTGAGACAGAAGGGCCCTTCCACAGACGTGCCCTGCACTAGGCTCCAAGGGATGTGGGGGGTCAGGAGAAACTTCTCAAACTTTTTCTTCAGAAGGGAAGCCTTGAGCCTCAAAGGGGACACACCTGAGCCTAAGCTACCACCTCATTCTCATTCTCCCAGGATTCAGCTCCACCCTCAGCGGGTCACTTGCAGGAGAGGTGCTCCTCCCAAGCCTCAGACGCACTTACTAAAAGCAAAGTGGGCAGGCACCAATGTCCAGGGAGGAGCTGCCCCATGCACCGCCCAAGAGCCAGGAGCAGGCAGGGCAAGGTTAAGATGCCGACCCAGTCAGGTCACGAAGGTACTGGCAGAGGAGGGGGACACAGGCAGGAGAGAGCACAGAGCCACTGGGAGCTCCTAAAGTGCCTTTGGGCACACTTGAAAAGCACACCTCTCTGGAAAGATGCAATCTCACATCACGGTGCACGGCTCGGCACGTGGTAAAGAGATTAGAATGTATTCCCCACTTGCAATGGATGCCCTTGTGCAGTAAACCACTGAACAACTGTGACAGCCCTGCTCAGAGAAAGCACCATGAGAAGGAGACAAAGAGGAAGAAGAAAGACCGCCCTGGCCATTCAAGGCCCATCACAACTGCCTCCTACCCTCTTCCCGCTGGCCCCCACAGTGCTGCCACAGTCATCCCCACACACCCCCTTCTACCTAAATTATCTGTTCATGTCCCATTCATTCTTCAAGGCCTTCTCAAGCCTCCCTCTGCCAGGAAGGCTTCCCTAACCACCTCCTTTCCCTTTGGAGGTGCACGATGGTCTTCAGGTCTGCTCCCTTAGTAGGCCCTCAGTGCTTCTCTCAGCCAGGGAAAGGTCACTTTTCTGTGGCCACATCTCCCCTGCCCCATGACTACAGGTCTGCCCGACTCTATATGAGCATCTGGCACAGGGCAGAAAGCAGAAAATGCTCACCATGTACTTACTGATTAACTGTGATGGAAAAACATGGAATAGGGGCTGGAAGTTCTCCTGAATCCGGCTCTAGTTTGACCACCAGAGATCCCTGGGGTCACCTGGAGAAAAGACCCCTCCATCTACCACTTCAGTTTCCTAAGTATGAGGTACAATGCATGGATGAATAATCTCCAAGAGTTCTACCAGCAGTGAACCCTAGGCTTATGAGGCTCAGAGCCCATGACCCCCATCAGCCAGGTTTTCATCCCTGCTAACCCAGTGTCTGGCACAGTTCTTGCCCCAGAACAGGCAAGCAATATGGTATATGGGTTGCCTCAATCACCATGCTTTGGCAACTGAATGTTTAACTTGGGTGTTTTCTTTAGCACACACAGACATCAAACCTAGCTAACTCAAGCAAAAGAGCCCTACTAGGAAAAGCACTACTATGGAGTTTCTTGTGCAGTCAGTGAGAAGACTAGAGAACCAGGCATGAAATCTGGGGGGCTTGGGGGACAGGCAGACCCAAGGAAGAGCTAAGGCAGGATATCCACTGCTCCTGGCCAACCCTTCCACCACTGGCCACTGGTTTCCAGGTTGTCAGCACAACACATGTATACTCTGAACTGTCACTGGCTCAGAGCCTAAGTTCCAAGTGGGGCATACAATTGACCCCACTTAAGGCACGTAGCCACACTCCAACTGCCAAGAATGGGGAGGGAGGTGCTCATGCATTCAGATTCCTCAACAGGAAGGCTCCTCAGGTGCAAGGCAGCCAAGAAATAACAAATGGCCACTCCAGTGACCCTAGTCCCCTGAACAGATTCTCTCCTCCAGGGATTCAGAAAAGGAGTTGTATGTAGCATGTTGAATAGCGGCTCGCCAAAAGACATGTCTATCCAGAACCTCAGAATGTGAACTTATTTGGAGTAAGGTTCTTTGCAGCTGGAATACAGATAAGGATTTCAAGATGACCTCATCCTAGATCAGGGCAGGCCCTAAATCCAACGACAAGTATCCTTATAAGCAACAGAAGACACAGAAACACAGAGAAGGAGAAGGTAAAGATTGAAGTAGAGCAGCTACCAGCCAAGTAATGCCAAGAACTACCAGGAGCCACCAGAAGCTAGGAGAGGCCTGGAACACATTCTGGCTCAGAGCCTCCAAAAAGGGCCAACCCTGCTGATGCCTTGACTTCAGACTCCCAGCCTCCTGGAGAATAAATACCTGTTGTTTTAAGGTGCCTCGTTTGTGGTGACTTAGTACTCCAGTCTCAAGAATACAATACAGGGGCCCAGCAATGTCACGTCACAGGTAGTGGGAATGCACCAAGGCCTCAGGAAAGCAGGGACGAAACAGGCTGGGAGCAGGGCTGAGGATACCTAGGCTCCTGTAGGCTCACACAAATGCCAGCAGCTTTGTGTTCCTTGAAATGCCTCGCATCACCCAACAATCTCCCTTTTCTTGCTTAAGCTGATCAAATCCACTTTTTGCGACTTCTAACAAACCTAAAGCTCTTATACATGACCGTGTCCAGCCTTCTCTCCAGGCTGGGAGTACAGGTAAGGCGCAGCAGAGGGGAAAGCAGGGCTGGATAGAGTCCACGAAGCCTGAAGACTGTCACTGGACAGTTTGCGGAGGCAGGCTCTGCCTCCAGACAACACCTGTGTAGAAAGGGGATGGCGTCGCAGGCAGAGACAGCTCTGAGGACAACAGGCCACAGACCAGGCCTGAGGCCATCATCCAGATGTCACAGGGAGGACAATGAAACTTTGCTCAAAGGTGTTCATTTCGTTTTTTAACTTTCCCACCTGCATCGTCTGGTGCTGTTCCTTAGTGACTATTTCCCCCTAAGTACAAACGTGGGGGTGCCTGGGATCTACTGCTCCAACATGAACACTGGTGGAAAAGCGACTGCTGACCAGCAAAACCTGCTCTAATAGGTGCGTTTATATCACTAAGGTATAGAAAGGAATCCAGGGAGGTGGGTAGTGACTGCTACTGAGTGCTTGCTACCCTTTCTCCTGGGCCAGGAAAGCCAGGTCCCTGTCTGGCTCACATTCCAGGGAGCCTCAGAGGCCGCAAGCACCTTCAAGAGAGGCAGAGCAAAGTAGGGGGTGGGTGGCAGAGAGGAGCAAGGAGGGCTCCCTGAGGGGAGGGGATTCTGTTACTTTAAAAGTCATTTGAAAGTGTTGGAATAAGAGGGCTGGGGGACTAGGGTGGTGTTAGGAGTATTTGGCCAAGATTGCACTCGAAAAAATCATCCATTCTTTTACTTTCCAAACTGCTCCTCCACCTCCTGCCTCCCGGTCCCCGGCCCCTAGGCGACGACGGTCAGCAGAGACCTTCCCCTATTTCTTCACCAACCTGGAAGAAGCGAGAGCGCTTACGCCTGCCCTCTGCTCTATGATCCACACCCGGCCACTCTCCGTCTGTGGATAGGGTTTTCCCTCGGTTCTGAGGGCGCTGCCTCTCCCAACCATTTATCCGGCGCTGCGTTACAAAAGCGCCGCGCCAACTGTCCTCCGAACATCATTTCACAACATCGTCAACAGGGTAGACGTGTGTCCCATTTTACAGACGGGGAAAGTGAGGTCAAATCACTTGCCCAAAGTCACGCGGCCATTCAGCAGCGGGAGAGAGGAAACGAACCCAAGCTCCCAGCCGGCTCCAGGTTTCCGCAACTTGCTCCGCGGCTCACACTTTCCGGCCTGAGCCCCGCCTCCCCATCCCACCCCAGCGAGGGGCGCCGGGCCCGCCCCCGGAGGAGCGTGCCTCGGCCGCTAATCGCCGGGCGCCCCCGCCTCCGTTTCGCTGCCTGGAGACGCCCCCGCCAGCTTAGCCCGGAGACTGCTCCCGGGGCCGCGCGCGACGCCGCCGATTGGCCCGCGGTAATTACGGGCACGCTCCGGGAGGGGGGAGGGGCCGGGGCGGCCCCCCGCGAGCATAAATTATGCAAATACCCGGGCACCGCACGGGGCTGACCTGCCGCCTCGCTCCATTCACCGGGGCTGCCGCGGGGGCGGAGGTGGCAAGGGAGGGGGGCGCCCATTGTTGGGGCGGGTACTTAAGGGGTCCTGAGGCCGGTCGTGTGCCACACTCGGTACTCACACGAGCTGATCTGCTCGCCGGCGAGATCACTCGGGAGACCGACTGGGAGCGTGGCCCCTGCAGCAGACGAGGCGAGGAGGTGAAACCCAGCTCCAGGTGCGCCCCAGCACCTTTCCTGGCCGTGAAGCCCGCAGCGGCCACAGGGTTGGCCTGGGCCATTTGGAACGTAAGTGCGCCCCGGCGGCCCTACCCTCTGTCCGGGCTCCTGTCCTCCAGGCGCCCTCCTACCTGCCCGTCGGTCCTGTGCCACGCAACGATGCCGGCCCCTCTGGAGAAATGCCTCTCGGACCTCGACTGCGCCAGCAGCAGCAGCAGCGACCTATCCGGCTTCCTCACCGACGAGGAGGACTGTGCCGGGCTCCAGCCGCCAGCTTCCGCCTCGGGGACGCCCGTGCCAGTGCGCAGGGGCGCTCCCGCGGTTCCTGCAGCGTCCAATACTCCCCGGGCGCAAGACGACGAGCAGGCGAGGCGGCGGCGCAGGGGCAGAGCGCGTGTGCGCTCCGAGGCGCTGCTGCACTCGCTGCGCAGGAGCCGGCGTGTCAAGGCCAATGACCGCGAGCGCAACCGCATGCACAATTTGAACGCGGCTCTGGACGCGCTGCGCAGCGTGCTGCCCTCCTTCCCCGACGACACCAAGCTCACCAAGATCGAGACGCTGCGCTTCGCCTATAACTACATCTGGGCTCTGGCCGAGACTCTGCGCCTGGCCGACCAGGGACTGCCCGGGAGCGGTGCCCGGGAGCGCCTCCTGCCGCCGCAGTGCGCCCCCTGCCTGCCCGGGCCCCCGAGCCCCTCCAGCGACGCCGAGTCCTGGGGCTCGGGTGCAGCCGCCTCTCCCTGCGCCGCTGCTGCCTCGCCACTCTCTGACCCCAGTAGCCCCGCTGCCTCGGAAGACTTCGCCTACGGCCCCGGCGACCCCCTTTTCTCCTTCCCCGGGCTGCCCAAAGACTTGCTCCACACGACGCCCTGTTTCATCCCTTACCACTAGGCCCTTCAGGGACACCGTTACCTTCCCCCTCCCAAGGCAACAGGCAGTAGATGGAGCCCCAGCTGCAGTCTCAGGACCCCCAGTCTGGGCGGAGGGAGGAAGCGGGAGCTTTAAAGGGGTGGGAGATACCTGAGCCGCTTGTTAGGTCGCTGCACCCTCGCCGCCGTGGCTGCCCCTTGGTCTGTTTCTCCAGCCCTCAGCCCTGGGCCCCTCCTGCCCGCCCCTAGACGGCCTTTCCTTTTGCACTTTCTGAACTCCACAAAACCTCCTTTGTGGCTGGCTCAGAGCTGACCCCAGCCACCACTTCAGTGTGATTTAGAAAAGGGACAGCTCAGCCCCTGAAGACGAGGTGAAAAGTCAATTTTACAATTTGTAGAACTCTAATGAAGAAAAACGAGCATGAAAATTCGGTTTGAGCCGGCTGACAATACAATGAAAAGGCTTAAAAAGGAGAGACAAGGAGTGGGCTTCATGCATTATGGATCCCGACCCCCACCACTGCAGGCTTGCTCTAGGAAGAACCCAGACTTGCGTAGCTATTCAGGCACAGGGCTGGAAAGTACTTTAATTTATTCAAGATGCTTCTTTCATATGAAAATGTATTTTTGTACATAAAGAGTTTATTCTATTATTATGAGGTATCAAAGTTTACATTTTTGTACTGCAGATGTTTCGTGTAAATAAAAACAAAGTAAAAAAATAAGTCACCAAGTTTCTCGCCTCATGTTGGTGTCTCTCTGAGGCTTTCTTCCCATCCCCTGGCGGCTCAACCACTAAAGTGAAACACTATCCTCACCCACCTCCAAACTCTCCACTCCCTTTTCAAAAACACTTAAAAATATACAATGCACTTGATTTCCACCAAGAAATGGATAAAGACGGGCCAGGGCATTTGGGAGACATCATTTCCTTTCACCTTATAAGCACAAGGGAGATCTTTCAGGCTCCCCGTAAGCCAATTAAGACTTTTTAGTGGGGAATTAGCCCCGGATATGCAGCTACCTGTAGAGGTAGGGGCGGTGGGAGACTCTTTCTTTTGAGGAACTCCACATCAGCTGGCTCTGTGTTTCAAAGAGAGGGGATTAAAAAGATCAATACAGTGTGACCACTGGCTAGGAAGTCCCAGTGACAGGTGGGCCCAGGCTGGGCAAGCAGAAGGGTCCACTCTTATAACAGCCTATTTAGAGGGAGAAATTGATTGGTAAACAATGCCTCCAAATTGTTGTCCATTGAGGCTAGGATCACCCTGGCTGTGAGGTGTGGGATGAATTACCCTGGTGTGGTATGTCTGGATGGCGTGTGCACCTGCCTAAAATTGTGAGTTAGGGTGCCTGCACACCCCCCCCCCCACACACATATATCTCCCCAGCTGTGCCTACAGTGAGGGGGGCGGGTAGGGAGACATTCGGTGGGCTCAGTCCTGTTTTGCTCAGCCCGTCTTTAAGGGCAACAGCCAAAGCTTTCATTTGCTGCCAGAGAAATCAGCCGCCCAAACCCAGTGGGGATTTTTCTGACTGCAGTGAGTTTGTCTGTTGTCTGACAAGTAGCTAGCAGCATTGGCCACAAGCAGTTTTGTTGTAAATTTCAGAATGTGGATGATTACAAGAGATACTTCCTAAAATGTCCTTGTGGCCTGTTCCCCGGCTTACAAGTTACCACACATGAAGACCAAATTTTTTCCCCACTGGGTTGTCCCTTTTCATGAATTGAATTATTTAGAGGCAGGAGGTAGAAATGGGTTCAGGAAAATAGTATGCTCTAATGTTAAAAGAAATCGTACCTGTTCAGGAGGTGAGTAGAAGCAGAGGGCCAAAAGGAGAGCCATTAATAGCATTTTCCCCTTGTGCATGTGTTAACCCTCCTCACACATCCTGATGAGTTGGTTCCACAGACTAGACTCATATGCTGGGTCTCCAGCAGGCATCGCTAAGCCTAGTCACCGGCAAGGAGCCCTCTTTCAGATAAAAAGGCTCCTTTACAGAAGGTTCTGGAAAGTTGAATGCCTTCTCTAACTGCCCTTGGAGCAAACAAAGAATCCTCCAAGAAAAGCTTCAGAAGTTGTGAGGGCTCAGAGTGGAGTTGTTTCTGCTAAAAGCTTCAAGGAAGAAGTTGTGTCTCTTGAATGACCCTGCCCGGGGCCCCACTCTATTGTCTGCCCCGGAATTAATTCACTCTACTAGCTTTGCATTTTCCTATAGCAAAAGACACAAACGGGTTGCCTCAGATTTTCTGCTTTCCTGTGCATAGGATGTTCGGAAGTGACTCCCTTTCAGGCCGGGACTGCAAGCCAGGCAGGGGACCCTGCTCAGCCATGGTGTAGGTGCACGTAGCTGGGCCAGAGGAAGAGAACAGCTGCTTATGTTTATCATTGTCCAAAATCCTTGGGAAAACTAGCAGCAAACACCCTGAAACCCCCCAGGCATCCTGGAGCTCACAGCTACAGTAGGACCTTTGTCTGCTATAACTGTACACAGTCAGCACCGAAAATGGGAAACATCACTACCCCCAGGACTGTAGAAGAGCTAACCGTATTCCCAACTTTGTTGCCAAAACAGGCTCACAACTTAAGGTTCAGGGCCCAGAGCACCTTGCATCTAAAGGAACATCTTCGGCAACATCAGTTGCTGGGGGGGCGTCTTCACCCCTGCCAGTTAATGTTGTCCTTCCAAAGAAGAAAGCATCTATGTTCAGCCCTTAGAGCTCTCAAATGGAAGGAAAGAAGGAAGGTGATTTAAAATGCTCATCCCCAGCTCAGGGGCCTCTTTGTTCCTGCAGCAAACTCTCATCTATCCACTGGCATCTGTGAAGACAGACCAGAGGTTACTAAAATATTCTACTCAAGGATAGAGCACAGAACTTCCTGCTGACAGCCGTGTTTCACTTCTTCAACAGAAACTTCCACTGAGGAATCAGAAGGCAATGAGACAGGCTTATTTATTCTCTACCTTTGTCTCTCTGTTTGCTTCTGTCCTGGTGTAATGTGTATTTTTACACACTGCTTCCAAGCTTGCAGGAAACCAGGCCAGGAAAGCCCGGGATGCTCAGGAAATGCAGGATTTCACCCTTATCTTTAATAACTCTTTGTGAAGCCCCTGCTGTGTGCTGAGCACCATTCTAGGCACCATGGGGACCAGGACACCCCAAAAGGAGCTCACCGAAAGTTTGGAGTCTCACAGGGAAAGACAAAATAAATTCATGAGAGACTGTGGTAGTTGCTGAGGGGGAGAACATGAAATCAAATAAAACAAGGGGAATATGGAATGCCAGAGTTCAAGGGAGGCTGCTCTTTCAGAAAAGATGGTCAGGGAAGGGCTTTTAATGAGATGACATCTGAGGGGAGGCTCAGGTGAGAGAGGAGAGGAGCAAGCCATGGCATCATCTGGAGGGAGGTGTCCCAGGGAGACAAGACTGCAAGGAGAAAGCCCTGGCCGTGAATGGTGTATAGAGGGACAGCAAGGAGGCTGATGTGACAGGCACACAGGGCATGGTGGGCAGGGGGCGGGGGGGGGGTAAGGATGGAGACAGATGAGGGGCAGTGCAAATCATGATTCTTTTTTTCAAGGTAATTGAAAGGTTGAAACAGTTGAAAACTGATATGTGTATATATATATATATATATATATAAAATAATAAACTTATATAACTTATATAATGTATATTATATGTAATAAGTTTTTTATTATATATATACATATGTATACACATATATACTGATATATATTATATATAATAAGTTTATTATATATATACACATATATACACACATATGTATATACACATATATATACTGACATATATATATATATATATAATAAGTTTATTTACTTTGAGAGAGAGAGAGAGAGAAAGCATGAGCAGGGGGAGGGGTAGAGAGAGAGGGAGAGAGAGAATCCCAAGTAGGCTCCACAGGTCAGTGCAGAGCCCAATGCAGCGCTGGAACTCACAAACTGCAAGACCATGCCCTGAGCTAAAACCAAGATTTGGATGCTTAAGGACAGAGCCACTCAGGTGCCCCTCCTCCCCCCCAACTTTTTTTTTAAATTTTTTTTAACGTTTATTTATTTTTGAGACAGAGAGAGAGCATGAACGGGGGAGGGGCAGAGAGAGAGGGAGACACAGAATTGGAAGCTGGCTCCAGGCTCTGAGCCATCAGCCCAGAGCCCGATGCGGGGCTCGAACTCACGGACCGCGAGATTGTGACCTGAGCTGAAGTCGGGCGCTTAACCGACTGAGCCACCCAGGCGCCCCCCAACTTTTTTTTTTAATGAACTGATTTATATTTTTAAAACCCACACAGAGGGATGTAGGCTTCAGAGACCAGGACAGAGGCAAGGACCCAACCAAGCCTCTGTGTATTCGTCCTAAAGAAAGGCTTATAGTGGGAGAAGCGGTAAGACCTGTCAGAACCAGTACAACTTGTGAAGAAGCCAAGAGTAGGATTTGTTTGGGGTCATGAAAGAAAGAGAGAAATCCAGGATGCCCTCAACAACTTAGGTCAGGAGCAATGAACACACAGAATCCATCCCCCCAAAGCCCTCTGCAAGTGGGTAATTTTGCTGAAACTGCTCATTTAGCACCCAAAGCAAAGATGGGAATGTGAGTTGCAGTGTCCATAATATTAAAGACAGATTGCTGCTCAAAACGACCATAACTTGCTCTGGGCTTGGGACTAAAAGAAAAATGCCCCAGAGAAAATTCACAATGGGATAGGGGAAGGGGGCTCCTGATGTCCTGGGCAACGTCCTCAACAATATCATCACCATTGACATCACCATCCTAGCTAATGCTTATATAGCACTTATTCTGTGTTCTAGGTACTTTCTGAAGACACAATGCATATTAATCTATTTAATTCTCACAACTCGTGACGTCAGTAATACAATTATCCCCATTTTTCAGATGAGGGAACTGAGGTACAGAACAGTCAAAGAACTTTCCTGAAACCACACAGTCGTGAAGTTGGGGTTTGAACCTAGGCAATCCTCCAGCAAGCTTGCTGCTTGTTACACTGTCTCAGAAGGAAGGCAAATGGAAGCATGCAGGCCACAAGTGGAAAGGCCCAGAATGATCCAGGGGTAAGCTTAACCAAGCAACAGGGCTGCAGCTGCTGTACAGGGCCTGTGGAGGAATGAGGAATAGCACCTCTCCTCTCCCTCCACCAGGTACATCACCCCTGTGGCAGGCTGCACAGTGGGGCGTGGACACCCCTCCCCCTCCTGTGTGGGCTGTGCACGGGGCACAATCTGTAAGGGCTTATCTAGTAGCCTGGCTTAGACGCAAGGATGGTCACCTGAATGTGCCTTTTCCTGCCTAAAGCCAAGAGAGCCTGGAGAGTGTATGGGGTGAGCTTTCTGGCAAGCAGCTGGGGTGTCACTGTTAATTTCAGTTTGCAAAACCAGCAGGGCTCAGAACCTGGTGGCATCCTTGTGTGAAAAATCAGTTTCTTCATCATTTATTTATATCTGGCTAGAAAGTCCCCATCCATCTTACCAAGTCCTACGGTTCCTTTAGAAAATATTTCTGGGATTGTTCCAACCTAGGCTACACAGGGAATCGAGGCTCTAAAGCTCTACACCTAAGAGCCTAATGGTGAAGCCAGGAGCCTGGTCACACCGATGGCCTGTATAACCCATAAGCCAAAGCCCAAGGTGTACGTAATTTTTGGAGCTGTCACTTCCTAGGGATAGCTCAGAACAAACACCTAGCTCGAATACTGTGCTTACCTGCTGCCTGCCGGGCTGGTGTCTGGGAGCCAGGCATCCTGGAGGCAGGATGCAAAAACTGGAGGTTAGGGTTTCACGTGGCTGACCTGCCTTCCTTTCTGGCAGCAGTCCCGATTGCCTGCTGAAGTCATTCTCTGGTTCAGGCGAAGCCCGCTACGCCGCTGACCAGCATGCCTTTCTCCAGTTTTGATAGGAAAGGACAATGTGCACCCAGCATATGCCAAGGTGGTCTCAAGTTATTGAGTCACAAACGAAAAGACACTACTACTTTGTCACCTCAAATTTGATATTTGCTCTACCCAAAGAATTGCACTTATCCCTTAAAAATATTCCTGTTGGATCTATCAGATTAACCTCATCTTCAACACGACCTGGGTACCTACTGTGCACTTGGCACAGTCCAGAATTATTTTAGATTTCACTTGTTTGGAGACTAGTGACAGAAACTGCTGGTTATTCACCAAAACCCATTCTCCTCTTCTTCCTGGGCCCATGACTATCCTACATTTCCCAGAATTCTTTGCAGTTAAGCACGCCCATATAACCGGGTCTTTGAACTGGATCATGAGTGGAAATGTTGCAAGCCACTTCTAGGATGACACTTTTATGATGATGGTGGAGGGGCACCTGGGTGGCTCAGTCGGTTAAGAAGCGTCTGATTTCGGCTCAAGTCATGATCTCACGGTTTGTGAGTTCAAGCCCCGCATCGGGCTCTGTGGGGACAGCTCAGAGCCTGGAGCCTGCTTTGGATTCTGTGTCTCTCTCCCTCTCTGCTCTGTCTCTGCCTCTCAAAAATAAATAAAAATCATTAAAAAAGAGCTTATGATGATGGTGGAAATTTGCACTTTTGTATAAAACATAGAAAGCTGCAAAGAACATCACTCCCAGTCTAAAAAATAATAAAAAGTCATATAACCTACAAAATCATGATTTTTTTTGTCAGCTAATCAAAGATGGAAGGTCACAAGCCATTTAAATAAAGTGAATTACAGAAAGAGAGTGCTCCTCCAAGGAGAGACAGAGCATGTGAACTGTTTCACCTTGGGCAAAGCATAGGAGAGAGAAGTGGCTGCCATACAAATAGGTAAGAAGATATTGGCTAAGGGGCGCCTGGGTGGCGCAGTCGGTTAAGCGTCCGACTTCAGCCAGGTCACGATCTCGCGGTCCGTGAGTTCGAGCCCCGCGTCGGGCTCTGGGCTGATGGCTCGGAGCCTGGAGCCTGTTTCCGATTCTGTGTCTCCCTCTCTCTCTGCCCCTCCCCCGTTCATGCTCTGTCTCTCTCTGTCCCCAAAATAAATAAACGTTGAAAAAAAAAATTTTTTTAAAAATATAAAAAAAAAAAAAAAGAAGATATTGGCTAAAATATTAATAAAATCTAAAAGTTAAATGCAGGCAAAACCACTTTGGAACAGTTTGGCAGTTCCTTCTAAAGTTAAACATACGTTTACTATAGGACTCAGCAATCCTACTCATAGGTATTGACTTAAGAGAAATGAAACCATATGTTTATACAAAGACCTTTATGCAAATGTTTATATTAACTTTATTTATACTCTCCAAAAACTAAAAAGAGCCCAGGTGGTCATCCACAGGAAAAGGGATAAAGAATCTGTTGCTTATTCAACTGAAAGTAGTTAATTGACCTATAGGAGAACATAAATGAGTCTCAAAATCATAAAGCTAGGTGGGGGGGGGGGAGCCAGACTTAAAGGCTACATATTGTATGATTCCATTTACACAGCATTCAGAAAAAGCAAAACTATAGGAATAGAAATTTGATTAGTGATTTCCAGGGGCAAGTCAGGGAGAAGATTAGAAATGGAGCAACAGAGGGCTCCTGGGTGGCTCAGTTGGTTGGGCGTCCAACTTGGGCTCAGGTCACAATCTCACTGTCCATGGGTTCGAGCCCCGCGTCGGGCTCTGTGCTGACTGCTCAGAGCCTGGAGCCTGTTTCAGATTCTGTGTCTCCCTCTCTCTCTGACCCTCCCCCGTTCATGCTCTGTCTCTCTCTGTCTCAAAAATAAATAAATGTTAAAAAAATAAAAAAAATAAAAAATAAATGGAGCAACAGAGATCTTTTTGGGGTGATAGAAATACTCTGTATCATGATTGTGATGATAGTTACACAATTTGCCAATGCTCATACATCTTCAAAGGGTGAATTTTATTTTATGTAAATTATATCTCAATAAGACTGACTTAAAAATACAAAGAAATGATCATGGAATGAGGTAGAGTTCCTTCCCATGACTGTCACCTGGACATGAGGCAACCCAGCTTCAGCCATGAGGATGATAACAATATCCAGACCAATGCCACTCGAAGGGTTCTCCAGCACTAGTCCCTGATGAAATACAGACAGAAATGGAAAAAGGTGTATTTAGTAATTATTTTAGATTTCATTTTATACCAATATAAATCTGTTATATATAATAATAAAATACTTTGAGCTTGTACTTTGCATGTCTTTGAGAGGTTTCCCCTTACATTGTTCCAGTAACACCTTTTGATTTTTTTTTTTTTTACAAAAATGCTGGTATGAAATGGATTGAAAATGTTAAGAAAAAGTAAAAGGAAGGAAGGAGAAAAGGAAGGAAGGAAGGAAGGAAGGAAGGAAGGAAGGAAGGAAGGAAGATGGAAAGGAAAGGAAAGACAAAAAACAAGAAAAGAAAGAAGAAAAGAAGAGAATGATAGAACCCTAAGGAACAATAGAGCAAATCGGAGGACCCTGCAGCCCTGAATGACTGCATGCAGTAAAGCCACCTGGCCACCTAGAATGCTCCTCTTGGAGTGTTAGGTGAAAGAGAAATAAATTTTGTTCCTTAGGCCACCATATCATTGTGCATCTCTGTTATAGAAACCGAGGCCTACCCTAACTGTCTGGGATCACCGCAAGGGCATCCTACCTGCTGACTCTGAGATAATGCTTTCATCCCACAAAGAGCTAGAAGCAAGCTCTTTCCGGAGAGAGCACAGGCTCAAAATATATGGGAAAACAAACAGGTGAGCCTTAGTTTTCACACCACAGAGAGTCCCCACACAAGTGAGGAGGTAAGAGCTAAACTCCTCTTAGCTCTTTAGCACTTCTTTAGCAGGGCACAGGCAGGCTGGCAGCAAAGATGGAATGTGGAACCATTCTAACACCCTGCAAGCACCCAGCAGGACTTGGCTTGCCCAGACAGGTTGTGGGACAGGCAGGGCTTCCAGTAGAGCAGTATATCAGTGGCAGCTGATAGACTGTTGCTGCCCAAGAGAGATGCCTCTCCAGCCTCCCCTTAACGGGACCAACTAACTGGGAATGGGTGCTTCTTACTATTCTTGAAAGTGCCCCAGCAATGTAACTCATCGTTCCAGTTCTGCCGATTCCCAATTGCTCACCTCTTTTCACCTCAGTCTCCTCATCTGTAAAATGGGGAATAGGGACATCACCAATCTCTATCATAGAATGTTTTAAGGTTTCAGTGAGAAGTAATTCACATAAACAGCTAAAACTGTGCCTGGCTCATTAAAAGCACTTGATAAATGTTTGCTATCGACTGATTTAGCTGCAAGCCAATTATCCTTTGTAATGAGATGATCTCTTTCTTTGGTCACCAGATGGTCCCTATGGTGCTTGAAGGCTATAGGCCTTAGATACAAACCTGACTAGTGTAACTTGATTCTAATGCAGCAATTTGAGTTTAGGGGCCGATTCTACACTTCAAATGTAAAACTGTGATTAGAGGACTTAGGAGGGATATTAAATTATACCTAGTGATGGTCTGGTTGAAGCCAGACACAAATCTCACAGCCTTTAAGAACTCTTCATATTGAGTGTAAGTACAGTGCCTTCCAGTTTACAAAGCAATTTCACATCCATCATCTGATATTAGCCTCACGATGTCCAGTGAGGTAGAAGGGATTATTGTATCTATTGCACAGATGAGACAAGGGGCTCAGAGGTTAAGTGGTTCACCCAAGGTCACGGGGTTAATGAGAGGAGAAGGTGGGGCTCAGAGCCGCATCTGGTTCTAGGCCCAATTCTTTTTCCCAGATACTTTTCTGCGTCTCCAGGCTTGCCTCACCTGACCCTGGGCACACCTCTGCTTCGCAGCCATTTATACGTCAGGAATTGGAACCAAGCAAAAGATGAATAATAATGATGATATCATTAGGTGGAACCACATAAAATTGCCAAGATTTAAACTACAGAAATGGCACTTTCATATGGTTCAACCTAGTAACTAACACTTACTTGGATACTTACCACAGGTTAGGCACTAAGCCAAGTGCTTTATGATTGCACTGGGGTTTTATCTAATCACAATAGCTCTGTTACCTCCATTTTAGAGATGAGGAATCAGATAGCAGGGCTGCAAGACTAATGAGCGATGGGTGCAGGATTTAAATCCAGGCATCTGAGCCCAGAGCACAAATGCTTCACCAGTACACTGCCTTACCATTTATTTCCGAAGACACAAGCCATAATAACAGAAACCATGTCTTACTTGACTGTGTAGTGCTGTGTGCAACACTCACTATTCATTCATGCCTTTGCTCAATAAATTTGAGGGCCTACCATACTTCTTATTGTGAGACAATGCTCCATGAGTCTCAAGCATTTCTATACATCTTGTGAGTCGAGGCACTGGCTACTCTTCACTCCAGATTACCTTTTCAAAGATATTTGTATATCAAACATCCTTGGAAGACAGAGTTAGTGTCTCCCTGTGGGCAAAGGCAACTATCCAGTATAAGAGAATCAGGTTCCCGAAGCTCAGGGTTCCTCTCGTGTAACTCACTGTGTGTGTGGATGTCAGCCGGCCCTCTTCGTGTCACCCTTTGGAAATCGGGGCTTGGGAAACCATCACAAAGATGGTAATACTCTGATTACTGCTAGTGCTGTGAGTAAGAAACAATCCTTTGCCTCTGACCCGAGAGCCTCATATCTTCTACTAATGTGAAACTAGGGCAGGCTAAGTTGTTAGCTTGTAAGTAGGAAATGATCAAACTCAGAGTTCTTGACAGTACAATGCAAGAGCTGGCCAAATGAATGAATGCATGTAATGAACGCTCTTTGTATACAGGCCACTGTGTCACAAACATTCTAATAGCATTTCTTGGAAGCCACAGGCTGCCACTCCCAGAGAGATAATGCTGCAAGGAAACAGCCAGGAATGTGGGTCTCTTCTCCCTGGGCTGACCACTGATCTGCAAAATAGCCACATCAACACTAGTATTTACTGAGAATCGACTGTGTACCTCGATCCAATTTTCTTTCTCTTTTTAATTTATTTTGAGAGAAATCATGAGCACGGAGGGGCAGAGAGAATCCCAAGCAGTCTCTGCACTGTCAGCACAGAACCTGACATGGGGCTCGACCTCATGAACCCAGAGATCATGACCCCAGTGGACATCAAGAGTTGGACGCTTAAATGACTGAGCCATCCAGGTGCCCCCTGGCTCACATTGTCTGAATGCCGCAGTATCTCCTTAGAAACTTTTTTAAGTGCTCCTTGAACAGACACTCAGCTATTCAACAAATATTTATTTTTTGTGCTTACTATGTGCCTGGTTTTGTTCTAGGATATGGGACAATGAGACAGACAAGATCCCTGCTTTCACAGTCAATGCACAAAACACCAGATCGTGATAAAAAGCTCTGCAAAGATTTAAAGAGGAAAATGTGCTAACGAGTGAATGGAAACCACTCTAGAAGTGATGGTCTAGAGGTTTCTTGGAAGACAGCCTCTCAGCTGACACCTGAGTGATCAGAATCAGCCCTGCTCAGATCAGGGGGAGTGAGATCCGTGTGCTCTAAGGACCAGTATGGATGGAGCTCTGCCAAAAGGGGGCGTGGTGGCAGCTACAACATAAAAAGAGACAGGAGCCAGGTCCTGTGGGTCCTAATGAAGCTCCAAAGATGTTTCCTGTCAAAATGACAGTGTGCACAACTAAGCGCGTTCAGTCAGAACCCATCAGCCATAATGGCAAGGATCACCACGCTGAAAGAAGGTCCTCAGTCCTGGACCATGAAGTTGCCTCAGCAACTCTGTCATCTGTAAGGTGACCACTTGTGTGTGTGGGGGGGGATAACTTAGCTAGCATAAATCTCCAGAAAATGGATTTTTTTATTGTTTTATTTATTTTTGAGAGAAAATGTGAGCGGGGCAGGGGCCGAGAGACAGGGGGACAGAAGATCCAAGATGGGCTCTATGCTGATGGTAGTGAGCCTGATGCGGGGCTCAAACTCACAAACTCATGACTTGAGCTGAAGACAGATGCTCAACTGACTGAGCCAACCAGGCACCCCATCCAGAAAATGGATATTTAACAAATTAAACATACCTTGGGATTTTTTTTTTTTTTTAAGAATACAGCTTCTGTGACCCCAGCTGAGCTCAGTCAACCTGGGTTCATACAGAAACCCTTTCTTGGAGATTGCCTGAAGAACAAAAATAGTCTGCTCCCTGATTTTGGGCTATACAAGACCACCAATATGTCGGGGGCACTGCCAGACATCAGAGGAGGGGCTGAGGAACACCTTGCAGGTGCGTGAGCAGCCTGGAGTTTTTCAAGGAAGGGTAAGGGGTGGGGATGGAAGACTGGGGACCCTTGCAAATATCAAAGCACCTCGCAGAGCCACCTTTTCTAAAATAGTTAAAGGAAATATTTTTTAAAAGAAAACACTTGGGGCACCTAGGTGGCTCAGTCAGTTAAGCATCTGACGTCGGCTCAAGTCATGATCTCATGGTTCGTGAGATCGAGGCCTGCGTTGGGCTCTGTGCTAACAGCTCAGAGCCTGGAGCCTGCTTCGGATTCTCTGTCTCCCTCTCTCTCTCTGCCCCTCCCCACTCTCTCTCCCTCTCTCTCTCTCCCTCTCAAAAATAGTAACTGTTAAAGATAATTTTTAAAGAAAACCCTCAATGGCCAAAGATGCAAATAAGCCATTGATAACAGCAACCACCATACAAACTTCGACGTACGCAACCCCAGGGCAACAACTCAGGAAACAGAGCAGAATCATGCATGAAAAAAGTATTCTCTGCTAAGAATGGCTATTAACACTATGTAGGCACATAAAGCTTAAATAAGATGGTAAACGGAAATAGATTACAAACTTTACATACACATTGATTAAAATGGTGCAAAAACTAGCTATGTGTGAAAATCAAGACTGGAGGAGTTAGAACTATCAACAGAAGCTCAAAAATGGTGAGAAAGTAAACTTACAAATTTTATAAGGCTGCTTAGTCAATTAAAAATTATAAATGAAAACTGATTTCAAAACTGGAATACAAGTTTTGAAGAAAACAAGTTTTCCAGAGTGGTCAAGACTTAAAATAACTTCTAGAAGCCCCTTACTTTAGCCAAGTGATTCACTTGCAAAGATACAAAATTTGATAGTAATAAAAATGCACACCATTAGCTTTTAAATGTCCTTAGGCATTTACAGCTTTCCCTCAGCTACAGGCAGCAGTTTTAATAAGTCGCCCTGTCCAGATTCCCTTAATGATATGCTTTCTACATAAAAAAGGGCTTGTGAAACCTAATTCCTCTGACAGAAGCGAGCTCGGGTCTCTGAAGCAGCGAAGATTTCAGATTTCCGCTGGGTTTCCTTGCACCTGCCCTTGCAAGGCATGAGGTTTTGTGTGCAGAAGCCTCCAGGGGTTGAAATTTAGCCCTGTCCATGTAGCAGGAAGGTCAGCTGAAGTCACTGGGTCCCAAGACACTGGACTTCAATCTCCGACCAAAAACAAAACATCAAAACACTTCTATTCACCAGGACGTGCTTAGCAGCGCGCTGGCATTCACAAATGTAACGCAGCACCACGCAGCTCCGAGAAGGGGCTCTGCTTAGAAATTCGATTGTTCTTCGGAGATCTGACAACCTCTATCAGATCTGTGTCAGGCCGGCTCCAGCAAACACTCTGGAGAAAGCCGGCCTCCTCCAGGCTGGGCCTTGGTTGCCACCTGATACCTGAATGAAGAGCAGAGCCAGCAAAATCCAAACTCCTTTCGGGATGCCTGCTCCTGTGGGAAATGGTTTTGATTTTCTCAAAAACCATTAATGTGGAAGAAAATTAATTTTTGATTGGCTTTTAAAGATTGATGTTACACACCACTAATCAAAGCAGAAGTCTTTTACCAGGAAGAAAACCCTTGCTTCATTTACCTGTGTATATCTTAGTACTTTCCCTTACTTTATATTATTATTGTTTGTTATAATGACAATAATTGCAATAGCAGCCAGCATGAACTGACATTTACCGTGTGTCAAGCATTGTGCCACTTAGGCTTCACAACAAACAGGGAGAGGTTTGCCCCCCTCTTTGCAGAAAGAACCCTGAAGTTCAAGGGGTTTGTCAAAGGAGGTTATGCAGCTAGCAACTGGTTCCACTTGAAGTGAAGTTCTCAGCTGCTCTGGGTTCTGCTTCAGTCCCCCGCCCTTACAGTGAGTGCATATAGAGGTGATGCCAGCTCTGAACTTCCCCCCAGAAACTTCTCCCCAGTCTCACAAATCCCAGCTGAATTTGACAAACTTTGTACAGCTGCCCACCATGCACAGGGTTCTGTGCTAACACAACCCTCCTACCACTGGGCAACCACAGAGCATGGAAGAGAGTACAGAGGCAGGAACAGTAGCCCAGGACAGAATGCAAATGGATTGGCAGTGGTCCCAACACGATCAGAGGGGATTGAGAAGAGGGGACAATTAACTTTGACAGAGGCATTGGGTAAGGCTCGCAAAGGGGAGAGCATCTGAGCTGAAGCTTCAAAGATGGAGAGAATGTGGGGCGCCTGGGAGCTCAGTCAGTTAAGTCCCCAACTTTGGCTCATGAGTTCAAGCCCCGCATCGGGCTCTGTGCTGACAGCTCAGAGCCTAGAGCCTGCTTTAGATTCTCTGTCTCCCTCTTTCGCCGTCCCTCCCCTTCTCGCACTCTGTCTCTCTCAAAAATAAATAAACATTAAAAAAATTTTTTTAAGATGGAGAGAATGTTTTCACAGTGACAGTGTATTTTTGAAAAGGAAAGTGATGACATCATTACTGTAGAAAATTTAGAAGCACAGAGAAAAATTAAGAATAAAAACTTTAGGGGTGCCTGGGTGGCTCAGTCAGTTAAGCGTCTGACTTCAGCTCAGGTCATGATCTCACAATCCGTGAGTTCGAGCCCCGTGTCAGGCTCTGTGCTGACAGCTCGGAACCTGGAGCCTGCTCGGGATTCTGCGTCTCCCTCTCTCTCTGCCCCTCCCCTGCTTCTTCTTCTGTCTCTCTCTCTCTCTCAAAAAAAAATAAACATTAAAAAAAGAATAAAATGAAAAATATCTTTACTTCCATCACCCCAAAATAACCACATTTCCCTTCTCATCAAAACAACTTTATGAGTTATAATATATAGGCAATGCAAGGTGCACATACATACAACTTGTAAACGTGTACAACCTGTAAACAGGTTGAGTATTGACAAAAGAATACACTGGTTTAACCACCATCTCAACCAAAATACAGAACATGTCTATTGCCTCACAAAATTCCCTTTTGTCCCCTTCCATTCAGTTGTCTTCCTTCCCTGAACCCAGACAACCACTGATTCACTTTCTGACACTTTAGGTGAGTTTTGCCATTAGTTTCCACATAAATGGAAGGAATCATATCATATGAACCGTTTTATGTCTTTGAGATTTAGTCATGTTGTTATGTGTATCAGTGATACAAACTATTCTATTTGCTGAGTGATAATCCCATGCATGTGTGTTTCACCTGTTGATGGGCATTTGGGTTGTTTCTGGGTTTGGCCTATAACAAAAATGGTCGCTATACACGTTTCATGCACCAGTCTTTAAGGCGACATATATTTTCACGTCTCTTGGGGGAAACACCTAAGAGTGAAGTTGCTGAGCCATATAAGAAGGGCATGTTTGGGGCGCCTGGGTGGCGCAGTCGGTTAAGCGTCCGACTTCAGCCAGGTCACGATCTCGCGGTCCGGGAGTTCCAGCCCCGCGTCAAGCTCTGGGCTGATGGCTCAGAGCCTGGAGCCTGTTTCCGATTCTGTGTCTCCCTCTCTCTCTGCCCCTCCCCCATTCATGCTCTGCCTCTCTCTGTCCCAAAAATAAATAAACGTTGAAAAAAAAAATTAAAAAAAAAAAAAAGAAGGGCATGTTTAACTTTATGAGAAATTGCCAAACTGCCTTCCAAAGTGGTTGTACCATTTTTGACTCCTATCGGCAACTGAATTGACACCTTGGCCTAACTTCTTCCCCTGCCGTGTCCTGCTTCCCTCACCCCTGTGCACCCTGGGAACACTCATTCAATAAACCACTTGTTCAAGAATGCTTGAATCGGGCTCTGCTTTCTGGGAAGGCAACCTAGGCAATTAACTAGGCTTCCAGGAAAGGATGCAGCTAGCCCCAACGCCTACGTTGTCATGTCTCTTCCCTGGGCTTCAGTCTCCCCAGTCAGGGGACTGATTAGGACCCTTTGCTGTACTCACATTCTGTCACCTCTAGTGAGGACTCTGCGTGATCTAACTGGGACAAATGATGCTTTGTCCCCCTTCCCCTGTAGAAAAAGATTCCCAGAATATACTGCTATATGCTAGCTCTCGTGGGTCAGCAGCATGCCTTCCACTCTGCCAGTTTTAATATATGTTATTTCAACCAGGGGATGCCTACGTCACTCACCTTGGACTAAGTCGTGCCTTGAGCTAAAGGTGAGCATCTCTTTTTATCCATTATCCAGAATATAATATGCAAACTTCCCGAGAGGCATCATGCCACAGTAGGCTTGATTCGGGCGTCTAGAAAACACAGCCTGCAATTGCAAACCCATGAAATGCTATACCATAATTACAGTTTCCAGGCACCTCTAATGACCCATTAAGGTGGATTTGCAGAGCAGGCAGACTACCCAGTCAGCAGCAGGTGAGGCTGCAGGGTCTGGCGCTTTCTCTCCGAGGGCAGAGACCCACCAGAAATCATCTTTGTGGAGGAAAATCATGGGGGGGGGGGTGAGATCTTATCATCTAATACCAATACAGAGGAGATAAATTCTGAGGTTTTTGCATTTCCTAGACCAAAAAAAAAATCACTTTGAGAATGGAGAACATGGTGGACTTGGCTCATGAGAATGCAAATTGGTACATTCACTCTGGAAAACAATTGACTTCATTTTGTAAAACGTTACCCACCTGGAGCCCAGCGATTCCACTCCTAGTCATATATTCTGGGAAAACTTTTGCACGTGAGCACCAGCAGAGAGGTGAAAGAAACATCGCTTAATTGCCCCAAAGTGGCAACAACAACGTGAATATTCATTTTCAGGAAAAGGAATAAATATCCTATGGTACCAGCACATAGTAGAGTGTATTAAGCATGAATGCATTACAACTACATATGTCAACATGAGTGGGTCTTAGAAAGATACTATTGTTGGGGCGCCTGGGTGGCGTAGTCAGTTAAGCGTCCGACTTCAGCCAGGTCACGATCTCGCAGTCCGTGAGTTCGAGCCCCGCGTCAGGCTCTGGGCTGATGGCTCAGAGCCTGGAGCCTGTTTCCGATTCTGTGTCTCCCTCTCTCTCTGCCCCTCCCCCGTTCATGCTCTGTCTCTCTCTGTCCCAAAAAAATAAACGTTGAAAAAAAAATTAAAAAAAAAAAAAGAAAGATACTATTGAATGAAAAAAGCAGGGCACAAAGGCACTGTAAGCTATGTAATACCCTTTTTATAAGGAAAAAGAAAATACTAACTTCAGGATGGTGGTCAAGGGCAGGGCAAAGGGATACAAGAGAGGCACATGGGTAAATGTAATGGTGATTGCAGCGGGCTGAACAGTGTGTCCCCCGCCAAATATGTCCAAGTCCTAACCCCTAGTATCTGTGAATATGACCCTATTTAGAAATAGGGTTTTCGCAGCTATAATGAAGTTAAGGATTTTAGGTTGAGATCACTCCAGATTTAGGGTGGGTCTTAAATCCAATGACTTGTGTCTTTCTAATGGAAGTGAGAGGCAGATTTGAAGCACAGACCCAGGGAATAAGGCTATGGGAAGACAATGGAGAGACTGGAGTTATGCTAGCATAAGCCAAGGAACATCAGGAGCCACCATAAGCTGGAAGAGGCAAAGACAAAGTCTCCCCTAGAGCCTTCAGAAGGGGCGTGGCCCTGCTCACACTTTGCATTCTGGAGCTTATAGCCTCCAGAGCTATGAGAGAATAAATTTATGTTGTTTCAAAAAATTTTTAAATGTTTATTTTTGAGAGAGAGAAACAGACAGCAAGCAGGGAAGGGGCAGAGAGAGAGGGAGACACAGAATCTGAAGCAGGCTCCAGGCTCTGAGCTGCCAGCACAGAGCCCAATGAAGGGCTCAAACTCACAGACTGCAAGATCATGACCTGAGCTGAAGTTGGGCACTTAACTGACTGAGCCACACAAGTGCCCCAAAATTTCTGTTGTCTTAAGCCACCTCACTGGTGTCGATTTGTTGCAGCAGCCCTAGGGAACCACTACAGGAATGCTCTAGATCTTAAGTTGAGTGATGAGTTTCCAGGGGCTCTTTTTTCAATTTTGTGTCATAACTTATATACACCTTACATATGTTCTTTTGCATGAAGCAAATACTACAAAACATGGTCAGAAAAAAAAAACACTTCAAAAAAGCATGTATAAGCAAAGCAAAAGTTCTCAAGCCTATTTAAAATCCCTGAGAGATTTGAGGAATTTCACAGGGATTGAGTCCCTACTATGTGCCAGGGATCATATGCTAAGCGCTTTCCAGACAATGTGATACATGACTCTCAAAGCAACCCTGTAGTAAATAAGTTTCTCATTCTGCTGATAAGAACACTGAGGGGGAAGGAGTCAAGTGCATACTTGAGGTAACACAGGAAATAAGCAGAAGGACTCAGGGGTAGGTCAACTTGCAAAGTCCCTGCCTTTCCCACCCTAACACCTCAGGTCACCTCTGCTTACCTCAAGTATGTTAACCCCCAACTCCCTAATGTTACCACTTAGAACTCTAGACAAAAAAGGTAAACATAAACCTCCTTTGTCTCCTATTCTAGACTTCTCTTCAGATGGAGCTAGACAAACATTGTTTGATCTCACCCTCTTGATATGAATTATGCATTTCATGGTCCTCTTATCTTCCAACACTCTCACCATGACCTGGGTAGATAACGTTACATTAATCAGACAGTGACTCATCCAAGAACCGTGACCCACTCCTTGACCAGTTCACACCAACCACAAGGCTGGCAATGCAGAAGGCGAAGATAAAATCAAGTTTCCTCCCTCTCCCTCCTGGGGACAGGGGAGGGTGGGGGTGATGTTGCCACTTCTGTAGTAACAGGGATCGATTCAAGAGGAATAAACTCTCAGGGGACACTTATCCTGGTTTGCCTGGGACAGTCACTGTGTGAGCACTGGAAGTCACACACCCTGGGAAGCTCCTCAATCTGGGACAAACCAGGACAGCTGATCACCCTTTGTGGGGGGAAAAGGTTTTCTTCTGGGATCTGAAGTATTCACAAAGGGCAGGAAAGAGAAGCCATTGGAAATCTGGGTCATCTGATTCAACTGTGCACTTCCTTCTGGAGACCAGCTTCAGGCCATGCCCCCTCCTCATTTCTTGCGTTGAGGAAAGACATTTGTCAGAGACTGAAGCCAAGCCAGGATGCTGGGGTTGGTGGCTCACTCCATTGGAGCAGGTGCTAGACTCATTCCTTCCCTTCCCCACCTGCTTCAGCAGTCAGTGGGTTTTAATTAATTGATAACCACAGGTCAGCTTCCAATGTTGCATCCCAACTCCCCTGCCATGGAAGCTAGGAAGGAAAAGCCATGATGACACCTTGGACCGAAGTCCCAAGGGTGCCCCACACTCATCTAATGCCTGCTATTCAGGCCCTTCCCTTCCCCAACATGGGAAAAACAGGCAGGATCACATCAATCTATAGTTTATAAAACTTTTTGCAGATAATGGCTCATTGGATCCTCAGGTAAAGAGCATGAATGTGTTTGTCTCCATTTCTGGATGGGAACGGACAGAAAGGATCAAGCAAGTGGCAGAGTCAGACCTGATGCTGGGTCTGACACCACGCCTCCCAGGGCTCTGAGAATAGCAGGGGAAAAGTCAAGAAGGAATCACCATTTCCTCACTCTCTTCTCTCCCCGACTCCCTCAAAAAATGTATCATAATCCTGTAAAACACACTCAGCAGATGGTTGATTCGGGAATAAATTCAGGACTGCCAGATTTTCTCCACTACAAAAACCTGACACTTCTCCTCCCCCGCCATCTCACACACAGGGTGGGAGCTGATGATCCCAAAGGTGAGAGCCCAGCATCTGGCATGGGGCCAGGTGGGGGTCAGGGGTGAAGGGAAGAGGTACAAGAGACCATGAGGAACCTCCAGGGTCAGTTTGAGGGTTCCCTACCATCCTCAAATGGAGAGGGATGGTTCAAGACACTTGCAGGCTGCCCCCCAGAGCCTGCCTCAAAGTCCTCAGGCTGGGCATGACAGATGTAGCTCCCTTTAACTGAGATCCCAGTCATTTAGCAAAAAAAAAAAAAAAAAAAGCAAGCAAGGAAGCAAGCAAGCAAGCCCACAGCTCATCTTTCGCTTCCCTGGCTGTGAACCTGGGTTGGGGAGGGAATGGGGTGGAAACAGATCTGATAAATCCCATTCTGGAAGATGGCTCTGTGAGGTGGGAGCATGCACAGAAAAAAGGACTCTGCAGAAAGGGCTTTAAAACAATGCTTGAGGGGCACCTGGGTGGCTTAGTCCGTTAAGCATCGACTTCGGCCCAGGTCATGATCTCACAGTTCATGGGTTCAGGCCCCGCATCAGGTTCTGCGCTGGAGCCTGGAGCCTGCTTCAGATTCTGTGTCTCCCTCTTTCTCTGCCCCTCCCCAGCTTGTGCGCTCTCTCTCCCTCTCTCTTTCTCTCTCTCTCTCTCTCAAAAATAAACAAATAAACATTAAAAAAGAAAACAATGCTTGAATCCATTTGCCAACATCATCGGCTTACTGGGCCTCCACCAAAAGGGCTAGACCCTGTGCTACAAGTTGCTGAGAAAAGATGGGTGGGCAGGCTCTGGTCTTCAGGGGAAATAAATGCAACCACTGTCTTTACCCCGAGGGTACACTGAGCCAGGCATAGCAGAAGTGCTGGGAAAACATAAAGACTTAATGACAAGGCTTTCGTTACATTTCCAATGGGAGAAAAGGGGAAAGAGAGGTGGTGGAGCTCTTTTGAAACAAGTCCCCTCTTTTCCAGTGGAAGCAGTACAGAGTTAAAAGGGCAGCAGATCAAAGCCCCCCACCCCTCGCTCTCTGCTGTCACGTAGTGATGTGGTCACCCAAGGCCTCCTCCATGAGCAGTCACTAGGCAGACCCCAGGGAAGGGACCTGCAGATCAGACTGGAGGGTCCCTGGGCCAGGCCCCCTGCAGTCCTGCAAGCTGGGATTCCTACCTTTTGCTTCAGGGTCCCTGCACGAGCATCCTCTCCCATCTCCCTGCCTCGGGTCTTACCCATTCTGTCCTCCAGAAGCCCACCTATGGGCTTTCAAACAGGTCTGACAACCTCATTCATTAAGTCTCGCTAGGGCCACAAAATAAAAACCCTACACGATAAAATTCCAGACCGTTCACCTCTTCACCTCCCCAATGTCATCTCTCTTTATGCCTCCACATGGGCCCCCCCATACCCTGTTTTCTGGGACGTCCGGCTTTTATGCATTTCCTATGCTGGGACATTCTCTTCCCCCACCTCATGTCCTTCAGGCCCTCCAACTCCCACGCAGCCCCAAAGCTCACCACCTCTATAAGGCTGACTCTGAATCCATTTGTACCCCCAGCCTCTAGGACTTGTCTCTACCCTGCACTGACCACACTGTCCCAGGACTACTGGCCCACCCGTGTGCCCCTCCCCTAGATGGTGAGGCCCCTGAGGCCAAGGGTTGTGCTGCGTGTAAGCCCAGGGCCAGCAACTAGTAGGATCTGACTGAAGGATGTGACTGAAGGACTCCATTACCTCCTCAACTCGCCCAGGAACGTTCCTGGGTGGTTCCGGGAATCTCAGCATGGGTGTGCACAGGTGCTTCTGGCAAGGACACACACATGAGGCATTATCCAGGCAGTGCTGAAGCACCTGAGAGAGTTTCTCCACTTCTCCTGCAGCCTGTCTTAGGAGTCAACCACCTCCGAGGTTCAAGTGATATTAACACGATTTTTCAGAGCTTACTGCTTAAGATGTACTTTGCATTCATTGTGCCACTTAATCCTTAAAAATACCCAGCAATATTCCATGTCTCCCACGAGGAAAACTACAGCGTAAAGAGATTAAGAGACTTCCTTTCATTTTGTTTCCCGCAAAGCAGAAGAGTCATGTGCCCATAACCCTCTCTCGCTAGCTACCTTGAAATACAGGTGGGCCTTACTTTAACAACAACGACAACAAAAAGCCCACAGAGCCAACACGCGACAGTGAGAGGCAGGAGATTTTTGTTTTACAAACATAAGTCAGAGGCACCGACTACCACCTCCCTCACCCCCTTCAGGCCCTGGGAAAAGAATTCCATTCACGCTAACTACAATTTAACAACTATCTGTTGAGTGCCTCTATGTGGCAGACACGTGGACATGTGGACACGTGCAAAGTCAAAAGGACAAAGATCCCTGCTCTCAAAGAGCTAATGGAGAAAGAGTAACCATGAACACGGCGGGCGATACCTAAGAAGGTATAGACTACATTACAAGGTGTGACAGCCAGCCTCCCAGAGGCCCCTGACCATCCTCACCTCCCATTACTCATGCCCTGTGTAGTGCCCCCAGATGTCCTGGACGTGATGGCATACGACTTCCGAGGGGAGGGAGAAAAAGACAGTGCAGGTTTTCCTTGGTCTCTCTTGAAACACTTGCTTTGGGGGAAGCCAGCTACTGTGTCTTGAGGACACTCAAGCAGCCCAATGAAGAGGTCCGCAAAGCGAGAAACGGAGGCCCTTGCCAACAGCCTGCACTAACCTGCCATCCTTGTGAGTGAGCCATCCTGAAAGCACATCCTCTGACCCCAGTCATCCCTTCAAGTGGCATCTTGCCTGCATCCTTGTCATCGTCAGCTCCAACTACTACTGTCGCTTGGGAACCTCCAGAACTCCCTGGGTGAAATTTGAAACTGGTCCCTGGACAAGGGCAGCAAGGAGAGCCCAAGGAAAGATTGGTAGATGGCAATTTTAACAAGCAAGGGAATTTACATATCGGGCTTATCTCAGGTGGCCACAAGAACAGTAAATCTCAGTGCCCTCCTGTTAGAATCTGAAGAGTTTATATATAGGCTTTAATGGGGTTCGGTCCAAGGTGGTCTCAATAATACATTACTCTCTCAAGGCTGTGTCCTTGACGTGGCTCCTAACACAGGAACAGTGTGTGTGTAGAATGCACATTCCAAGGCCAGAGTAGGAGGTAAGAAGCCTCTGACTGTCCGGGCCCAGCTCAATGGTCACCTGGTGGTCATGTCCTTTCATTGACCTCCTTGAACAACCATTGACTGGGTGGCTTATAAACAACAGATATTTATTCCTCACAGCTCTGGAGGCAGAAAGTCTGAGATTGGCATGCCAGCACAGTCTGGTTCTGGTGAGAGCCCTCTTCCTCAGTTGCAACCTCTCACCATGTCCTCATCTCGCAGAGGGATTGAGGGAGCTCTCTGGGGTCTCTTTTATAAGGGCACTAATCCCATTCATGAGCACCCCACCTTTATGACCTAATTATCTCCCAGAGGCCACTCAGGTAAGGACTCTCACACTCCTTACCAAGTTTCTAGAAATCTAGGACAACTCCAAGTTTCCAATTTACAACTATCTGATGTGTGCAGTTTTCTAGAAATGTCTTCTGAAGGGGCACTTGGGTGGCTCAGTCGGTAAGCATCCGACTTCAGCTCAGGTCATAATCTCCCAGTTCGTGAGTTCGAGCCCCGCATCGGGCTCTGTGCTGACAGCTCGGAGCCTGGAGCCTCCTTCAGATTCTGTGTCTCCCTCTCTCTCTGCTCCTCCCCCAGTCACACTCTGTCTCTCTCTCAAAAATAAATAAACATTAAAAAAAAAAAAAAAGAAAGAAAAGTCTTCTAAAGACACAAAAGGCTACAACCTACCTAGGACATGATGTCAGAGCCCCAGGTAATAAAACTCTGTGAAGGGGTCTCTCTCTTTGATTCCTCACTCCTATAGCTGCTCCATAATTCTGCTGGTTGTTTCTCAGCACCTGCTGTGTGCCAGACTTAGCAGAAGTTCTGAGGACCCTGAAAGGAAAAACCAGGCCAAGTGCATATCATGTGCTTAGAGAACTTTGACCTCAATCTTCAACTACCCCTTGACCACATAAGGAAAAAAGAAATTAGACTTCACTGTCAGGGACCTCCCAAGGTCTCCAGGCCACCAGCCCACCCAGGCCCTCTGCAGGGAGACCTCCCCAGCCTCTCAGGTCAGCCAATGAAATTGGCCTGCTGCTTCTCCAGGCCTCCATCCCCAGATCTGAGGCAGGCCTCCAGGGGCCTCTGTGTGGGATAGAGGGGCTGCTCCAGCCCTGTGTCCTGGAGGGGCAAGGCAGGGAGACCTGAACCCCTGGTCATGCCAGAGCAGTACAGTGTGGGGAGGGATTTGTGTCTGTGCAGCCCCACACCAAGGGAATCTTAATGATTCATCAGGGCAGCAGGCTAAATAGTTAGAAAAGAGAAGCCTCTTCCTTAAAGGTCCAGCCCTTATCTCTTTATTCTAAATGTTAGGACTTTGTCAGATGGAGGGTCTATTACAATGGGTGGGGGGGCTGCGGGGGAGAGTGGGGGAAGAAGAGGGAGCAGCAGCAGCCTGACCAACCAATGCTGTGGCCTAAATAATGGAGGTGACCCAGAGGTGTGGGAGAGCTGCACCAGCAACCAGAATGAGGGAGTCTCTGCCCAGATTCTCCAGGACACCCCTCGGGAGCCTTTGCCCATGGCGCCTTAAGCCCTGCCTTCAGCTCTCCGTAGGGCTGGGAGTTATGCTCAGGACAATTCCCATGCCTCTTTCTCTAAAAGCAAATATTATCAAGGCTCCAGGGGGCAGAGAAGGCTCTACGTCCACTCCTCAGTCCTTCCCCAATGCCCTCTTTCCAGCCACTCTGTTGCTCTCTTCTCTTCAGCTAAGCCACCCATAGAGTCTGTTTCCCAAACAAGGCTCCAGGGCTCTCCCCTGGCAGCTGGCCAGCAACTGTGGATGGTTAAATTCCTTCCATTCCTGACTTCACCTCAAGATGTTCATGACCTGGCTCTTAGAGGGAAAACCTTTTAAGCCTCCTCGTGGTGGTAAGAGGCCATCAGTGTCTCTTCAGGGACATAATGATTTGTTTCAGAAAGAATGGATTAACTTCCACCTGTCCAAAGTAACTGGGAGGATGAGGCCCTCCCTCTGCCTGTCTTGGCCTCTGTCATGGTGGATGCCAACTTTAATGGTGACTGTTCTAACTCACAGAAGGAAAACAGAATCCATGTCTTGAAGCCTCAATCAGCCCTAACCAGTCATGTCTCAAAACAGGCTTTGTTTTACAATATCCTGAACTTGACTCAGTGACCAGAAAGAGAGCTCAGGTGAGGCCTTCTCTGCCCTTCAGATCTCCCAGCAGAGCTTCTGGCTACAGAGAACCAGGTCTGAGTCCCCGGTGGCTTCTGGAAAAGAGAGGCTAACACTCAGTAGAAACACACTGGTAGACTTGGGCCACCTCATCCCTTACTGTGTGAACCCTGGTTTTCTGTTCCTTGTGGGCCTCCATGGATGTTCTGGTTTCTGATTCAGTAAAGGTTCATGAGAACCATCGTCTGCTTCCACAGGGCAGCATAAACAGTGAGGAAACCAACAAGACAGCATTTGTGGACCAGTCCCACGCCTCATGCCATTAGACAGCCAGTCTGGTGCAGGGCTAGAAGGGCAATTGAGGTTGCTAACAACAGTCCTATCTCTATTTCTTGGCACTCTAGAACAATGCATTGGCCCTCCAGCCCAGAGAATCACTGCCCATTCTGCCAGGAGAGGTGGACATGTGTCCCGTGGGGAGTCGCCCAGTATCCGTTTGCCCATGACAACACTTCAACTTACTTCGGGGTTACTGCCACTAGCTGGCTCAGTATAGTCTGCGTGAAACGATAAATCCAGGTGTCTGGATGTCATCAGTGAACATACAGGGCCACCCACAAGCCAGTAAGAACAGCCGATGCTCTCTGTAGACTTTGAGTCCTTAGCAAGCAACTCAGGTAGAGTGTGCACTTCTCACACTGAGTGTCCTACCTCTTGTCGCTCAAGACCCCAGACCTCTACTGCGAGTGATGGGTATGGGCTTTGACAGATGTGCTAATCTGTCCCTAACATCAGGACCACAAGGGATACTCAGTAATCCCCCCCTCAAGGGGGCTGGACAGTGAAAATGGCTAAGTGGTAGATGAAGTGAGGGAATTGAAATAAACTTTAGAGGGACAGATCACATCTATTAGGTAGCCACTGTGACAGGGGAATTTAAATCACCAATACATGCTGACACTCACATAATAAGCCAGGGTGCCTCAGCACTGACCCAGCCTCCCCCATCAGTCACACGACCACACCAGTGATCGTACATAGAACTACAAACTGCAATAACAAAAGACCATGGGAGGTGACCTGAATGGGTGGGGGTATGTCCAAGAAAGGTAGCTAAATGGTCAAATCTTCAGTTTCGCTGACCTTTGTAGCCTCCTGAAGTGGCCTCACTTGGAAGTACTTGTGGCCTCACAGTCCCCTTTCCCCACATGGGCCTCCTTCTTCACCCCAGGCAATCCGGAGCAGAGGGCACTTCTGAGGACCTTCCCTCAGTTCCCTGACGCTGCCTACCTGACAGGTTAGGAAATGCACTCATTGGGATTTCCTCTATCTTTTCACTGCCCATCGCCCCTCATCTCCATCCTCTGTCCCCAATCTACATCGCTAAATCAACACTGTCCCTCTGGCTCAGCTAAGGGGTCCTTAACGAAGGAGAGACCTAGCCAGCGCGCTGACGGACCGGGGAACCCAGAGGCACCTGGCTGCCGACACGCTCACCTGCAGCGCTTTCTCTGATCAGGATCAGGGGGAGCAGTGGGCCCAGGAGCCTCCCGCACCGACACGGAAAGGGGCGGGAGGCCAGGTTCCCGACCTGTCAATCACGGCCGGGTTCGCAGCTGCGCGCTCCGCGGCCCCAGCGCACTGCTCCTCCGAGGGAGATAAACATCGAGAAATCCAATCCAGCGCGGCTTCAGAGATAAACAGATGTGCAGGCCGCCATCGGTCAGGAGATAACGCCCCCGCCCCGCCCTACGCGCCCGCCTGGGCCCTGCA
This sequence comes from Prionailurus viverrinus, assembly GCF_022837055.1. NCBI lineage: Eukaryota > Metazoa > Chordata > Mammalia > Carnivora > Felidae > Prionailurus > Prionailurus viverrinus. The sequence continues at coordinate 112,759,909 of NC_062561.1, read as the reverse complement.
CCTGCCCAGGGCGACCGGGACGCGCCTCTTGGGAGGCAGGCTGCGTCCCCCAGCCTGGAGAACTGGTCTCTCTTACCACGGGTGGGGGTGGCGTTAGAGGAGAAAGACGCTCGGTTTGTAACAAACTCGCAATAGAACCTGGGCTTTGGAACCAATTGCCAAGGTTCAAATCCTGACTCTGCCATTGTTTGACAAGCGACAGCAACTCTAGGCCTGGAAGTTCTCATCTGTACCATGGGGATAAACACTGGTACCAGCTCAGGGGCTTGGCACCACTGATGTTAAAGGAGGTTGCCCAAAGAAAGCCTCAGTAAAATAACTGGGGTCAACACTAGCCAGCCTATGATCTAGGTAAGCACCCCCGCTGCCACCACGATTTTGGGGGGCATTCAAAGGCCGCCCAGGCCTTTGAGGTGAAGGAAAGTGCTGTTGGCCACACACAAAACACCAGCTTTAAGAGAGGCATGTTTGGATCAGGTCTGGGGCTAGGATCCGCAACTTCCAGAAAGTGACAGCCCGGGGCTGACATAGCAAATGAAGACAAGTGAAAGTGACACCAAGGCAGAGGGAAAGGGGCCTGGGAGCAGAGAAGGCTGGTGTGTGAGAATGTGCGCGGTGGAGGGTGGGGGGATGGGGGGTGCCATCAAGGGAGGGCTTCTCCTTCCCTGGCACTCAAAACTCCAAAATCTCTCACTGCTGGACAGTTGGAGACTTCCTGCCCTGAGCCCTTCCATGCAACTCATTCATTTGTTCCACCCAACACCCAGGGAACATCCCTAAGGGCCACTGCCTGTGAGGAGTGAGATATGGCCCATGCCCTCAAAGTACACTTTAGGGACTGATCCGGTTCAGAGACACCCACAGACTCAAATGCCCCCAGGCTTGCCACTGAAGCCGGAACACTCCTGTCCTTCCACAGGGCGATCATTTCTTCCTGCCCCAGCGTTTGGATTAAACCGACCCCAGCTCAGGTATGAAAGGTTGGTGACTCTCTGGGACTACACCTAATGTATAATTTGATTTCTGTCACTGAGACCACCAGGCCGGAAGTTGGGCGACCACAATTCCCCCAAACGCACCGCAACCACCCCCCACCCCCACCCCCCACCCAGCCTCAACAAACATGGATGGTATGTTAGGTTGCACAGTGCGGGGAAGAAGGTGAAGGAGAGAGGGGCCATTCCCGGCGGGTGCCTGCAGGCGCTCAGCCGCCCAGCGCGCCCAGGGCACATTTTGCCAGCGGTGTATGAGAGGGAAGGCCTTGGACTGGAGGCGGTGGCCACTTGGCTACATGCTGGGGACCAGCAGCTGAGTTCGCACCCACGCTGGAGTCTTTTGCTGGAGCTACTTCCTCCTCAGCTCTAAGATCCCGAAGTCTTCACACGGTCTTCGGAGGGATGAAGAAGTGCCCAAGCCTCTAAGCCCGCGAGGCCCACGTGGGCGCGCAGGACGCATGGGTTTGGGGCGAGCTAGGGACTGCACCCTCAGGCCTCAGGAGCTTCTGCTGGAGAGGTGGGAAGGAAAAGCCTGGTGCTATGCGCTCCCGGCTGCCCTTGGATTTCTGAGGGACGCGGAAGGCAGAGTCCCCGTTACCCCCAGGGGCCAGGAGGGTACACTCCCGCTCTCATCGCGGCGCGGCACGCACAAAGGGCGAGGCGACGCCGTCGTGCCTACTAGTTAAAAGCTTATCAGTCCCCTTGGAGCGGTGTGATCCCACTTTGTTGCTGAAGGGCCTGAGCGCGCCCTTTCATGCTATTGTGCACGCCGCGATTTAGCGCGGCCTTTGTGGGCCTGAAAGGACCCGCGCCCCCTCCGGGAGCGCATTCTCGCGGCACCAGCTTCCTCGGCATCGCGGTCCCGGACGGCCCGAGGTGCTGGGGTCCCCAGAGCCACTGCACCCTCTAGTCTGTCTTCGTGCGCGGCAGCCGGGGTAGACGGCACAAACCATTGCACCAGAGGAGCCCTTATTTAGCCCCCGCTCCCACAAGGCCCTCTCTTCTTACACCCCCGCTTCCAGCCAAAGTGAAAAAATGCGTGCGGACCCTTTACCTCTACTTAGGGGCAATTGGACTGAGTTTAAAAGGCTATTGAGGCCTGGAGAGGCCGCCTCTCTCTTTATAGCTTTGTGAAATGTTTGCAGAGACATTTGCATCTGTTTGCGCTTGGGGGAAAGGCCCTGAAGGCTCAAGAGCAAGAAAGCTCCAGGATTGTTCTATGTCGCCCTCCCCCTCCTCTCTCGGATCCGTGCTGGCCGATTCGTGCACCGAGCAGAGGCATGCAAAACCCGCCCGGTTCAAAGATTGGGCGCCTAGGCTCTCGGTCCACTTTTAAACAATTGCTGTTAACAATGCAATTTTAAGCAGAAAATCGTCTAACTAGATTAAATCCACATGACATAAAAACCAGAGGGGAAAAAGTCCGCATAGGCATAGGAGTGCGGACGCCTAACAGGATAGAAAGTGTGAAATGCATGCAGAGGTGGAGCGACCGGCAGGTGCCCTGGCCTCCCTCCTGCCGGACTAGGGCTGAACTGCGTGCCTCCCTCCAGCCCCAACGCCCCTGGAGAGGAAGGGGCTCCCGGGGGCGCCGGAGCGCGAGGCTAGCCTCCCACCTTTGGCAACCGGGGGAAGGGTGCTGTGTGCCCAAAATCAAGTCCTCTGCTCGCCGCCCCCGCACCCCTGCGCGTCCGGCGACCTAGCCCAGTCTGCGCCCTACTCTCCCCAAGGGCGAGGGGCGCAGGGCAAGACCGGAGAAGACGGAACGCCCTCTCCGCTCGCGAGACTGAGCAGACAGGCTTTTTAATGGAATCGAATGAAAGTCAGGCCATAGAAAGCCCCATTGCTATGGCAGCACAGTACCCATAAAGCGACAAAGCCCAGAGCCCCTCCCTCCCTTCCTGGCCCTGCCCTGCGCTCCCCTCCCCCTGCGCTGCCTGGAGCCACGCTTGGAGCGCGCTCGGACCGGTTAATCACTGTAAAAACAAAGAGATGAAAGGCTCTCCAATTGGAGAGCTCTCGGCGGCCTCCTCCCCGGCCTGGGGGAGGGGAGGGGGGCCACTTGGGCCGAGTTTCCCCGGCGTGCCCGTAAGACTCCCCTGCCCTCAGCCGGGTGGGAGCCACATCCCACCATCCCCAGGCGACGCCGCCCACACAATCTGGCGCCTCCCTAAGGGCCTGCGGAGGCTGGCGGAGGGGGACAGGCCGTCTCCCCCCACAACCCCCCTGCAGCCACAACCCCACAAAACAGAAGCACAAAGCCTCGGGCTTTATCGCAGGCCTAAGGAAATGCTTGAAACTTGAAAAAAAATTACTATCTCTGAAAAACAAAACAATCCAACTCCAGCAAAATTGAAATGAATAAACATTTAAATGTCTGTATATATAACATCGTTAATTAGTCAATTGTAAATCAACCTAACTTGTATACTCATAGAAAAATTAAATTTAACATGGGATCTGGGGGTATTTTTATATCTTTTTTTAACTTTTAAAAAATTTATTTTTTTTTTATTTTATTTTTTTTATTTTGAGAGAGACAGATAATGGTGAGAATCCCAAGCAGGCTCCACGCTGCCAGAGGAGAGCTGAACCCCGAGCTCAAACCCACATCCATGAGATCATGACCTGAGCCAAAATCAAGAGTCTGAGGCTCAACGGACTGAGCCACCCAGACACCCGTATTTTTATATCTTGATATGATGTAGGGTGCAGCTCAGGAAGTTTTTAAAGGTTTAAAATTTTCCTTGTAAACTTCAACTGGGAGCCAGGCAGGTAGAATCCAAAGCCAGCAGGTAGGTGCCTCGTGTATGTTCTGTGATTGCTTTATTGGGGTTCCTGGCCCTGCCTTGCACCCACCTCACCCTTATCCTCATCCTCTCAGGCATAGTGACTGGCCCCCCAGTGAGCCAGACACCCTGAGATGGGAAGCAGAGAAAGGACCTGTCTGGTCACTCACCCTGTCAAAGGCCACGCAGAGATGGGCCTGTGGTTTCTGTCTGGGGCTCTGTCTTTCCCAGTTCTGAGTGTCTGTCCACTAAGAGAATGGGGCAGTAGGAGGGAGAGGGGCACAGAGGGGCTAGTTTGCAGGGTATCAGGATCCAGGGCTCCAGGGGGAAGTGGCCTTCCCACAGATTGACTCTGAAGTATGAGAAGACCAGAGGGCTCCTGGAGGGATGAGGAAGACTGGCACTGGCCTTGGAGCACTGCCTCTAGGGACGGCTTTTCAGTAACTCGCTAGAGCCGCTTGGAGATTTTTTTTTTTTTTTTTATGCTGTAAGTCTAGGACTACCGCAGCTTACAGTCTCACCTAAACCAAGTGTCATCTAGTCCCTCTTCCTATGTTATCACATCCTCCAAGGGAAAAAGAGCACCTACCCCCCCGACCCCAACACACATATATCACGCAACCTGATTCACTTCCTTAAGTCTCCTCACTTAGCACCTAGAGCCCTCAGATATTTCCGAGGTCAAAAATAACACTAAGAAAAATCTCGTCTAAATAAAAAAAAAAATCTCTTCCCTTTTCTGAGCCTCAGCATCCACATAATAGTAGTAAGAGATTCCTGAAAAGCTCTGAGGGTAGAGGCATGGGCAAGAAAGGCCCAGCCCTGGCCTGAGTGAAGCTCTTTTGATGTTCCTGAGGGTGCCTGGTGGTGGCATTAGCTTCATTTCACACACTGACAGAGGGCTTGTCTGAGGTCGCCCAGGGTGAGACAGCTTTGCCACCCCAGTTCTTACCCGCACCATTTTTCCTGTCTGTCCTGGCACAGCCACCTTACTAGGGCCCCCAGCCTGTTCTAGGGGATCACTGAGGCAAGGTCCCCAGCCTGTTCTAGGGGGATCACTGAGGCAAGGTCCCCAGCCTGTTCTAGGGGGATCACTGAGGCAAGGTCCCCAGTGATAAAAATGCTAGAGAGGGAACTGTCTCTCTCCGTGAGCTTTGCTCCCAGCCTAAGCCTCCTCCTTCAATGAGCCAGAGGTTTCTCTTCCCTTTTGCCTCTCCGGGGACGGCCATCTGTTCCATCACTGCCATATCCATCACTGCTGTGGAGGGGGGTGATGAACCCCCCTGGGAGAGGGAAGAATGGGGAAGCTGCTCAGTCCAGCCATTCGATCCACTGTCTCTGGTCCATGCCTGGGCCTTGCTGAGTTGCTGAGTCTCAGGGACCTTCTCTGTGTCCTCAGCCCGATGGAGCCAGGAACCAGGCCATCAGAGCAACATCTCCTTTGACTTTAAACTCTTCTGTTCTCACATCTCCTATTTTCTATCCTGAGGATACAGGCTTTCCTCACCCCCTCCTACCCTGCTTCATAGAAGGACACAATAAGGTGGTATGGGCACAGCCTTCTGACTCTTTTGGTGCATCATGCCCGGGGCCAAGGCCAGGGCAAGCCTAGCTATGGAGCAGCTACACCCCTTCCAGGCTCCTGCCCCAGGCCCAAGATCAGAGAAGCCTCAATGCCCCTTCTCTGGGGGAAGGCAGAGTGGGCTCTCTTCTCTGTCCCCTCCCCCACAAGTCCAGGGTGACTCTGGGACTTCTGTTTTCTTCTTCTCTACCCAACCCCAAACCACTTTCTGAAGCAGCTGAAGGTGGTAGGGGCCCATCTAGTAGTTGGGGGGGCTTTTGTTTAAAAACTCAGACTCTGACTGCTGGTGGGAATGCAAACTGGTGCAGCCACTCTGGAAAACAGTATGGAGGTTCCTCAAAATATTAAAAATAGAACTACCCTACGACCCAGCAATTGCACTACTAGGTATTTATCCAAGGTATGCAGGTGTGCTGTTTCGAAGGGGCGCATGCACCCCAATGTTTACAGCAGCGCTATCGGCAATAGCTGAAGTATGGAAAGAGCCCAAATGTCCATCGATGGGTGAATGGATAAAGAAGACGTGGTATATATATACAATGGAATATTACTCGGCAATCGAAAAGAATGACATCTTGCCATTTGCAACTACGTGGATGGAAATAGAGTGTATTATGCTAAGCAAAATAAGTCAGTCAGAGAAAGACAAATATCCTATGACTTCACTCATATGTGGAATTTAAGGTACCAAACAGATGAACATAAGGGAAGGGAAGCAAAAAGAATATAAAAACAAGAAGGGGATAAAACATAAGAGACTCTTAAATATCAAGAACAAACTGAGGGTGGCTGGAAGGGTTGTGGGTGGGGAATGGGTTAAACGGGCAAGGGTCATCATGGAGGACATTTGTTGGGATGAGCACTGGGTGTTAATATGTAGGGGATGAACCACTGGATTCTACTCCTGAAATCATGACTGCACTATATCCTAACTAACTTGGATGTAAATTTTTTAAAAATACATTGTAAAAAACCCCAGGCTCTGAATCCAAGATGGGCTTAAAACCAGCTCCACCCCGAAGCCGTATAGGGCTCATTGTAAAATGGGGAGAGTAGGAGCACCCCTCCACGGGGCTGCTGATCGGGACAAATGCCGTAAGAACCAGAAACGGTGGGCATCTGCAGTGGGAGCAGCCACTCCACAAACGTCAACGATCCTCATCCACCAACGGGACTTTCATCCCTTCGCCATCCTGGGCTGCAAAGAGACTCCCCCAAGAACTTCGAACATCAAGCAGAGTATCCAATCCTTTCTTCTCCTTGTTATTGTTCCTGCCTTGTCATTTATCGAGCACTCATCATGGCGCTCAATAAGTGACACTGCCTTAACACCTGGCTTTGTAGATGGAAAGCCCACCCAGAAGCACAGAAAGGTTGATGACCTGCCAGATTTCACAGCCAGTGATGGAGCCTGAATTGATCCTCGTAGCTCCTGGCTCCAGGGCCATGCTTATGAAACCCCAGTGGGCCCCTGGTTGTTCCTCTGTCCACATTTGCTGTCCTTTCCTTAGACCAGCTGCCTCTCTCTGACCCACCAAGACAGGAAAGGGCAGTCCTGGAAGAGCCTGTGGCCTTGGCCCCAGATCCCTGAAGGGGAGGTGTGAAGACTCCTGTGAATGAGAACAGAAAGCCCCCTGAGGGGGGAAGGGCAAGCTGAGCAATTTGTCTCCCCTCCCTTTCTTTCTCCATCATACCACCCACAACACTCAGTGTGCCTCTTCCACGAGAGCTCTGAACCCCTGGGCTGCACAGCGGGCATGGGTGCCACCATCCTGACAGTTTCCCCTTGGCACTGTACCTGACTGGTCAGAGGCAAGCAGGTGGAAGAATATCCCACCGCCCCTTCTGGAAGGACCCTGCTGTGTTGGCAGGACAAATCAACCCCCTCAAGCCTTGATCTCACCCCACTGGTGGGGCCTGCTGGACTCCAGCCCCTGTGAATCAGAGCCATCTAGATGGGCAGATGCGAGAGGCTGATGCACAGCTTGGGGTTCATCCCCCCTCACTGCTCCATTATAGTCCAGCGGGGCCTGCCCTCATCCCCAACGTTTCCAGAAAAAACACCTTGCAGCTTGCTGGCCATCTTCCATGTTAACCAACGTGTCTAGCCTAACCTCCTCTCACTGCCCAAGAGCAGAAATATATTTCAGAGCTCAAATGGACCAAGACAATGAGCCATCTGCCTTTGGTAACCAATCAAATCCAAGGTCCTAACTGGAAAGATGGGGAAACAGAGGCCCAGAGAGACAGTAACTTACCCTAATCAGAACCAGTTCAGTAATTAGAAACTGGGGGAAGAGAGCGTCCAAGCCAGGAAGATGGTGTATTTCCTTAGTAAATGAATCGACATTCCCTGCAAGCCTACCTCTGCTCTAGGGTTTAGGAAAATACCTGGAGGTACTTGTCTCATGGCTGATGGGTGACCTTCAGGGGTGAAAGCTTAACCCCTCTTAACCTTTGATCTCTGGCCATCAGTCCCCTCTTGGCCCCAACTCCATCTCCCGGGCTGAGTGAGTACAAATCCAGCATCAGTCTGTGTAGAGGCCACCTGGGGGGACAGCGAGGCCAAAAGGCCTGGCAAGCACAGAGCCCCTTTAAGCGGATCAGCCTTTCCTCAGCGAAGGGAACCCTGGAGGGAGCAGGGTTGCCGCCTGGCAGGATAATTGCTGCAGGAGGGAAGAGCTGGGCTAGGCCCAGCTCCTGGCTCCCACAAGGGCCCCTCTGTCCACATTCCCCGGACCGAATACCATGCCTGGGATGTGCAAATGCTCTCGGGACTTGGGGGAAGCATCCAGGGTTGAAAACCCCACAGCCCTATCTGGAGCAGGCTCCTGCAGGAAAGCTTGAGGCTGGAGGGGATGTTAGCCTACTTCAAAGAACAAATAGCTTTCAAGGGCTCTCTGGAGCACCTACTTCTTTGCAAACTCTTGTTATGCTAATGAAAGATCCTTCTTCCCTGTTCACTGGAGCACATCTCCAAAAGACCTCCTTCTAGCTACTGTGTGTCTGTGTGCCTTTGTGTGCAAGTGTCTGAGTCAAACACAGGTTCCAGAAAAGGCCTGGGGCTTCACTGTACACCCCGCCAGCGTGTGATGTGACTGGAAAGGACATGTCACCAACATCTCACCTATTTAGAAATCGCTTCAAAGAGACCTACCTCTTCCCGGAGCACCACTGAGCTTTGGGCAGCCAGCCAGGGAAAAAAAGTGTCCAGGCTGCACAGGAGATGTCACCTAGCTGTGCCCAGGACCTCAGTGGATCACAGTGGTGAGTCCCTGATTCCCGTCTTGGCTCTGCACTCACATGGCAGGTTCCCGAACCCCCTTCTGAGACTGACAGTGTCTGTCAAATGGTGAGGATTCTCCTCGAGGCCAGGAGCTTTGGAAAGCATTTGGCACAGGGTCTGCACACAGCAAGCAGGCAAACCCTCAGGGTGTTGTCTCCACGTGGTGAGTCTTGCTCTGTTCCTTGGCTCAGCGCTCGGCGCTTAGGAAGAACCCAGGACTGGCAGGTTTGGATGAAAACTTTGGAAAGGAGGCCCCTGGGTAAGTCCTGGATGTGTGGCTGGCACTCGGTGACCAAGTTGGGTAAGAGCTCAGGCATGCTTCATAGATTGCCTTTTCAGAAAAGCTTGACTGGAGGTTTTCATCTGAACAGAAGACTGAATAGGAGTAACTTCCCAGAAAGCGTAAAGGTGCAGGATAGATTCCTCACTTCCGTCAGAATCAGCCAGGGGTCTGCTCCTTACCATATGGGCCTGTGGGTGCTCTGGACTGAACGCCCCTCCCCATTCATATGTTAAAACACTAACTTCCAAGGTGGCTGTATTTGGAGATAGGGCTTTTCGGAGGTAATTAAGGTTAAAGGAGGTCATAAGAGTGGGAAGCTAATCCGACAGGATTGGTAGCCTTAGAAAAAGAAGAACAGAAAAGGACCTCTCTCTCCCTCTGCGACGTGATGGGTGACACACTGAGAAGGTGGCCATCTGTAAGCCAGCAAGGGAGCTCTCGCCAGAAGCTGACCATGACAGCCCTGATCCTGGGTCTCCAGCTTCCCAAACTTCTATTGTTTAACTTCTCCTATCCGTGGTATTTCGTTACGGCAGCCTGAGTTGACTAATGTACTCGGCCTCTTCCTACCTTAGTCTCCTTATCTGTAAATGGGGATAATAATAATACCTTCCTCATGGGGTTGTCAGACACATTAAGGGAGCTGAGCCCAGGGCCATGCATCAGAGTAAAGGCTCAATAAATGTCGTCGATCGATATCACGGTCATCCTTCCATGATGATATGCATCTCACCCCCTACAACCATGATAGGAGGTGACAGTCCAGATGCAGACCCTGAATGACATAGCAGTCTAGAAAAGCAAGACCTCTCGGGCCTCTCCTGGGGTCAAAAATGGCTTCCTGGAAGAGGAGAACTTTGAAACACATGTTGCTAGTGGCTTTGTTGGCCCACCCCCCTCCCCTGCTCTTAGGGGCAGGGAGGGATCAGGCTGGAATAAGGTTTAAGTAGTCAGCAGGAGGAAACAGCTGTAATGTGGGGCTCACCTGTGCCTCATCCCCCACCTCCATCCCTTACCTCAACCCATTCTGGGGCCACGCAGGGGCAGGATGCTCACACAGAGCGAGGAGAGGGCTGTTGCCTTGGGGAAGAGAAAGCCCTCAAGAGCAGGCCACTGATCTCAAAGGGAAATAATGGGATTTTCTGGGATTCACATTGATCCCCAAAGGAGAAAAGCTTCTGTTTGCCTTTTTTAAGCCGCCAAACAAGGAACTAAAGCCTCTTTCAGCCCTGAGTCAGGGCTGTCCTTTCTGAAGTCCTTATTATCCCTGGGGCACTGGGAGAACAGGCCCCAGCGCTGGGCCCTCCACACAGGGAGCTTTCCGCCGGGCAGAGGCCTGCCTGGTTTCCTAGCGACCCATACCCCACCGGACCGCAGGCGCTGGCACCTTGACCCACAGTTCTTGACTGTGGCCTAGCGAGGGCCTGGCTCCTCTCCTTGATCAGCCCGGGGATGTGTTTCCCCACCCAGGAGGATGAACACAAGAAGCAATGGCTCTCCACGCACCCGGATACCACACACACATCCCTCACCCCAGCTGACCGACAAGGATGTCAACCATGATAATAGTCACCCTAAGAGAGAGGCTAGTTCTTGAGCAGTGTGATATTCCAGGCTCCATCCTCTTTTCCACGTGGCCTTCCCTCTGGAGACCCTGACACCTGGTGGGACAATCAGCCCTCACCCCCAAAGACCTGCTCATAGCTCTAGGCCCACCAGCCACCTTCACCTCTTGACACTTGAGTTTTGCTCCTCTCATAGCCACACTCTACATGTGATCATCCTTCACCACTACTCCTTCCCCTTCTGCAACTACACACACACACACACACACACACACACATCACTACAACCCTTAACTCAGTCTCCGGCCTTCTCTCTGTCCAGCTTTTAGACCCTCTGTTCCTTGGATACTCCTCCACCCCACCTGCTCTCCTCACTCCTGGCCAACTTCCTCAAACTCAAGAAAGGGAACCCCTCTTCTCTTTCCTACTGCACCTTGGCCTTCCTCCATCCAGCGGTCACCCAGCTCAGAGGCCTAAGAGGCTCTCTCCTTTACTCGTACTTCCTCTCCTGCTTCATCTTCTCTTACAGATTTGACTTCTGGAATATTTCAGTTTAGAAACTGACCTACAGTTCAGTTCTATAGTTTAGACTATACACTACACTTGGAGATAAAGCCAAATCCCTTTTTGAGGTGCACAGGGCACACACCTAAGGCTTGCCTGTCTTTCCAGCATCAGCCCTGGACGCTGACCCCTGTCAACACGGGTACATGTATTTATGCATACACACACACCCCTGTGCACACATAACATTGGCATGCTGCCATATGTCAACCCTATGCTCTGCTCACATAGTCCCCTCTGTCTGGAATGTCCTTCCCCTCTTCTGCAAATAGCCTGCTCCAGTTCATCTTTTAAGATACTTAAGGGCCACCTCCTCCAAGGAACCTCCCCTAATTCCTACTGCCACCACCACCTGTGTCTGTGACAGAGAGACGGCTGATTGTCTTTTCTTCTCCCATGGTAAATGGTCAAGACAAAAACTACACTTCCCAGCCTCCATTACAGCTAGATGTGGTCATGTGGCTAAGTTCTGGCCAATGGAATATAAGCAAAAGTGGCATGTGGCAGCCATCAGGGACCTTTTCTAGGACAGAGCTGAAGTTGTGCCCTTTGCCTCTTCATCTCTTCCTCCATCTTGCCCCCCGCAACACTGCCACCATTTTGGATGATGAGATGTAGGTCCCAGGCTAGGAATGGAAGGGACCTGATTCATGAGGGTTTCATGAAGTAGAGCTGTCATGTTAGGCATGGACAGAAAATCCAGAGAGAAAAATAAACCTTTAGGCTGTATAAGCAACTCTTGCTTTGGGTCACTCCAAAGAGCATCTTTCCATGGTGCCCTCTCTAAATGGCAGGTGTATTGAGAACATCCTATTGTGATACAGTCACTTTTTGTGGATCTGCCCCCTAGAGAGTGAGCTGCCTGAGGCTAGGGGTGTATCTAACTCAACACTGCCCCCTCCATCTGGGAGCACTGTAGGCACTCAGTAGTCAATGGAGAAACAAATGGTTGCTTGCTGAGTAGACACAAAGATTTGGAATGAAAGACATGCCTGGGGAGGATAAGTGTTAAGTGCGGTAGCATGCACAAACCGTCCCAGACTCAAGTATGTACTAGCTCAGATCTGCACACTGGCCTTGCTTTCTAGTTTGCATTGTTCCAATGGCTGTTTCTGGTCCCTCCTGTCACTTACAGCATGACCATCCCGTTTGCCAAGGGACTTCCCACACAGGCACACCAATGGGCTCATTTCCCCAGGCCTGTGAAGCTGAAGGCTATACAGGTGGGTGGACATGCTGGGGCACGCTTGGAGGCCAACACTGCTGTCTCAGAACCTGGTTTCTCTGTGACTGCTGCAGGGCTAGGTGGCACAGCCTAGAAGGGCAGGGGAATCAGCACCCTGTGGAGGTGAACTTTGGCCAACGAGAGACAGAAGCCAATCAAGTTTTCTCTCTGCCTCTTCCAGACTGTTTGGAGTTACAGTCACCTCATACAGCCTCTGAAGATGTCCACAGACAGCAATCCGCTATGCTGGAAGCCACACAATGGCCAGCTCTCCCTTATATTTGTTTCTCTCCTTGCCTCTCTCATTCCCTTTCCCCTTATTCCTGCTTCCCTGGGATTGAATTCCCAATAAAATGTTACCACTTGAATTTTGTGCTCTATTTTGTTAAAGAAGACCCAAGGGTATCATGTTCAGGGGACAGTGAGGGATCTGGTGTGGTCAGAAAGCAGGGAGTGATATGACATGACTGGTGAAGTCAGCTGGTGGTGGATGGGATGCCCAAGAAAGATTGAATGCCAGGCCAGGAGTCTTCTTCTTGAAGCCACTTGGGCACCATGAGAACTGTGAGCTATCATTGGGTAGATGCCTACATTTTCCCTGCCACAAACTGGCCAAAAGCTTCCCTTACCTCCTCCCCTGCCATGAACCCAAGGGCTTCTGTGATGCTCAAATATTGGCAGAGAAGATTCTATATGCTGCAAATCAGCCTTCCCTTTGACCCACCATTGCACTTCTAATAAAATATGTTCTAGGTCTACTGTCATGTGTACAGTCGAAAAGTTTCAACTACAGAGTTGAAAGTGTAAGTGACTCAAGTCAGGCCAATTAGACTCCTTTCCAGGACTTTGCCAGAATTAACAAGAAATTAACACCCTCCTTTTGGCTTAACTGGGAGGATGTGAGCCTGGAGTAGATCTAGCCTTTGCATGTGGAGAGACTGAGAACAAAGCCAGACAGAGAGGAGCAAAGCCAATAAATGAGAGAGAGAGAGAGAGAGAGAGAGAGAGAGAGAGAGCGAGCAAGCTAAAGCCATCACATGAGCATGATTGCACGGACATGGAAGTTGTAGCCAGACTTATGCCACATGAACCAATGAATTATTCTTCAATGAAGCCAGTTTACATTAGGTTTCTAACATTTGCAGATGAAAATGCACTCATCACTACAGTAAATGAGGATATGGCAGTGTTGTTTTAATAGCAAAAATGTGGCACTATCTAAATACTCATCGCAGTACTTACTTAAGTAAATGCAACTATTTGTTCATAATGCAACTATGTAGCCATCACAAAGGACCTTATCTTTGCCCACATGGAAAGACATGCATGCTATATCATTAAGTGAAAAAGATGAGGTGTAGAATAGTGTACATGGTATTTCCCAATAAGTGTGTGATTTTTATTTTTATTTTTATTTTTTAACATTTACTTATTTTTGAAAGACAGAATGGGAGCAGGGGAGGAGGGGCAGAGAGAGAGAGGGAGACACAGAATCCAAAGCAGGCTCCAGGCTCTGAGCTGTCAGCACAGAGCCCGACGTGGGGCTCAAACCCACAAACTGTGAGATCATGACCTGAGCCGAAGTTGGACACCTAACTGACTGAGCCACCCAGGCGCCCCATAAGTTTGTGATTTTTTAAAGGAGGCACACGCATATGCAAGTACAGTTACATTTACACGCACATTTGTTTGAATTTACATAAAATTTTCTGGAAGTCGCACGCACAACACTTTGTTGCCAAACCTACCTTTTATGTATGTGCATTTGGCGTGTGTTCAGTAAATGCATTGTTCTGAGAGCTCCACGTGTTTTATCTCATTTTATTCTCACAACATTCCAGTGGGATTGGTACTGTTATTCGTCCTATTTTATAGCTGGGGAAACTGAGGCACACAGAGCTTTGCACAGAGACCAAAGTTAAAGAGATAGTAAGTGGCCTTTAACTGGCTCAGAGTGCTGGTTACCTCTAGGCGGTGGGCATACAGGTCAGAACAGGCCCTTCGCCTTTTTACACTCTTCCCTTCCATATTGCTTGTTTGGTCCCAAAAGTCACATATGTGCAGGGCAAAATAATGGAAGAAGAGCTTGGAAAGGACTTTGGCGAGTCCCTCTGCATGGTGCACCGGCCGGAGCAGTTAGAACAAGGTGGCTTGGCTGCGGGAAACCTCTGTGACTCAGACAGGAACCTGAGGGTCCCCCTTGGGCCTTGAAGATGTCTGTGCTAGGCCTGACTCATGGGCTGCCCACTGTCCCCCTGTCCCAGTGGGTGGAGCCTGCTGACCATCACCCAGCCTCCAAGAGGTCTCCAGTCCCCAGGTCCCAGGAGTTAGAGGGCATCTGAGGCTCAGCTGAGAATAAGGCAGCACCACCAGTCCTATGAATGACATGGCCTCAGATGTCCAGCAGTGTATCTTCCAAACAGGCGCTTAACCCCCAGGCCTCACCCCCAAGGCTATGCTCTTTGTTGAGGGATGAAAGGCTCCCTGGAGGCCACTACAGTGCTGCAGTGACCTCGTGGCTCCAGAAGGAAGACCTGGCCTTGCAGGGAGTGGCCGGCTCTGTTCATGTTGCATTTGGACCCCAGGCTGCCTTGCTGGGTGCTGTGAGCCAGGCTGGTCTTGGGATTCACTCTGAGCCCAGAGCTCTACTGTGTGCGGTGTGGATGATCAGCCCTGTGAGGGCTCGGGTGGTTACCACCGGGTGGGAAGTCTTCCACAGACCTCCATTAACCCTTTCAGTGCAGGATTAGCCTGAGCTGCCCCCCTCCACCCCCAGATGCTTCCATCCCTCTCCCTCAGTGGCAACGTTTACTGCCCCACCCCAGGCCACCTGCAGCCCCAACTTGATGTGACTCCTGAACACCAGGAAGCCCCAACCTGCCGATCCCATTACATGCCTTCCTAGGAAGCCCAGTGTGGTCAGGCTGAGAACCCAGGTTTGGGTTCAAATCCTAGCTCGATCACTCTGCATGCATTCGTTCATTAAGGATTAATTGGGTACCTGCTCTGTGCCAGGCACTGTGCTAGGACCTGGAGATAAAGCAGTGATAGAGAAGTGAGAAAGAGCAACACAGGCCCTACCTCCATGGAGCTTAGAGTCTGGTGGGGAGACAGAGTTTTGAGAAACTGTTCATGTGGATTTTTCTGTGAATGTCTTACTAGTACAAGGGTCACAGAGTAAAGGTACCAGCGCGGAGACTGCTGCAGGTGGGGGACTCTGACCGGGTCAAGGGGACAGCTACTAAGAGGAAAGATGTATGGGAGCTCAGTTGGGAAGAGAGTGCAAAAGATGTTCTGCTCAGTAGGAATGGCATGTGCAAAGACCCTGTGGTTGGGGAAGAGTGCCTCCGATGAAGGAAGCAACTCACACAGACCTCAATTCAGGAGCAGGTAGGACAGGGGCTGTTGCTATTTTGCAAACAAGGAAACAGGCCAGGAAGGTGAAGTCACTTATTCAGAGTCACTTAGCTGGTAAGTAGCCAGGGCAGGCTGTGAGCCCAAACTACTTCCTTCCAGAGCCAACAACCACTGAGCCAGATTCACACCAGCAACAAGGGCAGATATCCAGGGACAGGCAGAGAGCCCAAGAGGGAAAGGAGCAGAGGACACAAGGACCAGGCCCACCCCAGAGCTGCCTGTCCTGGCCTTCCCAAGGCTTGATTATCCAGCTGTCCTATGTGCCTGGGCACGTGTCTCCTTTCAGTTTCTTCTCTCCCCAAGCCCATCTCATTCTGCAGTAAGTCCTGTTCCTGACAACCTGACAGAACAGAAGCCTTCTCAGAGGAGGTATCAGTGATGCTGAGCCTTGAAGGATAGACGAGAATCAGCAAGGGCATTCCAGGCAGAGGCACATCAGATCAAAGGGCTGGAGGCTGGAATGGAACTTCCCAGCCCGGGTGGGGATTGAGAGCAGCCTGACTCAGCAAGGATGAAGGCAGGGGGGCAGGGGGGCAGGAGAGGGGGACATTGGGAGATGCTCTTGGGCCAGTTTCTGGGAGGCCTTGGGCATCAGGCTGAAGAGCTGATTGTTTATCCTGTAGACAATGGTGTGTGAGTGCAAGACCCACAGGATAAAGATGACTCTTTATCATAGAGATGGACCTGGGGATCGGGGGAGCAGAAACCAGGTCAATGCCTGGGAGGCCCATTGGGGCAGGTGTTTGCCTGGCGGCTGGTGGGCAGACGAGACAGGTGCAGAAGGCTTTGGCCCTGGCCTGCCCCCCTCTCCGCAAAGGCAGCTCCAAGGCCTGATTCTGGCCCAGCTAGCTCCCCTGCTGATGGCTTGTGCCCCTCTCTCGCCCCAGCACAGCTAATCAGCTTAGGATGGCGGCAAATGAAGGCTCCAGAACTGCAGGGCCCTCGCTCTTGCAGCTACAAATTAACACTTCAATTAAAAGCCAGCCAAGCCAGACCTGACATCCACACTCTCACTGGGTGAGGATTTAATTAAGACATGGTGGGGAGGTGGCGACCTCGGAAGGCCTCACCTTGAGCTGCCCATCTTGGTCACTCTATTGTTTCCAGCTCAGACCATGAGATTGAGACCACAGAGCACACTGGAAGCAGCAGGGTTTGTCGAGGTGCAACAGAATTCCCTTTAAAGGGGAGGGAGAGCGCTTTGTCAAAAACATCCATTCACGGACCCTATCCCAGTGCTTCTGAACCACCTCTCAGAGATGGGCCCAGGGGCCTGTATTTTTATACGTGCCAGGTTAGGGGCGGCAGGAGGAGTTTCATGGCCATGAACATTTGAGAACTACTGCTCTGGTAGGTTGTAAAAGCAGTGTGGTGGATCAGCATTGTAAACAATGGAACAGAATGTTAGAATAGGGAATATCAGAGGGTGTTGCCTAGACTCAGGGGAAGTATTATTTTGTGAAACTTTTGCTTTAGTTATACATCTATGTGTGTGTATTGGATTGCTATGAAAAAAGTATATGTGTGTGTGTGTGTATATATATATATATGCACATATATATATGCATGTATATATGCATATATATGCATATATGTATATATGTGCATATATATTACTATGGGCTTCAGTAAAAAGAAAGTTTAGAAAACCCCATACCCACTCTTCAGCAACAAAGAGAGGCTCTAGGCACACAGCTCATAGATGTGCCCAGCAGTGAAACATTACCATAGCTGTTCCTCCAAGCCTACTGATGGGAAAACATCATGCCCGCTAGCAGCCCGCCCTCCCCCAGGGGTCAGCAGCAGACAGGTGGGAGGGTGTAGCCGCCAGCTGCTCCTCAGGGTAATGGCCCTATTTCTGGCCCAGGATAGGTGAGGTATTGGAAAGGGGACCCCAAAAGAGACCAGAGCTGGGGTTTGTAGCTTTGTCAAGCCCCGAGTTCCCAGGCCAGCCTCCCAGCCAGCCTGTGAGCCCTGGACGGCACGAAGGCATTAGCAGCCACCTCCACACCTTCCAGAGCCCAGTGTCTCTTGGGAGGAAGAGAAGCAGTGCAGGGAAGAGCCTGAAGACATCACAGGGAGGCAGAGCAGAGGGAGGAGTGGATGAAGGGAAGCACGGGCTGCGCAGGAGGGTGGGGCTGGCAAACAGGCTGCCCTCTGGAGTGCCACATTCCCCAGCCCTTGGGAGGCCACACAGTCCCTGCCCTCTCTGCCTTGGAAATCCCTTTGAGCTCCAGAGGGCAGATGGGGGTCAGAGAGTGATGAGCCCTGGCCCCAGCCCCGTTTGAAATCGAAGCATCCTGGGCCAGGGGCAAGGCCTGTGAGGTGGGGTCGCTACCTCCAGGGCAGCGGCCTCCTTGCGCCTGGGCCAGCCCGTTGCTAGGGCCCCTCTTCGGAGGCATCAGGTTATAGGGCCGCGTGGAGCAGCCCATCTGCCGGCTAACTTCTCACTTTCCCCCCTAAGGCTGCCTGTGACCCGGCTCCCCAGGCTCTGGCCCGTGTGTAAAGTGGCGGGGGGCCTTTATTCCCACCGAGCCCCTTCTCAGCGGCTCCGCGGCCAAACTGCTCTTGGATTACATTTTGATGAGTTTTCAAT
This sequence comes from Prionailurus viverrinus, assembly GCF_022837055.1. Classification (NCBI taxonomy): domain Eukaryota; kingdom Metazoa; phylum Chordata; class Mammalia; order Carnivora; family Felidae; genus Prionailurus; species Prionailurus viverrinus. The sequence continues at coordinate 112,741,607 of NC_062561.1, read as the reverse complement.
TTAGGCCCAGCAGACAAGGGAAGGGAGGGGATGGGGGTGAGGGGGTGGGGGCGGGCGGGGGCGGGCAGGGGAGCCCGCGGAATAAATGCAACAGATGGGTCCAATTGTGCTGCCTAGGCAAATGAAGGAAGACATCTGTAGCTCCCGAATACTGGTGGTCTGAAACGCAATTAGCCCTCTGTGAAAGGGGCCCCTCGCAGCCCCCTCGGCCAATCCCCTCCGAGGCACTGCTCACGTTACAATGGCCTTGACCACAATCCATTGAGCAGAAAAAGGAAAAAAGAAAAGAAAAGAAAGAAAGAAAGATTAATCCAGGAGTTGCTGCGCGGTGGGGCCACAAGGAGAGCTGGAAAGGTTACTTGCGTCTCTGCTTTTCCCTTTTTTTCTTGTCTATGTATCTACGGTAGGGTAGGTTCGCCTTAAAGAGGAGGGGAGAGGGGAGTGTCTTAGTCCTGGGCTTAGCCAGGCTATGTGGACCCACATCTTGAGTCCTCACTAATCTGCAAATGGCTCAGAAACCTCAATTTTCTACTGACTTGTTTGGAAAATAATGAACGGAGGCACAGTCCCCGTGGTTGCCGGTGGGCCCCACCTCCTGCCCCCTGAGGGGTGAGAAAGTTGTTATGTGATAAGACCCCTTCCGCACGTGGTGATTACAATGGCTGCGGTGAGGTTCAGCCAGTTGTCTTGCGCAGCTGGACACACGAGTTCTCCTGGACTTGGAGGACGACCTGCCCTTTCCCCACTGTCGGGGAGCCCAACTGCAGAACTGGGACAGGGCCAGAGCCTTCTTTATCTATGCATATTTCTGATCAGTGGTACTTGGTAGAAAAGGGGGAAAGCCCAATACAACGGTGTGCCCTGACTCCGGGAGGGTACAAGGGGGTCAGAGCACCTTTAAGATACCCTCCTGGCTTTTGCTCCCCTCGGTTCTTTGGCATCTGATCCAGGAGGTGGTGGCTCTGACCAAGGAGGTGAAAGAAAGCCCAAGTTCTGGAGACCTCTTCTTGCGTTTCTGCTGCCCGTGCCTCATCGGAGCCTTGGAACAGCCCAGAAAGCTCCTGAACCTGGATCACAGGGACGCCTCCGGGACATGCACTTAGAAGCTGAGTTCCGCCTTTACCAAGAACCTGTACAGACTGAGAGCAGAAGGGGCGTATTCCTATTGTTCGTCTTATTGTAGTAAAATACAAATAACATGAAATTTACCATTTTAAGTGTACAGTCCAGTGGTATTGAGTATATTTACATTGTTGTGCAACCATCACTGCTATCCATCTCCAGAAATTCTTCATCATCCCCAGATGAAGCCCTATACCCATTAAATAATAACTCTCCATTTCTCCTCCTTCCAGCCCCTGGCAACCACCTTTCTACTTTCTGTCTCTATGAGTTTGCCTTTTCTAGGTACCTCATAGAAACGAAAGCATACCTATTTGTCCTTTTTGATTAGCTTACTTCAGTTAACTAGCCTCCCGAATCCCTGCTTTCAACTATACTGGGTATGTTCCACCCAGAAATGGAAACGGTGCATCGAATGGCGATTCTGTGTTTAATTTTGTTTTTGTGTTTTCCTTTTTTACTCCTAGTCTGGAAGCTTCACGTGAATGAAATATCAGTTCAGTCCCAGGAAGATGCAATGTAAAGACCACATTGATGATGACTTCTGACAGCTTTAGGCAACTGATGCTTGGATTCACGTTGAATTCGGGGACCAGGTGCTTTAGTTTGCCCTGAGTTAGACTGTGTGCGATATAAGCCCTGGGGTTAGCTGGTTCCTGGAGCTGGTTTGGGCTCCCGTTGCATTTGGCTCTGATCTCCATCAAGGCTTGCTCCTGCCAGACCCTTTCTCTTCCCAGGTCAGTGACAGTGAGCCAGCTGTCAGGAGGTTTTTGTTGTTGTGTTTACAATTATTCTCATGTGTGCTTAGACAAAACAATGGATGCTTAGACTTAATTTTTATAAGCTTCCCTAACCAAATGTTCTAAGATTCAGGGATTTCCTAATTGTCATCACCTGATGCTATCTGGTTACTCAAGGCAGCGGGAACTGAAATGAATGATCTGTGCTTATGTGCCTATCTTCCTGAGAACTCCCAGTATTTCTCCTATGGCCATATATGTCTTCCCCTTTCCCAAATCCCTGTGGTGGGCATAGGATTAGTTTGAAAAAGTTGGTGACCACTCATCCCTGATTTTTCAGGTGCCCTGACCCCCTTCTACTCAGGATGACCCTGAGTTCAAGTACTGTGCTCCACATGTCATTTCCTTGAACCTTCTGCATAATCCAGAAATCCCAGTGTTTCATCATGCAGGCTCTCTCTCCTGTCCTGGAAATGGGCAAAATCGCTCATCTGTGAGTCTTTCCCTGACAGAAGTTTGCATATTTACAAGCCACTGTCTGTGGGCATAGCTTCTAATCAGCCTGCACCCATGGGCTGTGATTCTCCCCTTTGACACTGATTGGTCTTGGCATACCCTCAATTACTGGGATCCACTAAGAACAGAGTAAGCTGCTTGGACAATCACAAAGACCCCATATAGTCAAAGGAGTCTTGAAAAGTAAGAACAAAGCTGGAGACATCAATGTTCTGATTTCAAACTATATTACAAATCTATAGTAATCAAAACAGTATAGTATGGGCATAAAAACAAACACATAGATCAGTAGAACCAAAAAGAAAGCCCAGAAACAAAACCATGCATATGTGGTCAATTAATTTTCAACAGAGGAGCCAAGAATATACAATGGGGAAATGTTAGTCTCTTCAATAAGTGGTGTTGGGAAAACTGGACAGCCACATACAAAATAATGAAAATGGACTGCTATCCTACACCATACACAAAAATTCAAAATGGGTTAAACACAGGGGTACCTGGGTGGCTCATCTAGTTAAGCGTCTGATTCCTGATCTCAGCTCAGATCATGATCTCACAGTTAGTGGTATCAATCCCCGAGCACAGAGCCTGCCTGGGGTTCTCTCTCACCCTCTCTCTCTGTCCCTCCCTCCCTTTCTCTCTCTTTCTCTCTCTCTCTCTCCCTCTCTCTCTCTCTCTCTCTCTCTCTCTCTCTCTCAAATAAGTAAATAAACATTAAAAATGGATTAAATGGGGGCATCTGGGTGGCTCAGTTGGATAAGCATCTTCAGCTCGTGTCATGATCTCCAGGCTTGTGGGTTCCAGCCCCATATCTGGCCCTGTACTGATAGCATGGATCCTGCTTTGGATTTTCTGTCTCCCTCTCTCTCCGCCCCTCCCTGACTCATTCTCTCTCTCTCTTTCTCTCTCTCTCTCTCTCTCTCTCTCTCCCTCTCTCTCTCTCTCTCTCTCAAAAATAAATAAAAACATTAAAAAAATCTAAATAAAGGGATTAAACATTTTGGTCTTGAAGAAATGACCTAAAACCATAAAACTCCTAGAAGACATCATATGGGGTAAACTCCTTAACATCAGTCTTGGCAATGATTTTTTGGATTTAACACCAAGAGCAAAGATAACAAAAGCAACAAAAATAATAATAAACCAAAACAGACAAAACCAGAAGGACTACAGCAAACTGAAAAGCTTCTGCACAGCAAAGGGAGTCATCAACAAATGAAAAGGCAACCTGTGGAATGAGACAATATTTGCAAACCATATATCTGATAAGGGGTTAATATCCAGAGCATACAAGGTACTCATACAACTCAAGAGCAAAACAAAACAAAACAAAACAAAAACAAAACACACAAAAAACCAAATAACCCAACTTAAAAATGGGCAAAGAACCCAAATAGATTTTTCCAAACAAGGCATACACATGGCCAAGAGGTACATGCAAAGATTCTCAATACCACTAATCAGGGAAATGCAAATAGAAACCACAATGAGATGTCACTTCATACCTTTTAGGATGTCTATTTTCACAAAGGCAAGAGATAACAAATGCCAGCAAGAATGTGGAGAAAAGGGAACCCGTGTGCACAGTTGGTAGGAACGTACATTGGTGCAGCCGCTATGAAAAACATATGGAGTTTCCTCAAGAAATTAAAAATAGAACTACCGTATGATCCAGCAATCCCACTTTTGGGTATATATGCCAAGGAAGATAAATCACTGTCTCGCAGAGGTATCTATACTCCCGTGTTCACTGCAACATTATTCACAATAGCAAAGGTAGAAATAGAAAACAACCTAAGTGTCCATCAACAAATGCATGAATAAGGAAAATATTACACACACACACACACACACACACACACACACACACACACTGGAATATTATTTAGCCTCAAAAAAGAAGGAAATCTTGCTGTTTGTGACAATATGAATGAATCCAGAGGGCACTATGCTTAGGGAAATAAGCCAGAGGAAGAAAGGTCAATACTGCACCGTATCACTTACCTGCGAAATCTAAAACAAAGAGAAAAGGAAGTTGAACTCATAGAAACAGAGTAGAATGATAGAATGGTGGTTGCCAGGGACGGAGGGATAAGAAACTACAAAGAGGCTGCTAAAAGGGTACAAGCTTTGTGTTGTAAGGTGAATAATGTCTAGGGATCTAATGTATAATATTATACGTTAGAGTTGATAATATCGTACTGTACAATCAAAATTTACCAAGAGAGTAGAACTTAATTGTTCTTACCCAAAAGAATACAAAGAAAAAGAAAAAAAAAAGTAAATATGGACAGTGAAGGATATGTTAATAAACTTGATGGTGGGAAGTCTTTCACAATGTATACATAAGTCAAATCTGCACACTGTACACTTTAAATATATTACAATTTGATTTGTCAGTTGTACTTCAATAAAGCTGAAATTAAATTAATGAAGTAACAATCTCATTTCAGGGTAACCTATGACATTTTTAATGAAAAAGAGCTTTGTTTTTTGAAACAGTAACTGGCGAGAAAGGTGACATTTACATGTTTGCAAATCTCTTTAATATCTGGCTTACTAGAAGACAACTAGATTCACATATCCACTTCTGCATTCAAGCTGGTCTGATGTGGTTTTGAACTATATGAAAATGCTTTTTCACATAAATATGTAGCTGGAAGACAAAGACCTTACAGACTCCATGTGAGGGTCTCAGGGATCCCCACTCCCCCTGCCAGGGTCCTTGGAACATACTTTGAGAACCACTGGGCTAGAGCATGCCCACTAGTCCTACTTCAGTGTGTTTCCTAAGAAAAGAATATTTAAAAACGTAATCTCAGGACAATTATCAAAATCAGGAAATTAAATATTGACATATGCCAATATCTAATGTCTAATCTGTATTCAAATTCCTCCAGTTGTCCCAATAATGTCCTCTTTAAGTATTTCCCCCCTAGGCCAGGATCCCATCTAGAATCATATACTGCTTTTGGTTGTCATGTCTCCTCAATCTTTTTTAATCTAGAATGGTTTTTTCAGCCTTTCTTCATTTTTTGTGACCTAGACATTTTGGAGAAGTATAGGCCAATTATTTTATTTTATTTATGTATTTTTAAGAGTTTATTTTTGAGAGAGAGGGGGAGAGAGAATATGTGTGTACATGCATGCATCAGCAAGGGAGGGGCAGAGGGAGGGAGGGAGAGAGAGAGAGAGAGAGAGAGAGAGAGAATCCCTATGCTGTTAGTGCAGAGCCCTTCACAAACTGTGAGATCCTGACCTGAGCCGAAATGAAGAGTCAGACACTCAACCGACTGAGCCACCCAGGCGTCTCTAGGCCAATTATTTTGTATAATGTCCCTCAATATAGACTTTTCTGATCTTTCCTCATCATCAGATTCAAGTTTTACATTTTGGCAGGAATACTACAGAAGTGATGTGTGAGAAGTGAGAAGTGATTCTTTCTCAGTTCGTCAGACGAGGAAGCACTTGGTATTTACTGAATTGTTCCAATATTGTTAATGTTAACTTTAAGCACTTGATTAAGGTGATGTGTTCCAGGACTCTCCACTGTAAAGTTACTATTCTTTTTTTTTTTTTATTTATTTTTTATTTTTTTATTTTTGGGACAGAGAGAAACAGAGCATGAACAGGGGAGGGGCAGAGAGAGAGGGAGACACAGAATCGGAAACAGGCTCCAGGCTCCGAGCCATCAGCCCAGAGCCTGATGCGGGGCTCGAACTCACGGACCGCAAGATTGTGACCTGGCTGAAGTCGGACGCTTAACCGACTGCGCCACCCAGGCGCCCCTAAAGTTACTATTCTTATAATTAGTAAGCTTATTACAGGAAGATTCCTTGGGACTCTAAATATTCTGATTCACATCGAGCTTTCACCCAGTTTTAGCATCCATTGTCCATTTTTGCCTATAACAATTATTACTTAATGTTTGCAAAATGACAATTTTCTAACTCCGCCATTCCTTCTCTATTCATTAGTTGGCATTATACTGTAAGGAAAAGTTTCTCTTTCCCCCCATTTATTCATTCACCTATCGATTCATTCATTCATGTGTACATTTATACCATTTGGATTCATGGAATTTTATTTTTATTCAATGGGTTATCATTTTTCACTGTCATTATTTGTTTTTTGATGTTTATATTTTTCCAGATATGACTTGTGGGAGCCGCTTCCAGCTGACTTCTGAGACTTTTTAATTTGTCCCTGTCATTCTTTCTGACATAAACAGATGTCTTACACTCATCTTATGCTTTCCCTGCCCCAGCCATCCTTCAACAAACCCTTGTTCCTTTTTAGTAAGGAATGGCAGTTAGAAACCAAGATTTAGATATTAAACGTGCTCATTGTAACTAAGGTGCTTTTGCTTCAGGACGTTTCATTGTACAAAGGTAGAAAATGTACATATGTATATATGCATATTTGTTTATGTATGTATATATTACGTATACTGTATGTACTGATACCTTCAATCTTACAGTTCTAATCCAACTCACAGAATTCTTTCTTTTTTTTTTTAATGTTTATTTTTCAGAGAGACAGAGAGACAGAGAGAGAGAGAGAGAGAGTCAGAGCACAATCAGGAGGGGGCAGAGAGAGAGGGAGACATAGAATCCAAAACAGGCTCCAGGATCTGAGCTGTCAGCACAGAGCCTGACGCGGGGCTCGAACCCACAAACCGTGAGATCATGACCTGAGCTGAAGCCGGACGCTTAACTGACTAAGCCACCCAGGCACCCCTGAATTCTTTTCTTTCTTTCTTCCTTTCTTTCTTCCTTCCTTCCTTCCTTCCTTCCTTCCTTCCTTCCTTCCTTCCTTTCTTCCTTTCTTTCTTTCTTTCTTTCTTTCTTTCTTTCTCTCTCTCTTTCCTTCTTTCTTTCTTTCTTTCTTTCTTTTTAAATGTTTGTTTATTTTTGAGAGAGAGAAGCAAGGAGAGGCAGAGAGAGAGGGGAACAGAGGATCCGATGTACATTCTGCACTGACAGCAGTGAGCCCCATCTGGGGCTTGCACTCACAAACCATGACATCACAACCTGAGCAGAAGTTGGATGCTCAACCAACTGAGCCACCCAGGTGCCCCACAGAACTCTTTCTAGGCTTCCTCTATCCTCTGTTTTGTATTCCCTTCTCCAACAGTGAGAATCTGACTCTCAGCATTATGTATTTACTCATTTGCTTAATCCCACAATACCACAGAAAATTGCTATACTTGTATGACTGTGAAAAACACATTACAAGTAGAGTTTAATATTTGCGGTTCTTTTTGCCTTAACCTGAGGGTATATAGTCAAAGTATTGTGATCAAAAGTTACTCGGGTTACTTTTCTGTTTCTTCCTTCAGTATGGTTATGTTATTCACTGGAAACACCAAGTAGGTTCATCTGTTTCTATTTTTAGGGTTTCCTCCTCCATCATGGTTGATTTAATGGGGCCTGGATCCTTAACTACTAACTACTGTTGCAATTCTTATTCAGGCGTGGGCCCTGAATAAGTTGGGTAGTGTGGGGCTTTTGGACCTAGTTCTATGGTTTTTCTTAGCCCCACAACAATACCTATTTTCATCCTGATTTACATTTCTGGGACGCTTTCCCACTATCTTTTACAAACTTAGCAGCCACGAATGCTCTTCTCTCCTTCCAAACCTGAGTTGTACATGCCCCACTCCCGGCCTTTGTTGTGCTGTCCCTTCACGCAGACATCCCCTATCTGCTCTCTCAGGCATCAGGCCATTTAAGGCCCAGGTGAAGGCGTGGCCCTCCAAGCTGTCAGAATGGCAGACTGGGCCCAAGGGAGGCCATCTCCAGATTGCCAACCGTTACCCAGAACGGCTCCTGTTGCTGCGGGCGCCCTTCTGCCTCTGCCTCAGCTTCTTTAAGCGGAGACCTTGAGTCAGGTTCAGTGCACATTGAACCAAGTCTTCCTACCACGTGGAGCCTGCGGGAAGCAGGCGCCCAGCAGAAACCCCTGGGATCACGATCTAGAGCAAAACACCTTGTTTTCTCTGTGAAGAGTCCCTCCTAGAGGGGCACAGGCAGCGGGCTTAGATCTGGGACAGAAGCCCCTCTCCTCCAAGTCTAGATACTTCTGCAATCACCAGCCCTAGGCAGCCTCCCATCCAGGGACTCACTCCCCTCGCTCCTCTCTGCTGGGCCCTACATGGGGAATCCCATCCAGAAGGGGGAAAAGCAAAATCACATGTCAAATATCATTATCTCATGGCTGAACAGAATAGCCCCATCACCAGGGTCCCATCAAACCCTCTTGTTTCTTAGCCACCCCCTTCAGTTCCAGGACTTCGGTCAAGTTTTCTAGGATACAAACCCTTACTTTGCCTGGGCTATGAGGCGTGCAGATTCCAGAGCTGTCCACTGCCACCTGGGGCTCATGAGGCTCCCTAAGTCCAGGGTGGGTATTGAATGTCTTGCGCCCCAGAGATCCTGCCTGGTCCACTTGCAGTCCCGAAGCCCCTACCAACGCGCGCTCGTCTTGGATCTCTAGCCTCTGGGACAGAATCTCTGACCTCCCCGTCGGGTCACCCCGGCCTGACCCTGTTGCCGAGAGTAGCAGATGCCATCGAGTGCTAGCGTTCCGGGCAGTCTGTTTCCACTTGGGGACAGTGAGTGCAAATTTAGCTCCTGTGACCAGGACACACGTCACTCTGTGTGCACTTCTAATGAGGCAGCATACAGGCACGCACACACACACACACACACACACACACACAAGCTGTTAAACTGTGGACACGCTGCAGCTTGCCAATGAGAGAGGATTTCAAGGGTGTATTTTTATAAGGAAGAAATGACATAAGCATCCGCCTTTGTTATTTAAATTTCATGAAAATCAACTATAGATGGTGTGTAATTGAGCACAAAATAGGTCCCAGAATATATTCTGAAATAACGGGAGCTCTTTTATCGGGCTATATATGAAGGGGGGAAAAAAAAGTCAAAGAAAAGCAAAATCTCCGTGCAAAATAATGAACTATTTGAAGGAAGAAAAAAGCGAGAGAGCGAGGATCAAGCACGGCTGGGAGAGTATTCAAGAGGCTGGTTTTGAGAAGTCGCTTGAGAGCCGGGGTTAGAGACAGCGTGGGTTGTGAGCATTATTGGTCGACTTGGGCTCAGAAACAGGCTGTAAGCAGAACTTTGCCCAGGACCCAGGGCCGGGCAAGTGAAAACCCGGAACCCCCCAAGGTGGGCCAGGTGACCCAGCCTCTGTACGGGGACAGAAGCGGCTGCAGGTTCTAAGAGGACATGCCTTCCCCCACCTACCCTCCCCCACCTACCCTCTGTACTCTGTACCCTGCGGCCCTCAGAGGCAGTCTGACCCTGGAGCCAAGCAACCAGGGGACAAGCAGAGCTGGTCTGGGCGTGTGGTCAGGGGCTGGCCTGACTCAGGAAGAGACACTCCCCAGCTCTGCACATATATGCTAACAAGCCCCCACTCCTTCACCAGCAAAGGGGTCCTGGCCCTAGTGCCAGGTCCCCCACTCCCTGTGACAACAGCACAGCTTCTCGTCGGCCACTCACCCCAAGTACACCAGGACTTGAGGCTGTCCCTCTCCTGAACCACTGTGATCCTCTCTGCCTAAGCAAAAAGAGAAGGTCTCCAGAAAGGCTTGTCGTGAGGAAAATACGGGATACAGTGCCTAGCATGGTGCTGGCCACAGGAGAGGTGTTGTCTGTAGGATACTCTTTTCTTTCTGTCAACCCAATGCCTCCACTTACTCCCTTCTGCTCTGCTTCCCTCTGCGGGCTACTGCACCAGCTGCCCTGTGGTTCGATGTCTCTTCAAGGCCAGGTGCAGCTCTGAGTCCTAAGGAGACAACAGCTTCAGAGAAGGTGCCCAGAGTGCCACAGTGAGACCCTAAGGAGCCCAGGAGTCCCCAGGAAATGATCACACTGCTGTTATCGGTGCTGCTGGTGCCACTGCCATGCCCCCAGCACGCCCTCATCTGCTCTCCTTCATTTCTCGAGCCCCAACGGTGTGCCTGGCGGTGCCTGGTCCCGAATATTCCCTCAGGCACAGCCTATGAGAACACTAACTCCAGCCTTCACCCTAGACGGTGCAAGGCCACCAAGCCTGGTGTTTCCCCAATTCTCGAGTTCCTGCCCAGGACCCAAGTGTCCTAGACGAGGTCACGCTGAATTGCCACGACCTTATTTGTCCTCCTCATTGGACCGTGAACACTGAACACCGAGAACACAGCACGGGTCCTGATACTCAGCAGGTGTCACACAGTTTCTGCTAAAGGAAGAGCAGTGAAGAGACAGCTCGCCCTCTGAACGTCTGGCGCCTCCCACCGACTCTGGGTCGGGCGGGCTGACACTGGGATCTCCAGCACGGAGAGCGGCAGGGAGCGGGGTCCGAGCTCCATCTACAGGCAGCGTTGCAGACTGGCACGAAAGGGCTGTTGAAGCCGAGAGATCCAGGGCGCCTCCCTACCGCCCCTACCGCTGTGATGTCAACCGCGATTTGCAACGCTTCTCTGGAGTCCACGCTCTGCACGCTGCCTCGCAATCACCAGAAAACGTGGTCGCCTCATTGAGAAAAGAAGAGTAAGGCCCGGGAGTGAGTCGAAGTCTGGACGGTGTTGAGAATATGCAGGAAGGGCTTCTCTTCCACCAGCTTGTCTAGGGCAGGAACTACCAAGAAACTCTCCTGCGTAGAAGGCTTTGGGCAGGATGCAACCACTGCAGGTACTGCAGAGCTGAGGTAAGGGCCTCCTCCCTGGGAGACCAGCAGGCTTTGGGGTCAGACAGACCCAACTCTGCTGCTGGCTAGCTGTGTGACTAAGGGCATGCTGCTTTCTCTGTGCGTCTGCGTCCCCACCTGAAACACAAGCTCCGTGATTACAGGGTTGCTGTGAAGATGGGAATCATATCTGTAACCCAGAACCCACTGCTCCCAAGGGTCAGGCTTCTCTCTCGGGCCCAAATAGCACAAGAGACCCAGCCTTCACCCTGTCTGCTCATTGTATGGCCAACTCTGATCAGGTTCCCTCCCCGGTGTTTCTGGGGGTCTGCAGGTTAAATTGGCCCTTCTGTCAAGTCCTGGCTGTGGCTCCTATTTTGTTACACCTCCTGACCCTGGCTCCCCACTCTCCTTTTCTCCAGTGAACTCTTGCCCCCTCATAACAAGATTTCCCAGGTTCCACTGATGCCCAGACCTCCTCATCCCAAACGTGGTCAGGGATGCCCCCCAAACACCCCGAAACCCAAAAGGACCAGACTTGCCTGAAAGAATGACAGGAGCCACGGAGCATGCTGGGAAACCCGTAAGTAGCTGCTGGGGGTGGCCAGGCTCAAAGTCCTAAAGCCAGCCTGGCCCCAGGTTCCTCTTGACTCTGTCTCTCTGGGGTCCTAGACTAGCATCTCCTCCAGAAGGGTGAGTCCAGTCCCTCCCTCAGTTCCAGAAGCATCTAGCTTTCTGAGTCCCTGAGAGGAAAATTGCTTCCCTCATATTTCTGCAAGCAAACTGGCCAGAGACCCAGTTCTCCCCTGAACAAAGGCCACCTCTCATGTGATTCTACAAAACAAAACTCTCAGGTATTTTTATTTGGTGGGCTGGAAGCTCTCCATCCCAAGACAGCATCATGGCTTTTTCTATATGAAACCAAATTTCCTATTAGTTATTTTTTCCCCTTTTCAGAAAAACAAAGCAATGGCTTACTCTCATAGTCGTTTCTTACAGAAACTAAAGCTCAAACAACAACAGTTAACATTTCTAATCTCCTAGTCTAAGACCCTGCTATAGGCCCTTTGCCTGTTTTAGCTCTTTGCATCTTCACAACAATGCTGAAAGACAGTCACTGTTGTGTCTCTCCTTTACAGAGGAGGAAAAGGAGGGAATATGGCTTTGCTGACACCTTTCAGCCCAATGATAGTGATTCCAGACTTCTGGCTTCCAGAACAGCGTGGGCTTAGAGTCTGTGTGAGTTTGTTACAACAGCTACAAGAAGTGAATGTGCCAACCCAGCAGCTCACTGCTGAACCCCCCGGGCCAGACCAGTGCCCGGCACACAGCAGGTCCTCGATATGTATGTGTTAAGTTATTGAATGAATTGATAAACCAAACTATCAGGAAAATAGATGGGGTAGAAAACAACGAAATACGGCTGCAGGTTCTAAGAGAACATGCATTCTAAGAGGTAGAAAACAGGGAGATACGGAGCTGCTACATTATGAGCAGAGTAGATAGTAAGGCAACGGGGCATCAATGGGGAGTGTGTGGGTGCCTAACAGCTTGATCTCGATACAAATAAAGCAAAATTCGACTAAATGAAAAGGATTAAAAGGTGATAGAGATGAGAACATAATCATCGTAGGCAATTGTATTGTTCCTCTCAAAATTGATGCAGACCTCAGTTGGTTAAGCGTCTGACTCTTGATTTCGGCTCAGGTCATGATCTCATGGTTTATGGGATCAAGCCCCACATCAGGCTCTGTGCTGACAGCGCGGAGTCTGCTCGGAATCGTTCCTCTCTCTCTCACTGCTCCTCCCCCCGCCCCACGAAAATCAATAAATAAACATTAAAAAAAATGGATGGATCAAATGGAAAATGAGTAAGTTGGTAGAGTTGACCATGACAACGAGAAGCTGGATCCTGTCGGTGAATGAATGGAGACGAAAGAGTAAAGGCAGGCCACGTTTCAGAGAGGGGAGGAGGGGCTGTGGGGCCACCTGGGAGCTGGAGATGAAGCTGGGCCAGAAATCACAACCAAGGAGGCGGAGCGGAAGGCGGGGGCAAGGGGCAAGCTTTGGAGAGAGAAGTGGTGCAGACTGAGCACTCAGTCTATGACGGTGTTCACGGCCTGCTCTATCACTGACGAGCTCTGTGACTTCAGGCAAGTGAGGGAAACTCTCTAAACCTCAGTTTACTCCTCCATAAAATGGGGGCAACAGACTGACATTATATGGTCAACAAGAGGGTTAAAGAAGACAATGACTGCAGAGTACTTCATGTGTGGTAACACTCAGTGCGTAACAGCCCTTCACAGCACTTGAGACTGGGATGAAGTACACAGGCAAGTGGAAAGGTGGGTCCGCCTGCTTTGAGGGCACAGAGGGGAGTGGGGGCTTGAAGGTCTTGTCCAGGCACCAGCCAGCTGCCCTCCCATCATTTCCCTGAGAGGCGGCTGACCTGAGTCCTGAGGAACCCCCCATTTCCTGCATGGGACCTGGGAGACCCTACAGGGCTCCCCTCCACTCCCAAGGGCTAGGTCCCGCTTTCCTGAGGGGGCCCATTTAGCCCTCACAGTATCTTTATCAGGAGGCAGTGTGTGGGGTGGTTAAGGTCACAAGACTTCAAAGACATCATGTTTATCACCTGTGTGATCTTGGGTGAGAGACTTAACTCCTCTGCCTCAGTTTTCCCCGTTGGTAGAATGAAGGCAAGAATGGCCCTGGCTTTATAGGCCTATTGAAGAAATCCAATTGGTCAATGTGTGGAAAGTGCTCACAGCATTGCTGGCACACACTAGCACAGCTAGGGACCCCCAAAGCACCCCAGTCTAGAAAGGCCACCCACTCACTTGTCAGGCTTTGCTACTTGGCAGTGATTTCTGTCATTTGGTCCTTTGGGGATTCACTGCTGAAGAAAAATCGCACCTTAGTGAACACACCTCACCTAAGAGCTGCAAACTCAAGGCAACAGGAGCCTAGAAGGTAAAATAGGTAAGTGACACACGGCGGGGGGGTGGGGGGGGAGTGGCTGGGCAAACGGGGACGAGTCCCAGCTCACCCCGAGGGTGAACAGCAGCCCCAGTGGCCTCATTTTATGACTTTTCAAGAGAAGCTACAAGCAAGGTTTATACTTCCAGGTCCCTAGTTTTCAAACGTTGACAACCTAGAATGTTTAAAATACCACACTCTGCAGGCCAACGATAGTCGCCAGTTTTTTCTTTGACAGAGAATCCATGAGACAGAAGGGGCAACGTCCTAGTTGCTCGGCTCATCTGGGGTACCTGAAAGGTAGGACTTCCCTAGGGCTCCATGGGGGACTGTGATTCTCCTGAGGTAAATCACCATAACCAATTTGAATGCCGATGTGGCTCTGTGTTTGCAACACTTAAATAAGAGTCATGACACGGGTGCCTGGGTGTCTCAGTCAGTTAAGCGTCCGACTTTGGCTCAGGTCATGATTTCCCGGTTCAGGGGTTCGAGCCCCGCGTTGGGCTCTGTGCAGAGAGCTCAGAACCTGGAACCTGCTTCGGATTCTCTGTCGCCCTCTTTCTCTGCCCCTCCCCAGCTCGTGCTCTGTCTCTCTCAAAATAAATATTTAACTAACTAACTAGAGTCATGACAGTCATTCCAATAATGACAGAAAATACCAAAAATGAATGAAATGTTGTGTTCTGGATTTTTTTTTAATGCTGGTTTGGGGGGCGGGGGGAACTCAGTTCATACCAAAACATCCCGCGGGCCCTTGAACTTGTGGAGTACGGGGAGGGAGGGGGAAAGATGCAGTCCTGCTCACTCACATCTCCCCGGCACCTCTCCACCCACGCTAAGAGGCACTGGGCTGATGCCACCCAGAGGGACAGGAAGTGGACTCTGAAGAAGTGAGGTAGGGGGAGCTCTGGCCCTGACAGAGGAGAGACTCTGCTAGGGCCCCAGTGAGCTGACTGAGTATGGGACAGCCTGCCCCACTGAGCATCCTGTCCTCCAAATATACAGCCAGGGGTCCAGCAGGCATGCTCCTTGCTGCATACTCAGATGAGTTGAAAACTCAAGTCCACACAAAAACCTGCTCAGAGACGTCTCTAGCAGCTTTACTCATAATTGCCCCAAATCGGAAGCACCCAAGACACCCCTCAGCGGGTGAGTGGATGAGTAAACGGCGGTACATTCCAGCAATGGAGCGTTATTCAGCACAGAAAGGACATGAGTTATCAAGCCGTGAAAAAGCCTAGAGGAATCTTAAATACGTATTACTCAGCGAAAGAAGCTGGTCTGAAAATGCTATGTACTGCCTGATGCCAACTATATGCCATTCTGGAAAAGGCAAAACTACAGAGACAGTAAAAGATCCGTGGTTGCCAAAGTTTACAGGGGAGGGAGGTGTTATTTATTTTTGAGAGAGAGAGAGGGAGCAGGGGAGGGGCAGAGAGAGAGAGGGAGACAGAGGGAATCCCTGGCAGGTTCCGTGCTGTCAGCACAGAGCTCACTCATTGCAGGGCTCGAAGTCACAAATCGTGAGATCATGACCTGAGCTGAAATCAAGAGTCGGACGCTTAACCAACTGAGCCACCCGGGTGCCCCAAGCACAGAGATTTTTTAGGGCCGTGAAACTGTTTTGTAGCAGACTGTAATGGTGTTGCCTGTCATTATACATTTTTCCAAACCCAAGAGTGAACCCTATGTAAGCTACGGGCTTTGAGTGATGATGACGTGTCGGGGTACATTCAGAGATTACAACACACATATCATCCTGGTGCAGGATGTTGACAGTGGAGGGGGCTGTGTGTCAAGGCATGGCGAGGGGTATGTGGGATATATATATATATATATATATATATATATATATATATATACACAAGCAAGACCCTTTTTGGAGCACACAAAACTTGCCCAACAGTGCCTCCTAGCACTCACAAACCATAAACGTTCTTAGCATCGGGCTTCCAGATTAAGTATCGTAGAGCAAGAGACTGGGGGAAATCTTGCTTCTTTGATCCACACTCATCCATAACCCGCGCATGTTGGGGGTTAGAGGGACAGGAAAGGGAGGGAAAGAAAGGCAGGCTGAGGCTGGCGTTTGCCAAGCCCTGGCCCTGGTTGTTAGCCAGGTTCCCAGGTTTCCAGGCAGGCCAGATACTGGCTTGTACTAAAGGTTCTCAAAGGCCCGCCGAGGTGGAGCAGAGAAACCCCTGGGCTTTATTTAAAGGTGTTGGAGGCATCCCGTGGTCTGCAGCAAGCCTGTCAGCAGCGGGGTTTGCCTTGAAGGATTGAACCACAGTGGTCCTGGGCCTCAAGTAGAAACCCAGAGGGGAGCATATGCCCATCTTAGGAACAGGTCCGCTGGCAGCAGGCATGGAGGCAGACACGCAGAGGGCAACACTTACACAGCGTGGACGCTCTGAGTCGATGGCCGCCAAACAGAAATAGCCACGTGCTAGGCCACCGGGTGACAACTTGAGCGGAGGCCTCATTGGTGATTTACGCTTCGGGAGGTGACACGGTCCCAGGGAGCCTCTGGCAAACCGCTTGGAGAGAGAGCTCTGGAGGCAGGATTTCTCATTTTCTCTTCACTTCTCCATTTTCATGATATAGTGCCCCCCTGGGGCCGAGGGAAAGGGGAAAATGCTTTTTATATTATAGTAGCGGCCATGTGGAAAAGACATATTTCCCACGACATTCGGTTCGGAATGAAGACGCACATTTGTAAAGCATATGTGAAAAATGTCATGCATGAAGGGTATAAAATATTTGTTTTCGTGGCTGGGGCTAGTTGTGTGAAATATCATAGGACAGGGAGAATAATTTTAAGAGTGAGAAACCACTGGGGAGAACGTGAGCTGCTGGTCTTAAGGACACCTCCACAATGCAAGGCACCAGGCAGTGTTTAGGAAAGAGGAGGGCATGGCCAGACTGTATACTCATACATGCTTGGAACTGCATAAAGAATATCTGGAAAGGGGCGCCTGGGGGGCTCAGTCAGCTGAGTGTCTGTCTTGGCTCAGGTCACGATCTCGCGGTTCGTGGGTTCGAGCCCCACGTCGGGCTCTGTGCTGACAGCTCAGAGCCTGGGGCCTGCTTCAGATTCTGTGTCCCCCTCTCTTTCTGCCCCCTCCCCTGCTTGTGCTCTGTCTCTCCCTCTCTCTCAAAAAATGAATAAACATTAAAAAAAATAAGAATATCTGAAAGGATGCACAGGACACAGGCAGTTACCCGATAGGAAGGGTGACAGAGACTTTTCGCTCGGCTTCCTTTAATCTTTTCAAAGGTTGTGAACTATGTGAGTCTATTACTTTTTCAAAACGTTGCATATAAACAAGACAAACACAAAGCATTTCACTCTGTGAGCCTGCATCTCAGAACGGAGCTAGAACGTTCAGGGAAATGTTGCATATCTAGACTGGAGAAAACCACCTCAGAAACGAAACTTCCTCCCTCGAGCCATGAACTTGAGCACGTCCCCTGGGCATGGAGCCATCCAGACTTCCCAGCTGGATGCTGCAGCCTCTTTCCCCCCTGGTCCTGGGGGGCAGTGACTGCATGTTCTTTATGAGGGGCTGTGGCTGCACCCTAATAAATAGGACATTCAACAGCACAGCAGAGACAGGACAACGAGCTAAGCGATGAAGGCCAATATGCCGCATCAACCAGCCTTGGGGGCTTTGACAGGGTCAAGGGAGAAATTGGAGGGGAAGAGCAGGAGTCGCTGCAAGCAGTGATGATAGCAGAGCCCCAGGTGTTTGTTCAGAGGCAGAGGAAGTAGCCCACTCCTTCTGTGGTTCTCCCGACATAGGCTCTCTCGAACTTTCCAAGGGAGACTTTGCTTGTGCAAGACCCCCTCTTGGGACACCCGCTCCTCCTTCTTGACTTAGCCAACACATACTGTTTCTTTGAGACCCAGCCTTGGCATCACCTGCTCGAGGAAGCCCTCCTTATGCCCCCAGGCTGGTCTTGGACCTTGTTGAAACTCCCTTGATCTCATGATGCTCTTCTTGGTCCCTCCGGCTGGTATGTGTCCAAGAGTCTGTCTTGTGCACTGGCCTGGATCCCCACGAAGTAGAGTTTGTCTCTTTGCTCGGCCAGTACAGAGCCCATGCAGGGCTGGGTGCAGAGGAGGCCAATTCCCCCCCGGGCCCGGACCTCTTAGGAAGAGGTCCAGGAGGCCCACTTGAAAGCACAAGCTGGTGTCTGGGGGCACCAGTCGGTTAAGCGTCTGACTTCAGCTCAGGTCATGATCTCACGGTCCGTGAGTTCAAGCCCCTCATCAGGCTCTGGGCTGACAGCTCAGAGCCTGGAGCCTACTTCGGATTCTGTGTCTCCCCCTCCCTCTACCCCTCCCCTGCTCATGCTCTGTGTTTCTCTGTCTCAAAAATAAATAAACATTAAAAATAATAGTAATAAAAAAAAAAAAAAAGAAAGCACAAGCTGGAACTTGGCTCTGGAGCCGGGGTAGGGTCCCGAAGCAGGGAAGCCTGGTTCTGTTTCTGGGTGTGGAGAGACAGCTAACAGTCCCTATGGACCCAGAGCATGTCTACACATCGGGGTGGTCCAGGAGCTTCAAAGCCTAGAGATCCCACTCTGCCAAGGCCCCTGCTCCCTGGAAGTTTCCATAGTGTCTCTTTTTTTTTTTTTTTTTTTTTTTTGGTCCCAGGCTGAAATGCAGGTCATGTGGATCCGACACCTAACTCCAAAGTGGGTTTTCTGCATGTCACTGGGTTTGAAATTCCAATAGGTATTAAACTGGTCAAGGAGAATTAAAAGCAGACAATTTAATTTTGTAAAACAAATCCACAGAAATTGCTGGAGGGCCTTGCCTTTGTTTTGGCAAAATGAAGCCAGATGGCACTGCCCACGGTGATGGCAGCCTCTTGAGGTGGCATCTGAGGTTCACGGCCTCAGAGCTGGGCCAAGCCTATTTTTCTTGGCATCAGAAACCTCCATGATTTAGCGGCTTTCCCCAGGAAACTTGGGTCCTCCTCCAGCTCATGATAACTATTCCACGTGCAGGCGGGGGCCTGAAGGGGGGTAGACAGAGGTGGTAGATGTGAGTGGACCCCCACTTGTGGGCAGGACAGTCCCCTCAAACTTCCTCTCCTGGCGGCAGTCCCCACAGTGGGGACCAGTTTTCCTTGTGGGAATGAGCCAACGGTTTAGACAACCAACTTTCTAGGAAGAGTTTTAAGTTATGAGCAAACTCAAAAATTTTGAAATGCTTTGAACCTCTGGGGTTTGTGAATCTACTGTACTGGGGGCTCAGAATTCTCCTCATGGGCTCTGAGTCTGGGACCCAAACCCGTGAAGTGGAGGTTGTCTGGTGTGGCTTTGTGCAGAAGCCGGTGGTAACAAAAACACAGCACTAACACTAACCCTTGCCCTTAAAATCTGTGACGCCAGGAGCATCAGGCAAGGGCAGAGAGCAAGGGCATGGGGCCCAGTTTACAGGCAGGAAATGGTGGGCTCGGGAGCCTGGCAGCTCACAGTCATCACCGATTTTCCCACTCACACCTCCGTGAGACTTATATCGTCAGAAAACAATCTGTACTGCTGACAGTGTGGCATGTTATTTATCCCAGATGAAGAGTATTTCTGTTCAGCCATAAAGATGGGAACATAAAATTAACAAAAACTACAAGGTAATTTGGAGGCACTTTGTTTTATATTGTTACCAAGGTATGTAAAATATTTTATGTTGCCTCGTATGGTCAAATACAGTACATTGTCACCATCAGTCATAAATCTTATCTGAAAATAACTCTTTGTAGGGGTGCCTGGGTGGCTCAGTCGGTTAAGCGTCTGACTCTTGATTTCTGTTCAGGTCATGATCTCACGGTTGAGCCCCACATCAGGCTCTGTGCTGGGTGTGGAACCTGCTTGGGATTCTCTCTCTCCCTCTCTCTCCGCCCCTCTCGCCTCCAACAAAAAAATAACTCTTTGTAGGAAAGCTGCACGTCCACATGTATTTGGACCTTGACCTTAGGTGGTATACAAAAAATATTTCAAAATGGATGAAAAATTTAAACGTTAGAGCTAAAACCCCACAGCTCTTGGAGGAAAATCTTTATGACACTGGATTTGGCAATGATGACTTAGATATGATAGTAAAAACCACAGACAAAAATTAAAAATAGGTACACTGGACTATATAAAAATTTAAAACTCTGCATCAAAGGATCAATCAACAGAGAGAAATGGTAACCTAGGGGATGGGAGAGAGTATTTGTAAATCCTATATCTGATAAGGGTTAATATCCAGAATATATAAAGAAAGTGTACAGGGGGAGTCTGGGTGGTGCAGTCCGGTGAGCGTCTGACTCTTGAATTTGGCTCAGGTCATGATCCCAGGGTTGTGGGATAGAGCTCCATGTCAGGCTCTACGCTGAGGGTGGAGCCTGCTTAGGATTCTCCCTCCGTCTCTCCCTCTGCCACTTTCCCCTGCTTGTGCACTCTCTCTCTCTCTTTCTCTCTCTCTCAAAAAAAGAAAGAAAAAAAACAATGCCTACAATAATGGGAAAAAATAATTCAATTTAAAAATGGGCAAAAGACCTAAGTAGACATTTCTTTATTTTTTTAAAAATTTTTTTAACGTTTTATTTATTTTTGAGACAGAGAGAGACAGAGCATGAACGGGGGAAGGGCAGAGAGAGAAGGAGACACAGAATTGGAAGCAGGCTCCAGGCTCTGAGCCATCAGCCCAGAGCCCGATGCGGGGCTGGAACTCACGGACCGCGAGATCGTGACCTGAGTTGAAGTCGGATGCTTAACCGACTGAGCCACCCAGGCGCCCCAGTAGACATTTCTTTAAAGAAGACATTCAGTTCAAATGACCAACAGCACATGAAAAGATACTCAATAACAGTAATCATTAGGGAAACGCACATCAATACCTCAATGAGCTATCACCTCACATTCATTGGGATGGCTACTATTTTTTACAAAACAGAAAATAACAAATGTTGGCAACGATACGGAGGAGTCCAAATCCTTGTGCATTGTTGGGGGGAACGTAAACTGGTGCAGCCACTATGGCCGCCATGGTGGTTGCTCAAAATATTAAACACAAAATCACCAGATGATCCAGGAGTTCCCCTTCCGAGTATATTTCCAAAAGAATTGAAAGCAAGGAATCAAACAGGTATTTGTACACCATGTGCAGAGTTGCATTATTCACAATAGCCAAAAGGTGGGAGAAACCCAAGTATCCATGGACAAATGGATGGATAAACAAAATGTGGTGTATCCGGTGGAGTGATACAATGGAGTATCTTCAGCCTTAAAAAGCGATGCAATTCTGACACAGGCTACAACATGGATGAACCTTAAAGACATCGTGTTACACGAAATAAACCAGTGACAAACGGACAATTCCTGTACGATCCCACTTATATGAGGTCTCTAGAGTAGTCATAGAAAGAAACACAATGGCGATTGCCAGGGGCTGGAAAGAGGGGGAGTTTTGTAACGAGTTTAGAGTTGCAGTTCTGCAAGATGAAAAGGTTCTAAGATTAGGTGCACAGCAATGTGAATATACGTACCACTGTGAATTGCACATTTAAAATGGTTGAGGTGGTAACTTTTATATATTGTACACTTCACCACAATGTAAAGGCAGATAACTGTTTGCAGAGGGAGAGTTTTGTTTTTCTTCTCCCTCCTGGGTTGCTATCAGATCTGCATGGAGTGTTTCTAGGCGCCAGAAACCACCTAAATTCCCACAGTTTTTTTCCCCCATGGTATGTTAAAAGTCTGCCTTTGAAGACACGCTAATTTCAAAATACACTTTATTCCTAAACTTTAGTTAAAAGTATTTATGCTAGGCTTTTACCTCACTTAATTAAAAACAAAAAGGCCATGTTTGATGTGTGTTATGCTGTGTTTGAGGCCATCTTTCCTAGCCAGATGCATCCTCTAAATAAGACCAAGCTGTATTTCTTCAATGTGGGTTCTTGATGGAAATAGAAAAGCAGCCATAGGCAAGTCCTTTCAACCAAGTGAAAGCTGACCCCTCATAAAGTGTTAAATGAAGACGGTGGCTATAGAGCAGGCATGATGATCCCCATTCTACAGATGAGGACACTGAGGCCCAGAAAGGAAAAGCGACTTGCCCCAAAATATGTCCACAGGAAAGCCAAGGCTGGCTCCCTATGAGGGCTCTCTCTCTGCCTTTTGGACCCTTGCTGCTTTGGAGCCAGTGGGTGGAGGTGGAGGGAGTGCATGCTGGCTAAGAGCCAGGATGCCTCCTCCTTCCCTGAGCCCTTGCTCCCCAGGCAACCTAAGGGCTGGCTCTTAGTTCCGTGGGGAAAAAATAGGTCAAACTGTAAGGGAACTGGTGGGCCTACAGGCACCAGCTCCGTGTGTCCTGAACACCCCACCCCAAGGTAAGAGCCAAGAAGGCCTCAGAAATCCCAGGCACCCCATCCCCAGGCCTGTTCCAGGCACTGGTCAGGGCTCCAGGGTTTAGCTCATAGGTGAGTCCTTATTATGGGATTTAACAATAAGTAAAATGGACATATATTAAGCATTTAGCACAATCGTGAAATCAGTGAAATCAGGCTTGGTAGTGGCCCCTGGAATGGGGGGGAGGGCCTGGGTGGCAATGGTGGCAGTTCCTGAGGGCCTTCCCGCTGTCTCTGGCTCTCGGCAGGAGGAGGCCACCCAGGTCTGCCGGCCAGCCCAGCCTCTGCAAGGGGCCCAGCCGGCACTCTGGGAGTGAACACAGAGGGAACGAGCAATCAGGGCAACCCCGATAGCCATCTGCTTCCCACCGGGGCTCAGGCCAAGAGACCGGTAGCGCTGGACAAACCCTGGTCACTCATTCAGTGAGCCCTCTCATTAACCAACCATCACCTGGTGGTTAGCCTTCTTATTAGCCAAGAGCATGGGGCAGGGGGAGGCAGACGCATCTCTGGAAACTGGGTACGGTCTCCCACCTTCTTCCACCAGGCACCGTCCCACGTCCCACCCTACAGAGTCAGCACAAGCGTCCCCTCCTCCAGGAGGCCTTCCCAGGTGTCCCCCACCCCTGGCAGGTTAGATGCTCCTCCTGGAGGTTCCTGGTTCTGTGTCCACCCCCCCTCACAGCACCTATCTCTACGAGTTACAGGTGCTCTTTGTCTTACGGGAGAGCTCAGTGGGGGCAGGGAGCAATCAGGCAAGATCAGAGTAACAGTAGGTACATGGTAACAATCATAACAGACATGGTAACTGCGGCCATAGTCCACTTCCCCTGTATGAGGTCCTGGCCTAGGCTCTGCACATTGCATGCATTTCCTCTCCTGCGGTCCCCCCTCCCTGGAGGGCACCCGCGGTACTCCATTTTACCGGAGCCGACCCGGCTTCTCACCCATCCTTGCTGTGCACTAAGTCTGTGTCCGTGGGCAGTTTACTTACCCTTCTGAGCCTGTCTGGCCCAGCACCCGTGCTTGTGACCACTGCTCCACGGGGCCTCCTGCGCTGGTTTCCTGCTTTATCTCCACGCACACACAATGAGTTTTGAGGTCCTCTGGTGAATGACTCCCCATGCTTTGCCCATCCTCTCCTTCCCCCTCGGAGGGCAGGCCACTAGGTTTGTGGGTGCTGCCACCTGGTGGCCACAGGCCACCGGGACATCAGTAGAGTGGCCTCCGCACAGTTTGGCCGGCTGCTGGAAGCCGGCCCCTCTCTCCCGAGCGCACTGCCAGCCAGGCGGCAGGAGCACGTTTGCAGAAGGCAGGACAGCTGGACTGCAGAGAATACCACCTTCGAGGCCCAGCAGCTTCACGATCAGGCCCAAGAGTGCCATGGAATGGGTCCCAGTCCTGGTTCTGCCGCTTCTCAGATACGAGACCCTCGAGCTAGTTGACTAATTGCTGTGGGCCTCAGCTGCCTCATCTGTCAAATACGTAACCTTGTCCTCCTGTGTTAGGGCCACATGCCCCAGGCCATAACTTGGAGAGTCTTCCTGGAGCACGCCCTTTTAATTTCATTATCACTGAAAATGGAATTTATGTTAAATGTGTGCAAATTAGGTATTGCACTCCAAAATTATGTTCCTTTAAAGCAAAACCTGGCTCGGGGCACCTGGGTGGCTCAGTCGGTCAAGCGTCCGACTTCGACTCAGGTCACGATCTCACAGTCTGTGAGTTCCAGCCCCGCGTCGGGCTCTGTGCTGGCACCTCGGAGCCTGGAGCCTGTTTCGGATTCTGTGTCTCCCTCTCTCTGACCCTCCCCCGTTCATGCTCTGTCTTTCTTGGTCTCAAAAATAAATAAACAACAAAAAAGAAATTTTAAAGCAAAACCTGGCCTTCTGAGAATTTGGGGTTTGTGCAGGCTGTTAGTCTGCTCCTCCAGCGTCTCTCACAAGGTGCATCTTCGCGGTCTTCTGCTGTTAAGGCTTCTACCACGAGCAGCCCTCACGTACCAGCTTTGAACCATGTCTTTGACACTTGGCGCCTATCTCACTTAGCCCTCACACAACAAACTGTCCTTATTTCACAGAGCAGAAATCAGGTTCAGAGAGGCCAGGTAACTTGTCTGGGGTCACACACACACCTGCTATAAGAAGGAACCAAGCCTCACACCAGAGCCTGTGTGACCCCAGAACTCTCGCCTGCCCGCCACTGTAGAAAGCCTTGGAAACTGTTGTTCTGTCCCTGAGTTTTCCCAGGAGCACACGACAGAGACATTTGCTCACTGAGGTACACTCCTCGGGGTCCCGACACCAACTAGAGAAGGCCATCCTGGCCAAGGGGGCCAAGCAGAGAGAAGCCAGCACTTGCTCTCCCCCTGCTCTCGCTGTCCCCTCAGGAGACTGCCAGCCAGTGACGAACAGGACTTCCTGTTCTCCTTCAGAAGACACAGCCCAGGCAAGACTTCCTCGTACTGATGGATTCCCTGGCTGTTTCAGTTCTCTTGCTAGGGAATGCTCTGAACCAAGGTCCTGAGGGCACAGGGGGGCATGAACACATCTCTTCTGCCCACCTACTGTCCCATGCCAGGGCTGGAAGTGTGGACAGAGCCCTTCTCTGAGACATGGTCGCAGGGTACAACGGGAAGGCGGTGTCCCATCCCCAAGGAAGGAAAACTAAGACCCAGAGAGGGGATAGGACTTGCCCAAGGTCACAGAGCAAGAGGTAGCAGAGCCGCTGCCCGGATTCTGCCTGTTGCCCACCGCCCTGGGTTCCTGACAGGAATGCTGATATTCTGTGCGGATCCCCATGGGGACAGGCCTCCCCCACACACACCTGGCCCAGCTCGGTGCATGCTGGAGCTTAGACAGCTAGTGAAGAAGATGCCTCCAGGGAGGCAGCCTGGAGTTAACAGTTGGTCCCCCCCATAGGGGCAGATACAGTTCCCATCTCCGGAGGACCTGGTTTCCTGGGGGAGCCCTCCTGCTTGTGTCACACTGGCTGGGACACGGGGGACGATGACCGTTTCGAGATTTTCCTATTTTCCTTCTTAGTTACTAAGCAACCAAGCAGAGTCTAAATGCTCAGAAGAGATAAAGCAGACAAAGCACTGAATAGTGCCCAGAGGGGCTTGGCCCCCACAGTGTGGCCTGCTGAGTTCTCAGGGGCTACAAGGGTCATTCTCGGGGGGAGAGAAAGCTGTTCGTTGGGGACAGTGAGGCAGATTGGGAGACCAGCGGGCTGTACTACCCACCTGGATACCCCCCAAGAATCCCCAGGATAGCCCAGGTTTGATGGGAAAAAGAGGAAGGATTATATGCTGACGCATTCTGGGGCCTTGGGCCAGGCACTGCCTCTCTTAGGGCCCCCGTTACCCCCTGTATACCATGGGCACCTGTCTCTTGCCAGCTTGGGGGGGTACAGTGAAGGCAGTATGAATACACCGGTGGACACTGGGTCACTTCCAGCATGGCTGGGGCTCACAGTGCTGGGCAAGCATCTATCTCAGTCTCTTCCATGCTGCTCTGGAAGGCCAGCAGAGCCCAGGAGGGGTGAGCATAGAAGATGGCCTTTCTGCTGTCCTGTGGGACAGGCCGCCCACCATGAGCAGCCCTCACCCCCATCCGCTGAGGCCCTGCCCTTCCCGAGACATTGAGTGGACTGCTCTGTCACCCACAGCCCTCTTGGCCACCGCCGGCCCATCTGTAACGCTCTCCTCACACTCTCCCACATAATTGGGGGCTCCCCTCATTGGCTCTCTGTTCAAAAAGCCTCTCCTTTCTAACAAGCCTGGGAGGCCTTCACCCCACACACCCACACACCCCCACGGTTGGCAGCAGAGAAGAGTAGTAGCACCAGTGAATGGTGCCCTGGACACAGCTCCCGGGGTGCCAGGGGACAGGCTGCAGACCCAGGCAGTGTACTGAAGCCCAGCGGGGAACCCCACCCCACCCCCCAGGGGCCAGGGCTAGCAAGGATCCCAGGCTGCGGTTTCTCAACCACTCAGCGCTAGGGTTGCACTTCTGCAATGGGAAATCACACGTACATTTTCCTTCCTAACGGGAAAAAGGAAGAAAGCAGCAAAACTGATGAATGTTCTGACGTATCACATCCCCAAACCGCAGCCTTAAGTGCCAAGCCAGACCTGCCCTGGCAGGGACCCATTTGCTCCTGAGAGCTCATGGCTGCCGAGTCACAGCGAGAGGTGCCCCTGGCGGTAAGGTAGGTGGAGGGGGACTTGACACATAGCCAGGGGAGATGGCCCGGGGCTGGGCTGCGGGGGGAGGCGGGGAGCAGAGCCCCTGCTGGCTACTCACCAGGCACGTATCTCAGTCTCTTTCTGCTGTCTCCTCCCAGAGACGACATTGGTAGGGCTGGGTTCTGCTTCCCCAGAACAACTGGAGGGTCCTGGAGATGTGAGGGCCTCTTCCGGGGCTCTGCGCTGCTGGGGGATTTCTGTCGGCTCTGGAGCGCGCAGTGGAGCAGAGAGTAATGTCTCACGAGCAGCGGTGAACCCTCATTTCTGAGGGATTTTCTCAGGGTCCCTGGGATGTGAGATCGGGTCCTAGAAGTGAACTCTGAGTTTCTGGCCTGGCCTGAGGACTTGGATACCCCGCTTGGCCATTCCGGGCCCAGCTTGTCTTTTGTAGTCAGTAGGTCTCCTACAGTCTGGGGCCAGAGCGGGTTGTGGATGGAGACATGTGTATGTCTGTGGTTTAGGGAAAAGGGAGGGGCCTGAGGGGCCAGAGTGGAAGGTCTTCACCATGAACCTACTTCACCCAAAATGCAGAAGGGGTGGAGGGTCCCAGATTCAGACCACCTGTGACAGGATTCCAGTCGCCAACCCCCCCACCCCCGCCCGCCACTCCACACACAGCCCTTGAGCTCTAGGTTCACATTTGCAGCGTACCTAAACTTGGTTTCACATGATTTTCCTGTGTGAGCGTGTCTTCACTGAGCCATTTGTCAAATGTGCCCCCAGACACATGTGGCCAGGCCCTGTTTGTACAGGGCAATGGGACACTGAGCAACAGGGCGGCTCAGACCACAGCCTGACCCTGGGAAGTCTAGGGGACAGAGCAGGAGGGCTCAGGGAAGACAGGACGAGGACCCACATAATTCTGACATGTAATGAGAAGATGGACTGAATGGCGGTGTCCGGAAAGGGTCAGAGGGCAGAGACAGGAAAAGAGCTACATTAGAAGACGCCACATTGGAACCGGGCCTTTCAAGAGGAGCGGTATTTGGTCAGGGTTTGGGATGGAGGATACATTCTTAGCAGAGAAAAACCTGTAAGCAAAGTCTGGTGCCGAGAAAGTGTACAATTAGTTATTCAAACCCACTCATCCCCTGGTTCCCAGTGAAGGCTCTGGCAGGTTCTGGGCCATATGGGGTTGGGGGATGTGCCAGAGAGTTTATATTCCTCAAATGCATGCAGGAGCAAAGCCAACTATTGTAAGTAGCCTTACTGCATGTGCCAGTGACATTCTAAAGGACAAATGATCAGAGATGGAGTTGCTGGAACAAAGGATGTGTGCGATTCACACTGTGGCCGCCTTATTACTTGGCCTCCACACAGCCCCTGTCAGTTCTTTTTTTTTTTTTTTTAAGAGAGAGAGCGCGCATGCATGACTTAGGGAAGGGGAGGGGGGACAGAGCATCTGAAGAGGGCTCTGTGCTGAGAGCAGCAGAGCGAGCCTGATATGGGGCTCGAACTCACAAACTGTGTGATTGTGACCTGAGCCGAAGTCAGGTGCTCAACCAACTGAGCCATCCAGACGCTGTGAGCCCCTGTTGGTTCTTGAGTGACATCTCTCATGGCTCTCCACCTTCTCCATCAGGATCTGTCCTCTGCCCATATAGTGAGACATTCATGCCCAAAATACACTTGGCATGGGGCCAGGCCCATAGAAGCAACTTGGAACATGCTAGCTGTTTTTCTTCATCCTCTGGGTCTCCAGGGAGCCTTTCTGGTTCCCCCAGGAGCCAACTGGGCTTCCCTGTTCTGTCTCTCTCCATAATTCCTGATGCAAGAGGCACCTGTCTCCTCCCCCAGCTGGGTGTTCCGGAAATCAAGTTCTTGTTCTCCTGTTGCCTGTGCTCATTGCCAGCAGCTGCTCAGTGCCTGGCTCAAACAAGGGCCCAGCAAGGGTATTTTTGTGTGACGGTTGGATAAAGGTGTATCCTGTCTGTCTGTTCTTCCCTCCCCTCAAAACAGGGCCAGATTGTCTCCAGCTGTCAGTAGGCCACCACCATAACCACACCACAGAAGCTGGTATCCCATATACCTTACAAAGACAAGGAGGGGCATACTGACAGTACAGAAAAAACTAAAGCTCAGAGTGGATGGGTGGTAAGGCCCAGTCACAGAATATGATCAAGGTGACACTGAGATTAGAACCAGTGGGGCTGAGGGGCGCCTGGGTGGCTCAGTCGGTTAAGCGTCCGACTTCGGCTCAGGTCATGATCTCATGATTCACGGGTTCAAGCCCCATGTTGGGCTCTGTGCTGACAGCTCAGAGCCTGGAGCCTGCTTGGGATTCTGTGTCTCCCCCTCTCTCTGCCCCTCCCCCACTCGCACTCTGTCTCTGTCTCTCAAAAATGAATAAACGTTAAAAAAAATTAAAAAAAAAAAAAAAAAAAGAACCAGTGGGGCTGAACTTCCACACCAGCTTGAGCCTCGGTGTTATCCTGGCTTGAGCAGGATGACCGTGTCCACACTCCGTGCTCTGCTCTGTTGGGCTGGAGGGGGTCCAGGGCCCCTGAGCCGGACAAGCATGTCTAGGTTCAGGGAGTCACAGAGGTGTCAGGCTCCAACCACACTTCTCTGTCTGTGTTCCATCCTTCCCAGGCTCCCATCCACGGAGAAGCCCCTCACGGTCCTGCATGTGAGCCTGTACCACCCCACGCAGGACCCAGACACCTTTGCCAACGTCCCACCGAAGCTGCAGCATGACACCAACCCGCTGCTGGTGGGGCGGGGCCTGGACGCCCACCTCCAGCTGCGGCTCCCGTGCCTCTCCCGCAGACACCTGTCGCTGGAGCCCTACCGGGAGAAGGGTGGCACTCCCCTGGCCTTCTGCCTGAAGGCCC
Source organism: Prionailurus viverrinus (assembly GCF_022837055.1). Classification (NCBI taxonomy): domain Eukaryota; kingdom Metazoa; phylum Chordata; class Mammalia; order Carnivora; family Felidae; genus Prionailurus; species Prionailurus viverrinus. The sequence goes on along the minus strand of NC_062561.1, from coordinate 112,712,074 downwards.
TGAGCCGCAAAGGCTGTGTGTGGGTCAACGGGCTGACTCTGAGGTTCCTGGAGCAGGTTCCACTGAGCGTGGTCAACAGGGTTGCCTTCTCCGGCATCCAGATGGTGGTCCGCATAGAGCGAGGCACCTCCCTGGAGGCCTTTGTCTGCTGCTTCCATCTCAGCTCCTCGCCCCTGATTCACAGGCCCCAGGCTGAGGAGACTGATGAATGGGAAAGCAAACCCCAGGAGCAGCCGCCCCCAAGTTCGGGGCAGCAAGCTCCAGATCACCCGGGGCTTCACCACGGCCCTTCCCATCCAAGCCCTGGAGGAGGAACAGAAACACAGCTCCAGAAGGAGCCCTCAGAAAGTATGCTCTGCTAGCCCCGCCAGCGGCCCAGAGCAAGGCTTACCTGAAATAGAACTTGAACTCTTGTAGCTACATCATGTGAGGCTGACAAGCAAGACGGGCCTGGTAATAATGAACAGATTCTGCAAACACGAACAGCCTGGGCTGGGGGAGCACCCTCCATGGTTACAGCTACGTAAAGGAACGGGAACTTTGTATACATTAGAGGCCCTGAGGGCTTCTGAGAGCCTCTCTCAGCCTTTCCCCACATTTCCCCCGGCCTGTCTGCCTAGGAGTTACTTTATGTGGCTAATTTCGTGAGCCGCTTAAGAGCTGGAGTCTGAGGTTGCATGAGGAATGCATGGACACATGTACCAATTACGTTCGTGGTAGCTCGGGGTTACCTTGGGCTTTCTAATACCCACAGGCACTCAGGGCTTAGGGAAGCCTGTGTTTAATAAACTGTAAGTATTTCATTAAGCTGGCATGCCCAGTAGGATTCCCTGATCGCCAGACGGGGTGCGTGCACGCCACGTTGTCACGCAGAGGCAGGGGCGGGAAATACAGAAGAGGTGTAAGAGGAAATTGGAAAGGTGGGGGCTCACATTTCTGGAAAGGATGTGGGCAGAGCTCAGGGTTTCCTGGGGGCGGGGAGCTGGGGGCTGGGCCTGCCGGGAAACTCACTATCATACAGTCATCCTCACACTCCCTCCCTCTGTTATTTCTGGATCAAAGCCTTGGCTGATGGGAGGGCAAGACCTCCAGGGAAAGGTGGCTTCCCAGAGCAGAGAAATCTTTCAAGACTAAGTTCGTGAGGGTGGGGGGAAGAGGTTGTGGTAAAATTCAGCTCAACGGTAATTTTACTCAAAGTGGGTCATATACCAACGGGGGTGGGGTGGTCTCTCCAATATAAGGGACTAGTTAGTAAGCCATGCAGGCTAAGGGTGGGACAACTTCTCAGTGAACAGAGGGGCTGAGCACAAGTACCTACTCTCCACATCATCTCCATTCCAACTCCCCAGTGGGGGCTTGCAAGCATCATTGAGAAACAATGTTCACCCGTGCCGTGAAGGGAGGGACCTACAAACTCAGATGGCCATCATCATCTTAGACCATGCTCTAGGATATTGGAGACACTGAGCCTGGCAAGAAGATTCAGCTGGTCTGCCAGGCACTCTCTGAGCATCCTCTCCGTGGGGAAGACAGCAGTGGGCAGGAACCAGGCCTGTCCTGGCTTGGGAAGCTTCCCTTCTAATGGGGAATAGGACAAGTACACTCAGATTACAGCAAAAGGCAGAGGAGGGCAAGGGCTGTAAGAAGAAGGGGCTGTCCAATGATGTGAATGGCATGTGGGGGCCCCCCCAAATGGTCCTTCACTCAGTTATTCAACAAACATTCACCAGATGCTGTGCAAAGCCCCAGGAACCCGCAGTGAACTAGGCTGACAAAGTCCCTGCCCCCAGAGAGCTTACCTGGGCTCATGAAAGACACCTGTTGAGGAACTAATCACTGAATTATTTGATCACCCCTGTTCTTGGTGCTGTAAACATTGTGTTCTCTCTCTCTTCGGGCTGGTGTTAACATTAGTTCTACCATTAAGTGGCCATGTCTGGTGAGTGCTTACGTGTGCTTAGCCCTCTGCTAGGAGCTATGTGCCTTGCCCAGCTGAATCCTCAAAACACTCAGATGGACAGTGGTGTTAACACATTGTACACCTGGGGAAATTGAGGCTTAGAAAAGGTATCTTGCCCAATATCATGCCACTTACTGGCTGTGTGATGTTGGGCCAGGGACTTAGCCTGCTCTTGGTCTCCATTGTCCCCCTCCGGCAAGTGGGTAAGATAACAGTCACCATTCACTGGTGATGTTATGACGGTCTTAGGAGCTCATAGTGAAGCATCTGTCACATAGTAGGCACTCAGGAAGGGCTAGATACCATCATGAAACCTGACAGAGGGAACGTGATGGGTCCGTACCCAAGGACCCACTTGCAGTCTGTGATTTCCTGATAAAGGATTTTGCCTTTGCTGCAGCCCTGGTGGGCAGTCAGGAGGGGGCTTTAACCTGTTCCTTGCACCAGAAGGCCCGATATTTAGAGTTTGTTGGATGGGAGACACATGGTCGGGGCTGGCAAGCAGAAGAAGCCGTGTGCTGGGCGGTCTGATGAAGCCCACTGTTTTGGAGCTGCCTTTGTATTTCACGCACGGGTTCAAAATGCAGCGATGATCCCTCCGGAGACCAAAACGTTCGCCAAACTGTGTATAAGGGAGCAGATACAGAACAGGGAAGCCACAACCTGGAGACCACACCTGAATTTCAAAGGCAGAAAAGAGGAAGCTGGCTGGTGGCACGCTACCCCAGAGTCCCAGGGGGCAGCTCCCCTGCTCCAGCACGGAACCTCTACCACTCAAGGGGTCCCCTCCCCCCCGGAAGAAAGTAAACCCTAGCTGCTGGGGGTCTATGAGAGGAAACGAGTTACCTCCCCCATGAGGAGTGGGAGATTCAGAGGGAAGTGTCTGGGAGTCCCTCCGGGCCCCAGGATGAAGTGTACAGCAGGCTGCAGGATGCCTGCCAGACACGAGGCAGGAGGGAGCCCAGACACGTCCGGCTCGTTGTTTCGGACTCTGCTGATTCACAAACTCTCCTTGGAAAACTCACCGCTTGCCTCGTACCAGGTTGCAGGGCAGCAAAGCTCCGCTCCGTGCTAGATTCCATCTTTCCTGACCAGAGAACCATTTAAATCACCAGGTCCCTGCACCCACCCGCATTTACACACTTGGCCTGCACAGGCAGCCTGAGCAGGTTGGAAAGACCCTCCCAGAAACCTCCTCTGCATTCTCTCAGCTCCCACACACAGGGCAGTGCGCGGAGGCGAGGGGGTGCACGTGCACGCATGGACACGGGCCACGCCCACCCCCTGGGGCGGCTCCAAGCCGGGGCTCTGCAATCGGGTGCTGCCTGGGTTGGAATTCCTACTCCACCGTTACTAGCTCTGTGACCTTGGACAAGTGAATGAATGTCCCTGTGCCTGTTTCTTCTTCTGGAAAATGGGAAAAGTGACAGCCAGCTGTGGTGGTAAAATGAAGCAGTGCATATAAAGCACCTAGTGTGGTGCTTGGTGCATAGTAGGTACTCAGTAGAGTAAGCTTTCACTGTCCAATTCAGTGGAATGAATTGAATGCGGGTTGACACATACACTCAGCATAGACACACATGCGTACGTCTGCTACAAAGGGCTACAACAGTTAGCCCCAGAGCACTACGATTCTCTGAAGGCATGTCCGGAAATCTAGAAATCACCCCTAGTGCCCTTTAAGACATTTTAACCTTCACATTCCTCTGCTCTTCCAAGAACGGGAGTCTCCCCAACCTGTCTGTAAGTGGGACACCGTAACCTCCCGAGCCCCATTTCCAGGGAGACCTGAGAACTCCACATAAATGTGCAGGGCTCTGAGGCGTGAGCAAGCATGGTGAGGATGTGATGGCAGGACAGCACAACCGTGGCTGTGGCCAGGGGCAAGGAAGGGCACCGGACACCCCAATGCTGTCGCCGTAGTTTCTGTGTCTGTCTCCCTGTGAGACTTAGCCTCCACACAGATGAGGACCACGGGTGGTTTGCTGTTGTGTTCCAGGGGGCTGTTGGGGAGCTGGTCAGAGAATGGATGGACAGACAGACGGGCAAGGTGAGTTGTTAAGGCATGAGTGAGGCAGGTGAGGGCATGGCCAAGGCTTGTAGTGGCAGGAGGAGAGATGGGTCGGCCCACTGGGGCAACAGGGCCTGGAAGCCGTGGGCAGACAGTAAGTCTCTTCCAGCTCTAGGCCTCAGTGAGGAGAGCCCAGATCCTCCAGCTGGGGCAGAACACAGCTTGTGCTTCTCTCTGGGGCTTGACCCTCTGCAGCCCAAGCCAGCCAGGATGCTGCATTTTTGAGATTCTGTGAGATGACTGCTGGGGAAGGTCGACAGATGTGACAGGTCCCCATGTGACTGAGAGACAGCTCTCAGCACTTCCTAGAGGCACATAGGTACCTCCAGGAGACTCTAGGCGGGGCTCCAATCACTAGGAGTCTTGAGTTGGACCGGCAGGATAGAGTGTGGGCCCCCAGCCCCCCGCATCTCCTTGGATCTGGTTTGATACCTCTGCTCCACGCCCATATGATGGAGGCCACCCTCCACAGAACCTCCTCCCCCAGACACTCGCTAGGAACACACTGCCTCCCTAAACCGACACCCCACCGGCACAGACCAGAACTGTTCCTTGAAGGGATTCCCTGTGGCTTGGGAAGCTAAGATATCACACTGCTGAAGGCATCGGTATTTCCAAAGAAAGGGCTGGAGAGGGTAACCCTTACCCTGCAGGAGTGAGTTTCATTGTAGGACGAGCGGCCTTAAACGTTCCATTGTAGGCCAGGGGCGCCTGAGTGGCTCAGTTGGTTAAGTGTCTTCACTCTTGATTTCTGCTTGGGTCATGATCTCATGGTTCGTGAGTTCTAGCCCCGCGACGGGTTCTATGCTGACAGCATGGAGTCTGCTTGGGATTCTGCCTCTGTCCCTCTCTGCCCCTACCCTGCTCGTGCTCTCTCGCTCTCTCTCAAAACAAATAAATAAACTTTAAGAAAAGGCTTCACAGTAGGCCGATGAAGAAAACATGTCCCTTTCCCCTCAAATGGATAGTCACTTCATACATGTATAAAGCAAGACATAGTCAAGTGGCTGGCTCAAGGTCTCCCTGTGACTCAATAGAGCTGAGACAGGATTCCAACAGAGCTAAGAATGGATTCTTTGCCTAACAGCCCACTGAGTAGCTAGGCTGCTGTCAGCAAAGATGTGTGTAGAAGCAAGTAAGCCACAGGCAGTGTGGACAGTTCATCACCACCTCCAGGACCTTCCCCCACCCCCAAACTGGGCTGCGGAGGGGAGACTATCTACTCTATCTACTGTGTGAGCTCATTTCTTCCTCCTCAGCTTCTACCCCATGGCACCTGGTGATGCTGATGCTGCCATCAGGTTAGCTGGTCCCCAAACTGGACCCTCCAGCTTCCGGTCGCTGTGGCCGCCCTGCTCACATTCCGGCGCGCTCTGGTCGCTGGCCGGCACACGAGGCCCAAGCCTGTGCAAGGCTCTGGGAGAGGAGCAGACAGACCCAGCTCCTCCACCTCTAAGTGGAGATGCCAAGTTAATGAACTCTATTCACATTGCAGGGCTGTGATCCCTCTTACCTTGAATGTGAACTCACAGGCGGATTAAAGTGAAATAAAACCTACCATTTGAATTACATTCTCAGCTGATTGGAAACATACATTACCTCCCTATGACCGGGCCGTGAGAAGGGAAGTTATTATCTTTCTTTAGAGTTTGTAAACTCTTTATGGCTGAGGCAGCTTTAAGCCCGCCGGGGGAAGAAATGATCCGGGAATAAATTGCTCTCATTTACCTTTGTTTTCCAATCACACGCTCCAGTGGGAACAAAACATCCTAAGTGAAGGGATGTGGGAAGCCAGGTGATCCCCAGCAGAAGAGTTTAATTATTTTCTTCTTTAAGGACGTGAGTTGAAAAGGCTTTAAAGTGTCGTTTGGTATGGGGCTTGCTCCGCAAAAATGTGCCCTCCCCCGATAATGCCAGCCTTCCCTGAACTGTTACTGTTCTCTGCCTCTTCTTTCCAGGGGAACATAGCCTCCATTTCCCCCACAGTGCCTAACTTTTTAAGGGGCACTGGCAGCTACAGTGCCCAGCTCCAGACCTTTGGGAACCAGGAAGGAGTCTGAGAAGGGGCAGATTTGAATAAAATTCAAATCACAGTCCTGGAAGGAGGGAAAAGACCCATGGGGTCTGGAGTTCTGAAGGGGGGGCTTTCTTCCCCACTCTGTTATTTCTCCGATCCTCTGTGTTACCTAACAGAGAAATTACACAGAGCAGGTACCGGAGCAAAACCATCACGACGTCCAGGCTCTGAGCCAAGCATTCAAACTGCTGGAAGGAGCCCCAGCTGAGACATCTGCCTTGCTTTCCTTTAAAGACACAGAGGCAGGGGGTAGGGGGTGGGGACTCTTCAGAATAAAGCAGAGACAGGGAGTGGGGGGCAGGGGGGGTTCTCAGGGAGAGCTCAGTCAGGCAGCCAGCCACGGGTTTCCTTTCCGTAATTTCTTCTCTGAGGGATCAGGACACCATGATATCATTCCTCCATTCATATGCAGCTTTCTGCAGGTTGGATCCTATTAGGTCACCTTGCCTGGGGGGAGGGAGCGGCGGGGGTGGGGGGAGGAGGTAGGAGAGGGTGCATAGCAGGATCCAGTCAAGAAAACAAAAACCTCTGTAAGCATTGCAAAAACATAACAGGCCACGCACCTCAGAAATCAGCAAGAGCAGAAGTTGCTCCCACCTCTGGGGCTGCAGAGTCAACCAGAGCAGGCATTGCCAGGCACAGAGCTAGAAGGAATGTGCCTTGTCCCTGCAGAAGCTGGGACCTTAGGGTCAGAGGCCATCTGGGGGCGGGGGGGGGGGGGGGTAGGCTGGAGCCAAAGAGGAGATAACACCTGCCGCTCCAGACTCTCTCCCCAGCATGAGGCCCTGAAAGAGAGGGTGACATATCCTGGCTGCTCCCCTCACCCACCCCTTGTGGTTCTTATTGGCCGAAGGCAGGCAGAAGGAAGCTGGTGAGCAAACCTGGGGAATGCAGTCTGCAGGGTGGACTGCCCCCGCCCTCCGCCCTGGTAAGCAGAGGAGAGAAGGGAGAAGGAGGGTCTGAGGGCAAAAAGGGAGAAGGGGGCCTGGGCCACCAGAAAGGGGGAGGAAAGGGGGCATGGCCTAGAGGGCTCCCCTGCCTGGGGGCCTCCTGGAGGCAACAGGCGAGCACAGACCCCCTCTCCCACACGTCACCCCAACCACATATCCTTTGGCCTCTGTAAGAAAGGAAAGAGGAGGGCACAAGAGGACAGGTACCGACAGTGAGGTCCAGAGAAGAGCCAGGTGGGGCCATCCTGGCCTGGGTCACGCAATCCAGCCGGGGCTCCTGCTTTGAAAACCCCTCTCCCCCCACCTCAGAGGCAGGGCAGCAGAGGAGGGTCCAAATCCCCACTGCTGTCCACTTACTGACCCTAAAACTTGCCTCATCTCCCAAGCCGCCGACGCCCAAGTACAAAACGGGAATGCTGTCAGTACCCGCGCCCCCTCTGTGCAGACAGAAATGCACACATATGTGTAATGGAACTTAGCATGCATGCCTTGGAAACGCTCAATGACTGCCGGCCATGAGTGTGAACTGCCACCACCCATCCCCAAACGTTTCTCCCTCCAGAAAGCTTTCCTGACTTTTTCCAGAAAGGAATGGCCTCCCCCCAAGCTCCAAGCCTGTTGTGGGACACTCAGAGGGGTTTTCAGGCAGTGATCCATGGTATCCACCACATGGTATCTCCTCGGCTGGGAATACGCGTAGTTGCCGTGTGCTCCACCCCGCCAACATGGCCCCGGGCAAGGCAGAGACCAACTCGGACGAGTCTGCGATGGGACAGCCACCCGGCTCCTCAGCAGGGGTCTATTGACTGACTGCCAAGAAAGTGAGCTGGGACAAAGAATTTGCGTGGGGTGAAAGCAGGCCTTCGGGAATGAGCTTTGAGCAGAACCTCATGTCACAACAAAGCTGCTGGTTTAACAGGTTAAAGTGGACTTTAAACAATGAATTACTCAGAATGAGAAGAGGCCAGGGTAAGTGGTTTGTTCCATGAGTGCCCTCATCTTCTCTATAGGACCCTAAGCCCGGGAGGCAAGGACAAATCCAGCAAGGCCCTGCAGGGCTCACACCCCTGATTCTTCTACTCTCTGCCAATAGGTTTTCCCGTTTCCAGATGAGTCCTATGTCTATGGTTCAACACAAGTGCCCAGCCCCCCACCACCCAGAAACACATGTACGAGGTGCGGAGCTCCCAAACTTGGACCTCTGCCCCGGGGAACACTGGAAGCAAGCAGACTGCATGCATGATGTCAGAGGTTTCCAGAATCATCCTGGCCCTCATTACTGAGGAACACATGGTCCCCTGTAGACACTTGTTGGAGGCCCAGGAGGGAAGCTAATAATCAGGGGGCTCCATCTTTCACTTTTACGTTCCTCTTCCCCTGGGGCTGCGGTTGCTGTGCAGATTTCAATTTGAAATGTCAGGAAAGCCTCATGTGGTTTGACTTCTCCTTCTCCATGCCACTCCCCATCTCGCGCGCACACACACACACACACTCACACACTCACACACTCACACACTCTCACGCACATGCAAGCCTCTGGGCTCTGTCTAGCACCCCGGGTAAGGTGTTGGTTAGAAATCCCCAGGGTCATTATGAGCTGTGAGTTTTGCTTCTCAGTTAAAGAGAAAATACCTCCACTTGAGACTCGCAGCATGCTTCACAAAACCAGGGTGAATATTTTGGCTGAGCTCAGGGAAAAAACCAGAAGCCAAGGAGAGACCTCATTACAGGAATGGTAAGAGGCATTCGGAGGAGGCCAAATTCAGAGTGTTCTGAATAAAGCAATGCCGTATACCCTGCACACGAGGGCCTGGGAATGCTGGAAGATCTAAGTCTGATGGACAAAGCAGCAGGTTGAGAGAACGACGCGGCATACCGAGAAAGTCACCAAAGGCTCTAGAGACTTCACTCTGCCAATCCCTACAGTCAGTCAGGGGCTGGCAGACGGTTAACCACCAGCTCTCTGGGTGGTGGGAGACCTCTGATTGTGTAGTGTTTGCCGATTTCTGAGTTCCGTGATGGAAATTCTCCCACCATCGTCAGTTTCAAGGTATCAGGGTGACACCACTGAACCTGGAGTTGGAAAGAGATGTGCAGTAAACACACACAGATAGCACTTCTACACACAGAGAGACTGGATGCAAATACCCCAAGAGCACAGATCTAGCCAAATATAGTAAAATAATTAGGAAACTGTGAGTTTTTATTATTTAACTTTGTATTTAATATAACTTATTCAACACTAAGTTCATGTGCTTTAATTTTCTTTTTTTTTTTAATGTTTATTTTTGAGAGACAGAGACAGAGGGTGAGTGGGGGAGGGGCAGAGAAAGAGGGAGACACAGAATCCAAAGCAGGCTCCAGGTTCTGAGCTGTCAGCACAGAGCCCGACGCAGGGCTCGAACTCACGAACCGGGAGATCATGACCTGAGCTGAAGTCAGATGCTTAACCAACTAAGCCACCCAGGCACCCCTTTGTGCTTTAATTTTCAGTGGTGGCTTGTTTAACAATCGGCTCTTATAAGACAGTATGGGACCCTCTTAGCACACCACCATGTGGAAAAAGTTCCAGCACCTGAGAACGGTGGGCCAGAGAAACAAACAAACAAATAAACAAACAAACAAACAAACATGTGAAAATGCCTTGAGATGCATATGGTGCCTACACAGAAGTGCTGGAGAGGTCAGGGTAACCATTCTAAGAAAACAGTATGGTGTTTGGCCATTTTAAAAGTGAAGTCATTTGTATTTATAATGTTAGATGTTTCAAATAACCTTATGAGGATTTTAAACCGTCCCATGCTATAGATGAAGAAACAAAAGTGCAGGGAGGGGAAAGTCTCCCAAATGCACTCACCTGGTAAGTGGGGGACTCTTGCCCTTTTCCTCACCCCCACCATCCGTGCACACCTGGTGAGAGGAAGCCCACAAGCTCTGGCTGAGCTTGGGTTGTAGTACCCCACTGTCGATGCCCACCTAGCAGATGCCATGAGATATGGTTCACAATTAAAGTGCTGTGCCTGGACCCTGTAATCAGTCCCCTGACTTCGAACATGCCCGCAGGTATTAGCTAAGAGGCTGTGCTCATTTCTTTCCTGGGATCTCACTCTCAGAGCTCAAGGAAGTACAGGTCGCCTGGCATTTAGAAGTCACCTTCTTTCTGAGAAGGGAGGAAAACACAGCTCTCTAGGCCCCACCTCATCTCCCTGCCCTCTTAGACGCTGGATGTTGGAGTTTCTGGTGAACTGATCAGCAGGGAGCAGGGAGACTTTGAGCTCAATCTCCGAGCTGTAGCCCAACCCCAAGGCCTCCAGGACCCCGAGATCAGGGCAGTGACTGGTTGGTCACCCAGGCTGTGTGCGAGCATTACCCGACAGCCCTTTGGGGAGCCCAGACAGGTTACCACCCCAACATAGAGCGACGAGCATTGGATTCCAGATGGGATCAGGACGCTTGTTGGGGGCTTGGATCCCAGACCCCAAACTTACATGCATCTAGATATCAGTCCCTACAAAATCCTCCAGTGCAAAAGGGAGCCCCTCTCCCACTTTCCACCTTCTCCTGGCTTTGCTACTACAGCTCTGGCTTCTGGGTAGGACATGCCCCATTGCCCAGGCCACATCCCCCTCAATCCTTTGTCATTTCAAATCGTCTGGCGTGTAGGTTCCGTATGCTCGGCTCTTTATGGCCGTTTGCAGTGTAATTCTGTTCCTGTCCTGCCATTCAATTTGAATTAAATATCAAACAGATGTGAGTCATTTTTTGCTCTTTTTAAAGAAAAAGTTTAATATTAGGGAGCATGCCCTCCTATATGATCAGGAAAGCCATTCAGAGAAATAAGCCCCTTCAAATTAAAAAAGAATCGCATTGGTTAACGTTAAGATGCTTTCAAGTGATACATTTCGAAGTGTTAAGGGAAGGTGTTTCCAGCAAGCTATAAAGCAGCCAGGAGAAAAGAGGAGAAGATATACAGCCACAGGCCGATGGGGAAATTGGAGCTCAGAGAGGGGGCAACCCCACCTGGGGAGGAAGCTCTAAACTTGGAGATGAGGTTCACAGATGATGGTGGGGGAGGCCATCTTCCCCCCAAGGGCCAGAGGACTCTGCTCTCTGCAGCCTGTGTGGTCAGAGTAGGAGGGGAGTCAGCAGGAACTCCATTCTGCTCAGAGAGGCAGCCTGACCTGGGTACCTGTTCCCCCTCCTCACACTCTCGTCAGTCTGGCACATCTCCCCCTGCCAGCCGTCCCAGGGGTGAGCGTATCTTAGAACATGCTGAATGGCTTAATCTCTTGGTCCCTACCTGCAGCCTCTTGGATAGTAGGATCTTGGGTCTGGGATAGCTCTGAAAGCCCAGAGAAAGCTATGGCCGCCCATTGGATACAGGAACATGCGTAACACTCGCATACAACCTCAGAAGCCCATGGTCCCCTGATTTAGACCGTGCCCCACCCCCAAGGCAGCCATGGCACAGAACATTTCATCGCTGGGCACTTAGCCCACAGGACCACGGCCCCTCTGTCACCAAACAGGGATCTACATTCTCAAGCACCCATACGCCCAGCACTGTGCAAGGCATCTTCACGTGCTGCAAGAGCTGGTCAATCTCCAAACCCCTCTGGATTCTTGGCAACACGCATGCCTGGAGCTCAACATTATTGGACCTGCCGCCATTCATGGCTAAGAGCCAGGGCCTCTCTGATGCTGGCTCAGGCACTGAGTGTTTCCATGTGCTCCTTTTAGTCGCAGCACCTAAAAGGCAGCTCTCCAACTACAGCCGGCTGATTGCAAACGACATTTCCATGTGGCAGGGAAAAGGGCCAGAATGCCTCTGATTCCAGCTGGTTCTGGACACCCTGGACTTGGAGATGAGGCTCTGCACACCCAACATTTGCCTGTAGGGATGATGTGCAAATGCCCAGAGACCCTGCTCTGCGGGGAGCACAAGGCCCTGCTGATGAGAAACAGAACCAACACTTCCTAGAATTCCGCAGACAAAAGAGAAGGTTGAGTGGAGGGATTTAGAGCAAAGGAAAGCCTAGACTTTGGAATCAGACAGTCAAAGTCTGGAGCCTGGCTCTACCTCTTACTAGCCCCGTGACCTTGGGCAAGAGACCAATCTCCTCCAGCCTCAGGGTCTCCCATCTATAAGCAGGAGCACCGCCTGTCTCGTGGGGTGTTTGGGGGAATGAAACCAAATGATGCCTACGGGGTGCTGAGTGCAGTGTTTGGCTTTCAGTGAGCAGTCAGTGTTGGGAAGCTCTCTTTCTTTGCTGTTCCCCCTGCGCAAAGGTGAACAGCACCCTGTCTGATGGTTCTAGGGTGCTCAGAGGTGGATCAGAATCAGGCTTATCCCCGAAGTAGCCATAGTGATACCCACAGGAGGAGCAGGAGAAGCAGAGGGGGGAGTGTGAGTTACTGTTTCCTAAGTCCTGTCTGCGGCGAAGGAAGAAGTAGGATGGGGGAGTGGAGGAAAGCAGCAGAAATATCTGCAAGCGGTTTTAGAAGAGGAATTGAAATTCACAAATCATTGCTACTACTCCAACTGCTATTCTGCATCTGTGGCACGGAGAAGGCACGGAGATCCGCTCTGAAAGCCCCAGGGTGGGGAAGGAGGTGCTGTCCAGAGAGGGTGAGGCCTGGCCCCTGCCCTCCTCAGACTCAGGACCACATCCAGATTCTAGAAGCACTCTGAGCGCAGGCTGGCAAGAGCTGAGCTGCTCAGAAGAGGTTCCTGGGAGCAGGAGGATGGAGCTACGCCTTGAAATATGGGAAGTATGTTGAGCAAGAGAGATGCCCACCCTAGGTGCCTTGCAGCATACCTGGCAGGGGTCCGAGGCCAAGGTAGAGGTAGGGGTAGGGGGCTCAGGGGGCTCAGTTTTAGCCCCCTCCGTACCTCAACCTACACAGTCACTTGTGGCAGCCATTCATTTGTGCTTCACTAAGAACAAGAGGTCCCAGGGCGCCTGGGTGGCTCAGTCGGTTGAGCGTCCGACTCGATTTCAGCTCAGGTCACGATCTCATGGTTTGTGAATTCAAGGCCCGCGCTGACAGTGCAGAGCCTGCTTGGGATTCTTGCTCTCTGCCCCTCCCCCAATGCTCTCTCTTTTCTCTCTAAAAATAAATAAACTTAAAAAAAACAAAAACAAAACATGATGTCCCTTCTACAGTGCTGCTTAGGTAACCCAGCCTTAGAACTCCTCACTGCAGTGAAAACCCATTTCTCGCACCCGCACCCTACAGCTAGGGGCAGCCATGTGCTGATCAGAGCCCTGGGGACCCTCCCACCCCACTTCAGAGACCAGGGGATTATGTGGGGTCCTGATCTGTGCCAGAGGCTTAGCCCCATTTCCCCCAGGATGCCCAGAACACCCTAACCACAACCTCACGTGGGTGGCCGCACTCACTGTGATGACCCCGCTTTTATGTCCCCCCACGGTGGCCAAGCTCCAGTCACAGGCTTTTCTCCAGCCTTTGAGATCCCATACATCCTGTCCTGGACAGACGACACGGGGTCTCATCCTAGCGGGAACTCGATAACTTACACATATTCATATCGATCTCTGTTCTTACTTAATTTTCGTTTTAAATTATGCATTTAAATATTGAATGACAAGTATATTTAAATGAACAATTACTTGCATCTTCCTCCAGTCTTCCTTGAGGTACACATTTTCCACACGTCGTAATCGGGGGTCATAGACTTGTCTTCAGTCGTTTCCTGGGCCTTTTACATGGTTTCACACTCAACACAGTGATCTGTTTGCTATTTGGTATTACGTCAATGACATACCTCAGTCTGCAACCAACTGAAGGGCATTTTCATTGGTTACATTTTTTGTTGTTGTTGTGCTGTGTCTAAAGTAATACTCTAAACTACTCATAAAATGATTTTCCTTTTGAGCACTTCCCTTGGGAACGTTCCCGGGAGCTGGATGGTCAGTTGAGAGCCGAGAGAAGATTGTGGGCTCCTCACAGACCGAGGGTATCTCCTCAATCGGCCAACACAGCAGACTTCGTTCCTAGGATGCCCATTAAAAAACTGAGGTGGGTGGGTGGGGTGAGCCTCTGCCCAGAGCTAGTCAGTGTACCTCCCCGTGCCATTTCTCAGGAGGCCTGCTCCCTCCAGGAGCACTCTGGATGGACGGGGAGCCCCAGGTACCTTCATTCGCACAGTGAACGGCTGCTGGTGGAGATGCCCCTACGGCAGCATGGGGAAGCCATAGGATGAGGAAAGCTCCTTCTTTGGCCTCTGGAACAAGCCCCCAGATGGCTGTCTCAGACCGAGCCCAAGGCGGCCTCCCCAGCCCTTCCAGAGCCCCTTTAAGCAAGGGAGGGCATGCTTTGTGGCTCTTTAAGCCCTTCAGAAGATGTGAAAATGGGGGCAGGTCAGCCACGTGAAGAGCTGGCTACAACGTGTAAACACCGCCTCAGGGCGCCGCTAATCTTCCAGGTCAGGCCCTGGTGCCACCAGGCGCCACTCTGGGGCGCCTCTCGCCAAGTCGCCTGCGTGATCTTGTGTCAGCGGTGGGCAGGCACGGGGGCCCCGGGACCATCCGTGGGACCGTTCGTCGGCACCCCTGTCTGCCCTGCAGGGGCCCGAGTGCCCTGTCCAGCCTTCCCCACGGGCAGAGCCACAGCAGCTGCCGGGTCACAGAAGCCCCGGGCTCACAGGCATCCCTGGCCCCCAAACGTGCCCCTGGGCGAGGTGCACGGGGCTAACCAGAAACACCTGTGTACATGGAATTTCCTGCCCCAGTTCAGCCTTCATTTCCTCCGCCAGTAAAAACCCAAGGCGTGCAAAGGTGAAAGAAACCAGCCAGTCAATCACCCAGACGACGGCCACCAGGGCCGCAGAGACGGGACTTTCTAAATTAAATTTTAATTCCCACCCGATGGCCTGGCCGCCACGGCCATGATTCAAACCGTGCAACTGGCCGCCTCGGCCAGGCAGATGCCCGCCCGGGTCCTTGCAGGAATTAACCTCCCCCCCTGGGCCAGGAGATGGTGGCGTCTGCCCTGGCCCTCGGGTTGTGGAATGAGACCCTAAGAATGAAAGGGACCCCTTCTCTCTCGACCTCACTGTGCAGCTGCAGAGGCTGCCCAGCTGATTAGCTGCTCACTGCCCAGGCTGTTTGAATTATTAGGTGCTGGGGAGATCAGAGCCCACTGGTGACTCAGGGACATTTACCAAGACGACATCAAAGCCAGAGGCGCCGGGGTCCAAAGTGTAGGATAACGGTCAGGGCCCGAGAGTCTGCGCTCTGTCCTGGCCCAGCAGGTTTAGGTGAGGAGAGAGTCGTAAAAATGCCTCCGTTTTGCCAGAACATTTTTCCAGGGGTTCCTGTTGGCAAGAGGAGGCAGGGCTTGGAGCATGAAGAAGGGAGGTAGTGAGCTGCCCGTTTTACAGCCAAACCAACTGAAGCGGTGTCTGAGATAATGACTTGCCTGACCACACAGCTGGTTGTGACCAGGTCAGCAGACAGAGAACATCACCGAGGATGGAGTCCTGCCCCCCTGCCCCCATCTCAGCCAGCGACGGGAGAGGGCAAGACAGTGGCCTTGAGAGGCAATGCTTGTGGCCCAGCTAGGGGCCTTAACGAGTTACTTCTTTCGGCATCAGACTCTTGGTGCCTGAACTGGGAAATCATGACAGTCCCTCCTCTGTAAGATGTTGGGGAACAAAGGAGTGTCCAGGAGGTTGCTTTACCCTGACGAATGTGACAAGCCAGGGGACCAGATGAGGCAAATGATGTCTGTGTCTCTACCCGTGGCATGCCAGTGACAGTCACCATGGGAACAGAAGTGAAGACCCTCTTTTCAGGAGTGCCCAGCCCCATTTGGGACACCCCAGGCCCCCCTTCCTGTTCAGCCTTGTGCAAGCCGCACATGCCCCTCTCCCTATCTTGTCTGATCAGTCTCCTCATCAGGGGTGGGGGAGGGGGTTCAAACACGAATGTGCATCACTGGTGACAGCAGGTGAGCCAGGGGATGGTGAGATCAGCCTACGTCCTCCCTAGACTCAGAGAGCCAACTGGGAAGAGCAAGGCAGGAGGCAGAGGACCAAGGGCTGGAGGCCATGACCAGCTCCCCAGCAGAGAACTGTAGAATATTCATCGGGAAGTGGAAACCATCCCAGGTTTTTAATAGCTGCCATCTGCCGTCTTTGTAAAATAGCTTTATGATTTTAAAAATAATATACGCTCGTTATAAAATACTACAACCACACACCATAACATAAATGAATCGTACCAACAGCATTGAGCCCAAGAAGCCAGATACAAAATAGTTCACGCTGCATGCACAATCACATCTATATAAAGAATATAAAGCTGTAAAGTATGTAAAGGGAATCTATGGTATTTAAATCAGGACCTGGGTCATCCTGGGGGGAGGGAATGACTGAAAGACGACACACGGGGTTTCTGAGAGGGCTGCTGATACTCTGTTTCTTGATCTGAGCACCGGTTTACACAAGTATATTCACTGGGTGAAAACCCACTGAGCTATATGCCTACAAACTCTTTTTGGACATATGTTAGATCAGTAATAAATTTCCTTAAAATAAATGAGTGGGTCCATGGCCACGCTGTGTGTACAAATAAATAAATATAAAACACCCAGGATCCGTGTAGAAAATGTGGTGGTTTCCTTATTCCTGAAAAGAGAAAACTTGGAAAGAGGTCACTTATCATCCAGAATTAATTTCCTTTCATATGTTAGTATTTTTCCTTCCCACCTCTTCCCAGGTATGATGTGTGCTTACTTGTACATTTAGCATTATTCTTGTATAAAAAATTATATGTGCAACTTTTTTCTTCTTATTATTATATTGTAAGGATTCTGGCACACATCCTAAATCACTCCTAAAAGCCATCCTTTTTTTTTTTTTTTTTTTACTTTTATTTATTTTTGAGAGAGAGACAGAGCATGAATGGGGGAGGAGCAGAGAGAGAGGGAGACACAGAATCTGAAACAGGCTCCAGGCTCTGAGCTGTCAGCACAGAGCCCGACACAGACTTGAACCCACGAACTGGGAGATCATGACTTGAGCTGAAGTCGGGTGCTTCGCTGACTGAGCCACCCAGGGGCCCCCTAAAAGACATCTTTAGGATGCTGTAATATGTCACCGTAAGGGCATATCACGTGTTCACCTAAGTATTTCCCAATTGCAGTGGATTTCGCCCCTCCCTCAGGGGGCATTTTGTAATGTCTGGAGACATTTTTGGTTGTCACAATGCAGGGCGGGGTGGGGGTGGCTACTGGCATCTAGTGGGTAGATGCTTTTAAACACCCTACGATGCCCAGGAGGCTCCCACAACAAAGACTCACCTGACCTCAAACATTGACAGCTGAGGCTGAGAAAACGTGTCTCTCTATATCTTTATTGTTACACCTACAGGCTACTTTCAGCTTTTCCTGGAACGAATGAAGCAACAACACACCTGCTAGGTAAACCCTCCTGCACATGTCCACCTCCTTGCCATCAGCTTCTGTGGGCACGCTCGATGCTAAGGCCACTTGAAAGAGCTGGGCTATCTTCCAGAATGCAACCTCAGTTGAGACTCACCACCTGACCTTTCCTCTTCTTCTGGAGTGACAAACTAGAGCCTTTTAGCCTTTAGAGGGTCACAGACCTGCCATACCTGGGGATGTTCCTCTTCGCCTGCCCGTCCTTTCTGACTATGGCCCATCCGCTTTCTCTTAAAGATTCCTGTAAAGGCTGTCCGCATCCCTGTCCCCTCACCTTGTTCGTGTCCACCGCTCAGGGCACCGCAGAAGGCTCTGACCCTCACTGTTCCCCTGCGACTGCCTCCAGAGTTCTATGACATCAAGGTAGATTTTCAACGCTCACCTGCTGCCGGTAAGCTCCCATCCCCCATCTCTCTTAAAGATTGCAAAAGACTCCCAAGCCCGCCACCCCTCAGGGTCCATCCTCCCAGGGCTCCGAGTGACACCAGCCTTTCTCACCCAGGAGCAGAGCAACTTCCCCCCAGGGCCTGCTAGCCTGAACTGCAGGCCCATGTTTCCGACTGAAACAATGTAACTTGGCCTCTTCCCCGGGGCTAGAAGATTTGAACCTTCCAGAGTCCACCCTTCCCTGGGTGAGCTTTCTAAAACAAAAACTGTAACTGGAGTGTGCACACTGGCTTACCTTGAAACAAAAACGTTTGGGGACAATGTGGGAAATTTGGTTGTGAACTTGGGATGACATGTTGAGAAATTACTGTTAAGTGTGTGAGGTGTGATAGCAAGTAAAAAGAAAATCCGAATTTGTAAAGGAGGCACACTGAAGTTTCTAGAGAAGATGGCTTGATTTGCCTTAAAATATTGGGTTTTTTTTAAATTTTTTTTAACGTTTATTTATTTTTGAGACAGAGAGAGACAGACCATGAACAGGGGAGGAGCAGAGAGAGAGGGAGACACAGAATCCAAAACAGGCTCCAGACTCTGAGCTGTCAGCACAGAGCCGGACGCGGGGCTCCAACTCACTGACTGTGAGATCATGACCTGAGCCGAAGTCGGATGCTTAACCGACCGAGCCACCCAGGCGCCCTTGCCTTAAAATATTTTAGCAAAGGAATACATTAAGAAAATTTGGAGAAGCATTCATAATTGTTCAGTTTAAGTATGGCTCCTGGTTCATCACACTCTTTTCTTCTTACGGAATTTTCCATACATTCAATAACCCTGCAAATCTGACCACAGCACTCTCCTGCTCAGAATATTCTGGTATTCTCTACTGCCTACAGGATCCAGTCTGGACTTGTAAGGGTGTCATTTCAGTGCAAGGGATCAGGCCACTTTGCATCCTGCAGCCTCCCCTCCCCTCACCTGGCCCCATATTGACTGGTGATCTTGTTCATGGCTTGGAGAGCTCAGGTCCCAACCACATCCTGTCTGCCTAAAAAAAATACCCATTTCTCAAAAGTCTCCTCAAAGTGTCCTCTCATTTTTGATCTTCCCTGAATCCTCCAATCTATGACCCATCAGGCCAAGCCTCTGGCCCTCCTCCACACCCTGCCTTGCCCACCAGTCAATTATTTTATGGTGGCCAGTTGACATGTGTTCCCCAGCCCCACCCTCACCCCGCCTGGGACTGAGCTCCCCGAAGGCGAGAGCTGTGTCCTGTCCACTCTTACTTCCCAAGGTGCAGACCCAGCCCCGGGTCGGGATTCGGTAGAAAGCAGGGGAGTGAACGAGCGAGCCTCTTCCCTTCTTCGTCCTTCCGTCCTGAAGACGAACAAGACTTAGATTTGAGTTTCCAGGTTCAGCCTTTTTTTTTTTTTTTTTCCCTCAGCTTTTCTCTGGATGGGGCATTATCAGAATAGTTTCTGAAAATGAGTCTTAGGAACTCAGAGTAGAAGCGTAAACCAATCTCAAGAATATTTGAGTTGCCAGGCAACAAAAGAACACAAGCGCAACTCTCAAATATCAGCCCAGCGAGGTTGTGTCATTGTTGGGTCGTTCTCTTTGCTAGTAATTTGATTACTTGCATGCAAGAAAAGACATAGTCAATAAATACAGTAAAGTGCATTGGTCATGGGGAGGGGAATACCGGAATGGAGATCATGTACCACCGAGGAAAGAACAGCAAACTTGACCCTGGCACTGGGAGAACTAGGGAGAAAGAAGACAACATGACCAACTCCAGAAGCGGCCAGAACCCCAAGTCAGCTCCTGACTCTGGCCTTTGCTGGAGCCTGGAGGGAAGCCTGGCTAAGCAGGTGCAGGCTGGAGAAGGACACGGGATAGGGCTCTGAGGGCTGGCCCGGAGACTGGCAGGCGCCATCACAAGACTCTGGACCTCAGAGTCACAGTGTTGGTCGCAAGGTCCCTGTTCTTCCTCTGATCCCAGAAGTGCCACCTTCAGATGCATGCTGTGTAGTAGACTGGTGTGCCTGTCCTCACCAGGCCAGGCGTGGCATGGCCTACTTTTCCTCATCAGGGTGTGTGAAGTGGGCGTGTCCTGCCTCAGGAAAGCTTGGCCCGCCCTCCTCTTTTGTTTCCTTATGTTTCCAAGGAAGGCAGGTGGCCTGACCTATCCTTATGCATATCTGCATCCTAAAAGAATCCCCTGGATTACCCACATCAGAGACACTTGACAAGTCATGATGGAGCTCCACCCTGGTCATACTGATTCAACAAGCTTGGGAGCGTCCTGGGAAGGCGCATTTCAGCAAGCTCTTGTGGTTACTTTTTTTTTGTTAATTACGGTAAAATAAATACCACATGAGATATGCCATTTTAACCATGTTTAAATGTTCAATTCAGTGGCAGGCATTAATCACATCGACCCTGTTGTACAGGCTTTACCACGGTTTCCCAAACTTTTTCATCACCCCAAACAGAAGCTGTACCCATTAAGTAGTAACTCCTCATTTACCCCAAGGGTCTGATAATCCCTAATCCACTGTCTAGTTCTATGAATTTGCCTATTCTAGAGAGTGTGTGTAAGTGGAAATGTACCATGCATGTCCTTTTGTGTATGGCTTATTTCACTTAGCATAAATATCTTCAAGGTTCACCCATGTTGTCGTGTGTATTAGAACTCCATTCCTTCTGGGGCTTCTGAGTGGCTCAGTTGGTTAAGCATCCGACTTTGGCTCAACTCATGATCCCTCATCGGGCTCTGTGCTGACAGCTCAGAGCCTGGAGCCTGCTTCAGATTCTGTGTCTCCCCCTCTCTCTGTTCCTCCCCCACTCATGCTCTGTCTCTCTGTCTGTCAAAAGTAAATGGACGTTAAAAAAAAATTAAAAAAAAAGAACTCTATTCCTTCTTATGGCTGAATACTATTCCAGTGTATGGCTATACCACATTTTGTGTACCCATCCTTTTTTTTTTTTTTAGGTTTATTTATTTATTTTGAGAGAGAGAAAGAGAGAGAGCATACAAGTGGGGTAGGGGCAGAGAGAAAGGAGAGAGAGAATTCCAAGCAGACTCTTCTCTCTGTGCTGAGCCTGACTCAGGGCTCGATCTCACAACCATGAGATCATTACCTGAGCTAAAATCAAGAGTCGGACACTTAACTCACTGAACCACCCAGGTGCCCCCATTCTTCCGTTGATGGACGCTTGGGGTTCTTCTACTTTTGGCTATTGTGAGTACATCGTGAGTACATTATGTGTGCATCGGTATACAGGTATCAACTCAAGCCCCCGTTTTCCATTTTTTGGGTGAATATACCCACGAGTGGAAATGCTGGGTCACATGATAATTCTATGTTTAACTTTTCGAGGGACCCCCAAATTTTTTCCACAGCAGCCGCACCACTTGCCGTTCCCAGCAGCAATGAACACACAAGGGTTCCACCAACACTTGTTATTTTCCATGGTTTTGATTAGAACCATCCTAGTAGGGGTGACATGGTATCTGACTGTGCTTTTGCTTCAGGTAATTCTCAAGCACGCTAAGTCTGGAGAACTCTGCTGTATACAAAGGAGATGGGACATTCGTTAGAGAGAGATAGGGACTCACAGTAAAGAAAAGGGGATTTGGGTTACTTTTCAAAGAGTGAATTTTCTTCTTCTTCTTTTGTAGACAAACAGTTTCCTAGTGCTGAGTTCAGTGCCCATCAAGAGCACGTCACAGCAGTGAAGAGAATGTGAAGGGTTTGGGGGTTCCCAGGGCAGGGGCAATTCTGGGAAGACCAGGGCAGGTGAGAATGACCAAGCTGGGGGAGAGTCACTCAGTGCTGGGGATCCACTCTCATTAAGCTTTTGCCAGTGAAAGGGATTGAGTCTGAACCTCTCTCCAGGGTCTAATGATTTTATCTGTGGGCTTTGTAGGATCACTCTGCCTTTTAGGAAGAGCTGCAATGAGAATTCAGAGCGGGAAAAGTGCCATGCAGCTTTTAATAATAATAATTAAAAAAAGTGAGTCAGGAGTGGAGAGGCTAACTTCTCTACCTTCTCACCAGCAGTGTCTGTGGAACAGCTCTTGGTGGGCAAGATATCAGGCTTTGGGTTCATCTTGACAGACAAACAATCAGAGGGGTTTTCTCACATTCCAGGATTTAAGTCCAGGCCGAGTGAAAATCTCTCCGGAGGCAGGAGATGCCCCTTATGACCCTCCATCACCCTGATCAAGCAATGGCTGCCCATTAGCTGAATCTGGGAAGGGTCGAGTGGGATCCAGAGCTGACCCCTGAGCCCCCGTAGAGGCTGCCTTCTCCCAAACATCAAATCCTGCCAGAAGAAACACTCACTGCTTTAGGTGGGATTTCGCTTCTTCGGCTTCCCGGGGCCAATTAGCATAGCAGAGCTCTGTGGGTAAGCGCACCCTCAATGGGGCTTATGAGAGCCACAGTCAAGAGATCAAATAACCCCCTTGCTCTCTGTGCAGCAGGCCTGGACTCCATCAGAAGGACACGCCCAGCCAGCCAAGACATAACTTTGGTGCAGACAGCAGGGCAATGAGGCAAGCAATAAAAAGGCCTAATCTCTTAAGGCAACATGAATTGTTGGCGAGAACACAAGGGGGAAAGCAACATTGGCCAAGGATCATTTTCCTCTTGTTAGAGATGCCTGCTGACTGCTTGGAAAAACCAAAGTGGGAGGAAGAAAAAATCCTGCTAGCACTGGCGGGCGGCAAGCTGCCGTTTACAGAACTGGTTTTCCCCACTTTCGAACAGCTAACCAGGTAGTCTTACGGCAACCATTACTGAGTACCATTGATGGAGTGCTTCTTCGGAACGCTTGCCTCAGCCCATGATTGTGTAAGTGTTAGCAGTACCGCCATCCTGTGCCAGTTGGGTTCAGTGCAAGGAACTGAAGTTGTTCTAGGTGTTTCTAGCAAAAGAGGGCTTTTGTGCCAGGAGTCAAATGCTTAGGAGGCTATGGTAAGGGCTGGAGGAGCGTATGCAAAGGAGTGACAGCCGGCTGTCGAATATAAGGATCCATCACATGACTGAGACTTCGGGAAGCTGCTAGAGCTTCCACCACAGCTGCTGTCACAAGGACCTGGTGACTGCCTTTCCGGTCTGCTCCTGAACTCTCCACAACCAGGCTTGCCAGCCACCTCATCCCTGGCACTTAGAGGCCAGGCACCAAGGATTAGCTCAGTTCCTCCACACAACAACTTAGGAGATAGGCGACTGTCTCCTCGGAACTTCAGAGATAGGGAGCCTGTCTCAGAGAGGTTAAATGACTCACCCAAGGTCACACAGCCAGCTTCTGATAAAGTCAGAGTTGGCACTCGAGTCTGCCCAAGTCCATATTCTACACCCTCAGCTCCTGGCTATGACTGTGCACCAACAACTCTACGAGGTCCGGCAGCCCACACAGCACACACAGACTCGATGAAGCCAAAACAAATGAACACCAGCCGGGTGAGCATGGCTCATGGCACAGCACTGGAGAATGACCGCCCGGACCACAATCTGGAGAACTCAGTGAAGACGGCCCCGGGCCTGGGCACAAGTTGGGGCTACGGCATCTGTCTGCACAAGCGATGCTGTCCAGGCCTATCATGCATTTCCCCCCATCACACCCATCCTGTAGGATTTGGAGCAAGTCCTAAAACCGAGTTTTCCCAAGGTGAGAAAGCTTAGTGGTTTGTCAGTCCAAACCTCCCATAGTACACATGGGAAAACAGAGGTTCTAAAAGAGGAACTAACCTGTCAGAGGTAATTCATATGTCTGGAATCAAGGGGAGGGCAAGCCTCAGGCCACTTTAGCATTTCCTCAACTTCGGGGCTAGCACTTTTTTTTTTAAGTTTATTTTTTTTATTTTGAGGGAGAGAGAGAGAGAGAGAGAGAGAGAGAGTGCAAGCAGGGGAGGGACAGAGAGAGGCAGACAGTGAGAAACCCAAGCAGGCTCCATGGAGTCAATGCACAGAGCCCAATGTGGGGCTCGAACTCATGAAACTGTGAGATCATGACCTAAGCCGAAATCAAGAGTCAGACGCTTAACTGACTGAGCCACCCAGGAGCCCCTGGAGCTAACATTTAAAGGAGAACCCAAGCAATGTACTACAACTCAGTGCCCCTAGAATACCCTCTCCATCACCAAGAACCGTCCTGTCCACCCTTACTTGTCAATTTCTAAGATGGGGTAATGTTTTCATTCTTGATGGTGATAGTCACATGGCTGTATTGACCTTGTGAAAATTCACTGAACTGTTTCCTTATGGGCCGGTGGTTTTTCTGCATTTTTCTACATTATGTCAAACTTCAATAAGGAGCTTACTTAAAATAATATTGGCCAATTAGATCTATCCCAGGACCAGGAAAATATTCCGTGTTTTAACTGAAAAGCCTCTTCCTTCTAGTCTTAAGTGGCTGAAAAAAATCACATCCCATGTTGCTGTCAACTCAGGATTTGAGTAGACTGAGAACATCAATGATCTAAGAAGGTTTGGAGGCTCTTTGCGACACCTGAGACATCCTTCTTACTTTTTCTTTGGAAGGCAGAAACACACACACACAGACACAGACACAAGACCTGTGGTAGGGACTTGATAGCTGTTCACAAACCATTTACCTATTCCTCTTGGGCCACCACTAAGCTATACTTCCTAGCCTTTTTCTCAGGTGGGTGCAGTCATTTGACTGGATGGTGGCCAGTGAAATGCCCAAAGTGGGTATAATTCCAAGTCTGGCTCATAAACTTCCCTGTGTGCAAGCCTTGACTACCTTTTCCTTGCTACTGGCTAATTGGAGAGTTCTCTGAGGTCCTAGAAGAGGGCAGAGACATCAAACAGAAGCAGCCTGAGTTCCTGTGACATCAGGTAGAGGAGAGCCATACAGGAGAGTCACCTGACCAGGAAAATCTATGGTGGGACACTGCACAAGCAAGAAAACAATTTTTTTTTTTTTAACAAACCCTTCTATTGAGGGCTGACTCTCAATACATCACAGCAAGGGAGTTGCTCTGGTATGTAGGAAAGCCCGACGCAGAAGAAATAAACTTTCCTGTGTAAAGTAGTGAAATGTGTAGCTTAGGTGTTACAGCAGTTAGCCTACCCTGGAAAATACAAGAGCGGTTTTGAAATTCAGCAAATCCTATTCTTCCCAAATCACGCCTACCTTCTCAACCTAGAGCCAGCCCCAGGGTATTTTTTAAAACCGAGAGGCCAAAGTGTAGTCCTGCTTGTTACTTATTGATTCTTAATTCAGAAACAGTTATCACAGGTACAATTCACCAGTCCCTGATGAGTTAGGGCAAGAGATCCAGGGGGAAAAGACTCCTTGTAACAAGATGTGAGAGTCGGGGCACCTGGGTGGCGCAGTCGGTTAAGCGTCCGACTTCAGCCAGGTCACGATCTCGCGGTCCCAGAGTTCGAGGCCCGCGTCGGGCTCTGGGCTGATGGCTCAGAGCCTGGGGCCTGCTTCCGATTCTGTGTCTCCCTCTCTCTCTGCCCCTCCCCCGTTCATGCTCTGTCTCTCTCTGTCCCAAAAATAAATAAACGTTGAAAAAAAAAATTAAAAAAAAAAAAAGATGTGAGAGTCGGCAGTCCTTTTTCTCTTTTAATTGTTCTGTCTCCTCCTTTGTTGACAGGGTTCAAAATGGCAGCATTCTGAGCCCATTCTATAAGGGACCAACAGTTCCATCCACCAGAGGGCAATACTATATGATAGCTGGGGCACATGATGGTAAGGCAATCATCATGAAAAGGAAAATTGGAGTCAACATTTATGGAAAAGGACAGGAGGCAGATACCAGAATTGTGGAAAGTTCCCTGGGTGATGGAATGGGGGACAGTGAGGTAAGCATCTTTGCGATGCACGCTCCCCACCTCTATCTCCCTTGCAATTGTTGCAAGGACTAACTCTGCATTTTTCCTTCACGTAGAAAGTTGTTTACCATATGCTTTCACTCATATGTGGAATTTAAGAAACATATGAAGAAAGCGAAGAAAGTGAAGAAAAAAAAGAGAAAAGTCAAGAAGACTCTTTAATTTTTTTTTTTTTAGAGCAAAAGAGAGCATGTGAGCATGGGAGAGAGGAAAGGAGAAGAAGAGAAAGAATCTTTAAAAACAAAGTTTATTTTATTTATTTTGGAGAGATAATGGGGGAGGGGCAGAGAGGGAGACTGAGGATGCAAAGCAGGCTCCACAATGACAGCAGAGAACCTAACGTGGGGCTGGAAGAACTCATGAGATCATGACCTGAGCTGAAGTTGGACACTCAACTGACTGAGCCATTCAAGTGCTCTGAGGACTTAGCACATGGTAAACACTCCTTCACAGCATAGCCCTTCATAGCATTTGAGACTGGGATGAAGGGAGAGAGAGAGAGACTTTTTTAAAAATTTTTTTTTAATGTTTATTTATTTATTTTTTTTTAATGTTCTTCATTTTTTTTTTTCAACGTTTATTTATTTTTGGGACAGAGAGAGACAGAGCATGAACGGGGGAGGGGCAGAGAGAGAGGGAGACACAGAATCAGAAACAGGCTCCAGGCTCTGAGCCATCAGCCCAGAGCCCGACGCGGGGCTCGAACTCCCGGACCGCGAGATCGTGACCTGGCTGAAGTCGGACGCTTAACCGACTGCGCCACCCAGGCGCCCCTGTTTATTTATTTTTGAGAGAGGAAGACAGAGCATGAGTGGGGGAGGGGCAGAGAGACAGGGAGACACAGAATCTGAAGCAGGATCCAGGCTCTGAGCTGTCAGCACAGAGCCTGATGCAGGGCTCGAACTCACAAACCGTGAGATCATGACCTGAGCCAAAGCCAGACGCTCAACCGACTGAGCCACCCAGGTGCCCCGAGAGAGACAGAGCGAGAGAGAGAGAGTTTTAAGCAGCATGGAGCCCCATGTGAGCTTGATTCCACAGCCCTGAGATCATGACCTAAGCTGAAATCAAGAGTTAAACAGATGTTCAACTGACTGAGCCACCCAGGCACCCCAAGAAACAGACTCTTACCTAGAGATCACACTGATGGTTACCAGAGGGGAGGTAAGTGGGGAGTTGGGTTGAATGGATGATGGGGATTAAGGACTACACTTGCCGTGATGAGCACAGGGTGAGGTATGGAAGTGCTGAATTCCTATACACCCAAAACAAATATAACGCTGTATGTCACCTCCACTGGAATTAAACATTTTTAAATTTAACAAAAAATAAAATTATAGGTAAATGTTAAGTATGATCTTACATCAACATTTTTCAAAACCTTGACCATTTTCTAGGAAAATATATATTAGAAAAAAAATTCTCCAGCTGAGAGATCCAACTGTATATAGCAAGGAAAATTATACTAAAGCTACCTTCCACCAACACACTCAAACATGGAAAGCTGTTAGAAAACAAAGGCAGTGAGAAACAACAGAAATAAAAAGGTGTGTGAGGGGCAGAGCCCTATTCTGTTCTCTCCCAGGCCTGGGGCCTGCCAGAGTCTGTAAGGAAACAGCAGTTTTTCTAGCGGTACCCTGTGGTTTCCTATGAAAACCCAGGGTTGTGAGTTCTGCTTCCTGAAATGGAGAACTAGCTTTTTTTCTGAACCAAGCTTCTAGCTAAAAATAACTAGGGAAAGAAAAAAAAAAGGCAGACATATATATCTTTAAATGGTTTGATGGCAAGAAAGAGCAATGCAGGATTTCTAGAAGCAAGATCTCGGAGAGAAGGGGACCCCAGGAAACTGAGCCTGATATTTGGCATTCTTTTTCCCCTTGAGATATCGGCCAATTGGGACTTTTTGGTGGAAAAGGTGATCAGAAAGTGGCGGCTGAGAAGCCGAGTACAACTTTTGGCAGCCTCTCAGCAGGAACAAGAGCTGGAGTTCGAGATCTGCCAATCAGGAGGGCCACTCAGGCTTTTGGTCGGGACCCCAAAGATCCAGAGCCTAGAACGAGAGAGTCTTACTGCGGATTTCCTAGAAGAAAGAGCCAGAGGCAAAAGCTTGCATGCTGACACTTTTCTAAGAAATGCACTTGCAACGGGGGCTGGAGAGAGGACAAAAGGGAAGTGGGGAAGAGCAGGAGGAACATGGGTGCGAGGGAGGGCACCGTGAGCTCAACACAACACCAGGACTCTTTGGCACTCTCATTAACGTCAAGGAAAATTGGATCCTGTAACAGACTAGAGCAGGAGGAGACGTGGTGACCAAACATGAAGTAGTATCCTGGGACAGAAACAGTAGTAGTAGTAGTAGTTCGGGAAAAACTAAGGAAATCCAAATAAAGTATGGAGCTTAGGGAATGATCAGTACCAGTGCTGGCTCCTTATGTTGTAAATGCACCACTTAGTGCATTAGTGACATTAGTGACAGGGAACAGTGGGTGCAAGGTGTGTGCAACTTGCTTCACTATCTTTGCAACTTTTCTGCAAACCTAAAACGAAGATAAAACTTTTATTTAATTATTTAAAAAAATTTTTTTAATGTTTATTTACTTTTGAGAGAGAGAGAGAGAGAGAGAGAGAGAGAGAGAGAGAGAGGAAGGGCCAGAGAGAGAGGGAGACACAGAATCCGAAACAGGCTCCAGGCTCTGAGGTGTCAGCCCAGAGCCCGACGCGGGGCTCGAACTCACGAACCGCGAGATCATGACCTGAGCCAAAGTCAGACGCTTAATCGACTGAGCCACCCAGGCGCCCCGATAAAATTTTTATTTTATTTAAAAAAATTTTTTTTTCAATGTTTATTTATTTTTGGGACAGAGAGAGACAGAGCATGAACGTGGGAGGGGCAGAGAGAGAGGGAGACACAGAATCGGAAACAGGCTCCAGGCTCTGAGCCATCAGCCCAGAGCCCGACGCGGGGCTCGAACTCACGGACCGCGAGATCATGACCTGGCTGAAGTCGGACGCTTAACCGACTGCGCCACCCAGGCGCCCCAAAATTTTTATTTTAAAGAAAGTAAACAAGTAGTTTAAACCAAATGAATTTTCACTTTGAAAACATCCATAATAATGTCATGTGGGATTGCAAAAGTATATATTTAGCATTACTTGTAATTAAATCATACACATAGTACATATTAATAAACACACACAATTATATTATGTACATAATTAAGCATCCAACAGTAACAGAAAATGCAGGAGGAGGGAGGTAAGTGAAGATGTTCTAAAATTCTTGTATTATGCAGAAAATTGTAAAAAATATTCATTT
This sequence comes from Prionailurus viverrinus, assembly GCF_022837055.1. NCBI lineage: Eukaryota > Metazoa > Chordata > Mammalia > Carnivora > Felidae > Prionailurus > Prionailurus viverrinus. Next base: position 112,682,963 of record NC_062561.1, on the reverse strand, counting down.
ATATTAGATTTTAATAAATCAAAAATGCACACTGTAATCTCGGCTTACCACTAACAAAATGATTACTAAATGTGTAACTCACAACTAATAGAGAAAAAATAGAATAATAAAAGTGCATAATAGAAAAGGGAGTAAGAAAGGGAATGGAAGAGGTGGAATAAATAGAAAATAAGTAGTAAATTGCAACGCTTAGCCCCAAATATCAGCTCTAACATCACATATAAATGATGGAAATGCTCCAGTTAAAAGTCTTAGTTAGAGTGGATTTAGAAATAATGACAACATTTACCAAATGCTTCTTTAAATACATACTTTATAAGGATACAGAATTATTAGAAATTAGTAGGATGGGCGTGCCTGGGTGCCTCAATCGGTTAAGTGTCCTACTCTTGATTTCAGCTCAGGTCATGATCTCACAGTTGGTGGGATCAATCCCACACCATGAGGGTGGGATTCTCTCTCCCTCTCTCTCTGCCCCTCCTCCACTCATGCTCATGCTCTCTCTCTCTCTCTCAAAATAAATAAATAAACTTAAAAAAAAGTAATGGGATGGGGGCACTTGGCTGGCTCAGTTACTAGAGTATGTGATTCTTGATCTTGGGCTGTGAATTCAAGCCCCACATTGTGTGTGGAGCCTACTAAAAATAAAAAAAATAATAATAAAATAAAAATCTTAAAAAATTTAATGGGATGCAAGAGACATTCAATTCAAATAGTCACTAAAAGGAAGCTGGTTTGCTCAGTGGAATTTAAAACAAAGTGTTTCCTAGAGATAAAGAAGGATAATGCATATTAAAAGGGTCAATCTACCAGAAATATATAACAATTCCAAATTTGTATGTGCTTCAAACCAGGGGCTCAAAATATAAAAAACAAAACTTGCAAGAACTAAAAGGGAAAGGGACAAACTTCAATACATTTTTCTTGATGACATAACAAGGAAAAAAAATCAGGAAGGATTGAAAAGAATTTGACTATACAATAAAAAATGTTGACCTAACTAACATATATAGACTACTACCTCCCAACAGCAAAAGAATGAATTTACATTATTTTTGCAAGCACATGACCATTGGCCAAAATTGAACACATGTTGAGCCATGAGGCAAATTTCAACACATTTCAAAGAATTGAAACCATACAGAAGATATTCTCTAAACACGGTGGAATGAAGTTAGAAATCAGTAAATAAAATACAATAAAATTACCCCCAAAATTCTCAAATGTTCAGAAGTTAAGTGATATACTTTTAAGTAAGTCATGGATCAAAGAAGACATCTCAATAGAAAGGAGAATCCTATTGAATAGCAATGAAGACAGCATACTAAAACTTGTGTACTATGGAATGGGGTGCTTATGTCTCCCCAAAACTCGTATGTTGAAACACCAATCCCCAGTGTGATGGCATTCAGAGATTGGGCCTCTGGGAGGTCATTTGGTTTAGTTGAGGTGACACTGACAGAACACCCATAATGAAAATAGTGCCCTTGTAAGATGAGAAAGAGACCAGATTCCTCCCCATCTTTCTACCATGTGAGGACACAGCAAGATGGTGGCTATGTGCAGACCAGGAAAAGGGTCCTCACCCAGCACCTTGATCTTGGAATTTCCAGCTTTCAGAACAATGACAAATAAATGTTTGCTGTTTAAGCCACATACATGTATGGAATTTTGTTAGAGCCATCTGAGCTGGCTGAGACATTGTGGGATACAGTAAACCTGGGCTTAGAGGGAAATTTATCCCCTGGAGTTCACATAAGAGAAAAGAGGAAAGAGCGTCTGTCTCTGGTAAGTTAAGATAACGACAGCAAATTCGACACAGGGTTCCACTTCCCGGTTGATGAAGTAGCTTGTGGCAAGGCAATACTCCCACTGACAAGACCCAGAAACAGCAGACAACATTAAAAAAAAAAAAAAAATATATATATATATATATATACACATATATATATACATATATATTTATATTAAAAAGAGTGTGAGTGTATATACACACATATATATACATATATATATATATATATTAAAAAGAGTGTGAGACAGGGAAGGACAGAGAGAGAGGAAGACAAAGGATCTGAAGTGGGCTCTGTGCTCACAGCAGAGCCAGACACGGAACTCGAGCCCACAAACCATGAGATCATGAACTTAGCTGAAGTCAGATGCTCAACCAACTGAGCCACCCAGGCAACCCATAAAAATCATATATTCTAAAGCATCAGAGAATTCTGGAGGCAATGGAGATTGAAGGACATAAGATTTCAAGAGGGAAGACCTCTCACCAAATGACTGCAGAACACCAAATTCCTTTTGAAAGATGTGTATATATGGTCAATTCATTTTCAAGAAATATGCCAAAACAAACCAAAAGAAAGGTTTTCATCAACTGATGCCATAACAACTGAGGACCCAAAGGAGACAAAACAAAGCTTGATTTCCCTGTCTCACGCTACACACAAGATTTGATGTGTCATAGATGGCAGACCTAAATGTGAAAGCTGAAAGTATAAAGCTCTGAAGGAAAATATCTTCACGATCAGGGGCCAAAGATTTTGATAAAACTGTAAAAGAAATCATTGACAAAATGGAGTTTGTCAAAAGTAAAAACACCTGTTCATCAAATGACATCACAAAGATAATAAACAGGCAAGACACAGACCAAAAGAAAATATTTGCAAGATATATAACTAAGAAGTAATTAGTGTCCAGGACATAAAAACACACCTACAACTTAATGGTTAAAAGAACAAACAATCTTACTTTTTATGGGATATTTCACAAAGGAAGATATTTGAATGGAAAGTGGCAAGGATGTAGAGCAATCCAAACTCTTCTACTGCCGGTCCATCAAGAGGAGAATGAATAAACAAATCATGATATATTCATACAATGCAATGCTATTCAACAATAAAAACTTATGCAGTATTCATTCACACAACAAAATGCATCGATCCCTCAAACAAGAACAATGGAACATGAAAGAGATAAACTGTATTATGCCATTTTTATGAGGTTCTAAAACAGGCAAAACCAATGTGAGGTGAAACACATCAAATCAATGGTTGCCTCTGGGCGGGTAGAGATTCACTGGGAAGGGACTCAAGGGAACTTTTTAACATGATGAAAATGTTCTGATTGTGATAAAGGAGGCAATTAAAGTAGGGTATTGTTTGTCAAAATCACACAACTAAAATGTGTGTACCTCCATGATGCGCATTTTACCTTAAAAATAAAAGAGCTATTAAAAATCATCATCATCATTGTTTTTATTGGTCAGGCCATACTCCACTGCCCATCTTCTAAAAATCATTTGCAACAGGTTACCTAAACCTACCAAAACTTCAATTCACAAGTTATGAGTTGCTAGATTACAATATCAGGACATAGTTGAGTATTTTTCACCATTGCTGCAATTATAGTTCCTAACTTCCTTCCTCAGAAAACAATTGGATTAGAGGTACCTGGGTGGCTCAGTCAGTTAAGTGCCCGACTTCAGCTCAGGTCATGATCTCAGGACTCATGAGTTCGAGCCCCACATAGGGCTCTGGGCTGACAGCTCAGAGTCTGTAGCCTGCTTTAGATTCTGTGTCTCCCTCTCTCTACCCCTCCCCTGCTCATGCTCCGTCTCTGTCTCTCAAAAATGAATGAACGTCAGAAAGAATTAAAAAAATAAAACAATTGGATTAGTCTACACCATAAAGAAGCAGCTTGGAAAAAAATAACTGATTTCACCAACATAAAACCTGTTTTACTTGTCAAAACACTTGCCTTTCTACATATTCAGATACTAAAATTTTAAGGTTTTGTTTCCTCCATATTTGATTTTGTGAGACAGATTCTGAAGTGTCAGATTTCTTTTGCCTACTTTTATAACCGATCTAAACAAAAAAATCACTCTGGCTTATAGTCTATCTTCTGAGAAACACTGACAAAGTAAAGCTGTCAGGCTGGTGCTTTCCATGATTTATGAAAATTTTCCTTCCTTTGCATTTTCTCTAACACTGTTTTCTCTACAGCCACAGTATCTTATTTTTTCCTTTTATTGTTTGATATATGCATACATCTATCTATCTCTATTTCTATCTGTATCAGATTTTATAATGCAATTGATACACTGAAATGCCTTGCATTTCCTTCTCTTTTCCCATTTCTAAAGAAAAAAAATTAAAAGACCATTGTGCAACATTCCTCATTTAAAAAAATCATCATCAGCAGCAGCATTACCATCAAGCTGGGGTGCGGTTGGGAGAAGATGCGAGAATGGCCGAATTTGATAATTGTCACAATTAGGTGATGAATCCATAGGAATGCGTTACACTCTCCTCTTTACTTTGTAAATGTCTTAATTTTTCCATAACAGAATTTCTTGTGAGTGAAGGTGAAGTAAAGAAGTTTTGAGACTTCTTTAAAGAAGGAAAAACAGAATTAGTTGCCGGCACTAATGGTAGTTTTTTTTTCAGGAAAAATAAAAATGATCCGCATGACAGCATAGGTGGTGCAAAGGAGAATGAAGAACACCAAAAAGGGTAAATATAAATGAGTAAAACTGCACAAAATAATCCTAGTGATGTAGCTGAATTTAAAGCAGATGTAGAAGATTCATGAGAATAATGAAACGTTGAAAGAGTTAAAATATACTCGGTTAAATATTCTGGGGTCTTGTAATCATTGGAAAGATAGGAAAAACAATTTCTTGGTAAAATTTCGAGGGCACATCTTGCAATATGTGTGGCAATTTGTTGTAACGGGAATCAGAAACTAATGCAGTATCCACTGAGGACTTTTGCCCAAACTAATCTTTATCAGCATCATTGCGAAAGGCTGATGTTCTTCTAACTTCACCCTTCCCTCAACATTTACCAGTTATTTCAATATTCTACTAGAGTAGGAGAACTTCTTCCCCTCACCTTTATAAATGCATATTTAAAATGTATATATACATATATATATGTATACACACAAACACATATATATATGTATAATAAGTATACGTGATCATATGTGTATGAGATCTTTTTATTTTCAGTATGGACTTAAGAATCCCTCATACTGTCCCAAATTTGGCCCATGGGGTGCCCCCTCAAACTGGCCACTTTGCTCTTGTGACATGCCCCCATTGTGTGTGTGTGTGTGTATTTCCCTATTTTTCTGGCATAACAAGATATCACAGGCTTATCTTGCATACTTCCTGCTCCAGCCATTTCTCAAAGGAGCCCTGGCTTCTTTTAGTAGGTAGTAGTATTAGAAACCAAGATGAGTGCTAGATGTGTTTATTGCAAAGGGGTGTCTTTGCTTGTGGACAGAGCTAGGAAACATGCATGTATACAAACATGCATATATACATATGCATGCATATATACATGTGTGCACATATACAGGTATAGACACATAAATATGTATGTATATTTTAGAAGTGAGTTCACACCAATACCTCCAGTCCCAATTCATCCTCACAGGGCTCCTTCTTGACTTCCCTCATTTCATACTTGGGTGTCCCTTCTCCTACTCTGAGATCCCTAACGCCCAACAGCATCAACACGTGTACTCAATTACTAAAACCTATAGTAGATCCAAAGTTGCCTTAGAATTGATTTTCCCATGTCACTGCGAAAAACCAAGTCAGTAAAAGTGGTCCAGGATTTGTTTGTAATTCTTCCCTGATACGCTTTCTCACCACAGACCAAAAGTATCAAATACTGTGTTCATAAATAAAGTGGATTACTTCTTTCTCCCTGCCTTCAGGAGGATTATGACATTCACCTGAGATACACTTGGGTTTTAGTTTGATTTCAGTTTTAGGAATTTTCTTCCTGTCTATTATTATAGATGAAATGCTAGTTTTTGAGTATGCAGAGCACTAACATTATTCCAAAAGCCAAAAGTATGCAAAACAATATACTCAGAGAAATGCCACTGTGTCCCTTTCTTTCTGTCCCTCACCCCTCACGGATAGGTAACTGTCTTTAGGGTTTTCGTTTATCCCCCTGCATTGCCATTTGTACAGATAATATGCATGTGTTCTTATTTTCCCTACTTTCTTACATGAAATGTAGCATCCTATATATATGCTCGCCTGCTGTCTGCGTTTTTCACAACAATATCTCCTGGAAATCACTCCGTCATCAGTTCACAGGGATCATCATTTGTTTTTACAGTGTATAGTGCTTAGCGTGTACCTATCATAGTTTATTCAACCAATCTCCCATGCCTGGATATTTCAGTGTTTGCAATAAATATTTTGCAATGACGAATAATGAAGCAATGAGCAATCTTGTGGGTTTGTATTTTCATATCACTGGGGTGCATTTTCAGAGTAAATTCTATAAGCAGAATTGCTTGGTTAGGGATACTTTATTAAACACTGTGAAAGCCCCCTCTGTAGGGCCATAGCAGCTTGTAGTTCTACCAGTTGTACATGAGAGCCGGTTTCCTGTGCTAACGGTTTCTAGCTTTGGAACTTGTAACAGCCTGGTAAGTAGAAATGATAGCGAGGTGATTTTATTAGCACTTATGAGTGAAGTTGAACATCTTTTCATACTGTAAGCACTATGTTAATCTCTGTTTGTTAATTGTTCACTGTTTTTGAGCAGTCTTTCAATGGTTTTAATTACCCTCGGTGATTTTCACTATATATATATATATATATATATATATACATTTTCACTATATATATGTGTATATATATGTATGTGTATATGTACATATTCATGTATATGTACATATACATGTATATACGTGTATATGTACATGTACATGTACATGTATATGTACATGTACATATACGTGTATATATATATATATATATATATGACTGCTATGGGCTGAATTATGGCCACTCACAGTTCATATTGAAGTCCTAACCCTCAATCTGACTGTATTTGGAGATAGAGTCTTTGGGAGGTAATTGACATTAAATGAGATCATAAGGATGGGACATTAATCCAATAGAGAGCCCTCCCTCCCCTCACCCTCACCCCACCCCTGGCCCCATACACACATGTACAGAGGAAAGGTCATGTGAGGACAAGTGGCTTTGCTTTGGAAGAGAAACTGAATTGAATCAGAACCTGAATCTTGGATTTTACAGCCTCTAGAAGTGTGATAAAATTCTTACTTTAAAATTTTAGAAATATTTTTATTTGAGAGAGAGAAAGAGAGAGAGAGAGAGAGAGAGAGAGAGAGAGAACCAATGGGGGAGGGGCAGAGAGAGAGGGAGACACAGAATCTGAAGCAGCCTCCAAGCTCTGAGCTGTCAGCACAGAATCTTACACAGGACTCAAACTCATGAACCAAAAGATCCTGACTTGAGCTGAAGACTGACTGAGCCACCCAGGCACCCGGAGAAAATTCTTTTTTTTTTTAAGCCACTCAGTCTATGGTATTTTCTTACAACAGCCTAAGCAGATTTAAGACCAGGAAAATCCTTTTTATCTGTGTTATATTTTTCCAGTATTTTCTTCCAGTTTGTCATTTGTCTTTTGACTTTTTTATGTTGGATTATTTTCCATGCAAAAGTTTTATTTTGATTTTTATGTAGTCAAGGGAGGAATATTATAATAATTTTTCAAATAATTGTAGATACTGTTCTCTGATTCTACACCCAAACTTGACAAGTGGTAGTTTCTTAAAATACCTTCTTAGCATTATGTGGATTATTAAAACATACCACTGAGCTCTTCATACTCTGAGATATTAAATCCATTGCTTTATCTTGCAGTTTGGATTTTTTAAACCTACTCATGATGCTGTAGCATCATACATTAGTCGTTTGGAAAATACTAGTTCACTAGCTTGTACTGTCATAAATCACTAAGATATATAAGATCTTTCCAAATGTTGACAGATTTTATTATACAACGTCAAAAAAATTTTTTTAAATGTCTGTTAATACCATCACCAGTCTCATCAGAATGTTCTTTTTTATAGTTTTTTTTTTTTTTGAGAGAGAGAGAGAGAGACAGACAGACAGAGTGCAAGCAGGAGGGAGGCAGAGGGAGAGGGAGAAAAAGAATCCTAAGCAGCCTCCACACATAGCTCAGCCCAGTTCAGGGCTCAACTTGGGGCTCGATCTCATGACCGTGAGATCATGACCTGAGCCAAAATCACGAGTTGGACACTCAACCGACTGAGCCACCCAGGTGCCCCAGAAAAGTTTTAAGTATTGGGAAGCTTTCAAGTCATGGTGGCAGATACAAAAATTTTTAAATCTGTTTCATTAAGGACATTTTAAATTAAGTGAAGCTAGCTGTGTGTGTGTGTGTGTGTGTGTGTGTGTGTGTGTGTGTGTGTGTGTGTTGAAGAATCCCATGACTGCTAGCAGTTTGAAACCACTGCGTTGATTCATACTGTGGCACCAACGGTCTACCCACCCGTGTTTCTCTATCATCAGTGCAAATGTCAACATAGTGAAAGAGGCAAGTAAGGCCTTAACATTATTATGAAAGTACTTTTGATGCACAGACCCTATTAAAGTTGCTCAGGCACCCCACCATGGTCCGTGGACCACACTTTGAAGACCACTGCTCTACAGGTAGTCTAAATCCTTCACACTATATTTTTCAATCCAGCACTAACTTCACTAGGGAAAAGATATTTAAATTTAGAGTTGCCTGGAAAGAGGTAATACAGCCCCTCTTCCTTCCCACACCCATCCTAGGATGGTTTTCCTCAGCCCCTTGTTACACCTTACTAAGGGTAAATATGTACTTGTGCTCCTCTTGGAGAAGGGCATTAACTGCTTAACAAAGACGAGATGGGGTATGGGTTGTTGAAAACAAGGGAAAGTGTCAGATGTTGCCGCCAATTGCAGATCAAAGGAAAAGTAATCTCTGAAGTAATCAAGTAAGGAAGAAAGTCCCCAGCCAGTAGAGATGACAAATGCACCTGTTCCGTGGAAAATAACACATCTGTCTGCTTGTGGGTGCGAGGAAGGGGGGGGAGATGTGTACCAGAGGCTTTGTTTCCTGGGATTCCCCCCACTCCCTCAAGTGCACACACATTCTTCTTGGTGTGGTTTGTATTGATCAAAAGCTTAGGAATTAACTGGATACCCACTCGCTGCCCTTCCACAATCAAGATCAAGGTAAAGGGACGTTGGGAAAGAGGTGACACCCGACTAAACAGACCCTCAGATCATCACAGGTCTTGGAGAACACTCAGTGTGGGGCAGAGAGGTGCTGGGGAATGCAGGAATGTTCAGGCTGCCCACCAAGGCACGCTGTCCTGCCTTCTCTGTAGGGCCATTTGTCTCCCTGTGTTAAAGCTTCATGCAGTGGCTCTTTGATCAGCAATGGGATGTGCACAAAGATGTATCTCTTAGGGTATTCATTGTGTCTTTGTAATAGAGTTGGAAACAGTCTAAAAGAAAAAAGAATAATATGAAGGAAACAAAGTATGATGGTACAGCCCCAGGATGTTTGGGACCGTGGTTCCCAAAATGGGGTCTGCAGAGCCCTGAAGGTCCCTGAGACCCTTTCCAGGAGTCCACGAGTCAGAACTTCTTATGACAAAACTAAGACATTATTGAGACATTTCACTGTCTTCATCTTTGCACCAAGGATGCAAACACAGAAGTGAGTAATACTGCTGGTGACTTAGTACAGATCACCAAGGACACCACCCTGCACTGATACTCATTTTCTTCTTTGCCAAACACTTGCAGGAAAAAAAAAAAAAAAAGCTTCACTTAGGAATGTCCGTGACTAAGCAATAAAAATTATTAATTTTATTGAATCTTGATCCTTTAGGATACATTTCTAAACATTCTATGTGACCACATGAGAAGCATGGAGAAAGCACTTCACCATATCACAAAGACGGTCGCCTTGAGGAAAAACCTTTGTGTGATTGAGTTGCACGCTAACCTAGCTGTTTTTTACAATGAACACCATTTGTTCTTGAAACAGTAACTGCAGGACTTCATTAGTACTGTCACGGGCCCTGAGCATTTTTGCTTCTGTGGACCCTTTTCTCCATAAAAAGATACAAAAATTATATTTTATGATTGCAATGGTAGAAAGACAAATATTTTAATATTTTTTATTAAGATATTTTCTTCTATCTAAAAGAATTAACTTTCATTTTCTCTTTCTGATTTTTTCATTTCTTTTTAACGTTTATTTATTTTTGAGAGACAGAGAGACAGAGCACAAGCAGGGGAGGGGCAGAGAGAGAGGGAGACACAGAATCCGAAGCAGGCTCCAGGGTCCAAGCTATTAGCACAGAGCCCGATGCGGGGCTTGAACCCACAAACTGCAAGATGCTGACCTGAGCCGAAGTTGGACGCTTAACCGACTGAGCCACCCAGGCACCCCTTCCTTTTCTGATTTTAAAAGAAAATGTTTCTGTGGGCCCATAAAGTCTTGTGAGCCTCAGCAATGGAGAAGTTGGCCGAGTGACTGACAAACTATGGTTGTTTAGACCTGGAATGTGCAGGGCTGAATTCTCTGTAAGGCGCAATTTTAATATCTAATGTTAATATATTTGTCTTTATAACAATGCAGGGTTTTTTGGGTTTTGCTTTTGTTTTAATGGAGGAAGGGACCCATGAAGGGAAAATGCCTAAGGCCTGCAGAAGTCATAATGCAGTTCCTGTGTATGTGATAAACAGTTTCTTGAAAATGCAGGAAATGAACCTGTCACTTCAAGGAAAATAACCAAAATTATGTTGCCAATGATAAATTTGAACTTTCAAGCAAAAATTACAGTTTTGGGGGCGCCTGGGTGGCTCAGTCGGTTAAGCATCTGACTTCGCTCAGGTCATCATTTCATGGTTTGTGAGTTCGAGACTGGGTCAGGCTCTGTGCTGACAGCTCAGAGCCTGGAGCCTGCTTCAGATTCTGTGTCTCCCTCTCTCTCTCTTCTCCTCCCCCACTTGTGCTCTGTCTCTCTCTGTCTCAAAAATAAACACTAAAAAAAAAAAAAAAATTTTAATACAGTTTTGGGACACTTGTATTTTGCTGCCATAAGCTTTACAACTTACCAATACTTAAAAATCTTTTGATGATATCAATGCTGATACTAAAAAATGTGATTTTCTGATACTGTACAATGAAAGGTGTTCATATTTGGAAGACTGGAAGATCTATATGACTCATTTGAAAAAAAAAAAAACATTTTCCAAATGACCAATGTATGATTTTACCAAATCACGCATGGCTAAAAGATCCATTCAAGATACAAGACAGATTCATGAACTTTTGTGTTAGTTCACAAAATTTATTAATCAGTTTCAGATTCTACATCTCAATGAACCTTTATGAAACTACTACTTCTTGAATTTTGGAATAATAGTAAAGAAGAACAGGCAAAATAATCTAAGCAGGCTATTAAAATTCTCCATTTTTTTTTTAATTTTTTTCAACGTTTTAATTTATTTTTGGGACAGAGAGAGACAGAGCATGAACGGGGGAGGGGCAGAGAGAGAGGGAGACACAGAATCGGAAACAGGCTCCAGGCTCTGAGCCATCAGCCCAGAGCCCGACGCGGGGCTCGAACTCACGGACCGCAAGATCGTGACCTGGCTGAAGTCGGACGCTTAACCGACTGCGCCACCCAGGCGCCCCTAAAATTCTCCATTTTAATAGAGGATTTATATACATAGAAATAATTTTCTGTGTGTGATGGGATTTTCTTTGTATACTTCAAATAAAACAACATCAGAATCTAGCTATCGTCGATTAAGTCAGACGTTAAAGAAATGTGCACAGTGGCAAAACAATGCCACTTTTCTTTTTACATTTTTTTGTTTAGAGACTGTTTTTCATACAAATATTATTTATATATATTATACACTTTAAAGTGAATATATTAATAAATATTGAAAATTTTTGTTTTAATTTATAATAGAGCAAATCTTGATAGATATAACCTGCATAACCAAAAGTGCTTTGGAATCTTCGTTAATTTTTAAGAGGACAAAGGTTTTTGAATCCAAATAGTTTGAGAACTGCTGTGTTAGAATAATGGCCTGGTAAAATGTTCATAAAGGTCCATTAAGCTTAAAAGGCCGGTGACAGGGGCGCCTGGGTGGCTCAGTCGGTTGGGCGTCTGACTTCAGCTCAGGTCATGATCTCATGGTTTGTGGGTTCAAGCCCCGCGTCGGGCTCTGGGCTGACAGCTCAGAGCCTGGAACCTGTTTCAGATTCTGTGTCTCCCTCTCTCTGTGCCCCTCCCCCGCTCACACTCTCTCTCAAAAATAAATAAACGTTGAAACATATTTTTAAAAAAGCAGGTGACAAGCACTAAATGCAGTAGAAACCCAAATATATTTAATATTAAGTAGATATGGATACAAAAGCTGAAAGAGGAATAGTGGTTCTCTCCTAGTGGTGTACTAAGAGTGATCTTTATATTTTGTGCAATTTTATTTTCCAAGTTCCACACGGTGAACATGCATTTTATTTTGCAAGTGGAAGGGAAACAGCTTGTGAACCTCCCTGAGCCAGAGTAGGTGAGGGGACAGGTCACCAAAGGCATACAAAATAAGGAGGAGAGACAAAGGAGAGAAAAGGTGGAGGCTTCTAAAGAGAGATGGACACAGGGCCTCTGCCTGAACAGCTCTGGGGGACGATACTCCTAGTGAGTTCTATGAGAACAGTGTGCTGGAGAGGGGGGTCGGGGGTGGGGTGGCACTAAGATCACCTCTGGAAGGGTACAGACTCTAACCCATGGATGGTGGTGTGGGACTGGGTGGGAACAAAAAGACCCACTCTGCATTGGAGGACATGGAAGACTGGACTGTGCACATAGAGAAAACCGAACCTCCAGAAGGGCTCCCTTCAGGCCTGAATCATGAAAACTCAGGTCCTGGACAAACCTGGGTTTGAAACTCTGTGTGATCTCAGGCAGATTTCTTGGCTTCCTGGAACTATAGCATCCTCATCTGTAAAATGGAAGTAGAAATGTACAGAACTAGCCTGCCTGTCATGAGGGTGAAATTATAGGGTATATGTGATCTTCACTGAGTCAGAGCCAATACTGGGGTGGCGGTGAATGAGTTACTTCTTGGCCTCCTAAGGTTGCAGATTGGGATCTATCGGACGGTCATCCTCTGTGTCTGGCCTTGGCCATCACTGAGGACCTGTCGAAGAAGAAGCTTCACATCTGTCTGCTGCCAGGGCACCAACAGGCTTTACGAGTCTCCCCCAGACAGGTTTGGTCTTCCCTTCAACCCAGAGGTTCTCTCCTGTTAAGGAGACTGGTTCTCCTTTTTCCTATTGCCTATTTCCCTATGGGGTTCAAACTCCAACGCTGGGATTTTTGCCTGTTCGTTCACTGCTTCATCTCCATCACCCAAATTGGAGCATGGCACAAAGTATGACCGCAGTAGTTAACCGGATTAATGAATGCATGAATGGCCTGTATTGGACACTGCTTTGCAAACTTTTGAAGTGTGAAAGCAGCATAGTGAGAGGAGGAGGTCACCACCCCTGCTATAGGGGCGGCCTGAGAGTTGGGAGGAGCGGTTTTGGGTTAATTCCATAATCTCTTCCCGTCACCTCCAGCAAGAGCACAGGAAACTTCTGCTGGGCGTGTATTGTTATTTAAATTTGGTCCACACCTGGGTGCTGAGGTGGCTTCCCCCTTCACAGTTTGGCCAGGAGAGGGAAGGACGCAGAGAGAAGGTCCCTATTTAGGCAACCTGGATGGGGCACTAACGCTCTAGAGCAAGGAACCAATTTAGATACACATGGGCTTTGCAGTGGTTCCTTTTCTTTCTGCTTGTCTGCAGTTTGAAAAAAAAGTGTGTGTGATAATCACTTCTGATGTTGTAAATCCCAGTTTGAGTCCAATAGTGAACGTTGGCTGAATCAAAGTAGCTAACCGCTCCCATGCACAAAGCAGGTCCAGACTTCCGGGGGGTCACTATAAAGAACCCCAGGTGAGCATGATGTGCAGTGGCTGGTCGTGGGGCAGGAAAGAGTTTGATGGGGGCTCGAACGGAAACACGGCGAACGTTCTCAGGTGCGCGGGAGGTTTGCATTGGTGGTAGAGGGAAAAGTGCTTGCTGGTAACAGCAATTGTGCCTCCCCCTCCCTGGCTTAACGAGAAGGCTTTTAGGGCTGAGTCAGCTACAGTCCCGTGCTCCATGCCAGGCACACAGTAGGCACTCAAGAAGTGTCGCTCGAGACCCACGGGCTGCGACGCGCGCCAGAGAAGCGCCTTTGCGAGGGACCAGACCCCTTCTGAGGACTTAGCTCAGGGCGCGCCCCGGCTCGCGGGGCCCGCCCTGCGTCGGGCGCCCAGCCTCGGGGCGGGGTGCCCGCGGGCAGGGCCTCGGGGTGGCCCGCGGAGAGACGGACAGACGGACAGACGGACAGACGGACAGACGTCCCGGCGGCGGAGCGCGGAGGCCGCGGCGCGCGCAGCCGCGGGGCTGGGGTCAAGGCCGGGGCGCCCGGGTGGCGCGGGAGGGGTGGCCGGACGCGCGGGGACGGCATGGGATGTGACGAGCGGCGCGCTGTGCATTGTGGGAATCCCGGGGCCGCGGCGACTGGTTCCAGTTCACTCGGCAGCGGAGCCGGGCGGAGGGGGCGAGCGCGCGGCGCGCGGGCGGGAAGCGAGGAGGCGGGCGGGCGGGCCAGCGACGAGCGCGGAGAGAAAAGGCGCGAGCGGCCGAGAGGGCACGGGCCGGACACCTAGCTGCTGCCGCCGCCGCCGCCGCCGCCGAGCCGCCCCGTAAGTGCCGCGCGGGCCCCCTCGCCCCGCGCCCGGTCCCCGCCGCCGGGTCCGGCCACCGCGCGCTTCCGGCCGCGGGGGCCTGGGAGCGGCCGGGCCTGGCGCGCACGGGCGGCGCTCGGCCGGGCTCGGGTCGCCGCGCTCGGCGTGGCCCACGCGGGGCCTCGCGCGCGCACGGCGCCCTCCCAGGCCCTCCCCGCCCGGCCGCGCGGGATTCTCTTTGGTTTTGTTCAAACAGCGAACCCGGAAGCCAACTTCTCTCCAAACCGCGTCCTCCTGCCCGCGCCTGGGCGCTTTTGTGGGAAGGCGACAGTGCTGGCCCCTCCCCCGGCGACCCTTCCCGGGGCGGGCGGGCGGGCTAAGCTAGAGGCCCGGGGAGGCCCCGCGGCGCTGGCCGGCCAGCGTGGGCCTGGGCGACTGGGAGCTGCGGTGCTCGGAGTTGTACTTGGTGAGGGCCCCGCGGGCCCGCGAGTTGCCGGCCCCAGCACAATAAGTCGGGCCCGAGAGCCAGGTGGCCGTGGTGCAGGCGTCTGGCTCGCTCTCTGCGGGGAGGGGAGGGTTGGCGGCTGGGGGATACTTGTGGGATTGGAGCCAGGCAGGGCCGGGGAGGGGGTTGTCCAGGGACTGGCTGGAGAGGGGACGCGGGAACCCCCGCTGCCCTCGCTCATCTTCTGATCGGCCTTTTGTTTGCTTTGTGGTTGGGAGGTTTTTGTGTTTTCTTCCTTTCTTTTTTTCTTTCTTTCTTTCCTTTTTAAGGTAACTCCAGAAGGCTGTAGGCTTCCCGGTGGAGAAGGCCGGGAGGGAAGGGACTCGCTGGGGGTGGGGTGGAGTGGAGAGGTGAGTGCGCTGGATGCTGCAGGCGGTGTCACCTGACAACAGGTGTGCGGGGTGGCGCGCCCCGCCTCCACTCCTGCAGGGACCACGGATCACTCAAGGATCTGGTCGGCAGACTGGAAGGTTCTTTTAGACAAGATATTAGGAAAAATATTGCTGAGTTTGAAAGTGAGAAATGTCCGTACAATCAGCTAAGACAAACCTGGAATTCAACAATTACAATTACCGTGAAATCCTTGTAAGATTTTAACGACCCAATAAACAGCATATAAAAATAGACAATTAAGAGGGGCACTCCTGCTAGCTTCTCTTTTTCTTCCACCTTTGTGGTTTGAGGTTTTACCGTTAAAGAGGGGGCAAGGTGCTTTGTTCCAAGGCTTCCTGCCCCACAGACTAGGGAAATTTCAAGCAGCTTTAGGTTTGAATGGGAGACTCTAGTTGTAAGTTTGGTGGAATCCGCCTATTGCAGGGGCGCCTTTAGTGCCTTCAGGGGGGGTTACCGGCTCTGAAATGGCCACTCCCTGCCTGCAACTGGAATTAATACCCATCGTACAACAACTAGCTGAAGTTGGGTAGCCGCATCTCTGTCTTGCACAAGAGGCTCTCCAATGAAGATAAATAGGCTTTTAAACCTTATATTTTTTTCCTTTTTTAAAACTTTTTTAAAATGTTTATTTATTTTTGAGAGAGAGAGTGTGAGTTGGGGAGGGGGAGAGAGAGAGGGAGACACAGAATCCGAAGCAGGCTCCAGTCTCTAAGCTGCCAGCACAGAGCCTGATGTGGGGCTTGAACTCATGAACCGTGAGATCATTACCTGAGCCAAAGTAGGATGCTCAACTGACTGAGCCACCCAGGTGTCCCATAAACCTTTTTTTTTTTCTTAACAAAACAAACTAAAAACCCTCAGTCTTTAAATTCTTGCCCCCTATAGTTTTAGGTGGAGGGTGGGAAATCTCTTCATTCTTGTATTTCGTTTTAACCTGTCACCATTGTTAATGCTGATCCCTAAAGGCATTGGGGAGGTGGGAAGGGTTTAAGTGAAAATTATTTGAGGTAGGTAGGTCCTTTAGAATGAAGAGTAGTCTGGAACATCACATGTGACGGTCTAATGCATTGTCCTAAGTCACTACCGTGGTCTATACCAAAGGGCCCAGACACAGGGAGTGGTACATCTCATTCTGCCATTTCCTCTGGTCCTGGTGACAACAGAACTCCAAGAGTCCTCATCCCTTCCCCACAGGAAGGCTTGGAGTACATGTTTTCTGGGATTTGCCTCCAATACCTTCAGAGCTAATGCTGCCCCCAGTCATTTAAAGGAGATTTATTTAAATAAACAAAAGTGCAAAGTCCAAGCTGATGAAGTCCAATAAGAGCCTATGTGTGGTATTGATCAGAATTGCAGCAGCTTCTAGTTTTTGGTTTGATTGTGCCTTTGGATTTGTGTTGGGTTTTTCAGAGCCCCGTTCTTGGCACATATGCTGGGAAGGAGCAGGGACGAGAGGGACCCCGCACCTGTCCTGTGAGTCCTCCCCCCACGTTCTACAGTTTTAGAAGTACAGTAGGTCCCGCCCCAGCTCTTGCGAGGGAACCCAGATGGGTTCCAAAGAGTTGTATAGCTTGTTTTCTTGACTGGTGTCTTAAAGTCTTCCAATAAATATTTCCTGAGAATCAACTCTGAGTCAGGCACTGGGGACAAAAGCATGATCAAGAAGTGCTCAGTCCTTGTCCTTGGGAAACTGACACAAGGAGAAGACAGGCAGGGGGCTATTGCGAATTTGGTGCAGAAGGCCACAGGAGCTCCCATAGTAACCCCCAGAAAGGTGACATAAGCGGAAGCAAGCCCTTACTGTACAGAAAGACCAAGTAGGAGTTGGCTGGGCAACGGAGGGCAGATGGAGACAAGTGTTTGAGGCCTGGGGAACCCCATGTGTCAAGTCTTAGAACAGTGAGAATAGAGGTCATATGGGGGAACTGCCAGAGGCTCAGAATGGCTGTATCGTGGAGGGAACTCAGGTGAAGCTAAAAGAAGCCATTGAAGGTTCTGAGCAGGAAAGAATCATGGCCAGATGTATTTTATTGTTATTGTGAATGCTTCATGTATTCCACAAATACTGAATAGCTTCTGGATGGCAAGCCCAGCCAGCCAGGGTCCTGCCCTATTGAAGCTCACATTTAAAGTTTTCCTTTGATAACCTTCCGTTGAAATTATTATCTTAATGTTTGGCACAACTTTTAAAAGAGAGAGGAGTGTGAATTAAAGTTTCCTCGTGAGGCAGGAAGACAGTGCTTTGCTATTGAAATGTCGTGCTGACTCCCCTAGCCTCTTGTAAACTCTTTCCTGAATAACACTTGGTTCGGGTTTTTGTTTGTTCCCCACCACTAAAAACCTAACACACGAGGAAGACGTGTGCTGGAACAAAAAGTGCCATTTAGGATTTATTTATTATCTCAATTTGTCCCTTTCTCCTTGTTTGTAATCCCTTGGTTCACTGAGGGTGGACTGTAAGTTCTTTAATCCTCCGGCACCCTTTATGATCTAGTGTTTTATGAATGGAGAGAGAGGTTTTCCCTGATTGGCTCGAGCACCAGAGCAAGTCTCTGTTCTCGGCCAATCAGAACGCTGTTTCTGAACCCCAGCTCTGTGAGCGATACTTGTGTAGTAGATCCTCCTGCCTCTGGAGACCTGACAGCAGTGACACCGTTAATCATCTGGTATGGTAGGAGTAAATGGAAGAGAATGCTGTAAACAGGATTAGTGTCCTGTGCTTCAGAATTAAGTGTCTCAGGTTTGCTGTCATGATTGGACTTGATGGGAAGCTGACAAATGCATGTGGACACGTGGGCATTCATCCAGCTGCAGGGAGTGGATGGTGCAGTCCTCCCTCGGCGATAGCAACTGTAAGCGCTGATCGCTCAGGTTCCCTGTCCTCTGGTGCTTGGGATGGGGGCCATGTGACTGCCAGCTCTGCAGCAATTCTGGTCAACATTTCATTCAGTATCAATATGCACAAATTCATTGCTTAGGTAACAGAGGACCTCAGAATCGCCAGGTGGTTTTCTAAGTGCCCTGATTAATAGTTTTCTGTGCTGTAGCCTTAGTGGAGGTGAGTCACTTAGAGGTGTGAGAAAGGGAAGTATTTCCCTCCAGTCTCTTACTGAGCTAGTTGCCTGGCAAGAGGAGAGGTGGCTGGAGCCCCAGAATTATTAGGGAGTGGGAAGGCCTCTGTGGGGCTCCCACCTCAGCCGTCAGGGCCGTTGTGGTGTTTCCTCCCTGGGAATCTCTAAGATGGCCCCACAAGCTCCCTGAACTTCAAGGGTCTGAGCTCCCACAGGGATCGGCCAGGTATGTGTCCGTGAATGGTTTCAATGAAGGTCCCTGACTGCTGTCCCACTTGCCACATTTCTGAGTCCTGTGGCCTTTGGAAATGCTGTCCTCATCTTTGTCCAGAGAACTGTAAATGCATCCAACTAATTAGTCACCATCCAGCCAGCATTTGAGGGCCTACCAGGTACCAGGCAGGGCAGTGGGTTCCTGGAGGTACACTGGGGAGCAGACTGGTACGTCCCACCAAGACAGACAAGGAAATTGGCAGTGATGATACAGTATAGCAGCTGCTAAGGTTGGGGAGGTTGGCTTCAGGATATTTATATAAATTGGATGTTGAGTAGCAATCCAGTTGGAAGAAAGGGCTGGGAACTGCATTTGCAGAGCACTTTATAGAAGATTGAGAAAAGCAATTGAACATATTAAAGAATGGTGTCAGGGTGAGGAACGTCACGAGGGATTTGTAGCTGGGCTCGGGCCACACGCAGGAATGTCCACTAAGGACTCCGGGAGCCGTTCGGCCTGGTGGAGCCCTCGTTGCTGGAAATAGGGAGAGATGGGCGGGAGGTCAGTGGGGCCTTGTGCGCAAGGCTGGAGTCTGGGCATAGGGCTGGCCCAAACTAGACTGTGACTGGCGGGCACAAGGCACCACCACAGCAGGAACAGACACAGGGCTGGAGAGAGTGCTATCGACTGAGAGGGTGGTATGTGCCGAAGTGACGAAAGTGGTTTACAGGGCAGTGTGGAGCCTGTTACGGTGCCCTGTTGGGGAAGAGTGCAACAGTGTGGTAGTAGGTAGGACAGCCCTTTGACCCTTTTTCCTCTGTGGCCCTTGTGGTAGTAGAGGGCTTGTCATTCTTGTGTCCATCTTACTCGTGGGATCCTCACAGCCAGACCTCTCGCTAGTCCTGTGCCAAGAGGACAGATCAGGTGCCCCGGTCACAGCTCAGTTGTTGAGGAGCCGGTGGTCAGAGACCTGCCTATCACTCAAGCCTAGCTTGTCTCTGGGTAAGCCTTGGGTTTCTGCAAGCAAGGGTCATGTCTACTGTGATTGATTTATAGTTGGAGGAGTTGCAGAGGTAAAGACCACAGAGATCTCTTTGGGATCAACCACAGAGTCTTCATTTCCTGGCCTGATAACAGTCAAAAAAGCAGCTACGCTCATGTGTAGTGAGGTTGCCTGAGGCCGTGTCACTGTCTTCAAAGCACTTGGGGTCCTCCCTAGGGGTGAGGACTTCTGGTTTATTGAAGGGGGGGCTCTCCTGGATGATTAGCCTGGGAAGGAAGGACATCGCTTTGTCAGTCTGACAAGATAGTACAGCTGTTTCTTTCCTGAGCAATGTCCATGCCTTGAAGAGAAGCCGACTGTGCAAGAAGCCACTTTTTTCTGTGACATAGGACTGTCCATCTCTCAGAAGAGGCTGGATGTAGGGCATGGGTCAAACAGGGCCCAACAGGCTTTGGCTGGTTGCTCCCACCCTGGCTTCAGGGTCAGCTTTCAAGTTGGTTTGTTATAGGACAGAGACTGGCTGTTTTCTGAGCAAATAGCAAAAGGGCGTTTCTCAACCTCTTTTGCAATCACGTGTGTCCATGTGACCAAGTTCTAGTCGATGAATCATGGTCAGTAGTGGTATGCTCCGCCTCTGGGTGTGGCCCCCGAAGGCCTCCATGTGTTAGCATCCACGACCTCTTTCCTTCTGTGGTGACATTGGGAATTGTGCATTGAAGGATGGGGGGCGGTGTCTGGGTCCCTGAATCATGTGGAGAAGCACCAACCAATCATGGAAACCTACTTTGGACTTTCCACGAGAGAGAAATAAGCTATAGGGGCTTGTTTGTTACAGCAACTGGTGCTGTCCTTGCCAGTTCAAATACCCAACATTGGTTTTCGAGGAGGCGGCCTTTGTTCGTTGTTGTTGTTTTTATTGACTTACCTGAGCACCCACTCAGTGAGTTCTTGGCAGGCCCCGTATATGCATGTTTTGTTCAGTTTTCCCACCAAATGTTTGAAGTCGATTCTACCTTCATCCCCGCTTGACTGATGATAAAATAAGCTCAGAGGGTAACATCATATCACATGCCCGAGGATGCATGGGTGGTAAGTGGCAGAGCCACAACTTGAATGAGGTCAGTCTGACTTTGGAATTTGAGTTACACAGCCTAGTGCTCAACAGCCACTTCCATCACGGCTGCTCTGTCCCCAACGTGGGTGCCCACATCTCCATAGACCCCTGAAGAGTAGTATGGAGCCGGCACATTCACAGGTTCATCTGGAGACTGCCCAGCCACAAGGTGATTTTCTCCAAGATGTTTTTAAAGTCCGTACACATGACTGGATGTCATGAAGCTGCATGGCTGACTCAGACGTCTTTCCAAGCTGTGGCTGCACATTGGGGACCTAGTTAGAAGTGCAGGGAATAAAAAAGGGGCACCTGGGTGGCTCAGTCGGTTGAGCATCCGACTCGACTTGATTTCAGCTCGGGTCATGATCCCAGGGTCGTGGGACTGAGCCCCACGTGGGCTTCGTGCTGAGCGTGGAGCCTGCGTAAGATTCTCTCTCTCCCTCTGCCCCTCTTCCCCGCTCACTTGCATGTGCACACACTCTCTCTAAAATAAAAAAAGTGCAGGAAGAATGCGGGGAAGGGTGAGGAGCAGGAGCTGCAGGACTGCCGCCAGGGAAGGGGTGAAGACGGGGCTGCTTTATCAGGAGCCTGACTAAAAACTAGATGTGAAGATGGTTTCCTCTCAGCATAATACCCCTTGAGGATCCATGACGTTTAAGGCCCTGCCTGGGGCCCCGGGACTTAGGGATGAGCTGACCACAGTGCCTGGCATCAAGCAGCTTGCGGTTCGGCTGAGCTGGGCAGGCAGGCACACAGATACGTGCCAGGATATGTTCTCTGGGAACGTGAAGCAGTGAGCGATTCCAGTCCACGGCTGGGTCTGAGGACAGGGTTCTCACGAGTGCCAGTGCAGCAGATTGGCACAAGGACAGAGGGTGTCACAGGCAGGAGAGACAGCCTGTGTAAAGACATTCTAGACACTGTATCCGAGGGCAGGAAACCAGTGGTGGCCTGGAGCATCGCCCCCAGGGGGAGGGGTGGCAGGAAGCGATGCTGAGGAAGTAGTTGAAGGATGCTGTTTGTGGCTGGCTCAGGGTGGTGAGGAACCAGCAGGGAGCAGAGATCCCCTGGCATCCATGGAGAGAGACTAGTGCTGGGGAAGGTAGATGAGGAGTAGAGAGAGCTGAACTGAGGCAGGGAGGCTGAAGAGGAGGGAAGAGGCTTCGGTAGTTACGAGGTGCGTTCAACAGAGCTTGGCTAATGGCTGGGTGCTGGGAAAGTGGGCAGAGAGAATGGGCCCATGTTGACTCCCACTTAGGGGCTTCATGCACGAGGTTGTCACTGCTGGAGCTGAAAATTCCACAGGATTTGGAACAGGAAGGGATTCAAGGTGCCCATGGGATTGTCAAGTGGGTCCTAGCCACAGGCAGTCAGAACAGAGCTCTGGGGCTCTGTAGCCAGGTGTGCACTGGACTAGAGACCTGGGAGTCACCGTCCTGTCCATGTCCACATCAAGACTCTTGGCTGGAGTGGAAGGAAGGCACCAGGAGCATCACTTTTAAAGAATGAGCATGTCTAGGGCCCATCAGGTCTCTGAATGCTAGTGGCTCTTCCCTGGGGCAGGACGTTACTGATTCCCACAGAGGCAGCCCCAAACCTACCCAGACAGGTCTGCCTGGAGATAGGGCTGAAGCCTGTGCTCCAGTAAGAATGGGACTAAGCTGCATTCATCATCACTGACTGCAGGCCTCTCCTGCTGAAAGAGGGGAAATGTTCAGATCTGAAAACTCCGGGTCCAGAGGCATTGGGTTGGTCTGTGAAACACATTTGTGGTAAAGCAAACGACTGCTAGGAAACCCAGCGGCAGCTTTCCCTGCGAACACACATATGCACACGTGTACATAGACCATTTCCTGCTCAGAGTGAGCATGTGCACCTGTTTGCAGGGAATGTCTCAAGATGGAGCTCATCACAGCAAGAAATGGAGCCATCTCATTGTTTCAGAGAAGCGCAGACCCTTCTGGGACTCTATTTTTAGCACTCAGTGATCCATTAACACTTGGTACCCCTTGATGAGAAATACAAGGTATTATCATAGTCGTCTTTAGTGCCCCTCCCCTTGCCACAAGCCTCCAAACATCTATTCAGAGCTGGGGCTTGAGCCACCTTCATTCTGTCAGAGGGCCCCCAAATTCTGCTCTCTGTTGTTTTGGCCATGGCTGTCAGGCACATGACTTGAGGTGTCTTAGGGGTCACACTAATGTTAGGTATGAACCACAAGCATGTTCCGAATACAGGGTTGGGCATCAGAGTAACAAGGACTCCTAACTCTGTCGCCTCCACTGGCATAGAGGCCTGGCCTGTTGGAGCTGGAGGCACCCACACAGCACGCAGCCTGATCTCAGTTTACCAGTAGATGGGAGACCTGCCCATTTGGTTAAATGATTGAGCATAAATGTCCTCTAAGACATGCTTGCCTCGTGCCGGAGAACAGGCTGAGAGGCCTGTTCACAGCTCCTCTCCCAGCACCCTCACTGTCTTTCATGATGACCATTTAAATGACTGTAGGGTTATTTCCTCTTTCTCTTCCCTTCTTCCCCACCAACTCTGGGAGGACAGCGACCTCATCTGCCTTGTGTACTACCGTCTCCATTTTCCAGCATCATTCCTAAAGTGGATGCATGAATGACTGGAATGCTTTTAGCAAATATCTGAGACCTTGAGTGCTCTTAGCAAACATGCAGACCTCAGTGGTACTGTGCTAGGGGCCCAGCCAGGGGCAGCTCTCTGAAAGCCGGGGCTGTATGCACATCACTGCCGTGGTGTGAAGTGCAAGGGAGCCCAGTGGATGGAGGGGCTGTACCCGAGTGCTCAGGGTAGGGATGGCAGAGAGCAGGAAGCAAGTGTGAGGAATAGAGGAGGTCTTGGCGAAAGGGCACAGCCACTGCAGGGGAGGGCACTTGAAGGGAACTGTGTGTGACCCCCACCCCTGCCCCGTGTCCGAGTTTGGACCCCAGGAGGTATGGGGTGAAGCTGGATGGATGTGCCAGGCCTAGATTTCTAGGGCATCGCATGACAGGCCCAGGATCTTGATTTGACCTTAGGAACTGTGGCAGCCAGAGAAAGCTTTAACACTGGGGCCGTCGAGTACTCGGATTTGTATGCACCACCCTCAGAGGGCCAGTGGATTGGAGAGTAGGGCGAGTAGTGGGGAGATCTCTTCAGGACATATTTGCGATCATTTGGTTAGAGATGACCTGGATCCAGTCACAGTTGGGGTGGAGAGGAGAGGACCCTCCGTGAGGTGTTGAAAAGGGGGCATCCTCTGGACTGCGTGGCATTTTGGATGTGGATTGGGAGGAGGCTCAGGGTAAGAAAAGCCCTTCTCCCTCTTCTCTAAGGACAGGCCCTGCTAGCGGACTGGGCGTGTTCTGAGGGCCTGTGATTGCAGCCTGACTATCTGCTGAACTCCTGTGAGCTGCCATTGCCCCTCACGGGGAAAGGGTCACGAGGTAGAGATGCTGCTTCCATCAGGCGACCTAGGTGTCAGGCTTTATGTCTTTATTCCAGGGCAAGGTGACATCGTTTGCTTTTTTTCCACAAAGACTTCAGCAAACTTATCAGCCCCGGTCTCAAGTGTATGAAAATGCAATTATTAAACAAGCATATTGGACGTAGCCAAGAAATCCCATTTTCTTTTATACCACGTGGCATAAAGGCAGGATACTTAAGAGCACTCATTGTCAGAGTAACGTTTAAATGTAAGTGGCCGATAAAATTGATGTCATGGTATAAAATGTGAAAAGCGTAGCCAATCTCTTCTTAGGGGCCAGAGTGCGCCAACCAAGTGCACGAACTGGGCCCGGAGGACTCAGTGGCCGCGAGGAGTGGCCTTTCTTGTAGGGACCGGAGAGTGTGGGGAAGAGGGGTTCACTGCCCCCATGATCCTGACGGCTGTGCCTCTTGCCTCCACAGTGTGTTTACTGACTCACCTCCAGGGCCGCCGCCATGTCGAGCCGGGGTGGGAAGAAGAAATCCACCAAGACCTCCCGGTCCGCCAAGGCGGGAGTCATCTTCCCCGTGGGGCGGATGCTGCGGTACATCAAGAAAGGGCACCCCAAGTACAGGATTGGAGTGGGGGCACCCGTGTACATGGCTGCCGTCCTGGAGTATCTGACAGGTGAGTGTGCCCGGGTCCACCGAGGAAGGGCTCCGCTGTGCTCACAGAGTGGCTGTTCCGACACTTGCCCAGGACTGATGGGACCTGTCTGTTTCCTTTTATTTTGGAACTTTTCAAACCCCCGGAAGACTCGTAAGAGTAGTACAATGAACATTTTCACCTAGGTGTCCCGGTTGTTAACATTTTGGCCCCTTTCCCTTTTCTCCCCCCCACCTTGTGTGTGTATGTGAACATGCATGTGTGCACACGTTTGTACCTTGATTTTTGGCTGTTACACAGTCCATGTGGAAATTTCCTTAACTGTCCCCAAAACGTCCTCTATAATTTTGTCTGGTTGTCTTTCCATTTCAAGATCCATTTCAAGATCACACATTTCCTTTGGTTGTTGGGTTTCTTTCGTCCTATTGAAGCTGAAACCGTTCCCCAGTTTTCGTGATATGGACATTTTTGAAGAGTGCAGGCCAGCTGTGTTGCAGAATGTCCTTCAGCCTGGGCTGGTCTCAGGCTTGGATTCAAGTTAAACATTTTGGTAGGAGGATTGCCTAAGTGGCATTGAGGCCTTGCCTGGTATCACGCCGGGAGGCACCTGATGTGGATTTGTCCTGCCATTGGTGATTCCGTTTGGTCATTTGGTTAAGGTGGTGTCTAATGGACTTCTGTACCTCCTGAGTCACAGTCTTCACCCGATGGCTTTGGCATCACTTGGTGATCTTTCCTGAATCCGTTATAACTGTAGTGGTTATAAAAGAGTGATTTTTCTATTTCTGTCATTTCTGTTACATTTATCAGTTGGCACTCTTCAGTAATGAACCTACTTTCCTTCTGCCCTTCCTCTCTATTTCTTGTACTCTCAGTGTTGCTTCATGGACTTTGTTGGTTTAGTGGGTAATACACTATCCTTTCATTGCTCTGTATGGTGCTCACCTTGTCCCACATTTGACCTTTAAGCTGGTTCTGCTGTGCTTTGCAGTGGCCTCTTCCATTCTTACACATCTTCTTGCCTTTTCACACAATGCGATGTTCTAGACTCACCCTGAATTTTCCCAGCACCCGTCTTGGAATCAGCTCTCTCTCTGGCGGCGGGGGCAGGGGTGGGGGGAGGGAGAGAAGGGGTGGTCCTTTTCCCAGAAATAATCCTACTGGTCTTACTGGTGGCTCCATGGCAATTGTGGGAAGCCGGCTGGGCAGGGATGTCACCCCCATTTTTAGTGATGACAAAACCAGCCTTAAAGCATAAGAGAACTTGCATAGGGTCGCACATAGCCAGTGAGGAGTTGGGACGGGACGCAGATCCTGCTGGCCTGTTGTAATGCTTTTACCACTTACTGTTCCATACACAGTCAGGGTAGCTGGCAGGAGGGGCACCCTTGATTCTTGCAGCCAGCCCTCCTCCAGCCAGACAAGGAGACTCAGCAAGACAAGGTTTCCTCTTCCGAAGTGGTAAGAGGAAGCAGAAGAGCTGGGTTACCTCTTGCTCTCCCTGGTCTCTAATTAAGGCAAGAGTGAGGGTTCTTCCATAAAGAACATGGTCCTGAGGGATATGGTGTCTTTGTTCTTTTGAGAGCACCTAGGCAGGAAAAGACATGGGTGTATTACAGTTGGGAGGCATCTGTACTTCTGGGACATTTAACCCTTGGCTCCTCAGAGACTCTTTTAGGTGGCATGCCTGGCAGCATGTGCTAGTCGTGATTCTTCTCTTCTATAGATGAGGAAACAGAGGACCGGAGCTCGTGACGCAGGAAAACCATGTATAACATTGGCAGTCAGGGGCGAAGTTCCTAGACAGGAAGCAGAGGACATTTCTACCTTTGGCTTGGCGGTTGTATATGCTCTGTGACCTAGAGTGATTCACTTAACCTGTGTGGACCCCAGTTCCCTTACAACTCAAAATGTTGATAACAGCCCATGTCCCACCAGCTCCAGGCTACTGTGACAGCCGCAGGTCTTTGTTTGAGCACAACGGGAAAGCTCATGTGCTGGGCATACCCAGCTAGGCCACGGTTCCTGGTGCCCGAATGCCATGATGTCCCTGTCACGGGGATGTCCACAGACACTACCGGTAGGTCAAGTACAACATCAGTTTCATGTCTGCCGTCAGGCTTCTACCATTTAGTTTGCTGGGGGGAAGACCATTGCTCCGGCATATCTGAGGCAGTTACTATGTGTGCCACGCAGAAAATCTAGTCGTCTTTGGTTGCCTGGCTGGCTCTGGAACAGAGCACAGTGCTCATGAGTTTGAGGCCAGTGGGTCCATTCTCATGGGGCCAGAGACCCTGACTCTGTTTGTACCCACAGCATTATGCCTTTCCCGCCCCCGCTCTCGTGGGTATGTGGGAGTGGTCACAGAGGGGTGTGGGAATGGTCAGGACAGCCCATCACTAGGGCTAGAAAGTAGCTCAAGGCAAATCTTTACTCAGGCAGCAGCCTTGTTAACCCCTGTGTATTAAACATCATACATATTTTTAAGTTTTACCAAGTCCTCCCAGGAGAGCTATAGTTAGCTGAATCTGAGCCACTTTTTGCTGCCCTCACATACTGCTGAGTCATTGGCTTGACCGTTGCCTTATGCCTGCCCCCAGCACGGTGCCTGGCCTACGTGACAGACACCTCGGGAGACATCCTGAGCCATCAGTCACTTTTGTGGTTACTTGAGTCCTGTTCCCTGATGGGAGAGTAGCTGAGCTCTGGGGCCCTATCCAGTGAAAAACACTGCTCCGTTCTGCCCCTCAGAACAGTGCTGCATGCCCACACTGACTGACTAGCCCTAAGCTCCCTGGGCTGGGATGTGGGAGCATGTGGGTATTTGGAAGTTCTGAGCATCTGCCCAGTCACAGCTTTGGTTTTGATCCATGAGTGAGAAGGGAAGGTGGGACAAGCCCACTTTCTGTCCCGCTCTTTGATTTTATTTCCCCGAAGACACTTTCTGGTTTGTTCCACACACTTACTGAGCACCTGCTGTGTACCAGTCACCATGCTAGGCCCTGTATGAGAACACAGGAATGACTGGGGCCTGTTCTGTGGGGCTCATGGTCTAGTCTAGGAGAAAGAACCAACCACACCAGATGGTTACTGCCTGTGATAGATGCCACAGAGAGCATAAATAGGCCAAAGCGGGGCCGGGCTAACTGGGGGCCTGGAGATGAACTGGCTCGGAAGGCTTCTCTGAGGAGATCTCAGCTGAGACCTGGAGAAAGCTGTGCGGCCAGCCGGCCCTGTGAGAGCTGGGAGAGGCGCAGTGCCACTCACTCAACTGCACTCCGTGTGCCTGCCGGGTGCCAGGCTCATCCCAGAGCTTGGGGAAGACAGGGAAAGAGCAAGAAGCCCGAGCAGCAGCCGTCGAACAGCTCAGGGCCTAGACAAGGATGTGGCACAGACATCATGCTCTAACACCAGGCATGTGAAGCGAGCACCACTCACTCAGCAGGTCCTCACCGAACCTGCATCTGGCCCAGGGATCGAATCCAGAGCAAGACCTTTCCTCACCCCTCAGAGCTGCCTGTCCGAGTCCGGCCCAGGCAAGCAAAAGGCGGTGATGCTGCAGAACTGTACGTGCTGCTGGTAGGTGTCAGGCCAGAGGATGCTTGTTAACCCGGTAACCAAAGCTTCCCTGCCTGTCCAGTCATCACCTGAAGAGGCTTGTGGAAGGATTATGTTCTCTGCACAACCCAGACTCTTACAGGTGGTACACACAGTTGCAGGCACGGTGATGGCGGAGTGCCCCATGGTACCCTTGCACATGGCTGGGCTAGGCCTCCTGCCTTCAGCAGGCCTCGGTGGAGAGATCAGGGGTCTGAGAGGGCTTGCTAAAAGGACTGCTGAGCTACAGGGCCCTGGTGGGACTAGGTGGCTGTGGAGCAGGGAGCTGACGTCTCCTTGGTGGCTGGCCCTGGGGACCATGTGGGACGCCACAGTGTTCAGTAGACATCAGGAAGAGGCAGTGGAGCTGGACGGATAAGATGTGGACCCAGGTGCCAGAGCCGCCCTTTCATTACTGTGGCCTCAGATAAGTCACTCACATTTCTGAGCTGTGGTTTGGTTATCTGTACAATGGGGTTGTGGGGAGTGTCTCCCAGAGTTCTAGAAGCTGCAGTGAGAGGATGCAGGGGAAGTGCTCTTCCCACGCCCTCACGGTGTAAGTGCCCAAATCTCACGTTAGCATTTGAGAGAGGAGGAAGTCCCTGGTACTCCTGCTCTGGCTGCTGAGGTGACTTTCCTTAGGGCTGGTGATGGGGGCTGTCACCGCCCGCTTATGCTTGTTATCCTGCAACTCGCCAGAAGCCACCGGGCCTCACCAGACACCCGCAGGATGCCCTGGCAGCTTCAGGCCCTACTCTCCCTGCTCTGTTTCAAGTGGCACTTGATTCCTCCTCCTGAACCCTGTACTGGCCTCACCATCAACATGTCCTGTTACCGAACTCTTCTGTCTGATGTTGGAGGCCAATTCTGACTGAGTATCTGGCACATGCATGGAAATCTTCTTGGAAGATTTCTTAGTTAGCCAGGAGCTGAGCATGCCAGAGCTAAGGCCAGACCACTGTTACGAGAGCCTGAACCAGGGTGCCTTGGGTTGAGCCAAGTCATGATCTTGCAGCCCGTGAATTTGAACCCTGCATTATGCTCTGTGCTGACAGCTCAGGGCCTGGAGCCTGCTTCAGGTTCTCTGTCTCCCTCTGTCTCTGCCCCTCCTCTGCTTATACTCACTCTCTCTCTCTCTCTCTCTCTCTCTCTCTCTCTCTCCCAAAAATGAATACATGCTTAAAAAAAAAAGTGTCTGAACCACCAGCAGCCCTTCAGACAGGGGACCATCAGAGCCCAGTGACACCCCACCACCACCCTCCCGCCCCCACCATGCAGAGCGTGTTTTCAGTGGTGAGGGACCACATAGGTTCTCCTTCGTACAGTCTGCTCCCGGCTGAGGTAGATGTGGGAGGAGGTTGTAGCTTTGCATCTTGCTCTGAAAAGTGAAGCAGGCCTCTCTTTGTCCTCTTGGGTCCAGAGCCCAATCATCTGCTGCACTTAAAAGGAAAAAGGCAACACTTGGAACCAGCTTGGTCGTGGCAACCAGATAGCTCCTTCCCCAGATCCAGCTTCCCTGCCGGACTCTTTCTGGAGTTCTCCCCAAGCAGTGTGACACTGTCCACTTGTCATCTGGGCCTCCCTCCATTCTCCACCAGGGGAGTATAGCAGCCTATATTGCTCTTGGGGCTCCGTGAGGATTGACACTGCATCTAAAGTGTTTAGCCAGCTTTCTTAGTAACCTCTCAATACATGGTAGATGGAAGCAAGTGTTACTGCATGGAAACTGAGGCAGTCAGGGCAGCCCCAGTCCATTCATTGTCTTTGCCCCCATGGTACTGTGGTACTTCTCCCTTAAATGATATGTAAGGGAAGAGGGAACCTGACTTTAATCAGTTCAGAAGCTTCTGGAATCTCTCCTCTGTGCCCAGCATAGCACTACTGGAAGGTATAGGAGATGTGAAATGAGAACTATATGGCGTGGCTTTTGTCCCAGTGACCTTTCCATTGATGATGGGGATCCCCAAGCCCAGAGACCAATAAGGGAATAGGGCAAACAGGGTGGGGGGGATAAGTTAAAGGTGCTTGAGTCCCACAGTTGGGGGTGGAGGGTGGTGGGAAATGAACAGTGTGTGGTAGAGCAAAGAGCAAGCACCCTTATGATTTGATGGTCTTGAGTCATGGGTCAAGGTCCTGTGGGTCAGCATTGCTCAAACAGTGCTCAGCAGAACCTACGTATCTGGTGAAATTCGAGAGGTATTCCACCAAAAAAACACAGCCGTATGACTGAGGTCAGAAGATGGCTAGATTCACATCCCCTCTTTTGAGGTGGATTTATGAATAACCTCGACAATTTTCTCAGTAAAGGAATTTGTTTTAGTTTGGGAACCAGCAAGAAATAGCTTTCTTTATGTCAAGACTCTTTAGAGCCCTTAACATGTTGGTGTCACTGTGAATCCCCATGGGAAGGAGCTGTGCTACGTAGTGGTTCCCAAACTTTTATCACAGAAGTCTTTAAGGAACACCTTTAAACACCTTGCACCGTACAGTGTAGGGAACACTGGTGTGGCTTTAGCCCATGACAGATGGCACTATAGGGAAGGCTCAGTGAGGAAACAAAATCGAAAGCTGTCATGAAGAACCAGCTTTGGTTTGTTGTGGCATTGAGGCAGGAAGCTTGGCTGATAGATAAGGAGACCTTGGGTCTTCCTCTTCCACACAGGGCCCAACCCATAGATGGTGCCTGAACATTTGCTAGGTGAGGTGGTATCTTGGGAAGCCCTTAGCACTTACTTTGCTAAGCTGAGTTGCTCAGATATTGACTCGGAGATGGCCTATCATACCCCAGGCTCTGTGCCAGACACTGAGGTCCAAGACAAAAGTCTCTGCCCAAGGAACTTACTTCCTGGAAGGGAAGTGCCTTTGGAGCTATTTTATCCAACCCTTGAGCAAAGAACAGGCCTGGTTCCTGTTCATCAAATCCAAAAAGATGTGTGATGACATCTTTTCCTTTTTTGGGGGGTGGGGGGCAGAAACCCTGTCACATGGCCTGAGCACAAACCTTACTCTACCAACTTCCCTCCTAGTACTTAAGCTTGTTTGCAGAAATTCAGTGCACTCTCAGAGGGTTTCTCTGAGAGAGATGTCAAGCCCTGGCAGCCAGCTCTCAAGACTGAATGCTGACACCTTGTGATAGGTATAGACTCTCCCAAGGTGGCTATGGGAGCAGCCTGCTGGTATGGGTCCCTAAATTGTGGTCCATTTAAAAACCCAGCACCAGGGGCGCCTGAGTGGCTCAGTCGGGTTAAGCGTCCGACTTTGGCTCAGGTCACGATCTCGCGGTCCGTGAGTTCAAGCCCCTCATCGGGCTCTGTGCTGACAGCTCAGAGCCTGGAGCCTGCTTCAGATTCTGTGTCTCCCTCTCTCTCTGCCCCTCCCCCGTTCATGCTCTGTCTCTCTCTGTCTCAAAAATAAATAAACATTAAAAAAAAATTTTTTTTAATAAAATAAAAAAATAAATAAAAACCCAGCACCATAGGACTGCATTTCCACCTCTCACAAGGTAAGGCTATAGCTAGAATTTTTTTTTTCCTGTCTTCTTTGGATCTAAACTACAAAATGATGACCTCTGGAGTTTTATATTTCTAAACCCCACTCCTGCCGTTTTCCCAAGCCCTGACCCTCTCAATGCCCATGTTTCAGCCTTGGTCTTCCCTCTCCTGTCTCTTGTTGGGGACCAGAGCCTCCCTGTCTTCTAGTCAGTACCTGGAATCTTCTCCCCATAGATGCTCCAGTCAGAAGCTGCCGTGGTGAAGTTTACAGGGCCAGCTCCTGACCTGGGGAACAAGCAGGGTCCCCTGGGTGACCTTATGGCCACTTTGCAGACTAGATGAGTCTCAGCCCTTGTACCTAACCACATCCTACAATAAAACCCTAAGGGAAAGGGGTGACTCTTGCGAATATACCTTGCTGTCTGGTTTGGCTGACGAAATGATCATCCTTATCCCAGGTTTTAGCTTGCTTCATTTCTGATCTGTAACTGGATCAGATGCTGCGTATCTCTCCTGTGTTAGGGGCTCGGTTGCACTCCGTCCCTGCCCTGTCTCCTCTCAGTGCAGGAGGGGGAACCCTCCCTTTCAGCAGCCTGTCATATTACACGGATACTCGGTTCAGGAAACACCTATTGGACTTGGTGCTTCTGGCCTAGGAAAGAAAGGATCTGACAAGCTTGGCAGATTGAGGTAGGCAGAGGCTGCCCTTGGCTCCATCACTTACCTGGCCTCTTTACCACTTTCCTATCCAGGACACCCGAGTGTGTCCTGTTACTCCTGCAGCTGAAAATAGGGCAGGAACAAGAGGACAGTCAGGCTGGCTCCTTGATGCTCTGAGGCCCCCCCAAATTCCTCCTGAGTCTCTTGCTTGTCTGCCTGACCACTCCTACCTTAGACTAACACTTCCGGCCAGGACCCAGCTAACTCTTGCTGGCACCTTCTTGGGCATTCATGCTGCCCTCAGGCTCTCACCACCCCACAGTGCTCATTCTTCTGCAAAGCCCTTTGCCAGTTTTATTCTCCTGAACACACACACACACACACACACACACACGAAAGGGAAGAGATTTAATGAGCCAGAGGGCTGCAACTAGAATGAAGCTGGAAACACTGGAGTTGAGACTAGTGTACTGGACACCCATTGTGTGCAGACCATAGTTAAAATCATATTCCCATTTTGGGTGATATGAGCAGTTTGTGTTTAAAAATGTAAGAATATAGGGGCACCTGGGTGGCCCAGTCAGTTAAGC
This sequence comes from Prionailurus viverrinus, assembly GCF_022837055.1. Lineage (NCBI taxonomy): Eukaryota > Metazoa > Chordata > Mammalia > Carnivora > Felidae > Prionailurus > Prionailurus viverrinus. The sequence continues at coordinate 112,649,568 of NC_062561.1, read as the reverse complement.
ATCCGACTTCCATTGAGGTCATGATCTCGTGGTTCGTGGGTTCAAGGCCTGCGTCGGGCTCTGTGCTGACAGCTCGGAGCCTGGAGCCTACTTTGGATTCTGTGTCTCCCTTTCTCTCTGCCCCTCCCCCAATTGCACTCTGTCTCTCTCTTTCTCAAAAATAAATAAACATTACAAAACACATATTTTTTAAATGTAAGAAGCTAAAGCTCATCCATAATGCCATTGCCCAGAGATAGCTGCTGGGCCTGACTGCCTCTTGTGTGTATGCACACACGCATGAAAGGAAGTTAGATTTTAGCTTCAATATTTGTTTTTATTAATATCTGCGATTAACGATCTCCACTGATAGCCCATCACAGAAAATCATCATTATACATAATCTTGCAGAGCCAATCATGTGTTAATCTAGGAGGTGCTCCCACCTATGCTGCACTGTTAGTTCTCCCTCAGCCTCCCTGGGGGAGTAGATGATTCCATGGTGGGTAGACATCCGAGGAGTGCTTGGGAAAGCAGTTTATCACAAGGTGCCTTTGACATTTTCTTCGTCGTGTGCTGTCGGCCTGCCCGCCTGTTAGCAGATCCAGGGTGGGCAGGCCTCGGGGCTTGAGGAGAGAGCCTGGAAACTGCCACAGGGTGCGATGCCTGGAGCTTCGCTACCCCAGGCAAGATGTGGAGGTAGAAGCCCGGCTTGACAGCACCCTTCTCCCACAAGCACGTGAATCTGCCATGGAGCTCAAACACTGAGTTTCTATCTAGTCCACCACCCAGTCCTTCCAAAGGGTCCATAAGGTGGTCCATGAGAGTGTAAGTGTGACTGGGGTCCACTTCATGAAACAATGGCCCTGCTACCCCTCCCTTCTCGGGGCCGAGGGCTGGACTGTGTCACTGGGATCAGAAAGGAACGGCCTCATTGCTTTCTTTTCTCCCAGGGTGTGGCTGGTCTTCTTACTCTCTTAGCAGTGTCTTTCACAGAGCTGAAGTGTGTGATTTTAATGAAGTCTGGCATCTTAATTCTTTTTTCATCTATTATGCCTTTGGTGTTGTCTCTAAAAAGTCCTCGCCAACCCAAGGTCATGCAGATTTTCTCCTATGTTATCTTCCAGGAGTTTTATAGTGTTTTATGTTTAGGGCTGTGATCCATTTTGAGTTAATTTTTGCAAGGGGTATAAGGTCTGTGTCTAGATTCACTTCTTGGGACGTGGATTTACAGCACTAGCGCCATTTGTTGACAACCTCTCTGTTTTCTCCAAGATAAGCTGCATTGCCTGGGAATGCTCGGTGGTCAAGGAATCTCACTGTTGCTTCATGATTTCCCTGGGAACGGTGACATGCCACTTTCATTTCTGCCATTGGGGTCTGCACATGCATCGACAAGTTCCCTCTCAAGGGCTGGGTTTTTGCTGGGGCCAGTGGAAAAGCACACAGCAAGACAAAACCTGTTTTTGGATTCAGGCAAGGAAAAAGGTGTGCCCAACACTAAGTGTGCCTCTTTCCTCTCAGACCTGCCATCTGGGATCACTTAATTGTGACTGAGGTACATCCTTTAGGATTTCATTTCATGAGGTCTTTTAGTGATAAGCTTTCTCAGGCTGTTTTTGAACATGCTTCTGTCACATCCATAAAGTCGTTAGCTGTTACTTCTTTAGTGTCTCTATTCTGGGATCTTTCTCCTTATAAAACACAAATCAAATATATGTTAGTGTTTCATTCTTCCGTATCTGTTCATCTCATTCTTATTTTTCATTTCTGTCTTGCAGGTCTTATTTGTGGATAATTATTTCTGATCTATCTTCTGGAACTGTCTCCCAGTTTAATAATTCTCTCTTCAGCTGTGTCTTATCTGCTGTTTAATTCAGTCACTGAATTTTCAATATCAGCTTTGAAACTTTTATTTCTAGAAGTCCTGTCTGGTTTTCTTTTGAATCGGCTTGGTTGTTCTTTATAATTTCTTATTTTCTCTTCATTTCCAAAGTTTTCTCTAAAAATTATTTCTCTAACTAAAGTTATTGTGTATTTATTTGAATAGCTCATTTTTTCAATTTCATCAAGGAAAATGACAAATATGACTGTATATATCTAAAGCATATAATGTGATGATTTGATATCCATACATATTGTGGAATGATTGTCAAGTTTATCTGAATTATCCTAATAATGGAAGTCTTCATAAATCTATTTCTGCCAGATTTTGTTGTTCATAAAGTCTGCCTCTCTTCAAGGTTACAAAGGAATTCCCCCTGTGCTTTTGCTTGGTATTTTTATGTTTTAATTTTTTACATTTTTACTTTGATCCATTTATCCTGATACATAGTGTGAGATAAGGATTGACTTAATTTTATTTCAGATGGTTACCCAGTTTTCTCAACACAATTAATTGAGTATCTCATCTTTTCCCTGGTAATCTGAGATGCTACCTTTACCATATGTGAAATTTCTAGATATATTTAGGGTTATTTCTGGGCTTTATTTTCTGTTTCATTGGTTTGTCTAGTTACATACTTTATGTTTCTCATATCTGGTAGGTCTTTTATTGTCTTTGATTGTTTTCTTTACTAAGTGATGTTTACCAATGGTAAAATTTCCCTGTTCCCCTGAACATACAGTGAGACATTCATTTCCCTTCGTGCTCTTTTTCCTACCCAGTTCTCCTCCCAGGAGACAGTATTATTAGTTATATGTAAGTTATCTATCTTTCTAAAGATATTTTTCTTCTCCGTTTTCATTTCAAAATCTAAAATATGAAATGCCAAGAAATAATGAATCAGGATAATGGGTACATGTGATGTGCACAGACTGACACTGATATTTGAGCCAGAATCTTGGCTGGGAGAATCTGAGGGTTGTTGATCTCCCCAGTACCCCCCAGGCCCCTGAGCCAACCCTGAGACCTCACTTGAGACTGTGAGGTGAGACCTGCCTGGATCTTGGACCATCAGGGGGCTGGGATGACTTTCCTCTTGGATGACTGCTTTATAGTTCAGTTCATATTGCCTGCCATGGATCCTGAGTGTTGGCTCTAATACATGAAACCAGGCCAGTGCCTTGGAGAATGTCCCTGTACTTCCATCCTTAATCACGGTCTCAGTGGTGCAAGTGCTTAGTGTACTTGTTTAGTGATCCATCCTTAATGACCTATTGGTGAAGGAGTTACCAAGCTCTAACCAGGTGCAAGGTGCCAGGCTGGGTGCTGAAAGTTGAAAGAATCCGTGTTTATTTCAGAAGATTTGTACTGAGTGTCTGTGATGGGTCAGACATATCGGAGGTCATATTTGTGACCCCGGGGCTGGAACTGTGCCTTCCCCACCCCTCCCCCATCACTGTGTGCTCAACTACCAGCATGAGGGCTTACATTCTGCAGCCGCTTAGTAAATAGTTTTTTACTGAAGGTAAGAAGACCAGCTACAGGGATGAATTTCAGGAGGAGGGAATGTCGGTAAGGTCACAGGCTGCCAGGAAATTGATGAGATGGGAGCTGAACTAGACCCCTGGATTTTTAAATGTGGCATAATTAAGGTTATGCTAATGACACCAGGCATCGGGGGCCAGAGCAACCTGAGCAACAGCAAGTGTCAGGCAGCTGTTGGTGGCAAATGGGAAGGCGTGGGAAGTTTGTCAAGAGCTGACTCTCACTTCTGACACAAAAGCCACTGAGGATGTCTGTACCTTGAAAAGCAGAGGAAGCGAGGAGCCACTCCACTGACTTAAATAGCAGCATCCCAGGAGCCATGCTAGAAGTACCCCAGTGTCTCTCTGTGAATGACCACCAAGAATGGCTTTAAAGAAATACTTACTAAGAGGAGAAGGAAGTGATAAGAATTCTACAAATATCTTCTCTCTTGATATCTTCCCGTTAAAATATCAGCAACTAATAAAACATATTTATAGTCCTCTTGCTTTCTTTCCCTGCCTGAGGGCCTCTATGTCTAGTCAACCTAGAATAAAATATCGTGAAAGTGAAAAGCCACTCCTCAGAGCTATAAATACGTTGTAGCAAGAAGACAGACCCAAAGGGTATTCAGGACAGTGCGCCTCCCTCCATCTTCCTGTCTCTCCCGTCCCCCCTACCCCACCCCCCAGCCGCCTCCAGTTCCAGCTGCCGAGAGGATAACAGGGACTGTCCTTGCATTTGCCAGGCTGCTCAGCCTGCCTGCATCTCTGACCCTGGCTCCCACCTTCCTTTCCTTTATGTCTTCCCTCTTTCATTTTATGTCCCACCTTCCTCTTTAGGCAAGTGCCTTCTGTGTGGTGGCCAGAAGAGCGTGTTGCCTAGTACTTCAGAGGCCTGTGACGGCGCCTGATGCTGAGGTGTCGTCTCACGGGATTACTGTCATGCCCGCGTACACAGGGAGACATTTGTAGAATGGCCTTTACAGAAGACATTTATAAATGTCGTCCTCATTACAAGGAGGCTCTTGCTCTGCCAGAGCCCACATTTCTTGCCTGCAGGACTGTGGGAGCCATGTGGGAATCCAGGGCCTCTGTAAAAGGCTAATCGTAGGCTTCCCTTGCCATGTCTGTCCTGACGGATGCTCCTTGTGGTAACTGGTAACTAAGGTAGTCTTTGGTTAACATTTATCTGCTGCTTCTGTAAATCTGGCTGTTGGCTGCTGAAAGTCAGTATCAGAAAATGAGGGCTTTTACCTGGAGGAGCGTTGGTTTCCTTGCCCTCCAGCCTCCTCCCCAGGCCCTGGCAGGTCCCCATTCCAGATTGAGAGTGGCTTGTGGTAATGTTAGCTTTGGGGGCATGGAGGCCGGTGCTTTCAGTGCTAGGCAAAGGCAGAGCGATTAAGGAATGAAACATCTGCCTTATAGTGAGCACTTGCTATGTGCCAGGCACTGGCTAAGTGCTTCACATTTGGTAGTTCACAGGATCCTCACACTTCCTATTCTGCTTAGAAGGAAATTGGGGCTTAGAGTGTAAGTAACCTCTGCGAGGCCACTCAGCATAGTGACCCGTCTCTAGAAGAGCATCTCCTGTAGGCTCTCTACAGGAGCTCAGACCTTAGCAGTTACCAGGACAGCATGGGGGTCTCAGGGTCCCTCAGTATACTGCGCATCTCTGTTGTCTCCAGTGGACGTCACAGGAGGATGGTATGCACCCAGTCCTCCAAGGCTGGCTTGGTCCTGGGTGGAGCCACAGCCTGGTGAAGGAGGCAGACAAAGCCTCCCAAGAGGGGCAGGCCCTGAGCAGTTGCAGGGTCCTGTGGCCTGGCGTGGGCAGAGGGGACAGGGGTCCTGCAGGGGTGAGGAGTCACCGACAGGAAGGAGATGGGTTTGAACACAAGAAGGGCCGTGGCCGTTGGCATGACCTGTGCTGGGCTATAGAGAAGGGGCGGTCAGGTCACTGTCGAGGTGCTGGCTGTAGCAGCTGCAGGACAAGTGGGGTGCTGGGGGAAAGAGGAGCGAAAAGAGCCCTAGGAGAGAGGAAGTCAGTGCCCTCATACTGCTCTAAAGAGAGTCGGTGATGCAAAGAACCTAAATAGTCCAAATGCTCATAACTTGTGAGAAGCAGGATTGAGCAGGCTGGGACAGCTGTCAGGGCCTGGGGGGCGCCTGTGACCCAGAGTTGCGAAAGCTGGGGGTGCGGTGGGGAGGGGGGCGGTGCACATACCATAGTTACCTCTGTTAATTTACGCTGCGTTTTCATTTCACTTCTGACATTTTGAAAAGACAAACTGTGCATAAGGGAAACAGCACCAAAGAGGGTAGAGCAAAATGCTCTCCCCCGATGGAGTTCCACTCAGAGTAGGCATGTCTGCGTCACAGATCCGTGAACGCGCATGCGCGCCTAAGTGGGGAGGACAGGCACGGCCTCCGCCCCCCGCACGAGGGCAGCCCGCCCCATGAGCACTTCTTGTTCTCCTCCTTAAACGTCCCTCTGTCAGGGAAGTGTCACCACGACAGGGCTGTTGCAGTGAGTTTCCTCTTTACGTTACCCCCTTCAGATCTTTTCATTTCAGCAGACATCTGATTGTTCGCCCCTTCCCGAGATGAATTAAGAACAAATGGCTGTGATTTTCCGTATCAAAACAAACACACATATTAACCGCTTCCTTGAAGATTAACTTGGCGTCCTTGAAAGGGAGTGAGTGGGAGGGCAGAGGGCCTGGCCCAGCTGTCAGCCAGGGGTGGGGAGAGTTAGAGCAGGCTTTCCTGGGCCCGCCCCCGCACCTCATCCTTCCACCTACCTTCCTGGGCCTTGACTTGTGCTGTCTCAGCAAACGGTTTTGGTCCTGCCCCTGCTGTGGCGCACTCTGTGGGGGTCAGACAACAGCCCCAGACCCCATCCCCAGGCAGAGACTGCCTGTGGGGCCGCCCTGGGTGCTGCATTCTATCAAAGTAAGTCTGGCAGCCCCAAGGTTAATCAGGTTCAAGTGCGTTTTTCAAACATATGTAAACTGTTAAATGTAACAGCAAAGAGTAAACTATCGGGCAAGGAAACACCAGGTTTTCTATATTGCTTTTCTCCTCCTCCTCCTTCCAACTCTCATGCACGTGCATCTATCCGTTTAGCTAGGCCGTTAGTGTGGTAGGAGGAAACTGAGCAATAGGAAGTTTAGTTTTCTTCTCCTGGAAATCCAGCCTGCTACACTTTTTAAAAGATGAAGTGTGTGGTTGTAGCCCCAATAACTGTAGTTTACATTTATGTAACCATGCTCTAACCATGGAAGTTGGTAACTCGTTAATCCTCACCAGCCCTGGAGTGACCTAATTTTTATCCCCTTTCTATAGAGAGGGAAAGCCTGCCTTGGGTGTGCGTTGGCCATTCACAGCAAGGTGCAGGAGCTGGGATTCATACCCAGGCTGTCTGACAGCAGACCCTAGCTCTAGCACGCTGCCCTTTGTGGCTCTTGCACTCCGTTCAAGACAGACCGAGGAGGTAAGCTTATACAGAAGTGCTGGAGACTTGGGGGAAGATACAGGAAGATGTTCCAGAAAGGGAAGGTACTCAGGCACTGGGCTGGGTTGCAGGGTTAGAGGAAGGTCATGTTTGTCAAGAATGAGATCTCCTTTTTGTTAACCTGTATCATGTAGAATGACCTACTTTTTACTTGGAAGTCTAAGAACCAGCTTACTTTAGAAACTCCCAAATTAAGCTGTATTTCTGTCTTACTGGGAGACGTGGGGAAGGTGGGAGACTAGACCAGATGCTCATGGGTTTTTAGGAGGGGTCTGTAACGTGGGCTTAACAGCAAGGGACAGTATGTGTCAGACTTGGAACATCTGCAGAAAAGCAGCAGAATGGCTCATTGTTACAAAATACCTTGCATCTTGCACAGAAAACGCTACCTTCTGTTACTGCTGTCGGTTTTATTTTCTCTGTGGAATCCCCAGTTCCTTTGAGGCCCCGGGACAGGCAGACTGGAGAGCTTTGCTGTGGCCTGTAAGTGAGGCCCTGGAGCTCTGGGTTGACAGCTTAGCAGGCTTCAGACTCTGCCGCTCATCTCCTGAAAAGGTGAGGTGCGGGCCGGTGGATTCTGGGCCCCCAGGGGAATTGGAGGAACTCGTGGTGCAGTCGGCATGCAGGAAACTCTTAGCATTTCCTCTCCAATTGGAGTTGATTGGGTTAAAGCTTTCCAGAATGGTGTAAAACAGTTCTGAACTCCGTGAACTGCTGAGGGAGGCCCGATGAATTGAAAGAAATACAATAAACAGATTGCTCGTCATGTTGTTGGCCTTGTAGCAAATATCTGTTTTCTCCTTGGGATTACGTGAGCATTTGCTTTCCTTTGATTTCTGGTTGTTATTTTCAATATTTCTTTTGTTAACGGAGATGCCTCAAACAGCTCTGGAGAAGCCCCTGAGTCTTCGCAAGGTTTGTGTTTAGAGTTTGGCTCAGCCTCCACACGTCACCTGTTAGCTGTTAGGAGTCTAATTCTGCAAGCCATGACTTCATCTCCCTAAAGGAAGATAGACGGAATGCTTCAGTACAACAGATAGGGTTCAGTTCAAGATGTGTGTGTGGGGGGGGGGGTGGGGTGGGGGGCAGGGTGGGGAAAGACTAAGCCTTTGGTCTCTGGGTGAACTTGGAAAGTAGACCTGTCAGAGGTATTCACGTTCAGACAGCTGGTCTATAGCTGAAAAGGCTGCCAAATAATGCCATTATTCACGGCTGTGGGAATTTTGTCAAGTGGCCTTAAAGAGATCACGTTCCATGAGGCTGGGGGCTGGGGGCCCAGGGGTGTCTGCAGTGCTTGCTGCTCTGAGTAGAGAATAAGGTCTCATTACTGGTCTGCACCACTACAAATGATGGATCCAGTGGCTCACTACTTGCCAGAGACTGGCCCTGGCCAGGAGTGGGAGCCAGAGACGCTTGGGTGTTTTGTGAGTTAGATCTTAAAACAAACAAAAAGATCTCAAAACAAAAAAAATAGCTCAGAAGCCGGCCAGTGTTACTTGTCATTCAACATGTCCCCTTTACCCTTTACAGCATTTATCATTGGGAACCTTACCACCCTTAGAGTCCTTTCCAAGGCTGACCCCAAACCAGTTGACCCTTTGGGCCCAAACCAGTTCATTGTTGGTCATTGGTAACAAAATTTTTCCCATCACTGGCCAGGAAGACATGGCTTGAGGGGGTGGAGAACCTGGTAAGGGGTCTGTTTTTTCTCTTCCTAACTGCTCTTGCCCAGTTTCCTCCTGTGGTTTCTTGCAAATTCCATTTGTATTGGTTACCGCCCACAGGGTTGTAGCTCCTAAAAGCAGCCTCCAAAGGAGGATCCAACCATGAAGCTCTGGACACCATAGAGAAAAGGACTTGTGTCTGTAGATCTGGTGCTTTCTGGATTGTCTTTCCCAGAATCCTTTTCTCTTAATGTAGGCAGGGAAAAAAAAATTTTAGAGATGGACAAAACCTTCCAAAATACAAGATGAATCAAGTGTAGGAAACCGTCCCTTGCAGGAAGGCATGGTTTCCATTCAGGTTAAGACAGAGCTGAAGCTGGCCCGGGACTACCCCTCCCCCTTGTTTGTGGGGGCATGAGCCCTTCCCACTGTATATGTGGTGGGGGCCGTGGCAGGAACCTACATAACAGCTCTGACCTTAGGCTTCCGTGACCCTGCCCTTGCTGTCATTTGCAAAGACGGGATCAATTACTAGGAAGGAAACTGAACGAGAAAATCTCCTTTGGTGGCATGTGCCCTGCCCCAGTTCCCCAGCAGCCAGCACCCACTCCCTCTGCAGAGCAGATGGGGACTGTTGCATAGGGCCGAGCAGCTGGCATTGCAGCCCTCTCCTCTCCGCCTGCGTCGGGCAGCCGTCTCCTGGCCAGGAAAGCCCCTTGTGATTGCTATTTCTGAAACTGGCCTGAGGACTACAGGGGGGGCATTTATGGATACTTGGCTAGGGCTGAGTTCGTGCTCTGGGCTCCTGCCTTTGTTAGCTGTCAGATTCGGCCTCCGTCTTTCTTGGCTGCTGTGAACTGCCCCGGCTCTCTGCCTGCTGCGGTGCACGGCACGGTCGGGCATGGAACAGGCTTCTCATAAAAGGTGTGTCTCAGAGGTGCTCTGTCTTGTGTGTCCCTTGACAAAGGAGTTGCTATGGTAACTACCCTTGGAAAACATGCAGGAGTCAACTGAACGTATGGCTCTTGCTCAACTAGCTGGAGTGTGAATATGTGCCCCTCTTTGTTCTCCCCACCTGCCACACCTCCTCTCCCTCCCCACAGGCTGAGCTGAGGGCCTGCCCTTTGGCAGTAGAGGGCTAGAGGGCAGGAGGGCCAGTCCTCTTGGCACTCGCAGAATGAATGCTGGATGGGGTTTGCAGCCAGAAAAGAGTTGGGGATTTTCCTGCTTCTTGGTGAAGGAGGCAGAGGAGTGACAGCCTGGCTCTTTCCAAGGAGCTACACTGCTCCTCATCCCACTCAACACACCTATCCCTCAGTGTCGCTTGCACGTGGATCCGTGCTGACTTAGCAGTAAGTGAGTGCAGGCCTTGCGATGGCCCAAGTGTGGAAGCTCAGGCCACTAGAACCTTTAGCCACAAAGCAAGAGCGCAGCGGGCGGGGGCACAAACGCTGCTGGAAGCGAGGGGGAAATTCCTAGAGAATTCATCTCCAGATTGCTGTGCCACGGGTGCTATTCACAGTCCTTCCTGTACTTTAAATGCTTGTACATGCTGCCTGTCTCCCACCCAAATTAGCGGCCCAAACCCACCTTCTGAGTCTTTGCATCTGTCATCACCATCTTCACTGCACACAGAAAAAGTTAAAGCAGCGCTGCCTAACCTAAGACCACAGCCCTTGCCCACAGTGGCCATGGTGCCTTCTCATGGGAGAGAGCCTTCCACTGACACTCTGGGGGCGGGAAGAGGAAACTGGCCACATCCACGTGCCTGAGAAGCCATCCTGTCAATCCATTATGCCGGAGGACTTCCGGCTCCGTTGTGGGTCTCTAATGCAGGCCAGGTAAAGCATTCTTAGCACCTTATTGGAAAAAGGTTGTAATCCAACAGCCTCCTTGTGTGCATTCTGGCTCTGCAGATATGGATGGCCCCGTGTTTCCCTGTGGTGTCAGAAAGTGGGGGGGGGGGGAGGGGTGGCAAGGAGCGGAGGGGATGGCTGAGGCCAGGAAGAATGCCAGATGGCCTTCAGTTCTGTGGTGCCACCTGCTCCTCTCTGGCCTTCTTGCCACTTGGTCTCCGGCCAGAGATGGCCACAGTTCACTGTCTTCCCTCTGCCCTCACTCCTAGAGCCTGTGCTCACACCAGGTGAGGCTCCCACTTCAGCTCCTCGCCAGCCATGGGCAGGACAGTAGTGTTACAGGTGTGCTGCCTCCTCGGTGAACACAGCAGGAAGAAGCCTGAGGTGGGCTCATTTCTGCATTCATGGCCTCTGGGGCCTGGCGCCACTGAGGTATCCCAAGCACCCTCTTCTGCATTGGCCAAAATAGGCCCATCTGTGCTAGGCATAGGGACACTCCGCCATGATCACTTACAGGGAGGCTTCAGTGAAATGGCTGGAGGGGCTGTCTCCCCCTGCACCTGCACTCAGGGCGCTGGGAAACAGTCCTGCTGAGACTAACGAGTCAGGGTGGGAAGTGGGCTGGTTCTCCTCCTGTCCCGGGCCCTCCCCGGGCCTCACTCTGGTGACTCTCAACTGTGAAATTCAACATGAGGGACACTGGCCTGGGAGCATCAGGTGGCCAGGGGCCTTGTGGTGCCTCCAGTGTTGGTGTGTGCTCACTGACGGGATTATGGAGTAAATGAAGTCCTGCCTTGGGTTCAGAGTGGGAACCTGTCCCAGGTGTGACTGGTTTTTCACTTCTACCAATACGAGAGTTTGTGTGAGTAGCCAAGCAATTTTTCAGCATTCTACACACACCATAGTTACTGCATTCGATTCGGCACTTGGCACTTGTGGATGTGTACCATGGAATATTGTAAACTTTGAAGACAGGATTTTCATGTAGCTAGAAGGTTTGCCCTACTTACTTTGTAATGAGTCTCAGTTTTGCCTTTGCTGGAGACATCCAGTGTTGACACCATGACCTGGAATACTAGGAAATCTTTAGTACCAGGAAGAGGTCAGGCTTGAGCCGGGCCCAGAGGACCACAGCATGGGCAGAATTGCAGACATGGGGAGGGGGTGTAAGATACATTTTGAGACAGTCTGGGTTAAGGAAATGAGGACACAGTGATGATGTTGACAGCAAGAGCATTGTGCTGCCAGGGAGAAAAACCCTCTTGCCAAAGGGCACTGGCTGTCCCCCAGGTTGGGTGCTGTGGCAGAGCTGTCACCCTGTCCAGTGAGAGCCTGCCCCGAAGGACCGGCCAGGGGACTTTGACTAACCAGCAACCAGGGACCGAACTCCTAGCTTGCTAGCTGGTAACATTTTTTTTTTTTTTCAGTGTCAAGCGTACAGAATGCTGAAGGAGGGATGCTTGTGTCACACACCTAGATTTAACAGCACGTAGCATATCCCCACGTTAGTTTTACTCCATGGCGTCTGTCAGAATTGTTTGAGAGACTAAATTGCAGACATCAAGATAGTTCACTCCCAAGTACTTGGGCAGGTATCTCCTACGAACAGTTTTCTCTACAGGGTACTGATGCTATGGTCACACCCCAGAAAATTAATAATCCTTTAGTATCTAATATCCAGTTGACATTCAGATCTCATTTTTTCTCTAGAATGACTATTACAACTTTTTTTTTTTTCTTGGCTTTGAGTGTGAATGTGCAGTGTTGGACATTGCTTTGGTCAACAGATTTGCTCAGCCACCTCCCCCCACCGTCCCGTGGACACATGCATGAGCCGTTGCTTATGGTGCTCGGTTGCCTCTCAGGGTCGCACTCTGGCTCTGCAGGGTCGGTCCTGGTGACGTGTGGAGTGCTGACTGCGGGCAGCCCATTCTGGGAAACAGGTTCACATGTCAGCTCCACCACTTATCACCCAGAGACCCTCAACTCCTCCCTTCTCTCTAAGCCTCCGTGTTCGCATCTCCAAAACAAAGGAGATGGACCGGGGGCCTCCTGGCTCCATTCGGTACCTCTGTGGCTTCGCTCAAAGTGTGGCCAGGCAGGACCCCTGCAGCTTCATACCTCAGGGCAGCTGTTTGATGAGGCTGCTGCCTGTGTCCATTCACAGCACCATGAACTGTGGGGGGGATCAGGAGGATGCCCAGGACCCCCTGATGCTCTAACATGACCAGCTGCTCTACCCCTCTGCTCCCCACAGCTGAGATTCTGGAGCTGGCTGGCAACGCAGCAAGAGACAACAAGAAGGGGCGGGTCACCCCCCGGCACATCCTGCTGGCCGTGGCCAACGACGAAGAGCTAAATCAGGTATGGGGCTCTCCTCCGCGTCCCGCACGCCAGACGCTTCTGCAGGCAGTCACAGTGGCCGAGAGACGGAGGGAGGTTGGTGTTTGGCTGGCTCTCAGAGGTTTGGGCTGCATTTTGGGCCGTTAGCAGCTTCTCCGCCCCCCATGGCAGTTCTTCCTCCAGGCTTTATTTGGGAGCAGGAGGGAATGAAACAAGATATTTGGCTCTCCCTGGAGGAAAGATAGGAAATTTCACCAGAGTGAGGGACCCTGAGGACTTATTCCCTGTATAGTGAGCCTGGGTCTCATCAGCATCCTTGTAGATCCCGTGGATGAAGGAGCTCTTCATCCCAACCCAAAGCAAGAATGTGAATGGGCAGGGCCGGCTTCTTGAAGGTCAGAGACAGGGTGGGCTGGCTCACCATCTGCTACTTTGATTTTCCTGCAAGCTGCTAAAAGGAGTCACCATAGCCAGTGGGGGAGTGTTACCAAACATCCATCCGGAGTTGCTAGCAAAGAAACGAGGATCCAAAGGGAAGTTGGAAGCCATCATCACACCACCCCCAGCCAAAAAGGCCAAGTCTCCATCCCAGAAGAAGCCCGTGTCTAAGAAAGCAGGAGGCAAGAAAGGGGCTCGGAAATCCAAGGTATGTGATTTCGCAGGAGTGGGCGGGTTGGGGCAGGTGCAAGCAGGTGAGGTCATGAGTGGCTCCTTTGTGCTGAGACTTATCCGAGGACTAAGGAGGAACATATGGGAGCTGCTTGCGGAGAGGCTAGTCCAGCTCAGGTGGGCAGAATTGGGGGACCGGATCCCGGTAGGCAAGGGGGTGTGAGGAGGGTCTGGGGCAGATAGCCCCAGGCTGGAAGAGCCCATTCCTGGCCTGCCAGGGAGATGCTTCCACCTCTGGGAAGGGACCTGCGTGTGCAGGAGCTTTCCTGTGCTAGGGGTGGCTGCCATCGGGTCCTACCCACAGGTACTGGCTGCCTCTCGGAACTGTCACTGTGTTACTGTGCCTGCGTGTCCTCCACTGTGCATCTTCCAGTAGGATGGTTCAGACAGTTGGCTCTGTAGGACGGTTGCCTTGTTAAGGAGAAAAATAGGTGTGTTATTCAGGTGCCCCTACCAGACCCAGCCTACACCAAGCAGGTCCTAGGTGCTGGTCTTTTTGTGGTGAGTGAAGCCCTCTCATTAGTGTGACCTAATGTTTTCTTGGGTGGGGCAGGCCAGCTGATCCCCATGTTCGCTCCTCACTGCACGCAGCACAGCAGCCCACCCTCGGGAGGTCTGGGTCTGCAGGTGGTTGCTCTTACCTGTCTGAGTATCAGCAGGATCAAGGGCGGGCGCAACTGGAAGCAACTGGAACACGTGCTCTGTGTTCCTCCCTCACCCGTCCCCACCTTTGAGCTGTTGTCAGAACCTCCGGGGCCAACAAATGAGGGACAGTGCAATGAAAGCTCATCATCAGTAAAATGGAATGTAAGCTGCCCTGCCCTGGGCCCCCACCTCAGGTGTGATCCTTCTGGTCTCCAGCCAGACGAGGAGGAATTTACCCCTGGCAGAAGGCGACCTGGCTGTTTTGTGAGACCCTCAGTAGTAGCTGGTGGAAATGCCTTGTGGATCAGATGCAGTGTCAGCACGTTCTTCCGAGCAAAACCCAAGCCTCTTACCTGATGAGGTGGTGAGGACACCTTCCCAGGACAGGCTGCAGCAGCACTGACCCGGGGCTAGGCTCGGGGCCACACTCCCAGCACATCCTCTCCTCTGAGCCAGTCCACAGAGCAGGCCCCAGGCTCCCAAGTTTGTGTCTACGCTGTTCGCTGGCCTTTGGTAGTTGAAGTTCTTGTACACCCTTCTGGGCGCAGACACATGATTCCCTAAAAACAAAATCTGAATTCCTCTTGCCACCAGGATACCACCTTGCCCTGCCCCACCCCACCTGAGAATCACTCCCAGCTCTGTGAGAGAGAAACCTGTTCCTGAGGAGTGTCCTGTAGGTTCTTGCCAGACGCTTGTGCTCCACCTAGTCCCTGGGGGAGGCTCAGGACCAGGCGAGGATGTTGCAGAATGCTCTCTTACTCATGCTCACCAACTGTAAAATTAGCGTATTGAACCGTTCTAGCATTTGCATTTGCTGGGAATAGTGGGGCAGGGAAGGCAGGGGAAAGGTGCATGGGTAAGCCTTTCTAAATGTTTGAGGATCAAGATGCCAAGTCCATCATCTCTTGAACATGGGCCTCAGGGAGCTGGTGCCCTTAGTGCTTGGCTGAACCTTCTTCTGGCTGTGGCCCTAGCCATGGCCCTTGTTAATGCAGGCCCACTGCTGGTTGACGTCTGAGCAGCCTCTCTGATTCTTTGTCTCGGGCAACCCTGGGCTGAACCCCGCTCCCGTCATCCCACTACTTCCCCTATTAGTTTCTGCCTGATGACTTTCTGCTGTCCCACTTAAGCAAACACTAAGAATGCTGTGTCTTTCTTTTTGGACTTCAAATGAAGGGTGTGTGTGTGTGTGTGTGTGTGTGTGTGTGTGTGTGTTCAGCTCCTAGTAGCTATATTTGGAACTCAGTGTTTCTAATAACCATATGCCAATAATCACTCGAACATTCAGCTTTTCCCTTGATTACAAAAGCAGGAAGTCTGTTATGGTGGTCTGTTTTTCTTCCACACAATAAAACACATTGTCTGCTTACTGTACCAGTATTTGGCTAACATTAAACCCTGGGGGAAGCTGAAATTGGAACCGTGAACAGCTAATTTTCAAAACATTTGTTTAATGTAAATTGTGGTGTCAGCTCCCAGAAACAGCAGAAAACCTGCATCTCCAGGTTTAAGTGGAATGTTCTGAAAATAACCTTTCCAGAGACATGCAGAGAAAGCCTTCCTAACATGCTAAAGCACTTGGAGTAAAAGGGAGTTGGTATTTTTCAAGTGTCAACACGTGAATTCCAAATCATAATTTTCCCCCCAGTTCTATGTAATTGGAAGGTTTTGAGAGTCTCCAGTTGTGACAGCTGAGTCAGCTATTGTGGAACCGGTTGGAGAAGGTGCCAAAACCCACCGCAGCCAGGAGTCCGGGGCCCTGGTGGTGCCTTAGGGCTCCTCCTTCCTACTTGGGTGGCCTCAGCCAAGTCTGTGCCTCAGTTTACCCCCTCCCATGAAATGAAGGGGTGCAATCCAGCCTTATGCTTCAATGACTGTGCCTATTTGCATCATGTTTCTGACTAGGTAATAGGTGTCAGAGTTGGGATGGTATGAAAGAGAGTGCTGTAAGAAGTCCCCCTCTCGCCACGGCCCCCCACTCCTCCCCAGAGCAGTCTCTGCAGTGAATTTTTATGGGCCTTTCAGAAAGTCTACGCATGGAAAAGCGTATAGGCCCATACAGTCCTCCTCGTCATACCTGCCTTTGGATATAAATAAGTCCTGTTACCCAGTGCTTTTGCAGGGTGGGGCAGTGCTTAAGGGCGCCTGCTCACTGGCTTTGTGGAGAAGGACGGGAAGGGTGTGCAGCACACGGGTTGGGTGCTGCTGTTACTGACTTGTTCTACAGCTCTGACTATATGGCTGGTTCTTTCTGTTTCATGATGTGGTGCGAGTGGCCTCTACAGTGTGCAGTACCGTGTTAACCACGTCTCTGTGGATGAGCCTACAGCTGTCCCGAGCGTTCCGACAGACAGTGCCACAGTGACCGCGATGGTTGATGGGTGTGTGTGCCCATGCACCTGTAGGATAAAGTCCCCAGTGTGAACTTGCTGAAGCAGACCGTTTTCTGATGGTTCTTGGTCACGTCGAGAACATTTTGTGCCATTAAGAAATTCCAAAATCTGCCTTGTTCTTTTAACATTCAGCGCCAAAGTTGTCGAAAGAAGATGCGTTCGTTCGATCAGTATTCACCCAGCCTGCACGTGCCCATTATTACTCTTGGGAGTGAGGACACAGTGAACAAAGGCCCTTGCCCTCCCCTGGTGCTCGGTGAGCTCTGCTCTGGTCTAGCAAGGAGAGGCAGAGTCATTCCAGAAGGGCTGTGGGTACAGGCGGGTGCGGTGACAAAAATACAGCAGAGTGACAGCACGAGCCGTGTTACTTCACACAGGTGAGGCTTCTTTGGTAAGGTGACCCTTGAACAGAGACCTGAGAGGGTAAGGTGTCTGGGCCCTCAGGTGACTGGTAGGAGAGGTGACTGGCAGACGACCAGCAAGTAAGTGTGCCTGTCTCCCTCCCAGGGAGAACTCAACAGGACTTGGCATGTGAGGTTCCAACATTTCCATAACATGCACACCTTTGGCAGTTGGAGAAGCCTAGGAATCCTTCCCAAGATAAGGTTTTCAAGGGCATAAAATGCTGAAGATTCAAAGGAAACCGTTTATGCTTAAATCTTCCAGGTTAACACCCCTTGTCAGAATGTTTACCGAGAGCCATAGGATAGTCTTTACGAGATCTCCAAGAAGATAGATAGTTGTTGCCAAAAATCTGTATAAAAAAAGCTCTCATCTAGGATTTTTCTTATTTTTTCCTTAAGTTTTTATTCAAATTCCAGTTAGTTAACCTACAGCGTCATATTAGTTTCAGCTGCACAATACAGTGATTCAGTCTCACGTAGGATTATTTAAACCTAAATCCGCACTACCACCCTAACTGAGCTCCAGCGCCGTGTGGAAATCACCCTCTGGATCATGAAGATAGGCTTGCTCCTCGCTGCCTGGCAGAAAGCCCGAGGTGATTTTGGGAGAGCACCTGTTTCTTTTTTGAGAAATAAATATTGAAACTGAAAATTGAGTGGTGAATGTTTGGGTTAGGGATGCCAAAGAAAGAGATTGGTTCTTTCGAGAAGCCGCCATCCTTGCAATTAAGAGGCCAATTTTGCTGGCCTTTTAATGAGCTTTCTAGCAGGTCGGACATCAGGGTGAAAGAGAGTGTGCATAGGGAATCCTGGATTGATGATTTCACATAAGGCATTTTGGACACTCAGTCCTATGTGTTCTTAAAAAGGCCACTGACTCTGACTGATGAGGATTTGTGCCGTTCAGAACAAAACAGGGTGCAGGTACAATACATGGGGGCTTTGAGATTTGTAGAACAATACAGAATTCTCCAAAATCAACATTTAAGAGATGGACAAAGAGTATTGCTTGCTAGCGTTTCCCCTTCGGGCCAGGATCCAAAAAGAATCTACCACTATCACCATTTCTTAAAAGAAAATGGCATTTTAATCCGAGAGGCTGGGAAGGGAAATAGTCCCTGACTACAGGCTTTATGTAAAAGTTCATGAAACAATTACTAATGATTTGAATGTAGTGATATCTCACGAGGCACCTGAGTGCGACTACCCTGTCTTGGGCTGGGAACCTTGCGCGGAAGAGACAGCCATTTGCCAGGTATAGAGGCTGGAGAGAACTGGGGAGGAAAGGCCCGTCCTGTACAGACAGGGTTTGGCAGCCTTCTATCAAGGCCAGTGGCTTATCAGGAGTTCTCTCACCTTAGACTCCTTTTCCCCACAAGGAATTGAAGGCAGAGGGAAGTCCAGCAGTTTTCTCAAGGTTACATCACTAGTAGAACCAGAAATGAAATGCACAATTTCAGAGCCCAAACATAATGTCACTTGTATGACCTTTGACCGTGGACCACTTACTTTTCCTTGGCAGAAGCCCCTCTGTTCTGTTGGTGGAGGGCTGAACGCCTTCTGTTGTAGGTGAGTGGGGCAACAGCTTAAAAAGTTTTTTTAATACCACATTCTGGGCTCATCGTGAATATATTTGTGCCTTTGCAATATATACCCTGCTTACAATTTCCCCCTCTCGTTCTCTATTGCACTGTTTTCCAGTTTTATTGAGCTGTGCTTGGCGTGCAGCACTACACGTATTCAAGTATACAGCATAAGGACCTCACTTAAATACATCATGAAGTGATTATCACACTAAGTTTAGATGACCTCCCTTGTCTCATAGAGATACAAAAAAAAGTGTTTTTCTTTATGATGAGAACCCTTAGGACTGACTGTCAACAACTTTCACATATGCCATACAGCAGTGTTAGCTATGGTTGTCCGGCCGCACCTTACATCCCCCGTACTTACCTCCTCGCTGGAAGTCTGTACCTTTTGGGGGAGTATTTTAAAAAAGCAGTGTAGTTGCCCTACAATGTTAAGTTAGTTTTGGGCCCTCAACACAGTGATGGGTCTTCTCTGGATGTTTTTACTGCGTTCGCCGCACGTGTAGCTGTCATCTGTCACTGTGCAGCATCGTTACGGGAGCATTGATTTTATCCTCCATGCTGGACCTTTTATCCGTGTGACTTCTTCCCTCCATAACCGGAAGCCTGCACCTACTACTGCCCTGCACCCATTTTGCCCTTCCCATCCAACCCCCTCCCCTCTGGCAACCACGAGTTCTCTGTATTTATGATTCTGTTTCTGCTTTTTGTTTACTTATCTCTTTTGCTTTTTAGATTGCGCAAGTAAGCGAAATCTTGGTATTTATCTTTCTCTGACTTATCTCACTTAGCATAACGCTCTCTAGGTCCGTCTATATTGTTGCGAATGGCAAGATCTCATTCTTTGATACGACTGAGTAATATTCTTTTGTATGTGAATGTGTATTAAATGTGTATGTGCCACTTCTTTATCCATTCATCTATTGATACTCACTTGGGCTGCTTCTCTCTACTCATTATTGCAAATAATACTGCAGTAAACATAGGGGTGCGTGTCTCTTGTCAAATTAGTGTTTTCGTTTTCTTTGGGTCAATAGCCAGTAGTGGAATTGTTGAATCACAATGGCAACTGTATTTTCTTGTTTTGCATAGTGGCTGCACCATTCTGTAATCCCACCAGGGCTTCTTTTTTCTCCATATTTTCGCCCACAGTTGTTATTTCTTGTCCTTTTGATTTTAGCTATTTTCATAGGTGTGAAGTGATACCTCATTGTGGTTTTGCTTTGCGTTTTCCCTGACGATTAATAATGTTGAGCATCTTTTTATGTATCTGTTAGCCATCTGTATGTCCTCTTTGGAAAAATGTCTATTCATGTTCTCAGACTTTTTTTTTTTTAATGTTTTAATGTTTTAATTTCAGAGGGAAAGACAGAGTGTGAGTGGGGGAGGGGCAGAGAGAGAGGGAGACACAGAATCTGAAACAGGCTCCAGGCTCTGAGCCGTCAGCACAGAGCCCGATATGGGGCTCGAACTCACAAACCGTGAGATCATGACCTGAGTTGAAATTGGATGCTTAACTGACTGAGCCACCCAGGTGCCTCTCTCTGCCTGTTTTTTATTCGACTCTTATTTTGGTGTTGAGTTGTGTAAGTTCTTTATATATTTTAGATATTATACCTTATTAGGTATATCATGGCAAATATCATTTGCTATTTCGTAGGCTGCCTTTTCATCTTCTTATTTTTTTAATATTTATTTTTGAGAGAGACAGACAGAGCACGAGCAGGGGCGGGACAGAGAGAGACAGAGGGAGACACGGTATCCGAAGCCGGCTCCAGCTCCAAGAAACTGTGAGATCATGACCTGAGCTGAAGTCGGATGCTTAACTGACTGAGCCACCCAGGAGCAGCCCCCTCACCACCACCGTTTTCATTTTCTTGATGGTTTCCTTAGCTGTGCGGAAGCTTTTTAGTTTGATGTAGTCCCAATAGTTTATTTTTGCTTTTGTTTCCCTTGCGTGGGGAGACATATCTACATAAATGTTGCTAAGGCCAATATCAGAGAAATTACTGCCTATGTTTTCTTCTGTTTTTATGGCTTATTGTCTCACATTTGGGTCTTTAGTCCCTTTTGAGCTTATTTTTGTGTGTGGTATGAGAAAGTGGTCCAGTATTTTTCTTCTGCATGTAGCTGTCCAGTTTCCCCCCACCCTTTGTTGAAGAGACTGTCTTTTCCCATTGTATATTCTTGCCTTTGTTGTAGATTAATTGACCATATAAGCATGGGTTTATTTCTCGATTCTGTTCCGTTGATCTGTGTGTCTGTTTTTGTGTCAGTACCGTACTGTTTTGATTGCTACAGCTTTTGGAGTGTATCTTGAAATCTGTGACTGTGATATCTCCAGTTTTGTTCTTCTTTCTCAAGATTGCTTTGGCTGTTTGGGGTCTTTTGTGGTTCTATACAAATGTTGGTTTTACTTGTTCTACTTTTGTGAAAAATGTGGTAGGGATTGTGTTGGGTCTGTAGATTGCTTTGGGTAGTATGGACATATTAACAATATTATTCCATTCCGTGCGGGTGGAATATCTTTTCATTTGTTTGTGTTGTCTTCAATTTCTTGATAGTTTTCAGGGCACTGGTCTTTGACTGCCTGGGTTAAGTGTATTCCTAGGTATTTTATTCTTTTTTGTGCAATTGTAAATGGGATTGTTTTCTTAATTTCTCTTTCTGCTCTTTCATTTTTAGTGTATTCACACCAATTACTGTGTATTAACTTTATATCCTGCAACTATACTGAATTCATCGATTACTTCTAGTAGCTTTTTGATGGAGTCTTTAGGGTTTTCTATGTATGGTATCACATCATCTGCATAGAGTGACCCTTTAACTTCTTTACCAATTTGCATCCCTTTTATTTTTGTTTTTCTTTTTTGATTGCTGGGGCTAGGACTTCCAGTACTATGTTGAATAAAAATGGTGAGAGTGGGCATCCTTGTCTTATTCCTGATAGAGGAAAAGCTCTCACTTTTTCACCAGTGAGTGTATGATGTTTGCTGTTTTTCATATATGGCCTTTATTATGTTGAAGTATATTCCCTCTAAACCTACTTTATTGAGAGTTTTTATCATGAATGGATGTTGAATTGTGTCACATGCTTTTTCTGTATCTGTTGAGATGATCATGTGATTTTTATCTTTTATTGTGTTGATGGTGGTACATCATGTTGATTAATTTGCTAATACCGAACCATCCTGCATCCTTAGACTAAAAATCCCACTTGATTATGGTGAATGATCCTTTTAATGTATTCTTGCATTGAATGCAGTTTGCTAATACTTTGTTGAGGATTTTTCATCTGTGTTCATCAAGGATATTGGATCTGGAGCCCTGGGACCCTGCTCTCATCCACCCATTATACCAAGGTATAGGGGAAATGTAAACCATGGCACTCATCAGCCCCTCTGACGTGAAAAGAGTTCCAGCAGCTTCCCTGTCATTTGGTGGAGTTATAGCGCTGGATCTTTTATACACTAGCTGCTCTTTTTACAATATTTATTTATTTTTGAGAGAGAGAGAGAGAGAAAGAATGCGCACGAGCAGAAGAGGGCCAGAGGATCTAGATCTTTTATATACTAGCCACTCTTTTTTTTAAGTTTATTTATTTATTTTGAGAGAGGGATAGAGAGAGAGAGAGAGAGAGAGAGAGAACGCACGAACCAGAGGGCGAGGGGCAGAGAGAGAAGAGAGAGACAATCCCAAGCAGACTCCACACTGTCAACGCACAGAGCCTGACGCAGGGCTCAGAGTCATGAGCCATGAGATCATGACTTGAGCCGAAGTCGGACTCTTAACCAACTGAGCCATCCAGGCATCCCTACTAGCTGCTGTTTTAAATCGAGGCTTTTTTTCTGTGCCCAAGGCTAACAAATTTGCTCCCAGTCCCTCAGTATCTCCTTCCCTACTGCACTTCGCAGCAGCAGTGGGGGGTTCCCTTCATCACTGTGTCTCTTTCCTTCTGTTATTTTCTGTGTGGTCTCTTTATCTTTGTTGGACAAAAGCTGTTCAGTCAGTCTTCAGTTCTTCAGAAGGAATTGCTCTATCAGTAGCTGGAGATTGGGTGTGTCTATGGTGGAGGTGAGGGTCAGGGTCTTCCCACGTCATACTTTTGGACTGGAACTCTAGTTGAAAGTTTGACCCTTTTGACCACTGACATCCAGTTCTCCCACAAATACACAACTATAAATAAAAAATTAGGTACAGACACTTAGGTGGCATCTGAGCGAGGTAAGGGACCTTTTTAATCTCCATAGTACATTTAACTCCATTAGGGTGTATTTTTTTTTCTTTATTTTTGTCTTAACATTGTGTTTGATTCATTTAGGTTATTGTATGTAGCATACAGCACTGAGTCTGTGTGTTGCATGGTTGGAATTTACCACCACGTGGTTATCCATTCTGCTCTTGAGAGATTTAAGTTGCTTGCAATTTGAGGCTCCTACCAATATTCCTGCTATGAAAGTACATGCCTTTTGGTGCACACATGTTGTATTGTCTTGGGAGTATACTTTTAAGTGGAATTGTGGTATCATAGGGTATTCATATGTTCAGCTTTAGTAGAGAGTGCCAAATAGTTTTCCCGAGTGGTGGTGAAAGTGAGCATTCCCATTGCAGCAAATGGGGAATCCAGTTCTACATTCTTGCCAAGGCAGGCTGTTTTGAGAGTTAAATTTTAGCCAGTCTGATGGCTGTGCATTGTCTTCATGACCATTTAGCTTTCGCATGTGCTGAAACAAATTTTGGCCCTTTGGATAGTTCCTTTTGTGCTAGTGTTTTAGGCAGTTTTAAAAATGTGGATTATCTATGTCTTTTAAATGCCTTACAGTACATATTTATTGTGGATATGAATTCTTTTTTTATTGAGATATAATTGGCATTTAATATCATATTAATATCAGGTGTACAACATGATGATTTGATATTTGTATATATTGCAAATGATCGCTACAGTAAGTCCAGTTAACATCTGTCACCATATGTAATTATCAAGTTTTTTTTCTTAGGAGAACTTCTCAAGTCGGCTTTGTTAGCAACTTCCAAATACGCAGTACGGTATTAAAAACTATAGCCACCGTGCGGTGTATTACATCCCCGTGACTTTGGTTTTTTTATCACTGGAAGTCTGTACCTCTTGACAAGCTTCACCCATTTCACCACCCCCCCCCCCGACCTCTGTCAACCATCAGTCTGTTCTCTGTATTTGTAAACTCGGATTTTCTTTTTCTTTTTTGCAATTCCACACATAAGTGAGAACATACAGTTACTTGTCTTTCTCTGTCTTGATTTATTTCGCTTAGTATAATGCCCTCCAGGTCACATCCTTCTTTTTTAGTGATAACACTCTATTTTGTATATGTGTGTGTATATGTATATATAAAATACATGAGGAGATAATGTATAATAGGATACATAACATATCTAATAGGACATATTATATGTAAGGACATATATATCAGGATATAAAATATGTTAGTATATATAATATATAAGTATCTTTATCAAATTTTCACATTGTCTCTAGCCATGTTTTCATTGATGGATACTCAGGTTATTTTCATTACCTGGCTATTATACATAATGCTGCAGTAACCCTGCAGGTGCACATATATTTTTGAGTTGGTGTTTTGTTTTCTTTATTTAAAAAAAAAATTTTTTTTCAACGTTTATTTATTTTTGGGACAGAGAGAGACAGAGCATGAGCGGGGGAGGGGCAGAGAGAGAGGGAGACACAGAATCGGAAACAGGCTCCAGGCTCTGAGCCATCAGCCCAGAGCCCGATGCGGGGCTCGAACTCACGGACCGCGAGATCGTGACCTGGCTGAAGTCGGACGCTTAACCGACTGCGCCACCCAGGCGCCCCTTGTTTTCTTTAGAAGTAAAAATTGTTGGATCATATGGTAGTTCTATTTAATTTTCTGAGGAACCTCCATAATGTTTCCCATGGTGGCTGCACCAATTTACATTTCCAACCACAGTGCACAAGGAACTCCCCTTTCTCCATGTCCTTACCAGCACTTAACTATTTATTATCTTTTTGATAATAGCCTAACAGGTGTGAGGCGATAGATACCTCACTGTGGATTGGATTTGCATGTATCTGGTGATGAGTTATGTTGAGCACCTTTTCACGTACTTGTTGCCTGTCTGTATGTCTTCTTTGGAAGAGTGTGTATTCAGATTCTCTGACCACTTTTTTTTTAAGTTTTTACTTAAATTCCAGTTATTTAACATACAGTGTAATAATATCAGTTTCAGGGGAACAGTTAGTAATTTTACACTTGCATACAATGCCCAGTGCTCATCATGACACGAGCACTCCTTAATCCCCATCGCCCATTTAGCCCATCCGCCCCCCCCCCCGCCGCCCACCGTTCCCCCTCTGGTAACCATCAGTTTGTTCTCTACAGTTAAGAGACTATCTCTTGGTTTGCCTCTCTGTTTTTTTCCCTTTGCTCATTTGTTTCGTTTCTTAAATTCCACAGATGAGTGAAATTATATGGTATCTGTCTTTCTCTGACTTACTTTGCTTAGCATAACATTCTCTAGTTCCCTCCACATCATTGCAAATGGCAAGATTTCATTGTTTTTGATGGTTGAGTAACATTCCACTGTGAACATATACCACATCTTCTTCATCCGTTCGTCAGTGGATACTTGGGCTGTTTCCATAATTTGGTTATTGTAGATAATGCTGCTATAAATATCGGGGTGCATGTGTCCCTTTAAATTAGTATTTTTGTGTTTTTTGGATAATAGGGTAATTCCATTTTTAACTTTTTGAGGAACCCCCAAACTGTTTTCCACAGTGGCTGCACCATTTGCATTCCAGTCAATATAGCAAGAGGGTTCCCTTTCTCCATACCCTCTCCAACACCTGTTGTTTCTTGTGTTGTTGATTTTAGCTATTCTGACAGGTGCAAGGTTCTGTCATTGTAGTTTTGATTTGTGTTTCCCTGATGATGAGTGATCATGAGCAGCTTTTCATGTGTCTTTTGGCCATCTGGATATTTTCTTTGGAAAAATGTCTATTTGTGTCTTCTGCCTAGTTTTTAATTGGATTTTTAATTTTGGGGTGTTGAGTTTTATAAGTTCTTTATATATTTTGGATACTAATCCTTTTTGAGATAGGACTTTTGCAAATATCCCATTCTGTAGATTGCCTTTTAGTTTTGTTGATTGTTCCCTTCCCGGCACAGAAGCTTTTTGTTTTGATGCAGTCCCAGCAGTTTATTTTTGCCTTTCTTTCCCTTGCCTCAGGAGACATAGCTGGAAAGAAGTTGCTGCAGCTGATGTCAAAGAAGTTACTGCCTCTGTTCTCTTCGAGGCTCTTTATGGTTTCAGGTCTCACAGTTAGGTCTCTGACCACTTTTTAATAAAAAAAATTCTTTTTCTTTTGCTATTAAGTTGTATGAGTTCTTTATATATTTTGGATATTAACCCCTTATCAGATACAGATTTTCTTTGACTTATGATGGGGTTGTGTCATGATGAAACCATTGTAAGTTGAAAATATCATTAGGTTGAAAGTGCATTTAATACACATAATTACCATACATCATAGCTTTAGCCCAGCCTACTGTAAACGTGCTCAGAACACTTATTAGCCGACAATTGGACAAAATCATTTAACCCAAAGCCTATTTTATAATAAAGTGTTGAATATTTCATGTAACTTATTGAATACTGTACTGAAAGTGAAAAACAGAATGGTTCTATGGGTACAGAATGTTTGCGTAAGTCTGTCAATCATTTACCATCATGACTGTGTGACTGGGTGCTGTGGCTACGTGTTGATGTCCAACATCACGAGAGAGTATAGTACTGTACATTGCTATCTTGGGGAAAAAAATCAAAATTTAAAATTAAAAGTATACTTTCTACTGAATGCATATAGCTTTTGCACCATTGGAAAGCAGAAAAATTCAAAGTCAGGGCCTGTCTGTATATGATTTGCAAATAATTTCTCTGAAGGTGGCCTTTTCATTTTGTTGATGGTTCCTTTGCTCTGCAGAATCTTTTTAGTTTGGTGTAGTCCCATTTTTTATTTTGCTTTCATTGCCTTTGCTTATGATATCATATACTAAACATCATTGCCAAGAGCATTAACAATGAGCTTACCATCTGTTTTCTAGGAGTTTCTTGGTTTCTGGACTTGCATTCTAGTCTTTAATCCATTTTGAGTTAATTTTTGTATATTATGTAAAGTGGCGGTACAGTTTCATCCTTTTGCACGTGGCTATCCTATTTTCCCAACATTGTTTAATTGCAGTGACTGCCCTTTCCCTGTTGTATAGTCTTGGCTCTTATGTCATGAATTCATAATGTATATGTGGGTTTATTTCTGGGCTCTCCATTCTGTTTCACTGGTCTGTGTGTCTGTTTTCGTGTTGATACCATACTGTTTTGATTACACTTGTATCTCATAGCTTTGTAATATAATTTGAAGTCAGGGAGCATGATGACTTCTGTTTTGTTCTCCTTTGTCAAGATGGCTTTGGCTTTTGGAGTCTTTTGTGATTTCATGTAAATCTTAATATTGTTTGTTCTGTTTCCATAAGAAATGCCATTGGAATTTTGATACAGATTGCATTGAATCTGTAGATTGCTTTGGGTAGTATTAACATTTTAACAATATTAATCCTTTCAATCCATGAGCACAGAATATCTTTCCATTTATTTGTGTCTGGTTCAGTGTCTTTAATTAATGTACTAGAGTTTTGAGGATATAGTTTTTTGCCTTTTTGGTTAAATTTATTTGTAAATATTTTATTTTTTGATGCAACTGTAAGTAGGATTATTTTCTTAACTTCTGTTTATGATAATTGTTATTAGCATACACAGATGCAACAGATTTCTGTATATTAATCTGGTATCGTGAAACTTTATTGAATCCATTTATTCTAAGTTTTTTAATGTATACTTATTTTTGAGAGAGACAGAGTGTGAGCAGGGGAGAGTCAATGAGAGAGAGAGACACACACACAGAATCTCAAGCAGGCTCTGTGCTCTGAGCTGTCAGCACAGAACCTGATGCGGGGCTCGAACTCACGACCTGTGAGATCATGACCTGAGCCGAAGTCAGATGCTTAACTGACTGAGCCACCCAGGTGCCTCTATTCTAACAGGTTTTTGATGGAGTCTTTTGGGTTTTCTATATATAGTATCATGCTATTTGCAGACAGAGAGAGTTTTACTTCTTTCTGAATTGGATGCCTTTTCTTTTCCTTGCCTAATTGCTCTGGCAAGGACTTCTAATATAGTATTAGAATAAAATACATATATATAATATATATATGTATACATACATACTGTGTATATATATATATATATATACTTATACACTATATGTATAGTATATGTATACACATATACATATATACATATATAGTATGTGTGTGTATATGTATATATTTATATATATTCTAATATATATTAGAATAAAAGTGGCAAGAATGGGTATTGTTATCTTGTTCCTGATCTTAGAGGAAAAGCTTTCAGCTTTCCACTAATGAATATGAAGTTAGCTGTGGGCTTGACATTTATGGCTTTTAATATGTTGAGGTATGTTCCTTCTATACCCAGTTTATTGAGATTTTTTATCATAAATGGATGTTGAATTTTGTCAAAGGCTTGTTCTGCATTTGTTTAGGTGATCATAGGTTTGTGGGGTTTTTTTTACCCTTCATTTGTTAATGTGGTGTATTACTTTGATGGATTTGTGGGATATTGAACCACCCTTACATCCCCCACAATAAATCCCACTTGATCATGGTATATGATCCTTTTAATGCATTGTCAAATTCATTTGTTAGTATTTTGTTGAGTGGCTTGCATCTTTGTTCGTCAGGGATATTGGCTTGTAATTTACTTTTCTTATGGCATCTTTGTCTGGTTTTGGTATTGGGGTAGTGCTGGCCTTATAAAATGAGTTTGGAAATGTCCTCTTATATTTTGGAAGTTTTAGAAGGATTGGTATTCATTCTTCTTTAAATGTTTATTAGAATTAACCATTGAAACCTGGTCCTGGACTTGTGTTGGTTGGTTGTGAGGTTTTCGATGACTGATGCTCTATACCTTTACTAGTAATCGGACTGTTGAGATTTTTATTTCTTCATGATTCAGTGTTGGTAGTCTGTGTGTTTCTAGGAATTGGTCCATTTCTTCTAGGTTGTCCAATTTTTTTAGCATATAATTGTTCATAGTCATCTCTTAAAATCCTTTGTATTTCTGTGGTATCAGTTGTAACATCTCTTTTATTTCTGATTTATTTATTTGACTCCTCTGGGTTTTTTCTTAGTCTAGCCAAAGGTTTGTCACTTTTGTTTATCTTTTCAGAGGACTAGCTCTTAGGTTAATTTATCTTTTCTATTTTTGTCTATGTGTTGCTGCACTGATCTGTATTATTTCCTTCTTTCTACTAATTTTGGGCTTCATTTGTTCCTTTTCTTTTTTCTGGTTTCTTTTGGTGTAAGGTTATATTGTTTGAGCTTTCTCTTGTTTTTTGTTTTTTTTTTTAAAAAACGTTATTGTTTATTTTTGAGACAGAGAGAGACAGAGCATGAGCAGGGAAGGGGCAGAGAGAGAGGGAGACACATAATGTGAAGCAGGCTCCGGGGTCCAAGCTGTCAGCACAGAGCCCGACGCAGGGCTCGAACTCACAAACCGCGAGATCATGACCTGAGCCAAAGTCGGACGCTTAACAGAATGAGCCACCCGGGTGCCCCTCTCCTGTTTTTTCGAAGCAGCCTGTGTTGCTATACACTTTTCCTCCTAGAACTGCTTTTGTTGCATCTCGTAAGTTTTGGCATGTTGTATTTCCATTTCCCTTTGTCTCAAGGTATCTTTTTATTTCTCTTTTGATTTCTTCTTGACCCGCTGGTTGTTGAGTAGTGTGTAGTTTAATCTCCACATATTTGAATCTTCCAGTTTTTTTTTTTTTATTCGTAATTGACTTCTAGTTTCTTGGCACTGTGATCAGAAAAGATGATTCATACAATTTCAGTCTTCTCAAATCTATTAAGATGTGTTTTGTGTCCTAAAACATGATTTTTACCACACAATGTTCTATGTGCATTTGAGAGGAATGTGTATTCTGTTACTTTTGGACGGAATGTTCTGAATATATCTATTAAGTCCACCTGGTCTAATGTGTCATTGATTTTTCTGTCTGGTTGATCTATCTGTTGATGAAAATGGAGGTATAATGTCCCCTATTATTATTGTATTGCTTTCTACTTCTGACTTTAGGTTTCTTAGTGTTTGCTTTATATATTTATGTGCTCTTGGATTGGGTGCATAAATGTTTACGGAATTTATGAAATATATACAAATATCTTCTGGTGGGATTGACACATTTATCATTATGTAATAGCCTTCATTATCTGTTATTGTAGTCTTTGTTTTAAAGAATATTTTACCTGATACATGTACAGGTACCCCAGCCTCCTTTTGGTTTCTAGTTACATGAAAAATATTTTTCCATCATTTCACTTTCAGTCTGTCTTGTCCTTGTGAAGTAAGCCTCTTGGAGGCACCATATAGATGAGTCTTGTGGGTTTTTTTTTTTTTTTATGTTTGTTTATTTTTGAGGGAGAGAGAGAGTGTGTGAGCAGGGAAGGGGCAGACAGAGGGAGACACACAGAATCTGAAGCAGGCTCCAGGCTCTGAGCTGTCAGCACAGAGCCCGATGCGGGGCTGGAACCCACAAACCGCGAGATCATGACCTATGCTTAAGTAGGATGCTCAACGGACTGAGCAACCCAGGTGCCCTGATCAGTCTTGTGTTTTTATCCATTTAGCCTCCCTGTCTTTTGGTTGGAGAGTTTAGTTCAAAAGAAATTATTGACAGGTATGTACTTGTTGCCATTATGTTGTTTTCTGGCTATTTTGTAGTTCTTCTGTTCCTTTCTACCTCTCTTGCTCTCTGCCTTTGTGATTTGATGAGTGTTTTTAGTGGTATAGATTTATCTTTTGTGCATTTACTGTAGGCTTTTGCTTTGTGTTTATCATGGACACACAGGTTTATAGAACAACCTATAACAGTTTATTTTAAGCTAATAACATAAGTTTGAACACATTCTCAAACTCTACATTTTTACCCTCCCAACATTTTATGTTATTGATGTCACACTTTATGTGTTTTAATCTTGTGCATCCCTTAACTAATTATCGCAGTTATTTTTACTACTCTTGTGTCTTAACATTCATATTAGCTTTCTAAGCGATTAATTCTCTACCTTTAGTATAGATTTACCTTTACTAGTGAGAGTTATACTCTCATGTATTTTCCTATTACTAATAGCACTCCTTTCTTTTCAGCTTAAAGAAGTCCTTTTAAAAACATTTCTTATAAGGCTAGTTTAGTGGTGATGAACTCCTTTAGCTTTTGCTTGTCTGGAGACTTATTTCTCTCTCAATTTCAAAGGACACCTTGGCCAGGTAGAGTATTCTCGGTTGGAAGTTGTTTTAATTTTCAGTACTTGGAATATATTGTGCTTCTCCCTTCTGGCCTACAAATTTCTGCTGAAAATCTGATAGTCGGGTGGGGGTTCCCTTGTATGAAAACAACAAGTTGTTTTTCTCTTGCCACTTAGAAGATTCTCTCCTTGTCAAAAATCTTTAACTTGTGACATTTTAATTATAATGTGTCTTGGTGTGGGTCTCTTTGGGTTCATAGTTTTTGGAGCTCTGTGGACTTCCTGTCAGGATTTTCTTCTTTTTTTATGGCTGAATATTTCAGTATATATATATACCACAGTTCTTTACCCATTCATCTCTCTGTGGACACTTAGATTGTGTCTGTGTGTTGCCCGTCATAAATGATGCTGCTGTGATCAGGGGGTATGGTTCTCTCTTTGACACAGGATTTTTGTTTCCTTTGGTTATATTCCCAGAAGTGGAATTGCTGGATCATATGGTAGTTCTACTTGTAATTTTTTGAGGAAGCTTCCTATTGTTTTCCCCTAGTGGTTGTCCCAGTGTACAGCATGGGCAACAGCTTTAATGGTGGAGGCCCTGAGCAAATGAACCATTGCTGAAAGCCACCAGGATTAATTATCACAGGCTAAGCCTTATAATTTGGCTTCATAGGCAGCTGCTGACTTATACCGGGGTCCCAGAGAAGCCATCACAGCCTCTTCTAGTAAAAACAGCTCCCTTTCTTGGATACCTGAAATTCTGAAAGTTAAGGCTTTCTCACCTCTAAAAGTCCAAGTATTTGGGGGGCATAAGCACTAAATCTTTATCTACTTATCAACTGTATCCCATTCCCAAGTGTTTACTGAGGACCCCCTGCATGCACTGCGCTCCCTGGGTAGAGCAGTCGTTCTCAAAGGTTTTTGCTTGCCTACATCCTAAAACAATTTTGAAGATCTTTGTATCTCACACATTTAAATTTTGACAGCTAAACTTTTCATAATAAATTTAAATATCTGTGAAGTGTATAATTTTTGGTATGCAAAACACTGTTTCATCACTCATTTACATGTATCCAGAGAAATTGAAATACAACGTTGATTTGGAGTACCATCATTTAAAAACATACAGACAAGCTCTGTTTTAACAGGCAGCAAATTTACATTAATTTTCTCCTTGAACCCATATTTCCCTTTCACTTGTCCCACAATATTTTATCCTAATGTCAAACATTTTATGCTGCTGGTATTTTCTTGATGTTCAGAACAAAAATAATGTATATAAATTTAAATTTACTTGGAAAAAATTTCTTGTGATCATAAATCCACTAAATGCTGTGGATTCTACAGGACTGGATCATTGTCACATTTATTAACACACAGTTGATCACACCAATACTGTGCAAATTTAATAAATATTAAGGAAAATATTCCCTCAACTGTATCTTTTTTTTCCCCGTAACCGTGTCTTGTAATGGGATAGATGGAGATCGTTTTTATAATTCACTCAGGTTCCTAGGACAGTTACTTACTTATAAAATGAAACAGGGTTCAGCATCCTATATTTGGATATTTATAGGTGTAAGTACTTGGAATGTCTTACGCACAGAAAGTAGTTGAATGGGAATGGAAAGGATTTCAGGGCACAGCAATATCACTCGATCCTCCGAACTCTTGAGTTATGTGGCAGCAGTCACATAGTAATCTGTCATCAAGTTCTTTTAGTATGTTTTACTTCACAATTGTTTTAGATGGACAGAAAAGTTACAGAGACAGTCGAGAGTGTTCCTGAATGCCCCTCACCAGTTTCCCCATCGTAACATCTTCCATAACCCCGGTACATTTGTCACAACTAAGAAACTGGCACTGTTAACTCCATCAGTCTGTTCTTTAATGATCTCTCATCTGTTAAGTCATTTTGGTATTTCTCTCCTTTTGTTGAAAGCACAGAATTAGAAACATCTGAGTAGTGAAAGGATTTGTCACCCAGCCTTTCCCTTTCTTGTTTCCTGGAAAGTGTATTAAAAATAGGCTTACTAAGACTTACCACGTAACTGTGGGTTATACCTTTTTCACTGTTGGTCTATCATTTGTCCAGTCTGGCGTACTGGAAGAAACAGGAAAGCCATAATAGTGATCATTTTATCATATCTTTGCTAATACCCTGTTTCGTGATAAAATAATTTTTCTCTTATTTATATCAAAACCTTGGAGCTACGGATTTAGGTCATTTCGTTTATGGAAAATGTTCGAGGTTGGCCATAGAACTTAAATGTCAAAGCATTCCTTCTTGTTAAAGTGTTGAGTAAAACTAGCCCTTATTTTTTCAATGTAAGCAAAAATGTTAATATGTTAATGAATTTGAATCCCTAAGTTGGCATGTGGACAGGGTCTGTGGTCCAGAGCGTTCCTTCATAAATGCATGGTCATCTGGGATACCTTTCATCCCCTGTTTTCTTGATTTCCTCACACTGGAGCATCTCTCAAGAGTGATGTCCTTTTTGATCGTACTTGGGAAGGGAAAAGGCGAAGTATCTAAACACAAATTGACATTGTTCCCGCTATCCTCAGTGTATGATACATGTGAATGCAGAACATCCCCAAATGAGCCAGAATACCCATTTCTCTTATAATCCTCATGCTTAACAGAAATGCATGAAAGACTGGTAAAGTCCTGTATCCCTTTTCCCTCCCTGGGGGTGTGCCAGGCTACTAGTCACTGGGAAGCAGGACAAGGGTGGTGGTGCAGGGAGTTCTGACATGAGACCTCTGTCACATGTGCAGATCACTTAGGGTAGATCACTTTCAGGAAAAAGTACATGAGAAAGTTGAGGATCTGGAAATGAATTAAACCTCTCTGGACAACAGACCTTGCAAGGCCCTTAGGAACCCCAGGGTATACATATTTGAGTCGGGTTGGGGCTGGAAGGAGGCCCATGAGATGCTGATATCCATGCCCACTATGAGGATGGGGAGTCCCCAGGGGCAGCGGGACTCAGCAACAGCCACCATAGGGATCCTTCTCCAAGGCTGGTTTTCGTGAAGGACAGTTGGGAGTGTCTTACCTACCGGGCTGGAAGAGGTTGCAGGGTTATGGTTCTTGGTCTGATTTTTGCTCTTTGAGAACTAGTGACCAGGAACAGATTGCTTTTTCCCCTCCAACTTGAATAGGGTGCAGACATGGAGAAAGCAAAGACCCTTAAGTAAGAGATACTTAATTGGTCTAAACTTATAAAAATAGTTGTTCTCGATTATCATTCCACAGTAGAGTTTTGCCTTTAAGTAGCTGTGTGTTTACATGACAAAGTGGTGCAAATACAGCTAACTGTCCTCATAGAACTCCCGGACTTCACAGTGAGCCTGCAGCTCCCGAGCTGAGACAGGCCCCAAACTGGTTGTGTTTTAGTTTCCTGTTTTCTGCAGTATTAAGGGGAGGGCCTGTGAGCTTCCACCCCATTAGAAAAGCCCAGATTCCTTTGGTCTCTGCCTGTATGGGCCTCATAGTGACTCTTGTATTTGTGCAAGAAGAAGCAGGGCGAAGTCAGCAAGGCAGCCAGCGCCGACAGCACCACCGAGGGAACGCCGGCCGATGGCTTCACAGTACTCTCCACCAAGAGCCTCTTCCTCGGCCAGAAGGTAGGCAGATGTGCGGCCTCGGTCTGCTCGCGGCCCTGGGACAGACGGGTGGAGGCCACCTCTGTTGCAGGAAGGCCTGGGGATTCCCGGAGGCCACTCCTGGCCGTGTGGGTGTGGAAGGAGGAGTGGGTAGCCTCACGGGGGGGCTGCGGCAGGAGCAGTGGGGGAGAGTGGCAGGTGGGAAGAAGAGGTAGTGGTAAAGAAGCGGGAAAGCCGCTCCCGTGGTGGTGGGGGGCTCGGGACAACCCCGGGGTTAGTCTGCAGAAGAAGCTACTAATGTGGGATACACTGGTCATCATGTAGCCCCCGGCCAGCAAAACTGCCCCAAGTCAAAGCTGGGTCTTGGAAAAGGAAAGGTCTAGTAGGCAGCACACAGGCTCGGGTGGGCACTGAAGTCAGAGCCTCTGCTCCGGGGGCGGGATTGTTTTTAGACGTCCTTAGGTAATGGGTGCACTGAGCCACCTCTGGACTCCTCAAGCCAATCTTTTGTTTGTTTTAATCGTGGGCAATGTATTTTCAGCCATCCCAGTGATGCAGCTTTGCCAGGACGCCATGGTTTTGTAAAAGATGATTCACTTTTGTTGAAAATAAAAATGATGCAAAGGCTTTTAAGACCTGAGAGTGAGAGTTAATTAATAATGCTCTATTAACACCAAAAACAAACAAAACAAAACAAAAAACAAAAAAACCGGGGGGTGGAGAGAGAGGGAATTACGCTTCTCTTAATGTTTCAGTCCTACGTGAGAAACAATTAAAGGCATGAATGAATTTGACCTTCATGTAAACTGCGTTGTGGCTAACAACTTGGTTCTGAAGCTGCATCATTTTTACAACCTCACTGTCAATTTTCTTTTGCATCTCAGTGACACAGCCCTCCTGCTCCTGCATTGCAAGCGCTCCTACCCCTCTTCCCCCCTTCCTGTCACTAATTGCACTCAGGCTCTCATGATGCAATTCCTGTGGTGGACCTTGTGTTCCAGCAAATAACCATTGCAGCTGACATTTTATAACCATTATCTGTATTTTGTATGCATTTTTCAAAGGGAAAAATAAGCAGCTCTTGTCATCTTAAGGTCTGGGGCTTTCAGAGTTTTCGTTTAAAAGATTTTTGTTTTTATTTGTTT
Organism: Prionailurus viverrinus; assembly: GCF_022837055.1. Lineage (NCBI taxonomy): Eukaryota > Metazoa > Chordata > Mammalia > Carnivora > Felidae > Prionailurus > Prionailurus viverrinus. The sequence continues at coordinate 112,613,928 of NC_062561.1, read as the reverse complement.
AAAAGTTTCAACTCAGCAGTGAAGGCAACCACCTGGGTCTACTTTCACACCCTTTAACGTGTCCTCTGGGTAATACATGGAACGTTAACTCGAAGCGCCTTCCCACTTGCTTTGGTTTGAACTCGAGTGTGAACAGCCTGCTCTTGAGGGGTAGCTCCATTGTCTTTAAGTCCCTGTTGCAGACCGTCAGCCAGGCCTGGAAGCCGATTCAGCAGGTAGCACAGTTCAGGCCCTCCTGCTCTCCCCCAACGTCTCTCATGTTTTCTCCTATCCCACCCTTGGGTGCCCTGCCTCTGGCCTCTCCCTTCCCTGTGGTGGTCTTGCTGTCTCCTGCTGACTGCCCCACAGCCAGCCTCACACCCCCTTACTGGACGAACTCCAGTACCCTCAGAATAGCAGCACTCAGCCACACAGATGTCCATGTACAAATGGATGCCCTTCTCGATCTCGGGGGTCAGGGTCTTGTCTGGGTTCTGCTGCCTGTGAGCCCTGGAAGGGAGCTGGCAAAGGCCGCAGACACCTTGCTAATTCCTCTGCAGCCACGCAGTGCCTTCTTCTGCACCATGTGGGGTCTCAGGACCAGGGTCCACAGGCCTAACAGTACAAGAGAGTACAAATCGGCAAACACTGTACCCCATTCAGGATTGGGAAGAGGGGAGAGCAAAAAGCTATAGGGAAGTACTGACACTCCATAATAACCTACAGATGTGTCATCTAATGTTTAAGAAACAGGAAAATGGGAGAAGTAGACTTGGCAAAGAAACTAATATGCCTGTCTGAGGTCTTGACTTCTGTTTGGTTGAGCTGAACCCCATGTAAAGCAGTCAGCTGTCAGAGAGGGGGCTGCGTGCAGACCCAGACAGACCACCCACCTTCTTTCCCACATCCCACAGTTAAGTGTCAGTGGGGAGAACAAACACCGAGCTACCGCGAGGCTGCCCTCCACGTCAAATGTGCTGCCAGGTTAATGACCCAAAACTCACACATCCAGGGCGAGGTACCCCCAAATCCAGCACCACACATGCCCTTTAGCAGGGTAAACTCTATCTCCCCAACTGTGGCATCACAGAATAAGGGAACACCTCAAGTCAGCCTGGGTGCCAGCATCGGAAACTAGTGTGCCAGCAACCCTTTCTGGAACGCTGGGCCCTGAGGTGTGAGGTAGAGCACGTATTTATGGTCGGGAGTGTTATTTTGCAAGCAGTACTTTCTGGTCCTTTATTGGCTATTACTGTGGGTGAAAGTCATGGCTTAATAATGCAAGAGGGGCAAGAGTCCTAAAACTGATGAGAATTTTCACACAAAGCGCATTTTAAAATGTTACTACAGACCTTAGTTCGATTTTGTTTTTTTATTCAAGCTAGTTAACATAGAGTGTAGTCCTGGCTCCTGGAGTAGAACCCAGTGATTCATCTCTTCCATACGACACCCAATGCTCATCCTGAAATGTCCCCTCCTTCATGCCCATCACCCATTTAGCCCATTCCCCCACCCACCCCTTCCCTTCCAACAGCCCTCAGTTCTCTGTATTCAAGAGTCTATGGACGTTCGTTGTGAGTTGGATTTTAGGCAGTGTCCTAAGAAGGGTACCTGAAGATGAAGACCGTATCGTACCCTTTGTCCCACGAGTCCTGTTTTCCCATCTTTGACCATGAAACCCATGCTTGAATGCTGCAAGCAGGAGAAGGTAGAGAAAGGTGATACTGCGCCTGCACAGCCCTGCAAGGCCTGGTTGCTAAGCTACTCACAGAAGCTGGCCCAGGGCTCAGGAGCCTGGGGTCTAATTATCATTGACGATGGTGTATTTCAGGTTCTCAAGTCTCAGGAGTGATCGTCCTCATTACTCTGCTTTTATCCAGCGTTCACACACATTGTTGAATTGTTTTCAAAAAGAAGACTGCTGTGAATCTGAATCTACCGAATGTTTTTGCTTTGTGCTTCAACAGAGATTCACAGCTTCCTTCCAGAGATTGAAAAACCTGATGGGTTTTTTTTATTTCCAAAAAGTTCTTCCAATGTGTATTTCTATAAATCTGTGTCAGTGGTAGTAACTGATTGGGGCTTCCTTGGTCAGCAGTAGGGAAGGCAGCGTAAGGAGAATGTGAGTGAGTCTCCAAGCCTCCCAACTGTCAAGATCGGAGCCGCAGCCCCGTAGGCCACTAAAGGCATGGGGCAGGGTACTTTGGGTTGTCTGCCTCGCAGAGACACCCGGTTACCAGAGGCTGGAATACTATTAGGAGAGGGGGCAGTTGAAACGGCAGTGAGGAGAAAAGGTCTGATGCCGTCTTTCTACCCCTACAGCTGACAATGGGCCTCTCACATGCCATGAAGGGTGCTGGCTCCGGGCTTCTAGGCCTCCAGCGGTGCTCACATGTGTCCTTTGTGTGGCAGGTCTAGCCTGAAACCTGCCAGATGCTACCACCAGACCTGAGATCTTCAGGAGAATTAAAGAAGATCTTCAGGAGATCTTCAGGAGATCTGGGGATGTGTGCAGGCAGGGCATCAGAGCACCGTTAAAGAAAACCCCTTGATCCCAGAGGCAGGGCACGATGGGGCCACAGAGAAGACACAGTTCTCCATGAGGGGCTTAGAAACAGTGCCCTCTCCCTTGGCCTTGGTTGAAGTGGACTTGGGTGACAGGAAGAGAGTTGCATTGTATATGGCCAGCACAAGGAAATAAGACTGGTCAGTCTTTTCCCTTCCTTGTCCATTGTGAAGGCATTGTCAAAGAGACGTCAAAATTTAATAATTCCAGGCTAGATTTAACATGTCCTTCAGATTACTGTTTATCAATTACTTTTGTTTCCTAAAATGGATTTTTGATAAGTGAAAAAAAAAAAATAGGATTCCTCTAGCCAAATAGGTCATGTCAAGGCGCAGTCCACATATCTGTCTAGTAGTTCCAAGCCACTGGCTCCTTCCCTATCATTGGCAGGCCTCCTTCTGACCTGCCCTAAGTGGTGGGGGCCACAGCCTGCCTTCCAGAAAGGCCAGGTTGGCCCTGAGCCACTTGAGGTCCATTGCAGACCAAGGGCCCGGTTTCTGAGCTCTGGCATTTCCATTAGCCCTGCTTTAAGAGAAGAGAGATGTGCATTTCACCTCAGAGTTGTCGGGATGTTTGACATTTAATTCCAGCTCTGTTTGTGTGCCTGTAGCAGCCTGAGCACTGTCTCGGGCCTCTTGTGGCACTCAGGGTTAAGAGACAACCCAGTCTCTGCCTTCTGGGAGCTTCTCCTAATGAGTTCACTTGTGAGTAGAGAACAAGGACTAATGTGGACATAACCACTGGAGGGAATATGGGGGTACTACAGACCGAGAGACCGGATGTGGTAAACCCAGCTGAGATTAGGGTAGTCAGGGCCCAGAGGTGGAAGGGTCTCATGGGACACTTAGCTAGGTCCCCTTCTTCTACCTCCACAGCCAAGTAGGACCCCCTTCTGCTCTCTAACTGGCAGTGCCCTTTCGTCACTCTCTACGGTGGCCAGCAATCTTCATATGTTTTAAACTCCCTGTGCTGTCATTCAGAACTTATTTTTCCTTTTTTTTTTTTTTGTTTTTTTAAGACTTTTATTTATGTATTTTTTTAATGTTTATTTTTGAGAGAGAGAGACAGCATGAGCAGGGAAGGGGCAGAGAAAGAAGGAGACACAGAATCTGAAGCAGGCTATAGACTCTGTGGTGTCAGCACAGAGCTCAACATGGCGCTCAAACTCATGAACTGCAAGATCATGACCTGAGCCAAAGTCTGAGGCTCTGACTGAGCCACCCAGGTGCCCCCAAAACTTATTTTCCCATCATTCCCAATGATAAGACAAAGAAGTAGAGACCTTATTCAAATTTCGAAATCATTAGTCCCACCTCCCAGAGAATCAAACTAAATACGAGAATTTTCGCAGTTACCCAGAAATCTTATTTCCCAGCCCACAGGTCCCCCTGCTCTGCCCTGTGCTTCATAGAGCCATGTGGCTCCTGGGGGAAGGGGGTTGGGACTTGGCAGGACTGGCCATCTTTCCTGGCCCCACCAGGCCTATTTGTATGTACCCACTGGACAACAGGATCCTTGCAAGACATTTGCACACGTGGCCTGTTTGTATCCCATGCTCATGGGCTTTCTCCTCCTGTTCAGGGGAGCTTTGGCCTTTGTTCTTGATCATTTCACTGTTGGCTTCTGTCTACTGCCTGCCCGCCCAAGCCAATCTGGTTACCCAGGTGTCTTTCCAAGGTGCCTCTAGCCATGTGGCCTCTCCCCTCGCACCCATGTCTCTCCCAGACACACACAAGGCTCCCCCCACCCCAAACACATGCTATATAGTCCAGAGGTGGTTTTTTAAAGTACCTCTATATATTTAATAGCAGAATGGTTCTGCGGCTCAGCCCCTCACCCTGAGGACTTGTACTAAGCCTGGTACACAGCGGAATATAGTCGGAAAAGCAAGACTCAGATGTGAGGGAGAGTGAGAGTACTTGGTTGGCTGGGAATTCTCTGTTGCAGGGGCCGCGGCTCGGTGCGGTGCTTCAGAAAGCAGGCTGCCTCTGTCAGAAAGGAAGGTGCAGAGAGTGAATAGGGAGTTCTCCGAGGAATTTGCACTGTCTGCGACCATTCCCTCGCTTCAGTACTGCCATGAAGCCCCCGGAACCCACCCCCCACACACAGTTTGTCCAGAGAGCCCATCCCACAGGCAAAAGGGGGCTTCTCCCCAGGCAGAGTCAGAGACCATGTTCTGGGGTCTTCTCTGCTAGCCAAATCAAAGCCCGTGGAAAACAGCTGATTTTCCAATGAGGCATCTCCAAGTATAAGTTCAGAAGCATCTACACCATTGGAAAAAAAATAGCGTGAATTTTAGGGATCTGAACATGTCTTTTTTTTAAAACAACAAGAAAGGAAATTCCTAGGTATCCTAAAAGTGTACTTATCTATACCACACCAAGTAAAGTGTTGCTTTCCCGGTTTTCTCCTTTCCCTTCCTCCCTCAACAACCTGCTACTACTTTACAGTATAGGGTCTTGGGGTGTTTGTTTTAGGAGGAAGAGCAGGGAAGATTCACTTAATTTGAGTTGCTATAAACACTGTTTGCTTGAAGTGAGATGCAATACTTATATGATAATCAAACCCTTCCCCTTGTCCTGAATCCCGACTCCTCACTTGCCTTCCTCGAGCCCCCCTAGTCTTGCCCATGCACACCCCTTCTCCCTCAGCACAGCAGTTAGCACCCTCACCCTGGTACTGGTCTCTTGTATGCCTCTGTCCTGCAGTGCTGAGTGCTCTGCTGTGTGAGGTCACCCCCCCCCCCCCCCCCCCCGTGGGCTTCTTCCAGGTTCGGGGATGTTGGTGGCCCCTGAACCACCTGCAGTGCTGGGAACCATATCCCAGGAAGTCCCGGTGCAGAAAACTTGTTCCTCTTCCACCTTCCAGCCCTAACTAGAAATGGGACCCTGCTGAGCCTTTCCCCAGTCGTATGACCAGATTTCTTTCCAGAAGTGCTTTCTCACAAAGAATGACTTAGTTTCAGCAGGTCTTTTTTGAGAATCTCCTGTCTACTTCTGGGAATCAGAAATGCGGGTTTATATTTCTGGTGCTTATAGGGTGTCAGGTTTTTTGTTGGGTTTTGTTTTCAACAAAACACTTGGCCTCAGAAATTCAGTGCATTGGAGCTTAGTTGCCAAGAGCCTCCCTGCCAAGTGGCTGCACACGGCCCTGTCCTCCAAGTGCGTGCCTGGACAAAGGCTCCTGTCCTGCTGGGCCCTGCGGCTGCGGGCAGCTCTTCCAGCATGGATCACAGTGGGTCCCAGGCACCAGCTCCTCTGAGGGCTGCTTAGGCATTGCTCTTGGCTGCAGCTGTTAGGAATTCATGTCACTGAAGGATAAGCGTCTTAGAGAGTGAGCTAGCACTTTGCTGCAGGCACTTGGACCTAAGAACAGGAGGGGAAAGGGTAGGACCCAGGACAGTAGTCCTGGGCCAGCTAATTCCACTTGTCTTTCTGACAGGCGAATCTAGAACTCAGGGCTTCTCTCATCTTGATGCTTGCTATAGCAATGGAATACCTGTGGGAAGGGAGGACATTCATTGGCTCTTCAAAGAGAGCCAGTTGGTTTCCATGCTCATGAAACTCGAGGAAAATCCTCGACCCAGTGGGCCTCCACAAGGTGAAACATTTTAAGAGACACATGGTCTTGCCAGAGAACTGCTGGTTCTCTTCCTGGCTTTCACCAGAACTTCAGGATTAGAGGTTTCTAAGCAACAGACCATCTTGCTCCTTGCTACCTCCGAGCAGGGCAGGGGAGCCAGCCAGCCAGTAGTCAGGGTGATGGGGACAACTTTAAAGACCCATGGCCAGTTAGAGGAGAATGGCAGAGCTACTAGGGCTTTCCCACACCAGCTGGGACTTCTGTACCATCCCGGGGCTCAAAGAAGAGGTCACATACACCGTTCCCACCTCGGCAATGAGTACCCCGATGCTGGGTCCTGATAGCTGCTGTACTTTGTTCCTTCAAAGGGAAGTGGATCCACCAGTCCACATGGCTTATGCCTCCCTTTGGCCCCAAGCATCACCCAGCAGGTTCTGGAGCCTCAGCCTAGCTTGCTTCCTTTCAGCATCCCGAGCAGCCCTGGAGCCTTGTTTGAACTGGATTCATTTTAGCCAGCGACTCCCTGTCCCGCCTCCCCACCCCCACCCCGTGCGCCCAGTGCCCCTGGAGTGTGCACTGCCCTTCATCTGTATCCCAAGGCTCACTTCTCTGTGACTTCCCGGCTGTCCTGTTATTTCCCACCTCATGCTTTTCTTTTCAGCTGAACCTTATTCACAGTGAAATCAGTAATTTAGCCGGCTTTGAGGTGGAGGCCATAATCAATCCTACCAATGCTGACATTGACCTTAAAGATGACCTAGGTAATTGGGGATGGGGTTTGGCACCGCCAGCTGTCAGATGAAAAGTTATGGAACCCAGAATTTAGGCTCTTCATTGTCTCAAACTTCAGATGGTCAAGCCAAATTCCCAAATCCCAGTTGAACATTGGAAGGAAATCCTCAATGTTTACTCACTCCAAGCCATTTCAAATGGAAATGATCCGATAATGTTTCATTGAGTGCAATTGGCTATTTTCCCCTTGATTGTAAATGTATTGCTATCTAAATTCTCTTCCATAATGATCATACTGACTGCTGGTTACTTGGGAGGGATTTTTTAAAAATGTGTTTGTTTTTTTTTAGAACTGAAAAATCTCAGGTTACTACAAAATGATAGTTTCTCCATTTAATCCCTAATTAGAAATGACAAAGCTTAAAAGCACTTGAAAAGGGAGAAAATTAAACTGCATCAGTATATCATTAAGTTGTCTTTAATCCACCAGTAAATTGGTTTCCCCTAAATTTACCACTTACTGTCACTTCCTCAATTTTTTCTACAACTGAAAACAGTATATGACTGCATGCCAGCTTCATGAATTATTTGATTACGGGATGATATTAAACAGAAGGGCAACATCTCTTTCTGGGTGAGCTCCTACAGAGGACAACTCTGCCTCAGAGCCACGGTGTCTCCCTGGTTGGGGGCAAGCTGAGAGGGATCCCTCAGTATCCCATTCTGTGGCTTGATCTTTGCCTGGAGAACTGTCAGCTCAGGGGCTCAGTGAAGGCTCCTGACCTCTCAGCCTTGAGCCTTGACAGGGGCAGCAGACTAGCAGAGGCCCACCAAGGTAGCTTCAGGCCTGATGCCGACCCAGGTTTGTTTTATAAACCTTTACCCCCGACCTTTGGCTACCTTTGTAAGGTGGCAGATTCGTTTACTGGCACAGATGCTCATTCCAGAGCCCAGGCCCGACCCACACCAATTGGGTGTAACAGTGGGCCGGAAACATAGGAACTGGGACTCAAGAATGCCCTGCCCGGCCTTGTTTTCCGACCACATACTCTCTTCGTATGGATATTTTCTTTAAAAAAAAAAAAAAAGGCCACAGGCTAGAAAAAGCAGGGATCCTATCTATCCAAAGTATGTTTTATGTGTAAAATACATGAAAATAAAGAGTGACTAGAGTAAATGGTAGACCTGGAAAAACATTTGTACACATTGAGCGGGAAAAAATAAAGGCAGTTCTCTATGCACACATACTGTTTTCTTGGTTTTCAAGAGCTGTCCCTTGAAGGCAGACCAAACGTTGAATGTCATAAGACCAAAACTCCAGCTCTGAACGTTGACGGCTGCCAACAAAATGGAGAAACTCGTTGTTGTGGTTGGCCTGATAGTCCACATTTTTTTTAAAACAGATGCCATGTTTTAGTAGCCTTCTCAGTGGGGTGCCAGTTTTATAGGCTTTTGCGAAGTGAAACGGGGCATTCGTTGTTTTGTTATTTCTTTTAATCTTTGGAAATGATCTCATGTGTGTGTTTCTCTTTTTTTGGACATGTCATTCAAATGTTTAATTTAAACATGTCACATTTGATATTCCTCCTCCTCCTCCTCCTCCTCTTCCTCCTCCTCCTCCTCACCCCCATCCACATGTGCGCACACTTCGTGGACTGATTGCCCCTTGGGCTCACATGTTGGAATCGACCAGGTAGGCCAGCCCCGCCATTGGGGCATTAGTAAATGTGCCTGTGCGTGGGTCTCGGTCCAACACAGTTGATATACATTTGTTTACCTGTTATAGTTGCAAGTTGTACAGGCTGACATTGCCTCGATCGACAGTGATGCTGTCGTTCACCCGACAAACACTGACTTCTACACCGGTGGTGAAGTAGGTAATGCCTAGCCGGGTGCTGCCGAGTGTGTGTGTGCATGGTCAGTCGGCCGCCGCAGACAGCTTGATCCTTTGACAGCTATGCAGGGCTGCATTCATTTCACACTTCCAGCTGTCCCCGGCCTCCCCAAGGTCGACCTTGCTAAGGTCTCCAGTCCCCGGGCTGCAGACACGAGAGGTACAGCTAGTTGGCAGCCAGGGTGTGTCATGCAGCTCACAGATGGGCGCGCTTCTGGTTTGGAAACTGGTTCGGCAGCATCATTTCTGCATTTGCTTCACGAGGCACAGCTTTGTTGGAGACTGGGTTCACCCGTGATTTCAGCTGTGAAGGGGATGCAGCCAGGTCGGCCGAGTGGCCTCCAAGACCACTGATGTGACCGCTGTGGACCAGACACATAGCAATACCTAGGCACAGGTGTCAGCACCGCTCCCCCCACTTTGGCATTGGAAGCACGCTTTCCTGAAGATGGCCTCAAGGCCTCAGGTGCACTCGGGCATTTTGAGAACACTCTCCCACACTGAGGTTCTCAGACCTTTATTGCATGAAAGTCACCTCATTCTGATGTGGGGTGCCTAGACCACTTGAGAAACTCTGCTAGACCCAGAAAGCTCCTTCCTGTTCCCTGGCAGCTGACACCCATAGTCATTTGGCTTCTGGCGCTCAACATCTGAGGGTGGGGTGAGGGAGAGAGAGGGAAGGCTGGGTGCCAAGTCCTGGGGCCGCTGGCCTGCTACATGAAAGTCAGGTAGTGCCCTGCTCTAAGAGTATGCTGTGCTGCTTACGTGATGAGGGGGCATCCGGATGGATGGCAAAAAGGCACCGCTTTGGAGCTAGGTAGAAGGAGCCCAAATCCCAACCTTGCTATCTGTAGGTCATGAGAGCTGGGCCAGTTACTTAACACCCCAGTGCCTCGGTTTCTCTGTCCTATCGAAAGAGTGATAATAGTGAGAGTTAGGATAACTTAAGCAAAGCACCTTGTTTTGTGTCTGCCTCCTGATTGGTGCTTACCGTATAGCCTTACTCTCACGTGTATCTAATGATTTTTACCATCGATGTGCTAGTCCTGAGAGTGGTGCCCTAGGTGTATATTTGAACACCACTTTCTAAAGCGGTGCCCTTGCTACGGGCAGAAGTGAAGTCATGTTGAAGGCTGAAGCTATGGGGATTTTCATGAGCGTCCCAGACAGTGGAAGTCCAACAGCTTAGCAATGCGAGGCTGTCCAGCTCTGTTTAGTGTCACGAGCAAAGCCCGCTGTTCACAGCCCGCCCTAGCCACCGGGATTTGGGCTGATTGCTCTCCTGGGCATTTTGGATCTCGGACGTGGATGGAAAAGACACACTGGACGGGAAGTTGGGATTCGCCAAGTCGTCCAGGCCAAAATGAAATCAGGCTGTAGGCAATTAAAATAAACTCCACTTTCACAAGATTTTGGAGGAGTTTAAGAGCTCCTAAGTCAGACAGCTTAAGAGAAAGATATTCTTTCTCTTTATTTCTTGACCAAATGAACACTTGATGGGAGGGAAATAAACAGAACAGCTAAGGGCTTATCTTTCCACCAGGAGTGACTGAGGCCTGGGTTCATCCTGCCATCCAGGACTTTGGGTAAAATGGAAATTAGCACCCTTCGGGCGCAAAGGGGTCTCCCCCAGGCCCGAGGAGAAGAGAAAGCTGACTTTCTTTGCTGTGGCTGTGGAAGGGGTACGTTCAGCAGGATTAGTTGTGCTGGGACATAGAGTTGGAGGCTTTCAGATGGAGTTAGGAACCAGCCGGGGGATAGCAGGGAAAGAACCTAGTCCTTCCTAAACCGTGATCAGAACTGGTGCTAATCCTTTCCCCTGTGATGTGCTTGCCCTCCCCCAACTGAGGTGCACAGAGGAGGCATGCTGAGCCTCAGTGACTTCTAAGTACCCTGGGTCCATGAGCTTGCCCGAGGTCAGGGGGCCCATCACTCACGGACACTGTCACGGCTGGAAAAGAACCTCCACAGGTCCGGATGGCTTCACTGGCCGGCCGGAACCCTAAATGACTGTGCCAGAACCCAGGTCTTCCAAAGCCCACTTCAGTGCCTTTTCTCAGTGAACCAGTCCAGACTAGTACTGAACCCACCTATCTTTTACAATGCCAAAACAATGACAAACCAGATTCATGCATGGCCTCAATTGGTTCCAGCTCCCACTTTGATGTGTGAGAGGGGAAAAGAAGAAGCTAGGACACGATCACTCTATTTCTCCCATTGGGTGTGAATTCCTGAGACCCAAGACTGCTGGAAGAAGGAATGCCAGTGCAGGAATGCTTAGCCCCGTGATTAACTCTTACCCATCACAGTTCTTTCTAACAGTGAAATAGACCACAGGCTTAGCCTGACATATGCCCAAGCCTAAATTTTCGCTTAGGCTGTTTTGAACACCAATACTTATGCCTGCTTTCTAAGCATGAAATAATGTTCTTGTTCTCATGGGAGTAACACGTGTTTATGCTTGGGGGCAAAGAAGCCAATTGCTTTATGATTAACCCTGAAGTGAAGCCTAAAAAACAAGAGTCTTACATTACTAGTGTTGACAATACAGTCGAAATGGGCCTGTTTCTTGTTACAAAGTACACGTGTGTCTACATGAACATGTGCGTACATATGTGTGTGTAGGAGTCCAGTCCTGACCGGGTGATTGCCTGCAACCTAGGGTTCAATTTTTAAGTTTGGGAAATGCATTGAGTGTATTTTAACTTGCAAATTTCACTTCTAATTAAAGCGAGATTTAATTATAAGTAAAAAAATTTTAAAGTAAACACTCTTCCTAAGATCAAACACCTTTAATTCCAAATAAGCCCATTTTCTTAATCGTTTTTGCTTTAGAGAGGAGCTGGTAGTATTCCTCCAGTGCTGATCTTATTTTGCCTCCCAAATTTCTCAGTTCTCCCCGAAGAGCATATGGGGTAGAGGATGCACACCTAAAATAGTTGCACGTAGAGCGTATTTGTTTCCCTCCTGCAAACTTGAGAATGGGTCAGGAGGGAAGGCCCGACCAGGTGTGGCGGGCAGCAGTGTTTGGGACCCAGCAGATTGAGAATTCAGAGGCGTTTTTCTCGGCTGCATGATATTTTGAGTGAACCCGTAATTGGGCCTCACTCCTCTGGGTTGTATCCTCAGAGTCTCCCCTTCCTGCCGGGTGGAGGTGGCTGTGAGGTCTGACCCTGCTCCCTCATGCCTGTCCGGCCACCGTTTGTGACTCTGGTCTTTGTCAGAAACAGACAGTGGCTGTCACAGCAGTTAGAAGTCTCTGGAGTGGATGTGTTTTCCCTCCTGACACCTCTGCTATTTTAAGTGTCTGTGACTGCTTTCCAAGACAGGCGGAGGCGTGAGGGCAGTCTGGGCTAATAAGGGATGCTGGATCCTACCCCAAGCATCCCGTGCTAATTGCTCTTTAAAAGCAGGGCCTGCTCTTCGCCATCCTAGAGCTCCCTGGGGGTGCCGGCCTGCCGGTCACGTTCATGCACACAACCCCAGACTTCCTGCAGTGGGCCGGCGTGCGGGCCAGTGCCTGCCATCAGCCCCGGTGCCGTCTCTTTTGTGACAGTGCCCAGATGATGTGCTCTTCCTTCCAGATACTTCTTGGGGTTAGTTCACTCCTGCAGAACAAGCACACCAGTGAGGCAGGTTTTTCTAAGAGAAAAAGACCTAGTCTCGACAGGGTGAATCCAAAGAGAATTTGGGCTGGTGCACTCTGATGCGCCCTGACACCTACTACAGTGTGCCGAGTGCATCTCCGAATTTTCCAAGACAAATGGTGAATCTTAAGGGGAGTATTTTATCCTCTTGTGAGGAAAAGTACTTTAAAATGTGCAAAACTGATGAATCAGAGCTTAAGGAAGAGAGACCCCATTCTGGCCAAACTTTAAAGGACGATGTTGTCACACGTTTTCAGTGCCGCCTGTTGTGCCACACGAGGCATTTAACCAACAGGCCTCACAGGTGTTGGTAACCTTGTGTGGGAACCCGGTTTTCCTGGCAGGAATTGGGTACTTAGCAAGAACCCGAATTCCAGAAAAGGTGCTGCCTACCTCCGCTGGGTTTAACCTTGAAAATCTGGTGAACAGTCATCTTCTTTTACAAACTTTCACGTAGTACAAGCTCCCCTTTAAGCTCTGCTTCTGATGTTGCCTTCCTTTACCTAAAGTGATTCTGAGTCATTAGTGTGATGAAGGAAATACTGTCTGAGGCCATTTTTTTTTTTAATCTTTTTTCTTTCCTTTCCTTTTTTTTTTTTTTTTTTTTTGTATTCACCTTTGACACCAGAGCTGCAAAATAGGAAAGAAGTATGGTCATAACGGTGGTCCAGAGGTGACCAAATCTGAATGCTTTCTTCTGGGCACACTGCCAAGGGGAGAGCTGGCTCCCTGATGGGAACTTGGTATGCTTCCCCTAAAGCCTTCATATTTGGGGGTTCTCCTCAGAAGAAAATCTAGGGGCGGGGGGCATGAGCCTCAGAAGCCAACACCATCTGATTTCTCATGGCGAGAAATGCAGGACAGGCACGCTTGCAGGGAACAGGCGTGTCCCATGTCCCTCGTATCTCTGGCATATCCAAGATTACCCTGAGTCACCCCCAAATGTCGGATAGCAAAGCCAGCTCAGTGGTAATTGGCCGAGTGGTGAATCTTTTCTAAATTTCACTTTCATGACTTAACCAAGTCTTAGTTTCCTGTTTTGCAGCTGTATGGAAATTTAGCTGGTCAGATCATTTGAAGTATGTAATCACCTGACATGCTAAGTGTCTGTGTGTGCCCTGCGATGCAAGAATGACAGTCTGACCTCACCCTGTCCTTGTCTAGGAAACACGCTGGAGAAGAAAGGTGGCAAGGAGTTTGTGGAAGCTGTTCTGGAACTCCGAAAAAAGAACGGGCCCTTGGAAGTAGCTGGAGGTGAGCTGGGGCAGCGCCTTGCTTATTTGGGCGTGGCCCGTGCAGCATTAGGAAAGCCTGATTATGAGGCATCTTGGAACTCAGGAGTGCGTGTCCACGCAAACCTGTCTCCGAGCCGGTTAGCCTTACAAATTTGGACTTAAAACACATGCAAATTGTCGGGGGGAGTGTAAGGGTTGTGAAAACTACCTTTCCAGTTTTTTTCTTTAGTGCTCAAAATAGCTTTTAAATGTTTGGTGTCTAGACTCTGATTTTAAGGAATTACAGCATTCGAGTTTGGCAAAGCTGAGAGCTGAGAATTGTAGGCAGTGATACTGAGCCATCTGCAAAAGTGCTGGCGAGAAGTGCAAATTAATCATTTTCATTCAGCCATCTGTGTGTTTAATGGGCAAAATAGAAATAGACATTTTTCCTTTGCCAGTCACACCTTTCCTGATACCAAGGGTAAGAAAATAACTTGGAACCGGATGTGTGGAGGATGATTGCTAAGAGCTAGTGGCAGAGCCTTCTTCCTGCTACTGGCCTGGATTTTGGAATTGGAGGTGGTCCGTAGGAGGTGAAGGACAGAGGGCCTCCTGAGGACCTAGGGGTCCAAACAGTGGGGTGAGGCCCGGTTCACTCCACCAGTGATGTGAGGACAAGCCATTCCCTTCCTTTGGGCTCTGGTTCCTCCTCATACTGGATGGTCCCCAGTGACCAAGCTGTCTTGCAAATCCTACTGCTGCTTTAAAAATGACTCTTAATTGAATACAGGTGTCACCGGTTACTGTGTGACTTCTACACAAGCCCTCTTTCGGAGGGTACACCAGTGACCCTCTTTCACCAGTCATCCTGGGCTAGGCACGGAGCCGGGTGTGGATAAGAGGGTAGCGTTCGCTTTGCCTTGGACCTCTCCCTTGCCCATTTTCTTTTGCTTGCAATGAGTGTGGTATCAGGTAGGGTACATTTCCAAGTCCTTACAGGTATTTCCACCAAAGTCCCATACTGAACAAGGGAGAACTGATGTAGTATTAACTACCCAGCCAGGGGCTCCTGACCTTTCTTCAATCCCTTCCCAGAACCTCTCTGTGCCACCCTGAAGGTGCTTCCCATGGGTGGTCCTCAGATGGAGATGTGATGAGAGGTCAGCCTCGTGCTTCCATACCCCAAACTCAGCAGGTGACACCTGGGCCACCGCTGATGCAAACCCATTACATTTAGCATGGCTGAGGATATGGTTGCCTGTTTGAATAACTCATTTTGTCCTTGATATTAAGATCAATTTTAGAAAAAGTTTTAAAGGTGGTGTAAAACCTTAGCCCTGGCTCCACTAACGGATGATGATCACAGTTACTGATGTTTCTTTCCAGTCTTTTCCCAAGCATCGTTCAGCAGTGACTTCTCCCGAGGACAGACCAGTGCGTAAACCCCCCACATCTCATGTTGCTATAGGTCAGCACTTGAGCCCAGAGTCAAGAGTCAAACTGAGACCTCTTAGTTCAGAGCTGTTTCTCTGCACCATGAGGCACTACCTACTGATCACTCTTCCCCAGTACCTACTAGTGCCACAGCAGACCTGACAGTCCTACCCACGAGGACGGTCACCCCAAGTGGGCTCAGGCAACAATCAGACCATAGCAGCGATGTGGGGCCTCAGTGTGTTCCTGTACAGAAATGACGCAGGAGGCACTCAGCAAACCCAGTACCCAGAACCACCACCTGTGCATTGCACCTTTGGGAACAGGAGTCCCAGAACATGCTCTGGGAGACCCGGCGCTGACTTGGAACACTTCCTAAGGGATAGCACGCCCGAAGCCAGTGCCTTTAGTTCTGATGAGAAGGCAAAGCCTGAGGGAGGGAGCTGGGTGGGGTGTAGAGATGTGTAGTGGGGAAAAGGCAGCTCTCCCCGGAACAGAAACCAGTTCCAGCATGAAAGAACAATTTAATTCTGTCAAAAACGAAGATCAGTTCAGGAGGAGAAGAGGGCACCAGAGCTGCCAGTCATGTTGCTTAGTGGCTCATTAAATGGAGTTGCTTTCCTAATAGGTTTATCCTGAACTCTGCCGGGGAGATTTATAGACACATCATAATTATGTGTACAGGAGTTCACAGGAGGAAGGGGGCTTAGAGATCCCCAGAGGCGAATTTGAGGCTGCAAACATTCTGACACAGTCAAGTTAGGAGGTTCAGGGTCCGCCTCTGGGAGGATGTACAGAGAGGGCTGGCTGTAATCTTGGCTAGAATTCTTAGTGGTGGTGCATCTCAATGCCAGCTTTCCAAGGGTGGCTCTTGGCCTGGTGTTTCCCGAGAAGACTCGCTGGTGAGCAGTTTCTAGGGGGACATCAGAAGCACAAGATGGCAGGCAGCTGCAGCGCTCCCTGGATGCAGGCCACAGGGGAGCCTGGGGGCGCGCTGCAGCTGGAGGGCGCTGTGTTGGGTGTGTGAGGGACAGAACTCACTGTTCCTGTCTTGTCTCCTCCAGCTGCTGTCAGCGCAGGTCACGGCCTGCCTGCCAAGTTTGTGATCCACTGTAACAGTCCGGTCTGGGGTGCAGACAAGTGTGAGGAACTTCTGGAAAAGACGGTGAAGAACTGTCTGGCCCTGGCAGACGATAAAAAGCTCAAGTCCATCGCGTTCCCGTCCATTGGCAGCGGCAGGTAAGGGCACATCGTGGCTTGTGAGGTCATTATACTTAGCTGCATACTTAGCCCATAATCGTGGAGCTCTGACTTGTGCACGGTCAGCTAAGGCTGTTTTCGAGCCATCTGCTTTAGTCGAGAAGACCCAAAGCACAGGAGGGGAAAGAATACAAACATTAAGCAATGGTGAACAGCAATTGAAGAGACGGAGTGAGACAGGAAGACTGAGGAACATATCAAATTTCCTTTGTGACAGCAGATGTCAGCATAGAAAGTGACTTCAGGGTGTAGTGGGACCATCAGAGATGGCGGTTTAGAGAGTGAACCTGGCAGGACACGAAGACTCAGATATGAGGGAAGTGGAGAGGACAGGGGAGGTGTGAAAGCCAGGACCTTCTTTCCAGGAGCACCTTCCCAGCCACAGCATGCCTCTGCCCCTTACCTTTGTATCTCTGGCATCCTTCACTCGCCGCCGCCCCCCCCCCCCCCCCCCCAACCTGCCAGCTCTGTCTCCATGTATCCTGCTGTCTGGCTCGTGCAAGGTGGACACTTCTGTGACAGTGACATAGGGCTGGGTCTGCTCTGGCTTCCAGCGCTGAAGTAGCCCCCAGTAATTCTGGGTGTGCATTAAAAGAAATTAGAGCTCTGAGAAGGGAGAGTGCTTTGGGAACTCCGTGCCATGATACAGGGGTGGTGTCCCACTTCCCATCACATCATGGGGCCCTCCCTGTCCCGGTCTGTGCCTCATGCCTCACACTCTGGATTTGGCACCAGAGGCTGCAGCTGTGGACATCTTGGGCCCAAGAGGGCCATAACCCAGGGCTATGTATTGGCCGTGGTTGCACCTGGGGCATCCGATCCAGACTGTGCGCCCACTTGGGTCTCTGCCATCGGACCCTCCCGGTGCCCAGGCAGGGCTGTGTGGCGGCCATATACCGGCTTCCTTTGACACTTCAGGCCGCACAGGGTGACCATCCTCAACCCCCTTCCTCATGTTTAGAGAAAGCACCTCTTTTCAAAGCACTTCCCCTCCGAACCCACGAGGAGCAAAGAGTAGAGTTTGCGAGTGCCATCTTGGGCAGGCTTTGTAATGATGCCTCTCTGAACACTGCTGCCACTGGGGTTCCACACCTCAAGTGACAGAGCTAGCCCTGGGCAGGCTTCCTATCACATGGCACCAGGAGGTCTGCCCAAGCTGCCCTGTTCCCACAGTATGTGGGGGGGGGGGGAGAGGGGCCCTCAGGGGACAGTGATAGCTCATGCCAGCGCCCCACCCTCATGCATGCCCACAGTCTCCCTACCCTGTACGCTGAGTGCCATTTCACTGCCAAAGTGAGGGACATCCAGAGGTATGTGATGACACGTGTTGGTTTGGGTGCCGTCCACACTTCCGGTCTGTGCTTTTAAATCCTGTTCTCTTTTGCCAAGAGCCTATGTTGAACATCACTTTGCAACACCATTTAAGGGTCTCTTAAAAGAAAAGCTAAAGGAGAGGGACCATTGAAAGCCATTTGCTGTCAGGCTGCTGTCAGTTGGCTGTCACAGCCGGTGGCAAAGACAAAAGCCACCATTGTAAGGTCGTCAGCACACCCCCCCCGCCCCGCCCCTAGCTTGAAATTTCCCCAGAACTAGGGAGATGTGTAATGGGTGCCAGAGTTGATTCCGAACCTTTTTTTGACAAAGTGCTTCTGAATCAGAGTTTAAGTAGCCAGCTTCCTGCTTCTTCCACATCCTGTAGACGGTCTGTTCTTTGGCACAGTGCTGCTGTGTGACCTTTGCTAAACGAGTTAGCCTCTCTGTCCGTGGCCTCCCTTATCAGTGAGCATGGCTTTGGGGATGGCCCTCCCTCACAGATGGTCCTGAGGCTCAATTAGTGCTTCGGATGCACTTTGATCTGCTCTGATGAAAGTGCTTCCGAAGAAAGAAGCAACAGGAGCCTTTATTGGAGGTAATAATTTCATATTCTTTCATATAGCTATTGGGAAACTTTTAATTGAAGCATAAAAGTAATTCTCTACATTTTTCATGGAGTAAGAAGTTTTTAAAAACAATCCATTGAAAGCTTTTAAGAGGGCAGAATGCCAAAGGCAAGCACATGTGCAATGCCAGCGGCCCCACATCTGTCAGGCAGACCTTGCCCCACAGAGCCATGTAAACAGCTGCCCTCTCTTTCATGAGTAAAGATTAGGATTACACCAGAGCCGGCCTGTAAATCACAGTGGGTTTTAGGAGGGGAAATAAAAAGCTTGTTTGTGGCATCCAGTGTCTCCGGCCTAAAAGTCGGGTTGGAATGAAAATAATAGAAATGCAAACATGTTGGCAAGGAGCAGAGGGGTCACTTTCTCTCAGCCAAGGCCCAGCATGTGGAGGGCCATCCCACCCTTATGCCCTCTCCCTGTAGCCCCCCGGAGGCCAGACCCTGACCTCAGGGAGACTGTCCTTGGGTACTATGGTCACAACATTCATGGATACCCCCACTCTCTCAGCTCTGTGTGACATTAGGGGGCGACCCCCTCTCTGGAGGGGTAGGATATAGGGAATGGGTAGTTTGGAACTTTGATTAAACTCTCTGTAGATTTATGAGCTTCAAGTCCAGTTCATTTTTTTTCAAGCTACCATTTATGGGTATTCATTGAGTCCCACGTACTGTGCTAAACCCTTGATCTGCATTATCTCACAACACCCTTACAGGGTGAGCACTGTCATTAATTCCACTAAAAGAAAAAATAAAAAGGAAGCTGAGAGGG